>NC_133526.1:23509819-24955652 GCF_048544455.1 Silene latifolia
GGTCAGTCGTGTGGTGGTGGTTTTGCCGCCTATCTCCCTCCTTTCTCTTTTTTTTTTTCAGATTTGGTTGGTGGTGTTGGTGGCGAAAGGAGAGAGAAGGTGGTGGTCGTGGTGGTGTTGATATATGGTGACCTTTCTCCTTTTTTTTTCCAGATTTGGTGGGGTGCGTGGTGGTTGTTGCAACGAGGTCGTGGTGGTTGTTGTTGGTGGTTGGTGAAGGTAATGGTGGGGCAGATGTGCGACAGATGAGGTGGTTGTTATTAATTGGTGGCGGTGGTGGTTATCGGTGTCGATGACGGTGGATCGATTAAAGTTACACATATAGTCTATTAAAGTTTCACTCGTATACAATTAAAATTCCACTCGTATAATTTTTTTATATATAAAATGACTCGTTAAGAATTAAAGTTCCACTCGTATACAATTAAAGTTTCACTCGTATATAATTAAAGTTCCACTCATAAATCGGTAAAATAACACAAGTCTTTACATAATTACATGATGAAAATGGCCTAAAGAAATTAAAAGTTACACTTATAACATTAAAGTTACACTCGTATTTGATTAAAGTTTCACTTGTATTAAATTAAAGTGTCAGTCAAAAATTGGTGAAATTACATAAATTTTAATCAAAATTATACTATTACATAAATTCAATTTTTTATATTTAAAAATGACCTAAAACGATTAAAGTTTCACTTTTAAGCATTAAAGTTTCACTCGTAAAACATTAAAGTTTCAGTCAAAAATTGGTAAAATTACATAAATTTTAATTAAAATTACATTATTACATAAATTCAATTTTTTATATTTAAAAATGACCTAAAAAGATTAAAGTTTCACTTATAAGCATTAAAGTTTCACTCGTAAAACATTAAAGTTACATTCACAAATCAGTGAAATTAAATAAATCTTAGGTATAATTACATTATTACATAAATTCAATTTTTTATATTATAAATAGCCTAAATAAATTAAAGTTACAATTTTTAGCATTAAAGTTTCACTCGTAAAACATTAAAGTTATATTCAAAAATCAAATAAATTTACAAAATCACCTTATATATTAAAGTTACAATCTTAAAGAACTAAAGTTACAATCATAGATTAAAGTTACAATCTTAAATGATCTAATTCATTTAGGATTAGACTTCATGACCACCATTTTAGGTGACTTTCATTTGAACTTCACTCTATATATATATATATATATATATATATATATATATATATATATATATATATATAGGATCCTATGAAACGATATTCAAAATGAGAATCGGTGAAACAACTACTAATAACCATATCATTAAAGCCCATTAATAAAATTAATTACAAAACCAAATATCTCTTCCCGTAATTCTTATCATCACCCACACATATCAATCTAACCCAACACCTCCGTCATTCTTATCGATCACACAACCTATTGCTGGTCACCTCGCCGGAGTACTGCGCCATCTTGCCGGAGTACAGAGTGAGAAAGATGTTCGATTAACATCTGACCACCGTCGTCGTCGTCCCTTTCACAACTTCACCTTCTTTTAGATACTGTCACCGGAGTCGGAACTCCGGCAAGCTATCACCAGCAGTACGCTTGTTTGACAGCCGCACACCACCACCGGATCTCCGATAACCATCGAGACCATACACCTTCAACATACTGCCAACGACATCACCAATAAAAATAAACTCATTCGCCTATCCTATCCTCTCCGATCCCTCACTTCACCTTTCACCAGCAAAGATCACCACACATTGACGAGATAACTCGATTGAACAAACTCGAGCTGAGCTTTGTACTCACGTTCACACGAGCTTTGTACTCACGTTCTTGTCAATGAGAGAAAACGATATCTCCACCATGTACTCACATTCACACGAGTTGCAGACAAATCGTCGAAGACAACTAATCTATACTAATGTTTTATGTATCTACACTAATCTTTGATGTATCTAACCACTATTTTAATGTATCTTAATATAGATACACAAAACTATTTATTAGGTACATGAAAATAGCTCTGAGATACATAAATAAACAAACCACATACACTAATTTCGTTTAGATACAGTGATGAATTTGAGAATGGTGATGAAGAAAGCACCGGTGATAATGAGGAGATCTTTAGTGGTGCGACGTGGTCTGAGCTGCTGAGGGTCGATTGACGACGGTGACAGTGGTGGTACTCGTGAAATGTATATGACGACAACAGTGATAGCGGTATATACACTAACTATCACACCGGAGATGACGTCAGTGGAGATGACGAGTGAATTATGTTTGAGGAAGGAGGGAAAGTGGGATTCAATGGTGACAACCAATTAGTTGGTGCCGACATCGACGGGGTGGAGTCGACCCTCCGGTGGTAGATGTTGACGGTGTTGGAATTTAGTGGTTAACAATGGTGGTTGAATTAAAAGGAATTTGGCAGTTGAATGAAAAGTTGGTTTAGGAATTTCAGTCAAACGAAGGAAGACAGAGGGTTCATTGATTTAAATAATGGGTTTAATTGAGAATTTATATCAACCGTACATCTCATTCTTATCCAAGGGAGGAGGGTCGTTCTCAGCGGATCTTGACTATATATATATATATATATATATATATATATATATATATATATATATATGGGATCTGTTCCCTATATAGAGAGGGGTTCTAGTAAGTCCACCTAAAGAATTGAGTCCATAAGTCTTTATCTATGCCATTGGATCTTGGAGATGCATGGTTGAGATTGAAACACAAAAATCACACTTAACAATAATTAATTGCACTTTCTCTCTCTAGACTTAATTAAACATGTACTAATCTATTATCCTACTCACTTAACACTAATCTTTTTTCTTCTTATGCTTTCAAGTTTTTACAAAGTTTATGACACTTTTATGAATGTAACTCTAATGCTAATTGGTATAACTTTAGTGTTTTATGAGTATAACTTTAATCCAAAATAATGCAACTTTATACTAAAAGTGGATTTTGACGGCTATTTTTTCGCCTTTTGTATTTTTAAGGCAAGTTTACGACATTTCAGTGTATAACTTCAGTGTATTACAAGTATAACTTTAATCCAAAATAGTGCAACTTTATACTAAAATGTGATTTTGATTTTTTTTTTGACTTTTTGTAATTTAAAATTAGATTACGACATTTCAGTATTTTTTAGATTATAACTTCACTGTTTTACGAGTATAACTTTAATCCAGAATAGTGCAACTTTATATTAAAAACTGATTTTGACGGATATTTTTAGACTTTTAGTATTTTTAGGACAAGTTTACGACATTTCAGTATTTTTTAGTGTGTAACTTCAGAGTTTTACGAGTATAACTTTAGCCAAATTTATGTAAGTCAAGTTTATATAATTTAGTTCAATTGTATTTTTACACATTTGTGTGACTTTAATAAAAAATACTTGGAATTTATTTAATTTTAAGACAAGTTTATATAATTTGTCCTACTATAACTTTAGTCTTTTTGTATAACTTTAGTCTAAATTTGTGTAACTTTAGTCCAAATTTGTGTAACTTTAGTCCAAAATCATGTAACTTTAGTCCAAATTTAAATTCAGATTTGAAACCAACACAATAAGAAGACGAGAATGAAGTTGCACACATTGCCACTGAAGTTGTACATATTGCCACTGAAGTTGCGCATAATGCTATTGAAGTTGCGCATAATGGGTACTGAAGTTACGCATATTGCACTGAAGTTGCACATATTGCCATTGAAGTTGAGCATAAAGGGCATTTTTTGTATACTTCATTTTTAGTGCAACTTTAATGCTTAAAGAGTATAAATTTATTCAAACATAAAATAGATCTAAAATTTTTTTTTAAAAAAAATAAGACAAATTTAGATCTAAAAATTAATAGATCTAAAAAACCACCACCAAACTAATTAAAAAGTATAAAATAGATCTAATACAAAATACGAAATAATTTAAAAAAAACTAAACTAAAAAAACTAATAGATCTAAAGAAAAATATAAAATAAGACGATATTTGAAATATAAAAGTATAGAAAGATTTTTTTTTTGTCTAATTTTCGATTTATAACACAAAAAACAAAAAAAAACTATAAAAAAAATATGAAAAACGAAAAAAGGGTATAACTTTAGTCGTAAATACAAAAACCGAAATGAGAAAAAGTGTAACTTTAATGTTTGAAGGGTATAACTTTAGTTGCAAATTGTATAACTTTAATGTTTTAAGGGTATAACTGTTAGGGTGCAAACCTTGTCCCACATCGGTAGAATAAAGATGAAAGATCATCTTTATAAGAGTTCATAAAATATAATAGTACGAGGCCTTTTGGGAAGTAGCCCAAGAGTAAATCCGTGAGGGTTTGACCCAAAGCGGACAATATCGTACTATTATGCGTTGTGGACTCAGATGCAGCAGGGGCCCAACAGGAGGTATTCACGCTTCCGCACAACAAGTGGTATCAGAGCTAGAGTTCTGACTTGGGATCTGCTTCCGCTGTAATTGATGTAAAACCGGGTACCAATTTGGTGTGAATTTTAGACACAAAAGGGACCTGATTTGTTGAAGTGTTTTGAGTGATATTTTTGTGTTTTTAGAGTTTAGTTTGCAGCGGAAAATGTTAAGTAAAATGGATATGGATTAGCTAAGAAACCTCGCAAGATAACTCAACTAAAACTGAAATCTCCAACCAAGACCACACAGGAACAAGGAGGGAAACAAAGGATATTTCAACCAAGAACACACAGTAAACAAGGCTGAAATAAGGCGCCAACCTCGCAAGGAAGACAAGAACACTCGCAAGCGTTCAAAGTTTGAGAAAAGTTCTCAACACTTGGGTTTATATTTCTGAAATTGGATGATTTACAAATGGGGTAATTTGGCCCTTATATAGCAAAAGATGTGCTTGGGCTCTAAGGCAACATTAAATGCTAGGGGCAATTTCCTAAGTGTACTTGGGCTCCAAGGCATTATTTAAAATGATGTAGAAAAAATATGCTAGATTTTTTGTAAAAACTAGGTGAGGAAAACTAGGTGAGGAAGACTAAAATCATCCTCTCACTTGGGCAGCACTCTTCTTATTTTAGACGACACTTCTTGGGCGACACTTCTCGGACCAACTAGAGCTCGACGTCCAACTTATCATTGTGACATAGCTCGCATTTCTTTTAGTGCCAAAATAAGGATTCGGACCAGCGTTAAGTAAGAGAGTGCTAGAGCTCGACATTGCTCCTGCATCATTCTTTCCTTCTTCAAAAGAATTTGTCCTCAAATTTTCATCATCCAAGTATGTGTAGATACCCAGTATCTGCTGAGACTCCAACAAACACCCAATGATTATCGGACTACAACATGTTTTGGAATCGCGGCGTTTGATCGACAGTTTGTGTACAACTTTACGTCGAAAAACTTAAAACGATTTCGAAAATAAAACATTTTAAAAATACTTGGAGTGTTTAATGCATGACGACGGGGTCGCAATGACACTAACTAGAGTCAAAACCGACACCGGACCAAAAACCGACTCAAAAATTCAAATCCCGACTCCAACAACGAGTCAAACCGAGTCAACCACCAAAAACAAAACTTTCCAAACCTTCTACCTTAAGTTTTCCTGGATTCATGTTGGTCAAGTACCAAACATGTGACTACAAAACCTACGATAGAACAAATCATGATTGCGTTTGTTGTGAAAGTGACACCATAACTCGAAGAACCGCGACGTGGCTCGCGCCTCTTTGAGCAGCCCAAGTGGCCACGTCGCTCAAAACTCACACAACCACTCATTCTCCTATAAATACCCCTCAAATGCCACCCATTTGAGACTTACGCGAGTGTCCGCCCCCTCTTTTCTCCCTTAAAATTCTCGACTCGACTTCTTAAGTCACAACCCGACGCGTATTTACGACCTACCGATCGTAAATACAAGCCTTACACATTGTTTGATACCGTCATCGTGCATTAAATCACTTGACCGACCACTTCGACCACTACACCATCACTAAGCTTAACACACTCTTTTTTACTTACCAAAACGGTTTTAAACCGAGTTTTTTCCGATCAAACGAGTTATTACACTTACGTCGGTCACTCGCCATAACCAAACATGTAAGTATGAGGGTGTAAAAATCCTCTTTTATTATGCTTTCATTCATTTCATGACAATAACATGCTAAAACTTGCATAAACATGAACCAAAACATGGAATAAACGAGCTAAAACTGATTTTTGGTCTGAGGCAGAAGCCCCTTAGGTCGCCAACTAGCCCGCGCCTAAATGGGGTATTCAGACCAGAGATCAACCGTGTTTGTTCTCGTCATTTCCCTTAATTCATTTTTCATATTTGTAATCGGTTTTCACCACTTCAAGTATTTTCGAACCCCTTTTATTTTATTTCACTTGTTTTAACCATAAAGCATTTTTCACCCTTGGTTCCTCATACCATGACGATTAAATCCGTGTTTCGGTTATAATATTTGGTTAATGACATTTAGAAGGTATTTTAAAGCCTTTTATTTCATTTCTTTACATTTTCAAACAAACATATTAGTCACCAACACAAAGTCATCCTTGGTTCTACATACCATGCCGGATTTTAACCCGGGTACGATGATGAGTATCGACTAATAACATTCAAATGGACTTAAAACAATTAGTCCATAATCATTTTCAAAACTATTCATGTCAAGTTTGTCAAATCGAACCCGACACCGAATATTATCAAAATAATGATGATTTTTCGAGTCGAGTTCTTCAAATCAACAAATGCGGTCTAAACGACCCCTTCAAATCAAACCGGGTTCAAATACCCATTTTCAACACGTTTTATAACATTTTCTAAAAGGTCAGAACACGACACATAAACCGTGGGCTAACCCGCGCCTAAACAGGCTCTCCATTTCTCACTTTTAAAACCAGAGGGAGGCCCCTTGTATCGCCGGCTGGCTCGCGCCTTATATGGCCGTCTGGTACAGGGCCTGTTCCCTTCCAGCATTAGTCTAGGACGATCCCGACTCCAGTTAGCCCGGATATAGGATGGATCAGATGACTATTTGATTATCCAAAATCATATTTGCAAAATGCCTTACTAAGACAAATGGATCATGTTATGCACCCTAAACCTAATACGGTAAATGGATGTTTAATTTCCGTCTTGCATGAAAATCAACCATTAATCCAACTCGACATCTTATACTTGATATTTGGATTAAATCAACCGACTTAGAAAGCTCTCACATGTTAGGTTTATATCATTGGATGCGCATTCATGCATTTAAACCGTTTTATCAATTTTTGCATTCAACCAACCAAGATCGATCAGTAGAGGCCGCTAACGCGGGCGGGATTGGGTGTCTGATTAAAGGGCTTCCCAATACGTACCTTCACTTCTTACTCAGAAACTTTGGATAGTGGACGACCTTATCCAGGGCGTACGAGAGTCATTCTAGAGATAGGATGCTAAAGAGGGACGATTTCCTTATCTTTAGTACCTATGTCAAACGCTGCTTTGTGCTTCGATTTGACCGAGGTATAAAGTGGACTTCGAACGGGTTCCAGGCATCCCACAAATGCTTGGTGGCGATTCCGAACATCTCTAATCGTTTCATGACCCTAACCGAGATGAAACCGACCAATCTAAAACGATCCGGTCGAAAGCATCTTTACGCCGCCGAGCGTGGCTTTTAAAAAGACCGCTGCATGTCCACAGATCGAAGTGGGCTCGCAGGTGGGCCGTGTCCACAGATTGGCGACTCCGCTGGGGAAAACTAGGACACTTACGTCTTTGTGATCCCTAGATGGTGAGACTCGAACGAGGTCTTGGTTGGAATACATTAATTGATATTACGGTCATGGTCGGATTCCTTGTCCGGGCCCACAACCTAACCCTTTTCGACCAATTGGCTCGTTTCGTCGGCGTGAGTTTTCTCATCCCCGCGTTTCGAATCCCGATTGAGTCAAGCATACCGTTGACGTTACACATTTCTGTTTCGTCAAAGAGCTTTCATCACTTTCGAGCACGAGGCTAGGGCACCCTCCTTACACATTTTGTTTGGATTGGTATCCCTCTCGCAAATCGGGGTTTAATTGCTTGGTGTGTAACCCACCCTTTTAAGCCAAAACCCGTGTCAGCATAATGCATAATATAATGAATTGCGAATGCTTATGTACTACTTGATCATAAGTCCTTCCGTGTCATTTTCAAACTTTCAAAAAACACCTTCTTGCGCCGTTATAATGGCCATTCCAAACCTCGGTATTTCGCCGACCGTTGCACGCCTTTCTAGGCCGTCGTAATGACGATTTTCAAACTCGGTTTTGTTTAACCATTTCAACACGCCTTTCTAGGCCGTCGTAATGACGATTTTCAAACTCGGTTTTGTATAACCATTTCAACACACCTTTCTAGGCCGTCGTAATAACGATTTTCAAACTCGGTTTTGTATAACCATTTCAAATCACTTTTTTTACGCCGTTATAATCGCCGCGTCTAGACACGGATTTTAACCCATTTTGCGCCGACAATGGCTCTTTCAAAACCCGAGAAAAGCACACGCCCTTTTCTCGAGACACTTTTGGGATCCCGAGGACCATGCACCGTCCCCGAGACCTATTCACACATTTCAAACTCGATTTTCAAAACATACAATTTTGAATTTCAAAAACCGTCTTGGGAAACAATGCACTGTTTTCCGAGCCGACTCAAACTCAAACCGTCTTTTGCAAATAAACTTAAGACGACCCCTTTCAACTGATCGACTTGCGGAGATCTCTATCTTCGTAAGCCGCCCATTAAAGCGACAAATGAATCTTTTGAAAATTTCTATTTTCCAAAATTTCAGTCCACCATTCCCTTTCAGCCTCGTGTCTATCGAGTCAAAGCAAACGTACTTATGGGTCTTTACTTATGAGTCGTCTCACCACGAGACCCGTCCAATGGCGTCACGCCGTCATGTTGGACTCGTGTCAAAGGTTCGGTCAAACACCGTCACGTCATAAATCGAGTCAGCACCGAGGGACCACACACGGTCGCCCCGTCTGGTTGAGTCTGATCTTTGACTCGTCCTTTGCGTTGTCTGCGTTCAGTCTTGGAACCGTGTCAGATTGAGTTGTAATGTGAGCCATTTTTCTGCCTCAGAGCCATGGCCCCGTCTTCAGCTTCGTCCAACAACAACAATGATAACAACAGAGATGTCACAACTGATCAGCTAGCCAGCCTGCTTACCGCTCTTAAGGTCACCTTGGATCGCGTCGAGACCCGTATCGACGCCCTGGAGAACAAGGAAACGGGAACATAATACCCCACCTCGATCGAAACCGAGAAGAGATCAAACTCTTGGAAGAACAGCTCCTAGCCCGGGTAACAATATCCATCTTGAGAACAACCGAAGGTTCGAACTGTTGGGGACCAAGTTACACTCGACAACTTCACCCCGACGATGTGCCTAAGTTCAAAGGAGTGGAGGACCCACTCAATCATATCCGTGCTTTCAAGGACTACACGGCCATTAAAGGGGTCAAACAGAACTTTTACCCGATCTTCCCATCCTCTTTGGAGCCGATTCCTCGCCAATGGTACTACTCCCTTGATCCGAAAAACCTTACTACTTGGGATGAGATCGCAGTTGAGTTTGCCAAACAGTATGCCGACAATGTCGAGATCCATGCCAATACCCGTACTCTCGAAGTGCTAACCCAGAACGACAAGGAAGGGTTCACTGAGTTCCTAACCCGTTGGAGGAGGGTGAGTACTCAATTGGTCAGTAAGCCGAGTGAATCAACTCTGGTGGAAAAGTTTGTCAACAATCTCCGCCCAGTTTATGCCAACCTACTGAGGTATCAGAATATCAAGACCTTCCAAGATCTGCAGATTCTTGGGACGCGCATTGATGACGACCTCCGAAAGGGTGTCTTAGCAAAGATCACTGGCAGAGGTTATCAAGGATCCACCTCAACCGGATCTCGTCCTTACGGCCAGACAAACAAGATTGATGAGGTTAACCTCGTTGAACCATCCACGAAGAAAGCTGAACGCCCCCAGAGAGTGTTTACCAACATAAGGTCGACTTATGCAAGTGCCCTGAAAAGACTCATGGACCAGAGGAAATTAGAACCGATCGGACCCACCCCGGATCCGACCGATGCCAAGAAGTCCCGGTTCTGGAACCCCAATGCTTACTGTCAGTATCATCGAGGAAAAGGGCATGATACCGAAACTTGTTTCAAACTCAAGCACCTCATTCAAGACATGATTGAGAAAGGAGACTTGCCTTTACCCCCACCAACTAAACCGAACAACAAAACGAATCCCCTGGGAATTCACGCCATCTCTGACGATGAGCCGACCCTAGACTGCTCTCACCTCATCCTGCCGGTCGATGACGAGGTGAATGCTTTGGACAAAGATCCTTCAGACGGAGTGTTTGTGTTTAGTGCTGCCACTATGCTCGCTATGTTTCAGCAAGTTGAGGAGGCCATAGCCAGCCTCTCTGAAAGAATCAACCGACTCGGCGACGCCTACCGTTGACTCATCTTCAATCCCCCAGCACTGCGTCCGAGGGAGAATTCCCCAAACATTCAAAACTACCCACCCCAGGATGGATTTCTCCCGCGACCATTCTGGCACAGACCCCACGAAAATCACCCTCAAAATAACTACCCTCAAAATAACTACCCCCATAAAAATCGCCCTCACAAAAGTATCCCTCACAAGAACTACCCACCGAGGAATACCCCTCCAAGGTATCCTCGAGACTCCGAAATTAATGACATATGGAGAGATGATGTTGAGGATGTCTATATCATCCCAGGGAAGGAGAAGCGGGAGAAAGAAATCAGGCATATCACTCGGTCCGGACGTCCCTATCAGAATCCGAACAACCTAATGGTCGTTCCAACAACGAATGACCAAATCGTCCCAGAGGTAGACACTCAACCAAAGGCTCCTGAGAACTCGATATTGAAACAACTTCAGAAAGCAAAAGCCGAAATCTCAATTTGGCAACTGATCGCAACGTCTTTTGAGCATCGACAGGCCTTGCTGCAGGCCTTGGGAAAATTAACCGTGCCCTCCACCTCTTCCCAGAAGAAATAGTGGCGCACATGACGAGGGACGCCCCTGATCTAAACAACCCGGTCGTCTTCTCCGACGAGGACATCCCTCCATTCGGAGCCAATCATAACCTGGCCCTGTATATCACCGTACAATGCCTCCAGAAAAATATACCCATGGTCCTCGTAGATGACGGTTCCGCGGTGAATGTCATTCCTCTCAAAACTGCCCACAGGCTGAGTATCAAGGAATCTGATTTGATCCCAACAAATCAAGGAGTACGCGCCTACGACAGCACTCGTCGCAAGGTCGCCGGGCTAGTCACCTTGACCGTCGCAACCGGAGCACTGGAAAGACAAACCAGTTTTCAAGTGGTCGATATTGACGCGTCCTTCAACATGTTCCTGGGACGTCCCTGGATTCACGCCGTCAAGGCGGTCACCTCAACTCTCCACCAGAATATCAGGGTCCCCTTCAACGGGAAAACAAACACAATTCCTGCTTCCCTGATCAAGGCAGTCATGAGAAAGGGGATGGCCTCCCAAGTCGTTGAGGAGGACGATAATGAAATGTGGGGTTTCCAAGCCGTGAACGCCATAACTGATGAATTTGACGCCCTCTGAGTGTGACCCGTTCACCAACCTCACGGTCAACCGTATTATGATGCGTCAGGGTTATTTCCCGGGTTTGCCGCTCAATCCACTGAAGGACCCATTGCCTCCCTTGAAACAGGCTAAGGTCCCCAACATTCCCTTTGGGCTGGGGTACGAACCTACCGACGAAGATATCTAGGAGATGAACCTCCTAGTCCGAAAACGCAAGAAGCACGGGGTTATCCTCCGTCCCTATCACCTGACTCTCAACGGATACTTTGTCCCCGAGGGAGAGTCCGAGCTCTACCACGGTTTTCCGGAACCAATCTATGACTCTGTGGTGAAAGCTAGATACCCGGGAGTGGAAGTCTTCCAGGACTGCTACTTTATCCCCGACAACATCGAAGCTGCATTAACTGAGTCCAAGCCGTCACCATGCCTTGACGGACAAGCTGTCACACTCCTGTTTGGGGAAGATAACGTCAAAGACCTCGACTATGAGGACATCATCAACATCGCCCTGAAGGACAATCAATTTGATCCAACCGCCTTGATCTCCGATACCGACCCGGAGAAGGCTACCCAAGGCTGGAGGAAGACCGTCAAGTGGACCGATCGCCAAAGCCGCATTCTCAAGATAACAACTGGGGAAGGCCCTATGTTCAAGGAGTGAAGTGAGGAAGGATCTGAGTCTGAGTCTGAGTCGGAGTCAGAGTCTGTCGTAGCTCCTAAGGCTCCCGATGTCCCAGTCAAGGTCCCCTTCCCACTATTTTATCACAAAGTCGTGGCTGATTCAGAGGCTGAGTCTACTAGGGTCACCCCCACTCCCATGAAAGGTGACAACCTGGAGCCTGTTCCAGGGGCCACCTCCTCTGTTGTGTTGCCTCTGACTGACCACAAGATGTCTGTCCTTTCCGAGCTTTTCGCTCGTGTCGACTTAATGAACGCTAAGTTTGCTTATGACTCGTCTCAATTTAACTGCAATGCAATTCTGAATGACTATGAGGAATTTGACTTGAGTGACTACCCACCTCACTTAGCCAAAGAACTTGACAAACGGGAAACCAGAACCCTCATCATTGAGGAGACCGAACGTATTTATGTGGGAACCGATAATACACCTCAAGAACTTAGGATAGGGACAACCCTGGACCCCTCGGAAAGACAACAGTTCATTGACCTCCTCCACGAATACAAGGACGTGTTCGCCTGGTCTTACAGAGACATGCCTGGGATTGACAGGGAAATTGCGGAGCACCGGATACCCATTAAACCCGGGCCTAAACCTGTGAAACAGAAGCTACGCCGGATGCGTCCTGAGTGGGCCCTAAAAATCAAGGAAGAAGTGGACAAACAGTTCAAGGCTGGGTTCATCAAAGTGTCTGAATACTCTGACATGCTACCAAAGAAAGACGGAAGAATTCGGGTTTGCGTCGACTTCAGGGATCTGAACAACGCAAGTCCAAAGGACGACTTCCCTTCGCCACATGTTGACATTCTGGTAGACAATACCGCCGAGCATGCTCTCCTATCCTTCATGGACGGGTATGCTGGGTACAACCAGATTAAGATGGCTGAGGAAGACATGCACAAGACTGCGTTCACTACGCAGTGGGGTACATATTGCTACACGGTCGTGCCTTTCGGCCTCATCAACGCCGGAGCAACCTATCAGAGAACTGCTACCACTCTCCTACATGATATGATGCACAAGGAAGTAGAGGTATATGTCGATGACATGATTGTCAAATCAAAAGAACGGGACGGCCACATCAGTGCCCTCCGGAAATTCTTCGCTCGTCTGCGGAAATATAACATGAGACTAAATCCTCAGAAGTGTGCATTCGGGGTCACCTCCGAAAAACTCTTGGGACATGTCGTCAGCAAAAGAGGCATTGAGATTGATCCAACCAAAATCAAAGCCCTTCAACAAATGCCTCGGCCTAGGAACGAGAAGGAGATTCGGGGATTTCTCGGTCAGGTCCAATACATCAGCCGGTTCATTGCCAAGCTCACTATGATTTGTGAACCAATATTCAAGAAGCTTCGCGCCTCCGATCACAACGATTGGGATGACGACTGTCAGAAAGCCTTCGACAGGATAATGGAAATCCTATCCAAACCTCCTGTCCTCATGCCACCTCAACCGGGGATCCCTCTATCCCTATACCTGACTATTACCAACACAACCATGGGAGCGATGCTAGCACAAACAGTTGGCGACGAAGAGCGAGCCATCTACTACATCAGCACAAAGTTCATTGAGTACGAGACGAGGTATACCCAACTGGAAAAGACATGCCTTGCCCTAGTATGCTCAACAAAGAAGCTGCGGCATTACATGCTCAGCTATACGGTCCACATCTATTCCAAGATGGACCCGGTTAAATACATCTTCGAAAAACCCGTACTAAACGGAAGGCTGTCTAGGTGGACACTGATGCTGTCCGAGTTTGATCTCAAGTTCGTACCCCTCAAGGTTATCAAGGGAAGACCAGTCGCTGATTTCCTAGCAGAAAATCCCGTCAACGAGGATCCAACGACCGACACATGGTCACTTCCTGACGAAGACATCCTTTGCGCTGACTCCGACGTATGGGACCTATACTTTGATGGTGCATCTAATCTGAGAGGCTTCGGGGTAGGAATCCTTCTAATATCACCAGAGGGAGAGCATGTTCCAATCTCGGTCAAGCTAGACTTCGCCGTCACCAACAACGCCGCTGAATATGAAGCATGCCTCATCGGCCTACAAGCAGCCATCACACTTGGCATCAAGAGACTGAGGGTCCACGGCGATTCCTCGCTCATCATCAATCAGGTGTCCGGATCATGGAAAATCCGATCTGACAGCTTAGCTCCCTACCGAGCAAAGATCAATCAAGAGGCCGAGTTCTTCGACCAAGTCGACTACTTCCACTTGCCACGAGAGGAAAATCAATTTGCTGATGCCCTGGCAAAACTTGCCGCGCTCGTTAACATACCTGACGACATGACATCAATGCCCCTATGTGTCGAGAGAAGGAGCGAGCCAGCTCATATTTGTGCCATTATCGACGACGAGGAAAGCCATGATGAACCTTGGTACCAAGCCATCCTCAAATACAAAACCAAAAACGAATTCCCTCCCAACTCTGATCAAAGAGGACAAAGAGCCATCCGTTTACTTGCATCACAATTCGTGATAAACCAAAATCAACTCTACAAAAGAACACCCCAAGGAATTCTCCTCCTTTGCATCGACATCATGGGGAAAGTCAACCCGATAGGCACCAAGGGGCATTGCTTCGTCCTCGTCGCCATCGACTATTTCACCAAATGGGTGGTAGCACAGTCATATGCAGTCATGAACGCCAAACAAGTGGCCAAGTTCATTCAAAACAACATCATCTGCCGATATGGGGTACCCCATGAAATCATCAGCGATCAAGGCTCTCACTTCCGGGCGGAAACTCAAGCTTTGCTGGACAAATACAAGATCAAACGGCATCGATCATCCCCCTACCGTCCCCAAACTAACGAAGCGGTGGAGGCAGCGAACAAAACTCTTGTCACCATTATCAAGAAAATGCAAGACAACTACCGGGATTGGCCGAGCAAACTCCCATTCGCACTCTGGGGATACCGAACTTCCATTCGAACACCGACAGGCGCCACACCCTTCTACCTAGCATACGGTATTGAGGCGGTTCAACCGGTAGAGTTAGAGGTCCCTTCTCTACGCATCCTACTGGAGAGTCAAGTCCCTGAGGCGGAATGGACCCGTCGAAGGTACGAACAACTCACTCTTCTAGATGAACGGTGACTCAACGCCTTGCACAACGTCCAACTATACCAACGACGTATACAACGGGCATTCAACAAGAAGGTCAAACCCAGAAACATCCAGGAGGGCGACTTGGTCCTCAAGTCACTTTCGGGGGGCGCAGTGAGACTGAGTGACCTAGATGGGGAGGACTTTACAAACCCGACCAACCTAGACCAACTCAAGAAATACTACCCTTGAACCATAGGAACCAACGACCTAGCCTAGTTTTACAACTAGCAAAGACCTCAACCCTTTTCAAGTCAAGTTCCTCAACATGTTCTGATTTGAAATTGCATGTTTTATCGAGTCTAAGCTGCGGCACCTTGCCCGTTTCAAATGTCCTTTGATCTGTCAAAGGCAACGTCCATTTGCACTAAAACAAAAACCCCTGAACTACGAGCATGGTTTGATTTCACCTCTTCAGGTGGATACGTAGGCAATCCCTCTTACGCCTGAGGGATACAACCACAAAACCCAATTCAAATTCACAAGACATTTCGAACTACGATCATGGTTTGATTTCACCTCTTCGGGTGAATACGTAGGCAATCCTTTCTTACACAAGAAGGATACAACCATCCCCATACAAAAATCCCACGTACAAAAACATTCCAAAAAAAGAGGAAAGGGAAAACCATTCCCTTTTCCACAAAAATACAAAATAAGCATTTCTCCCTTTCCACAAAATACCACTTATCCAAGTGCAAATGTTTAGGACGATTCAAATCGAATTGCCTTTACAAAATGGATGGAAGAAACAAGCGTTCACAATTTTCGACACGAGCAATCCTCTTATTTAATTAATAATGGGAGGGATTACAATTTCAACAACAAATAAAGCTCGACGAGTCTACAACTTGTCAAAGCTAAGGTGTCAACTAAAACACCTTACATAGTAAAACTAGCACAAATCACACAATAACTAGCTAGTACAACATAATAAAAACTCACAACAATAATGCAACATAATAATAAAGTGGGTAATGGAGGTCTTCACTCTTCCATTCTACCCTTGCCTTTTCCGTCGGGGTACATCTTCCCCTTGTTCTTCTTGTTGGCCCGCCTAGCATGGACTTCTTCCTCGGAACGGATCCTAAACGGATCTAAGACGGCGACGGCCTCCGGTCTAGCACAAGACCCCATATTCGACCCAAGACGAGCCAATGCACGGCCCACCATATTCTTGGGGCCGGAACTCCTCCTCTTCGGTGGTCTCATCACATCGGGAGTAGCTCCATCAACATACTCCTCAAAGAAAGCGCGGTTGGCCTTGCTAACCTCTCGATACTTCAAGTCGATAACCTCGTCCTTACGAAATTTGGATCTCTCTTCCAAGGACGGATCTCGTGACCACTTGACATAAGCGGGAGTCACCCATGTCGTAGCAACAGGGTTTGGCACCTCCCAAAGCGGCCGAGTGGCCCACCATCTTTCGAAGAACTCCACAAGCTCGGAGTTCCGGAAAACATTCTCTTGGACAAGAGTATCTTGAGCGGGCACCTTTTGTTGACGCCCCATTTGCCTCATGAGCCTTTCGGGATAAATGAAGGAAACAACCTTCAAACCCACCACCATCAAAGAACGAGGACTAGCACCCGAAGCGGGCAACCCCGTGAAGGACCTCAAGTGCCACCACGGCACCACCCAACGGATATGAGGACCACCCTCCTCCGCCAATCTTGCGGCCCAATAGGCCTCGGTGGAAGCAAAACTATCCGGGTACAACTTCTTTCTCATGGTAAGGTGACGGAAGGAATAAGAAGAAGAATCAACCGGAGGATCTACATACCTTAGCCTCTCCAATAGCCACACTTGAAGGATCCTTGGGGATCCGAAAGAGGGAGCTTCTCCACAAGAGCCTTCCTTGTCCAAAGCTGGGATAATCTCTCCGAGCACCAACCACGATGGATCTCTACCATGGTCCATTTGCTCAATCACATGGATAAGGGTCATGCTACCATGGCATCTTGGCCCCTCCTTCTTCAAGACATCAACAAAGAGGTACACATGGACAAGGCAAAATGCAATAGCCCTTCTCCTAGCCACCTCTGAGACATTAGCATCTAATCGGTTTGAAAAGATGTTAATAAGAGCCAACATGTCCACACCATGTGGAGCAAGAAGAAAGTTGATTTGGCTTGTTGACAAGCCCAACATGGAACGGAATTTCACCTTATAGCACAACCGAGTCGGAGGAAGCACCGGAACACAACCCGGCCACCCACCAATGGCCCCAACCTCTTCGGCAAAAGGACAAAGCTCACCTTTCGGGAAAACGAAAACATGGTGTTTCGAATCCCAAAACCGAGAACATGCTTTAAGGAACGAAGGTTGCACCTTCACTTGACGAAGCACCAACGATTGACCAACTCCCATGCAAGCGAGTTGATAATTTTCGGGAGGCGACAAATCCCGGCACCATTGTCGCAATGCGTTCTCAAAAGCATCCATGAAATATTTTTGTGGAAGAAGAAGAGGTTTTCTAGAGATTATTTTGTGTTTCGGATGATGAAACAATGAAGCGCAAACATCCCTATTTATACAAAATGATCAGCGCATTTTTTTTCAGAAAAAGGGGAGAGCCGGCTTCCATCGCCAGGCTGCTCGCGCCTCTTTGAGGCTTCCCCAGGATTCCCGCTGTTGACTTGTCTCTTTCAACATGTGTTTTCTCCTGACACCTCAAACCTCCCGCCAGGAAGCTCGCGCCTCTTCGGGATGATCAGGGCATTTTTGTGTTTCCTCACACTCACATTTCCTTGTTTTCGCGTTTTACGAAATCCGACACGGTTTCCATGACGCAGCTTTAAACAAACGGAATTTTTTTTTTTAAGGGGGGAAGGGCTAGTCGCCCCGATCCGCGATGGATCGTTTCCACGTCAGTCAAAATTCCGGAAATTTTTCGCTTTTTCGCAATTTTCCATCAAATTTTCAAAATCGAGAATTGATAATACAACATCAATTTTCATCAAATTCAAGCACTCACAAATCCGAGTCTTGACCTCAAAAATCAAATATACTCGCAAAAATTCTTTTCTAAAAAAAAAAAAAAAATCTTTCCTGACGGTTTGAGTTGGAATTTTTCGAGTCAATTTCAATAATTTCGATGCAATTTAATTCACGACACGAGTTAATTGCTCAAATTTTCAAATCAATTCCTTTTGAATTCCGAACGTGACGATTTGTCATGGAATTTTCAAAATTCATCTCAAAATTTCAATTTTAACTTCAAGTCATCTTGGTTAATTTTGATTTTCAATCAAATGCTTTCTGTGTTTTCAATCAAATGCTTCTACGTGTTTGCATTTATGTATATATCCTATCTGTTGCCTGTTTTCTGCACTAACGATGCAGGAACTGGTGCAAACATCAAATGGAGAATCGACAACCGACATCGCTCCTCCGAAACACAACACAAAAAAGCCAAAATCACAAAATAAACCACAATTCAAAAACACATATATACAAACCGCCTCACGCAAAATGTAAATATGTATAGACAAGAGTCCAAGACACGGACAAACTACAAACTACTCGACGTCTCCCGTCGGACCAGTCCTGGTCTCACTAGGAGTCGCCGCCAACGCAGACACCACCACCTGCTCAGGCTCCATCTCCGGAGAACTCTCCAGCGTCTCCTCCTCCATCACGACGCGAACCTCCTCCGCCGCAGCCAACTGAGCCCTGAGGGAGGCAATCTCCGCGTCTCGGCTCCGCAGCTCGTGCTCACGACGCCTCAAGTCCTGGTCCCGACGGATGATCCCCAGCTCCTGGCACGTGATCATCGACCTGGCTGCCTCCAACTCAGCACGGCCCCGAGCAAGCTCCGCCGGATCCGCAGTGCCCTACAAAACACAATAACAGATCCTCAAGATCTAAAAACGTGAAATACAACACCAAACACACAAAAACAGCACACAAAACGTACTTGAGAAAGCCGAGCCTCCCTCGTAGCCAGGTCACCAGCAAGCGCCCTCCAGCGGTTAGCCATCCGCCACAAGTCCTGGTGACTAACAGTCGTCACCTGCAAAAATGTCCTTCAATACAATGTAAGGCAAAGTATAATTGGAGAAAGTGTTCAAGTCAGGAACTCACCCTCAGAACAATCAACCTCCACTCCATGCCAGCATCGGTCACCTCGGCCGCCGCGGGCTCCGGTAAGCGCAACTGAAGCTCCTCGCCACCCGGCCCCCGAAAAAGTGGTCTCCGTCGGGAAAGTCAAGTGAGTCCTCATCAATGGTCGACTCCCTACCATTTGGATCCACATCAAAGATGACAAACCCTCCTATTAAGAGAGGCAATGGAAACAAAAAAAGAAGAAAATATACCTCGATCGGGTACCAAGCAAGCCTCGACAACCGGAACGTGTCGTAGTCAACGCCCCGCAGCAACAGCTCCTCACCTCCCCGACCGTGAAGATGCTCCTCAACCTCGTCAGGGGTCGATTCCTGGAACAACTCCCTAGGCGGGTCAACTGGCACGACGAAAGTCTTGGTAAAGCACTGGCGAACTAGACGCTCGCCCAAGTACCAAACCGGCTCAATCGCCGTCTCCAAGTACAGACGCAGGGAGCTGCGAGGCCGCAAACGCTCCCTGATGGCAGCCGGTACACCCGTGTAGTGCTCCCAAGGCCGCCCAAAATACTATATTCAAAACAAAGCTATTCAGCTAACTGGGGGCTTCATGAGCTACCTAGCCAACAAAGCTTGTTCACGCGACCCCTGCAGTCCTCGTAAGTCGACTTAATCAACTTCTTCCGAGCCACCGTCCAACCCTTCACAACAGGGTAGGTCGAGGGGACACCGTCTGTGGTCCTCGGACGCAGAGGAGTGAAGTAAGCATGCAACCAAGCCTGTAATCAAACACAACAAACACAAATCAGCCAATTCCTCAAAAATTGCCAAAATCAAAATCAAAATCAAACTAAAAAAAAACTACCACAAAAATACTCGTACCTCAAAGATGAGGCCGGGACCAACTAAGGCAGGAGCACTACCCGCTCCCACTGTCTCCAGACGCACCGCCGCGTGCAAGTACCGGGTGAAACTCGCCAAAGTCGGCGTAACCCAGTCAAACCGACCCAAAGTGTCAAGGTCGGTAAGGAGAGGAAGCACCTTGGTCGACAAGCGCTCACCCTTATCACCAAAGTACGTGGCACCCAAGAAGTACCACAACCACAGCCGCGCCTCCTTCGTGTCGGCCTCAACCTCCACCTCCGGGCTCGCCAACGGCGCTGGAGTAACACCTGCCACCCTCCTAGGGAAGTGGTCCTTACACGTACGAACTCGCGATCAAGTACAGAGTGACGTTGGAAGGCTTCGACAAAGTAGTACCGATCAAAGCAGTGACCGCAGGAGAGGACACTCTCTCCGGCGTCTCGGTAAACTCAATGGGCAACTCGCCACAAGGAAGCCCGGATACCATGGCGAAGTCCTCTAAAGTCACGCCGACCTCCCTAAACTCCATGTGGAACGACGACGTCGTATCCCAGTACCGATCCAACATAGCTCGGATCAAACACAGGTTCGCCCTAATCGAAGACCTGTGAATGTCCCGCCAAGCGGCCACCAACGGCCCAAAAGCCGACCTCTCTATCAATGCCCTCGTCCCGGCTCGGAGAACGTCGTAGAAACCCAAGCAGGTAGAAAAGCTCGAGAAAGTCCTCATGGTGCCAATCTCCTGAAATCAAAAACAGACAACGTCAGAATGCCTATTTAGGCCCGACACTTCAAAAGTGACAAAATTCAATCGGGGAACACGACTCACCAAGCCCTCGTGAGCACGGTAGGAAAGGTGTCGGTCCAGTCAAAGCAACAACTGGCTGCCGTCAAAACCCTCAGCCCAGTCAGGAGCTGCCCGTAAAAGCAACCCCCGCGGGGCCGTAACTCGTCTGGCTCTCCAACTCGCGACGTCAGCATCGTCCTCGGATGTCTCTGCTCTCCGTCTCTTATGGCCGCGGGACTCAACGTGGTGGGTAGGGCCCAACTCAACGACCCTGGTGACGTCCTGCAACGACCGTCTGGTCGCCCGAGGACGGCGCGACCTCGAAGAAACCCTCCTCCCAGAGGTACCAGCCTCAGAACCACTCTGAGCTCTCCCAGTGACAGTGGTCCCAACAACGGGCGCCTCATGCTCCTCGACGGCCCCTGAGGCCCCAACAGTCTACTCAGGAGGTCTCTCCTCCTCGGTGACGTCCTCCACAACCACGGCGGGCGTGCTAACCGGGCCCGTCCCGAACAACTCCTCAAAAGTCGCAGCCATGGACTCGGCCTGCCCCCAACACACTCCTACAAACAAAAAACGTCATCCGAAATTTCGGAATTACGACGGCATGAAATGGATAAATCCAAAAAAACAAAAACAACCTGCAATGCAAAACAAGGGCAATCCCGCCCAAAATCCAGCCAAACAAAAGTTCACAAAAAAAAACACAAAAACGACTCGCCTCTCTTTTCAAGCAAAAGACGAGTCAAAACCACAAAAACGGCATTTCAAGACCTATACAAGATCCGCCTACAAACCAAAATACATTCCCGACACAATGGGGTATTTTTCTGGGACTCAAAAAGGCAATTCATACGCCAATTTGAGCCCAAATCGGTCAAAATTCAAAAACGACCACAAAAAGGCAAACGTGATTTTATCACGTCTCAAAGCGACCTAAACTACCAATGAGGTCCATTTCAAGGCAAACTGAGTCAGTTCAAGCCCCAAACAGGCGCTTATTTTGTTAGACGTAAGACCGTCACAAAAGGCAAAAATCCAATTTTGCCCACAATATCCAACGAAGGTCCATAAATGGTGAATACGGGTTTTCCAAGCTACAATGCAACCTAGTGGGACCCACTACCCAAGCAAATAAACTTGGCATTGTGAAATGAGACGATTTCTCGCCTCACTCACGTTTTTCGAGCATAGGGAGCGGGAACGGGGACCAAAATGCAAACTAAAAGCACCCCTATACTCCTAAACAGGTTTCTAACCTAATGCAAGCATCAATTTCACTCGAAATGGGCTCAATCAAAAACGCCCAATTCGAATTTCTAGGGTAAAATTCGCCCTAATTCAATCAAGCTAAGGATCAACAATTTTAAATGGATTCAAGAGGAAATACATACCTTGAGATGACATTGTTGATGATGGCACGAGTGGAAGCTAGCAAAGGTCCTTCAAATGGCGATTTTCGCGGGTTTTTGTGTCGAAAGGAAGAAGAGGAAGTGAGGTTGATATGCGGACCAACCTCGCGTCTTTTACAGAAAAATAGGGAAGCCCCTTTGGCTCGCCAGGTGGCTCGCGCCTCAATCAGGCGTCCCTTGCTCTTTCAGCGGATTTTGAGCTTTAGCCCAATTTCCCGTGATAAACTTCAAGTTTTCATTCGACGATATTAAAAGTCGTCATTTTCTCAAAAACCAAAAACAAATAGTGGAAATTCAAATTCGCTATTTTCAAAGGCTTTAAACGACGGCACATAAACCGTCACTCCAATCAAATAGTGAAAATTTAAATTCGCTATTTTCAAAAAATTTCAAGCAAACGGCGATCAAAACCGCCAATTTTAAAAATAATGGTGAAGTCAAAATTCACTATTTTTCCATCAAAATTTCAAAAATAATAGCGAAAATTCAAAAACCGCTATTTCTCCAAATTTTAAGCGACGACAATTAAAACTGTCATTTTCAAGATAATAGCTGGAAATTGAATTCCACTATTCTCACCACACATGTCAACGGCGGCACATAAACCGTCACTTCAATCAATAGTGAAGATTCCAAATTCACTATTTCTTTCAAATGTCAACGGCGGCACATAAACCGTCACTTCAAACGTAATAGCAGACTTAAAATTTGCTATTTTCCTTCAAAATTCAAACGAACGGCGATCGGAACCGCCACTTCAAATTCAAAGAAGAACGACGAATGGTGAAGATTCCCAATTCACTTTTCCTTCAAATACCAGCAGGGGGCTTCCTCGCGGAACCCGCTCATTTTCAAAGACAGTGATTGTGAAAATTTGACTTCACTATTTCCACAGCGGCGTCATGAGTTCGCTACTTTCTAAACAAACCCATTTAACGCGGCTATTCTCATTCAAGTTCACTGGCGGCATCACGAGTTCGCTACTTTCAAACAAGCCCATTTGACGCGGCCATTCTCATGGTCCATTAACCGACCGCCTCGTGGCTGGCGAGCCTTTGTCCGCGACCTTCCAAGGACATATCCCGAAGATGCCTCGGGTACATTTCCCTGTCATGGCTGGCGAGCCTTTGTCCGCAACCTTTCAAGGGCAGATCCCGAAGATGCCTCGGGTACATTTCCTTGTCACAGCTGGCGAGCCTTTGTCCGCAACCATTCAAGGACAGATCACGAAAATGCCTCAGGTACATTTCCTTACCATTGGCTGGCGAGCCTTTGTCCGCAAACATTCGAGGACAGATCCCGAAGATGCCTCAGGTACATTTCCTTGTCATGGCTGGCGAGCCTTTGTCCGAGACCTTCCAAGGACAGATCCTGAAGATGCCCCGGGTACATTTCCTTGTCATGGCTGACGAGCCTTTGTCCGCAACCTTTCAAGGGCAGATCCTGAAGATGCCTCGGGTACATTTCCTTGTCACAGCTGGCGATCCTTTGTCCGCAACCATTCAAGGACAGATTCCGAAAATGCCTTGGGTACATTTCCTTACCATTGGCTGGCGAGCCTTTGTCCGCAAACATTCGAGGACAGATCCCGAAGATGCCTCGGGTACATTTCCTTGTCATGGCTGGCGAGCCTTTGTCCGCAACCTTTCAAGGGCAGATCCCGAAGATGCCTCGGGTACATTTCCTTGTCACAGCTGGCGAGCCTTTTTCCGAAACCATTCAAGGACAGATCACGAAAATGCCTCGGGTACATTTCTTTACCATTGGCTGGCGAGCCTTTGTCCACAAACATTCGAGGACAGATCCCGAAGATGCCTCGGGTACATTTCCTTGTCATGGCTGGCGAGCCTTTGTCCGCAACCTTTCGAGGACAGATCCCGAAAATGCCTCGGGTACATTTTCTTACCTTTCAAGGACATATCTCGAAGATGCCTCGGGTACATTTCCTTACCATTGGCTGGCGAGCCCTTGTCCGCAAGCAGTCGAGGACAGATCCCGAAAATGCCTCGGGTACATTTCCTTACCATTGGCTGGCGAGTCTTTGTCCGCAAGCAGTCGAGGACAGATCCCGAAAATACCTCGGGTACATTTCCTTACCTTTCAAGGACAGATCCCGAAGATGCCTCGGGTACATTTATTTAACATAGCTGGCGAGCCTTGGTCCGCAAACGCGTAAGGGAATATCCGAAGATGCCTCAGGTATGACTCCTTCTTATGGTTGGCGAACCTTTGTACGTAGTCTAATGGACTTTAAACGACCCGCACGGATAGTCGACAGACTCTAAACTATTCCCGACGACAGGTCCTTGACTCGTACCCTCGAGTCGCCTTGGCGTCGCCTTTCCCGATGGCAGGTCCTTGGCCCGAATCCTTTCTAGCCACCTCGACGCCGCTTGTGTCTCCGGGTTGTAATCTTCGATTGACCTGGGGGCTCTACTTTGACTTTCGCCCTGTCCAAGCCTCAGTCAAAGTGGGGCTCAGAGATACCCGATCTGCCGAGACTCCAACAAACACCCGATGATTATCGGACTACAACATGTTTTGGAATCGCGGCGTTTGATCGACAGTTTGTGTACAACTTTACGTCGGAAAACTTAAAACGATTTCGAAAATAAAACATTTCAAAACATTTCAAAAATACCTGGAGTGTTTAATGCACGACGACAGGGTCGCAATGACACTAACTAGAGTCAAAACCGACACCGGACCAAAAACCGACTAAAAAATTCAAATCCCGACTCCAACAACGAGTCAAACCGAGTCAACCACCAAAAACAAAACTTTCCAAACCTTCTACCTTAAGTTTTCCCGGATTCATGTTGGTCAAGTACCAAACATGTGACTACAAAACCTAGGATAGAACAAATCATGATTGCGTTTGTTGTGAAAGTGACAACACAACTCGAAGAACCGCGACGGGGCTTGCGCCTCTTTGAGCGACCCAAGTGGCCACGTCGCTCAAAACTCACACAACCACTCATTCTCCTATAAATACCCCTCAAATGCCACCCATTTGAGACTTACGCGAGTGTCCGCCCCCTCTTTTCTCCCTTAAAATTCTCGACTCGACTTCTTAAGTCACAACCCGACGCGTATTTACGACCTACCGATCGTAAATACAAGCCTGACACATTGTTTGGTACCGTCATCGTGCATTAAATCACTTGACCGACCACTTCGACCACTACACCATCACTAAGCTTAACACACTCTTTTTTGCTTACCAAAACGGTTTTAAACCGAGTTTTTTCCGATCAAACGAGTTATTACACTTACGTCGGTCACTCGCCATAACCAAACATGTAAGTATGAGGGTGTAAAAATCCTCTTTTATTATGTTTTCATTCGTTTCATGACTATAACATGCTAAAACTTGCATAAACATGAACCAAAACATGGAATAAACGAGACAAAACTGATTTTTGGTTTGAGGCAGAAGCCCCTTAGGTCGCCAACTAGCCCGCGCCTAAATGGGGTATTCAGACCAGAGATCAACCGTGTCTGTTCTCGTCATTTCCCTTAATCCATTTTTCATATTTGTAATCGGTTTTCACCATTTCAAGTATTTTCGAACCCCTTTTATTTTATTTCACTTGTTTTAACCAGAAAACATTTTTCACCCTTGGTTCCTCATACCATGACGGTTAAATCCGTGTTTCGGTGATAATATTTGGTTAATGAAATTTAGAAGGTATTTTAAAGCCTTTTATTTCATTTCTTTACATTTTCAAACAAACATATTAGTCACAAACACAAAGTCATCCTTGGTTCTACATACCTTGCCGGATTTTAACCCGGGTACGATGATGAGTATCGACTAATAACATTCAAATGGACTTAAAACAATTAGTCCATAATCATTTTCAAAACTATTCATGTCAAGTTTGTCAAATCGAACCCGACACCGAATATTATCAAAATAATGAAGATTTTTCGAGTCGAGTTCTTCAAATCAACAAATGCGGTCTAAACGACCCCTTCAAATCAAACCGGGTTCAAATACCCATTTTCAACACGTTTTATAACGTTTTCTAAACGGTCAGAACACGGCACATAAACCGTGGGCTAACCCGCGCCTAAACAAGCTCTCCATTTTTCACTTTCAAAACCAGAGGGAGGCCCATTGTATCGCCGGCTGGCTCGCGCCTCATATGGCCGTCTGGTACAGGGCATGTTCCCTTCCGGCATTAGTCTAGGACGATCCCGACTCCGGTTAGCCCGGATATAGGACGGATCAGATGACTATTTGATTATCCAAAACCATATTTGCAAAATACCTTACTAAGACAAATGGATCATGTTATGCACCCTAAACCTAATACGGTAAATGGATATTTAATTTCCATCTTGCATGCAAATCAACCATTAATCCAACTCGACATCTTATACTTGATACTTGGATTAAATCAACCGACTTAGAAAGCTCTCACATGTTAGGTTTAAATCATTGGATGCGCGCATTCATGCATTTAAACCGTTTTATCAACTTTTGCATTCAACCAACCAAGATCGATCAGTAGAGGCCGCTAACGCGGGCGGGATTGGGTGTCTGATTAAAGGGCTTCCCAATACATACCTTCACCTCTTACTCAGAAACTTTGGATAGTGGACGACCTTATCCAGGGCGTACGAGAGTCATTCTAGAGATATGATGCTAAAGAGGGACGATTTCCTTATCTTTAGTACCTATGTCAAACGCTGCTTTGTGCTTCGATTTGACCGAGGTATAAAGTGGAATTCGAACGGGTTCCAGGCATCCCACAAACGCTTGGTGGCAACTCCGAACATCTCTAATCGTTTCAAGACCCTAACCGAGACGAAACCGACCGATCTAAAACGATCCGGTCGAAAGCATCTTTACGCCGCCGAGCGTGGCTTTCAAAAAGACCGCTGCATGTCCACAGATCGAAGTGGGCTCGCAGGTGGGCCGTGTCCACAGTATGGAGATAGATCACCAATATTGAAAGTAGCACTTATACCACCATATTCATCAGGGAGTTCAATTTTGTAAGCTCTTTCACCGTAGCGCTCAAGCACTCGAAATGGACCATCGGCCCTTGGCATTAAATTGTTCTTTCGCTTCGAGGGAAACTTGTCCTTGCGAAGATGTAACCAAACAAGATATCCCACCTTGAATGTAGGCTGTTTTCGATGCTTATTAGCTTTCTCCTTGTATCTTGCATTAGCCTTCTCAATTTGAGCTTTGATTTGCTCACAAGTACGGAAAAATGCAGCTTGTCTTTCCTTAGCTTCAAAAATTACCATCTCCTTCTTTGGAATAGGAATAAGATCAATTGGGAGATAAGGATTTACCCCATAAACAATCTCAAATGGTGCACGTCCAGTAGTCATAGACGGTGTACGGTTATAGGCAAACTCAGCATGTGCTAACTTCACGTCCCAATCATTTGTGCTCTTACTCACTAAACCTCGTAACAAACTTCCAAGAGTTCGATTTGTCACCTCCGTTTGACCATCAGTTTGGGGATAGTGAGAAGTACTAAACAACAACTTAGTAACAACCCAACGCCACAATGTCTTCCAAAAGTAGCTTAAAAACATAGTGTCTCGATCGGAAACAATAGTTTTTGGAATGCCATGTAGACGAAGAACTTCCTTGTAATACAACTCAGCAACTTTAGAAGCATCATCAGTTTTGTGACATGGTATGAAATGAGCCATTTTTGAGAATCGATCAACCACCACCATGATTGAATCTTTACCTCTTTGAGTTCGCGACAACGCAACAATAAAATCAATGCTTACCTCGTTCCATGGTTGTGTAGGAACTGATAAGGGAGTGTAAAGCCCCTTAGTGAATGAACTTTTCGATATTTGGCATGTAGCACACCTTGCTATCACATATTGCACATCCTTGAGCATCTGAGGCCAATAGAAGTGCTCTCCAAGGATATCATAAGTCTTATTGACGCCAAAGTGTCCAGCCAACGCTCCTCCATGTGCTTCTCTAACCAATAGCTCTCGAATTGAGCTCTTAGAAATACAAAGCTTGTTTCCTTTGAACAAATATCTTTCTTGCACCGAGAACAAATTAGTAGGACTAATAAGTTCATTTGAAAAATCAGGATCATCTTTGCATAATTCTTTCAATTGCTCAAATCCAAGTAACCTCGCATCAAGTGCAACAAGCAAACAATGCCTTCTCGAAAGCGCATCAGCCACAACATTAGAGTTTCCCATTTTATACTTTGAAGAAAAGGTAAAGGATTGTAGGAACTCTACCCATTTGGCATGTCTTGCATTCAACTTTTGCTGTCCATGAATGTGCTTTAGAGTCTCGTGATCAGAATGCAGAACAAATGGTTTTTGGCGAAGATAATGAGCCCAATGATCCAGTGCTCGCACAATCGCATAGAACTCCTTGTCATAGGTGGAATACTTTAGCCTTGCTCCTCCCAATTTCTCACTAAAGAATGCAATAGGTCGTTTCTCTTGGATTAGAACAGCTCCAACTTCAACTCCGCTAGCGTCGCATTCAACTTCGAACAATTTGTCAAAGTTGGGCAAAGCTAGAATAGGTGTTGAACACAACTTATCTTTGAACTCATCAAATGCTTTTTGTGCACTTGGATTCCACACAAACTCTCCTTTCTTTGTTAGCTCGGTGATAGGTGCAACAATAGAGCTAAAATTTTGAATGAACCTTCGATAAAATGAAGCCAATCCATGAAAACTTCTAACTTCAGTAGTTGTTTTAGGAATAGGACACGATTGAATTGCTTTTACTTTTGAAGGATCAACTCTCACCCCTTCTTCTCCAACGATGTAACCAAGAAAGGTCACACTAGGCACCATGAACATGCATTTCTCGAGCTTTCCATAAAGTTTTTGTTCTCTTAACTTCTCAAACACCTTTCTCAAATGTTCCAAGTGTTGCTCCTTATTTTTGCTGTAAATAAGAATGTCATCAAGATAAACAACAACAAACTTATTAAGAAATGGCCTTAGGACCTCATTCATCAGCCGCATGAAAGAACTAGGAGCATTGCATAACCCAAATGGCATAACAAGCCGCTCATACAACCCTTGCTTTTTTTTGAAAGCTGTTTTCCATTCGTCACCTTCTCGAACCCTCATTTGATGATAACCACTTCGAAGATCAATTTTCGAGAACACACGAGCTCCATTCAACTCATCAAGCATATCATCTAGCCTCGGCATAAGAAAGCGATACTTGATTGTAATATTGTTCACCGCTCGGCTATCAATACACATACGCCATGTCCCATCCTTCTTGGGTACCAAAAGATCAGGTAAGGCACAAGGACTACGACTCTCTTGCACATAGCCTCGATCAATCAACTTTTACACTTGTCTTTGCAACTCTTTAGCCTCTTCTGGATTGCATCGATAGACTGGTTTGTTTGGAAGTGTAGCTCCTGGAATAAGATCAATTTGGTGCTCTATGCCACGCTTAGGAGGTAATCCAAGTGGCAACTCTTCCGGGAACACATCACCAAACTCATTCAACAACATTTGGACAGTCTCGTCATGAACTCCAATTCCTTCTTCCACATCTCGAACCATAAGAACATAAGCTTGTTCCCCTTGTTCTAATGCTTTAACAAATTCTTTAACATTCATAAACAAATTCTCATTTTTCTTCCTTACTTTGTTAGGTGACAAGGGTTTTAAGTGGAATCTGTTTTTACCCTTTCTAACAATGTAAATGTTATCCCTTCCTTGATGAACAACTTCTCTATCAAACTGCCATGGTCGTCCCAATAGAATATGACACGCACTCATGGGTAACACGTCACACCATACTTCATCTTCATAGGGACCCATAACAAATGAAAGTAAAGCTTGTTTCTTGACTTTAATCCCACTGTTTTCATTCAACCAATGCAGCATATATGGTTTATGGTGATTACGAGTCTCAAGCTTAAAGGAATCCACCAATTCAGTAGCAACCGCATTTGTGCAAGACCCACTATCAATAATCAAATTGCAAGTCTTACCATGCACCTTACAATGAGCATGTAAAATCTGCTCACGTTGCTCCATTTCAATCGGTGTGGATTGAATATGCAAGTTTCTCACCACGAACATCTCCTTATCAGTGTCATATGATGGTTCGACAATATGAGTGTGAACCTCATCATCTTCTTCATCTCCATCGTTCTGGACATAATTGACCTCCGTCTAATTTATCACCACGAAACATGGAGTAATCTCACCTAACTCTTGAAGAGTAAGCGCTCTCTTTTGGGGACATTCGTTAGTGATGTGTCCATAACCTTGGCACTTAAAGCATTTCCTAGCACGCATATCTTTGAAATCAGTAGCAACTCCTTTGATTTTGTCTTTGGGTTCTTCCTTTTTGGCTTCCTTATTGAACGATGATGTAGCGCTTGACTTATAAAAAAGATTAACACTCTTAGAACCATCACGAGCAACCAGGGGTTTCTTTCCTTTGCCCTGCTTTTCGAACTTAAGAGCAAGCTTACACACATCATTAAAATCAAGGAAATTCTGAACTTCAACTCGTTGGGCCAATGAAGGACTCAAACCCTTAATGAATCGAGCAATTTGCATCTCCTCCCGTTCCTCAAGGTCACACACCATAATTAGTCTTTCAAACTCCTTAATGTAATCAGTCAAACTTAAATTACCTTGAGAAAGAGATGTAAGCTTCAAATACTGCTCTTGTTCATAGTCTCTTGGCATGAAGCGTTTTTGCAAGTGCTTCTTCAACTTATTCCAAGTCTCAATCTTACTCTTTCCATCACGCCTTCTTTGCTTCTTAAGGTTCTCATACCACAAGGATGCATACTTGGTCATTTTCAAGGTAGCAACTGATACGTGCATTTTATATAGTCTTTTTAGCCTAATTTATGCGCGTATCTTTATGCTTTTATCGTGGTTTTATGCTACGAAATGCCCCGAATATGCTACTTTGGTGTATTTTGTCTTAATTGCAAGAATGGACCCAGAAAGTAGTGAAATCAAGCCTTTTACCGTCTATTTAGCATGCATTTGGAGGAAGAGTGAATTTGGAGCGGGAATGTAGCTATTTTGAGATGCGCAAAGAAGAAAGATAGTTAGGCGAGCAAAGGAAGAACTTCAAATTGCTAGTGCCTACTTTGGAGAGCCATATCTCGAGTTATACAACAGATATTCAGGTGATTCCAATTGGAGATGAAAGCTTGTCCTCTTATATTTCCAACGCCACCAGAATCGCCCTGTTTTCCCAAGTAACGAAGAAATGGCAGCCGTTCGAAGTTCAGTGCGCAAAGCAGGAAAGTGTTGCTGGAAAGTACTCGATCGAGTAGATTTATGTTCGATCGAGCCCTTTTTCTACTCGATCGAGTAGACTAAATTTATGGTTTACTCGATCAAGTAGATTTTCTACTCGATCGAGTGGTTTAAGCTTTAGTTACTTGATCGAGTGGTTTTATTCCACTCGATCGAGTGGATTTGTCTACGGGATGGGCTTTTTAGCTTTAATTCCGTCAATTAGGTTAATAAATCCTATTTTTCTATAAATAGGAAGCTTAGGATGTCATTTACTCTCTCTTCTCTGCTTCTCCTCTCCTCTCTCTTCTCTTCTCCCTTACTCGGTTACTGTACACTGCTACTGTTACTTTGTTCTTAATTTCCGGATCATTAATTCAGTATTAATTCTTTCTCTTTCTTTTCTTCTTTAATTATTGTTTATGTTTATTGTTCTTCCTTTATTTCTCGTTTCCCCTTTTATTATGTCTATATAATCCCGTAGTATGTTAGGATTAGGGAAGCCGTGGTAGCAATGTGTTATAATTGACTTGAATAGATTAGTTTTGCGATAAGAATTGTATTAGGCAATTTAATTGTTATTAGGTCAAATGGATGCATGCAGGAGACCATTTATCTAGTTAACCCCGACCTGGATCGAAAGATTGGAAGGGAAGGCTTGCTTAATCACAATAGGGTATTGTAGTGAGGGCGAAAGCTAAGCTATTTACGCTTTAGGGCGGTTTAAGGACCGAAAGGTGACGACCATAGCTCTTCTTATCAATAGTCTAATCGCCTTAGTATTCCCGATAGTGTAGCTGCCACGTTAGACCGATTCCTAGCATATTCCCTTCTCCTCTGTTAAATTCTCTTATTCATTTCCCTTTTTGCTTTAGTCTCATTAGTATAGTCAACACAATTCAAACCCCATCGTGACATTAGACAGATAGAATAGACAAGTAGATAGTACACCGCCTCCCTGTGGAGATCGACCCTACTTACCGCTGACTTCTGTTATTAGTACTTAGGTATTTTATTTTTGGTACGAAACGACAGTATCAAATTTTGGCGCCGTTGCCGGGGAGTCATTCTATTTATTTATTTGTTTAATTTTATCTGTTTTTAGCTTCAAGGGATTTATCCCCTGAGGCCGTTCTAATCTTTTTCCTTGAGTGCTGTTTTGATAGGCCTTACAGGTTCTACCTAGACAGTTCTAGGTGAAAGATCGTCAAAGGGAAGGCTTGAGTACCTTTGACCCATCACCAATGTTCTATTATATGGAACAACCGGTGATTTACTGCGGGAGATGTGGTGCTGCTGGGCATGATGCAGTTTCTTGTTTGGCAGAGATTGATGAAGTTTACGCGTTCAAGCAGCGCAGTCAAGCTAGTCAAGCAGCGGTAGTTGGGCCGCCACATCCACCCTATCAATGGCCACCGCAACAAGATCCTCCTGATATACAGAAAGAAGAGATTGCAGAGCTGAAATCTTTATTGGAGACACTTGCATTTCAAATGCAAGATTATGATCGAGTGAGGCAAGAGAGTGATAGACGTGTGGATGCTCAAATCATACGGCTGGAGTCTGAAATTGCTCAGTTAGCAGCTGAGTCGGATAATTGGCAACCAGAAGAGGTATACCTTGCTGAGAGCGGTTTTTCCCATGAAGAAACCGTGTTGTCCAGTGCTGAGGATGACTTTTATGACTCGGACGACGAGTTTCTATCACATTTCACTGCCTTACACGAGGATTTCAGCCCTGAACAGGAGGAATCACTCGATCAAGTGACTAATATTAGTCGATCGAGTGATTTTTCAGGAGAAAGTACTCGATCGAGTGGAATTCAGGAGGAAACTGGTCGATCGAGTGGTTATTCTGCTCGATCGACTGAATTGGCCATTGGGAGCTTTGATTCGTCATATGGGTTTGATTTAGATGACGATTTTGATGATGACAACGGTTATGGTGAGTCTCCCCTTTTCAAGGCCGAGCTGGATGCGCTTGAGGCTGAGATTTACGGGACGAATTCCACTGAGGGCGACGAAAGGACAGCTGAGTCGGTATTTGCTCCTAGCACGGATGAGGTATTACACTCTTTTGTCGATGACTCCATTGAGAGCAACCTACCTGAGGTAATTAGCGGTAATTTTATTATTGTTAATTTTCAAAGTAAGCTACCTCATTTGACTCGTGCTAATTCTTTTAATGCTATACCCCCTCCCATGTGGACGTATAATTTAACTGCCTTTCACCGTACTTGTCATGTCAAAATTGCTAATCTGAATCGGGACCCTAATATATTGACAATTGCTCCTGCGCTCCTATATTTTGTGGATAAATTTAGGAGCTCACATAGAAAATTTGTTAGACTTAAATGTTTACATATTTTTATTTCCTATTTCTGTAATCCACTTTTGTGCTACTTATGCTTTTGTGTAGCACATGCGCAGATGTACGATTTAATGTTGCGCGCTTTAAGCTGTTTTGATTGTGACTAATTAAAGAGCCTCGAAGAAAAGAAGGTCGAGCTGGGACCTGACTGAAGCTAGCGCTACCCGGGAGGCAACCCGGCGTCTTTATTTTGCATTTTTATTTACTTTCAGTTGTAATAAATGGTTTTTATACCATAGACTATCTCAGTTTGCTTGTTTAGTTAGTTGCGGGCTGTTTTAAATTGCATTTTGCAGGTAATACATTGAGAATCACTCGATCGAGTAGTTTTTCTACTCGATCGAGCACTTTAGCTGATGGATTCCCTTGATCGAGTGATTAATCTACTCGATCGACCACCTGCAGATAGAGAACTACTCGATCGACTGACTTTCCCCTCGACCGAGCAGTTTTAGACGCCCATGTTACTCGATCAGCCACTGTTCGACTGCTATCGAGTGTTATTGACTTGGATTAGCTTTCTGAGACGGTTTTCCGGGCCCTTAGCAACCTCCCATGTTCATGGTCGGTTTGGGGAGGTCCCTTATTTTCGCGCAATCTTGTAAGTTTTCCGCATTTACTCTCTTTCTCCTTTAGTTTGCGTTTCCTTTCCATGTTTTGGTACAATGGGGCATTGTACGGTTTGGTTTGGGGAGGTTATGCATCCATATCTGTGTCTGCATCTTGTTTTTATTGCATTTCTGTTTTCACGTTTATTTTATTTCTGTTTGCATTGTTTTTATTTCTAAAATTCAAAAATTCCATAAAAATTAAAAAATTGTTAAAAATTCAAAAAAATTTCACGTTTAGTTTAGCATATAGGTTGAGTCGGAACTGTAGATTTCAATGATGATATTGCACTGCATTTGTCTTTTTGCTGAAGCCTTACATTGAACTATTATCTTTTAGCATTGTCTTATTGCATATCTACGAGTTAATGTTTAAATTTAGCTGAACGAATAGACTTGACCTGAAATTTTGGCAACCTACTTATATATTCTAAGGATTAGAGCCTTATAAACTGGTGTCATTTATGACCAGTTTCATGTAGGATTGTGAGTAGTTACTCCTTGCATAACATGTATCATTAATTTGCACGTTTATGAAATTCAATTGCTTTTTGCCGTCATACATTCGGGTTAGTGGTTGGTGTCACGTGCAGGGAGGCGCTTACAATTTCCCTTTCTTTCATTTTTACCCATAAACTCCACATTAGCCAAATTTGCTAGTTGACCCTTAGCAACATCCAAATTTAGCTTGCCTTGTCAAGCTAGTTTAGATTGTTTTTGCGGTATTTTGTCTATTGTATCAAGTTTGGCTTGTATCCCTTGAATCGGAGTTGGTATTTTATGAAGAAAAGGAGGTTGTTGAAAAAGACGTGAAATGAAAAAAAAGAAGTTGAAAAAAAAACGAGAAGTTGAAAAAAGGGAATTCGAAGAAAAAGAAAAAAAACCGAAAAAAAATAGAAAGAAAAAGAAAAAAAAATGATGTTTGTTGACGGTTTCTGCTCCTATGTTCTATCTTATATCATTTGAGGAGTATTTTTGGTTTGGTTTGGTGAGATTTTATGCCAAATGAAGGGCATGTGCTTAATTCTATAATTGAGTTGGAAATGGATATGTTTCATATAGTTCTGTTTAGGTACTAGCTTGGCCGCCTATACCTCCACATTCCCATAAATGTTTTGCCTTTTCTTACCCATTGCCTCACTTTACCATATTTTTGTATGCCCTCGGCTGTGACAGGACCTCGTTTGGTTGGAATGTATGTGCGGTAGCTAGAATTGTTTATCATATTAGTTGCATGCATGTTTATGTGGGTCGTAGTCTAGGTGAGCGACTATTTTTATTTCTCTCTTATATATATATTCACCCTTTTGCTTCATGAGAGAAGAGTGACCCGTGAGAGTCCATTATTAAAGGTCTTGCAAGGTCGACGGTTCAGCTTTATTATGAACATCTTATAACTCGTTTGCATTTGACTGTTTTGCTATAAGTGTTGGTTTGCTTGCATTAAATTGGCTTAAGTGGGCATTTGTAGCTTGCTCTGAGTTATCTTTTCCGTTCCTTTAGTTGCATTTTAGTTTACTCGGGGACGAGTAAAGGTTTGGTTTGGGGAGATTTGATACGTGCATTTTATATAGTCTTTTTAGCCTAATTTATGCGCGTATCTTTATGCTTTTATCGTGGTTTTATGCTACGAAATGCCCCGAATATGCTACTTTGGTGTATTTTATCTTAATTGCAGGAATGGACCCAGAAAGTAGTGAAATCAAGCCTTTTACCGTCCATTTAGCATGAATTTGGAGGAAGAGTGAATTTGGAGCGGGAATGTAGCTATTTTGAGATGCGCAAAGAAGAAAGATAGTTAGGCGAGCAAAGGAAGAACTTCAAATTGCTAGTGCCTACTTTGGAGAGCCATATCTCGAGTTCTACAACAGATATTCAGGTGACTCCAATTGGAGATGAAAGCTTGTCCTCTTATATTTCCAACGCCACCAGAATCGCCCTGTTTTCCCAAGTAACGAAGAAATGGCAGCCGTTCGAAGTTCAGTGCGCAAAGCAGGAAAGTGTTGCTGGAAAGTACTCGATCGAGTAGATTTATGTTCGATCGAGCCCTTTTTCTACTCGATCGAGTAGACTAAATTTATGGTTTACTCGATCAAGTAGATTTTCTACTCGATCGAGTGGTTTAAGCTTTAGTTACTTGATCGAGTGGTTTTATTCCACTCGATCGAGAGGATTTGTCTACGGGATGGGCTTTTTAGCTTTAATTCCGTCAATTAGGTTAATAAATCCTATTTTTCTATAAATAGGAAGCTTAGGACGTCATTTACTCTCTCTTCTCTGCTTCTCCTCTCCTCTCTCTTCTCGTCTCCCTTACTCGGTTACTGTACACTGCTACTGTTACTTTGTTCTTAATTTCCGGATCATTAATTCAGTATTAATTCTTTCTCTTTCTTTTCTTCTTTAATTATTGTTTATGTTTATTGTTCTTCCTTTATTTCTCGTTTCCCCTTTTATTATGTCTAGATAATCCCGTAGTATGTTAGGATTAGGGAAGCCGTGGTAGCAATGTGTTATAATTGACTTGAATAGATTAGTTTTGCGATAAGATTTGTATTAGGCAATTTAATTGTTATTAGGTCAAATGTATGCATGCAGGAGACCATTTATCTAGTTAACCCCGACCTGGATCGAAAGATTGGAAGGGAAGGCTTGCTTAATCACAATAGGGTATTGTAGTGAGGGCGAAAGCTAAGCTATTTACGCTTTAGGGCGGTTTAAGGACCGAAAGGTGACGACCATAACTCTTCTTATCAATAGTCTAATCGCCTTAGTATTCCCGATAGTGTAGCTGCCACGGTAGACCGATTCCTAGCATATTCCCTTCTCCTCTGTTAAATTCTCTTATTCATTTCCCTTTTTGCTTTAGTCTCATTAGTATAGCCAACACAATTCAAACCCCATCGTGACATTAGACAGATAGAATAGACAAGTAGATAGTACACCGCCTCCCTGTGGAGATCGACCCTACTTACCGCTGACTTCTGTTATTAGTACTTAGGTATTTTATTTTTGGTACGAAACGACAGTATCAGCAACCTTGAATTGCTTGTGTTCATCATAGCCTTTATATTCAAAGACTCTCTCTGCTTGTCTCACCCAATCTAGGAATTTTTCAGCATCAAGTTCCCCTTCAAACTCCGGGATATCAAGTTTTAATCCACGATCATCATCATTATTCCTCCTTAGTTCAGGAATGGAATGATGGCTCTCATCGGAATCTGAACTTTCAACGTGCCTTTCCCCTTCTTTCTAAGAGTATGATTACAAATCTGATCAATCTTATAATTCATTTGTGCCATTCGTTTTGTTAAGTAATCCATACGTTCGTTCCTCCCATGGTTCTTGATATGAACCATCACGAGACATCTTTTTTTTTTTTTCATACGGGTGAACAGTACCAGACGTGAACAGTAAGATTTTTTTTTTTTCAAGATAACAACACTAGAAATGGATCGTCTTGCTTATGGAAAATCAAGAGGTGAAGCTCTGATACCAATTTGATGTAAAACCGGGTACCAATTTGGTGTGAATTTTAGACACAAAAGGGACCTGATTTGGTGAAGTGTTTTGAGTGATATTTTTGTGGGAAATAATCTGTATACTTCCCTTAATTTAAAGGATTATAACGATATAATTAGGATGATCTATGGTCATAAAATAAAATACATAAGCATAAGTAAAAAGATCTAGAATTAACCTCGGGTCCTTGCAAAATTGGCCTAAGAACAATATCAAAATTGATATTCGCCTATTAGTTGCACCCAAGACGATCTAAGATATACCCTTTGATTATGCTAGAAATCAATCTAAAAATTTCTGTAAATTTAGTTGTTTTGTGTTTTCTTGTGATGAGGAAAAAAAAGACTAGGTCAGAAAAAAGCATTAGGGTAGAAATAATTCTCCCCTTTTCTCTTATATAGACCGAAATACCAATTAATTTAGGAAACATATTAGTCTCCTAAATTTCGGCCAATATGGACCGAAATAAGGAGTAATATTTCCTTATTTTGGTCTTTCCAAAAAATATATAAAGTGTGTTAAATTGTCATCTAGTGAGGATCGAACCCATGACCTCCTGGCTTGTGTACCCTCACTATTACCACTATGACACATTCAACTTGTTGATATTAAATACAACTGATTATATTTAACTACGAATTAACAGATTAATTCGTCCAAACTAACCTTATATATATTTAATTAAATATAACTTATTATATTTAATTTACGAATTTACAGTTAATTCGTCTCAACTTAATATTATTTAATTTTCACTAAATAATTTTCTCATCAACACATTGACTAACTTTTTAGTCATTTTGGGCATCAATGTAATTATATTTCTATAACCACATTTCTCAAATACGTCCTATAGGTGTGACCTTTAGGGACCAGTTGATCACCGCCATCTGTATGATAATAACGTCAAACTTTCTAGCAAGCCAACCGTTATTAGGTAAACGTTAATCAACTGATTAAATATACAAAGTATACCCTTGTGAACCTGTAAGAGATTTACAAATGTTATCACACTAATTTGTGGAGGACACCAGCTCCAACAAACTCCCACTTGTCCTCACAAGTGTATGTGCGATAACCGATTCTCATATCCTATAAAATTTCTCCCACTCAATGTAAAACAATTTGCAAATCTGAATTCACAAAGGTCGTATTTTACAAGCGATCAGTATCAAGAGTGGTTTCCCCGACTAGAGAGTAACTTAACTGATAAACGAATCAACATTCGAGCATGGCCATGCATTTCAGTTACAACTCCTCGAGTGGCCCTGAGAAATAACTATACCTGATAAAGGTTGGATATTTTCCTCAACTCGAATCCTGCAGAAGTAACACAGTATGAAATGACCCAGAAAAAATCTACTTAGCCCCGATTCACGGTAGACCGTGAGAAAGAAATCAAAGTCACCCAAAAACTGCCTTAATCTCAAGAGACAGTCGATAGTCAAAAGAATCGACTCTAGGAACACAATGGATGTCCTATCCACGACCTAGCACCGAATGTTATTTAAACATTTAGGACACCATTACGTTGTCACAAAAAGTTGTCCTACGAGGTATCGTCATAATCTCGTATCTGTGATCGATTAGTCAACCGTTTAACTTATGGCTCGTTGAACCCACCATCAATCGACTGCACAATATAATAGCCGGAGTTATCAGCTCACATTGGCGATTACGGACCAAAAACAAATATAATGTAATTCAGTTCACTTTGTGGCGTTCAATGTTGTCAGTACAATCCACATGAAAAACAAAATATTATATATATAAAACGATGAAGTTATAAATAGTATATGAAATAGATAATCTATCAAATCCATAATCAAGTACTACAACTTTGGAACATGTTTAATTCCCATGGAATTAACATGCCCTACATGCTTATCATAATTCAACGGTTTCGTGAGAGGATCCGCGATGTTATCATCCGTCGCAATCTTGTCAATCACTATCTCTTCTTGCTCCACGTAATCACGGATCAGGTGAGCCTTCCGAAGTACATGTCTAGATTTGTTGCTAGACTTTGGCTCCTTAGCCTGGAAGATGGCACCTCTATTGTCACAATAGATGGTGATCGGGTCATTCGAACTAGGAACTACCGAAAGCCCTTGTAAGAATTGACGCATCCATATCGCTTCCTTTGCTTTGCCTCCGAAGCGGCATAGTACTCGATTCAGTAGTAGAATCTGCTACAACACTCTGTTTGGAACTCTTCCAGCTGACCGCAGCACCATTAAGAGTGAAGACGAACCCGGGCTGAGATTTTGAGTCATCTCGATCCGTTTGGAAGCTAGCATCCGCGTAACCGGTTGCGCATAGCTTAGTATCGCCTCCATAAGTCAATACCCAATCCTTAGTCCTCCGTAGGTACTTGAGGATATTTTTGACTGCTATCCAGTGTGTTTCACCTGGAGTCTTTTGGTACCGACTCGTCATACTCAATGCATATGCCACGTGTGGACGTGTGCATATCATGGCATACATGATCGATCCTATTGCCGAAGCATAAGGAACACGACTCATGCGCTCTGATACCACTTGTGGGAAATAATCTGTACACTTCCCTTAATTTAAAGGATTATAACGATATAATTAGGATGATCTATGGTCATAAAATAAAATACATAAGCATAAGTAAAAAGATCTAGAATTAACCTCGGGTCCTTGCAAAATTGGCCTAAGAACAATATCAAAATTGATATTCGCCTATTAGTTGCACCCAAGACGATCTAAGATATACCCTTTGATTATGCTAGAAATCAATCTAAAAATTTCTGTAAATTTAGTTGTTTTGTGTTTTCTTGTGATGAGGAAAAAAAGACTAGGTCAGAAAAAGCATTAGGGTAGAAATAATTCTCCCCTTTTCTCTTATATAGACCGAAATACCAATTAATTTAGGAAACATATTAGTCTCCCAAATTTCGGCCAATATGGACCGAAATAAGGAGTAATATTTCCTTATTTTGGTCTTTCCAAAAAATATATAAAGTGTGTTAAATTGTCATCTAGTGAGGATCGAACCCATGACCTCCTGGCTTGTGTACCCTCACTATTACCACTATGACACATTCAACTTGTTGATATTAAATACAACTGATTATATTTAACTACGAATTAACAGATTAATTCGTCCAAACTAACCTTATATATATTTAATTAAATATAACTTATTATATTTAATTTACGAATTTACAGTTAATTCGTCTCAACTTAATATTATTTAATTTTCACTAAATAATTTTCTCATCAACACATTGACTAACTTTTTAGTCATTTTGGGCATCAATGTAATTATATTTCTATAACCACATTTCTCAAATACGTCCTATAGGTGTGACCTTTAGGGACCAGTTGATCACCGCCATTTGTATGATAATAACGTCAAACTTTCTAGCAAGCCAACCGTTATTAGGTAAGCGTTAATCAACTAATTAAATATACAAAGTATACCCTTGTGAACCTGTAAGAGATTTACAAATGTTATCACACTAATTTGTGGAGGACACCAGCTCCAACAATTTTTGTGTTTTTAGAGTTTAGTTTGCAGCGGAAAATGTTAAGTAAAATGTATATGGATTAGATAAGAAACCTCGCAAGATAACTCAGCTAAAACTGAAATCTCCAACCAAGACCACACAGGAACAAGGAGGGAAACAAAGGATATTTCAACCAAGAACATACAGTAAACAAGGCTGAAATAAGGCGCCAACCTCGCAAGGAAGACAAGAACACTCGCAAGCGTTTAAAGTTTGAGAAAAGTTCTCAACACTTGGGTTTATATTTCTGAAATTGGATGGTTTACAAATGGGGTAATTTGGCCCTTATATAGCAAAAGATGTGCTTGGGCTCCAAGGCAACATTAAATGCTAGGGGCAATTTCTTAAGTGTGCTTGGGCTCCAAGGCATTATTTAAAATTATGTAGAAAAAATATGCTAGATGTTTTGTAAAAATTAGGTGAGGAAGACTAAAATCATCCTCTCACTTGGGCGACACTCTTCTTATTTTAGACGGCACTTCTTGGGCGGCACTTCTCGGACCAGCTAGAGCTCGACGTCCAACTTATCATTATGACATAGCTTGCATTTCTTTTAGCGCCAAAATAAGGATTCGGACCAGCGTTAAGTAAGAGTGCGCTAGAGCTCGACATTGCTCCTGCATCAGTAATTGTCTTTTAGGCGTTAATTTGGGTTTGTTGACATACGGGTGGAAAGATGTTGGAAGCGAATATTTTGAAAGTTGACATAATTTTGGGTTTAGTGAGTTTGTGGAAGGATGGTAGTGTTGACGGTAAGGTGGAGCTTGCTACTCTACAGGTCAAGCTAATTGATCCTCAAGACAAACTTACATCTGTTTTTTGCGTCTCAGTGAGGCGATCTGGGCTCTCGGTGGAGCAATTTAGGTTCTTGAAAAAGAGCCGTTGGGATCTCGTAAGGGGTCATCTGAAACTTCAACGGGAGTTTGTTCTATGGAGCTTTTGGGTTGGACTTGGTAGTCTAACAATTTGCATCTTTGATGGAGGTGATTTGTGGTCGCATAGAATGTTGTTTTTGGTTTCGACTTAGGTATTTGTTGCCTTGGTGTAGGCATGTTGGTAATGTTCGCGACACTCTCTTTTGTACCAGGTGAAACATCTGTTTTGTTCATGGCGTTTGTGTCCTTTTATGGGGCAATTTAATACGACGGTATATTTGGCCATGAAGTATGGAGGAGATTTTGTTTTGGAATCTAGCGTGTGTTGATTTGGTACACCGTCCATCATTAGTGACGTTTGATATCTCATATATTTGTGTTGGCATTTAGTAGCTTTTGCCCTCTTCGGAGTTTGCTACGGTTGGCCTTCCTATTGGTATGAAGATATGTTGGGTACTTAGTACATTTGGTAGTTTCAGCTTACTATATAGGGTACTTCGTATATTGGTCACATTTGTTGCACACTTGGTTCTTTTGTCCATTTTGTGGGTTGTGTTCAAGTCAGAGTGGAGACTATCGGGACAGGTAGTGACTTGATGATTAACTTAATTGAAGCTGATTTGGGTTTAGTTCGTATTTGGATAATTCAAGTCAAGGTGGATATTGTTAGAAATTATGTCTTGAATTTGTGTCGAAGACGAACTAAGACAAGAAGAAGCATCGAAGACAGCAAAAGTATATGCGAGTTGTGCGTATGCGAATAGCACGCATCCCTGAAGACCTAAAGTCAACGTGGGAAATTCACTAATGTGCAAAGCTACGTGGATTTACATGGTTGAAAATTTGATTGTCTTCAAGTGGGTTCCTTGTGCGTGTTTAGTCTTTTGTTTGTTTTAGGAAATTAGTTTATTAATTTCCTAATTTTCTTTGTTTCCTAATTAGACTAGATCTCTTATTTTAGGGTGGAATAAATTTATATAAAAGCCCTTGTATTAGTCTAGGTTAATTAAGGAGGTGAAGATAGTATTTGTGAGCACAATCTTATGAGAGTCGATTTAAGAGGTTACCTCCGGAGAGGAAGCTTCAGTTTGTTCCGGGCTCAAGTAGATTGGCGTTCTTCTGTCTTTGGAGATCAAAGGAGTTTGTTCGGATCTTGCTAGCCTCAAGATCGTTTGTCCTTCATCTCGTTTGGGTAGTCTTTTTTGTTCCTTTGAGATTACTATTTTGTTGGTAGAATATGGTATACTTTTGGCTCTTAGTAGCGTGTGTATACCGGTCTACTTTTGTACTATTATCTCCACAATAGTGAATTTGCTCTCCTTCAGGGTAGATGTAGGCAGTTATTTGACTGGTGAACCACGTATATCTGTGTGTCATCTTTATTGTTATTCGCTATTATTTTGTTCTTATCACCCTAATCAACTAACTATTGGGTAACGGGACGCCTCCGTTACAACAAGTGGTATCAGAGCCCAAAGTTCAACTTGGGCTAGACACGAGGATACATCAGCAGGCCCAAGACTTGAAGTTGTACACTGTAAGTCATGGAATTCTTAGCTCGGGGTGAGTCCTTGAGCAAGCCCGGTCCAAGGCTAAATGGATGAAAGACGTCATAGGTCTTGTGAGACAGAGACCATTTGTGTACTAGAACTGTTGATCAGGTGGACCCTTATCAGATTGGGTGCCACAGGTCCGATGGGTCCTTTCCAGGTTGGATGCCAGAGACCGTTTGTGTTCTAGCACTTCTGAAGTGGCAGACCCGATCCAGGGTATATTGGATGCATAGCACTTCTGAAGTGGCGGACCCGATCCAGGGTATATTTGATGCAGAGGATGTTCGATATGCATGTGTAGCAAACCCCAAGAAAGGCACATGGACATGCAGGCTCAGGAGCATGTGGGGGCACTCACTTGACCAGGCGGTGACATGTGGTGCAAGACATGGCTCATGGTAGCATGGTGTGTCGGCTAAGGGGAGGTTATCAAGACTTATAATGTTAGAGATGATGGTCCTTGGTTTGAGGGGAGGATTGTTAGGGTTCAAACCTTGTCCCACATCGGTAGAATAAAGATTAAAGATCATCTTTATAAGATTTCATAAAATATAATAGTACGAGGCCTTTTGGGAAGGAGCCCAAGAGTAAATCCGTGAGGGCTTGGCCCAAAGCGGACAATATCATACTATTATGGGTTGTGGACTCAGATGCAGCAGGGGCCCAACACGAGGTATTCATGCTTCTGCACAACAATAACTTTAGTCGTAAATAGTGTAACTTTAATATTTCAAAGGTATAACTTTACTCGTAAATAGTATAACTTTAATGTTTTAAGGGTATAACTTAAGTAAATATGAAAAAACAATACGAGATTAAAGTATGTTTTTAACCAATAACACCATAGATCTGAAAATTTTAAAATGTAATTTAAATCAACAATTTATTCTGAAATTATTTTCATTTCTAAAACCGCAAATCTAACAAAAAATCGTAAAACTGAAAAAATAGACGTAAATCTAACCAAAAATAAATCTTAAAAAAATCGTAAAACTAATAAAAAAATCTAACAAATACCGACAGTTGCAACAGACCATTTCAAAAACATCTAACAAACCATTTCAAAAAAACGAAAAAAAAAAGAAAAGAAAAAAAAACAAAACAGATCTTTAACACAAGAGGGCGGCAGCCGCAACCAAGAGGAGGAGGGGAGAGAGGAGCGAGACGGCGGAAGGAGGGGGGATGGTGGCGGCAGTGAGAGTGGTGTTTTTTTAAAAGCAAGAGAGTAGATCTGGTGGCGGTGGCAGCAACCCCACTACCAACCACAAGAAAAACGCGAGTCACACGGCTCACACCCACGACCTCCACCATCCTATATCTGGTGGCGGCGTGAAGGAGGCAGATCTAGTGACGGTGTTGAGGTTGTTATCGGCTGCGTTGTTGGTGGTGAGAGAAGAGGAGGAAGAAGTGTGTGTTTGAGGGAGGTTGTAGCGGTCATGGTGGTAGATCTGCCGTGGTTTCGGTGTGGTGTTGGTGGCTGTTTTCAGGCTAGGGCATGCGACGGCGTGGCGGAGTGGCAGGTGTGGTATTAATGGTCATGGAGGTGTGACGGTGGGGTGAGTGGTGGTTGTGTGTGCGTGATGGTGGGATGAGTGGTGGTGGTGGGGGGTGAATGTGGGCTGGTGCTGATGTCGAGGTGGGAGGAAGGGTTTTTTTTGTGGTTTTTGAATTGAGAGAAATGAAATGTGAAAAGAGAGAGAAATGGTATAGAGAGAGAGTGGGGGTTGTGAGAAATTAGAGGAATAAGAGAAAGTGTGTTTAATTAGGTTGGGTTAATGGGATAGTGATTAATTAGGGTGGGTTGAGAGAGAGTGAAATTAAACACCATTTTTGTGTTTGATCTCAGCCATTCAATCACAAGATCCAAGAGCCTTCAAGAGAACTTATGGACTCATATATATTAGGTGGACTTATGGGATCTCTTCTCTCTCTCTCTCTCTCTCTCTCTCTCTCTCTATATATATATATATATATATATATATATATATATATATATATATATATATATATATATAATATATATATATATGATCATATGAGTTGGGTCATGTTTGGTGAGTTACCCCTCTAAATCGGGACCATTGATCTAATCTAAGATGAATGACTGAGATTAAATCTTACTAAAGCTATATGAAGAGTTAGGAACGATAAACACCTAAGAGGGGGAGGGGGTGAATTAGGTGTACCTTTTTAAAAATTTTATCCTTAACTTAGTTAATTGATTAACTTAAGTAAAGAAACTTGAAGTACTAGACTTGAGAAACTTAATTGAATGTAAGTTCACAAGATGGTACAACAGTTTTATGTCACAGTATAGGTGACTGTGACACAGAACTTGACTAGGTACAAGCGAGAAATAGCAAAGTGAAAGAACGTAAAAGTAAATGAACAAACAAACGACATTTTTTAAAAATTGGTTCAGCCTCTACTCCGAGGCTTACGTCCAACCGTTATTTTATTGCTTGTTTAGAAATTTACTCAAACTTACTAAACCCCTTACAATGAAAATAACTCGCCAACCTACTTCGGTTGCACTCAAACTTAAAGCTACTCCGCTTCAAGAGTTTATAGGTTCTATCTCAAGGTGTTTACATAATCTTTGAATATCAAGAGTTCACTAAATGAACATGGAGATTACAATTAAGATCTAACACGAGAATCATGGAACAAACTCATTATGTCACAGTACATCGAATTGATACTTGGAGGTTTACAACTTTTTCGAAAACAAATGAAGACTTTAAAAATCTGAAAAACGTTTTGCAAACACTTGAAGAACAAAGCTTGAAATGCACAAATGATTTTCAATGTTTTATAATAAATGCTTTGGGAAGTCTTAAGAAATAAATGAGACTAAGACACTCTATTTATAATGGATTTGATCTCAAGTAAGTACAACTTAGGGAATTTAAATCCAATATAAAATTAGTAGCTTTTGAGTGATGGTAAGTGTTAGACTTTAGGCTTGAGACTTAAGTTATTGAAGAAATCAGAAAACTTAAGCTAAAACACTCAACATGTGACCTTTTACAAAAATGGCAAAAAACTTTTCTAACTTTAAAAGTTTGACAAGTCCAACTTACCATTTATGTAAAAGGTGTTTGCACAAATCTAGAGGTTTATTCAAGTGGATTTGTGACTCAAAATTTCAGATTTGTTTTCAAGCTTTTGAAGATTCAAATGCTAAGGTTTGAAATTTGTAAAGTTTTAACACTTACAACATTTTGTTGAAAACGTCCTCCAAACGGTAGTATCAGAAACCACAGTACAACGTACTGTTGCATGGTTTTGCCATAACTAGACTTGGATGAGAATATTATACTTACTCTTACATTTTTCGACTAAGGCTAGGATAATATCATTGTCTTGACTTTCTTGATTATCTTGATCATCTTGAGTCATCGTTGAAATTTCATTTGATTGCTTCATTCACTAATCATTTTCAACTAAAAGCAAACAAAAAAATAACAAGGGACTTGACATCATCAACTCAATGTGTTTTAACACTATAAAAACCCACTTTTCTCTCAAAATCCCTCATTATTAGAAAAATCACACACACACACACACACACACACACACACACACACATACTCACACACACACACACACACACACACACACACACACACACACACACACACACACACTCTCTCTCTCTCTCTCTCTCTCTCTCTCTCTCTCTCTCTCTCTCTCTCTCTCTCTCTCTCTCTCTCTCCTCTCTCCCTCCTCCTTCACCCTTTAAAAAGCCAGAACAAAAAAACCTCCGATAATCAATTTTCATCGTTTCGTGCTCTTTATCTTCAATTTCTCTCCGTTTTAGAGCGATTTCGTGCTTGTTCTTCGCGCTTAGTAGATCTACTTCGTCTTTATTTTCACTTTTTGCAACGAGGTAATCGTTTCCTCTTATTATACTATTTTTTGTTTATTTTTGAACTTTATTTTATTTTTCTTTGCTTGAATTTCTAGTTTTTTGTGTGTCTATTCTTCAATTTATTCAGTCGTTTTCATTACGTAGTTTAATTTGTCGTGTTTTTGTTGTTAAATTACATTTTCTATTGTTTTCGCATAATTCTAGAGTTTCGTAATTGTATTTTGCTTTTCTGTACCTGATTTTGAATTTTGATGTTGTTCTTTCTGGTTTTTGGTGATTTCGTTGTGCTTTTGTTCCAATGAAGATAATGTGTTTGTTGAAATTATTCGTTATTGTAATATATTGATGTAGTTATTGTAATATAGGGATTTAATGTTGCATTACATCTCGATTATTATATTACTTTAATTGAGTTATTGTATTATTCAAACTAAGTTATTTTATCTTGTACTTCTTGTTTTGTTATGTTAGTGTATAATCTGTTTAATAACAGTTATTGTATTACTTTAACCGAATTATTCTTTTATTGAAACTCAGTTATTGTATTTTATAGTTACTTCTTGTTCGTTGTCTTAGCATATAATCTGGTATGTCCTCTCTAGTGCTAATTTAACCGAGTTATTGTTTGTGTATGTGGTATTTTGATTGCTTATGTGACATTTTGGAAACAAGGAAAATGGCAAAAGAAGGGATTGTCGTTTCTACATTCAAAATTGTTAATGTTAATTTTGAATGAAAAATAAAGCAGCTGAACAATAATGAATCGGGATTTTTTTTTACCATGTATCACATGCATGCTCACATATAAGGGGAAGACCTTTCCGTCGATGATAAAGCGGAAATTGGACATGATCTCTATATGACTTGAGATGGTTGGTATTATGATGAACTTCATTGTTCTCAGAGCGTCAACTGTTAATTTTTGTCATTATAAGCATTTAAGACTGAGATTTGTGGTTCTGAGACGAAGCAAAATTAAGACCAATCTGAGGATCTTCTTCTTCATTTGAAGCCCGTAAGAAACACACTAATGAAATAGCAGCACGACGCTGATGACTTCCAGACTTCAGCCCGTGCAAAGAGATATGACCCTTGATTGACATAACAAACATTATGCAAAAGATGCTCTTGACGTAGAGCATTATGATCGGGATCTTGAGGGAAGTTAGAATCTGATTCGGTATCCGTAGCTGATGAAGAGGACACCTTAAAATTAGAAGAAGATTAGAGACACTTTTTTTTACTTTTCTTTGAGATAGCTCGTTATTGTACTGTGTTAGTTCAGTTATTTCAATGCATTAGTTGGATTATAGTATTTCATTTTGCGTAATTACTGTATTCTACAAACTATGCTTTTATTTCTCTAATCTTTCCAGTTATTTTATAGTGTTTGTATGGTTATCTCAATACTTATAGGTGGTTATTGTATTTCAGTTGCATAGTTATTTTTAACTTACGGCCTTTTTTATTTTTATTTCTTGTAGTGAGCTTCATCTTCATACACTGTTCATCCAGCCAGATAGATTTTACTAAACAGGAATGTTACCATAAACTTAATGTCCACTTCAAAACACCCTAAAACGCCTATCCATGGCATAAGCAGGCAAAACAGAACGGACCCATAAGTTTATAATAACTATAAAGAGTTTAAACTATCAGCCAGATCTTAAAAGAGTATGAAGAGTACCATTATTTCGAGTATAATCACCAAAAGTATTATAACCAGGAAGAATAAAAACTAATTCTTTTAGCTAGTCATAGTTCAACATAAAGGATTTAGCCTATAAGGCTCATCCTTAAACTGAAATTTAAAAATTTAAAACAGAAAATAAAAATAAAAGAAACACTTACAAACACTTGGTTGTGCTCAGTAGAAGGTTTATTTATTTATCCGAGAGAAGATTTTTACAAGAGTTTTGTAGAGAGAAGGCTTTGTAGAGAAAACCGATGCCTTTAACAAAGATACAAACCCTCCTTATATAGGCAGGGAGAAAACAAAAGACAAATAAAAGTGCGTAAGCACTTACGTCATAACCGACAGCATTATTGCTGCTTTTACAAAAGTTACTTTAACTTTATAAAAGATAAAACTTAATAATTATCCTAAACAGTAGTTAAACATCTGTTATGGACACCTATCCTTCTTCTGGATGGTTTTGTTTGAATTTTTCAGCCATTCGGCTGCTTTTCTGTCCTCATTGCTCAGTGGGATATCATCATCCGGATCCTGAGCATCCTGCATTAGGTTGCTGAAAGAGGTTTGGCTGTGTAGTGAAGTCATGGACATATCGGAAGTTGAAGCTTCCTCCTCTCTCTTTTTCTTCAGAGTTTTTAATAAGGCTTTCTGGTAAACTGCCTTAATCTCTTCTTCACTCATCTCTTCAATATCCAGATAATCCTCAGCCCATAAATTGATGACAGCATCAATCTCCTTTCCTCTTTGGCTGTTATCAGCCTTTTCCTTATCTTCCAAGTAAAGATTTATCTTACCTTTTAATAAATTAATCGTGATGATGGAGTTAAGCTCACCATTTTCATCAACCTCCATCATGGTTTTCCAAAATTTTGAATAGGACCTATTTTTGAGGCAGAATAGGTCTTGGGTATAACCCGTTGTGGGAACAGCTCCCCATATCCACGGAATTGAAAATTCCATAAAAAATTTCAAATCTTCAGGAATATAATCCTATTCAGAGGGCTTAAGCTCTAACCATTTTCCATAATATTCTTTAAAAAGTTCTGGAAGTATTTCTGGGGTGGTGCCATAAAAATTCCACCATTTAATAAACCAGGAAGGGACATCTAAATTGTCCACATGGATTTTAATAAACCATGTATGAGTTTGAGATTCATTCTCATATAATAGTGCCTTATCAAAGGCCTGGATATAATCCCAGTAATTATATTTCATATGAATATTATTAACCATAATCGGTTTTTCTTCCATGGGGGATATTCCCCATTCACTTATGGGATGTATTTTCCCAATAATAATTTTTGAGAACTTAATCGATTCTCCTGTATAGAAATGTTTAATAGTACAGTCATTATTTTTAAGAATCTCTTCATAGAAGAGTCTGTACTTATACGTTTCCTGGGTATAACCCAGTTTACCAAGGTATCTCTTATGCAGATACCAGAGATTTGCTTCCCATTTTTTATCAGATTTATTTAAAAGGAGTATAACTCTTTGTTCTTTATCATTGAGGATCATATCATCCTCTTTTTTAATAACAGCTTGTACTGCTGATGAGTACGAAGAACTTCCGGGTATATCCGGTCTCCTTATGACTTCTGATCTGTTGGTTTCTATTGTAACCAATCTTTTATTACCATATTGAACAAGAATATTTGGTCCTTGTCCCCTTCCTCTACCTCTAGTAGAGGTTCCTCTGCCTCTTCCTCTAGAAGAGGTTCCTCGTCCTCTATAAGAGGATAAGTCCATTTGAGATAATTCTGCATAAGAATAAGAAACAATCATAATTAAAAGTATATGTCGATGAAAAAAAAAACTCTTTCTAAAAAACCCTAGCCTCCATCAATTATACGGGGCTCCCATCGATCATCAATCGATGGTAAGCCCCAAAATTGCTTTATTTTTCAATCAATAGTTTGCAATCTATTTTCCTTTATGTTTTTGTTTAATTTCCGCTTTCGTTTTTGTTTCGTCTCTCTTTCTGAGGGCTCCGTCCCCGTCTATCGGTGGTGTCCTTCTCTCAGTTTGAGAGCTTTCGTTTTCTACGTTCGTTTGCGCTTTTTCTAATAAGTCGTGAGAAGATCAGCGTTGTTATAGATCGTTATATGGTTTTACATATTTTGTCCGATTCATGGCTACAATCAATCACATCAGAAGAAATGGATACTCGTCAAGGAAGATTCGGAGACCCTCTTATGGATGAAAGCCTTTTGCGGCGAATCAATGATAGAGACTCTGTTGCAGTGTTTCATTCTTTGAACAAGAATTTATTTTCTATGGTTGTAATCGATTTGTATCCGATTGAGTTTGGCATATGTTGTAGATGTCGTATGACTTTTTATTAATGATAATGATCTTTTCTCAAAAAAAGTATATGTCGATTGTTAAATATATCCTTCTATATCAAGGATTTCATTACTTTGTAAACGGTATAGTTCTAAAGTACTATATTTACAGTCTAAATAATAGGCTGAAAGCCTTCTCCTTAAGGATTGTTTAAAAATAGGTCTTGGCCTTAGAAAGCGCCATTGATAACTTATTATTGTGTGACGTCTTATTCTTTGTAAATAATGTTGGTATGTAATGTTGATCATAGGGTTTACCTTTTGCAAATAATACTGATATCTTTCCTTTTGCAAATTATACATCATAAATATTCTCTAGTTAGAAAATCAGGAAGGTGGTTATCCTCACCTTTTTTATAAATAATCTGGAAATCAAAAGGTGCCAAATGAGATTGCCATCTTGCAAACATTTGTTTGGACACATCATGCTTAAAATCTTTTGTAAACATATATTTAGCTGCTTTACAGTCAGTTTTTACTATGAAAGGTTTATTATATAAATCATCTTGAAATTTTAAAATACATTTAACAATAGCTAATACTTCTTTAGCTATAGTAGCATAATTTCCTTGGGCCTTATTCCATTTACCCGAATAAAATCGAACAAGGAGTTCCTTTTTAGTAGCCGGGTCTATTTGTTTTAAAATACCACCATACCCCTTTTCTGAGGCATCTGTTTCTACATTTTTTTCCCAATGGGGATTAGCTAAAGATAAACAAGGTAAAGATATAACTTTAGCTTTAATCTTTCTAACAGTGTTAGTATGATCCTCCGTCCAAGGAGTTGGATTCTTTTTTAATCTATCATATAAAATAGCTGTATCCTCAACAATATTCTTATAATAAGGAGATATATAATTAAGACTTCCTAAGAATCTTTGTAACTGAGTTTTATCGAGTATTTCATCTGGAAACTTTGATCCAAATTCAATACTCCTGTTAATAGGAATTATACTTCCTTTTTCTATATTATGGCCAAGAAATCTTATCTTGGTCTGAAATAGCGACATTTTTGGCTTAGAAATTACTAATCCATTTCGAATGATAATTTTTTGAAAAATGTCTAAATGCTTAAAATGCATTTCAATAGTTTTGGAAAAAACTAATATATCATCTATATAAACAATAATAAAATCTACATAATCATTAAAGATTTCATTCATAATTTTCTGAAATTCAGAAGGAGCATTTTTCAAGCCAAATGGCATGACATTCCATTCATACTGTCCAAATGGAACATTAAAAGCTGTTCTATACCTATTTTCTGGATGTATTTGTATCTGCCAATATCCAGATTTTAAGTCAAATTTGGAAAATATAACAGCGTCATATAATCTGTCTAATAAATCTTTTTTATTAGGTATAGGATATCTAATCCATTTTAATACCTTGTTTAAAGGTTTATAATTGATAACAAGTCTAGGGACACCCCTTTCTTGTTCTGTATGTTTGTTAACATAAAAAGCCGTACACGACCATGGTGATTTAGAGGCAGTAATTAATTTTTTATCTAATAAAGAAGCTATTTCTTTTTGACATAAAGTTAAATACTCCGAATTCATTTGACAGGGCCTTGCCTTAGTCGGAATATTTCTCTCATCAAAGTCTGTTTCATAAGGAAGAGTTACAACATGTTTCTTCCTATCCCAAAATGCAGAGGGATGATCTCCACATATTGTGGTAGCAAAAGTATTGCTTATTAAAATAATTTTACTTTGTAACTTAGGGTTCTGTAATTTTTCATCAAGAGTTATCATTGTAACTTCTTGTTTTAGAAAGTTTAATTGTTTTTCTTTGTTTATTAAATGATCATATACTTGGTGTAAAATCTTAGTAATCGGTTTTGTAATAAATTTAAAAGTGATAGGGTTTCCTTTATAAGTAGCAATAATTTTTTCATTATCCACATGAGTTATGGGATAAAGTTGATTAACAAAAGGAGTTCCAAGTATAACTGGAGTAGTTAATTTATTTTTGACTAATAAAAATGATGAAGGGATACATTTTTTATCCATACAAACATAAGCTTTAGGAATTTTGAATTCAATATTTAATTTTTCTCCTTCCGCATGAGAAAGAGTGTGAGAGGTTTTTTCAAAATATTTAGTTGGAATTAATCCTTCTTGAATAACATTTAAATCAGCTCCACTGTCTACAAGAGCGATTAAATTATTTTCAAAATGATTGTTAATTTTTAAATTAATTCTTATGTACCATTTTTGGTGAATAACAGATTATATTATCTGTAAAAATTCGGAAGTAGGTTCTGCAGAAATTGTCTGTTCCATTTTAGCAGATTCTTCATTTTTTCCTATATTCTTATCACTTTCCATAGTATGATCTAAGTCATCACTTAATTCTTTATCCTGATTAAGAACTTGTAACATCTCAAGATTAGATATTCTTATATCTTGGCTTTTCGTTTCTTCACGAATATTTTTAATCTCTATTTTAAGATTCTCCATTTCCTTAAGAACATCTTGTAAAGATGTAGGTTTAGAACTTAATTTTTTATGCTTTATTATTTTGAAAAGTTCATTCATAGTGTAAGGTTCATTATTTTCTTGGGTTTTTAAAGAAAATGAATTATTAGAACTACTAGGTTCTTTACCCATAATGTCAAGAATCTTTGATCTAGTTTCTGGATCTTTAATCTTTTGTAGAATTTCAATCCAGTGATGTGATTCTAACACATTAATTTTATGATCTTCAAATTGGGATATTAAATTGTAAAGATCATTTTCTTCTTTTTCACATGGTTTATTTTGAGAACATGGTTCACATTCTGAACTAGAAGTATCAGAAGAGTTAGATATATATGAATCTTCATCTATTAATTTTACTTCATTATCAGATGATGAACTAGAACTATCTGCTTTATTATTTGTAAGAAATATTTTACATAGCTCATCTTTAGTTTTTTCATCAATATTAAGAGTAGAAATTTTTTTCTTAACCCAACCATTTTTTGCTATATGTCCCACCTTACTGCATTTATAACATACAGGGGGGTTTTCCCATTTCTTAAATTTACTTTTCTTAAACGATTTTCTCAAAGCTTTTCTCTCAGCCTTTTTATCTAATTTTGCCTGGGAATAATGGTGCTTTTTCCTTTTTCTTTTATAAAAAGGATTATCATTAAAACTCTGTTTATTATATTTTTTCTTCTTAGGATATGGTATATCCATTCCAAATTGGTTGCAAAATTCTCCCAATTGATTTTTCTCAAGAAGATTTTGCCTTTTTAATTGTTGATTTAATCTAAGTTCATTGCAAAGATTTAAACCTTCTTGGATACAAGTTCCAATTAGACTTCCATAAGTATAATTATCATAGGGGATAGAGGTGTATCCATTTCTAAGATTATTTCTAACCCTTTCTGCAAATAAGTGAGGTAAGCCATCAATAAATTTAACTTCCAATGCTCACTAAACGCTTCAGGGAGTTCCATGACTCTACTTAGAAATGTATCTTTATACCATCTAAAATCAGTAAGAGTTTTACATCTTAGATTTTGTAAAAGAGTTCTGATATTTTCATTATTATCAGAATATCTTCCTGTAAAATGTTCAACTATATTGATGACTAAAGTATAAACTGCATTTTCCTTCTGTGTATTATCTGGCATATCAATTCTTGTATTTATAATTAATGTTTTAGCCTCATTGGATAGACAATTATCCCACCAACCTTTTAACTGGCCTGTAAATCCTGCTGTAATCATTTTAGCGACAGTTACATCACTATTTCGAGCAATTTTACACATAGTACCATACATCATTATTCTGTGAATTTGATTATAAATTTGTTTATCTGTAAATCCATCAATATTCCACTCATAAATACATTTCCCACTATAGCTATTATTTAGGTGATATTCTTGTTCCTCATGGAGGACATCTATTGGTGAAGGTCGATTATAGTAGAATAATCTTTGGGTAGGCTTATCTGCCCATTTTTTATCTATTCTATTCAATTCATCTCGTATTACTTTTTTATGATCATTTTCATTATCAGAAAGATCTTCAATAAACTTGTCATTAAGAGTTTCTAATGAGAGTTTTCCCATCTTTTTTCTAAGTTGATTTTCAACCTGTTTACTTAAATCCTCTTGTTCCTTAAAAGCTTTTTCCCAATTAAGAGGAGCTTTTGTAATAAAATTAGAAATTCAGGAGGATTTTGAATACTTACCCCCGAGGGTCCTGACTTTGAGATTATTTTATTTTTTAAAATATTATTCTGCATAGTCTGCAAAGATTCATCTATATTACAGACTTTCTGTTGTAAGTGAGTCAATCCATTAATTTTTTCATGTAAAGAACTTAAATGTTCTCCAACAATAGATAACACAAGATTAGCATAATTATTATGTTCTACCAATATATTTAAATGTGTTGGCTTTATGGGTTTTTCGTTATCTTCGGCTGTATACAGTCTCGATATTGCAGTAAAACCGCATGTATTATAACGAAATTGTTCTAAAGGGGGATAAACACTCTTCCTTGTTTTATTATCAGCTAATTCATATGTTCTTTCTAGAACTGAAATATGAGGTTCTATAAACATAGAATAAAACCAACTTCTAAAATACATGATTTGATTATGAGAAGAACAATACTCATAAAACTCATCCTGGAGTTTCCTTTGCTGGTCTTTATCAAAATGTTTAAAAAACCAGATTCTAAATTTTTCCCATTTAGGAGAATTAAATTCTTTTTTAATTAAACATCTAGCTTTGCTCCCAAAGCTAAAATCTACCTGCCCGTTTTTATCCATTAAGACCATTATAACTCATTTGAGACAAGGTCTCGAATTGGGGTTCATTTGTATGACCTCTTAATATATATATATATATATATATATATATATATATATATATATATATATATATATAGAAATAGGATCATGTGCGAACCTAAAGTTCGGTGCGAACTTACGAACTGAATTATCGACCTTAGATTAAACAAACGCGCTTATGCATCTAAGGCCACTATTGTTATACAGAAACCCAAAATAAAATAAACTCCAAAGACTACCCTCTCCCACATCCCCATCAACCACCATCACCACCGTAAGACGACGGAGATAACACCGGAAGACGCTGGAGATAACCACCGCTAGACGCCGGCGGCCAACACCATTATCCGACAATGCGCCTTCTTACCCATGAAAAATCATTCCTCGTTGTTCAACCTTCAACCAACCTCCATGTCGACGCCCTTCTGGCCGCACCACCACCACAATCCAAGCAATTTTTGGCTAAAATAAACATAATTTTACTCAAATTGTCCAACAATGTCATCTGTGCATTTAGTTCTTTGAAATCCTTTTCGTTTTCCGTTGGATCTACGATTAAATTAATTCTTTTAAAATAAAAAAACTGAGATCGTCGGGGAGTGATGTAGATCAAACCATGGTGACTCGGGTGGTGCTAGGCGATTTCCAGGTGGTTCGATTTGATGTTTGACAGAGTTTGGTGATGATGGTGATATTGACAGATGGCAGAGGTGGTGTTGTGGGGGTCGTCGTGAAGTTCGTATTATTGGTGGTGGGTCTGGTGTTAGCCGGAGTGGTTGGTTAGTGTGGTCGTGGGGTGACGGTGGTTGCTTAGGTGTCTGGTGGTGATTCACGAGTTTTATGATGTTACGGTGGTTGCTTAGCTAGTAGCTACCATTTTAATTTTAGCGACCTTGTATTTGTTATTCATGATTTGTTGTTCATGATCAGTTTTTGTTGATACTAAGTTCGAATGGTAGCTTGTAGTTATATTGTACTAAGTTGTATTGAGGGCTTGTCCTCAATTATTTATTATTATCAAGAACACAAAGGAAACTAGGTTGACCGTCGATTGTCCTAAATTGAACACAAATGTTCTATCGACTTTCTGGAAGCAAATTAAGCAATGATTATAGTTCCAGACTGTTATGATATTATTGATGTTTTCTGAAATCTACCAAAGACATGCATACACAGCTACACTGCTACACTCATGTCACGGCTTTTCATCTTTTTTTTTTTTTTTTTTTTTTATTTCCCTCAACCCCTCAGCTTGTTGCATTGTTACATGTCAAGGACGATTGACCTCTCAGTTGTGGTTGATGACACCATATTGTTTCCAATAACAACTTCACATGTAATTGTTTTTCCTACTGATTCACATCTTGATTACTTATAGTTTTTTCCACTCATTATGCCTAATTTTTAAACTTTGCGCCTAATGTACACAGAGCTTAATGCGGCAATAAGTAAGATCGTCAACATCACCACCGTCACATCACACAACTCGGGAGTCACCGCCGGCCACCTAAGGCACCACCGTCACTCCGTTATCTTGATAGATACACTCTTTTAAGTTATTTGATATACACCTTTGACTAGATACACTACTTTAAGTTACTTGATACACATATTTAGCTTGCTAGATACACTCCGTTAAGTTACTAGATACATCCCTTTATCTTGCTAGATACACATTTTTCGTAAGCTAGATACACTCTTGAACCTTGCTAAATACACTCATTTACCTTACTAGATACACATCTTTGGTAAGGAAGATACACTCTTGTACCTCCTATAGTAAAGTTGTGTATCTGCTCTCAATTTTCCAGATCTAGTATTTACGACTATATAAGTAACTTGTCAGATTACGAGTTTTAATTATATGGCTTGGTGATGTATTGTTTAATATAGTTATGTATCTAAAATACGACGGAGGGAATAAGGATTAATATAATTGTTAGGTAGAATACTATTTTGTTTATCTAGACTTCCAAAGTAGAGTATGGGTCAATATAAATGATTAAATGAAATAATATCCGAGTTATGCTTAAACTAAAATTCTATTTTTATTTTACGTCCTTTTTAGTTGTGATAGATATCTTTCATTATACCATATCCTTGCTAGATGGTAAAGGTCAAATACTTGAGAAAACATCCCGATATAGTGACATAGCACAATGACAAATTTATTAGACAATCTTGCTGGATGAAATTGAGAGTATGGACTATTGCAGAAGAATGTAAAAGAGAGATTATTTTGAACAAATTTAAACATTTGAGTGTATTTACGCTCTTTTGATGCTTACAAGAGGAACTTCATCAGGGCGGTTTTTGCCTTGTTAAAATACTTGACGACCGAGTATAGAAAGGCCTCATTTGCAAAGTGATGTTCAACAATTAAACAATCCTCGACAGTTCTCCATAGCCAATTACCTTTAAACGAAAGACGGGGAATGTATTTAATGTACATGGATTCTACCAACTCATCCCAAATTGACGGAATGTACTTAGTTATATCAGGTCGGTCTAAAGCATATCAAGGGCTACCCTCGGATACACATGATATTAGTACCACATACACATGGTATTACTACTAGATACACAAATCGATTTGTGTATCCAGTAATAATAAAATGTGTATCCGGGCTGGTATTTTGTGTATCCACGACTAAAGAACTACGGCCACCCACGTGGCCACCACCAACACCAACACTACCACCACCATACCAACTGCCAACACCACCACCACCATCCCTAAACTAACCCCACAACTAGCCTTCTCCCCGCCATTTGTCCCGACAGCCACTTGAATCTGTACTGGCGACATCATCGGTGACATAACCGACCAGCTCAGAGACACGCCGACCACTATATCCACTGATTCAACTCACCAAACCACTACATCAAATTTGACTCATTTCCTCACCCATTTCGCCACCATTCCGAGCCACTCACAACCACCACATAATCGTCGCCTATTTCCCTTCGCCACCTTCAATAGACTCTTATTTGATCAAGAGAAACATAAAACGACTCTAAACCTACTAAATAGTTTGTTAGTACAATTAATTTTTCGAATTACTACTTGATTTGTAGTAGATCTGCCATTAAAATCAAAATTTTTAAGAAGTTTAAACTAACAAACTCGTCGGAGGAGGGAGATGCCATGGGAAGACAATAATGGACGACGAGAGTATGATGCAGTGAGTCGCCGGAGCAACGGTTTGGTGCTTGGGGAAGAGGAAAAGAAAGATCATCGACAAAGTGATGGCCGGCGTCGGAGCATTGTCGATCGAAAATATATTGAAAGTTGAAAGTTAAAGGTTGGAGACAAGTTTTACTCGGTTGTATGAAAATGTGTGTAGCTCCCGTGCTATAGCACGGTTTTTCTAGATGGAAATGTAAAAAAAAATTAACAATTAAACTATTGGTATTTTTCTATTTTCAATTATACAGGATATATTTATTGTGTACAAATCAGAATATCATTAAAATGAATTAGGGGAGTAGTTAATTAGAGAAATATACCAAGTACTGTAAGTCTGTAAGTAGTAGTTAGTGACGTAGGCGGTAAACTTAGACGGAAAAAGTTTGAGATTTGTTATTTTTTTTAGTAAAAAGGAGATGTCAAGTGATTCTCTAAAATAATAATTATTGCATTATTGAAAAATTTAACAACTTTTAATTTATAATTTAATACTAACTTTATTTATTTTAATGAAAAATAATAATTATGAATTTAATAAAAAGATTAGAGTTAAAATTATTAAAACAAATTTATTGAAAAGCTAATTTTATGATACTTATTTCCTAATTTAGGTAGATGCTTTTTGGAGGGAAAACTAAGAGAATTTTTATTCTCTTAGTAGTAGGGGGGATGTCAATGTATGGTGAGGGACTGAGCGGGCCTGGTATCTCTTTATTTTCTTGGAGCTATTCTTTTTTAAGTTTTTTAACTTAGTTCGTACGGTTAAATGCACTGTACCGTACTTTAGTTATTGACTCCCCCTATATATATATATATATATATATATATATATATATATATATATATATATATATATATATATATATATATATATATATATATATATATATATGTTTTGACTAACAAAGTGGCACGGGAACATCTTATCTTTATAAATACAGAAACATTTCGTGCAAATCTGTGCAGCCACGTCACCACATCAAGGTCTTTTTTTAAACATTAAGGGCGGGACCCATAGCAGATTAAGGAATTAATTAATAAAAAATCGTCTATGTTTATGTTTTGTACGTAAATCACTACGTTTATGATATGTACGTAAATATTAAAAAAAAAATAACGATGGTGCACGTAAATATTAATAAATAACGATTTATGAATAATTTATATTATGATAAATAATAACAAATTAAACCAATTGATACAAATACACATCAATATTTTACTATAGTAATAAATTACAATATAACAATAACGTACAAAAAATACACCGATTGATAACAAATCAATGTTGTTTCAAAAATCGCATGATTTTACTAAAATTATTATATTATACGGAGTATCAATTTACCAAAATATCTTATATCTTAATTCTATTAAAACAAGAACATTTAAACCACATCATCTCTCATTTTCTATACACAAAATAAATTTCCGTACATTTTACAACATTTCAATACAAAATAACTTCCCATTCACCCATTACCATTCTTTGTGTGTACTTGAATTTTGAGTACACCACCAAATATGTATTATGTTTTTATTAGACAATGAATAATGTTATTTTTATATTGGAATGATTTGTCTTATACAAAGAATATGCTATTTATATAACATTTGTGTTTAAATTACAATAACTTATAAATCTCAATTTGTAACAAAACTAGCTTCCATACACTACAACAAACAGCTTACATTTTCGACGCTTTTTAAGGTACTTTTCGACGCTTAAAAGCGTCGGAATTTTATTTCTCGACGCTTACAAAAGCGTGGGGTTTTGGGCCGTCAGGATTTAGGGACGCTTTTCAGCGTCAACCTTGTCTACGCTTTGTTCCGTCGAAGCGTTTTAAGAGCGACGCTTTTTTGCGTCAGAATCTCTTGATACATAATTTCATCAGTTTTTTCAATTCTTTCATGTCTTATGCTCATAACCTATTAGAAGAAGTATTCAAGGAAATTAAAAGGAGCTAAATGATACAAATTTAAAATCCATGAAGAATATCCCATCAAATTTTATTATTGATAAATGAAATAGCAGAGTATAGTATATGGTATCGGTATATGGTATCGTACAATAGATGAAAATTTACAAGATTTATAAGAGTACAAAATTAGGATTACATTGTATTAAACTTTAACCTACACTCTTCCGAAAAATACAGGAAATATACACATTATTACTTCAAGATCTTGTATTGTATCTCACAATGGCATGGTACTCTGCTTCAGGGATACCGAGATGCTCGATGTCGATGTCCATGAGCTTCATTTCAAAATCCAATATGTTATCTTAGTCTGTCATAAACACACACAACAATAATAATCAATATCTCACTTCAGCTAATCAAATATAGAATCACAACAATGCAAGTGAAGAATCACCCAATTATAACAACAGATAAAGCGGTTTCAAGTATTGTGATGCCCGTAGCTGAAACTTGTTACTTAAGCTAATATGATATTCTACGATGTCTTATTCTACTTCATCACACTTGAGAAGACAATCGCTTGTAGTAATGTAAGACGTGTTTCAAAAGTAGTGTAATGTTTCAAAATTTCGACATATTCTCCAAGGATCTCAAGTCACTGAATGCAAAACTTCTCTCTTTGCTGAGCAAGAAAGTCACTATCTGAAATAGAAAGCTCTACAACATACTCATCCCCTTCTGGTTCAGCATTTGGTAAAACCGCATTCACATTATCAGGATGTGTATACACCATACAATTAGACATTTCTGGAGTCCCATGACTGACAATCCTATCTAGTTGTATCAGGGAGTGGTAGCTTGACAAAAAACAAATACCAACTCAGTCACTCCCCTTCACAAAGATTTTCCACACTTTGTTTAGCCAATTTCACAGAGATTTTTCTACTTCAATTTATTTTATTTTTTGGTGAAATTAAGGACCACATTGTACTAACTCTTAATTAACAATTTCAATATTACAAGAAATGCCATCAAATTCCCTACTTAACCCTATGTGAACCACTTATAGTGTTCTAGTACCCCCACTTATATAACTTACATTGTTTCAGTATTATATTTTTTAGAGCGAAAAACCAATGTGGAAGGGGAGGTCCTACGCTATTCGCAAATCTTAGATCAAAGTGAGTACCTGGAAAGTTCGGTTGCGTTAGAAGCATCCGGTAGAAGCTTCTCTTGAAGCAGCCAAAACCACAGCCTGTTCATTGCTAGTATTTTTAAACTCCTGCTCATGTAAATAAAAATTAAAAAAAAAAAAAAATTAAAAAACACAGCTTATTTTTGGTAAAAACAGATGAGCGATGTTAGAAAGGTGTTCCAGAGGGCGTACTTACGTCAATAGCTGCACTTTTGACCAGTTCAGCAGCAGCAGCACCTGCAGCTTTCACAGCTTCAGCTTCCACAGCTGCATTGGCAGACCTAGCTTCAGCTTCGGCAGCTCTAACAGCTGACTTCAGAAGGTCTAAAATATCCTTTGTGGCAATTTTGCACTCCTAAAAGAAGTCATCAGTATCTTCATCGTGAATTGATATTCCATGACCACTTCTATCCATCATTTTTAGCATATCATCATGTAAGTCTCGAACATGCCACTAATATACAAGGAATTAGAAATAAGCGAATGTTCGACAACTTACATAGCTAAATTTTCGCTCAAGTAGATTAGATGAGTATATGCCCTATTCCCAGCAGGCCACCGCCCTTGTTCTACTCTCTTTCATAAATTCTAAAACCTGAGAAATAGAAAAGAAAGAATGAAATGTGAGTGACTGAAATCATAACATCAATACTTATAATCATAAACAATTCTAATGTAACACAAGGACTTGTTAAATCGTTTAGTAGCTAGCTACGGTCAATGAGTCTTAAGCCTAAAATCATACTTCACTGCCAAATATAACTCAACATTTAGTAGACAGTCTTTCTAAATGTTTAATATTACAACATTAAACATTTCTTTCATCATTAGGCATGATGTTAAACAAGAATTGAATACATGAAGATTAACCTTTCTAAAACAAACAATTATTAAAATGGACAAACCAAATAAGCATTATCCTCCATAAAGCTGAGAGAATTATATACAAACACAGTCCATAACTACAAGGACTGAAGACATTAAAAAACTAACACAACCAAAAATACAAAAACCTGATGAAAGATAATTGACTTGTTTTGTCCAACTCCGACTGAAATCACTAGATATGAGGTATTTGCAATCACATTGATCAAAGATCCTGCAAAGAACAACATGAAATATCAATCGACAGATTGAATAGACAGCCATTTAAGATGAATAACCTTGTTTTGTGTGAGGTGAGGGCCGAGGGATGAGGGAAGGGAACTGAGGAGTGAGAACCAGTTAGGGTTTATTTTTGGTTTTCGATATGTTTAAGCGCTTCTTTTATCCTTTTCAATTTCAATTGCGTTCTACCAAGTTTTCTTATTTTCGAAATGCAGGTTAGTTGAAAGCAGGCAGGCCCTATCGTTTGACCACATAACAAAATATCAAGAGGATGCGCTTAAGCAAATATGAGGTGGGCGCCTTGGGAAAACGTCAATAATGAGAACATAATCAAGAAAACAAGCAAGTTGTAGTAGTGAATGATAAATGTGTTTATGGATGGCGAGAGACATAAAGAGGCACAATTTACAGTACACTAATAAACAAGACAAGCATACAGGAAATCAATGTCAATTGCCTTCCTAAGGCTATGCAATCAAGAGGTATTAATTTGTACCTACTTGGTATTCGTCAAAGTTTATTTGCAGTGATGTTGAAAGAGCATGTAATCAATAAACAATAACATAAGAGCTAAACAAAAAGGACGAGAGAAACTCAGAAACATGAGCATTGCAAGACAAATGATTGATCTACAAGCATATCAAACTACAATAGTGAAGGTAAAGTTATTCAATACATATATCTTGTATGACAAAATCCTTATTACGAAAAAAACGTACAAATTAATAATACAATAAGGAGAACTAAATGAAACAAAGTAACAACTGCAAAATATTGAAATGACGGAAAGAGTCGGCGCCTAAATCAGTAAATAAACCCTAACTTAATGAAAATCAATGGTTTCACACACAAAATTAGAATTAAAATCATGTAAACAGATAATAAGAACATAATCAAAACTCAAAATTAATAACTTCAAATTGAATCTAAAAACTTAAACCAAGAACCCTAATTTAAATTTCAAAATTTCGCTTAAAAATCAACACAAAAGGTAAGAAATACTCCAGATTAGGGTTGATTGGAAGTAAATACTTACGAGACGCTTATGGACCATGGTAGTGAATTGCAATTGTAGTTGATGAACCGAGAATGAGAGCAGTGAATCGAAATATACGGTAAGGGGTAAAGGACGATTGCATCCGAGAAGGAGAACAATGAATCGAAATAAGTTTCTAGATCTGATAGGGTTTGTTTTACTTTGGGAGATGAAAAAAGGTTTGGGGCTTTAAATTTTCAGAACTGCGCTCGATCAAATGTTTTTTCTTTAGGATGAGCGGGCACTTGAAAATTTTGATGCACTGAATTGTTGAAATGAATAAGATGGGCTCGACGCTCGGAAAGGCGTCGAGCCTAAAGCGTCATCAAAGCAAGGGTTTTGTAGTAGTGATATCGGAGTATGATTTTCTATTTAAAAATTAACTTCATGTGTTTTATTTCATATAAACATATTACATGTATGTATATCACGAATCGCGTAACGAAGCAAACGAATCTTGATCCATTATTATATAAATATTAATATTTTAATAAAGTTCTTGATTTATCTTTGACCTAACGGGTCGACCCGACCGGGTTGGGTCTCGACTCTAAATTAACGAGTCATTTCGGGTTCGTGTCGTGTGTTGAAATTTTTGGTTCTCGACCTTAAAAAAATGGGCCAGGTTTGGTCGGTCAGGATTTGACAGATCTAATACACTTATGTACAAAGAAAGAATAGAAAAAAAAAATTGAGTGAAAAGGACTGTCCCGAAAGTAGCACAATATCTGCCATTATGTATAAACAAAAAATTCAGAATTTGTAATATCATCATTTACTTATTATTTTACTGTGTAACATTTTGGATAACATTTTTTTGATTTTATATTTTTAGGTGTTAACTTCTTTAGATATATTTTTTCAGTGAAAATATTTTATGTTTATATTAGGTTCGTCTTTTAGAAATTCTAAATTGTAAATGTAATTTATCCCCAAAAAATTTAAATATGACAAATGCATAAAAATAAACATCTTAAAAAAAAAATTGAAGATAATAAAATTTATAATAGCATACCCGTGCAATTTGCACGGGATTAAAACTAGTTTGAAGCAAAAGGAGACTAGAAGACGCTTGGTATAACCGTTCCTATCTCTTTCTCCTTTACTACCCCCTTCCTTTATTTTGTTGAACATATGGAGGAGGATGGGATTTTGTGCTTTGGATGTTCCTTTGAGGAACTTGTGGTTTCTGGCATTGATGTGCTGCTAGAATTTAGACAATTGTGTTACACGTTTCAATTTCATGTCATTTACATTTTCTCATGCATTTGTGATATGTGAATGTGTATTATTTCCTTATGTATTGCATTGAGTTTGTATATAAATGTTTGGCTAAAATGTGGTCTAGGGAGGGAGTATGATACCCTTATGATGAGATACGTCCCAATTGTGCCTTCTCCCTCCCCGTGGCTCGCACCTGTGTTCATATGGTTAGTATTAGGGAAAAAGGGCATGTCTAACAAGTCTTGACCACCTTGTGAGATCGAGAGGACCGTAGGCTAGACCTAGACTTCGACCTAGCTACTTATAAGTGAGGAATAGAGCCTCATTTGGGTCGGTTCATCCATACCCGACCCCATAACATTTAGGATTGTGAGTATGTCTCCTCGCGAGACGTGTCATGTCAATACGTATAAATGTGTCATTCATTCCTTAGACCGTGATTTGTCCTATTTTTGTGCACATTTTATGAAATAAACTCGTTGCATGTATATTTTTAGCCTCACATTGCCATATTGCCTTTGTTTCGACCCTTTAAACTAACTCCATTTTTGTTTATCCCTTTTGAGCCTTAGTCTGTCATTTGACATACCTACTATACTAACTACAACCGAAAAACAACCGACCTTGATCAAGAAAGTTGTCTATGAATTTGTGGTAGTATGAAGAAGGGGAATTGAGTCATAGTTTAATGGATGTGTACAATCTATTTGTGTTGAAATTTTGGTTTCTAATTTGGCATATTGCTTGAATAAGAGGTTTTCGAAAAAGAAAAGAAAAGAAAAATAGAAAAGAAGAAAAATGTGAAAAGAAAAAGAATTGCTTGTTGTGTATTTAAATTACGTTTGATGAGAAAAAGCCAAGCAACACTCCTTATGCATCACTAAAGGAGTAGAAAAAGGCGTTTCAAAATAAAGTGGACATTTGATGTTTATCCTAAGTGAGTCGGGTTTACACAATTTTTGCTTGATTTTGGGAAACCGAATTCTTGTTAGGGTGTAGACGTTACTCATTTGTTGCAATAAGGGGATTATTTCATGTTTTTCCAAATTCTTGTTAGGGTGTAAACGTTGCTCATTTGTTGTAATACGGTTGGGAAGAATGGATTTTGACAACTCCTTGATATGAACTTCCACATTATCCAATCGATGCTTGCACCAATCCCGTTCCGACCTATCCCTAAGCCCCGTTACAACCCTTTGTTTCATTTTATGTGCATTCTTTCGTTTTGCTTCCTACGTGGTCATAGGATAGGATTACACATTAGATTGTGGGCACGGTTCACGAGTCATTATAGGAGAGTGTTTTGGTTACATTTTTCACAAGAAAACACCCGTTCTTCAAATGTGTGACTAGTGGATACCGTGAGGAAGTCGGTAGTCTAGGTCCCCTTAGTCATGTGTCTCTCTTGGTTGAATCTTGAGTCGTGTCATATGATTCTTGTGGGACTATCCTTGAATGCGTTTCTTTGGTTTTTGTGGTCATATTTGGTTGCTTGTGCCATCTTTGGGGGTTGACACCTCTTTGAGATTTTGAAACGGTATCTCCCGACCTAGGCCTTTCATTTTTTTAAACAAAATGGCCGCTTAGATGAGGAAAGCGGTTTCACTTTTTGTTATGCATCTTATATGTTGACTTAATTCTAAATATTGGATGTGTCAAAAAAATTTCGCAAGCCCTCACTTGCCATGCTAGGGAGGACATACCTCATTGTGTTTCGTTGTAAGTTGAAGGAACAGAGAAGGCCCGTTAATTGCCTATCATCAGATACTATTAGCTTAAATTAGGTAGAGGGGGAAATAAGAGTCACCAGTTTTTCTCACTTACTCGGGGAAGAGTAAGGGTTAAGTGTGGGGAGGTTTGTTGTATGCTTATTTTGTACCGTTCCCCCCTTCTTCCCTATGCATTTTGTCCCCAATATATATGATTTTGACCTCTTTAGCTTGCATTTTATACCCTTAGTCCCGTTCTACGAGTCTTATGTCTCTCCTTGCAGGTTTTGAGGCCGAGAGGACTAAAGGAGCTAGCAAAGAACCTCACGAAGCAAGCATGGGAAAGAAGGTTGAATAAAAGCAAAGAAAGACTCCCGGACGGTCGGCCGGCAACCGGCTTAGAGTCCCCCCCCCCCCCCCGGCCCCCCCTTGAGCATTTTGAAGCAAATATACAGTAGGATATGAGCCGGTCCATAGTTGGCGGCCGGTAGACCGGCCAAGACCACTGCTACTTATTAGAGATTGAAGAACATACAACAGGATCTGAGCCGGTCCATAGCCGACGGCCGGTTGACCGGCCGAGACCACTGCTACTCATTAGAAATTGAAGAAAATACAAGAGGTTCTTAGTTGGTCCATAGCTGACGGCCGGTCGGCCGACCCAGACTCCTTTTCCCGCATTTTGAACTCTTGTAATTTCTAACCTAATTTTGTTGTAAACTATAAATACCCCCTCCCTAATTTTATTCGACACATTACTCTAGATCTAGAATTCTCTCTAATTTTATGAAAGTCTCTTAAGCAAAGTATTAATATTTCCATAATCTATAAAATATTATTAAAAGATTAGCCTAAAAATGCCATGTAGATAATGCCACATGGGACGAAAAAAGCCACGTACACAATAACAATGTGACTTGGCGAACGAATATGACATGGATTATCAATTTATTATTATATTGCATTAATTTAATTTACTTATTTCCTTTAAAAATCCATCCATATTCCATTAGCTTTAAACTTAATTAACTCAAAAAAACTACAATAAAAAAATACGCATTAACTATAAGTTAATAATTTCAAGATATCTATATAATAATAACATAAAAAGCCTAAATTGAGTAGTTAGTAGAATGACACGTGCCGCGCAACATTTACATGTTAGATCAATTTTTTATTTTTTATTTAAAAAAAAGTAAAAATAAAAAATAAAAAGGCAAAGGCAAAGTAGTAATCAATAGACTAATTATTCATCTTATTTAAACACTTTAATTTACCACTAGTGTAGTACCCGTGCTATAGCACGGTACTTTTTAGGTTTATTTTATAAAGAGACATTATCAATTAAATTATTTGCATAAATGAAGTTTACTTTTAATTTAATGTTATAATCTACTAAATATAATATTAATAAGAGGTTGAAAAAAACGTTTACTACCATAAGAAGACATTTTAAGTTAAGTTATTTTTTTACTATTAAAAATAACACAATAATTTTATACCGTTACATGTAACTAATTTATGACATTAATTGTACAATTATTAAGTTAGTTGTATAATTTTATTAAAACGCGTATTGACCTTAAAACGAAAAACTATTCCTCGCGTCGAAAAAGACGATTTACGAATTATCAAAATAATGTTTTCACCTTTTTAATTCTAATAGAAAATACATAAGTGTTTTTACATCCTTCAAAAAAATAGTCCATATTACTAAGACAAAAATTTACATAATAAATAACTGATGATTTCTTACAAAAGAGGTAACATATAAATATAATATAATTTAAATTCATATGAAATCAAGTTCACTCCTCTAGCTTATAATATGATATGTAGAGTATCTTTTTTACTTTTAATTTTCAATGTGAGAATAACTGATGATTTCTTACAAAAGAGGTAACTTATAACATAATACTAATGAATACAATATCTTTTTTACTTTTAATTTTCAATGTGAGAATGGATGTTTTATCTATTTACCCACCTTATTTATAAACGTTACAATAGTTAAGAGAAAATGAGTGAAGAATATTTTAAGTCTTAAATATCGTCATTATTTCCAAACTAAAAAAAAGAGGTATATAAACTATGTTTAATACTACTTATTATTTTTTTAATTAATACGGAGTATCCTCATTTTAATAAAGTTGACTAACAAAAATATCAAATTTGACGTTGAACAAAAATGACATCATTTGGTTACAAAAGTAATGAGAATGAGAATAGCAAAATAATAGGTTACCATAAAAAAATACTAAAGAATGACGTAAAATCGTAAATAATTGAATATCAAGCTACTACAAAAAGTAGTAAAACAAATTTACGCCAACAAATTAATGAAAAGTTAGAGCTTAACTCTTACACTTTAACAATAGGTTATCTCCTATTGAATAAACCACACCCCATCCTTTCAATTTCCCTATCATAATATTGCAATAGTTAGAACCCTATAAAAAGGCTTTGGTGTATCTTTTCATCTTTTCTAACGTTTAATTCTTTCATTAATTTGCCATAAATTCAAATTCATCATCCCTTTTAAAAGCCAAAATCTTTTACTTTTAAAAAATATGAGTATATTAGTATGAGATATCGTGGAGGGTCTCATCTGTCAACTTTATTTTTGCTATCGATTCATAGAAACGACTCATTTTCTAGCTCAGTAAAACATACCTAAAATATAAATGGCTAAAATAATTATAGAGATAGACCACGAATGAAAAATGGAAAAATCATCAAAAAAACTAAAGAGGAAAATGCATGAACGATCCTTAAACCGAACCCGTGAATTTCACGGATCACAAAACTAGTTAAACCTTAATTACCTACTTAATTAGCTTAGATCTATTTAGTCTCAATAGTTTACTCTTGGGTATTTGGGTTGTAATTGAAGAAGATTGAAAGATTTCTTCCATTATTAATACAAGACTCAACCGTTCTTCATTGTTGGTATAATTACTTCTCTTACTTCTTAAGTTTATTTATCAGTTGTTTACATTTCTAATTATATCTTTATTATTATTTCAATTATTATCATGTTTATCACCATGTTTACTTGCTTCCCTTCAATTGTTTACATTTGCTCTTTGAGTATGTGTGAGTAGTCACCCCTTAGGGGTTAGGGGGAACCTAAGTAAGGATTAATGGGTGAATATAGTGTGTTAATGTTGGTAATTGGGTAAATTATTTGCCTTTTGTTAACATGCATAGAAGGTATTTGTAGAAATGTGTGAATGAAAGTTCACGTTTTTCTCCAATTTATGCTTAGTGTCTTGTTGAATGAAAGTTTGCATAGATGCTTGATAGTATGTTTACAATAAATTTGGATGCTTTGTGAGAGCTTTGTGTCCATATTTAGGAAACTGTAAGAAATTAGCTTTCTTGGCCAATGATTACCCATTACCCTTCAATATCGATATTGACCTTGACTTTCTTAGGGGAACCCGACAATCCTAGTTTTTAATCAATAGTTTATAGCTTACCATCTTACTTTGTTGGTTTCTAATTGCTTTAGCACTAGCTTAGTCGATTTCACCAACCTCCTTATTGTTCGACTAAACTTAGTCAATTTAAGTGCACATCCACCTCATCCTTGTGGTTCGACCCCGATTATACTACTATAGTTGGGTTAACTTTTGGTGCGGAAATCGACGACTAAATTCCGACCATCATATACAAATCAGGCTTTATAGTTAAGTCACCGATGGCATAACCCTTCTGAATCATATGGATCCCCATATTAGACATCTCATCCCTCAGTTTCATCAAAGACATAGCAGTGCACAACGAATGTACACTCTTTTTACTCAAGGCATCCGCCACCACATTAGTTTTCCCCTCATGATAGATGATTTCCATGTCATAGTCCCCAATCAACTCCATCCATCTCCTCTGTCGTATGTTCAGCTCTTTCTGTGTATAGATGTTCTTCAAGCTCTTATGATCCGAAAACACGTTAAAGGTCACCTCAGAAAGATAGGGCCTCCAAATATTTAGAGCGAAACCCATTGCACCTAGCTCCAAATCGTGAGTAGGGTAGTTATCTTCATACGGTTTCAGTTGCCTCGACGCATAAGCGATAACTTTCTCATTCTGCATCAGAACACAACCCAACCCATTCTTTGAAGCATATATATAAACCACAAAGTTCTCACTTCCCTCTAGTAGAGCTATAACGGGAGCTGTGGTCAAGCGCTCCTTTAGTGTTTGGAACGCCGTTTCACTACTCTTATCCCAACGAAATCTAGTCTCTTTCCTCATCATAGCTGTCATAGGTCTAGCGATCTTAGAAAAATATTTCACGAACCTCCTGTAGTAGCCCGCTAAACCCAAGAAACTCTGGATATTAGCAACATTCTTCGGTGTTCCCCAGTTTGTCACTGCCTCAATCATACTAAGATCCACCGACACACCCTCTTTCGAAATCACATGGCCTAGAAAAGGCACTTTCTCCAACCAGAACTCACACTTAGATAACTTGGCATAAAGATGATTATCTTGCAAGGTCTGTAATACTAACCTTAGGTGCTCCTAGTGCTCCTCCTTAGTCTAAGAGTAGACTAAGATGTTATCAATAAAAACCACCACAAACCTATCCAAGAACGGACTGAAGATCCGGTTCAAAAGATCCATGAACACTGCTGGTGTATTAGTTAACCCAAAAGGCATCACCACATACTCATAGTGACCCTACCACGACCGAAAAGCTATCTTTGGAATATCTTCATCTGCGATCCTCAACTGGTGATAACTCAACCTCAAATCGATCTTAGAAAACACTTCTGCACCACTCAACTGGTCGAAAACATCATCAATCCTTGGCAAAGGATACTTGTTCTTCACGGTGACATGGTTCAACTCTCTATAGTCGATGCATAGCCTCATTCTCCCGTCTTTCTTTTTCACAAACAAAACTGGTGCACCCCAAGGTGATACATTAGGTCAAATGTACCCCTTGTCTAGAAACTCATCCAGCTTCTTCTTCAATGCATCCAACTTTGTAGGCCCCATCCGGTACGATGCTTTAGATATAGGTCCCGTTTTCGGTTTGAGTTCAACACTGAAGTCAATGTCCCTCTTAGGAGGTAACCTTAGTATCTCATATGGGAAAACGTCACCGAACTCCCCAACCACTAGTATGTCAGATGTTGATGGCTCCTCCACACACATATCCCTCACATGATAAAGGATTAAAGGACACTTCTTCCTCAAACATGACTCTAAAGTCATTACCGCGACCAACTTCATCTTAGGTTTACTATGAACCCCCTATATGACACCTTGCCTCATTTAGACCTCTTTAAAGACACCATCTTTTGCCGACAATCCATCTTAGCCTCATACTTGCCCAACCAGTCCATCACGACGATAACCTCAAACCCATGCATAGGAAACTCTAACAGATTGACCGATAAGTCTACTTCCCCCACCATCATGGACACCCCTCTGTACAACTTAGAACATGACACCGACTCTCCCGAAGGTATAAACACATTATCTTTTAGCAATTCATATTCTCCCAAACCCATAGCTAAGGCTTGACTCGTAGACACAAAAGAGTGGGTTGCTCCCGAATGAAACAGAACAAAAGATGGTGCATTATGAACAAGAAAAGTAATGGTAACAACGTGAGCATCATTCTCTGCTTCCTGCTTGGCAGCCTAGTTCTGCGTCACACTGTTGTTCGGACGCTGGTAGGACCTTCCATTATTGTGGTTGTAGCCGCCATTGTTGTTTTGCCCTCCACGATTACCCCACGAATCAGCTGGCCTATTACCGGCGAAGCTCTGGCTTGGAGCATGCAAAAAGTTTACATGGTATGTCCCTGGAAAACACCCTCCTCCTTTAGGAGCACTCGTACACTCATACCAAGGCCATCTCTGACATTTTGAGGGCCCTGTGTGATTTGAAAAAATAGGCCCTGAAAATATATACACTTATGTTATTATATAAATAAAAATTATTAATTTTTTTACAAATATTAAAAAAAAAAGCTAAAAAGTCCAACAAGTATATATGATAAATTAAATTTCCCTTAAAAATCATTGATAGCTTCATTGCTCTCTTGGTTAAGAGTATAATTTGTCATAGTTGAGGTAGGGCGGGATCGATTCTTGTGAACAACAAGTTTAATTTGATTTTTAAAATGAAAAATAAAACGTAAAAATGATTCAGAGGGGAGTCGAACATAGGATGTTCAAAGTGCAATGTAAGACTTCTACCGCTGGGGCAACGACTATCTTCTGTTATATTAGGTGGACATAGTAATGATGTACTAACATTAATTCCCCAGGACTTTTATTGGGCTCCCAAAATTTGGGGCCCTGTGCGGCTGCACGGGTTGAACACCCCTTGGGTCGGCCATGACTCATACCCCTTATGACCCGATCCACTGCAGTTGAAACATGTAATATTGAAGTTATCACTAGTAGGCGGCCTCCTCTTCCCTAAGCTTGAGATCCCCCTACATAACTAGATCCTCCAGAAAAGGTCCTAGCCTGATTGTAATTGCCCTTCTTGTGACTCGACTAGTTGTCGCCCTCACTTTCAGCCTTTCTTTTCACTGCGTTATTTTCTTTAGCCTCCTTGGCCAAATCCACTAGCCTCTCAGCGTGCCCCGCCCTTGCATAGACTTCTTTCAGGTCTCTGAGTACCCCAATTGGTAGTCTATCCATGATATTTGGTGCCAACCCCTCTAAAAAAGAAGAGCCAAACTCCATTGACTCCGTTGCATATCCTCCGCATATCGTGATAACTCTATAAACTGGTGATAATACTCTATGACGATCATGTTATCAGCCATGGAAAAGGAATCGAACTCAGCTCTCAACTTATGGCGAATGTGCTCCGGCACAAAGTGTTCTCTCATAGCATTCTTGAAACCTACCCATGGGATAGCAGGTTAACCTCGTTTCCTGTAGTATGCCCGAGCCTCTTCCCTCATGTTCTGCCACCATACCCCCAGCCTCATCCCATAGGTAGAACATAGCCTGGTGCACCATCATATCCTTCGGACACTTCACTACCTCTAGCACACTCTCCATCTCACGGTGCCAATCGTCAAGCAGCTTTGGCTCACCGGTGTCCTCATAGGTAGTGGGGCAGAATCGAGAAATGGTGGTGCTCAGCCGGGATGCATACAACGGTTTCACTCCTTCCTTACCTACACTCTTAAGTGCCTCCATAAGCTCATATTGCTGCTCAATCATTATGGCAATCTCCTCAAGACTCATTTCAGTAGTTTGGATGTATGCAACTGATCTCTTTAATTGGCAGCATTTTGAGCTAATATAACCAAGATAAACGTAAACACATAGCCTACGGCTCAAAATAACAAATCACACGCAAAAGAAGTACTCAGCCGAGTACCAGGAAGTACTCGGTCGAGTAAGGTGTACTCAGTCGGACGAGTATCCTACTCCAGTACCAGACCTCCAAATCACATAAAACATACCCGGTCGAGAACACAAGGTACTCGGTCGAGTTGGACCAACTCGGTCGAGTGACCTCTTACTCCGCCGAGTGGTCAAAACCAGTAGCTATTATTTCAAACACACGAACCCAAACTCGTTCGAGTGCTTGGCTACTCGGCCGAGTATCCCCTACTCGGTCGAGTAGCCCCCGCCCCCCCTGCTCGGCCGAATCATGCCAAAACGAGCTACCCCTCGACTGAAAAACGCACATATATATACATATATCATCCTTAAACATGTGACTATCAATTGCAAGCCAGGTAGTAACATCCAATCATGCTTCATATCAACCATAATGCTCAACATACATGCAATCATATACTTCATTCCATCCAACAATCCTCATAAGAAACATATGTAACGCACATAACGACTTCCCAAGACACCCCATAGTGTCCGGCTCAAAGTTGTAAGGGCCAAAATGCGAATTTGGGACATCTCCCAAGCCTTTGCGCTAGCTCCAAACAACTTCTACCCGAGTTTATTTTAATTAGACTACCTATGTTCAATGGTTTTAGGTTCCAAAATCGTTGCTTTGATACCACTTTATAATACCCCCATATACCAAGGTGTCTTACTGTAGATACCTCATTTCTGCACCTCCCGCAAACCACCCGGTCATGATTGGGCCGCATGTTTGGTACGCGGAACGATTCATGACAGTTCGTAAGATTATCGTCAAGTGATTGCTCAAATATTAATGTCTACCTCTTAGTTGTCAACTACGCGCCGATACGGTCGTTTTGACAGTAATTAGAGTACATTTGGAGTCCGGGTCAAAATCCGTCTTCATTTCCTAAAACCGTCAAATCCCGAGTCAAAGCAATGTGCTTGCCTACCTAAGGTTAGGATGTCCTAAAATGTTGAGATTATATCTCATTTTGAGTCCCATGTCACTTCTTTAGGCTAAACTTAAAGTTTACATTTCAAAATGTGCATTTCATTTAGCTAAAATGATAACCCGACCATTAGGCCTGCTTTACGAGGTGATAACGACTTTTTTGGGTCAGGCCTATTCCACAGAAAGTTCTATATCTTTCTCTTAGCTTTCCAACGCCACCGAAATCACCTTATTCCGAGTCTTGTAGAGAAAGTTATGCCTAAAATACGACAGGCTGTCAAACGCGTTTTCTACGCGCAGAGAAACCTACCCGGGAAAGGACGCAGCAAGTGCTGCGCCTCTTCCAAGGGACGCAGCTCTGCTGCGCCTTTTCCCAAGGCTTTCTTTTTGTCCAAGTTTCCGTGTTTAACCTAAGTCGGTTATTTCCGGATCTTTCTCTCCTTTCCATATTTCCGTCACGTGATTAGTATAAATAGGAGCCTTCGCTCCTCATATTTCTCACGCGAGTGTCCGCCCTTCTCTTCTCCCTTTGCATTCTAGACTTTGTTCTTACTTTTTGGCGTCTACGTGCTTGAACTTTCGACCACGTAAGCTCAGATCCTTCTGAGTACCAGCCTTTCGTTTGCATGACCGACCAATTTGACCAACTCCACCATAATCAACTTAATCAATTAACTTAATCGTTTTCCTCTTTAGAGGGCACTTTCATTGCATTCGCGTCGAGCATCACTAATCGATATTCTTAGTCCTTCTCGTTTCGTCAACATGTAAGTCTGAGGGTGTATAATTCTCTTTATTTATTGTATTTCATTTATTGTAATCATCAAATGTAAGGTTTATGTCGAAAATATCTTCTAAAACCGATTTCTAAAACCATGCTTTAAAACCCTTTTTACGGATTTACAGTAGACATACCGTCGAGAAAGGACGCAGCAACTGCTGCGCCTCTTCGAAGGAGCGCAGCACCTGCTGCGCCTCTTCGAAGGAGCGCAGCACCTGCTGCGCCTCTTCGTGAGGCTGCCGCAGTTCCTGCTTCCTTTCTTCTTCCTCCGTCCTCTGTAATTCGTCAAAGTTTTATTTGTTTTCGTTTGTTCTGTTAATTCTTCATCATGATAACATATTAATTCACATGTATATTTATTCATCATCTTTAACATGTTTCGTTCATCATAAATCCGACTTAAATCCCAAATAATCCAATATTTGCGGGTTTTCGTCATAAATTCAACTCGGGTTTTAGAAGTTCAATTTGTTCATATTGAGATTCTGGAATTCGTCATTGATATATTCTAACCTGTTTATTCATCATATGTTTGTTATTTATTCATCGTATCCATTGTATCTAATCGAATCAATTTGTGTAGTTTGTTAATATTGTTCACTTCTGTAATTAATCCGTCTTAATTCCGTCTCATCCATGTTTTACTGTTTTTATGACCCACTCATATGTTAAATAACCTGCTAATCACTTTCATCCGAGTCAAATAATTTAATCAGTAATTAAAATCACCAATTAACATTAACGGCTTGCAATTACGGCTTCACAGCCAGAACTGAGCCAAGGAACAGACGCAGTGTCTGCTGCGCCAATTCCAAAGGACGCAGCGTCTGCTGCGCCTATTCCAAAGGACGCAGTTCTGCTGTGCCTATTTCTGGCTGAGTTCTGTCCCTGAACTCCGTTTTTGCCTCGACGTAGTTTAATTAGCTTACGTAATTAACTAACTATTATCCGTAATATCGCTAATTCCTGTTCATTTGTTTGGTTAGTTTATTCCTTTATTCTTAATTATTCTTTTATTTCTTTTTTCCAAATTATCCGTTTTAAAGGTATTTTCGACATAAATCGCCTATCCTTTGTAATTATTGTAATTTTCATTATTGTAATTTATTTATTGTATTATTTATCGCATTTGTATGATTTATTTACATTCCTTCACATGTAATCAAACTTAAATCCTACTTCGACATCAATTGTGTGCTAAATTAATTGTCTACCGACTTAGTTAATTCTTCACATGTTCGGATTAATTTATGGATGTTGCATTGCATGCATACAACCGACGATATATCAAGTATAAATAACTTCCCTAATCATTAGTAGAGGCCGCTATCGAGGCGGGCGGGATTAGGTGTTCGATCAAAAGAGCTTCCTAATACGTACCCTCACCCCTTACTCCAGATATCTGTGAACACCCGTGTTCATTGGCATCCACGAGAGTCATTCTAGACATAGAATGCTAAGGGTAACGATTGCTTAGTGTTCATGTCTCTACTTTGTGTCTTGACATGACACGAGGTATTCGAACGGTTCCAATTTCCCATAAAAATTGGTGGCGACTCCATACAAAATGCAAACGCTTGTTTCTCTTCCTCATCCCAAGCGCCCCCGTGGGCCCCCGCTGTCCACACTTACCAAGTACCACCCTAACATATAACGATGCTATCATCTCGGTTTCCTGAGGTAAGTATATCAATAGTGACCATCCAATAACAATTATTAAAGTATAACATTAACTGATTACATTGTCTCAAAACTGTAAACCAAAGTATAAGGAATGTAAATCAAAGTACAACAAAACAAGGTATATAAAACTCGTGACAGCGGAAGCTAAGTCTCTAGGTGATGACATCACATCCTTGTTCCCGCGGCTAAGACCTCATTATTATGGGGGTAGACAGTAGCGGCATGGAGGTGACTAACCGATAGTTTGATTGCGCCACCAGGAACATATTGTGGAGTGAAGCATGGTAGCTTACTAATATCAATTTCCCCTTAGACATACTCTTTTATAGTGAGCTCTTCGATAGCTACTGCCAACTTGAGAACTCCCACTTTGAGAGATGCTACATCGTCGCAAAGTGACATAACTGCTGATCGAAAAGAGAAAAGTAGAAATTTGATTTTTTTTTTTTTGAAACCCACAAGTCGAGAGGAAACCTGGCTCTGATACCAATTGATACGATCTAAATTAAGAAGGAAATAAAATGATAGAAATGTAGTTGTTCAAATATAAAAACCGATAGAAATGTATCTCTATGGATCCGGATACGGGATACCTAATATGCGTTGTGCTTCTCCTAAATCCTTCATTTGGAAGTGGTTACCTAACCACTTCTTAACAGAAGACAACATCGGAGTATCATTTCCAATGAGTAGTATGTCATCGACATACAAGATTAGGAACACAACATTGCTCTCACTAAATTTCATGTATAATCATGGTTCCTCAACACTTCGAGTGAAACCATTCTCCTTTATAACATGATTGAATCGATGATTCCAACTTCTAGATGCTTGCTTAACACCATAAATGGATCTCTTAAGTTTGCACACTTTGTTAGGATTTTTAGAATCGACAAAACCTTCGGGTTGTATCATGTACACCTCCTCTTCTAAATGCCCATTTAGAAAAGCGGTTTTGACATCCATTTGCCATATTTCATAATCATGAAATGCGGCAATCGCTAACAAAATCCGTATGGATCTTAGCATGGCTACGGGGGCGAAGGTCTCATCATAATGGAGACCTTGGACTTGGGTAAATACTTTTGCCACTAGCCTAGCTTTGTAAACATCATCATGTCCCTCTATGCCATTCTTGACTTTGAATATCCATTTGCATTGAAGAGGTCTTGCCCCTTTAGGCAAATCTACCAAGTCCCAAACTTGGTTTTCATGCATAGAATCCATTTTGGACTTCATGGCTTCAAGCCATAAGGAGGAATTAGGACTAGAGATTGCGGCCTTGTAGGTGGCGGGCTCGTCACTATCTATAAGCAACACATCAAGTGTTCCATCTTCTTCGATAAGTCCCACATATCGATCGGGATGGCGAATAACTCGGCCCGTTCTTCTAAGAGGAGGAGGAGTAACCGCGTTAGATGACGAAGGAACTTCTTCTTGCGTCTCTATCTCGGTTTGTGGCTCTTGAACTTCATCAAGTTCAAAATTTCTCCCACTCTGTCTCCTAGAAATAAAATCACTTTCTAGGAAGACAGCATCTCGAGACACAAACACTTTGTTCTCTTGCGGCTTATAGAAGTAATAGCCTCGTGAGGCCATGGGATATCCTACAAAAATGCATTTTTCGGATCGTGGTGCCAACTTATTATCATTTTTAATTTTGACATAAGCATCACAACCCCAAATTTTCATATGGGATAGATTTGGAACCTTGTCTCTCCATATCCCATATGGAGTCTTTTCAGTTGCTTTGGTTGGACTTACGTTCAAAGATTTTATTGCGGTTTGAATTGCAAATCCCCAAAACGAGTTCGGTAACTCGGTTTGACTCATCATGGATCGAACCATATCAAGTAGGGTTCGATTCCTCCTTTCGGCAACACCATTGAGTTGTGGTGTTCCGGGTGGAGTAAGTTGTGATATAATACCACAACCTTTCAAGTGTGAATCAAATTCAAGGCTAAGATACTCTCCACCACGATCGGATCGTAGTGCCTTAATCCTTTTATTCAATTGGTTCTCTACTTCGTTTTGAAATTATTTGAATTTCTCAAATGTTTCACTTTTATGTTTCATCAAATAGATATACCCATATCTACTTAAGTCATCGGTGAAGGTTATGAAGTAGTCATAATTTCCACGAGCGGTGATACTCGTTGGTCCACACACATCGGTATGTATGAGTCCCAATAGTTCACTAGCTCGTGTCCCTTTACCTCTAAAAGGATTACGAGTCATTTTGCCAAGAAGGCAATATTCGCATGTTCCATATGATTGATAATCAAATGGTGTAATCACATTCCTTGAAATTAATCTTTTAATGCGATTTTCGTTTATGTGACCTAATCGACAATGCCAAATGAACGCTTCACTTGGGTCACTTGATTTGAGTTTCTTTGATTGAATGTTATAGATATCATTAGTCGAATTTGAGGTCTCTAAAATGAAATGCCATCATTAGTCGGTTCGGGGCACTAAGTCACCAATGTGGTTAGGAGTATTAGGTTCGGGATTGTACGATTGATTCTTCTCCAGCTTTCTAATATTGATGGGTTTATTTTGAGTGTAGTAAGAGGACTGTGACTACCGAGTACTCAGAAGAGAATAAACCCAAAAAGTTAATGGGGTTTTTTTATCAAACACAATCTTTAAAAAACTATTTTTTTCAAACACCACCTTTAAAAAAAAGTTTGTGAAAACAACTTTTAATAATTTTTTTTTTTGTTAAACATGACATTTTGGCTAGAGCTTGAATATTTGCAATGGGGTGACTTTCAGTCGATGTTTGGGATAGCAAACGAGGCCGGTTTGAGATATTTTTAGACTCGTTGGAAAGGTAGAGTTTAAGCTTTCTAGGCGTTATCAATACGGCTGACTCGATTGATCCAACCTGAAAAGGCTGATACGCCAATACCCCCAATACCCTCATACCCCCAATACCCTTATACTCCAATACCCTGATACGCCAATACCCTCATACCCCCAATACCCCTCATACCCCCAATACCCTCATACCCCCAATACCCTAATACCCTCATACCCCTCATACCCCCAATACCCTTATACTCCAATACCCTGATACCTCAATACCCCAATACCCCTCATACCCCCAATACCCTCATGACTACCGAAATGCCAATCTACACATGCCGTATATGAGAGCATGACCCATACGCTTAAGTACAAATCAAGACGAAACGACACTTGCATAATACAAAATATAGCAGGTTGCCTAAACTCTTCGTATAATGTTCGTTAACATTAAGATTTGTATTTTTTATTTTTAATTATTAAGGAGTAGTGGAGTACAGACTACTAGAGTCTAGACTACCAATTCATTCATACGAGAATACGAGTATTACTTAAGCGAGCCGGGCGGGCTAACCAGCTTTAAATTTCCCTTGTCCATGTCCGGCCCATTTAGTAAATCGGTCTGGGCCGGGTTAGCCCGTGGCCCATTTTTAATAAAAAATGTTGTCCAAGCCCATTAAAATTTGGGCCGGATGGGCCGGGTTATCGGAAGGTACGGCCCATGGACACCTCTAATTAATATTTCCTCCATTCCAATCATTTGTATACATTTGTTGAATATATGTGAGTTATATTTTAATCAAATGTATACAATTGATTGGAATGGAGGAAGTACCATATTGCTACGCTATTGCTTTAAAATAAGACCCTAAGTTGAAACTGAAATAGGGTATTGGAAACTGAGGAGGCATCCACCATAAGTTGAAACTGAAAAAGGGTCTTGGAAACTGAAGAGGCATCCACGTTTTCTTCTTCTTCTTCTTCTTCTTCTTCTTCGTATTCCAGCACTAATTCCAAATTGTGAAGGAGGGGGAGGAGTGAAAGTTTGGAAAGGACGCGCTTGCTGCAAGTAATAAGGCGATTTCTAAGGTAACATAGTTATATATAGAGTAAAGAGGGTAGAAGAAAGTATGTTGAAGGTTGAACATGGATGAAAGTTTGCACCAGCATTTTCTTCAGAATTTTCAATCTTCGTTCTATAAATTTCTTATTAATACATGTATTGCAGAAGTCCGTGGTTGATATCATGTATTGCTGAACCTTGTTTTTAAGCTTTCTAGTTTAAGAATCGATGGCCAAAAATGTTTGGACATTTAACCCTTGTTTTTACGCTTACAGTTTAAAAATCGATGGCCAAAAATATATAGTCATTTAACCCTTGTTTTTATCCGTGTTTCTAGAACTGGCCTAGGTAGATGCCCAGCCACCACCACCTTGACTGATGTTGCTCTCTTTATTTTCTGACCCTCAGCCTACAGTTTCTCCATATTATTTGTCCATGTGCAGGCGCGTGTACTGAAATGGTACCAGACAAAGAGAAACCAGAAGTTGATTTCACGCTTACATCATGACATGGCAGCAGAAATGATGGCGGATCCTCCCCTGTCTCAACAGGTACGGCAACAGTAGGATGGAATTGGTGAAGCGGCGGGTGAAGCGGGGGAGACCTTCTCGCAGAAATTGGATAGCGACCCTGCTTTCTATGCTGAGTTCATTGCCATGCTTGATCAAGTGGACACAACTTTGGAGAACGTGGTCCTCCCGTCGTCCTTTGATTTGGGGATCGATGACATTGGCGGAAAACCACCAGGCCGGTCATACGAACTAAGGTACACTCGTGCTAGAGACCGTGCACCAAGAGGTCCCGTTTCCAATAGCGCTCAGGATGTCACTCGTGCCCTGAACCGTCCAGTACCAAAGCCTGGCGCTAAGAAGAAAGTTCATGCGGCCGTGTCTCGCTTGTGACACCCTTAAAATTTAGCGTTATCTAATTACTTAAATGCGTAAATTCTACGGAAAAACTGGTAGGATATGTTTGTAAATGGTTCAACTAGATAAAACCTGCAATTTCAAAAAAATTTCTAACTAAACCATTCACAACCAATCCAACTTAAGAAGTCCAACATTCCCAGAAGCGGGTGCCAAAACCCTGCAAAAGCTGATGAACTACTTTACATGCCATAGCTAAATAGAAAGTAGAATGATACAAACCCAAAATAGAAAAAGGGAGACATATGTCAATTCAAATTATATACAAAACCAAAAGTTAAAAGGTTATATACATAACCAAAAGATAAAAGGTTTCTACCAAAGAAAGCCAAACTAGGTCCAAGGTTCCTTGCTCACTAGCTCGTCTTTGACCCCAACTAAGCATCAACAACCTGGCAATCGCATTTTATACAAACACGAAAGCCACAATTCAGTGGGGAGTAACTTCGAGTCCTCCCAGCCACGAATCGTCGTAATTAATGTAACATGTAGTAAAACATGTAAACTATATGATAAACCATGTAATTATCATGTAATCTAACCTATGACCCCTAAACTGACCAAACTAAACTATCATGTGAATCATATAACAAATAGTAATCCAAACTCTATCAACCATAGCCGGCTTGCATCTCACCTTCTATGATTCATAGAATCATCAAACAAGAAAGGGCAATATATCAAAGACAGGAATAAGTTCTTAGTCCCGTCAATAGTCACTTTGTAACTCGAGTCTATACCACGAGGTAGGGAAGGTAATCGAACCGGTATCTTGGCTCAGCGGTTAATATTAATAAAACATGGCCAAGAGACAACACAACCCTAGCCTAAAATCTGCGCAGACCTAGACATGCGGATACACACCACCGCACCCAAGACCCACAACTTTTTTTAAAACAAAGTGAGTACCCTAAGGAGTCCACCAAAGGGTTGGCTAGTACTTAAGCTGACCCCTTACTATCAAAATAAGTAACTGAGGTCATGCCCCAACTTGGATAAACATCCACTAGTCAGGAACACAAAGGCTATTACGCAGTGAACATATACTCGTCAGAGACTATAAAGACCTATCTATGATGAAGGCCGAAATACTCACCTAGGACTTAGTCCCAGCTAGTCCCAGCTTGAATACTTTAGCCCACACCACACAAGACTCACCACACAAGTCAAGTAAGACACCCACTTAACCATAAGAGGGCAAAAAGTCCTACTTACCAACATAAATTCTAATATTCTATCATGTGAAAGGCTATATAAATGTCTAATCAGCAGATAAACCAACAGAATCCTCAATACCAATTTCCAATTCTAACAATATTAACCAAATTAAAGGTTTCGGGAAATCTAGGGCCGTTTTTACAATATAAGAAGCTACTTAAATCAACTAATTACACATGTGAGATATATTTATAATGAATGGCCTAAAACAAGAAAAAGGCCGATTATCTAATTCATTCAACCGAATTTTTACCCGCAACCCCAGCCCTGCGACAGGTACGGGTTAAATTGCGGCTGACCAATCACTCAATTAACTGACATCGCATCAGTCAAAGGGACTAAGGCTCAGTTTTCGGCACAATCAACAAAACATGGCAATTATTGCTATAAAATTTACCTTGAGCCTAATCATTACAAATTTCATCTTATAAACTATCCTAACATGTGATAACTATCAATATAAGCTTAATTTCTACTACTAGTATGACTCAATTTAAAAGTATACTAATATGTGACTTATACAACCTTAACATTAATTAACCCGAAATGACCAATATTGTACGAAAAACCGCGAAACAAGCAACGGACCGACCCGGGCCAGCCGTGGGCCTGCTGCCCGCCACCCCTACTCCTCTTATTTTTCCGTTTTTGTTCATTCTAGCTCAGTTTTAAGCCTTACTAATCGTTCCCATAACATTTCCATACTATTAAGAGAATTTAATCTAACCAATGACATGCATGCAACCATTTTAAACATGTAAAAATTTACTACTCAACCAAAATTCACAAAACATACAAAAACAACACAGCATGTGACGATCTTTCGTCGAGTAACTCGAAATATGTTACCTTAAGCTAGAAAAAAGAGCAATTAGCACCTCAAACCCAAACCCTAACTAGCAACTATCCGCTTTCTTTGATAATATACGAGTCCCCAAACTCGTCTTCCAATCCTTCACCTAAATAAACCATAAAAACACAAAGATAAGTATATAAATACCGAAAATACCGAATTTTACCCAAAATTCGTCTTAAAACAACTTCAAGAAAACTGAAATTAAATTATACCAAGTTGTAGATCTCGTCGAGGGGATTCCGGAAATGTAAACTTTGCGAAAATCCGATAAGAAATGAAGAAATTAGGGCGATTTTTAGCTTGATTTTGTGTGAAATGGTGATTTGGAAGGTAGAGGAAGAAGATAGAAGGAAAAAACAGAAAAAAAGAAAGGAAGGGGGAGGGGATGCCGCGTGAGGGAGGAAGGAAAGGAGGAAAGGAAGGAGCGGAATTTTTAGTCGGGATTTTTACGAGTCGGGTTTGACTCGTTTCGATAATAATTAAAACCGTAAGTCAAACGCAAATTTCGTCAAGACCAAAGTTTTTAAACACGAGATTACAAGAAAATTGAATATTCATACGACCCATTTCCAAATTCGTTTACCCAACGTTCAAACGAATTGTCATTACCCCCCGATACGCCCTTATTTCGAAATAAAAAGTTTTACACGGTTTAAACTATTTTTAAACACTTCGAAACTATCAAAATAAATACTTTTCTTCAAAATATAATAAAATTATATTTCTTTGAATTATTTTTACTTTAAATACTTAAATATCAATTTTTATTTGATTAATAAATTATTTCCGAAATATATTAACGGTCCGAAATTACGGGGCGTTACATCGCTAATGTAACTGTTGGTTTTTTATAATGAAGACTTATTAGTTGGTCGTTTTGTTAATGTAGTATTTTGGGACACCACTTTCTGACCTTCGGGCTGTGAACGGACTGTGAAATAGTCCTTGTTTTGTAAACAACAATTGAAGATCCAATGCTATGACATTGGCGGTAATGTAGTAATGTGGTGACATTATTGCAGTAATGTAGTTACATTTTGAACATGTTCAAAATTGGGCAACTTTTATTGATTATCATGTTATGTTGAAGTTGTTATGTTGCGATAACAAAGTACAATACAAAATACAGACAGTAGTTATCTATGACAAGATAATCAAAATAAGTACCTTTTTTTGGTAAACAAGGTAACATTGAAGTCTAAAATGGTGACAGTGTATAATATACAATCCTAACATATATGAGAAGGTAAACAGCAAAATGTGTTATGTTAATAGGGCAACACTGAACCCTAAAATGGTGACACTTAAGCGTAAATTGATAATCTGTTGAAAAATGGTTACACATGGCATTATGATTGGTTCCATTGTGTATAATGTGACAATTTTATAGAGTTTGTGTAGCGTTAAAAAATATGATAGGTAGGGTAAAATGGTGACACTTAATCATCGTCTTTCATATATGTTGTCAATGTGTAGGGTATAAGGTGACCATTTTAGGGTTAATTGTTACCATTTTAAGCAGAACTTATTAACTATTTCCTCATGAGTTATTTCATATATATTTTAAGTTAAAAGGGTAACATATGGATCAAACAATCATACATTTGTTAGCAACAATGGTCACATATGGAGCAAATTAAGCAAACATTGGTATATATCAGAATGTTTGCACAAAATCCGTCAGAAGGTAAGTTTCGAAGTTCACCCAAGAAACAGGCATTTAAATAGCAAAACACATTGATACCATAACATAGCCACATTTATCCACTTGTTTGGTGACATTCAATTATTTGGTCCACATTAGTATAAGCTACCTAAGGATTGCAACGTAGATGGTATGTCATATTAAACGCGGCACAACGACGTACATAGTACTCTCCCCTGCCTCAACTTCAGACCCTTTCTTAGCCTTCTTCCTCGTCCCCATTTTCCTTTTTTTTCGTTGACTTCGACCTTTAGTCGTACAACGTACGGAGTCAAGAATAGGAGGCACAGACACATCAACGGTTGGTTCATCTTCCTCCATATTAAGCTTAGAAAGCAACAATTCCACGTCCTCATTCGCTTTAATAAACAACTTATCCACGACAGCTGCACTACCTTCCATAATCCATCATTATTTACTTTTGTCCAAACACAGGCTTCGCATTTACAGCGAGTAATTGTTGCATTCCTACTACTGACTTCATTCCCGTTCGCATGTACACCTTCACAAGAGCATCTAAAGTATCTCTCAATCAGCGGCTTGTCTTTCACGTCAGCCCTACGAGATGTTGATTTCTTGATACTAAATCCCTTGAGTTGCGAATGTTTCTTGATGGGGCATATTCTGCAACCGCTGACCGAGTCAACATCTTGACCAAAGTCAAAGCTAAAGGACAGCAAGTCAACGTATTTGATGGCCTAACCGACACAGCCTGTCGGCCCGTCACTTAGGTCTCGGTCTCGGCAACTAGCCGGTCGAGAGGCACATCCGCGTACTCACATCCAGTGCCCTCGGCATGGAGTCAACCAGGCCTGCCGGCCTGCCATGGGTCCCTCGGCCGAGGGTAAGACCGTCTTTCCACCTGCTAGCCACTTGGCCACTACATGACAAAAGGTGAAAGTCTATAAATACTCCACTTCTCCCAACGAGAAAAGGATCCCAAATATCATCTATAAACTGGTATAAAACTCCCTTATCTCTCTACAACATACTTTGCCAAGTAACACACAACTTATCTCTTTAAGTTTACTGACTTGAGCGTCGGAGTGAGTTCGCTCGGCCAAAGCCGAGCCCTCAGTTTGTTCATTTTTACAGGAGAGAGCGAAAGGAAGAGACAATCAAAGACATCATTCTACAAGCACGAGTGGTCACAAATACTGCTTTGGAATTACACCCGGAACAATTGGCGCCGACTGTGGGGATAGATACTAAAAGCTAGTCACCTCCCTTAGAAAAAAAAAAAAAAAAAAAACGGATTACTCCTATCCGTTCAAAAGCAACTTACACTAGGCTGGTGGACAAAGTGTTCCAAAATCAAAAAGGGCGAAACATTGAGGCTTACGTCGACGATGCTATTGTAAAAAGCAAGTCTGACAGCGAGCACTTAGCCGATTTAAACGAGACATTTTGTTCACTAAGGAAATATAAGATGAAGCTTAAACCATCGAAATGCAACTTCGGTGTCTGGGTCGGCAAGTTCCTCGGCGTGCTTGTCAGCGCCAGGGGAATTGATGCCAATCCAGAAAAAGTCCAAGCAATACTGGACCTACCGGAGCCGAGAAATCGAAAAGAGGTTATTGACACGTCTATCGCGTACCTGTCAAAAATAACCAACTGGCCAACTAACTAATATAGCTAGGGAAGTCGGGTCGAATCCACAGAGAGGTAGGAAATTGGTTGCTAAAACTAGGCTCGTCTAAGTAACCAATTTGGGGGTTTATAATTTGCGATTTCTAAACTAAAAGAGTAAGGAAAAGAGAAATAAAAGGAGGAGTTAACAGATAAAAGGGAATAGCTAAGACAAGCGGTTCGCCATAATCATCTGGTCGAGTAATCTAGATCCCAGGTCAATGCGGTACAGTCTAAGGGGTAGCGAACGTCACCTTTCGGTCCTTAATTCACCCTAAAGTGTAAACAGTTTAACTTTCGCCCTCGCTGCAATACTCTATTGTTCGCTACTAGTCTCCCTCTTCCAACCTTTCGGTCCAAGTCAAGGTCCACTAAGAATAAAGGTCTAATTGCGTCGACTCAATTAGGCGATTACAGTTATATATAGCATTTAAACAACAAAGACGGTACCGGTATTGACCTAGTAATTCGATTACTCTCCCTTCAAATCATGGGTCCCCTATAGTCTTAGCATAGGGAATTAGCTACTCATAATTATCAGATTAACAATTACAATAACCAAACAAATCAAACTAAACATAATGAATGATCTAATTGATTAAACGATTATAAGCAAAGAGAGAAAAGGGATTAAAAGCAATAAATACGATAAAGAAATAATTAAATTGATAATACCGAATCCGAGTAGCAAGGTAGAGAGTCGAATTCCAAAGAACAGTGACAAAAGCAACAGATGAAAATGTACGTAGTAAGGGAGATGGGGGTAACGTAGTGTTCTCCTCAGTCTTATACTGAAAAATTGTCATAAACCTAATCTATGGACTGATTACCAAAAGCCCATCAAAGATAAGGCGGAAATAAACCAAAACACGCGAAATCTCCTCGATCGAGTAAGTTGATCACTCGATCGAGCACTAAGTCACTCGATCGAGCTAGAACTACCTCTCGATCGAGCACTGCTTGCTGAACATCCTCGATCGACTCCATGAACTGGTCGATCGACCAGTGTTGAGTGTATAAAGCATTCGATCGAGCACTAAAGCACTCGATCGAGCTATGTAGGCGCATCAGGACTTGAATATCTTCCTTAACTCAGCTCATACGTCCTCCAAGTGTAAGATTCCTTAACTCCGGCTCCTTATTTCCCATAAATGCATACAATTGGGACAATTAAGGCTCGATTTAGCTCCTCCTCGGTCAATTCCTGCAAATTACAATAAACGGACCAAAGTAGAATATTCGGGGGTATTTGTAGCCAGATGCTACATAAAAAGCACAGAAATGCTTGTAAAAATGAGGTGAAAACCTTATATAAAATACACGCATCAAATCTCCCCAAACCAAACCTTTGCTTGTCCCCAAGCAAATATGAATGCGACTAAGGGTGAACGATAGAACGGGACCAACGCATCAGCTACAAATCATCCACTAGAACCAATTTAATGCAACAAAACGAAAAAGTGGCAACTGAAAAGTGCAAACGAGTTAAACTAATGTTTCAAGCTTAATGAACCGTCGACCTTGCAAGATTCAAAGATGTCGGACTCTCACGGGTCGCTCGTCACTCAAAATCAGGTATAAGGTGGGTATATATGTGAAAGATGGGAAAAAGCAAGACACTCACCTAACTCGACCTATAAGAACATGCATGCAGTTAACATGAATAAAGTCTCTACAACCGTACATATGCATTCCAACCATACTAGTGACCAAGACACGTGCCGAGGACTTACATTTGGGTTAGTGAGGTAATGGGTAAGAAGGGGCTAATATGAATTTGGATATGTGGGGTTAATAGCCAGGCTAGCAACAACGGATCCAAATATAGACTGCATCCCAACTTCGTACTCACAACAGCAAGATGAAACGGTGCAAAATTATGCACTAAGCTCACAAAACCAAAAGTCGTCAACTCCCCATAAGATATAAATAAGGCATGGGAGTGCGAAACATTGTGCAATTCTTATTCTTTTTCATTCATTTTTTTTTCATTTGAATTTTTTTCTGTCTCTTTTTTTTTCCGCTTTCTTTCCTTTTTTCGTTTTTTTTTTCTTCTTTCGTTCCATTATTTTTCTTTTTCCCTTCAATTCTTCCACCATCTTCTGAAATCAGATGAAATAACCATATTGCAATAACACATTCCAAGAACTACTCGTTACTAGCTCAGCTAGGGTAGGAAGTATTATAGAAAGTAGTTGGTAGGACAAAAAGGCAATTTGGCTATGTGAGGCTCATGGGTAGAAAGAAATAAGGGGAGCTGCCTCTCCTAACACGTGTCACCATCCACAGACCGAATGCATACAGGTATTAAGAAGACTAGACTCATGCTTATGCAAATTGATGTTACATGTCTTAAAGAGAGTACTACTCACATCCTAAATGAAACTGGTCATGAATGTCACTAGTTTAATAAGCTCTAACCTCATAATGTATTGTAGCTTGCCGACATAGAGAATCAAGTCTATTCGTTCAGATAAGAGAGAAACAAAAACTCGTAGATTATGCACATAATCATGCCAACTATCTGTCAAGAATATGCAGGGCTCAAGTAAAGATTCGGAGTAGCGTCAATGTTCAAACGTTCCGACTCAATTTAAACATGAAAATTTTGAAAATTGTTGAATTTTTTGATTTTTATATGATTTTTTGGAATTAATTAAAACAACAATGCATGCGGAAATAAATAAACGTGAAAGCAAAAAATGCAAGAAACATGCAGACACAGATATGGATGCATACCTCCCCAAACCAAACCGTACAATGCCCTCATTGTACCAAAAATAGGGAAGAAATGCAAACTGAAAGGGAGAGGAAGAGTGGAGTCGGAAAACTTACAAAACGTCATATAGCGGGACCTCCCCAAACCGACCATGAACATGGGAGGTCAAAGAAAGTCAAAGTGTGGCTTTATAGACGTAACACAACAGCGGCTGTAGGTCATATCCCTTCGATCGAGTACGTGGAATGGCTCGATCGAATGTTTTGCAGCATGAGTGGACTCGATCGAGCACTGAATCACTCGATCGAGTAAGCATGGATAGGGATCTGGTCGATCGAGGACATGACCCCTCGATCGAGTAGCAGCCACATCAGAAAGTGCTCGATCGAACACAAAAACCTTCGATCGAGTACTTTTAATCTGCAAAAGACGTATAAAAGCAGGGAAGCACAAATATTGTTCAAAAGCAGCGTCTAATGTCAACGTAAAGCTAAAGAAAGACAAACAAAACAAAGAAAACAAATAGTTCAACAAAAGCAAAAATAAAACTGTCCGGGCTGCCTCCCGGAGAGCGCTGGTTTAAGAGGTCCCGCACGACCCTTCTGGCATCAATTTACTGGCGCGTCGAGCTCGTCGAAGCGCAGGACTTCAACGTGGTTGTCCGCTTCACTCGCCTCGTGGTAGTGCTTCACATATTGGTCATTCACCTTGAATCTATGACCCTCGGAATCTTCAAGCTCCACGGATCCAAATTTGGTGACGGCCGTCACCATGTATGGACCAGTCCACCTGGACTTCAGCTTGCCAGGAAACAGTCTCAACCGGGCATTAAACAGCAACACCTTCTGCCCCACATGAAACTCCCGAGGTAAGATTCTCTTGTCATGCCATCTCTTCGTCTTTTCCTTGTAAATGCGCGAGCTGTCAAAGGCATTAAGCCTAAACTCCTCTAATTCATCTAGCTGCAAAAGACGATTCTGACCACACAGTTTAAGATCATAATTAAGTTCACGGATTGCCCACCAGGCCTTACATTCCAGCTCAACAGGTAAGTGACACGATTTCCCGTAGACTAACCTATAAGGTGATGCACCAATTGGTGTCTTAAAGGCAGTTCTATAAGCCCATAAGGTGTCATCTAGCTTAAGACTCCAGTCTTTCCGTGATTTAGAAACTACTTTAGACAAGATCTCTTTCAGCTCACGATTAGAGACCTCTACCTGACCACTAGTTTGGGGATGATACCCCAAACCACGCCGGTGTTGGACACCAACTCTAGACAGTATGGAAGTGAGTCTCTTTTCCTTAAAATGCATCCCCCCGTCACTAATGACGACCCTAGGGACACCAAAACGGGGGAATATGATCTTCTTGAACATTTTAATCACGGTCTTACCATCACAATGAGGTGAAGCAATTGCCTCAACCCATTTGGACACATAGTCTACAGCTACTAAAATGTACCATTACCTTTTTACTTTGGACGGGAACGGTCCTTGGAAATCAATGCCCCGGACATCGAAAACCTCAACCTCTAGGATGCCGTTTTGTGGCATCTCATGTCTCTTCGAAATATTCCCGATCGTTGGCATGCATCACAAGTGAAACAAAAGACTTGGCGTCGCAAACAAAGAAGGCCAAAAAACCAGATCGAAGTACCTTAGCCACGGTGCGCGATGGACCGTGGTGACCACCATATGAAGAGGAGTGACAGCCTTCCAGGACTATTTTGGTCTCCCACTGCGGAATACATCGTCTGTAGAGACCGTATGCACATTCCTTAAACAAGTAAGGGTCATCCCGATATCTTAGCGTTATACTGAAAACGCTTCTTTTCGGGATGAGAAAGGTCGGGCGGCAGCTTGCCACCGACAACGAAGTTAGCTATATCTGCATACCAAGGTTCCTGGTCAACAATAGACGATATAACAAAGAATTAAAGTATCGTCCGGAAAAGAATCATCAATAGGTAGAGAATCTTCCCCTTCTTGTCGCATCAATCGCGACAAGTGATCGCCTACAACGTTCTCGGCTCCTTTCTTGTCCTTAATCTGCAAATCAAACTCCTGAAGGAGGAGTATCCATCTCGAGTCGTGGTTTCGCCTCCTTCTTAGCAAGGAGGTGCCTCAAAGCTGCATGGTCGGTAAAAACAGGTGACTTCGACCCAACTAAATAAGTACGAAATTTCTCTAAGGCATAAACTACAAACGCTCCTTTCTCGATGGTAGTGTACTTCACTTGAGCCTCATCCGGAGTTCGGCTCGCATAGTAAATAGCATTCAAGGCTTTGTCTTTCCTCCGGCTAGCACCGCTCCTAGTGCATAGTCACTCGCGTCGCACATGATCTCGAACGGCAAGTCCCGGTTGGGAGGTCAGTATGATGATCGGCGCAGAGACTAAGGCCTGCTTTAACCTTGTTAAAAGCGAAAGACAAGCGTCGATAAACACAAAAGGGGCATCTTTAAGCAACAGCTGTGTAAGTGGTTTAGCAATTTTGGAGAAATCCTTGATGAACCGGCGATAAAAGCCAGCGTGACCAAGGAAGCTCCTCACCCCCTTAACATTAACAGGAGGTGGTAATTGCTGAATCACTTCCACCTTTGCTTTGTCAACTTCTATTCCCCTATCAGAAACCAAGTGCCCTAAGACAACTCCCTCGTTGACCATAAAGTGGCACTTCTCCCAGTTCAGCACAAGGTTAACCTCAATACAGCGCTGCAACACTTTCTCAAGGTTAGACAGACAGTCAGAAAAATCACTTCCGTATACACTAAAGTCATCCATAAAAACTTCCATGATAGACTCAATATACTCTGAAAATATCCCCATCATGCACCGTTGGAAGGTGGCAGGGGCATTGCACAAACCAAAAGGCATTCTACGATACGCAAAAATGCCCTTAGGACAGGTAAAAGTAGTCTTGGCCTGATCGTCTGGGTGGATAGGGATCTGAAAGAACCCTGAATACCCATCTAAATAGCAGAAAAATTTATGAGAAGCTAACCTTTCTACCATTTGATCAATAAAAGGAAGGGGAAAGTGATCTTTCTTAGTGGCGGCATTCAGCTGTCTGTAATCTATGCACATCCGCCAACCAGTCACTACTCGGGTAGGTATTAATTCATTTTTATCATTCTTAACTACAGTTGTCCCTCCTTTCTTTGGGACTACTTGTAGTGGGCTTACCCATCTAGAATTACCTACCGAATAGATAATACCTGCATCCAGCAGCTTCATTACCTCAGCCATCACAACATCCTGCATCTTCTGGTTCAGCCGACGCTGACCCTGCCTGCAAGGTTTGTGATCCTCCTCCAGCTCTATCCTGTGCATACAAATATCGGGACTAATCCCCGTGATATCATCCAGTGAATAGCCCATTGCTTTCCTGTTTTTCTTAAGTACAGCTAACAAAGAAGTCAGCTGATCATCACTAAGCTTGGCACTGACAATGACTGGATACTGCTCTGTATCGTCTAGAAAAGCATATTTAAGATGAGATGGGAGAGGCTTACGTTCCGGTACCTTTACCTCAATGGAGCAAAGAGTGCTGATCATTTGTTCCACCTGCTCTCCCTCACGCTCATCTAAATCATCAACAAGCAAATCCAACGCAGCGTCATCGTCCTCTGGGCTATCTGCACACTCATCAAAAAGCATGAGAGCTTCCAGTGGGTCCTTCATAAAAGAACCCGACCAGAAGTCATAAATAGACTCATCAATGATATCGACCGAATAACAAGTGTCCTCTATCATTGGGTGGGCTAAAAATCTTGAAGCGATCAAATGTGATAGCGTCATCCCCTCTCGCAAGAGTCGACGCCCTTGTCGACATCAATGACGGCCCCACCGTACAAAGGAACGTCTTCCTAAAATAATCTGGGTCCGGTGTCCTCGGCTATATCCAAAACGATGAAGTCTCATCGGGATGTAAAGCTTGCCTATTTTCACAAGCACATCCTCCAAGACACCTAAAGGTCTCCTAACAGATCTATCACCATCTCAGGGTAATGTTAGTCACCTTGAAGTGACTCATCTTCAATTTCTTGCAGACAAGAAGGGGCATGACACTTACATTGGCACCTAAATCGCAGAGGGCATTATCAATAACCATATTACCTATGACACAAGTAATAGAAAAGCTGCCCGGGTCTTTCATTTTTGGAGGGGCCTTATTTAACAGCATGTTACTTGACTCTTCCATAAATGAAATTGTCTCAAATTCGCTCAAATTCCTCTTACGCGTCACAATATCCTTCATAAACTTAGCGTAAGTAGGAACCTGAGTAACAAGTTCAGAAAACGGGACGATTACAGGAGGTTCTTCACGATATCCACGAACTTACCATACTCTTGTTGCTCTACCCTTGCGTCCTTCGGGGCGACTTGGGAAGGGTACCCTGGTAGCGATAAGTGGTCCCGCAACCTTTCCTTTACCCTTATCAACGCGTGACGTCTCCACAGCAGGGGAAGATGACACGGTGGCGGTATTAGATACTGAATTAGGAATTCCGCCACTTAATGCACTGGATCGAGTACCTTCACTGGTCGATCGACCAGTTTCTTCTTCAATATCACTCGATCGACCTATCTTGACACTCGATCGAGCGTCTTCTTCAGCATGGTCTCTCAATCGAGTAACTTGGAGTTCTATACTACTCGATCGACCGCCAGTGTCACTCGATCGAGTGACTGGGTGGTTAGAACCGCTCGATCGAGTAGAGGAGTTGCTCGATCGAGTGGTTACTGCACACGCAGCAAGTATTTCCAGCAAGAACTCGTCCAAATCATCATCTGAATCATCATTAGCTGCCAATATCTTGTCTTCTTCATGAGGAAGGTCATTTTGGAAGTTCATTGCACTGACTGGATCGCAACTTGGAATAAACTTGGCTTGATCCGTCGCCTGTGTCAACTGTGCGACTTGTTCTTTCAATTCCGATATGACCGTATCGTTTCGTGACATACTCAAAGATAATGGATTTCAACTCGGCAATTTCTTCTCTTGCAGAGGAGAAGCGGTCGTGATCTTGGCGTAGAAGGGGCGGCAACGCTCTTTATCTCTTCATATAGCTGGGAGAAAGGAACTCCCTGCTTGTACCTCTTATATGCAAGAGCGCGCTCTATACTCGCTACACATTCGTAGAGGTCATGTCCTTCCTCGCCACATCTACCACATGGCTCTGTATGCTCTGTAATCGTAGGCATATCGTCAACCAACCTTCGAAGCAACAGCTAATCTGCAAAACTGTCAAAAACTTGCAGAAAATAAGATCAGCCTCAAGGAATAAATTCCTTGAGACGAAAGACAAACTTAATTTAAGCAACAAAATTGCGCCACCTCCCCGGCAACGGCGCCAAAATTTGACACGTCTATAGCGTACCTGTCAAAAATAACCAACTGGCCAACTAACTAATATAGCTAGGGAAGTCGGGTCGAATCCACAGAGAGGTAGGAAATTGGCTGCTAAAACTAGGCTCGTCTAAGTAACCAATTTGGGGGTTTATAATTTGCGATTTCTAAACTAAAAGAGTAAGGAAAAGAGAAATAAAAGGAGGAGTTAACAGATAAAAGGGAATAGCTAAGACAAGCGGTTCGCCATAATCATCTGGTCGAGTAATCTAGATCCCAGGTCAATGCGGTACAGTCTAAGGGGTAGCGAACGTCACCTTTCGGTCCTTAATTCACCCTAAAGTGTAAACAGTTTAACTTTCGCCCTCGCTGCAATACTCTATTGTTCGCTACTAGTCTCCCTCTTCCAACCTTTCGGTCCAGGTCAAGGTCCACTAAGAATAAAGGTCTAATTGCGTCGACTCAATTAGGCGATTACAGTTATATATAGCATTTAAACAACAAAGACGGTACCGGTATTGACCTAGTAATTCGATTACTCTCCCTTCAAATCATGGGTCCCCTATAGTCTTAGCATAGGGAATTAGCTACTCATAATTATCAGATTAACAATTACAATAACCAAACAAATCAAACTAAACATAATGAATGATCTAATTGATTAAACGATTATAAGCAAAGAGAGAAAAGGGATTAAAAGCAATAAATACGATAAAGAAATAATTAAATTGATAATACCGAATCCGAGTAGCAAGGTAGAGAGTCGAATTCCAAAGAACAGTGACAAAAGCAACAGATGAAAATGTACGTAGTAAGGGAGATGGGGGTAACGTAGTGTTCTCCTCAGTCTTATACTGAAAAATTGTCATAAACCTAATCTATGGACTGATTACCAAAAGCCCATCAAAGATAAGGCGGAAATAAACCAAAACACGCGAAATCTCCTCGATCGAGTAAGTTGATCACTCGATCGAGCACTAAGTCACTCGATCGAGCTAGAACTACCTCTCGATCGAGCACTGCTTGCTGAACATCCTCGATCGACTCCATGAACTGGTCGATCGACCAGTGTTGAGTGTATAAAGCATTCGATCGAGCACTAAAGCACTCGATCGAGCTATGTAGGCGCATCAGGACTTGAATATCTTCCTTAACTCAGCTCATACGTCCTCCAAGTGTAAGATTCCTTAACTCCGGCTCCTTATTTCCCATAAATGCATACAATTGGGACAATTAAGGCTCGATTTAGCTCCTCCTCGGTCAATTCCTGCAAATTACAATAAACGGACCAAAGTAGAATATTCGGGGGTATTTGTAGCCAGATGCTACATAAAAAGCACAGAAATGCTTGTAAAAATGAGGTGAAAACCTTATATAAAAGACACGCATCAGTTATGACGCTGACCGGGAGAATGGCGGCCCTTTCCCGTTTCATCTCTCGGTCGGCCGACAAGAGCACTCCGTTCTTCACAGTGCTAAAAGGAAATAAAGACTTTAGCCTGGGGGAGCAATAGAGCACAGCTTTCAGGCAACTTAAAGCTCACCTTCTGACACTGCCGACCCTGTCCAGGCCGATGCTGGGGGAGACGCTATATCTATACTTAGCAGTTACCTCGGCCATGGTCAGTGTCGTAATCGTCAGGGAAGAAAACAAGCAGCAGCACCCAATTTACTTTATCAGCCATACACTGCTGGCCGCCGAAAGAAACTACCCACTGATCGAGAAAGCAGCCTTCGCCGTCGTCGTTGCCGCAAGGAAGCTAAAACCCTACTTCGACGCACATCCCGTGACGGTCTTAACCGACCAGCCATTGGAGAAAGCGTTGGAAAAATTCGAAAAATCAGGCAGGCTTATCAAATGGGCGGTGGAGCTCTCAGGCTTTGGTATTCAGTACAAGCCGAGACCTTCGAAAAAGGGGCAAGCGCTGGCAGACTTCCTGGCCGAGTGCACATATCAAGAAGAATCACGACCCGGCATGTGGGAAGTATATACCGACGGGTCCTCCACGGCGAACAGCTCAGGAGCCGGTATCCTTATCATCAGCCCTAACGGGGACGAGTTTGAGTACGCCTTGAAGTTTACCTTCTCGGCCTCAAATAACGAATCCGAATACGAGGCGGTGATAACTGGAGTCGAGTTAGCTAGAGCTGCCGGGGCGGAGCATATTGTGTTGAAAACAGACTCGCTCTTGGTGACTAATTAAGTCCGAGGAGAGTATGAGACTCGAGACGATGGGATGATAAGGTACCTGGAAAGGGTAAAAGCTGACACTTCAAAATTGAAATCTTTCCAAATACAGTGCATCCCCAGGTCTGAGAACAATCGAGTTGTTGCTCTCTCAAAACTTGCCAGTTCAACCATCAAGAATGCCAGTCGAATCGTGCTAGTGGATATCAGAAATGCTAAAAGCATCGCTGAGACCGTCGGCATGGTGGGCGACATCGAAGCCGAGATGACGTGGATGACTTCGATAATGAAATACAAGCTGACAAATGAGTTACCGGAGGACCGCAGTCTCTCTCAGAAGATAAGAAGGATCGCTGCAAGGTACTTGGTGTTTGAAGGAGAATTGTACAGAAGGTCCGTAATAAGACCACTCTTGAAATGTGTCGGCCCAGCCGACGCGGAGCTTATACTGACAGAGATTCACGAAGGCATCGGTGGACACCACATGGGGGCAAGAACGCTAGCCCACAAAGCTCTCTGAGCCGGCTACTTCTGGCCCACCATGCTGAACGATTCCAGGGCAAAAACCAAGAAGTGCAAGAACTGTCAGATGCATGCTCCGGTAATACATGCACCTTCTCGGGACCTGCAGCCGGTACTTAGTCCCCTACCATTTGCACAGTGGGGTATGGATTTATTGGGACCATTTCCGACGGCCTCCGGAGGAAGGAAGTACTTGATCGTCGCCGTTGACTACTTCACCAAATGGGTCGAAGCTGTCGCGGTGCCTGCGAAGACCACGGCGGCCGTAATAAAGGTGATTTGGGAGAACGTCGTAACTCGTTTTGGGTTACCCCAAGTCATGGTATTTGACCACGGCCGATAGTTTTGGAGCGACATGGTAATGAACTGGTTGGAAGAGCTCGATATCAAGTTTGCATACTCCTCCGTCTGCCACCCTCAGAGCAACGGGCAGGCGGAGGTAGCAAATAAAACCATACTGAACGGTTTGAAGAAGAAGGTTGAAGACCTAAAGGGAAGATGGGTTGATGAGCTACCCGGCGTCCTGTGGTCCCTTCGAACCACGGAGAAAGAAGCAACGGGGTACAGTCCATTCCACTTAGTCTATGGGTCTGAGGCCGTCCTGCCAATTGAAGCAGCGGTGCCAACATTCAGAACGACTACCTTTAACCCGGTTGAAAATGAGGAAGGCCTGAGAGCCTCCCTAGACCTGGTCGAAGAAAGTTGAGATACGGCACGCCTCAACTTGGCAGTATACCAAAACCGAATGAGAAGAGCCTACAACCGTAGGGTCCACAAAAGAGACTTAAGAGTTGGAGATCTAGTCCTAAGAAAGTCGGCCGCCACCAACAAAAGAAACATACATGGTAAAATGACGGCCAACTGGGAGGGACCCTACAAAGTGGTTGAAGAAATGAGGCCGGGTACATACCGGCTCACAAACATGGAGGGCGTTCCTCTAATGAGCCATTGGAACACGGACAACCTTAGGAAATACTTTGTATAGCGGCGGAGGTGTCCGAGACTGTTGTGGGCACCCCAACGCGTGATTATATCTAATGAAGAGTGATCCAAGTTGTCCATCAAAATGCTTGTCCCCTCCATAGTCACTATCAAGGTAGACGCCACGGCCAAAGCCCAGCAGTCACCACAATGGCAGTTGATACTCGCGAAAGCGACCAACATGCTTAGTAGACGCCACGGCAGTCACTACAAATGCAGTTGATACTCGCGAAAGCGGCCAACATGCTTAGGAACGTATAAGTACAGTTGAGACGCAATTCTAGTCGCCTCGGCCAACCGAAGGCCTGGCAGAGGAAGCGATCAATATGTCTACAGATACGAACGCTGTCGAGCCGTAACCCCGATTACCTCGGCCAAAGCCGGGAGCGACGGGGACACAACGACCGATACGCTAACATGTTCACAACGGCAGTTGGGAAGCGCAAATCTGACCGCCTCGGCTAAGACCGAGAGTGGAGGAGGAAGCGACCGACATGCCAACATGTTAAAAAACGTTTAAGTACAATTGAGATGCGCATTCTAATTGCCTCGGCCAAGCCGAAAGTAAAAACGAAAAAGCACTCAACATGTTGAAACGTAATAAGACAAATGGAGGATCAAAGCCTCGGCCAAGCCGAAGGCAAATTAAACAAACTTCATTAAAATATTTACAAGTAAGACAGATACAAGGTCGACGACCGTCCCCATAGGGATAAGCCTAATATCAACCTACCAAAGTTTTACAAAAAAGAGAAGGAACAGCAAAAAATGGCAACATTAAGTCTTGAAGCACCAAAAGGATGGCAGGGAGGAAAGGCTCAAAAGTTGGCCCCCGAACAGCTGAAGCTGTCAGAAGGGCCAGGTGAGTCTGGTGACGACCGCCCATCTCCCTATGCTGGTTGTTGCTTGCCACCGGCAGCAGCAGTGGCATTACCGTCGGTGGACGGCTTAGAGGATGACTTGGCAGCTTCTCGTGCCTTCGCCTTCTCAGCCTCCTCCCTAGCCTCCCTCACCCTGACATCATGGGCCGCCTTGGCCGCAGCCTTGGCCTCAGCTTCCTGAGCAGCCTTCGCCGCCTCAGCCTCTTCCGCAGCCTTGTCCTCCGCAGCAGAAGGCTTTTCATCAAGGAGCCGATCAAAATCTTGCCACGGAAAGGTGCCTTCAGGAAGGAGCACCTTGATCACATCCCTTGTGGCATCTTCAGCCTGGTCCCGGTACTGGGCACACATGTTAGGGATAATGACAGTTTTAAGCATCTCAATGTCCTTCTCTCTCTGAGCAAGGACAGCCTTTGTGTTCCTATGCTCCTTCGCCTCGACTAAGTGCAGGGACTTCCATTTTTCCTTCTGCTCAACCGCGGCCTTATAGCCGCCCTCAAATTTGCCTTTCTCCTCCCGCAGCTTAGCGGCATCAGCCAGCGCAGACTCAACCTTGGCTCTCTCGGCCAGGACCAGCTTCTCAGCTTCCTCCTTAAGCTTTCGCTCAGCGAGGAAGTCCTTCGTGGCGGCCTGGAAGTCCTTCTTCGTCCTCTCGGCCTCCTTCTTAGCAGCGGGTAGCTCAAGCCTAAGCCGTTCGAGCGCAGGGGCAGATTGAGCCATAAGCTTTTCCTGCTCGATAAGCTGAGTGCCGGCTTGTTCAGCCCACCTCACCAGCCTTTTGGACAACTTTACGCCGTCCTCCCTGATCTGAACACAGAAAGCCTTCTGGGATGAGGAGTCAGCGGTGACATTTTTATCACCCGTCTGCACAGGCTGCTTCTCCAGTTGCCGTTCGGTGAGAGGAACAGCTGTCGACGGCTGATCTACAAAAAACTCAGACAAAGCATCCATGTCAACGTTCATTGACATGTCAGAAAGCATGTCATCAGGAATGCCTAAAGAACCTGCTAAATCCGAGCCATGGGTTAGATCAGTACCAGTCCTGGCCTTCTTGGGCAGAGGGCCGGCTGACCCCTTTTCTTTCCCAGCCTCGGTAACAGCAGCAGCAGGCGTTGCCTCTTTTCTCTTATTTGAAGGAGGAGGACCCTCCACAACGGTGACCTCCTCTTCAACATCGACGACCACCTGCTCCTTTTGGACCACGGGGATTGAAGGTTGAGCCAGAGTTGACGTCGTAGCCGCCGAAGGAATCGATTTTGGTTTTCGGCGTGGCACGTTTCCGCCAATCTCTGCCTGAGTTACCCCCACGTTCATTGCCTTCATCTCATGCTCCATAAGCTCGTGAGGGGCTGGTCTGCGATCACGTGCCGCGGCCTTAGGATGCAGCTCAACAACTCTCCCGCCCTTGTCAAGTCCCAACTTGTTGAGGATGGAGACAGACAGATCCTGACCAAATCGATCTGCAAAAGAAACAGAGCAACGGTTAAGCAAAAGAAATAAACCAAGACTCAAATACAGAAGCATAAAAGTAGAAGTGGGCCTCATACCGACCCCACTCACCCTGGCTAAGGGCCGGTATGAGGCCGACGTGGCAAAGCGGCTCGTCCTGAAGAACGATCTGAGTCGGGGGCATCCATCCCTTAGGCCTGCCATCCTTCTCAGCCTCACACAGCCTCATTGCCCGCGTCTCGTCCTCCTTAAGATAGACCTTCTTGGCGTCCATCTTAAGTTTATTACGGGAGACATACTTATCATACTCCCCCGACTCTCGCATCGCAAATTGACGGGCTCTGGAAGGACCGGGGCAGCGGATAGTCATCCGGAACCTCAACGTATACCCACCGCCCCTTCCAGTCCTTGTAAGATGTCAGCTTGGAAACGGTAACATAACCCGGCTCGGTCTGGATGCTGTACCACCCCGTGCCACCTAGGGTGGTCTGCCGAAGATGGTGGAGCCGGCGGTACAAGTTAACCGTTGGGGCCTCCCCCTTAAAGAGACAGAGCCACACGAAGCCAATGATCGTCCTAATGGCCAGCGGATGCAGTTGTGCCACGGCGACGTTCATGGCCTTAATGATGGCAGCAACGTGTTCATTAAGAGGAAATCGGAGCCCATACTCCAGGTGTCTGATGTACACGCCGATACACCCTTCGGGAGGGCAACAGACGGCCTGATCACCCTCAGGAACAATTATTCTATACCCCCCGCCGAAGGAGTAATGATCTTCAAAAAGATCAGGCCCGGACACGGAGGCGAACTTGTTTGTCCAGACGCGATCAGGATTGATCGAGCAGGCTTCGCCGTGATCCAAGAGATGCGGCCTCTCCGAATCAGATTGGGTCGCCTCATCATCATCACCAGAAAAACCCTTCAGAAATTTCTCATCAATTTCAGGAGACGGCGACTTGGGACCCCCAAACCCCACCGGGGTGACAACCAGTGGCTCCTATTCAACAGGATGCGACGGTTCGCCCCCCGGCGCAGAGGTACTGGGTTGAGCATCAGCAGAAGACATGGTGACAGAAAATACTTAACAAAATAAAAGTTGGAAAAATTTGTTTGTTTACCTTGGAAGAAAGTGAAGCGCCGAGTAACGATTCGGAAGATTAGAGAGAGAAAGAAACTCTTCGAAAAAACTAGAGAGAGATATTTTTTTGAAGAAATGAAGTTTGATGGTCAAAATGAGGGGCATACTGCTCTATTTATAGACCAAAGCCCATTCAGTGGACCAATCAGAGCAAAGCCCATGAAGCATCCACCAATCAACGCCAGGCCACGTGTCAAACATGCAGCCACGGAATGTCAATCGACGAAACAGTAACCAATCGTCTTCAACACACCCATTGGTATCTACTTACCAACGGCCAGCCGATCAACCAAGCTTGGCAGCACCGGCCTGGGGGCAATCAGAAGCACACGGCACTCCCAACCTTGGTCTCGGCCAGCGCCTTTTTTCTTTTCCACATTGGATGTCCATTACACAACCATGTGGAGAGGGGATATGGTACGGCCTGAACATGACCAAGCCGAGGAAGAAGCTTGCCGATGAAGAAGTTCAACATGCGCAGAATACGCTCAACACTCATCGAAGGTCCATACCACGGCATAGACTACGCTGGGGGCAAATTGATGGGGCATATTCTGCACCCGCTGACCGAGTCAACATCTTGACCAAAGTCAAAGCTAAAGGATAGCAAGTCAACGTATTTGATGGCCTAACCGATACAGCCTGTCGGCCCGTCACTTGGGTCTCGGTCTCGGCAACTAGCCGGCCGAGAGGCACATCCGCGTACTCACATCCAGTCCCCTCGGCATGGAGTCAACCAGGCCTGCCGGCCTGCCATGGGTCCCTCGGCCGAGGGTAAGACCGTTTTTCCACCTGCTAGCCACTTGGCCACTACGTGACAAAAGGTGAAAGTCTATAAATACTCTACTTCTCCCAACGAGAAAAGGATCCCAAATATCATCTATAAACTGGTATAAAACTCCCTTATCTCTCTACAACATACTTTGCCAAGTAACACACAACTTATCTCTTTAAGTTTACTGACTTGAGCGTCGGAGTGAGTTCGCTCGGCCACAGCCGAGCCCTCAGTTTGTTCATTTTTACAGGAGAGAGCGAAAGGAAGAGACAATCAAAGACATCATTCTACAAGCAGGAGTGGTCACAAATACTGCTTCGGAATTACACCCGGAACAATCTGATAGATCCGTACCTATGACAAGATATATTAAGCATTGGTTAACAGGGGAACACTGAATGGTAAACAACTTTACTGAGAATGTCACCATTTATAAATTATTGACACACAACATGCGGTCACATTTAAGACAAAAATAACTACATATCTCAAATATAATGGTCACATTTTCATGGTACATAAAAAGGTTATCATATTAAGTCAGAATGTCACCATTTTAAGTTGTAAAAACACAAAACATGTTGTCACGTTTCTTACCCAAACGTCTACATATCAGGACTATCATGGTCACATTGTAACAGTAAATGAGAATTTAACCAACTTTAGTCATTATGTCACCATTTCATGTTTTTTAACACAAACCATGCTGTCAAATTTAATACTAAACAAAACACATATAACGACTATAATGGTCACATTTTAATAGAACATCAGAAGGTCACCATTTTCAGTAACAATGTCACCATTTTAAGTTAAAAATACACACGTCATGCTGTCACATTGTTACTAAAATGTCTACATATTATAACTATCATGGTCACATTTTACCAGTAAATCAGAATGTAACCAACTTTAGTCAAATGTCACCATTTTAAGTTTAAAAATTCTCTCAAATTTCATACTAAAACAACTACATATAACAAGTATAATGGTCACATTTAATAGTACATCAGAAGGAAACAATATTTAGTCAGAATGTAACCATTATAAGTTGTTAACAGACACAACTTGCTGACACGTTTCTTACTAAAACGTCTACATATCATGACTATCATGGTGACATTTTGACAGTATATCAAAATGTAAACAACTTTAGTCATACTGTCACCATTTTAAGTTAAATATTTATAGCTAAAACGTCTACATACCATAACTATCATAGGCACATTTTAACAGTTACTCGGAATGTAACCAACTTTAGTCATAGTGTGGTCATTTTAAGTTTAAAAATGTTCTCACATTTCATACTACTGCAACTACAAAACAGAACTATAATGGTCACATTTGAATAGTACATCAGAAGGGAACCATATTAAGTCAGAATGTCACCATTATAAGTTGTAAGCACACACTGCTTGCTCTCAGGTTTCTTACTAAAACATCTACATATCATAACTATCAGGGTCACATTTTACCAATAGATCGGAATGTAACCAACGTTAGTCATAATGTGACTATTTTAAGTTTAAAGATTAATAGCTAAAACAAAAGAGTGTGTTTTGACAAAAGAATGCGTTTTGCTTAAAAGGGCAACACTGAACCCTAAAATGGTGACACTATTTCGTAAACTCATAATCTTTTGAAAACAAATTTTGTGCTTCTTTCAGGTTAGCTGTTGTTAGCTTATGCACAGTTAATCTTCATCTTCAACTCCAACAACATCAAAAGCCTGTCTTTCACATCAAAAATATGCTCATTCTGCATCTGATGAACAAAAGCTTAACAAATTGACCGATCACATGAACGAAAAATATACTAATATTCTGACTCCCATGCTGTTTGCTTATGCAGCTACCAATATTCATCTACAAAACTGACCTAACAACTCATGAACACACAGCAAGAAAATATGAAAAAAAAAACATGAAAAAACATAAAAAATTGACCGAAAATCTCATGAACACACACATGAAAAAAAAAACTTAATAAATACAAAAAGCAAGAAAATATGAAAAATTAACCTAAATCGTCCAAATAAATCAGGAAGAACACAAACATTGCATATTTATGTGAGGAAATTTAAAAAAAATACAACAATTTGTTGATTCATTATTGCATATCGTCCATTAAAATCATCACCAAAATCAAAACAACATAAAAAACAAACATTTGCTCATCAACATCGTCGCAAAATCATCGTCTTTACCATCAAATAATTTACAATCAGCGGTCTCAACATTAACAGAATCCGATCCAGGCTGAGCAGTCTCAAAATCAACAATTTGTTGATTATTAACATCCTCCATTGCCGAGTTCTCCTCCATAGCCATGATGTTGTGAGAAAAAATTTATGCGATGATCATGATTGTGAGAATTTGCATGAATATTTGACGATAATTATGAAATTTCTTTAGAAAAGCATGAACAATGTAAGAAAAAATGGAAATTTGAATTGTTGATTAGGTTGTTAGGGTCGAGGAAAGTGAAAGCATGGGTGAAGGAATGTCATTTCTGAAGGCTAACTATGACGTAAAGTGTGATATGGTGGAAGATTTAATGCAAATTGGCATTAAAGGCCATTGTACCTTATGTTCCCTACAAACAAGGCTACTTTAATTTTATATATTATAAATTTGGCCCACCCATATGTACTACCCGCCCATATTACACAATGTGGCATCGATTCGCCCCGTCTCTTGTTTGTGACGGATAGCGTCCGTCACAAACAAGAATTTGTGTTATCAATAACCATCTTAACCTACTACTTTATCTTACAATTTTATTTATTATACTATTCTCAAGATATAAAAAAATAAAATAAATATAAATTACAATAGCAAATAAAAAAGCTCCATGTGGCAGTGGTAGGGCCTTGGTTGATGGCTGATTGCTCGTGTCATCATTTCTCTCTCTATTTTTTGTTTAAATAATAATGTTAGCCAATGAGAGTCTGCTATGTGGCGGTCATGGAAGAGGGTAACAATTTGGTCATTGTATTCCTCTGACAACCTAGCAAAGCAACCGGTCATGGCTTTTATTTTCTTTTTCCTTTATTTCTTGGCCTTAAAATTGCTTGACCGGTCATCAATATAATTGATAAAGATGGTCTTAGGATTAAGGGGTTAATTTTGGTGACCTTCAACTACTCAGGGTCAATTGGTGACCTTGAGTTGAGTTGGTGACCTTGTTGGTGACCCGCTAGGTGGCACACTCCCATTGACTGGAAACAAAAAAAAGGACAACCGTCAAAATAAAGAGAAGGTGACATTTGGTTGAGTATGATGACCCGGTAGGTGGCACTCTCTCATTGGTTAAAAAGTGAAAAATAATTGGGTTGGTGACCTAGGTCGTGACCTTCTGCTTGGGAGTTGGGAGGATGAAAGTGGGTCAAGATAATTAAGGTGTGATAATGAGGAAAAATATTGGTGACCCGATTAACTCGACCTTCTGCTTAGGGATGGTCTTACTTCCTTCTTTTTTTTCCTCATGCTAGTATGCTACCTATCCTTTTTATAATGCTAGATTGCTAGGTCCTTAATTATTGAAGGCACTCAATTTACCAAATCTTGTCTACTTGCTCCGTGCCTTTACCGTGAAAATGAAGAGGTTATAATACCCTTCATACTTCTCTTCATTCTTATAACTATACTACATATATAGAACAACAAACATACTACTCCTATATGCTCCATGGAACCGTGAGTTTGCATGCATTGTAAACTCATTTTGTTGCTTCAATTATTCTAAGTGTAGTTGAAAGGAAAATCTAGTAAGCATCCATATTAATTCTTACTACAATCTCTTCCAAAACAAACAATATTACTAATACTATTTCTATTACTAGTACTAATTCATATGCATGAGTATATTTCCTTTCTAATTTCCACCATGCTATAAGAGGAGAAGAATAAGAGGATTCCATCATTCATCATTTCTACAACTCCTATTTTATTAGTAATTCTTACTAAAGTTTTGGTAAGATTGGTAATAATAATATTCAAGGGTAATTTCTCATCATCCTAAATTTTGTTTCTTCCTCTTTAAATCGTGACATGTGTGTTTTTATTTTTGTTAGGCTATCAGAGGATTCCGACGAAGACGTGTATTTTATTGACTCGGACCTTGACAACTAAGGTAACGAAGGACGTTACTCGGTGTCACACGATATATTTGTTGTAGTTGCATGTATTAGGAATTGATTTTGCAGGTTTAAAAGGATTTTTGATGGTGGTAAAAATTACTAATATGATGGACTTAAGTTTTTACTAATTATTTCAATGTTTAGATAACATGCAAATAGTTTTGGATTTAAAATGATTAATAACAAAATTGACATATCACTTAAAATGGTTATAAATTACTTTTATGGAATATTTGACATATTATAAGTGACCATGAATTTTTATAGTATTTGTTTTGCAATTATAGTATTTATTTTGGAATTTATATTGTTATTACGATTTATGCAAAAACCGTAATATTGGACTGTTTTAATTAGATTTAATGCAAAAGGTCTTCCAGAAACGAAGTTAAAGCTACTGTCGGATGTAAGTGGAGTTTTCCCACCAAGAGTTCTTACCGCATTAGTTGGATCAAGTGGAGCAGGGAAAACAACTTTAATGGATGTTTTGGCTGGAAGAAAGAATGGTGGACATATCGAGGGAGACATTAGGATCTCAGGGTATCCGAAAATGCAGCATATGTTTGCCCGAATTTCAGGATATGTTGAACAAAATGACATACACTCTCTCCAAGTCACAGTTGAGGAGTCTCTATGGTTCTCATCTTCCCTTCGCCTCCCTAAAGAAATCCTTAAAGAAACCAAAGAGGTGAGTTTGATGGTAGTCTGGTACTATAGTTTGTCGGAGTAATTGTTGGGATGCCTCTTTGATTTGCCAATATTTAATTTGCCAATGTGATTGCAGGAGTTTGTTAAGGAAGTGACGAGGCTTGTAGAACTTGATAATCTTCGAGACACTTTGGTGGGAATGGCTGGCAGCAGTGGCCTATCAACAGAACAGAGGAAGCGATTGACCATTGGAGTTGAACTCGTATTTGAGTCAGATGCAAAGGCCAGGAAAATGACTTTCCGCGTACTTGCTAGATTGAAATTAGTGGTGGGATAACTGGAGGATAAATATGAAATGAGGAGTATCTGTTTGATGTAAGTTATATCTTGTATGTGTTACATTTTGAGCTTAATGAGAATTTTCACATTCTACCAAAAAAAAAAGTTTATTTGACTTTTGAAAGAATATGCAACCTAGAAAAGCGTAGTAGTTGAAAAAATACTTACGAGAGCCAATCGTACTCATAACCTCCCTCTTCTGGTTATCCGGATGTAGGTTCAGAAAATCCATCGCCTTCATTTCCGTGTTGAGCACACCGATTACTTCATCCACGATTTCAACTTTCATGTTGTGGGACGAGACCAAGTTAGCGAGAGCTCGAGCTAAAGCTTCCTTCAATTGCGGCGTCAATTTTGATTTTGATCCCGAAGACGATCCCGATCGGCCCGTCGAGAATGTCCTGGACATGTTTGACAGTGATATAGGGTTTGCACTCTTTCTCGAGAACGTTGGGACACGTTTCCGACTGAAGACTCTGAAAAGTTTTTCCTGGAAAGAAGTTGGACAAGGAACTTTCTACCAAGAACAAAAGATTATTGGCAAAAGAGGTTCAGTAAAGCAAAGCATTAGATCCACTTTGTTAAGGCAAGAATGCACGATTAAGCCATAATAGCCAATGCTATGACCCTATTCAACACCGAGATGTAATACTATGCTTGTAAATAAGATTAATGCAATTATAGATCTAGCAGCATAGCAGGCAGGGATGGAACACACACAATGTCAACACAAATTCTTATTTCAGACCGGCCGATCCGTCTGAAATAATAAGACGGGTCAAACCCACCCATATTACACAAAACAAACCGTCCGGAATTTGCAAATGGGGGGACATGTAATTAATGAGCCGTCTAAAAGTTGATTTGTGTAAGATATCATGATTTGAGGTTTAATATAATAATAGCAAAAGTACAATCATTATTTTACTCTTTCTAACCTAAACCTACGGCACTTCTTCCTCTACAACAATCAAATTCCCCATTTTCATAGATCAAAAAATCAATTTTCATCTACAATTATAACACTCAATCCCTCATTTTATTTATCACCAAAAAAAATGTGTAAGATATCATGATTTGGTGTCTTCCTCTTTGTTATACAATTGGAAGTTCCAAAGTCACAAACGTAGGATTAGTTTTCCAACCATTACAGTTTTAGTTCAAAATATCATTCAAATACTTTGCATGTATCTCCTTGCGTGTTTAGAAATTATATTTTTTTGAACACAGTACCACAAGCAATGACAAACACTATCCATACACTATTTAAAACAATATCACCCTAATATCCCATGTTTTTTTGAAAGAATGTGTGATGATATCTTACACAATACCACCACATTTTTTCTTCCGATAAAATGTAAGAATTATATTAAATCGAAGTAAGATGTTGAAGCACCGGGTTACAATGCGTGGAGCGGGTTCCGGACAAGTCCATATCGACAACGAAAACAAATAGGCGGACTGAAATCCACCACACAATCACACCGTCACAAATTCACTTTTACTCGTCCTACTCTCTCTCTTCCTCATCTAACCAGCGATTCGATCCATTGTCGATATCGCCGCTTCATCTTCTTCTTTGATCTTCTGAGCATCATCTTCATCTCCTTAATCAAATCAGAGCTAACCCTCTCAGGTCTGATGATGTGCCCTTCGTGTTTGCTCAAATTCCGTTGCCTCCAAATGTGGTAGGTGCAGGCATTTGAGCACCGCATTGATTATGGCTCTTCTGGTTTTGGATCCTTGTTGATTCAACCTCCAATTAGTCACTCCGCTAATAGGTAAATTCTGATTTATCCATCTTTCAATATGTCTTAAGATTTTCTTGTTGTAGCTACATTCGAAAAATAGATGATTGAGCTCCTCCATTCGTTCCATACAGAGATGGCAAGAGTCATCACTGACTATACCGATCTTGTTTTCCATCATCTAATCATGCAGTGGAAGTTGACTTTAATGAAGAGAATTTTGCAGAGCAGATATCTGACCCCCAGTTTCTAGATAAATAGTTGCATGTTAAGTTGGGCTTTTGGCAAGGTTTTGCTGCTTGTCTCGAACAGGCGTACTTTCGATTGGTTGCTGCGAAATAATGTTGTTTTTTGTTTGCCATTATACTTTACCAATATGTCTTGCTTCAGTCTTGCTAGATGATACCTAAAATGTCTTCTGCTCGGAACACTGTCAGTCCATGTTCTTAGCTAGCTTATCGGAAATTAAATCAGCTGATGTATGACTTAGCTTAGGTGCATGTTGGACTCACGCGGAGACTTCTTTGATGGCCGTTCGTTGTATGACATTGATGTTTTTGAACACTGAGTTGTCCATCTCATGGATTATTTTATGAATGTAGCGAGTTCTAAAAGGTGAAAAAGTACGCCATGAGCTGATTGTAAAATGTTTGTGAATTTATAGGTGTTTTCCAACAACATGTCGAACAATGGAAACCCGGTAGCCTCAAAGTGCAAGGCTAGTGACAACTGAACCAAAGTCAGTCTGACTTGACGAAATTAAACATGACTCATCTTGAGGATGATGTGGTTGCCCTGATGAAAAAGAGAGTTGTCGATTTGGCTGGTAGTGTCTATCCGACTCTCCGAGTCGGACATTATTTTTACATTTTCTGCAAAGGAAATTAAACTACAGATGGGGTTAGTTAAAAGAAAAGATTTCTTGAGGGGACGGTCCGAGCCTGGCAATTGAGTGAACCTCAATACCCCAATACCCTCATACCCCCAATACCCTGATACTCCAATACCCTGATACCTCATACCCCCAATACCCTCATACCTCAATACCCCAGTGTTAGGGCATTGAGGTTTTATACTCATACCTCAAACCCAAAATCAATTGAAAAACCCAAATGACCTGACCTGACCTGAACCGGACCCGTTAAACCGAATAGCTAGGTCTACCAGCTTTACGTTACATGTACATCTAAGGATCTAACTACTCAAGTTCTATATAGCAGCTCAACTCATAGCTCAACTCATAAACACAAACCCGACCCATTTGACCCCTTTGCCAGGTCAGCGGGAAGCCGGGAATCATACTAACTTTCTTCACCTCTAGGCACGTGCCACGACGTGACGCGTAAAAAATTGAAAAACGCATTGACGTACAACTCGGTGTTCAACAAACATCAATGTCATACAAAGAAAGGCCATCAAACAAGTCGTCACATGAGTCCACAGATACTAATTTTGGTGAGGACAAAAGAAACAGTAAAAAAGTCGCAATGACGGCAACTTCCTTGTCATGTGTCTCCTCGTAAACACGAAACCATTATACATTACAATTAATCATCCAAAGACACATTAGTAAGATCTTTAATAATTTCAAGATATATGGCCTCCGTTTCCCTAGTCACTTTAAGAGCCTTTAGAAGAAGCTCATTTGTCCTCCGGGACGGTGACACTTAGCTAATTGACGATTCTGGAGCATAGCTGCTACTTGCCCCTCCACTACTAGAAACCTTTAAGGCAGCATGAGTGTGGGATGGGGTCACTTCAAGAGAATGAGAAGACGGAGATTGAGAAGACTGAGATTGAGCGGAATGAGATTGAGACAACCAGGTAGGTGGTTGCCAGATTCGCACTATCTTCTCATAGAATCCACAAGAATCCCCCTGCCCATACACACATGAATCAAAATAAACTTACTAGAACATAAAACAGGGATCAATTTCAGGCAACATTGAAACAAAGTCGATGCGACATAATTCTCACCCGATTACAGCAACGCCAGAATTTCTCTCGACCTCTAAAATCGTTGCAGCAAAAGCCACGTCCGCATGGACACTGCTTCAGTTCATCTTTAAATGAGTAGAACAAGCAATCCGGTATTCCCTTCTGCCAAGTACTAAACTAAACGTTAAGATATAAATGAAACATTGAAAATAAAACTATACAAACAGCATTTGGGAACTTGCCGTCTTAGAACCAGGGCATTTGTAGTAAGGACGAGACAAATATTTGCCTTTACTTATTACAGCCTTGATTAGAAGCAGTGGCATAGCCACCTATGGAGTTGTGGGGTCTTGAGACCCCACAGCTTTCCGACAATTGACGTTTTTCATCATTAAATTTTGACCGATTTGAAAAATTTATATCTATAAGATCCCGTAATAAAAGAAACAACATAGTTACATTAAAACATACCCCAGTTCTAAACAATCTTGGCTCCGCCACTTTAGAGGTCCATTGCCGCATGGACATAAAAGTTCCATTATTCTTCACAGTAGAAATGTACAATCCACATTTTACAATTAAAAACTAGGAGGCAATCAAACAGACCAAATGAAAACATTCATTGTATTTGTTTAATTATACTAGTGTACACATTTACACATTTCATCCGTTTTCACACAAACATTGACTATTTACAACGTTTCTATTTACCACACATTTACACATTTCTCTTGGTTTCACACCAAACATTCATTCGTTCAACTCTATGCATTGCATCTGCCTTAATTATTTCTATATAAATAGGTTTTCATGTGTTTAGAAGGGTATTACATTCTCTTTGTTTCAAAAAACTTCAAACTTAATCTATACTGAATTCCCTCTCAACCATTCTTATACTATAAACTAATTATGTCTTCTAATAATTCATCTGATGCATCCTATGAATCTGATATAGAATCCTTTGATTCAGTAGAAAGTTTCGGAGGCCATTCCGAAATATTGTACGTCAAACCTCTGATGTGTATTCTTTATAATTTGCCAAGCACACGAGATGGGTTTGGAAAGGAAACTCCCTCATATGATCTTGACAGATTAGTAGAAGTTATTCGGGGTGCTGGATTAAATTTAGTTCAAGCTATCCACCCGGCTATTTCTTACAATGGGCCGTTCAAGGGACATGCAATGATTGAGTTTGGAGCGGGAGATGAGCGCAAATGTTTCCGTCAAGCTCGCAAACTGGAGCGCGCTTTTTCTAATAATGAAGCTTCGAGGTGGTGGTTTGAAAACGTTAAACCTCCGTCAGGACCATATTTATGGGTTGCTAATAGAGATGATTAGGGACTGGTCGCATATTTGTATGCTCAGGGGCCTTCCTTTGAGTTCGGGACACTTCCGCTTGTATGGGAAAACGACCCGGTGGATTGGGTTGAAGGTGATAATGATGTTTTCAGTGATATTCGTTTTGAAATCCGCAATTACTTTCCGGATTATTAATTTGTACTGTACTTTTTATAATGTTGGTTATATTTTATAACTTCAAAGATGGGCTACAATCCACATTTTACAATTTAAAACTATTACGGAGTAGTAGGCAATCAAACCGAGGACAATAGTAACAATAAAAAATCATAGTATACGATCATCGTTTTTGTTTTTTCCAGTGAAGTATAAATGATTCAACTAAGTGCTGCTATATAATCGAGTATCAAGCTAACAAATCTTAATGCACGCCATATCTTTATAAACATAAACCCAAATAATTAACGCTGCAATTAATCGAAAAAGAAAACAACTAAAACTGAATTGACATACCTAATAAGGCAGGTCGGTTCAAGCATTCTCTGTCGAGTTCAGCACGGTGGCGCAGTAGTGGTGAGGCACACGGTGGTGGATGTGGAAACAGAAAGGAGAAAGGACTGCTAGCTGGCACCCAAGTCCGCATAACATGCTTCATCAACGCTTTTCCAGACAAATCCTTCTCATCAGACTGCTTCTTTTGGTAGAATGTGAATTCTCATCAAGCTCAAAATGTAACCATTACATGATAACTTATCAAACTAAGTTTGTCATCTACTACATCCAAAATCACTTAGAATCTACTTTCTAATAGTTTCCTCTCAGACAGCCACTTCAAATCACTTCGACATATTGTTGATACTTGTAGGCTCTACAAACGGTATTTAATCTCATTTTGAATCTTCTTAAGCAGTACAATCGGTCTGGTCACACATCTAGTCACCCTTGCCTCATTTCTGCTAAAACAAATATGATAATTCAGGCTAGCAAAACAAGCCATGACAATTTTCTTTTTTAGCAGTCCGAGATGCCGCCATTTCAGTAACCAAAGTAGCATGTTACCAGTGGGACCAATCTGCCTGTAACAACTTCACACACTGATGTTGATGATTTGCCTGATGGGCTCTTAAGACTCGACAAACCGGCAAAACTCAGTGTTTGTGATGTCACTTTCAAGCGGATTTTTTTGGATGAACTTCTGCACATCCTCGGTATTTGCCAGTTGTTCGAGATATACACGAATCTTACCATGTGACCCTGCCATGACCCGATATTACAAACTATTTTACTCAAGTTACTTGTATTTAACATGAATCTTGGGATCCATAGAACTATAGAAGCAAGCATCAAACATGGTTTGTGAAAAGTGGAGATTGAAAGAAGTTCATCTTACCTAAAGAAGTATTTGTGTTATTGTTCAATGTGTACGCACGAGGAAACACCGCAGTGTAAGGCTGGATAGGGGGGCATATAAAAAAAACTTATTCCAACGAGAGTCTATAAAAATCTGATTATTTATTGCATCAGATCAAATACTTACAGGATTGTGCGAGGCCTTGCATGGTGAATCGTCCAACAATATAGTATTTGTTTCATCATAAAACCCCTTATTCCAAGGAAAAAAAATTTCTTCATCATCCCATAGCTTCCTTAGCTCCTTCAAAAACAGAGACTTCTTTTTGCTCTTACAATGGCCTTGATGCACTACTTCAATACAATGCTCTTGACCCTGCATGTCATAGTTAGAAGAGGATACATATATGTAAATAGAGTACCGAAGTCCATATGAATGATACTTTATGAATGCAGTGAAGGCAAATGGATGATAGTATCTTAATAGAAACTTATTGATGTCTCACCCATGAAAAAAGCAAACTCTCCACGATATTATTCTCCATGAGACGGCCAAGCACTATATCTAAATTTTTTCTGCAAAGAAAATTTATAAGGCAATGACAATTCATCTATGCCACAGAGTAGGGCTCGGATGTACAGTTAGATACTGTTCCCGTCGGTTACTGAAAAAATTATAAACACATAGTATGAACATACTCTTTTCTTGATGACCAAATCCCAACATCGAACTTCTTAATGCAGAACTTCAGGAACTCATCACAAGAAGGCCTTTTGTACACTAAGAAAATAGAAGACAAAAGTGGTTAGGTGAGGCAGTTGGACGAATAGAGGCAGTTGGACGAATAAGTCAAAATAGAATTACAACAACAACAACAACAACAACAAAAACATCACTACCCCAGTGCCTCAATGGCTAAAAATGATGGTTCACGCTTTAAAGGTTTTTTATTACCTTCATACGTACTTACAACATGTCCAAGCAACCCATTCACATCCAGGACAAGGAGCTTTCTTTTAGATTTCAAAATGGCAGTGGGATGTAATGTTGGCCTTTCAATGACACTGGCAACATTTTTATGACCTAAAGAAGCCGCTTTGGCTAAGTGATCTTTTTCTACGTGCAGTGTGTAACTTCGTGATTTCTCATATTCATGGAAGCTGTGCATATATCTACAACGTTCCCCTTTGGTACACGTGCCTACATTAGAGCAAAACACGACTGGCTTTTTACCACCAAAATCACTTGAAGGTCTGCTTCCCTCTCTCTTAGAAAAGCAACTACGATTATCATCAAAGCCAAGATTATTTGAATTCCCTCCAACCACTCGGTGTTCTCCACTTTGACGTTTGTCCCTTTCTTCTTCCATCTTCTCGTCTTCTTCTAGTGCATTTTCAACCCTGCATTCTTTCTCTTTCCCTTTTTCCTCTTCTTGATGTTTGTCCTTCTCTTCTTCCATCTTCTCATCTTCTTCTACTGCATTTTCAACCCCGTCTTCTTTCTCTTTCTCTTTCTCTTTCTCTTTCTCTTTCTCTTTCTCTTCTTTTCCTTCTCTTTCATCCATGTCTTCTCCCGTCTCAGCGTATGCACATTTGATCATTTGTATGTATGTTTGTCTTGCCTTTCTCAATCGTTCAACAACTTTTACAACATAAGGGTTGCCGGAGACTTTGTCTTGGCAATTATCATCATATGTTTCATTTGACATCGACACATTGAAAGCCTTGTGAAAGTCCATCATTAATTTCTTTATGCCTTCATGGTTAGGCATTATTTTCATCAAATATTCAGTTTTTGATTCAAATGCTTTGAGGTTGTCAGCCAATTTCTCCTTGGTCTTTCCCCAATCATGTAACATATCCTGCTTCACAGATAAGGCAAATAAATATTTCATAAATTTAGTGTTATTTTCTTTTCTTTTCCTTTTGACTTCAATGAAATTGTGTTCCACTTCATGGAGTGCATCTATGTTCATTTCTATAATACCAGATTGCGGGTTATGATCTTAAGTTTTATTCGCTACATTAGTTTATATGTGGGTTTTGCTCATTCTCATGTTCTTTTTACAGGCTGCTACTCACCCTATAGATGGTCAATCGATGCCATCAGTTAATGATACTCCTTTCAGAGGACATCAAGGTGCACTGCAAAACCATGTATTATATATAAGTATTTATATATGTGCTCTGGTGAAGTGCTTTGTTTGCTCACTTCTAACTATATACTTTTCTTATGTCAGATTTTGGTGGACATGTTTCTGACCTTAAGGGGTCTTGATCAAAGGGTGTTTGAAAATTTGAATCTACGGGGAAATCAAATCTTTTTTTACTGTGGAGTCTTATGTAAACATGTAGCCTGTTTTTTGTGCTCTTAGAAGTTCAAAGCTTGATTTATTAACAATGTTATCCTATTGTGGCTGAAAATTGTCACATTACATGCGTATGTTTTGGCGGCAAAATAGAAACAAACTAATATAGTTGTTGGGTCAGGGAATCACGTGGGAACTCAATGGTCAGTGACTCCTCCAATAGTTCAATCCCATCCCCCCAACTTTGTGGCTGGATTTGTTACCATTAGCTGCTATCTTCTGTGTCTAATCTCTTGCTCCTAGCCTTTGAGGCTAAAGAGGGGTATCCCTATATTTTTTGGTATTAGAGAACCTCTATTTCACGTTTGATTATCCTGTTTTCAATTTTGTTCTTCAGTTGCGGACAAATCTTTACTTTCTAATGCTCACTTATTCATGGCAAGGGAAAGAGGAGTGACATCAACGAGTTAGTCCAGAGGGATGCTCTGAAAAGATGATGTAAAGTTTACCCACAAGGCCATAAACGCGAGAACAAGTTTATATGGCAAGCATAGTAAGTTTCTGGGACAACTCAACAAGTTCATCAGTAAAAGTTTAAAATTCATAAATTAAACGTAAATACATCAGAAGTAAAAGGATGAAAAAAGCATTCTTACAGCCAGCTCATTTTTCTCTTCGTCGACATTTTCTGGTGTTTGAGTCCCTAAAAGTGTTTCCAAGCCCGGAGCCCCCTTTTCAACATCTTCAAGTCTAGAGCCCCCTTTTCTCCATTCATATTGCTTCGCTTTCAATCGTTTTCCTGTCCAGCCTTTAAGTCTAGGGCACGCACCTTTAGGGTAAACATAATGGATCTGCTCATTTGGTTAGACAAGACTGATGAATTATGTGGTTATAGTACACTATTCAACATATAGAAAATAATGTTTACCATAAGAAACAGGAGAGGGCCATTGAACTGCTTTAGTGAGCAATCTCTGCCTCATAATCAACCCCAAAGAGATGAGGGTATGGAATGAGCCCAATTGTTTCGCTTTCAATCGTTTTCCTGTCCAGCCTTTAAGTCTAGGGCACGCACCTTTGGGGTTGGAATGAGCCAAACCCAATTGTTCTTGCACAGATGCAAAGGCTAGTAATGTTGTCTAGTTTGTTATCGTTTCATCTCACTAAAATTTAACAATTGTCTTTAAAAGCTTACCTTTAATAAAGTAAATTAATCTTCAAAAGATAAGTTTACTAGATTTTGGAAAAAAAATACAAGTGTGGCAATGTTCTGATCCTATAAGCATCAAAATTTCATTTCTGCCTTGGTCTTTGTGCGGCATTGATGGCGGTTACATACACTTTTTTTGTAAATACTTGAAAGGTACTATCTTTATACGACAATCCCGTTAGCATGTCCATTCTCGGCGAATCTTTATACGACAAGTGTAAATCCGACAATCTCCCAGTTATACGTAAAACATAATATTCATTTGCGCTACATAATTAGTTTGGAGTGTACAAATTATAAATAAATAAGTAGAGAACGGCGGAGGATTGAGGGTATGAGGACTTTTATGGGGTTACTTTTAATAGCGGGCCGTCCATGGGCAATTTTGTTTAGTCCAAGCCCGTCCATTTATTCTAGCGGGCCTAGTTTTCTAGTCCATTACCCATGTAATTTTTTATTTTTCTTGTCCAAGCCCGCTATATTAGCGGACCGAACGGGCTGGGCCAAACGGGTCAGCCCGCACTTGATCAGCTCTAAGTCCCGCGTAGAAACACCTATCTCTAACCGGCCAGGATCATAAAACCGTGGTAAAAGGTTGATCAAATTAGGGAGATTACGATAATTATTAGTGTTATACATAATAAACCCAGCAAATGATTTAGTGATTTTGCATCGACGAATTTGATTGAGAATTTCAAGAAAAATTACTTTACTAAGTGAAACAAGTTCTCTTCTTGCATGAATGTCGGGTTCAGACATATGATTCTCGTTTTAAATAAGCATCTTTGTACTATGTTTAGAGTGAGATGAAATCTTTAAACGGTAAAAATTGGGAATAAATAAAAGTTCACAAATTCTAATTTAGAAAGGATAGTGCTAGGTAAGCGTGAAGTAGTGTAAGACTTCTTAAGAAAGCTTGAGGTGCTGAGGAAGTCACTTAATTTTAAAACATTCCTAAATTTTCTGTCTAATTTAGTCGTCCCATCCGGCCCTTTTTTAGTGGGCTTGGATATTTACGGTCAAAGTTCGGAAACTTTGACCTCCAAAAAGCAAGTGTGATAAACATAGATAAATCGCGTTTTCTTAAGGCCATACGAAACCGGGCCCGATTAGAATGTTAGCTAAGGACAAAGTTTTAAACGTAAACCGTTACAAAGTACATGCCCGTTCAAGTTCTAAAGAGTTCATGCTCCATTTCCTTAAGAACCGTACTCCATTGCTTATACGGTAAACCATTACACTTACGTGCTAGACTTGATTGGCTCATAATTGAGCCGAAAACTAATGACGTGGTTAACAAGTAGGCTAATATAAACTACGGAGTAATATTCTTTACCATCTTTGAACGTAGTAGAAGTTACGGTGCTTTAGTAGGGGTTGTTAGTTCTAGTCACAATTTGAATAGAAAAACCAAAATCATCAAGACTTGTGATTGTAACTACCAGTAACTAACAGTAATACGAACCAATGTTGGAGGCCGATGGTGTAAATTCAACCAACTGAGTGGAGGCCAATGGTGATTCAACGGGCCAGAAGGCACCTGTACAAATAAATAAAATAAACCAAAAGTAGGAAACATTGAAATCAGAAATCCTGGATGTGTTGGTGTTATTTAGCTAATCAAAGTGCATTCCAACTAATTCATGGTTGTTATCGATTATGGGCATTTGTCAAAGTCAGCAAAAGCTTCTTGTGAATTCAATGAACATAGCATAACTTGAAACTAATTCAAACATGCACAATCAAGTTTATTTGAATGGGGTTTCTCCTAATGTTGAAGAAAGAATCTTGACTGCATCTGGTTTCAATAAGGGGTCATTCCCTTTTAGATATCTTGGGGTGGATATTTCTTACAAACGATTAACAAATAGCCAGTGTACTAAATTAGTGGACAAGATTGTGAAGCGCATTCGAGGGTGGGGTGCTAAGAAACTCAGCTATGCAGGCCGTCTTATCTTGGTTAGGTCCGTTCTTACACAGCTTCATTGCTATTGGGCTCAGATATTTCTGCTGCCTAAGGGAATTCTTAATAGAGTTGACAGTGTTTGCCGTAACTATCTCTGGTCAGGTAGTGATAACTACCAGCGAGTACCTGCAGTTTCTTGGGACACTTGTTTAGCTAAATACTCATGGGAGGTGGCTAATAAGAAAGGCAGTATGTGGGTGCGATGGGTCCACCACATATATATAAAACAACAAGATTGGTGGGATTATATGCCTAAGGTATGTTTTATAAACTGGTTGGTCGTTCGAGGAAGGCTGGGTACCAAAGACCGTCTGCTACAGTTTGGGATCACTAGTGACGGGTTATGCTGTCTTTGTGGAAATAATCCTGAAAACTTCAAGCATCTGTTTTTTGATTGTCCATATAGTAATTAGTGGTGGGATAACTGGAGGATAAATATGAAATGAGGAGTATCTGTGTGATGTAAGTTATATCTTGTATGTGTTACATTTTGAGCTTAATGAGAATTTTCACATTCTACCAAAAAAAAAGTTTATTTGACTTTTGAAAGAATATGCAACCTAGAAAAGCGTAATAGTTGAAAAAATACTTACGAGAGCCACCTCCCTCTTCTGGTTATCCGGATGTAGGTTCAGAAAAACCATCGCCTTCATTTCCGTGTTGAGCACACCGATTACTTCATCCACGATTTCAACTTTCATGTTGTGGGACGAGACCAAGTTAGCGAGAGCTCGAGCTAAAGCTTCCTTCAATTGCGGCGTCAATTTTGATTTTGATCCCGAAGACGATCCCGATCGGCCCGTCGAGAATGTCCTGGACATGTTTGACAGTGATATAGGGTTTGCACTCTTTCTCGAGAACGTTGGGACACGTTTCCGACTGAAGACTCTGAAAAGTTTTTCCTGGAAAGAAGTTGGACAAGGAACTTTCTACCAAGAACAAAAGATTATTGGCAAAAGAGGTTCAGTAAAGCAAAGCATTAGATCCACTTTGTTAAGGCAAGAATGCACGATTAAGCCATAATAGCCAATGCTATGACCCTATTCAACACCGAGATGTAATACTATGCTTGTAAATAAGATTAATGCAATTATAGATCTAGCAGCATAGCAGGCAGGGATGGAACACACACAATGTCAAAGGCACAACAGATAATGAAGGAAAGACGATGAAAACATCCTCCATCTTCAGCGGGAAACCACTCAGTTTAGAGCGCCATAAAAAAAATCCCTATAGGGGGCACCACCCACGCATACTGAAACAGCACATGAACACACGGGACATGGTTTGTGTTTTAACTGACAGAACGAAAGAGTAAAAGGTTTCTTCATGTGAGAAGTCACATCTAAAACTTAATGAGCGATGGGAAATCAGGGAAACTCAGAAGAAATCAGCAACGATTTAGAAGATATTGGAATACTAAACCTCTAGTGAACTTCTACCACATTCACTCAAAAAGGGGGAAAATACAAGGATAGACGGAAATAGAAAGATTAAGAAAAAGGAAGGAGACCAGTAATTTCCAAAAATTGTTTTAGAAAGATTGAAATTTTAGATTACCGTCTCATCCTATGATTTATTTTCCTTTTTTTTGGATGATTTTAGTTTTGTGATCTAAAGTGATTTTGTTGAAATTTTATAGAGGATTCTGTCATTTTTTTTAAATATAAAATAATAACCGATGATTCGAGTCGAAGAGCTCTATGTAAATGGTTAATTTTTGAATGTCGATTTCTGTCCTTCAATTTTTAATAACAAATTGTAGATCTGGTTTTTTATTATTTTTCAACTTTATTACTTCAATTAATTTTCTTTTTAGTAAGTGTTTTTTTTTTTCCAATGGATGCAAGTATACTATATTTATGACTGTTTTTGCCAACTTTAACGTGATTTTTCTAATTCAAAATTATAAGAATAATGATATGAATTTGTTTGAGCCTTCACATTCAATAATGGGAGTGTAATTAATTCTGTAGAGATCATGAAGGTCCCCACATCAGAAAAAAAATTTCATTCCTGAAAATCAGCAGTCAATCAGAAGGCATGAAAAAATCTAGCTTTTATACTAGGTAGATTTATAGATATAAAAAAAGGACGTGCGTAGCACGGGATACTACCTAGTGTTATTTATAATCATAAAATATACTCCGTATATTTTATTAAATTTAAACGGCGTGTCCCATACCCTAATTTTTATGGGCTGTCGTATTACGTGTCGAAGTCGTGTCCGTGTCAGTTTATGCTACCTAGTTATATGTCCCAAAAAAAATCGGAACTAAAACTGATCCTATTATCGGTTTGTCACCTCTATCCGGTACATTGTGGGAAGCAGTTTTCTTTTTATCATCATTTACTGCTGCAAATAAATCCCTAACTACATTCCTCACCTGCATTTTTTCCATTTTTTAATTCTTTCAATTTTCTTCATATAGCCCGTCACTTCATTACTAGCCTATCATCATTTACTGCTGCAAATAAATCCCTAACTACATTCCTCACCTGCATTTTTTCCATTTTTTAATTCTTTCAATTTTCTTCATATAGCCCGTCACTTCATTACTAGCCTGTCACTTTACTCCTAGATTCTCTCCTCCCCCCTCTTCCGTCACTTCCTGCAAATTTAAAGTTTTCTTTTTGCCCTCGTTTATGGCGCCTGCACCATATCTATATGATCCTTAGATGTAACGTAGAGCTGGTAGACCTGGCAATTCGGGTCAACGGGTCGGGTTCAAGTCGGGTCATTTCGGATTTTTCATTTGATTTTGGGTTAATTCGGGTCGGGTCATTTCGGGTTTTGACTTGGGCAAATTCTTATTTGTCACGGACACTATTTTTAACCGAAATCTCACACACCATCTATCCTAGACAACATTACTAGCCTTTGCATTGCTTCCAACAAATGTCAATCTTTCTTTGCATTGATTTCAGTTGAATGATTTGGATTTGTCGAGTCTATACTCGTCACCTGTCAGAAATTGTTCTGTGTTAAAGGGCATGAATCATCTATGTTTACGATTTCGAGCCTTGGTAGAAAAATTCTTTAATCGGCCGATTTTACAACTTTTCAACATCATTTTCCCCCCCAAGATTATAGGTCAGTTTGAGTCTTACATTGATGATTTCGGGTTAATTCGGGTCGGCCCGGGTCATTTTGAGCTTCGGGTTTCTATTCGGCCAAACGAGGTCGTGTTATTTCAGGTCGGTCATTTTCTGATGGATCAATGAATAAGTAAGAAAAAATCATTTAAACTCGGGCCATATTCGGGTCGGGTCGGGTCACACTCGGGTGATGTAATGCGGGTCATTTCGGGTCTCGAGTTAACCTTTTTGGTCGGGTGGCGTCCTTTTTACATACTCCATTATAAAAGTGTAAAAGCGCCTTATAAAAGACAAAATTTAATGTGTCGTGTGTATAGCAATCCATACCAATTGAACTATAGTTGGTGTCATTAAGACCGTCATAACTTAAGAGATCTAACATTTTCCTTTCAAAAGTCAACCACAACGAGCCTAAGCCCGTGGAACCAATCACGATTCCACGTAGACTCGTCGGTTTAGTTTCGGTCAGTACACGATAAATGCGACCAATGTCGTATCATATCAAAATGCAGAATTCTGTCATGAATTCAGATGGCTATAACAGGAGCTTCCGTTGCTTAAAAATAAGGATCTTTATATGTATAAAATCTTGAGAACGTCTACTATCTTGTCGATTTGGAATCAACTAAAAATAATGAACAGATTTTTCACACCAGACCCTCAAAGACTGTCACGATTTCAATGCAACACAATTTCTGAAATAGACCTGTCTGTACTCAAAGCTCAATATCTGAAGAATGGCTCGATAATTTTGGTTGATTCTTTTTGGACATGAAATATAAGTTCCTTAGCTTTCAAATAAGCTATCATGGGCATCTTTATTCAAATGGAGATAGGAGAAATGGCGTTTCAAAATCCCTGTTGCTGTTCCTTCAAAAAAAAAAATCCCTGTTGCTGTACAGGAAGAATGCGGTCATTTCAGAAATGACCTGTCAGCATTCAAATTCGAATATCTCGAGATTGGCTTAACTTTTTGATTAATTCTTTTTGGAGGTGAAAGTTGAATTCAATATCTTTCATTCAACATATCATGGGAAATTTTTAAGCAACCGAGTCCTGAGATATGGATTTTTTGAAAAAGCAATCAGATTCTGAATCATGACAGCATCACTCTTTCAGAAACTCTTTCAGAATTGAAGTTCAGGAAGATAGAAAAGCAGACACTACCCATCAAGATAAAAGCAGACACTTCACTTCATTACAATAATAAAATCTAATTTATGATAGAAATGTAGGATGATCAAAAGGGGGTCTCAAGTCTCAACTGTCTCAAATCAAATAGAAAAGCAGACACTTCACTTCATTACAATAATAAAATCTAATTTATAATAGAAATGTAGGATAATCAAAGATTCAAAGGAAAATCTTTGCATACTCACAAGAAAATCACAATTTGCATACTTATGCAGACCTGTTTATTTCTTCTCAGAGGTAGCTTTGACCCTTACAGATCTTCTACACTTCTCCTCGTCTACAATTTTCTTTTTCTTATTCGGTTTGTTTTTCGGTTCAGTCTGAGCCAGCTTTTCCAGTTCCGTAGGTTTCCTTTTCCTAGTAGCCTATGTGATCGGAGAGCATTGTAGATTTTAAATGGCAGGTTGGAAGAGAATAAGAGATGAGAAGAATACATTAGACAAAGGAAGAAGAAAACAATTTAGAATAGATCTTTACCTTCGGTTTCGGTTTTGCATCCCCTTCCTTTTCCCCTGTCTGAGTCTGAGCCTTCTTTTCCATAGGCACTTCTGCATTTTGCTCTGCATTCTTTGTCGCGCCAGTCTCTTCGTTAGTCTCTTCCTCAGTAGGCTTTTCCACACAAGGCTCTTGCTCTTTCAGAGGCGAAGAGCCTCTTTCTGTTCAGATCAAAAAATTGTAACCGAAAAAACAAATTCTTAGATCAAATACACATTTGTCACTATTAAGAGAAACTCGGGGAGTGGTTAATAGAGTAGCAGCATTAAAAGTTACTTTAAGAAGTAAGGGCCAATGAGTAAATGAGTGAGAGTAAGAGAAGCTTACTCTGTACGTCTTTGAATATCATTGCGCAAGAAAGATTACTGACACAAGACAAGACAAGACAGACTTCATCGAATGCAAATAATTCAGGAGAATAGGAGTTATCTGTTATCAGGTACAGATGCGAGATTGTATTGACTGGTGGGTCACGATAGCTATAACCCGCTTCTAGCCTTATAGGTAATAACGACACCCTCCATCCCATTAAAAATTTTCAGTAGGGCATATAACTTCATTATTTTTAATGATACATGAAAACAGTAGCTTTAATAAACCAAACAATAGAAATGTCACACTCTATCATTAAGTCTACATTCGGGGTCTAAACCTTCCACTTTTTTTGGCAATAAGGACTTGAATTTTTTCAGTTTAGCAAGGAGGACTCATCACTGACTGAAGTACCATAGGATTGTTAAAAGCAGGTACCTCTTCCAGAGACTGAACTACCACAGCAGCACTCTGTTCCACATCTTCCACATGCTCATTTGCACCTGGCTGATTCCCTACCACACTCTGACGCTCTTCCACCTGACGCTCTTCCACCTCTTCCACCTGACGCTCTTCCTCAGCCTAGGAAGTAAAGCAAAGTAAAGAATAGGATAAAACTGAATTGAAAACTGGTGTTACTCTTCATTTGGTTGGACGTATAAGATACCCAAAAACCAAAAATATACAATTAGGGTGTCTTAAACACCAAGATGCAATATGGTGTCAAAAATATGGTCTAATGTATTAAACAATGAAGCCAAATTAGAAGTTACCGTATCAGGCTTGTACTTCAACAATGTTTGCACTATCGTCCACGAATCACTCTCTGGAGGCTTTACATGCTCCGTCATCATGTTCATAAGCTCCTCCGAGGTTTACGGCAAACCAAGGGAGGCATCGCCCATTAAACCCTTTAGGCGAGAACCCCGTGGACCTTGTCACCGATTTCTTGACTATTGCATATTTTTCCTTTTCAAAAGAACACTGGTTTCGATCCTAAAAGGTCTTGGAGGGTTTCGATCAACTTCACGGGACGAATTGGTGACAAAGCGAGTCTTGGAGGGTTTCGATCAACTTCACGGGACGAGGTGGTGGCAGCAGGTGCAACTGTGGCAGCCTCAAGCGTAGACTCGGCATCCTTGCATGTTGCAGACCTTTGCTTGAACTGTCAATCAAAAACGTCTTAGTTATTTTTTTTTTTGCTAAAAAGGTAAGCTTTCATTAAAATGAGGAACAGCAATACATCATCACCAATTTCATCAAAAAAACACACTATTACGACTACACAAGTCGTGTCCTAGACAACCAATTCTATCGACTAAAGACATTAATTTAGGAGGGCAAGAACTCAATTTCTCCTTCTAACTCGGGAAGCACTCTGACAAGTCTTAGTTATAATAAATTAAATTTAAACGGTTCTCTGTTAGTGCGTGTCTATGTTACTCGGACACGTCTACAAATATCGGATAGGATCGTATCACGATGTATCGGATCGGCGATTTAATGCGAAATTTTCAATATTTTGGTCCAAAATGAAGTATCCATGTGAAGTATTGAAGTAACATAGGAAGTGTTATAACGATATTGCTAATAGAAGATGGAGTAAGATAAGGAAGCATGTTTGAAACGCTTACTTTGTTGGGATCAACGTCGGTTCAATGATTACGCCTTAAGCGGAGATTCATATGCGTCCGGTCGGGATGAGCTTCTCGACTTTAGGATTTGTGCGGCAAAAAAACCAAGCCTCAGTAGGCGTTAAACATTGCAATGAGACCTTTCGACCACCAACAATAGCCTTCCTCCATATGCCTTCCAACTTCATAACATGTTCCATGACCCTATGGTGCATAATTTTCACCAATTAATCCTTTCAAAGGATTCCACATCCTCCAGAAGTTCAAAGCCATAACAGCCAAAAGTCCTTCTCGTAGACTTACTAACAAAGACGTAATTGTACAAATATGCATACATAATTTTCTTGAAGTCGATTTTGTTGTCCTCAATTATGATCATGTCTTTCAAAACATTCAAAAGAATGGATTTAGTCACATATCCATCAGCAGCATATTTGCGAAAGTATTGAGGAGGAGGAGGAATTGTGGGGCTCTCAGGGATTTGAAAATCGGTTCCCTTGTTTTTCATGCCTAAAACTAGAGCCGCCTCATCGGCACAAAATTTTAGGCATTTACCCTTGAAGAAAAATGCACTCTTCTCTGGATTGTACGTACGAGCTAGAAACTTAAAGGTGGAAACTGAATTTGCTTTGACTTCGTAATTCAACAAATTTATAAATGGAGAATCTTCCTTCGTTACATTCTTATCTTCCTTCGTTGTAACAACTTTAGACACATTCTTATCTTCCTTCATTTTCAGTGTCTTGCCACTGGGTTTCAACCCAAGCAAGTAAGCAGCCTCATTTACGCATAATCAACACCAGCGGTTTCCGATGAGGAAAGCATTTTTATCAATAGTGTAATGTTCCATCATGTCTTGGACAATTGATAACTTAAAGCTTCGCTTTTTTCCATTTAAAATCTTATAAAAAATGGAATCTTTCATAAGTTCGAGCTTGTCTTCGCTAGGGATGGCAACGGGCCGGATCTAGCTGGATCCAGCTAGATCCGGCCCGTTGCCATCCCTAGCGAAGACAAGCTCGAACTTATGAAAGATTCCATTTTTTATAAGATTTTAAATGGAAAAAAGCGAAGCTTTAAGTTATCAATTGTCCAAGACATGATGGAACATTACACTATTGATAAAAATGCTTTCCTCATCGGAAACCGCTGGTGTTGATTATGCGTAAATGAGGCTGCTTACTTGCTTGGGTTGAAACCCAGTGGCAAGACACTGAAAATGAAGGAAGATAAGAATGTGTCTAAAGTTGTTACAACGAAGGAAGATAAGAATGTAACGAAGGAAGATTCTCCATTTATAAATTTGTTGAATTACGAAGTCAAAGCAAATTCAGTTTCCACCTTTAAGTTTCTAGCTCGTACGTACAATCCAGAGAAGAGTGCATTTTTCTTCAAGGGTAAATGCCTAAAATTTTGTGCCGATGAGGCGGCTCTAGTTTTAGGCATGAAAAACAAGGGAACCGATTTTCAAATCCCTGAGAGCCCCACAATTCCTCCTCCTCCTCAATACTTTCGCAAATATGCTGCTGATGGATATGTGACTAAATCCATTCTTTTGAATGTTTTGAAAGACATGATCATAAGTGAGGACAACAGAATCGACTTCAAGAAAATTATGTATGCATATTTGTACAATTACGTCTTTGTTAGTAAGTCTACGAGAAGGACTTTTGGCTGTTATGGCTTTGAACTTCTGGAGGATGTGGAATCCTTTGAAAGGATTAATTGGTGAAAATTATGCACCATAGGGTCATGGAACATGTTATGAAGTTGGAAGGCATATGGAGGAAGGCTATTGTTGGTGGTCGAAAGGTCTCATTGCAATGTTTAACGCCTCTACTTGAGGCTTGGTTTTTTTGCCGCACAAATCCTAAAGCTGAGAAGCTCATCCTGACTGGACGCATATGAATCTCCGTTTAAGGCAGAATCATTGAACCAGACGTTGGATCCCAACAAAGTAAGCGTTTCAAACATGCTTCCTTATCTTACTCCATCTTCTATTAGCAATACTGTTATAACACTTCCTATGTTACTTCAATACTTCACATGGATACTTCATTTTGGACCAAAATATTGAAAATTTCGCATTAAATTGCCGTATCCGATACTGTGATACGTATCCTATCTGATATTTGTAGACGTGTCTGAGTAACATAGACACGCACTAACAGAGAACCGTTTAAATTTAATTTATTATAACTAAGACTTGCTGTAGTGCTTCCCGAGTTAGAAGGAGAAATTGAGTTCTTGCCCTCCTAAATTAATGTCTTTAGCTGATAGGAATTGGTTGTCTAGGACACGACTTGTGTAGTCGTAATAGTGTGTTTTTTTGATGAAATTGGTGATGATGTATTGCTGTTCCTCATTTTAATGAAAGCTTTAGCAAAAAAAAAATAACTAAGACATTTTTGATTGACAGTTCAAGCAAAGGTGTGCAACATGCAAGGATGTTGAGTCTACGCTTGAGGCTGCCACAGTTGCACCTGCTGCCACCACTTCGTCCCGTGAAGTTATCCACAATAAGTTATGCCACCATAAGTTATTCCACGATAAGTTATGCCGAGAAAGTGGAAAGATAAGTTATGCTTTGCATCTAACATAAGTTATGCCCAGATAGGTTATTTTAGGTTAAATAACTGTAGTTATAAAAGGAGTACGCGAATTGCGTGTAATACAAGGAGTACGCGAATTGCGTAGCCTTTGAAACATAAGCGAATTGCTTTTGACATACGTAGTAAGCAATTATTACAAGAAAATTGCAAGTTGCACTTTTATGTCGTATTATACGAAAAATGCAAGTTGCACATTTTAATCTTCAGTTAAAAAATGCAAGTTTCAAGGCCTGGATTCTCACAGTAGAAATAAGAATGATGGAGAGGTGCAATCTGATTTAAAGGACTCGAGTCCTTCAAATCAGATTCTACCTTTCCATCATTCTTATGTCTACTGTCAGAATCCAAGCCTTGAGACTTGAGACTTGCTTTTTCTAACTGCTTAGATTAGAATTAGAAAATTAGACTCTCTCTCATTATTGTAACTTAAGAACCCTAGAATCCTCTTTCAATTTCTCCTTAATTAAATTTGCAATCTTTCTTTGTTCTTAGCTTAATTCTTCTCTAGTTTAGTCAAATTTCTCTCCTCTCATTAGTTTACATTTAGTTAATGGGTTGTAATTTTGAACACTTGAAGAGATCACCCCTTAACCTAGGATTAGCCTTATATCGAGAGATCGGGCTTCTCTTCTTGTATTCGCTCTTGGACTTTATTGACCTATGTGTACTTCTATGCTTGTCTACATAAGTGAACCCAAAACATCCTAGTCTTGTTAATTATCCATTCAATTAATTTAATTGCTTGCTTTAGTTGTTCTACAATAAGTTATGCCACCATAAGTTACGCCAAGAAAGTATTAAGATAATTCCACAATAAGTTATTCTACGAGGTGGAAGGATAAGTTATGCCACTCTTCAAATATAAGTTATGCCACCGTAAGTGGAAAGATAAGTTATTCCACAATAAGTTATGCCACCATAAGTTATAAGCTATTCTACAATAAGTTATGCCGAGAAAGTGGTAACATAAATTACCCTTGCATCTAACATAAGTTATGCCCAGATAGGTTATTCCAGGTTAAATAACTGTAGTTATAAAAGGAGTACGCGAATTGCGTGTAATACAAGGAGTACGCGAATTGCGTAGCCTTTGAAACATAAGCGTTTGAAGATATGAATTGCGTGTAATACCGTGGACCGTGAGAGTAGGTCCTTGTATGAGGTAAGTCTTGTATGGTTCGTATGATATAATAGAGGTCTAAAGTGAGAGTGGGTTGTAGTGAGGTTGGATGTTCTTAGTTTCTCTGAGTCTGCAATTCATTATGAATGATGTAATGTGGTATTTTGAGCTTAATGAAAATTTTACATTCTACGAAAAAAAAAATACCTGGTGATCCAACCGAACTGTTTTTTCAAGCATGGCACCCAACGCTTCCAAATCCTCCAAATTCCCCCGTTGGTCAGCACACAAACGAGAGAGGTAGGCCACTCTAGCTTTCAAATAGTTGATTTGCGAAATATGCACGCAATTTGGGCAACATGAGGCGGAAAAATCTACCTCATTCGTGTAATCCATGTCATGAAACTCATCCCAGGCCTCTTTAAGTGTCCTAAAACCTTTATAGTTGTTGTTGCTAAAGCCTGACACTTGTTCCTTACATTCATGCCATTTATCGCAGATTCCAGGTTTTCTACCCCTCCAAACAACATAGTATTCAAATTCACCTGCAAACAAATCGTCATATTTCTCACAATCATAATGATTGAATCAATCGTTATCAATTGGGTGCATCACATCTACATAAAACAGAGAGATTGGTGGATGTATGAACCTACTGTTTACTCTAGTTGGACTTGGAGACAGATATGTAAAATGAAGACTAAACTGGCTAATGGGTTCACTAGTCATAACTGGTTGCAGACGGAGTATTCAACTACTGCTGTGTATGAATGGCTCCTTGGGACTGGTACAAAAGTGAACTGGTGTCCATTTGTTTGGAATAGACTAAGTCTGCCTAAGGTCAACTTCATCAATTGGCTTTTTGTTAGTAGTCAATGCCTTTCTCTAGTCACTGACTGGCTGAATGTAGGGTGGACAGGTCCCTTGATGGGATGGATACTGCAATGGAGGTGTCGAAGTCTACTGCAGAAACAGGTCATTATGGCAAGCATAGCAAATTTGGATGGCCAGGAAACACTGAGGTTCAGATTAAAGATGCTGCAACCTGCTACTTTGAATGCTAGAAATTGTGGTTGGCTAAGTAGTGTTAAGCTGTTGATTGTTTAGAGAGTGCTATGTAGTGAGGATTGTTGTTAAAAAAATTGATTGAATCAACCAAATATTGCACAATATGCATCAATAAACTTACCCTTTTTCTTGTTCTTTGATCTCGTCATGATACACCTACAAATCAACGTGCAACACTAAACTTAGACATAAAACAAAAATAGCAATCAAGCAAAATGCTACCCCCCACCGAAGCAAAATACATAAACCTGCCAAATACTTAGATATGTATTTAACCACAAGTATCAGTGTATCACCAAGATATCAAATTTCAGGAAAAACTAAATAAAAACCCTAATTTCAGGATTTAAAAACCCTAAATAAAAACTGAATATCATATATGACTTGATCGGTAATCTAAATCAAAAACAGCTAAAGACCTTACTTCAAAGGCATAGGTGCTCATATTGGTCGAGGTAGAGTTTGAGGCATGGCGTCCTGAAATATATGATATTCAGTTATAGCAAGAGGTCACCACAAGGGTGTAAAGGGGGCAAGCCTTCCCTTGCCATTTTGGCAAGAGGCCGTTCCCAGGACTTCCTTTATTCAATATTTTAACAAATTAATACAACTTCCTTTAGACTCCAACATGGGTATAAATGTCATTTAATTTAGTCCGGATTCGAGCTAAGTAGGATAGTCCCACCACAAGGGTGTAAAGGGGGCAAGCCTTCCCTTGCCATTTTGGCAAGAGGCCGTTCCCAAGACTTCCTTTATTCAATATTTTAACAAATTAATACAACTTCCTTTAGACTCCAACATGGGTATAAATGTCATTTAATTTAGTCCGGATTCGAGCTAAGTAGGATAGCTAGGGCAGTAATATTATCCGTCATAAATTTTTACGCTTTTACATTCCTAGAGTTTGAACTCAAAACCTCTAATACTTTAACATGATTCAAAATTGAACCGAACATTGCCATGTCAATGTAAGAGTTAATGTATTTTTTAAAGATTATTTTAGTACTTGTACCACTAGCTTAATGCTTGGACAAACGTGCGATTACATGGGGTGGCTCACTACAAAATCACAATCTAGCTACAGGTGACAAACCAACGGAACCTCAACTCAAAAATGGTTAAACAAAGAACGGAATAATAATATGACAATATATCTCAAATTAATTCGAAAATAATACTCGAATTGACGATTAGAGAGTACTAGCAGAGGTTGTCAAACAAATAAGAGATAAAGATAAAGAATTTTCGACCTAGAGCTCACTTGATTATGGAAATTGGTTAAAATCACTCCTTTAGGTTCAAAGACACCCAAAATCGTCACCACTACCTGCAAGTATAAAAGAGGGAGCATCATATTCCACCTAAAAAGGCAATAATACCCACTAATTTAAGAAAATCCCCAAAAATAAGGGTTAGAAACACAAACCCTAGTTATTGAATTGAGAAGAGGGGAAAAAAGGAAACTGGTGCAGTGGCGGCATTGTAGGTGGACGGCGGCAACGTCGAAAGGCTGGTGGCGTCGTCGTGGATGGACAGCGTGGTGATATGGGAGTAAAATGAGGGACGGAGTATACGAAGATCTTCTTGGTTTTTAAAGAGTTGAAATTGAATAGTGAGATAGAACCATTCAAATAAATTAAAATGTGTATCCTCTAGCAAGTTGCAAAAGGATTAGATTAATACCTAGGACTGTCCACTAAATGGTCCGAAAATTGGACCTCGTACTTTGGACCGGACCGAACATAAAATGGTCCGGTCCAAGGTCCACGGTCCACGCGTAAGGGATAATTTGGTCTTCGGTCCGGTCCTGGATCGAACCGAAGAGTTTCGCCTTTCTAAAAGGAGGTTTTTTTTTGACGCGCAAGTCTAAATTCGGTCCACGGTCTATTTAAGAAACAGAAAATTGAAGTTTACTTTTGCAGTTCATAAATTCTTATTTGTGACGGATGTTATCCGTCACAAATGAGAGACGGGGCGATTTAATACTACTTTACTATATACTAGATTTCATGCCCGGGCGTTGCCCGGGTAATACAATAATAGTGGCTTTAGAGTATTTATCATGGGAATGGCGATGTTTTTTAACGCTGGCTTTAGACTATTTAGGCTCTGTTCTTTCTGGCTTAATTTTACTCATTTCATTTCATCTCAACTCTATTCAGTTATGTTTAATTCACGGTTCAACTCATCTCTGCAGAAATCAAGGCCTTGTTTTTTTTTTACTTAATTTCAGCTCAATTCAGTTCAGTTTCATTTAGTTTAGTTCAGTTCAGCTGATCTTATCTCATCTCTTCACAAATTAACTTTTATTTCAATTTAGTTTAGCTCAACTCTATTAAGTCCAGTTCAACTCCATTCAGAAAAGAACAGGGCTTAATTCAGTTCAACTCGGCTCAGCTTCATTAAGTTCCGTTTAGCTCAATTTCATTAAGTTCTGTTCAGCTCATCTCAGCCGAAAAGAACATAATCTTACTTGTTAAGGAAAATTGTATTTTGCATAATTGTTCAAGCTCGACATGTACAAAAATGGCACTACCTAATAAATAAAGTTAATATGAAGCTGACCTGTCTTGATTGAGTTTTAAGTTGATTTGTGGTAGAAAAACAATTGCACGTTGTGCAATCTATATGATTAAAAGAATCATTATAACAACTTATAACGCGTATATAATTTTTAATATTATCTTTATTAAGATAAAAGAGAAATTATCAAACACTTTTCTAAAAAGGGTAACTCGGCAAAACAGTGTGAAAATATTATTAAACATTGACTCTCGAGACTCGAGAGACCCTTTTTGTTATCAAGCGTCTTGCTTGTGATGGATAGTGCCCCTCTCACAATAAGTCAAGTGGCAGGGTAAGTGGAGGGGAAATGAAGCACCCTATAAATCGTGCCACTTGCATATTGTGAGAGGGGCACTATCTGTCTCCAGCTTGTGATGGATAATGCCCATCTTCAATAAGAATTTGGGTTTTGGTTACTTGCTCAGATGGGTACTCCATTACTTGCTTTTACATGGTATCACGGTAGTTTAATCATAGTTTCCGACGTGTAACTGTCACTGTCTTTTCTTGAAAATAATATTTATTTGCTTTTACATGGTTTTATTTTATTTATTTTTCTTAACATAACATACCTTAAACTTCTAATTTAAGGCGAGTTCTAAGTAATTTACATCCAATTCAGTTGTAATACTCTCATGCCATGCCTAAGATCATTTCTAATGTACAGATTTATTACTTTAGAACAAAAAAATAAATAAGCTACTATATCAAAAGTGAGCAACTCATATTTTGATCCTAATCCCCCGTCTTGGGATTCATCTTTTCCAATCACATATTTTCTTTGAAGGGTGACTGATCGGCGAGACAAATTATTAAATTATAGCATGTAATTTTTATCATTAGAGCCATTTTATCCCAAACAAATAGTACTATGTAATACAACTCACAACAACATGTTTGAGAAATATTATATAAAAATATGATAGGGTGTAATAATTATAATATATACTCTCATAGTCTCATACATTCGACCTTTCTTTTTTATCGTTGTGAATGTTCAATTGGTATAGTTGTGGCGTACTGTGGTGTTGCCCCTCGTTGTCTGTGCTAACCGAAAAAACAAAAAAAAAATCAAAACATAGGATATTACTCCATAACGAACTCAAAAGAAATATTTATATTTGAAGAAAGATGTTCATCCCTTAATCTTTCATCCACATGTAAGATGGAGAGAATATACGGAATATCATTTTACTAAAACACCTATTTAGCATTTGTACTTTTGTAGAATTACAGTGGTACATATTTATTTTTCTTAACATATTATACGCAAATAAACATTAGAGAAGAGATGTAGCAAGGGAAAAAAAAAATAAAAATTAAAAGGCATACCTTTATTGACGGGTTGAATGCATCGAGTTACCTAACAAAAGCAAGAGAAAAAAATTATTAGATTATTATAAACGACAAAAATAGTTACACTCACATTCAAACATAAAAAAATAATTACGTAAATTATAAACCCTATATAAAAATACAATGCAAATATGATGAAGATCTTCATAATTAATGAGTAGTCTAGCTAACCATATGACCACAAACACAAAAATAAACTTAAAACTGAATTAAAGCAACAAAACTCTCCCTAATAATTTACACATGAAGGAAACTATAAGACATATATGATGGAGAGGAGGTGAGAATTTTTGTGAACCTGTCAAAATAAATTCACACCAAAATATAAATACGGCATTGAATAAGGAGTTTGTAAGACAGTAGGAATCTATTATACAGTATGTTATTAGCTAATAAAATTTCATCTTTCTATTTTCTCAATATTTTATTTCTGTAGATAATGAGCAAAGGTTGTAGCCAATGAAATCGCTCCAAAGTTATAACCAATGAAATCGCTCCAAAAGTTCCTCTTTTAAGTATATATATTGATTGATATTGATGGGTCGGATAGATTGTGACATTTTGATTCTTAATTGTGGGGGGAAAGTAGGAGATGAAAAGTTTTCTAGTACAAGGGAAGAAACCTCACAAAAGTACATGGGATGGAAAAATGTTGTTTTATTTAAGAAACAAAAAATTGAAGTTTACTTTTACAGTTCACAAATTTTTATTTGGTTGTTCATTTCATAGAAATTACTTGGTGTTGTTTGGTTGTTCATTTCATAGAAATTACAACTTCCCAAGAAATTGTAAGAACTAAGAATTAGGAAGTCACTCACTTATTACATAGCCCCCGTCTTGGTAAATGCAACTTATTTCTCTTGACAACAAAACAACATTTTTACGGTTCACGAGAGTTAAAAAGTTACTATGAATTTTAACTTTTTCCAAAAAAAAAAAAAATCCAGGGGTAATAACCAAACGATCCTTTAATATTAATACTCGGTACTTTATTTGATTATATTCTTCAATCTATTTTACCATCGTCCATCAGTAAATGAAATACAAGTATATCTCACGTACTACAAAAACAACATCCATTATACGGAGTACGTTATAAAACCGTCTTATTCAATAATTATCGATACCCATATTACACACTACAGTCACACGGAATACATATATGTATATAGAGATAAGATCTAATGAGTCCAACATGGACCATTGAGTCCATAAGTCCCTCTAAGGGCCATTGGATGGACTAAATGGAAGGTTGAGATGAATTTGATTAAAGGCCATTAAAAAGAAAAGGAAAAAAATGTGGATGGTTGGATTGAGATGGATGGTTGAGATTGAAAATTACCAAAAAAAATTACCACTAATCAAATTTCTACACACTAATTAATTTTTCTTTCTCTCTCTAGCCCCTAATTAATCAGTTTTGAGTTTTAAATTTCAGAAGTGTAAATGTAATGTTGTATGAATTTTACAAGTGTAAATGTGACGGAAATAGAATTTTAACATTTTACAAGTGTAAATGTGATGTTTTACAAGTGTAAATGTAACATTTTAAAAGTGTAAATTTGATTTTTTGTTACGGAAATTTTGAATTTATATAATTTTAACATTTTACAAGTGTAAATGTGATGTTTTACGAGTGTAAATGTAACATTTTAAGAGTGTAAATTTAATTTTTTAGTCAATTTGAAGGTTTTAGAGTGTAACTTTAGTCCTTTGAGTGTGAATTTGGTCCTTTATAAGTGTAACTTTGTCCTTTACGAGTAAAACTTTAGTCCGACAACCAAAAAACGCCACCATCATCGTCCTCTCCCACCAACTCATATCCACAAAAATATATGAGTGCAAATTTATATAATTTTAACGAGTGTAAATGTAAAGAAATACAAGTGTAAATATAAAGAAATACGAGTGTAAATGTTAAGAAATATGAGTGTAAATTTAAAGAAATACGAGTGTAAATGTGAAGAGATACAAGTGTAAATTTAAGAGAAATACGAGTGTAAATGTAAGGAGATACAAGTGTAAATTTAAATAAAAACGAGTGTAAATGTGAGGAAATACAAGTGTAAATGTAAAAAATATGAGTGTAAATGTAAAGAAATATGAGTGTCAATGTAAAGAAATGTGAGTGTAAATGTAAAGAAATGTGAGTGTAAATGTAAAGAAATACGAGTGTAAATGTAAAGAAATTAAATATAAGTGTAAATGTAAAGAAATACAAGTGTAAATGTGAAGAAATATATGTGTAAATGTAAAGAAATATAAGTTTAAATGTAAAGAAATACGAGTGTAAATGTAAAGAAATAGTAAATGTAAAGAAATACGAGTGTAAATGTAAAGAAATATGAGTATAATAAATATATTTATTAGATCTAACAATAAAAATCATGATAATACGATTTTAAATATATAGACGATATTCGAAATCATCAAAAAAAAAAAAAATTAAAAACAAACAAGATCAGGACACATTCACGTGAATGTTGAACCCCACCTACCAACCACTTCTCATTTCCAAAAATAAAGAAAATGATAAAAAAAAAAAAAAAAAACAAACACTACACATTCACGTGAATGATGAACCCCACCCACCAAACACTTTCTCATTTCCAAAAAATAAAGAAAATGATAAAAAAAAAAAATAGAAACAAACACTACACATTCCCACGTGAATGTTGAACCAAAACCACCAACTACTTCTTATTTCAAAATCACAGAGAAAAAAAAAGAGGAAAAGAGGAGGAGCGGCAGTAGTGGCCGTGAGTGGTGAGTGGAGGAGCGGCAGTGGTGGCCTGAGATCCGGTTTAATGGAGGAAGAGAGGCAGATCTGGTGGTGGTGTTGTGGTCGTCAGGAGAAGGTGTCGTGAGTTGTGGGTCGTGGGGTTGTCGTGGTGGTTGTCGGTCGCGGGTTTGTCGTGGTGGTTGTCGTGGATCTGAAAAGAGGGGGGCTGCAGTTTTTTTTGGGTGGTGGTGGTGGCGGCGGTGGGTCGGGTTTAGAAATATGAGGTGACGGTTGTTGTGGTAATGTGGGGTGTTGTTGTGGGCTAAGATGGTGTCGGGTCGAGATGTTGTTGTGGGCGGTTGTTGGAGAGGAAGAACGCGGTGGCTAGTGAGGTGGTGGCGGTCGTAGAGTGGGTTTGGGGTGGAGCAATGTCGCCGGAGTGGTAGTGGGGCTGTGTGGTGGGCGTGGGTAGGTGGCGGTGGAGGTGGTCGTGGGGTCGGGTAGGTGAGGAAGAGGGGGAAAATTTTTTCGAATTATTTGGTTTTTGAATTTTGTTGGATTTTTGAGAGGATTTGAGATTTTTTTGGTTTTTAGAGAGATGAGGGGGAGGATAATTGTGAGATGAGAGAGAAGTGGGTGGAAAAAGAAGGGTTTTATAGTCTAATTAGGGTTTGATTAGTGAAGGTAGTTAGGGAAAGTGATTAATTAGGATTGATCCCCTAATTTTAGTCCCTAATCCCTCCCTTTTCCCTTCCAATCTCAACCCTCATCTCATCTTTTCAATGGCCCTAAAGAGGACTTAGGGACTCAATAAAATTGGGTGGACTCACTTGATCTCTTCTCTATATATGTATATATGTATATATATATATGTATATATATATATATATATATATATATATATATATATATATATATATATATATATATATATATATATATATATAAAATCATCTTATCTTTTTCATGTAAATTGGAATTTTAATTGTTGGAAGTACAAAGGTTTCTTTTGCTCTGGGCATTCATTTTATTCATTTCCTAGAAAAAAACATGCTCTGAGTATAAAATGATGGATGGTGTTGCGAGACGAATACATTTGTGTTTCCATGGGGTGAGGCGACTGTGACCCTGAAAGATGTTTATTCCACCTTCATTTATTTAATATTTTTCCATCCGTCCATATCCATATCCATCGGGTGACGCGGATAGAGCGGGCATCCGTTGGATATTTTCACGCTTATAAAATTTAAAGGCTACATAACATTTAAAAAAAAAACAAGTAACGATAAAATTAAAAAGGTACATCGCCAACAAGTAACGATAAAATTAAAAACCCATGTCATATGTTGATTTTTTATATGTTGATTGATGTTGGGGCATGATGAACTATCTCTAATCAATCATATTATAAAGATAATCCACCTAAGCTAATTAATGAACAAATATGTTGTGAATCTTTCCGTATTTAGTTTATTTATTAATGTGTGTCTCATGTATTCTAAGGGTACACATTAGAATACAAATAGTACGTGATAACATGAGAATCTCTTGCAAATTTTATCACATTTAGGTTATTAATATGTGCCCTTCGGGAACATATATACCCTACCATCCTTACTAGAAACGATATGGTGGAACTGTATGATACCGTCGTATGACAAAAAAAAAATGAGGCGGAAACAATGAACAAAAGCTGGAAAAAAAAATATTGAGGCAGAAACAATCAATCAATAAAAACATAAAAATCGAATTAATAAACAGAGGGAAATATTTATAATAAAATACAAAAGAAACAAACCATTGAGACCGAGACAATGAAAAAAACAGAAAAAATTGAAAACATATATAATAAAAGACGAAAAAAATCAATAAGTTGGGGAGTTGGGGTGTTAAGCTGTTGTGCCCGTCTTCATCTCAGAACCCAAAGACTAGATGATTTTGGAGATGCATCAAATCGTTTTTAGTGTTCAAATTTTGGAGGTTTTTTGGTTATAGCATTTTGGAGTTTTAATGACTTGTTTTTGGTCGTATTATTTTGGAGCTTTAATGACTCGTTTTGGAGTTTTAATTATTCGTTTTTGGTCCTAATATTTTCGAGTTTTAATGGCTTTTATGGTCATAATATTTTGGAGTTTTAATGCCTCGCTTTGGTCGTTTTGGAGCTTTAACGACTCGTTTTTGGTGGTGATTTTTGTGATTTTGGAATTATAATGACTCGTTTTTCGTTGTAATTTGGAGTTCATCTTGCACATCTCACAAATCTTTAGCCAATCTAAGATTTTAATAATAGTAATATTAAAATAATAGTAATTTTAATTTTAATATTACTATTATTAAAATCTTAGATTGGCTAAAGATTTGTGAGATGTGCAAGATGAACTTGAGTTGAGTTAGAAGAAGAGAACTTGAGTGGAGTTAGAAGAAGAGAACTTGAGTTGAGTTAGAAGAACTTGAGTTGAGTTAGAAGAAGAGAACCTGAGTTGAGTTATTATAAAAAGAAGAGAGAACTTGAACGTTTTTTTCTCAAAAAATATACTATGTAGAATAAAATAAATTTTCATTTTTTGCAGAATTTAAACACATAATTTTATTTACATTTAAAAAATGGAATTATTGATGGGAATAAGATCATAATCCCACTTTTAAATTTTAATTTACACTTCTTCTAAAAATGATTTCACTTTTAACCAACTCAGAAATAATCTCACCTTTATGTGTAGAGACCTGGCAAAACCTGACCCGAGTCGACAAAAACGACCCGACTAGCTCGATATCGGACCCGTTTGACACCCGAAAATACCAAAAAATCATAATACCTGAAATTGACCCAGTGCAATCCGACATAACCCGATTATTAATAACATCTGATAACTGATACAACCCGAACCCGATAACACCCAAAAAGATTAAACCCGGCAAGATAAGTAAACTCGACCCGAGTATTACTTTATCAACCGATAGAAACCCGAATGTAGGCTACAAGACTAAAGCTAACTTTAAGTTTACGAACCAATATCTTTTTGTTAATTTTCTTTTACATTTTGTCATTTGAATGGCACTGTCTAAAATGTTGTGACGACGGTAATAGAAGCGTTAAACACACACATACACATTCTTTTTAATCCTTAATTTGACGAAATTTATTCGGATATTAGAGGTGCAACAAACAAGAAGCATCAAGCATAATTTATTTGTTTCCTATTATGTCTCCCACTAAATTAGTGGGAGACGGTCTCTCACGAGACCTACCGCTCCAGTATTTGTGATTTGGAATTCCGTAGATGGCAAGTTGAGGATGTTCCTCTTCTCGACTTCTACTCCACAAGGGCAGATAACCGGTCTCAACAAAGTCAAAGTGGTGAAACAATGGGTAGACAAGCGAAGTATACTGTTTTTAAGATATCAACAGTTTTCCATTATTGTCTCAGATAATCGCTCATGCGAGGCAACTTCTTATTGTCGTGATGTGTTATTGAAATGTGCGATAATTATGATCTTGAATGAAGGTCACAATCCAAGAAATGACAACACCGACATGCTAAACACCCTTGCTAAGGTCCAGACGCCAAGGAAGGTGGTGATGTCAGGCACTCTGTACCAAAACCATGTCAAGAGGTCTTTACAATCTTGAATGTTGTTCGGCCAAAGTTTCTCAAGCTAGAGACTTCTAAGACACTTATGAAACGTATCTTAAGCCGAGTTGCATTTGACGGGTTGAAGAAAAATTTGAATGAGAATTCCGGACAGTACCTGTAACACCCGCGAATTTTCCATTTTGACTTTTAAAATTTATTAAACCGTTTAACCACTTTATTATATATTTTTGAATTTGAATCATTCAATTTAATTAATTTTTTGTCAAACACGATTTTTATAAACGTATTATATAAAAGCTCGTTTATATAAAAATACGTACGATTAAATTATATCTTTAAGGCATAATTTATATAAGAGTGTATGTATGTATATTTTTGGTCGGACCATAATAATGACCGTAATAATAATAATGTCTGTCTTAATTTCCGTCTAACGTTAGACCGTCACTCTTTAATTGGGAATCTTATCTAAATACAGACTAATCGAAAATCGACACATACACCCCTATTCCACCCCACACTCCACTCTTACATACTATTATTATTATTATTATATAATTATTACACTCTTGTTGTTGGACCGTGAGTCCGTGACCCACTGCATCCCTTTCTTTCTTCTTCCCTTTCATTTGCAAACAACAAAAAGCGCAGCAACAACAACACAAATGTAGCAGCTCCGCCATTTTCGCACCTCTCAAGCTCAGATCCTTCCTCCAATCCTCAACCAAATTTTATAAAACTTACTCCATTAGCTTCCTCTCCTTATTCTCCTTCTTCCTATATAAAAAAGAGCCAAGCTTTCATCCGGGTTCATTTCGGCCGTCTTTCAAAGATGCGATTTTTGGAGCTAATCTCTTCCATTTTGGGTTTAAGATCATCCTTGGGCGATTCCTTGGACGTTTAAGAGGTCATAACAGGTAACGGGGATAGGTTACTCGACATATGTCGGAATTTCTGTCTTTTGTATCGTTTTACCTGTTCTTTTCGGATAAAGTTTAATTCTTTACATTTTTCTTTCGTTTGTATGGTAAATATCGTCTTATATTGGTGTTTGGAATGGTCTGTGTTGAGCCGTGTTCTGTCGTGAGCTCTGCTTGCGCGAACTCAGTTCTTGGCTCTGTTTTAGAACGGGTAGAACAGTTCTTGGGGTTGTTTTCGTGTTTGGTTTCCTCTGGTTGTCATCACCATACGTGCGCTTGTATTTTTCCCGCTTGAAAACTCGATTGTGGACCATGTATACCTCTGTTTTGGTGACCGTTTCAGTGGTCTTTGAGCGGCTGTGTCTGGGTTTATGGTTGCCCCGTCGCAGGCTGCGTGTACAGCTGTGGGGGAGTGTCTTGTGCAGGTGTGAGTGACGGTTATGGGTAGTCGTTTGATGGCTCGCTTTTGAAGCTGTTGGGGCTCCGATTTCAGATTGAAACCGTGACAAGGGGAGGGAGTCCATGAGCCTGTTTCAGGAAGGGTGTGTGGGTGACCATTCGCAGATAATTTTGGGCTGAGTTGGGTCGTAATAGTGGCCTGTTTCGGGTCCGTTTTGGGTCTGTTTTGGGACGGGTTAAAGAGTAGTAAAGGTTGAATAGTTAGTATGGGAAATAAGCACGTGAATGCGTGTGTGTATGTACCCGTCTTAAGCTTGTCTCGTTTGATTGTTGTAAAACGATTTTGTTGATGGCTACTTGTATAGGTTTTGGGGGTTTGTTGTGAGTTGAATGGTGGTTGTTTTGGGGGCTGACCGAGGTGGCTGGCCGTGAGTAGCAGCAGAGTCACGGCCTGGCCGTGCTAGGGTGGTCACGGGTTGAGTAGCGAGTAGCCATCTTGTTTCCCCTTCTTTCACCACTTAGTGATTTATTTGGTTTTGGTAACTGGGCTTGTCATGCTCAATCTTTTGGACTTGTCATGTTTTCACAATGGGGCTTGCTAGGTTTTATTAATTGGGTTTGAAATGCTTATTTAATTGGGTTGCTTACATTTTATGCTTTTGGGCCACACTTGTTATGGGTGTTTTGGTGCCAATTCCGAGTCATTTGAAATGTTTAAATGCCGTCTTGTGTTTTATATAACTTAATTCGTTAAATATCGCTCATTCATTTGTTTTTCTCACATTAATCATAAATGTGGAATTTATTATTTATTCAAGTCAAAATTCGATGAAATGTCTCACTTACCTATAACATGAATTTTTAATCTGTTCATTCTCATTTATTTATCATATCCCAAATATGAGTGAATTATCCTACTTGTTTAATTGAATTGAGTCATTTATAATTGAATGCTTGTTTTGCTTATTATAAATGGTTCATTCCCGTTTGTTTACATTTCTATTCAAGTGACAAATATTGAAGAAATAGGTTACTTATTCATATTCATGATTATAATTTGGCATGAAATATCTTATTTGGATTATCATCGGCTCATTACATTAGTAGTCTCATTCCAAGTTGATTCGTATCGCTTGGATGAGTCGCATTCTTATGATATATCTTTACGCCTTACTTGTGCCGTTCTGCCAAGTGTTGGGATGCGCCGCTCTCGTGCCGTTCTGCCGGAGTTGGTTGATTTGCGTTTTTCCCGCCTTTTCGGACTGTTCTGCCGATTGTGGGTTAGCTCATATCGTATGCTGGTGATAATGCCTTTATGCTATACCGTATTGCTTGACTTATCTTTACGCCTCTTTCTGACCGTTTCGCCGATTGTGGGTTTAGCTCATATTTTCCGCCTCTTTCGATCGTTCGCGATTGTGGGTTCTCGACTTCCGTTACGTCGATCGAGTCTTGGATGCGGACTGTTCGCCGCATGTCGAATCGGGGACCGTTCGCCCGAGAGTCTCGGCGATTTAGACTAGGACTGAGTCTTGGGAGTACCATTGTCGTCCTACCAGGGGAATTATATATTGATATATGAGTAGTAAAGGTCTTGCTTGGTTATAGATATTGGTGTTTGTCTGTTGTTCGTCTTGGTCCTATCGGATACTAGGGGTGAGCTATAAGCCCTCTAGTTGCGATATGATCGTCGGGATTGATGTTCCCATCCGTTCTTATGGTGAGATGCAAGCCATAAGTATGAATGTGACATTAGTAGCCACGTCCCGTGTAATGTTTGCTAAGTGGTTTCCCAAATAATGGCTACGGTTTCTAATCTCATATCTATGTTGTAATTCCTTGAAATGCGTACATTTGCATAAATGACCGTATTCTTGTCTTTCATATTATTTAGTTGTCTCACATGATTAGTTGAATCTTCATTATGCTAATATTGATTTATCATATTCCATCTCCTTTATTTGTCATGCTTAAATATAAACTTGACATTCATATCCTCTGTAAGTATCTTACATGACGTACCTGTTTTAGTTATTTGTTATGTTCGTTTCGACATTTTGTGGCTGGGAGAACCTTGAGTTACTCCCCACTGACTGTGGCGTTCATGTTTACATGAATGACAGGTATCAGTGGTGCATTCATGGGGTGAAGACATGTGTGAGCTAGCGAGCACTTCGGCCTAGTAGTTGGTTTATTAGGATTGTTTAGACCTACCTTTTATTGTATTGTCATTCGAGGGATATATTTTCCCTCACCCTGACTGTCACGTTTGTATAATTTAAATCTTTATTTCCGCCCTCTTTACTTGTGTTTTAGATTTTGGTGAACCCGCGCTTTACATTTTTAAAAGTTTTAAAAATTTCCTAAAATTCCGCATTTTATAAGTTATGTTTTCCGCGTCATCGCGGGGTGTCACAGTTGGTATCAGAGCCTATGTTGCTCCCGACGCACACACGTGTACCCCAAACTTAAATGTGAACTTGACCTTAAATAATGAATGAGAGATGGGTAGAATTAAGGACCTAAGTTGGTAGTCTCTTTGTGTATGCTTCGTGATAGGTTCTAACATGTTTGTTGATTGTCAATCATTTTTGTACCCTTGGATCAATGACCGTGAGCTTACCCGCGTTGCGATCAAGACTTGGTGCCTATTGCCGAAGATTGAAGATTTGTTCAAGTATTGAAGAATTCTTTTTCTTCCTCGAAGATGTTCCTTATTCTTTGTGTGTCTTGCCTTATCCTTTATCTCTTGGTGCCTATCCTTCTTCTAAACTCTCTTTTCTTCTTCCTTGGAAGTTACTCTTGTACCCCTAACTTGTCCTTTGATCCTTGCTAATCCTCCCTTAACGCCTTTTTGATGGTTCTCTTTCTTTTGTGAAATGTTAGTTTTGGTTGGATAATTTGGCTTGGTAGAGTTTGTTTGTGGTCGACCCACAACCTTGGTTTTGAGAAGTTGTGATGTTGGAAAGACATAGGTAGTATGGTGAGACATACTTGGTGGTTCTTATACCTAGCCCCTTGGTAAAGTGAGTATAATTGATCGGTGAAATTCTGTGTGTTGAGTGTGAGTTGCTTATGATACTAAGGTTATGGAACTTCGCCATGTTGTTTATACTTGGAATTTGAGAATTTGGTAACTCGAGTATTGTTGCTTGGGGGCTTTGACGGGGGGTAGAGTCTATTATGAGAGCTTGGAAGGAAACACCTCTAGGACGTGTTGGCCGTTGGTAATGAAAGTGTTACTTGGAAATTTGAGTTGAACTCGAGGTTAGATTAGTCGGTATACCTTTGTGAGTGTTGTGATGATTACATAAGAACCATGTTAGGCGAGAGTTGTTAGTTTTGGAATCTCATTTGGGTATCCACTTTGTGGTAATGAGGATTTGTTACCAGAGTTCTTGGGATGTGATTATAGAGGTTGAGCTGAGATGAGTTAGATGTCTTGGGTGGTTGTCTTGTGATTTGGAAAATGTCACCATCTATGCTTTAGGTTTCGAGAGTATAACAAGATCTCTTTGGGATGATAGAATGTGCAAAAGAATTTTTGAATTTGGAGTTTGATTAAGGGTTGTGCCATTCAGAGAAACTCATAGTAACACTAGTGGGATATGAGTATAGCTTTGTTAGAAGCCTTGAACCTTGATCTTGTGGAAATCATAGCTCTTTTGTTAATTAAGCTTGGATTTTCTTAGCGTACCTTGTATTTATGCTGTCTATGTTACTCTTCTTTTCGTACAATTTCTAAACGTTTCAAGCTATCATTTTTGGTTCATTGTTAAAAATTTATATTATCTTTACAAATCTTACCTATTTTAAAATGTTCGAAAATGAAAATTTGATTTAACCCCATATTTGTCCTTTGAGTATAGACTTCTTTATCATGATTTTAATTGCTAAACCTGTGATTTCTTTAAATTTTATCCAATTTCTGTTAACTTTAACCTATTTATGATTTCTTTGTCAAAGCATAATGTTATATTTTCAGGAATTTGATTCACTTTTGAGTTTAAATGAGAAATCTTCATTCCTATCTTGACTTTTACAAGAGAAAAATTGATTGGATTGCCTTCTTCTTTTGATTTTGACGTTGATCGGATGATGGGACTCGTTATTGGAGACGTTTGATAACTTGTTCTACGCTTGTCGGCAAATGATTTTTGTTTTAAATTTGTCTATGACTTGGAAAGTAAGCGTTCTTGTGTGCACGACAAGAGCAATTTCGTTCCATGAATGAGACTTGTACTTTTGAAAGCTCTTCATTAATGTTTCTGAAAGTATTTTGATTTTCGATTTATACAAATGGTTTGCCTTTTTACCTTATCATTGATTTGTAATGTGATATTCTTGAATACGTAACGAGAACACTTTCGTTCCTTTGATGAGAATCTGGTTCTGTCGAAAAATTTTATTTGAAACTTTTGAAAGAATTTTAATTCTTACGATAAGTAACCTTTCATTTTTACTTTCAAGTTTCGAGGACGAAACTTTTTAAAAGGTGGGGTGATTGTAACACCCGCGAATTTTCCATTTTGACATTTAAAATTTATTAAACCGTTTAACCACTTTATTATATATTTTTGAATTTGAATCATTCAATTTAATTAATTTTTTGTCAAACACGATTTTTATAAACGTATTATATAAAAGCTCGTTTATATAAAAATACGTACGATTAAATTATATCTTTAAGGCATAATTTATATAAGAGTGTATGTATGTATATTTTTGGTCGGACCATAATAATGACCGTAATAATAATAATGTCTGTCTTAATTTCCGTCTAACGTTAGACCGTCACTCTTTAATTGGGAATCTTATCTAAATACAGACTAATCGAAAATCGACACATACACCCCTATTCCACCCCACACTCCACTCTTACATACTATTATTATTATTATTATATAATTATTACACTCTTGTTGTTGGACCGTGAGTCCGTGACCCACTGCATCCCTTTCTTTCTTCTTCCCTTTCATTTGCAAACAACAAAAAGCGCAGCAACAACAACACAAATGTAGCAGCTCCGCCATTTTCGCACCTCTCAAGCTCAGATCCTTCCTCCAATCCTCAACCAAATTTTATAAAACTTACTCCATTAGCTTCCTCTCCTTATTCTCCTTCTTCCTATATAAAAAAGAGCCAAGCTTTCATCCGGGTTCATTTCGGCCGTCTTTCAAAGATGCGATTTTTGGAGCTAATCTCTTCCATTTTGGGTTTAAGATCATCCTTGGGCGATTCCTTGGACGTTTAAGAGGTCATAACAGGTAACGGGGATAGGTTACTCGACATATGTCGGAATTTCTGTCTTTTGTATCGTTTTACCTGTTCTTTTCGGATAAAGTTTAATTCTTTACATTTTTCTTTCGTTTGTATGGTAAATATCGTCTCATATTGGTGTTTGGAATGGTCTGTGTTGAGCCGTGTTCTGTCGTGAGCTCTGCTTGCGCGAACTCAGTTCTTGGCTCTGTTTTAGAACGGGTAGAACAGTTCTTGGGGTTGTTTTCGTGTTTGGTTTCCTCTGGTTGTCATCACCATACGTGCGCTTGTATTTTTCCCGCTTGAAAACTCGATTGTGGACCATGTATACCTCTGTTTTGGTGACCGTTTCAGTGGTCTTTGAGCGGCTGTGTCTGGGTTTATGGTTGCCCCGTCGCAGGCTGCGTGTACAGCTGTGGGGGAGTGTCTTGTGCAGGTGTGAGTGACGGTTATGGGTAGTCGTTTGATGGCTCGCTTTTGAAGTCATTGGGGCTCCGATTTCAGATTGAAACCGTGACAAGGGGAGGGAGTCCATGAGCTGTTTCGGGAAGGGTGTGTGGGTGACCATTCGCAGATAATTTTGGGCTGAGTTGGGTCGTAATAGTGGCCTGTTTCGGTCCGTTTTGGGTCCATTTTGGGGACGGGTTAAAGAGTAGTAAAGGTTGAATAGTTAGTATGGGAAATAAGCACGTGAATGCGTGTGTGTATGTACCCGTCTTAAGCTTGTCTCGTTTGATTGTTGTAAAACGATTTTGTTGATGGCTATTTGTATAGGTTTTGGGGGTTTGTTGTGAGTTGAATGGTGGTTGTTTTGGGGGCTGACCGAGGTGGCTGGCCGTGAGTAGCAATGAGTCACGGCTTTGGCCGTGCTAGGGTGGTTACGGGTTGAGTAGCGAGTAGCCATCTTGTTTCCCCTTCTTTCACCACTTAGTGATTTATTTGGTTTTGGTAACTGGGCTTGTCATGCTCAATCTTTTGGACTTGTCATGTTTCGTCAATGGGGCTTGCTAGGTTTTATTAATTGGGTTTGAAATGCTTATTTAATTGGGTTGCTTACATTTTATGCTTTTGGGCCACACTTGTTATGGGTGTTTTGGTGCCAATTCCGAGTCATTTGAAATGTTTAAATGCCGTCTTGTGTTTTATATAACTTAATTCGTTAAATATCGCTCATTCATTTGTTTTTCTCACATTAATCATAAATGTGGAATTTATTATTTATTCAAGTCAAAATTCGATGAAATGTCTCACTTACCTATAACATGAATTTTTAATCTGTTCATTCTCATTTATTTATCATATCCCAAATATGAGTGAATTATCCTACTTGTTTAATTGAATTGAGTCATTTATAATTGAATGCTTGTTTTGCTTATTATAAATGGTTCATTCCCGTTTGTTTACATTTCTATTCAAGTGACAAATATTGAAGAAATAGGTTACTTATTCATATTCATGATTATAATTTGGCATGAAATATCTTATTTGGATTATCATCGGCTCATTACATTAGTAGTCTCATTCCAAGTTGATTCGTATCGCTTGGATGAGTCGCATTCTTATGATATATCTTTACGCCTTACTTGTGCCGTTCTGCCAAGTGTTGGGATGCGCCGCTCTCGTGCCGTTCTGCCGGAGTTGGTTGATTTGCGTTTTTCCCGCCTTTTCGGACTGTTCTGCCGATTGTGGGTTAGCTCATATCGTATGCTGGTGATAATGCCTTTATGCTATACCGTATTGCTTGACTTATCTTTACGCCTCTTTCGGACTGTTCTGCCGATTGTGGGTTTAGCTCATATTTTCCGCCTCTTTCGGACTGTTCTGCCGATTGTGGGTTCTCGACTTCCGTTCTGTCGATCGAGTCTTGGATGCGGACTGTTCGCCGCATGTCGAATCGGGGACCGTTCTGCCCCGAGAGTCTGGCCAGATTTAGACTAGGACTGAGTCTTGGGAGTACCATTGTCGTCCTACCAGGGGAATTATATATTGATATATGAGTAGTAAAGGTCTTGCTTGGTTATAGATATTGGTGTTTGTCTGTTGTTCGTCTTGGTCCTATCGGATACTAGGGGTGAGCTATAAGCCCTCTAGTTGCGATATGATCGTCGGGATTGATGTTCCCATCCGTTCTTATGGTGAGATGCAAGCCATAAGTATGAATGTGACATTAGTAGCCACGTCCCGTGTAATGTTTGCTAAGTGGTTTCCCAAATAATGGCTACGGTTTCTAATCTCATATCTATGTTGTAATTCCTTGAAATGCGTACATTTGCATAAATGACCGTATTCTTGTCTTTCATATTATTTAGTTGTCTCACATGATTAGTTGAATCTTCATTATGCTAATATTGATTTATCATATTCCATCTCCTTTATTTGTCATGCTTAAATATAAACTTGACATTCATATCCTCTGTAAGTATCTTACATGACGTACCTGTTTTAGTTATTTGTTATGTTCGTTTCGACATTTTGTGGCTGGGAGAACCTTGAGTTACTCCCCACTGACTGTGGCGTTCATGTTTACATGAATGACAGGTATCAGTGGTGCATTCATGGGGTGAAGACATGTGTGAGCTAGCGAGCACTTCGGCCTAGTAGTTGGTTTATTAGGATTGTTTAGACCTACCTTTTATTGTATTGTCATTCGAGGGATATATTTTCCCTCACCCTGACTGTCACGTTTGTATAATTTAAATCTTTATTTCCGCCCTCTTTACTTGTGTTTTAGATTTTGGTGAACCCGCGCTTTACATTTTTAAAAGTTTTAAAAATTTCCTAAAATTCCGCATTTTATAAGTTATGTTTTCCGCGTCATCGCGGGGTGTCACAGTAACTTCTTCGACCTCATAGAGCACACCCTGCAACAAGATTCAGATTTTAATAGGAAGGAAGGTGTCATAAGGGACCGGAGTAACTTACAATACTATACCCTATAGTAACTTACTATTTTGTGCATAAAAGTAACTTACTATACCCAAGAGTAACTTACTATTTTGTGCATAAAAGTAACTTACTATTTTTTGCATAAAAGTAACTTATTCTCTTTCAATTTCTCCTTAATTAAATTTGCAATCTTTCTTTGTTCTTAGCTTAATTCTTCTCTAGTTTAGTCAAATTTCTCTCCTCTCATTAGTTTACATTTAGTTAATGGGTTGTAATTTTGAACACTTGAAGAGATCACCCCTTAACCTAGGATTAGCCTTATATCGAGAGATCGGGCTTCTCTTCTTGTATTCGCGCAAATTGACATTCGTTCCAGAAACTTCAATGGAAGGAGATACTAGCTAAAGACGAGTAATTTCTCGTTGGTGCTTTCACAGAGGCCCAACACATTGAAAAAGAACTTGGCTTTCACACCTTCTCGCCAATCTTCCCTTTTCACCAGCTCATCAATCAACTCGTTACAAGGAAGCCAGTTTCTTTCAGCTCCGTCTTTTCTGTCCAGAAACTCCTTCAGCATTGGGTGGGTGTAATAAAAGTTAGTGAAAAGCTCATTGTGGCAAAATGTTAAAACTTGAGAAAGTCTTACTGAGAATCTCACCCTTAGGCTACTACTACTACTACTACTGCTGCTGCTACTACTATTAATACTACTTCTACTACTACTACTACTACTACTACTACTACTACTACTACTACTACTACTACTACTACTATTATTATAAGAAGAAGAAAAGAATAAGATGATTACTAATAATAATATATATACAAATAATATGTATATACTCCCTTTGAGTCTATTTTTCATTGTTGAGTTGAGTTGAGTTAAAAGAACTTGAGTTGAGTTCTTAGATATAGTCACAAAGCATTGAGACAAAAAAACTTGAGTTGAGTTGAGTTAAGTTAGACAACGAAATTGAGTTGAGTTGAGTTAGGCAAAAGAACTTGAGTTGAGTTGAGTTAGGCAAAAGAACTTGAGTTGAGTATTATAAGAACTTTATTTTCTACTTTATTTACACGTATTATGAAATGTGTAATTATGTACTCAAATCTAGGAAGAAGAAAATTTGATCAAGAAGTATTTTGTTGGGCATGTGAGGTCGTTCTCAGTCTATTTTGGGAAGAATAGATAACAAAATTCGAACCTGGACCGACCTGGAATATCTAAACCGAAAAATCGAACCGAAACCGATCCCATTGATCCTTTTGCCACCTACAGATTTTCGATCGTTTTTTTTAGGGCTGAGCATCGATCTAAGACCGGACCGGGCCGTTCCAAACCAGACCGGACCGAAGACCGAAAATATTTTTTTTTGTGGACTGAAGACCAGACCTAAAACTTTCGGTCTTGGACCTGACCAAACCCGAAATTTTCGACCGCTGTCTTAGACCGATATGGACTTAATGATGAAAGTGAAAAATAATTGGATTAATTGGCCTAGATTAATTTACTCTAGCATTATGGTGCCAAGTAAGTTAGAGTAACTTTCACTTAAAAACGAGGTAGAGTAACTTACTCTCGTCTTTAAAAGGTAGTAACTTACTCGATACTACTGTATGTAATTTACTCCAACAGAAGGGTGGAAGTAAATTACTCTTAAGAGTAATTTACTCTGACCATTTGGAAAGTAACTTTCTCTTAAAAGCCGGCGTAATTTACTCAACCATTTGAGGAGGCGTAACTTACTCTTAAAACGGTTTTTAGTTAAAAATTAGTTACTCCGGTCCCTTATGACACCTTCCTTCCTATTAAAATCTGAATCTTGTTGCAGGGTGTGCTCTATGAGGTCGAAGAAGTTACTGTCGGAATTCTTATTCAAATTTTTCTTCAACCCGCCAAATGCAACTCGGCTTAAGATACGTTTCATAAGTGTCTTAGAAGTCTCTAGCTTGAGAAACTTTGGCCGAACAACATTCAAGATTGTAAAGACCTCTTGACATGGTTTTGGTACAGAGTGCCTGACATCACCACCTTCCTCGGCGTCTGGACCTTAGCAAGGGTGTTTAGCATGTCGGTGTTGTCATTTCTTGGATTGTGACCTTCATTCAAGATCATAATTGTCGCACATTTCAATAAAACATCACGACAATAAGAAGTTGCCTCGCATGAGCGATTATCTGAGACAATAATGGAAAACTGTTGATATCTTAAAAACAGTATACTTCGCTTGTCTACCCATTGTTTCACCACTTTGACTTTGTTGAGACCGGTTATCTGCCCTTGTGGAGTAGAAGTCGAGAAGAGGAACATCCTCAACTTTCCATCTACGGAATTCCTTCTTCCAAGTTGGTAGAATAACCTTTGGTAGCACTACTAATGGCCTAGCATCCGGATATTTAGCGAGAAAACTTTGCATGAACCTAATTATCATGAATGTTTTCCCTGAGCTAGGAGCGTGAGTTAAGATGCAGCCGCCGGGATTTTCAATTACCAAGTTGCTAACTAAGAAATTAAACCGATCCTGTTGATGTAATCCCAAGATCTGACACCCCAACCCTTGTTCGTTGTACGGAAAAGCTATGTAAATTTTAACAATATTTTCGTGAGCAACAAATCATAATTTTTTATATAATGAAGTCAATATTGATTGGTCAAATATATAACCTCAAAGCGTAATTTATGGACTATTTTCATAGTCCATAAATGAAAATATTTGGTATAAAGTTCAGCACAAAGACACTTTACAGCATTATGCAAATCCTGTGTTAATGGGTTTGGATCTTTTGCCCTGTGAAAAACTTGTTCTTTCTAATTTCATAAAGTTCAAATTTTCAGGTGCGCCAAAGAACTCTCATGCAGCATGAAATGAACAAAGAAGAAATGGACTTTCAAGAGCAATTATTCAATGATCTATTCAATTCTTCTGGATATGATCATTGAAGAATTAGAGGTATAGTAACTTACTATACCCTATAAATTAGAGGTCAATCTTCACATTATACATACCCCCATAGAAATTGTTAGTACCTAATATTTTCACCACGCAACAGCAGCTACTACTTGGACACTTCAGTTTCGAAGCTGAGCCCTGGCATTCTGAAATGCAGCCTGAGCTTTACTCCATTCCACCCCCCTCATCTCAGATTCCTCCAATGCTTCTTTGACTTCTTGCAAGCTCTTCTTACACTTGGCAATGTTTTCGGTGATCTCAAACAATGTTTCTTGACGATAAGCAATCTCTGCCTTACAGCTTGCCAACTTCTTGGTCAACTCCGATGGACTATCCAAAACTTAACCTTTTGCACATAATAAACTAAGCTGGTTGTTTGCAGCCGAATGGGCATCTAGAGCTTCTTCTTGGGATTTCGTCAATTCCTTGAAACGTTGTTGTTCCTTGTCTCGATAGGTTTCGAGATCTTCAGGAGAAGTTTCGATGCTGATGAGTTGCTCGATATGAGCAAGAGAAGATGCTTGTTTAATGTATTCCATTACTTTGGAGTAAAGTGGGTTGTAATCGACTTGTAGACACTCCAAGGCAGAAAATGTGGAGTTCGCCTCCTTTGTCATCAACTCATGACTATGTGGGTTCATGGACTCGAATTTTTCGATCAGATCGTTTTGAAGGTGGAGAGCGAAGTTCCCAACTGCTTCTAGTGTCGTACTTGTCATATTACTTCCCTCGTGTAGGTTGTCTTTCAGAGGGCTTGGTGGGTTTGAAAAAATCAAGACCCTTGGCTGAGCACCTGAAAAAGGCAGATAGAAATGTGTGAAGATTTTTAGAAACATAGAATGTTTACTTGGATAATAACAAGACAAAATAAAACAACGCCCCATACTTTTACTCGGATAAATTTTTTTCATATGAAGCGCACCTTCTAGGACTCCCTCGTCAAGCATATGGTTGTTCAATTCACTACCATTTTGAACTATCATTTTCGAATCTGGATTTTCCGGAATAATGTTCGCAAAAGGATGAGGATGAACTCCTGGGATTTCCATAGGTAACCCATAAGCGTCACCTTGAATCTCCTCCTCGTCACTTTCCATACGAACAACATCTTTACTAGGGGTTCGCGCAGACATCTCAGTGGCATCAAGTTGCATTGCTACTTCATCGGTAATTTCAGTCATCCAATGTAGCACTCTGACAAGCAACCGGATTTGAAGAGGTGATTGATAGAGATTCAAGAGAAATATCGAGCCATTGTCTAAAGGTGGCATGTCTGCGAGAAATCATTTTTTGACGTTGTTGACAAACTGACTGTGGATAAAGTTGACCTATTTCTTCCTCATTCCAACCCCATACCTCATACCTATATTGAGTGAACCAAACACCCCCTTATAATTATAATTTTTGTAACTCCCATTTAATCATCTTTAACTCTCGTGTATTCTCTTTTATCTCATTTTTCTCTATCTTTCCCATCATCTAGGCTCTTATGGTTGTGTTCAATTTATATTGTTGGCTTGTAATGTTAAGTTGAACTCAAGTTAATTGTCACATGTATTTTGGGATGCAAATGTATAAACACGTCTAGTATAGGTTCTTAAGGGTGACTTTCATGGATGAATGAAGGAATGCAAATGTTAAACTCTAGTATACTTTCATGTAATCCTTGTCAGAGATATTACTGAGGATTTTGTACGGAGTACTAAGAATTGATAATTTTAGACTTTACATGCACCCAACTCTTTTCTTATGCATGTGTTATTCAATAAACATTTTTTCTTTAATAAATAACAAATAGTTTATTAAATTTTTTAACAATAAATGGTGTTAATATTTACATTCATATCTAATAAAATAAATATAATTTGATATTATCATATCAAATTAATATGATCATTTAAAAATTCATTTTATGCTGATATTTTACAACAAATAACACTTAAAAATAACTAATATAATTTTATTAATTTATTCACAATTAATGAGTCATCTATAGTGGAGACTGGAGACAATAGCTGGGCTTAGAGGTGTCAATCAGATCAGACGGGTCGGGTATGGGTCGGGGCTGGTCGGGTCGGGTCACACCGGGTTCGGGTCATATCGGGTCGTGACTACATTCAGGTCGGGTCTGGGTCGGGTTCGGGTCACTTATGGGTCGGGTTAGTCGGGTCGATTCACATGTCGGGTTCGATAAGTTACAGTTAGGGATGACAGTGGAGGCGGGAACCCGACCCAACCCTAAGGGTCTAGAAAATGTTAATCTAGGAAAATTCTTGTATCATTAACTAAGTGAAGTATACAACACAAAATCTCATTTGTGACGGCACATATCCGTCACTTTGGAGTGACGGATACCATTTTCCCTCACAAATGACCCAAATAGAAGAGAGAGGGCAGCACATGGGGGTGCCCCCACCTTGTCCCCTCTATCCGTTTTGTGAGTGACATTATCCGTCACCGGCTCCGACCCGTCTTCAGCAAGATTAATTGAGTATACAATCCTATGAAAATACACAAAATCTCATTGAAGACGGCACATATCCGTCTCTTAGGAGTGACGGATACCATTTCCTCTCACAAATGACCCAAATAGAGGAGAGAGGGAAACACATGGGGGTGCCCCACCTTCTCCCCCCTATCCGTTTTGTGAGTGACATTACCCGTCACTTGCTCCGACCCGTTTTCAACAAGACTAAGACTATGTTTATCCACAGACTCATCTTCAGACTTCAGACTCTGCCACCTCAGCTTTCCACTAACTTTTCATTCTTCAGACTCAGACTCAGACACTCTCAGACTCACTTAAAATATACACTTTATCCTCATACTCATTTCAGACTTTGCCACCTCAACTTTCCACACAATCTACAATATATATATATATATATATATATATATATATATATATATATATAATAAAAAAGATCTACAATTTAATATTAATAAAGATGTACAATATAATTTTAATAAAAAAAAACCATTTGTTACCCACCTCAATTCAATGCACTACTTTTGTTACCCAACTCAACTCAATTTTTGTTATCTAGCTCAACTCAACTTTTGTTACCCAACTCAACTCAATTTTTGTTACCCAACTCAACTCAATAAGATGGGCTTTTTCTCAATTTTTGTTACCCAACTCAACTCAACTCAACTATATATATATATATATATATATATATATATATATATATATATATATATATATATATATATATATATATATATATATATATATATATATATATAAAACGCAAATTCTCCCGTCTGAAATAAGACGGACAAAAGGTTGTCATTTTACGATAAAATGTTAGCTTCATATAATATTTTGTCACTAAATGGTTACATTCTTTTAAAAAATGGTGACATTTAATCCGTCTTATTTTAGAGCGTCTGAAGCAAGACGGACTATATTAATAAAATCTACAACTTATATTAATAAAATAATACATCATTACTATTCATCCGTCTGAAGAAGCGTCTTGGAAATCCAAGACTCTCACCCAAGACTCCCCACTTTATCCCTTACGCACGAAAAAGCTGCAAATCTGATGCTAAGACTTTCCCTCAGACCCATGCTCAGACGTGGTTAAACTTAGCCTTAACTGATGAAAATAAAGGTAAAGAAGAGTCTAGATTTAATGAATGAGGCAGCCATTGCACTCATATTTATTCCAAAAAAAGTAGAATTGCAGGGGAGAAACGACACAAAGCAAAGCTATGATTTGATCTATGATAATATAGCAGTAAATGAGCCTTGAAAACAGGCGTTGAATCGAACTGCAAAATTGAATTTTAGACGATATTCTGTTTTTTGGGAATCACAAAATCTTACTCCGTCACAAACTTGTGACGGGTACTGTTTTAGCAGGATTTTACTGAACGGATCCGGCCTGATTAGAGAGTAATTTGGGTATCTAATTCTATATATTTGGTAGAGATTAAGGAATAAATAACAAAAGAAAAGACTTAAGTATAGAGAATATTGTTTATATTGTAAGGACGAACTGAGTACAGATTAGTATATAAGATCGGATATTTTAAGAGTAGAGAAGGATAGAAAAAGTGTAGAACAATTAAAGAGTAAGTATTGATCCCTGGTTATCTATTTACAAAGGCTATATATAGTTCTTTTTTCTATCAACGTTACAATGATCAACGTTACAATAATCAACGTTACAATGATCAACCTCCTCCCCAAATGTAGGAGTTGTTGCCGGGTTAATAGGGCATGTTCCCTATTAATTCGCTTGACTTATTCTTCTTTTAACGATTCCTCAGCCCTTTTTCTCCTTTCCGTCTTGATTCATAGATGATAGGGTCTTATGGTTGGACTTGGTCTTCCTTGAGTATAGGACACGATTATTTATTCTCAACAACTTCACTTCTTGTTTATCTTTCTCATTCCAGCCTGTTTTAATGCTCTGCCAGGTTATTCTATACTTACCATCAGGCTTCTCTTCCAGGATTTTAGTAGCCTTCTTGCTATAATATTCTTCAACAGCTAAATTTGTCCGGTCTTCGTCTCCTTCAATCAGCCTTGTAAGGTCAGGCCAGACTAATCTGGGCCTAACAATTGCCCCTTGACATTTTACCCGTGCTGGTCAGGCCAGGAGTGAGATGTCAACTTTACCGGGTTAAACAAATAGAAAGAATCATATTTAATCAATGACTCTTAGACTCCTAGTTACCGTTGAACACTGCAACGGCTAGGTGATGTCATGCTGAGAGTTTTACAATTTCTAGGGTTTTCATACCGTTATACACCTTCTATAAATACGGTATTTGGGGCGAGGTTGTTTTTCACCAAATTTCTTCCATTTTCTTTGCTAAATTTTCTTTTGAAATTCTCCCCTATTTCCCAGGAATATTGTTCTGCTAACTCATACTTTTTCAATAATTAAATTTTATCACGGTAAATTAAATAATAAAGGATATGGGAGCCAAAAAACGTCCTGTACCCCAGAAAACTGCTGCACCTCAGAAGGCTGCTGCTGAGCCTGAACCCACAGATGTCCAGGAAGAAGAGGCGATGGAAATTGATCCTCCTGCTCGTGCTGTGGCTTTTAAGTACCAGGATTCTGTTTTTACTGCTCTTCAATCTTTGGATCCTTACTTTCCTGAAGAGAACTTGTTGAAAGCAAATTATGACAAGATTCTAAGGGAGAAGAAAATAATTCCTGAGTCGACTGAGGTATGGATTCCTGAATCTTGTCCAGTCAGAGCTAACTGGGTATCACCTGGTTGGTTCTGTATTTTTGAATGGGCGCTCAAAGCAGGCTGTAAGTTACCTTTTACTCCTTTGATGATTGACACCATTCGTGCTATGGAAGTATCGCCTTTTCAGATTATGCCAATGGTTTGGAAACTAGTTCATTCTATTGAAAATTTATGTGCTAAGCACAATCTTGTAATTACTATTAATGATATCAAGGCAGTATATCACATGAAAAATCCTATTGATGGTCGTTTTAATTTGAGAATCAAGTCGAAAATGTCTCCATTAATTACTAACCTGGACTCTGAAGATGATAAAAGTTGGGCAAAGACTTTCCTGTTTATCCGGACTGAGACTCTGGGATCAGTCTTTGATTATCTGAGATATCCTCCCTTGGAGAGTGGTAGGTTTCCTGTACTCTTAGTTTACAGTATATATTACATGAAATTAATAGGCTTTGATTTTTACCTGTGTATTTTTGGCGGTTTTTGCAGCTCCTGATTGGAACTCTGATCCTCTTGACGAGGAAGCTATTTCCAGGATAGAGGCTTTTCTCGTTATTCCTGACGAAGAGAGGACTTGGCCAGCTAGTTTGGGCATGGAATTATTGCCCCGGTATATGAAGACCAAGCTGACTGGGGTCAAAGTACCCAAAGGCAAGCCTAGCTCTACTGCTCTTTCCTGTATGTCTTCTATATGTCTTTATGTTAATTGCTGTCTTGTTATCGCTTTTCATCCGATATTTATGTATATTCTCTATGTATCCAGTATTCAGGTCTTCTGCTAGATTGGCCGGCTTTTCTTCAAAAGATTTAAAGGCTGGGGTGGCTAGGATTGTTGAACAGTCCAAGAGTCGGGAGGCTAGTGGGAGTGACAAGACGCTTGATATTCTGGTTTCTGATGTCCAGCTTCCTCAAGATCCACCCAGGCTTGTGTCACCGGAGGTTGTCCAGGCTTCAAAAAGAAGGAGGGAAGATGTTATCCCTGAAGAGGAGGAGAAAGAGAAAGTGATAAGTGCATAATTTACATACTTTTACCCCTCATTTTAGCTCGGTTTCTATTGTTCGTCATACTTTAATTAGTATATATTTGAGCTAATCTTGTGTTCTAGGTGTATTGTTGTGTTTGTTACGGTTTTGTAGGAATCTAAGCATTTAGAGGCTTTTTCCTACCATTTTATTCACCAAGTTCACTAAGCTAAACAAGGCCTAACATTGGACTAGCATGGGAGTGTTTGGATGGGTGTTTGCATGAAGATTTGTTGGATTGAAGTGAGAATTGCAAATGTTGCCAACAATCAAAGTCAAGGCCCAATGATCAAGTCCAAGTCAAGATGAAAAAGCTTAGGATTCTAACAAACTTAGGATGCTCATTTAGATGCTCAATGAAAGATTTATGAAGCATTAACCGGGTGCATTAAGGAGCATTTATCGCAAACATTGGATTCCTCAAGAAATTAAGTGAGGAATTAAGCGAATTAACCGAGAGACACACGACCCCGATCGGGGCCATGCAACCCCGATCGGGGCCATAGACATCTTCAATGTTTACGTTTTGCTTTCCTCTCCTATAAATAGGAGAGGTATTCCGAGGCTTTGGGCATCTCTTCTTCACATCTCATTTTAGTTCTTCATAGCCTTAAGCAATATAATCTCTCAATAGTTTTCATATTAGTTTACAAATTAGTTAATCTTGTAGTTCTTAAACATTTGGTTATTATTACATTTCAAGCATTTGGTTCTACTTTGTTTCTTCCATACAAGTTATTTCTATTAAGGTATTTCTACTTTTATTTTGCATTTTACATTGTTATTTAGTTTACTATTAATCTTATTTCATTAGCATAATTTCCTCCACATGTTAAATCAATTAGTTTATATAAATCATACAATTATGTTTAGCATTTCTTATAATTTAGTTTGCAATTTACACCTTAACATGAGTAGCTAATTTCCTTAGTCTAAGGGTTAGGGGAGCCATGCAATAATCAAATATGTAACATGATAAAATAGTCAATAATAATATCGTTCATATTGCTTCTATCACATGCTTGTGCCTCAATGTTTAATCTTTGTTTAGGGCCCTATTCAATTGATTAAGTTTGTTTATTCGTTCTATAAGTCGAGAGGCACGGAATCGAATTAGACTAAGCATGTATAGTAGGACGACCTAGTCATGGACGAGAGTTTCTCTAGGACCCGGTCTATGGTTGATGCTAATATCGTAAGATGGGTATCTTTAAGCCTAAGCAATTGATAATGTTGTTAGTACCAAGTTTATCATGATAATATATTTACCCTTGCATGTGTGACCCGAACCCCTTAGACTCTCTTTTAATCATATAATTCATATCATAGTTTTATTAGTCAATCAAACAATCAAACCAAAACCAAATCGTAATCGACCTTGATAAAAATCTACCCATAGCAATTCACGAAGTAATTCCCGTTTCCTTGTGTTCGACCCCTATTGCTACATTAACTTGTTGTTTAGGGTATTTATCTTTGCATAGGTACGCGATAAGCCTATCAAATTTTGGCGCCGTTGCCGGGGAGACGGTTTTGTTTGGTAATTAGTTGTTGAATTTTATCTTATTTTATTTTGTCTCAAGGAACACTTGTTCCTTGGGATCTTTCTCACGGTTTTCTTGTAGTTTTAGTGCCTTTTTTAGGTGGTAAAACTATCTTAAGGGGATTCTCATATCTGTCCAATGGGTGTTTTTCCGTTCCTACAACAACCAAACCAACCTTTTCATGACTACTTGTCCCAATTTGACGAATACGTTAATCATATTGCTTCTCTTGGATTCATTTACAATGAATATGAATTAGGTCAGGTTGTGCTTGACGGGATGGATTCTGAGTCCCGTGATTTGGCTCTTTACATGAGTTGTGAGAGTCTTTGCTACAAGAGTACGGGGGAGCTTTGGGTTTTCCTAAGGTTCATGGCCGACCAATGTCGGGAAGTAGCTCGCCAAGAAAATTTAAGGCGTGTCGTAGAAGAGTTCACAATGCTTACTCAAGCTTATTTTGAGCAACAAGCATCTAAAGCCCGTTCCTTAAAAAGGCTCGGAGACATGCTCACAGAAATGCGAGAAGAAAATGAGCGATGTATCGAACCTTCTATCATGCCACCTTACCAATGTGAGTCTTTTGCCCCTAATAACTTAGAATTATTGGAAGATGATGATGATGGTCATAATTTTTCTTTTGAAATTCCCCTTAACATCACTCCAATTGACCACTTAGAGACTCATGACATTGACCTTGTAGTAGATGACACCCATGACATGGATATTGTTAGTCCGGATTTTAATGGCACGGATGAGGTTACACCCGAACCTTTGGAAACCCTTGAGAATCATTTCACGGAAGATATAGTTGACCCAATTGTGGTTGATGCGGGACTTCGTGATGAGCCCATCAAGAATAAGTGGGAAGAACCAATCATTTCCAAAGAGACCCACCTCCTTGGTTTTTCATGTCACCAATTTAAGACCGTTTATGATGATATGTTATGCACTAACAATTTGTTTCATGGTCTTAAGCATGATGCTCCATCTCTTGCTGACGAGTGGAGTGATACGGTGGTTCTTTTTGACATCTCGGATGCGCATTTTGATAAGATTTATCCTACTTTATCTTTGATCTTTCAAGCTAATATCTTATTAATTGCGTATATATGCTTTTGTATTGCCCATGCACAGGTATATGATTTACTTCTAAGGGCATTGACGTGCTTTTTAGAGGACGATGGAGGATCCATTAGAAAAAAATAGTTTGTTTTTATTTCACTTTTTACGCAATTTCATGTTTTATTAGAATTAGGAATAAATTTTAGACTAATTAGCTATTTTGAGTTGTGACTTGTAGGTGTTTGAAGAGAAGAAGAGGCGTTTTGAAGGATAGCATACTACCCCATGTTCTAACCTCGTTCGGGGTCGTAACGTTACGTTTTTTTTTTCAAAAAAAAAAAAAAAAAATTTAAAAAAAAAAAAAAAAAAAAGTCAACGGTCAACCCCGATCGGGGTTGACCACCCCGATCGGGGTCGTGACTTTCTTCCTTTTTGCGCGTTTTAATAAAATACGGGATATGCTAAATCTTTTCTATATGCTTCAAAAGCAGAGGACGGTACTCCTTCTCTCCATTTTTCTTCATTTCCCAATCAAATCACCTCCGAAAACCTCTTTTAGCATCAATGACCTCGTACCCACCGGATTTTTGACCCATTTTTTTGATGAGATGCTAAGTGGAGGAATCCTCCAATGTTTATGCTAGCTTGGGGGAGGCTCGTTAGTCTAGTAAGTTTTATTTGTTTTGCACTTTAGTTTATTTCTCGCAACCCATTAAATATGACCTCTTGTCCTTCTTGTTTATGTGCTTTGCGCCATTTTTATGGTTTAGTTGGGTAATTTGATTGTTGGCACATTGAGGACAATGTTATGTTTAGCTTGGGGGGGAGATTGCATTCACATTTTAGTTACTTTGCATTTAGTTAGTATAGATTTAGTGAGAATTTTTGAAAAATTTGTGTGAATTTTTGTTTCTAATTCTTTGCTTGGCCTACTTATGCCCTCTTGTTTGTCCCATTTTTGGCTTGATAGCTCTTGATTCACTACTTTTGACGGGATATAGCATGCATGGGGATGTCTTGACATAGTTGGTGGAAGATGAAAATTAAACCAAGTAGGCTTGATCTTGACTTTTGGCAAGCTACAAAATTGGTAAGGTAGAACCTCTTTAAAGGCCATTTCATCTTTATTTGGTCTCACTTAAGTGAGTGATAGGTCTCCTTATGGTGTGTGTTACATCAAAACGCACAAGTATGGTCTTCTTTTCATCTCTTTTAAGCATTACTTTCATTTCGCTATGCATTTTTGAAGCCAAATTCACATTGATAAATTTGCCCATTTTCTAGCCCCCTTCACATGTTCTTATTCCCTAGCTACATTAAAAATAGCCTACCCTTGTTAAAGCTAGTAGCTATGTCTTTTGGTGATGGGATGCTCAAAATTGGGATGTTCTTTAAAATTTATGTCATTATGAATTTGTTTGCCGGATGTCATTGTTTTCCGGTTGTGCTATGAAAGAAAGAATTAGAGTTGAAGAAAAAGAAAAAGAAAGAAAAAATGAAAAAAAGGGATGAGAAAAAAAAGAAAAGAAAAAAAAAGAAAAGAAAAGATTTGTTTGATGAAGTTGATGTTAATAATAAGTGGTAGAAGAAGAAGAAGTTAAGATTTCTCATATGGTTAATTATATATTTTGGAGAAATTCTTAAGGTTTGTAATGTAAGAAGTCATTTGTCTTCTAATTGGGCTATTTTGGGTTGGAATGAGCATTTTCACATGGTTTTGTTGCTAGCTTAACATTAGCTCCACATATCCATAATCATTTGTCCCCCTTATGTCCCATATCACAATAAAGCCTTCTTCTAACCCCTTGGCTTCATTATTTGCTTGCATTTGATTGTTTTGGCTTATGATTTGATTGTTTACCATATTAGATTGCGGGCACATTCTCATGAGTCGAGGATAGCTTGAGTGATTATTCACAAAAATGTCATTTACATAAAATTGAGTTATTAGTGGATCATGAGAGTCCGAAAGTCAAAAGATCATGCAAGAGCCGAAAAGTTTACTTGAAGTCATCCATGCTACGCCGCCATGTAAATCTCATCCATGATTTTGCTTATCCTTATGCCCATGTTGTTTCGGGATTTGAATCAATTGCTTGTTAGCTACTTGGGATTTGCAATGTCGGGATGATCTTGCTTGAGGACAAGCAAGGACTTAGCTTGGGGGACCAAAATTTGATAGGCTTATCGCGTACCTATGCAAAGATAAATTCCCTAGACAACAAGTTAATGTAGCAATAGGGGTCAAACACAAGGAAACGGGAATTACTTCGTGAATTGCTATGGGTAGATTTTTATCAAGGTCGATTACGATTTGGTTTGGTTTGGTTGTTTGATGATTAATAAGAATTATGATGTAAAATTATATGATAAAAGGGAGTCTAAGGGGTTCGGGTCACACATGCAAGGGTAAATATATTATCATGATAAACTTGGTACTAACAACATTGTCAATTGCTTAGGCTTAAAGATACCCATCTTACGATATTAGCATCAACCATAGACCGGGTCCTAGAGAGACTCTCGTCCATGACTAGGTCGTCCTACTATACATGCTTAGTCTAATTCAATTCCGTGCCTCTCGACTTATAGAACGAATAAATAAACTTAATCAATTGAATAGGGCCCTAAACAAAGATTAAACATTGAGGCACAAGCATGTGATAGAAGCAATATGAACGATATTATTATTGACTATTTTATCATGTTACATATTTGATTATTGCATGGCTCCCCTAACCCTTAGACTAAGGAAATTAGCTACTCATGTTAAGGTGTAAATTGCAAACTAAATTATAAGAAATGCTAAACATAATTGTATGATTTATATAAACTAATTGATTTAACATGTGGAGGAAATTATGCTAATGAAATAAGATTAATAGTAAACTAAATAACAATGTAAAATGCAAAATAAAAGTAGAAATACCTTAATAGAAATAACTTGTATGGAAGAAACAAAGTAGAACCAAATGCTTGAAATGTAATAATAACCAAATGTTTAAGAACTACAAGATTAACTAATTTGTAAACTAATATGAAAACTATTGAGAGATTATATTGCTTAAGGCTATGAAGAACTAAAATGAGATGTGAAGAAGAGATGCCCAAAGCCTCGGAATACCTCTCCTATTTATAGGAGAGGAAAGCAAAACGTAAACATTGAAGATGTCTATGGCCCCGATCGGGGTTGCATGGCCCCGATCGGGGTCGTGTGTCTCTCGGTTAATTCGCTTAATTCCTCACTTAATTTCTTGAGGAATCCAATGTTTGCGATAAATGCTCCTTAATGCACCCGGTTAATGCTTCATAAATCTTTCATTGAGCATCTAAATGAGCATCCTAAGTTTGTTAGAATCCTAAGCTTTTTCATCTTGACTTGGACTTGATCATTGGGCCTTGACTTTGATATTTGGCAACATTTGCAATTCTCACTTCAATCCAACAAATCTTCATGCAAACACCCATCCAAACACTCCCATGCTAGTCCAATGTTAGGCCTTGTTTAGCTTAGTGAACTTGGTGAATAAAATGGTAGGAAAAAGCCTCTAAATGCTTAGATTCCTACAAAACCGTAACAAACACAACAATACACCTAGAACACAAGATTAGCTCAAATATATACTAATTAAAGTATGACGAACAATAGAAACCGAGCTAAAATGAGGGGTAAAAGTATGTAAATTATGCACTTATCAAACTCCCCCAAGCTAAACCCTTGCTTGTCCTCAAGCAAGAAACCATATCCCATCAATTGCAATATCCAAGCAAGCTAAGCATAATGATTTAAAAACCCGAAACAACATGGGCAAGGAATAAAGCAAGACATGGATGAGATTTACATGACGGCGTAGCATGGAAAACTTTGAATGAACCTTTGAGCTCTTGCATGATCTTTTGACTTATGGACTCTCACGGGACACTCAAACTCATTTATATGTGAAAGGACAATTTTTGTGAATAATCACTCAACTATCCTCGACTTATAATAATGTGCCCGCAATCTAATATGGTAATCAATCAAAACTAGTAAGCCAAAACAATCAAATGCAAGCATGATAAAGAAGGCAAATGGGTAGGAAGAAGGCAAATAAACATGGGTAAGAAGGGGGAACAAATGAATTATGGTAATGTGGAGCTAAGTCAAGCTAGCAACTACCAAATTGTAAAAGGTGCTCAATCCCAATTTCAACCCAATTGTGCAATTTCAAACCATGAGAAAACTCTCCATAATGTATGAATAATTCTTGAGAATTTCTCACATCTTCTTCTTCTTCTCTTTTTTTCATTTCAATGCAAACTTCTTTTTTTCTCATTTCTTTTGCATGTTTTTTTCATTTCTTCTTTTTTCAACCTTTTTTTTTTTTTTCATCTTTCTTAATTCATCATTTTTTTCATCTTTCTTTTTCATTTTCTTTGTTTTTCTTTCTTGAGCATTAAGACCAAGCTCACATGATTTCCATAACTTTGAAACAAATCCCAATTGAGCACCCAAACAAGACCAAACAAAGCTACTAGCTCAACAAGGTAGGCAAGTTATAATGTAGCTAGGGAAAATTGTTTGTGAAGGGGTCAATAAGGCAATTATATTCATGTGAATGGCTCCAAAATGCTATAACAAATGAATGCATGCTTACCAAGAGATGACATGAGAACCATACTTGTGCGTTTTGATGTAACACACACCATAAGGAGACCTACACTCACCTAAGAGAGACCGGATATGGATGCGTCGGTCAAAAGGGGCTCTACCTTACCATTTTGTAGCTTGCCACAAGTCAAGATCAAGCTTATTCGGTTCATTCTCCATCTCCCACCTACTATGTCAAGACATCCCCATGTAGCTAATATCCCAACATTAAAGAATAAATCATTAGCAACAAGCTATTATTAGGATAAGCAAAGAGGAAAGTAGGCTACAAGCAAGCACAAAGCAAAAATTTCTCTCAAAAATTTTCAAATTTTCTACACTACATGCAAACTATACTATATGCAAATGCAATAGAAAGAGCCTATTCAGGCTCAACCGATCAGGAGTATCAGGCAGGTGTCTGCCAGGATTGATGATATGGACGCTGCCCGGGCACGGATAAATGAATTTTCCGCTAAGATGGGCAGCCAACTTTTATCTGCTAATACTCTTGAATCTTCCACTAAGGTGGTCTCTATCCTGACTTCTCTTGTGACTAAGGCTGCTGAACTTGCCTCTCATGCTAAGGAGGTTAGTTGTAAAGGGATGTTTTAATTGTTTATGTGCTTTATGTTTTGCCTTGTACTTGGCTGATTGATTTTGCTTTTTTGTAGGGATTGGATGTCGGGTTGGCTACTGCTTGTCAGCTCAGGGATGCTCAGGCCAGGGTTTCTAGCTTGGAGGAAAAACTGGATAGTCTTAATCGTGATCTGCACACATCCAGGGGTAATGAAGTAGTACTTCAATCCCAGCTGGGAACAGCTAGAGAGGCAACCAAGGCTGCTATAGTTTGTGAGGTGGCCGCAAAAAATGCTGAGAAGGTTGTCAGGCAAGAGTTGGAGGCTGAGAAGCAGGCAATGCAGGATCAGTTGAGAAAGAATGAAGAGCTTGCTGCTGAAAAGGAATTAGTGGAGGCGCGGTTGGCTGATGCCGCTCAGTACTTCTTCGGGAAAGGCCGGGTTGATGCCATGAGGGATCCGGAATCTGACCGGGCTAATTGGGATCCGGACCGGGATGAGACAGCATTGGACGCTCAGTATCCTGACTTGGCCGATATGGGTCAAGAAGAAGAAGTGGATTCTCCTCCTTCCAAGGCAAAATCTGATGACCAGGAAATGGTGGATGGTTGCGAGTCGGTTACTGGCTCAAAAATAACTTAGATTTATGTTTTTCTTCTTGGTTTTGGTCTATCCAGGGGGGATGTCTCTGGAATGAATATTTATGTTTTGTTTTCTGGCCCATCCAGGGGGGTGTCCCTGGAATGGATAATTATTAGGTGTGTGGTAAGGCCAATTATTTTGGATGAATAAATATTTGGTCTTTATTTGTTTCTTTTTGTGTTTTGACAAGGTATTTTTGTAGTGTAGGATGTGTATTGGATTTGACCAGTTATTTGACTGGATCGGGCCAGTTTTTGTACTGGATCTGGCCAGTTTTTTATGTTATGGGTGGGGTTGTTGCCTGTCTGGAGGGCTTACGTCCCCTGCCTGTCTGGAGGGCTTATAACCCATTTATGTTATACAAGTCAGGAAGAAGTTTTCCGGATTTGTATGTTAAGTGGAGCTCAATATTTTAAGGCCTGTTTTGCAACTGAAATTTGGATATCAGTTGGATATTGGTGGGGGTGGCCCCCAATCTTTAAGATTTGTTTTAAGTAAAATGCAGTATGTAAAACAAGTATTGAAGATTCTAAAAAGTAAATATGAGAACATAGATAAGTACTTGGGCACATAATTTGAAGAAATCATATATGGCATTTATTCATATAATGGCAGGTATCATACATTTAGTTTCACATCAGGTCAGGTAAAAAATGTGAACACGAAAATTATACCTGGGCTGAGAGATATATTCTATATGTGAAATAATTTTAGGTGTGCAATATTGCAAGCTCTTGGGATCATTTCGCTGTCCAGGGTTTGTAATCTATAAGCTCCCTGGCCGACTATTGAGTCAATCAGGTAGGGACCTTCCCAGGTTGGGGCCAATTTGCCAGCATTCTTTTCTTTTGTGTTTTGGAAGACTTTCCCGAGGACAAGGTCTCCTACCCTGAATACCCTGGCTTTGACAGGTCTTGTTGTAGCTTTTCGCAACTCTTTGCCGATATCTTTGCTAATCTAATCTTTGGCGCATCTCTTAGCTCTTCTGTTAAGTCCAAGTTGTCCTCCATTAGAGGTATATTGCTTGTTATTGTGTTCAGACTGTATCTGGCTGATGGAATGTCCACCTCAGCCGGGATTACTGCTTCACATCCATAGACCAAAGAGTAGGGGGTTTGGCATGTGGATGTTTTAGGCGTGGTTTTGTCGGCCCAGAGGACCAGGGGGAGCTCTTCAGCCCATCTGCCTTTCCTTCTTTCCAGTTTCTTCTTTATGCAGCTGATTACTACCTTATTACTGGATTATGCCTGACCGTTAGCTTTTGGATATCCTGGTGTGGATGTTACCAGATGGATGTTCCATTGGGCACAAAAGGCTGCTGTTCTTTTTCCCACAAATTGCGTGCCATTGTCGCATACTATTTCAGAGGGGATGCCATATCTACATATGATGTTGTGTTTGATGAATGCTATGACATCCTTTTCCTTGACTTGCCTGTATGAATCAGCTTCTATCCACTTGGAAAAGTAATCAGTCATTGCTAGCATGAAAACTTTTTGTCCGGGTGCTTGAGGTAGCTTCCCTACTATGTCCATGCCCCATTTCATAAATGGCCAGGGTACGGATATAGAGTGTAGTTCCTCAGATGGCTGATGGATATATGGTCCGTGAATCTGACAAGCTTTACATTTAGAGCTGAATTCCAGGCAATCGGCCCTCAAGGTGGGCCAATAATAACCTGTTCTGAGTATTTTGCTTGCCAGGCTTCTTCCACCTTTATGGTTTCCACAGTATCCTTCATGGATTTCTGATAATATCTGCTCAGCTTCTTGTGGTTCCAGGCATCTGAGGTACGGCCTAGCTTGCGATTTCTTAAAAAGCACATTGTCAATAATAGTATATGAAGCAGATTTTATTTTTAGTGCTCTGGCATCTTGCTTATTTAGGGGAAGGATTCCTTGTTGTAGCCAGTCATAGTAGGGTTTTGTCCAAGAATTGGCAATATAAATTGGGAAACTTTCATTTTATTTATTTATTGCAGGTTCTAGTAAATGTACGATGGGTATTTTGTCGAAGTCTAGGGGACTCAAGTTAGATCCTAGGCCGGCTAGAGCATCGGCCTGGTTATTCAAGTCCCTGGGAATTTGGTCAATATTGAAATTTTGAAATTTTCCTTTTAAAATTTGAACAACATCCAGATAAAGCATCATTTTGGGGTCTTTTGCAGTATATATCCCATTTACTTGGTTGGAGATAAGAAGGGAATCATTACGTACCTTTAGGTTTTGCACACCAAGGTCAATGCATACCTTTAATCCGGCTATTAGGGCTTCATATTCTGCCTCATTGTTGGTAGCCTCAAATGCACAACTTATAGCCTGTACTATCTTATCCCCCTGTGGCGATTTTAGTACTACCCCCAGGCCTGTGCCCCTCATGTTGGCTGCACCATCGACAAATAGGGTCCATTCTAGGTCTGTTTTGCCGCTGGTCAGTTTATTAACTTCTTTTATTAGGTCGGGTTCTAGGGTCGGACTAAAATCAGCCACAAAGTCTTCTAATGCCGGTGACTTAATTGCTGTCCTTGGTTCAAATGTTATATTGTATGTGCTTAGCTGGACTGACCATTTGCACATTCGTCCGGACAATTCTGGTTTCCTAAGTACAGACTTGATAGGAAGATTGGTTCTGACTATTATAGGGTGGCTTTCAAAGTATGGTCTTAATTTTGTGCAGCTCATAATTAAAGCTAAAACATATTTTTCAAGCAGGCCATACCTGATCTCTGCATCCAGTAGACTCTTACTTACATAATAGACAGGGTGTTGTTGTCCGTCTGCTTCTTTGACCAAGACTGCACCGACAAATGTTTCTTTGATCGATGGTATACTTGTCGGGGGTTCATCTTTTACTGGTTTTGCCAGTAAGGGAGGAGAGGATAGATATATTTTTAGGTCTTCAAAGGCAGCCTGATGATCAGGGGTCCATTGAAAGTCCTTGTTCTTCCTTAGCAGGTTATAAAATGATTTGCACCTCTCTAATGATCTTGAAATGAATCTGTTGAGGGCCGCTATTCTTCCAGTCAGCTTTTGTATGTCTTTGACCGCCTTTGGTGGTTCTAGCTCCAGAATAGCTTTGATCTGTTCAGGGCTGGCTTCTATTCCTCTTTTTGTCACCATATAGCCCAGGAATTTGCCTGTTGAGACTCCAAAGTGGCATTTTTGTGGGTTGAGCTTCATATTGAATTTCTCCAGTATTTAAAAGGCTACTTCCAGGTCTTTGACGTGGTCTTCTGCCTTTTTTGACTTGACTACCATGTCGTCTATGTAGACTTCCATGGCGTCTCCTATCTGGTCTTTGAACATCATGTTAACTAGCCTTTGGTAGGTTGCACCTGCATTTTTTAATCCAAAGGGCATAGCAGTATAACAATATATACCTCTTTCGATAATGAAAGCCGTGCTTTCCGATCTGCAGGTGCATTTTTATCGATTGAATCTACCGGAGGCATCCATGAATGTTAACATTTCGTGGCCTGCAGTGGCATCTACCATTGCATCGATGTGTGGCAGGGGAAATGGATCTTTTGGGCAGGCTTTGTTTAGGTCGGTGTAGTCTACACAGACTCTCCATTTGCCATTTTTCTTTTGGACGACTACTACGTTTGCAAGCCGATCGGTACATTACTTCCCCGATCATTCCCATGTCCAAAGAGCTTGTCAACTTCTTGGTTGATGATTTCATGCCTTTCTGCAGCCGAATTTTCTTCTCTTTTTCTCGTACAGGCTTAAAGGATTTGTCAATATTCAACTTATGAGTAATAACATCAAAGATCTATACCAGTCATATCAAAATGAGACCAAGCAAAACAAGACATTTTAGTTTTGAGAAAGTCGACCAGATTGGGTCCGATTGAGTCGGTGCATCGACCCTACAAGTACTTTCCTGTCAGGGAATTCTGGGTCCAATATGACCTTTCCTGTTTCCATCTGTGATTGTGCTACATATTCTTCCCTGACAGGTGATTTTAATTGTTATGCAAGGGACTTACCTGACTTTGAGGGTTTCAAAGCCTGAGTGTAACATTCCTGAGCCATCCTCTGTTCTCCCCTGATGGTGGTTATCCCCCATTCTGTTGGAATTTTCACACATTGATGGTATGTTGATGGGATTGCTTTGACATTGTGGATCCATGGTCTGCCCAGGATTACATTATATGAGGATAGGCAATCCATTACTCCAAATCTTTCATATGAAGCCACGCCTTCCACATAGGTTGGCAGGCTGATTTCTCCCAGGGTGTTCTTTGTTTCTCCGCTGAATCCAACCAGGACGCTGGATTTCTTGATGATCTTTCCTTCATCTATCTTCATGGCTTTGAGGACGTCAAGCATCACCAGGTTGATTGAACTGCCTCCGTCTATCAGGATTCTTGATACCTTTGCTATGCCAATTTGCATGGTGATTACCAAGCCGTCATGGTGTAGATCTGATATTCCCTGTAGGTCCGAGTCATCAAAGATAATAGCAGGCAATGACTTGGACCTGGAAAGGGGCTGAAGTCTGGATTCCCTGGATATTCTTTTGGCAGCTGAGCTGGTCAGACCACAGATTTCTGATCATCCATTTATGAACTTAACTTCATAGATGGGGGGAGGAGGAGGAGGATCCCTGCCGTTCCCTGAATCTCTCTTGTTTTGTGCTTCATCTTTGTTCTTTGGATGCTGGATTAAGTCCTTCAAAAAGCCTTTCTTTAGGAGATATGCCACCTGTTTCCTGAGTTGGATGCATTCTTCTGTGGTGTGCCCGATGTCTTGATGGAAGTCACACCATCTTGTTGGGTCTTTCCTGGGGTTGTCTGATTTCTTGGGCCATCTGACCGTATCTCCCAGGCTTTCCAGGCGTTTGATTAATCCTGCAGTATTAATAGAGAAGTTATATTCAGGAATAGTTGGAAGGCTAGAAAGGTTACCTTTATGTTCTTGTGCCATGTTGACTTCAGATCGTTCAGGCCTGGAATATGGTGCTGATCTGGGGTTGCTTCCTTTCTGGTAGGAGGTTTTCCTGTTAGTGTGTCCATAACCTTGCTTCCCTCCGGATGAATTAGTCCTGAAGTTGAGATCTTCCTCCAATCTGACATGTTCTAAGGCGATGGATTGAACAGTGGCAAAGGTTGGGCATGCTTTCTTGGTCAGGTCTGCATAGATGTCACTATCAAGCAGGACTCCTTGCCTAAAGGCTTCTACCGCTGTTTCTTCATCACACCTGGGAATGGCCACCTTTTCTTTGACAAATCTGGCCAGGAATTCTTTGAGAGATTCTTCAGGAAGTTGCTTTACCCTGAACAGGTTACTGGGTCTCTTAGCCATATCTCTGCTTCTTGCGAATTGTTGATTGAAGGCATTGATTAATTCTGCGAAGTTCTTGATACCTCCATTTGGGAGATTAATGAACCACTGTAATGCTGCTCCGGTCAGGGTTGTACCAAAGCCCTTACACATGCAGACCTGCCTGAGTTCACTGGGTATTGAGGCAGCCAACATTTTCTGTTTGAATATGGCAACGTGATTTTGTGAATCAGAGGTTCCATCATAAGTTCTCATGGATGGAACAGTAAATTTCTTGGGGAGATCAATCTTTGCAATTTCATCCGAAAGGGTGAATCTGCAAAGTCATCAACTTCTACTTGACCACAGGGTCTGGCACTCCAGGTATGTTTTCTATTTTATTGTGGAGTTTTTGAATTTCCTGAAGCATGGCCATCATTATTGCTGCTTCAGTCTTGTTTGTTTCGTCATTGGGAATGGTTGGGAAACCAGATAATGTATCCTTCTCCGGGGTTCCAAAATTGGAGAAGTCAATGTTTTTGATAATGGATGAGAATGGGGTTCCTGGTTCGAATCTGGTCTTGGAGCCCGAAGCCTGATTTTCCAATTTTTTTCTCAGGCTAGACTCAGATTCCTTCAGCCTATTGATTTCTGCTTCTGCTTGGGCTCCCTTCTCTTGGATTGTTTCCAATTCTTTGATCTTGGCCAGGGCAGCCGCTAATTGTTGTTCTGAGGTGAGTTCCACCATTTTTGTGTGTGAATATTAAATGAAAGATGGTAAAAGGAATTTTTTGATTAAAGAACTAGATGCCCCACGGTGGGCGCCAATTGTTTTAGCAGGATTTTACTGAACGGATCCGGCCTGATTAGAGAGTAATTTGGGTATCTAATTCTATATATTTGGTAGAGATTAAGGAATAGATAACAAAAGAAAAGACTTAATTATAGAGAATATTGTTTATATTGTAAGGACGAACTGAGTACAGATTAGTATATAAGATCGGATATTTTAAGAGTAAAGAAGGATAGAAAAAGTGTAGAACAATTAAAGAGTAAGTATTGATCCCTGGTTATCTCTTTACAAAGGCTATATATAGTTCTTTTTTCTATCAACGTTACAATGATCAACGTTACAATAATCAACGTTACAATGATCAACCTCCTCCCCAAATGTAGGAGTTGTTGCCGGGTTAATAGGGCATGTTCCCTATTAATTCGCTTGACTTATTCTTCTTTTAACGAATCCTCAACCCTTTCTCTCCTTTCCGTCTTGATTCATAGATGATAGGGTCTTATGGTTGGACTTGGTCTTCCTTGAGTATAGGACACGATTATTTATTCTCAACAACTTCACTTCTTGTTTATCTTTCTCAATCCAGCCTGTTTTAATGCTCTGCCAGGTTATTCTATACTTACCATCAGGCTTCTCTTCCAGGATTTTAGTAGCCTTCTTGCTATAATATTCTTCAACAACTAAATTTGTCCGGTCTTCGTCTCCTTCAATCAGCCTTGTAAGGTCAGGCCAGGCTAATCTGGGCCTAACAGGTACCATATTGTCTCACAAAAAACCCATAGGGGGTGAGAGAAGGAGCACATGGGGTGGGTGCCCACCTTGTCCTCTCTACCCATATACACCTCTAATTAATATTTCCTCCATTCCAATCATTTGTATACATTTGTTGAATATATGTGAGTTATATTTTAATCAAATGTATACAATTGATTGGAATGGAGGAAGTACCATATTGCTACGCTATTGCTTTAAAATAAGACCCTAAGTTGAAACTGAAATAGGGTATTGGAAACTGAGGAGGCATCCACCGTAAGTTGAAACTGAAAAAGGGTCTTGGAAACTGAAGAGGCATCCACGTTTTCTTCTTCTTCTTCTTCTTCTTCGTATTCCAGCACTAATTCCAAATTGTGAAGGAGGGGGAGGAGTGAAAGTTTGGAAAGGACGCGCTTGCTGCAAGTAATAAGGTGATTTCTAAGGTAACATAGTTATATATAGAGTAAAGAGGGTAGAAGAAAGTATGTTGAAGGTTGAACATGGATGAAAGTTTGCACCAGCATTTTCTTCAGAATTTTCAATCTTCGTTCTATAAATTTCTTATTAATACATGTATTGCAGAAGTCCGTGGTTGATATCATGTATTGCTGAACCTTGTTTTTAAGCTTTCTAGTTTAAGAATCGATGGCTAGAAAGCTTAAAAACAAGGTTCAGCAATACATGATATCAACCACGGACTTCTGCAATACATGTATTAATAAGAAATTTATAGAACGAAGATTGAAAATTCTGAAGAAAATGCTGGTGCAAACTTTCATCCATGTTCAACCTTCAACATTACAATACCCTGATACCTCAATACCCCAATACCCTCATACCCTGTTAGGGTAATACCCTCATACCCCCAATACCCTTATACTCCAATACCCTCATACCCCCAATACCCTTATACTCCAATACCCTCATACCCCCAATACCCTCATACCCCCAATACCCTTATACTCCAATACCCTCATACCCCCAATACTGTATTGCAGAAGTCCGTGGTTGATATCATGTATTGCTGAACCTTGTTTTTAAGCTTTCTAGTTTAAGAATCGATGGCTAGAAAGCTTAAAAACAAGGTTCAGCAATGCCAACCAACAACAAAAATTCATGCAAGAAGAGAACTTGCTTCACTGGTGAAGTAATTTCTCTCAATATTCTTAATCAAATCCGACGGTCGAAAATCACTAAATCGTTTACTGGCTTTATTATATATAAAGCTAAAGATTATAGAGAACCTAATAACAATGGTGGATTTTCACAATCTCCGCAAAAAATATGCTCATTTTCTACTCAATTTTCACGAGTTTCGGCTTCTTCTAGTTCTCAAGGTTGTTGGGTATTTTGATTTTAGTTATATGTCCCGTTGTCCCAATTATTTGTTTACGTTTGATTAAAATAAGCTTTATAGAGAATACAAAAGGTAAACAAATGAGGCCTTGTTTGGTTACCCCATGGAAATCTGTGGGCCATGTACACCGCTTGGCGAGCTACCGTGGCTAACATTTCCCCTCATCTCAGATTCCTCCAATGCTTCTTTGACTTCTTGCAAGCTCTCCTTACACTTGGCAATGCTTTCGGTGATCTCAAACAATGTTTCTTGACGATAAGCAATCTCTGCCTTACAGCTTGCCAACTTCTTGGTCAACTCCGATGGACTATCCAAAACTGAACCTTTTGCACATAATAAACTAAGCTGGTTGTTTGCAGCCGAAAGGGCATCAAGAGATTCTTTTTGGGATTTCGTCAATTCCTTGAAACGTTGTTGTTCCTTGTCACGATAGGTTTCGAGATCTTCAGGAGAAGTTTCGATGCTGATGAGTTGCTCGATATGAGCAAGAGAAGATGCTTGTTTAATGTATTTCATTACTTTGGAGTAAAGTGGGTTGTAATCGACTTGTAGACACTCCAAGGCAGAAAATGTGGAGTTCGCCTCCTTTGTCATCAACTCGTGACTATGTGGGTTCATGGACTCCAATTTTTTTATCAGATCGTTTTGAAGCTGGAGAGCGAAGTTCCCAACTGCTTCTAGTGTCGTACTTGTCATATTACTTCCCTCGTGTAGGTTGTCTTTCAGAGGGCTTGGTGGGTTTGAAAAATTAAGACCCTTGGCTGAGCACCTGAAAAAGGCAGATAGAAATGTGTGAAGATTTTTAGAAACATAGAATGTTTACTCGGATAATAACAAGACAAAATAAAACAACGCCCCATACTTTTACTTAAATAAAAAAATTTCATATGAAGCGCACCTTCTAGGACTCCCTCGTCAAGCATTTGGTTGTTCAATTCACTACCATTTTGAACTATCATTTCCGAATCTGGACTTTCTGGAATAATGTTCGCAAAAGGATGAGGATGAACTCCTGGGGTTTCCATAGGTAACCCATAAGGTTCACCTTGAATCTCCTCCTCGTCACTTTCCATACGAACAACATCTTTACTAGGGGTTCGTGCAGACATCTCAATGGCATCAAGTTGCATTGCTACTTCATCGGTAATTTCAAAGTCATCCAATGTAGCACTCTGACAAGCAACCGGATTTGAAGAGGTGATTGATAGAGATTCAGGAGAAATATCGAGCCATTGTCTAAAGTTACATGCTCCATGTCCCTGGATAGTGCCAAATAATCAGAACCCGTAAGACAACAGTAATTTAGTTACCAATGTGTTAGAAAGGTGGCATGTGGAAGGGCTAGGAGTTCATATGTACCCGGAGTTACCTCTAGACTAACAACTTTATGAACGAGGTTGTTTCCAAATGACTCATAATGAAAATTGCATGTGAGTTTCCACATAATCTAAGCCTTTTGATGGGTGCATATGAGTCTCTTATTTGGAAATAGATTTAAGGTATGCTTCCTCCTCTTCCATTTACTAGTGTAATCACATGCTCCTAGAGTCCTCAGTAAAACATTTTAAAACCCTTTTACAATAAAACATCTTAAACCAACCTCAGATGGCTACTAGCACGGTATTTTCCTTTCCTCTTTGCTATTCTTTATACTCTTATCGGCTGACTCTTTTAAGACCGATAACAAAGACTGTGTTTTGCCAAGAAGACGATAACTCTACATAAGTGGTTTAAGATGGAGAAGTTAATGGAGCAAAAGACAATACCAAATCAAGTAAAATAATGGACTAATGATTTAAAGTTCACGAGGAGGAGGAGGAGGAGGAAGAAGAAGAAGAAGAAGAAGAAGAAGACGGTTTCCACTGTCAAAAAAACGTAACTACTCTATCATGCATTAACATTTGAAATAATCTGAATAAAGTTGTACCTTAAATCTATTTCCAAATAAGAGACTCATATGCACCCATTGAAAGGCTTAGATTATGTGGAAACTCATATGCAATTTTCATTATGAGTCATTTGGAAACAACCTCGTTCATAAAGTTGTTAGTCTAGAGGTAACTCCGGGTACATATGAACTCCTAGCCCTTCCACATGCCACCTTTCTGACACATTGGTAACTAAATTAATGTTGTCTTACGGGTTCTGATTATTTCGCACTATCCAGGGACAGGGAGCATGTAACTTTAGACAATGGCTCGATATTTCTCCTGAATCTCTATCAATCACCTCTTCAAATCCGGTTGCTTGTCAGAGTGCTACATTGGATGACTTTGAAATTACCGATGAAGTAGCAATGCAACTTGATGCCATTGAGATGTCTGCGCGAACCCCTAGTAAAGATGTTGTTCGTATGGAAAGTGACGAGGAGGAGATTCAAGGTGAAGCTTATGGGTTACCTATGGAAACCCCGGGAGTTCATCCTCATCCTTTTGCGAACATTATTCCGAAAAATCCAGATTCAGAAATGATAGTTCAAAATGGTAGTGAATTGAACAACCAAATGCTTGACGAGGGAGTCCTAGAAGGTGCGCTTCATATGAAAAAAATTTATCCAAGTAAAAGTATGGGGCGTTGTTTTATTTTGTCTTGTTATTATCCGAGTAAACATTCTATGTTTCTAAAAATCTTCACACATTTTTATCTGCCTTTTTCAGGTGCTCAACCAAGGGTCTTGATTTTTTCAAACCCACCAAGCCCTCTGAAAGACAACCTACACGAGGGAAGTAATATGACAAGTACGACACTAGAAGCAGTTGGGAACTTCGCTCTCCAGCTTCAAAACGATCTGATAAAAAACTTGGAGTCCATGAACCCACATAGTCACGAGTTGATGACAAAGGAAGCGAACTCCACATTTTCTGCCTTGGAGTGTCTACAAGTCGATTACAACCCACTTTACTCCAAAGTAATGGAATACATTAAACAAGCATCTTCTCTTGCTCATATCGAGCAACTCATCAGCATCGAAACTTCTCCTGAAGATCTCGAAACCTATCGTGACAAGGAACAACAACGTTTCAAGGAATTGACGAAATCCCAAGAAGAAGCTCTAGATGCCCTTTCGGCTGCAAATAACCAGCTTAGTTTATTATGTGCAAAAGGTTCAGTTTTGGATAGTCCATCGGAGTTGACCAAGAAGTTGGCAAGCTGTAAGGCAGAGATTGCTTATCGTCAAGAAACATTGTTTGAGATCACCGAAAGCATTGCCAAGTGTAAGGAGAGCTTACACGAAGTCAAAGAAGCATTGGAGGAATATGAGATGAGGGGGGTGGAATGGAGTAAAGCTCAGGCTGCATTTCAGAATGCCAGGGCTCAGCTTCGAAACTGAAGTGTCCAAGTAGTAGCTGCTGTTGCGTGGTGAAAATATTAGGTACTAACAATTTCTATAGGGGTATGTATAATGTGAAGATTGACCTCTAATTTATTAAGAGTATGTAATATGGTACTATGGTTGAGTGTTGGATAAGATTGTCTTGTGCAGACAAAGGTAAGATGTAGTGGTGAGTCTGTCTGCAGACAAAGGTAACATACCCCTTGTGCTTGTAAATGAGATTTATATACCCGGTTGGGAATATAGTCCCGCTAGAGCTGATCAAAAGCGGGCTTGGGCCGGACATGGGTCGGGCCCAACTGTTAAAAAGGTGTCCGACGGGCCTTATTTTATAGCCCGAGCCCGCTAAGCGGGCCGGTTTCCACTGTCCGTACCAGCCCACTTCAAGAGAGCGGGCCGGCCCGCGGGCCTGACTAAAATCAAATAAAGAAATTAGTGTTTCTATTAAAACACTAGTTTGTTATCGTTTCATCTCACTAAAATTTAACAATTGTCTTTAAAAGCTTACCTTTAATAAAGTAAATTAATCTTCAAAAGATAAGTTTACTAGATTTTGGAAAAAAAATACAAGTGTGGCAATGTTCTGATCCTATAAGCATCAAAATTTCATTTCTGCCTTGGTCTTTGTGCGGCATTGATGGCGGTTACATACACTTTTTTTGTAAATACTTGAAAGGTACTATCTTTATACGACAATCCCGTTAGCATGTCCATTCTCAGCGAATCTTTATACGACAAGTGTAAATCCGACAGTCTCCCAGTTATACGTAAAACATAATATTCATTTGCGCTACATAATTAGTTTGGAGTGTACAAATTATAAATAAATAAGTAGAGAACGGCGGAGGATTGAGGGTATGAGGACTTTTATAGGGTTACTTTTAATAGCGGGCCTAGCGGGCCGTCCATGGGCAATTTTGTTTAGTCCAAGCCTGTCCATTTATTCTAGCGGGCCTAGTTTTCTTGTCCGTTACCCATTTAATTTTTTATTTTTCTTGTCCAAGTCCGCTATATTAGCGGACCGAACGGGCTGGGCCAAACGGGTCAGCCCGCACTTGATCAGCTCTAAGTCCCGCATAGAAACACCCATCTCTAACTGACCAGGATCATAAAACCGTGGTAAAAGGTTGATCAAATTAGGGAGATTAAGATAATTATTAGTGTTATACATAATAAACCCAGCAAATGATTTAGTGATTTTGCATCGACGAATTTGATTGAGAATTTCAAGAAAAATTACTTTACTAAGTGAAACAAGTTCTCTTCTTGCATGAATGTCGGGTTAAGACATATGATTCTCGTCTTAAATAAGCATCTTTGTACTATGTTTAGAGTGAGATGAAATCTTTAAACGGTAAAAATTGGGAATAAATAAAAGTTCACAAATTCTAATTTAGAAAGGATACTGCTAGGTAAGCGTGAAGTCTGCTAGGTAAGCGTGAAGTAGTGTAAGACTTCTTAAGAAAGCTTGAGGTGCTGAGGAAGTCACTTAATTTTAAAACATTCCTAAATTTTCTGTCTAATTTAGTCATCCCCTTCCGGCCCTTTTTTAGTGGGCTTGGATATTTACGGTTAAAGTTCGGAAACTTTGACTTCCAAAAAGCAAGTGTGATAAACATAGATAAATCGCGTTTTCTTAAGGCCATACACAACCGGGCCCGATTAGAATGTTAGCTAAGGACAAAGTTTTAAACGTAAACCGTTACAAAGTACATGCCCGTTCAAGTTCTAAAGAGTTCATGCTCCATTTCCTTAAGAACCGTACTCCATTGCTTATACGGTAAACCGTTACAATTACGTGCTAGACTTGATTGGCTCATAATTGAGCCGAAAACTAATGACGTGGTTAACAAGTAGGCTAATATAAACTACGGAGTAATATTCTTTACCATCTTTGAACGTAGTAGAAGTTACGGTGCTTTAGTAGGGGTTGTTAGTTCTAGTCACAAACTGAATAGAAAAACCAAAATCATCAAGACTTGTGATTGTAACTACCAGTAACTAACAGTAATACGAACCAATGTTGGAGGCCGATGGTGTAAATTCAACCAACTGAGTGGAGGCCAATGGTGATTCAACGGGCCAGAAGGCTCCTGTACAAATAAATAAAATAAACCAAAAGTAGGAAACATTGAAATCAGAAATCCTGGATGTGTTGGTGTTATTTAGCTAATTAAAGTGCATTCCAACTAATTCATGGTTGTTATCGATCATGGGCATTTGTCAAAGTCAGCAAAAGCTTCTTGTGAATTCAATGAACATAGCATAACTTGAAACTAATTCAAACATGCACAATCAAGTTTATTTGAATGGGTTTTCTCCTAATGTTGAAGAAAGAATCTTGACTGCATCTGGTTTCAATAAGGGGTCATTCCCTTTTAGATATCTTGGGGTGGATATTTCTTACAAACGATTAACAAATAGCCAGTGTACTAAATTAGTGGACAAGATTGTGAAGCGCATTCGAGGGTGGGGTGCTAAGAAACGCAGCTATGCAAGTCGTCTTATCTTGGTTAGGTCCGTTCTTACACAACTTCATTGCTATTGGTCTCAGATATTTCTGCTGCCTAAGGGAATTCTTAATAGAGTTGACAGTGTTTGCCGTAACTATCTCTGGTCAGGTAGTGATAACTACCAGCGAGTACCTGCAGTTTCTTGGGACACTTGTTGTTTAGCTAAATACTCATGGTGGGTGGCTAATAAGAAAGACAGTATGTGGGTGCGATGGGTCCACCACATATATATAAAACAACAAGATTGGTGGGATTATATGCCTAAGGTATGTTTTATAAACTGGTTGGTCGTTCGAGGAAGGCTGGGTACCAAAGACCGTCTGCTACAGTTTGGGATCACTAGTGACGGGTTATGCTGTCTTTGTGGAAATAATCCTGAAAACCTCAAGCATCTATTTTTTGATTGTCCATATAGTAATGCTTGTTTACAGCTTGTGGACGACTGGATTGATGTGCATTCTATTGGAAAGGGCTACTAAAAAAGCAAGTTGTGATGGCCAGTTATGCAACACTTGTTTACTTCATTTGGATGGCACGAAACCAGGCAAGAATGGAGGGAGCGGTAATATGTCCTACTGTTCTTTTGCACAAATTACAACAGAGTCTGGTTTATAGATTTCAATGTATTAAGGCGCATATTCATTGTAACAGAGATCATAGATGGTTTACTAGATTGAAATTAGTGGTGGGATAACTGGAGGATAAATATGAAATGAGGAGTATCTGTATGATGTAAGTTATATCTTGTATGTGTTACATTTTGAGCTTAATGAGAATTTTCACATTCTACCAAAAAAAAAAGTTTATTTTACTTTTGAAAGAATATGCAACCTAGAAAAGCGTAGTAGTTGAAAAAATACTTACGAGAGCCAATCGTACTCATAACCTCCCTCTTCTGGTTATCCGGATGTAGGTTCAGAAAAACCATCGCCTTCATTTCCGTGTTGAGCACACCGATTACTTCATCCACGATTTCAACTTTCATGTTGTGGGATGAGACCAAGTTAGCGAGAGCTCGAGCTAAAGCTTCCTTCAATTGCGGCGTCAATTTTGATTTTGATCCCGAAGACGATCCCGATCGGCCCGTCGAGAATGTCCTGGACATGTTTGACAGTGATATAGGGTTTGCACTCTTTCTCGAGAACGTTGGGACACGTTTCCGACTGAAGACTCTGAAAAGTTTTTCCTGGAAAGAAGTTGGACAAGGAACTTTCTACCAAGAACAAAAGATTATTGGCAAAAGAGGTTCAGTAAAGCAAAGCATTAGATCCACTTTGTTAAGGCAAGAATGCACGATTAAGCCATAATAGCCAATGCTATGACCCTATTCAACACCGAGATGTAATACTATGCTTGTAAATAAGATTAATGCAATTATAGATCTAGCAGCATAGCAGGCAGGGATGGAACACACACAATGTCAAAGGCACAACAGATAAATGAAGGAAAGACGATGAAAACATCCTCCATCTTCAGCGGGAAACCACTCAGTTTAGAGCGCCATCAAAAAAAAATCCCTATAGGGGCACCACCCACGCATACTGAAACAGCACATGAACACACGGGACATGGTTTGTGTTTTAACTGACAGAACGAAAGAGTAAAAGGTTTCTTCATGTGAGAAGTCACATCTAAAACTTAATGAGCGATGGGAAATCAGGGAAACTCAGAAGAAATCAGCAACGATTTAGAAGATATTGGAATACTAAACCTCTAGTGAACTTCTACCACATTCACTCAAAAAGGGAAAAAATACAAGGATAGACGGAAATAGAAAGATTAAGAAAAAGGAAGGAGACCAGTAATTTCCAAAAATTGTTTTAGAAAGATTGAAATTTTAGATTACCGTCTCATCCTATGATTTATTTTCCTTTTTTTGGATGATTTTAGTTTTGTGATCTAAAGTGATTTTGTTGAAATTTTATAGAGGATTCTGTCTTTTTTTTTTAAATATAAAATAATAACCGATGATTCGAGTCGAAGAGCTCTATGTAAATGGTTAATTTTTGAATGTCGATTTCTGTCCTTCAATTTTTAATAACAAATTGTAGATCTGGTTTTTTATTATTTTTCAACTTTATTACTTCAATTAATTTTCTTTTTAGTAAGTGTTTTTTTTTTCCAATGGATGCAAGTATACTATATTTATGACTGTTTTTGCCAACTTTAACGTGATTTTTCTAATTCAAAATGATAAGAATAATGATATGAATTTGTTTGAGCCTTCACATTCAATAATGGGAGTGTAATTAATTCTGTAGAGATCATAGAGGTCCCCACATCAGAAAAAAAAATTCATTCCTGAAAATCAGCAGCCAATCAGAAGGCATGAAAAAATCTAGCTTTTATACTAGGTAGATTTATAGATATAAAAACAAGACGTGCGTAGCACGGGATACTACCTAGTGTTATTTATAATCATAAAATATACTCCGTATATTTTATTAAATTTAAACGGCGTGTCCCATACCCTAATTTTTATGGGCTGTCGTATTACGTGTCGAAGTCGTGTCCGTGTCAGTTTATGCTACCTAGTTATATGTCCCAAAAAAAATCGGAACTAAAACTGATCCTATTATCGGTTTGTCACCTCTATCCGGTACATTGTGGGAAGCAGTTTTCTTTTTATCATCATTTACTGCTGCAAATAAATCCCCAACCACATTCCTCACCTGCATTTTTTCCATTTTTTAATTCTTTCAATTTTCTTCATATAGCCCGTCACTTCATTACTAGCCTGTCACTTTACTTCTAGATTATCTCCTCCCCTCTCTTCCGTCACTTCCTGCAAATTTAAAGTTTTCTTTTTGCCCTCGTTTATGGCGCCTGCACCATATCTATATGATCCTTAGACCATCCGCATCCATCATCACATATTTTCCATCACTTTACTCTTTTTCATCATTTCTCTATCCTAATCACATATCCACCTCACCTTTTCTACCATCACCAAATTTTACTCATTTTTCCCCACATCAATTAACCATCAATTTTTTCACTTTCTTACTTTATCCTACCCCACACATTTTTTATTTAACAAAAACCTAACATTAACTTTATTTTTATAATTGTGTAAGTTAATTAATAATCGTATTTAGTTAATAATCGTACTTTTAAAAATAGAGAAAATATTTTTCATTAAAAAATTGAAAACATTACAAATTCTAAGACAATAATACATAACATAATAAGAAACTATGAGTACAAGTTGCTGATTTAAATACTTCAATTTCCATCGCCAAACCGTTGCCAAATATGCTCAATTAAATGTTTTTTTAAGGACTTGTGCGTGTTTCTAGAACGCAAATTGTCACGATTTACTATATATCTATCAATTTCAATCTGATATCCCGCTCCGTACTCAGCTTCTTGAACTTGTGAATGAAGATTCTCATACTCTGAATAATCAGCATAATTTGCATATGTATCACGTTCATCTTCCACTATCATGTTATGTAGTATAATACATGTCGTTATTACCTTATTTAACATGGACTCTTTCCATGTTAAAGCTGGTTTTCGAATAACTGCGAATCGCGCCTGAAGTACTCCAAAAGCACGCTCCACATCCTTCCTTGCTGCCTCTTGTCTTTCAGCAAACAACTTATCCTTCGGTGTTTGTGGAAGAGAGACTTATGGTATAAAAGTTGGCCATTGAGGATATATACCGTCGGTCAAATAATAACCCGTGTCAAACTGTTGACCATTAACTATATAATTAACCCGAGGAGCTCGCCCATTTAATACGTCATCAAAAACAGGTGACCGGTGTAACACATTTATATCTTTGCACGATCCAGGTACACCAAAAAATGAATGCCATATCCATAGATCTTGTGATGCAACTGCTTCCAATATCACAGTCGCTTCTCCACTTCGTCCTTGAAACTGACCTCTCCAAGCCTTAGGACAATTTTTCCACTTCCAATGCATGCAGTCGATACTTCCTAACATGCCCGGGAATCCTCTATACGCTCCAACCTGTAAAAGCCTTTGAAGATCTTGAACAGTTGGACGTCTTAGATACTCATCCCCAAATTGATGAATAACAGCTTCAAGAAATCTAACAAGAACCTTCCTTGCTGTTGATTCTCCAAGCCTCAAGTACTCGTCCACTCTATCAGCAGCCTCTCCATATGCTAAGAGACGAAGAGCTGCTGTGCATTTAATTAATGGTGACAAACTTAACCTACCTGTAGCATCAGGTTTGTGCTGAAAATGCCTATCATAAGCTCCTACACCCTCTACAATACGCAAGAATAAATGTTTGCGCATTCGAAACCTACGTCTAAACATTTGTGGAGGGTAAACTGGGTTTTCCGAGAAATAATCGTTAAAGAGATGGACATGGCCCTCTTCTCGATTTCTCTCAATATATGTTCTTTCTTTATTATTTGACATATAGTTTACCAATATAAGTGGTATAACATTATTTGCCATATAATTTACCATATACCTGACTGCTTCGTATGTTGCAACTCTTTTCTGCCTCCGCAGCTCCTGCCTAGCATTCTCTTCTGACGAGGTAGATGATGAGGAAGAAGATGATGGTGGTGAGCCTGGGGGAGAAAGATGATAAGAACTTGAGGGATACATTTTTTTGTTAAATATGAGAATATTTTAGAGTTATTTGAGTGATTTAAAGATAGTGAGGGTGAGTGCTTTATATAAAGGAAATTGATGAGGATAAGATAAGGTTTTATGTTGATAGTGTAAGATTTTCTTCGGATTTATAGGGATGTTGTTAGATTTTATGTGGATAAGAGATAAGATAAGATTTTATAATATAATACAAGTAGATAAAATTTAATATATTACATTACAAGACAATATTTTACATAATAGAAATACATTACTTTCTAATAAAAGAGAATAATATAAAACTAAACTAGTACGAAATACATTACTTTCTAATAAAAGTGCATAATATAAATTAAAATAGCACGAAATACATTACTTTCTAATAAAAGAGCATAATATTTTCTAAAATAGTACGAATTACTATAATAGTTCTCTTATGAGTTTAGCCTTCATCTCTTCCATTTCCGGAGTTAAAGACGGACAGTCCATTAGTTTGCTAAGTATTGACCAATTAACCTTCTTTTCTTTGACCCTTACTTTCTCTTCATCTATGGCCAGCCTCCTCACCTCATTATCTTTATCACCAGTCATATTAAAATTCAAATTCTTCACGGCGTTACTGAAATGACTCACCTCTTCGATAACAGTTTTCAACGCTCCCTTACCTTTTTTAGCTGCATCTCTACCAATTGGACGAGTATTAGATGCACTTCCTTCTTCTACAGACCAAGCTGGAGAGAACCCTCCATCATTAAGCCTAGTTCTCTTACCACTACTACCTCTTTCGGGTGTACCAACATTTGTAGGAGTGGTTGGATCTTCTTGTTGAGCTCTTTTCCCCGGATTAATTTCGGCATATGGAGCAATGTGATCTTCCCATTTTCTATAATGTCTTAACAAGCGCCAAGCATGTTCATAGTTAAATTTTCCTTTATGTAACTTATGAGCCATTTGAATGACGTCATCTTCTGACATCCCACTTCTCTTGATTCGATTAGCTTCTGCAAAACAATCACCCCATGCCATGACGGCTCTGCATATACGCCGCATTCTGCCACCAATAAAATTGCCAGTCTTCTGTCTAAGTTTAAGTGGATTGGTAAGACGAGCTTCTTCATACAAAGATGTGACTTTCCCCTAAAGTGCATCTTTCTTTTGGTTAGGGCCAACAATACTATCTTGAGAGACACTCATAAATGACGAAATCAAAGCTTCACCCTCTTCCCGGGTAAAATGTACAATATGACTCGATGCCTCCTCATTGTTGTTATTGTCTTCTAGTTCTTCAATTTGAACATTATTTTGAGGAGTATTTCGGTAATTCGGAGGTGTTTGAGAAGGAAATGGGAGGTAATTATTTTCTTGTGATGAGAAATTATGACTCAAAGGTACAATATTAATATTTGGTCGATATAATGGCGGTGGCGGTGGAGGATTAGAATGAGTTTGTTGAAATGGATTAATATTATATTGTCGAGAGAGATATTGATTTTGAGGGGGCTATGGAATTTGTGTGTGTGACGTATTTTGTTGGAGATACGGATTTTGTGAGGGCAATGAATTTTCTTGTATAATATTACTATGAGTTTGTTGAAATTCATTCCACAATTCTAATATTCTGGGATCGTGATAAGTGCATTTTTTATACATTTTAACCCCTTATATTAGTTTGATTTTACATATCATTTAGCACTTATCAAAGTGTTTTTAAGCTAATATTGTGTTTCTAGTGCAATTGTGTGTTCAAGTGTGTTTTGTAGGAAAATGAGCTAAATGAGCTAAACTACTATAAAATGTGCTAACACTAGAAGCAAGGCTAAGTATGAGAGAATGGACCAACATGGAAGATGTGCATGGACTAACAATGCCAAAATGATGGACCAAAATGTAGATGTGCAACAAATACAAATGCAAAATGAAGCCCACATTACAAGTCCACAAAATTCTACATAAGATGCTCAACTTGAGATGCTCTTAGGATTCTCATGGGATGTAAATTGAGTGATTAACCAAAGGCTTAAAGATGGGATTAATGGCTTACATGGGATTCTCTAGGCAATTACTCAAGCAATTAAGAGAAAATATTTGGGGTTGACTCCTTGTATTTACCCTAAGTTTCACCCCTCATTTTCTATATAAAGGGTGTAGACTACAACTCCTACACCATCTTTTCTACACACTTTTACATAGAAATTCTCTCTAAATTTATTAGTTAGTTTAGGTTAGCTCTTAGTTTAGATTTAATTTATGTTATTTACATTTCCTATTTACATTACAAGTTATAAAACAATTTACATTTACAAGTTATTTATACTACAAGTATTGTTCTTTATTTCCATTTCCATTTCCAATAAGGTAATTTCTTATTCATATTTTCATTATGTTTTCCATTTCATTTATCATTAGTATAATTTACATTTCCACCATGTTAGAGTAGTTTATTTTGTCTAAGGAGTAAGGAAAACCATGCATGACTAAGTAAATTGTAAATGTTAAAATGAGGCTAAGTTAAATTGATAAATTGTTTCTATCACATGTTTGCATCGTCACGTTTAATCTATGTTTAAAGGCCTTATTCATTGATTAAGTTTGTTCATTCATTCTAAAAGTCGAGAGGCACGGAATTGAATTAGACTAAGTATGTGTAGTAGGGCGACCTAGTCATGGACGAGAGTTTATCTAGGACCCGGTCTATGGTTGACACTAATATCGTAAGGTGGGTGTCTTTAAGCCTAAACATTTATCGTAAAATCAACTTCCTAACTTGACATGAGCATTTACATAATTAGCATGTGTGACCCGACCTCCCTAGACATTTTCTTTATTATTGTTTTATCATCACATCAAACCAAACCAATCAATCAACCGTTAACCTACCGAGATAAAAGTTCAATCCATAGCAACTAATTAACAACTCCCGTCTCTTTGTGGTTCGACCCCTACGTACTACATTAATTTGTGTCTAGGGTATAAATATTATTTTTGCATAGGTGTGCGATAGCCTATCAGATCGAGATTTTCATAATAAGGTGGTCTTGGATTATTTGGATCCATAAAATGGATAAATATGAGAGAATAATAAGTAACATGCAAATTAAAAATATAGTAAAATATAAGAAGAGTTGAATGAGAAATTATAAAAAAAATTACCAACTATTTAAAGAAAATGTGAAAAAATATTGATCAGTTAAAATAAAACTAGCCGTTTTATACCGTTTGCTAGAAATTACACTGAAGATTAACATAGCCGTTGCAATTGGTATTGGGATCTGTGAGTTTTTTGCCAACCTTTTCATTCTTTATAATAAAATAAGACCAAATGGCCATCAATTTACCCATCAGAACAGCGACTATCATCACTTCACTTTTCTAAAGTGACTACCAATACATGAAAAGGCACCATCACTTTTTGTCCTTTTTCCATCAACTTTCAATAATTGACCACCGATGCATATGGTCTTAGATATAACGTAGAGCTGGTAGACCTGGCAATTCAGGTCAATGGGTCGGGTTCAAGTCGGGTCATTTCGGATTTTTCATTTGATTTTAGGTTAATTCGGGTCGGGTCATTTCGGGTTTCGACTTGGGCAAATTCTTATTTGTCACGGATAGTATTTTTAACCGAAATCTCACACACCATCTATCCTAGACAACATTACTAGCCTTTGCATTGCTTCCAACAAATGTCAATCTTTCTTTGCATTGATTTCAGTTGAATGATTTGGATTTGTCGAGTCTATACTCGTCACCTGTCAGAAATTGTTCTGTGTTAAAGGGCATGAATCATCTATGTTTACGATTTCGAGCCTTGGTAGAAAAATTCTTTAATCGGCCGATTTTACAACTTTTCAACATCATTTTCCTGTCCCAAGATTATAGGTCAGTTTGAGTCTTACATTGATGATTTCGGGTTAATTCGGGTCGGCCCGGGTCATTTTGAGCTTCGGGTTTCTATTCGGCCAAACGAGGTCGTGTTATTTCAGGTCGGTCATTTTCTGATGGATCAATGAATAAGTAAGAAAAAATCATTTAAACTTGGGCCATATTCGGGTCGGGTCGGGTCACACTCGGGTGATGTAATGCGGGTCATTTCGGGTCTCAAGTTAACCTTTTTGGTCGGGTGGCGTCCTTTTTACATACTCCATTATAAAAGTGTAAAAGCGCCTTATAAAAGACAAAATTTAATGTGTCGTGTGTATAGCAATCCATACCAATTGAACTATAGTTGGTGTCATTAAGACCGTCATAACTTAAGAGATCTAACAATTTCCTTTCAAAAGTCAACCACAACGAAGCCCGTGGAACCAATCACGATTCCACGTAGACTCGTCGGTTTAGTTTCGGTCAGTACACGATAAATGCGACCAATGTCGTATCATATCAAAATGCAGAATTCTGTCATGAATTCAGATGGCTATAACAGGAGCTTCCGTTGCTTAAAAATAAGGATCTTTATATGTATAAAATCTTGAGAACGTCTACTATCTTGTCGATTTGGAATCAACTAAAAATAATGAACAGATTTTTCACACCAGACCCTCAAAGACTGTCACGATTTCAATGCAACACAATTTCTGAAATAGACCTGTCTGTACTCAAAGCTCAATATCTGAAGAATGGCTTGATAATTTTGGTTGATTCTTTTTGGACATGAAATATAAGTTCCTTAGCTTTCAAATAAGCTATCATGGGCATCTTTATTCAAATGGAGATAGGAGAAATGGCGTTTCAAAATCCCTGCTGCTAAACAGGAAGAATGCGGTCATTTCAGAAATGACCTGTCAGCATTCAAATTCGAATATCTCGAGATTGGCTTGACTTTTTTGATTAATTCTTTTGGAGATGAAAGTTGAAGTCAATATCTTTCATTCAACATATCATGGGAAATTTTTAAGCAACCGAGTCCTGAGATATGCATTTTTTGAAAAAGCAATCAGATTCTGAATCATGACAGCATCACTCTTTCAGAAACTCTTTCAGAATTGAAGTTCAGGAAGATAGAAAAGCAGACACTATCCATCAAGATAAAAGCAGACACTTCACTTCATTACAATAATAAAATCTAATTTATGATAGAAATGTAGGATGATCAAAAGGGGGTCTCAAGTCTCAACTGTCTCAAATCAAATGCAGACACTGCCCATCAAGATAGAAAAGCAGACACTTCACTTCATTACAATAATAAAATCTAATTTATAATAGAAATGTAGGATAATCAAAGATTCAAAGGAAAATCTTTGCATACTCACAAGAAAATCACAATTTGCATACTTATGCAGACCTGTTTATTTCTTCTCAGAGGTAGCTTTGACCCTTACAGATCTTCTACACTTCTCCTCGTCTACAATTTTCTTTTTCTTATTCGGTTTGTTTTTCGGTTCAGTCTGAGCCAGCTTTTCCAGTTCCGTAGGTTTCCTTTTCCTAGTAGCCTATGTGATCGGAGAGCATTGTAGATTTTAAATGGCAGGTTGGAAGAGAATAAGAGATGAGAAGAATACATTAGGCAGAGGAAGAAGAAAACAATTTAGAATAGATCTTTACCTTCGGTTTCGGTTTTGCATCCCCTTCCTTTTCCCCTGTCTGAGTCTGAGCCTTCTTTTCCATAGGCACTTCTGCATTTTGCTCTGCATTCTTTGTCGCGCCAGTCTCTTCGTTAGTCTCTTCCTCAGTAGGCTTATCCACACAAGGCTCTTGCTCTTTCAGAGGCGAAGAGCCTCTTTCTGTTCAGATCAAAAAATTGTAACCGAAAAAACAAATTCTTAGATCAAATACACATTTGTCACTATTAAGAGAAACTCGGGGAGTGGTTAATAGAGTAGCAGCATTAAAAGTTACTTTAAGAAGTAAGGGCCAATGAGTAAATGAGTGAGAGTAAGAGAAGCTTACTCTGTACGTCTTTGAATATCATTGCGCAAGAAAGATTACTGACACAAGACAAGACAAGACAGACTTCATCGAATGCAAATAATTCAGGAGAATAGGAGTTATCTGTTATCAGGTACAGATGCGAGATTGTATTGACTGGTGGGTCAAGTGGAGGGTGTGTGGCTTATGCAAGAAGCGGGTTATAGCTATCGTGTTAGCAAGTTTCATGAGTCAGATTTGGTGGTAGCGAAAGAGTTTCTAATTTTCCCATTATAGCCTTATAGGTAATAACGACACCCTCCATCCCATTAAAAATTTTCAGTAGGGCATATAACTTCATTATTTTTAATGATACATGAAAACAGTAGCTTTAATAAACCAAACAATAGAAATGTCACACTCTATCATTAAGTCTACATTCGGGGTCTAAACCTTCCACTTTTTTGGCAATAAGGACTTGAATTTTTTCAGTTTAGCAAGGAGGACTCATCACTGACTGAAGTACCATAGGATTGTTAAATGCAGGTACCTCTTCCAGAGACTGAACTACCACAGCAGCACTCTGTTCCACATCTTCCACATGCTCATTTGCACCTGGCTGATTCCCTACCACACTCTGATGCTCTTCCACCTGACGCTCTTCCACCTGACGCTCTTCCTCAGCCTAGGAAGTAAAGCAAAGTAAAGAATAGGATAAAACTGAATTGAAAACTGGTGTTACTCTTCATTTGGTTGGACGTATAAGATACCCCAAAACCAAAAATATACAATTAGGGTGTCTTAAACACCAAGATGCAATATGGTGTCAAAAATATGGTCTAATGTATTAAACAATGAAGCCAAATTAGAAGTTACCGTATCAGGCTTGTACTTCAACAATGTTTGCACTATCGTCCACGAATCACTCTCTGGAGGCTTTACATGCTCCGTCATCATGTTCATAAGCTCCTCCGAGGTTTCTGGCAAACCAAGGCTGGAGGCATACGCCATTAAACCCTATAGGCAGAACCCCAGGACCTTGTCACCGATTTCTTCAGCTATTGCATATTTTTCCTTTTCAAAGGAACACTGGGTTTCGATCCTAAAAGGTCTTGGAGGGGTTTCCAGTACAACTTCACGGGACGAATTGGTGACAGCAGGTCTTGGAGGGGTTTCCAGTACAACTTCACGGGACGACGTGGTGGCAGCAGGTGCAACTGTGGCAGCCTCAAGCGTAGACTCAGCCTCAAGCGTAGACTCAACATCCTTGCATGTTGCACACCTTTGCTTGAACTGTCAATAAAAAACGTCTTAGTTATTTTTTTTTTGCTAAAAAGGTAAGCTTTCATTAAAATGAGGAACAGCAATACATCATCACCAATTTCATCAAAAAAACACACTATTACGACTACACAGCTAAAGACATTAATTTAGGAGGGCAAGAACTGAATTTCTCCTTCTAACTCGGGAAGCACTACAGCAAGTCTTAGTTATAATAAATTAAATTTAAACGGTTCTCTGTTAGTGCGTGTCTATGTTACTCAGACACGTCTACAAATATCAGATAGGATACGTATCACAGTATCGGATACGGCAATTTAATGCGAAATTTTCAATATTTTGGTCCAAAATGAAGTATCCATGTGAAGTATTGAAGTAACATAGGAAGTGTTATAACAGTATTGCTAATAGAAGATGGAGTAAGATAAGGAAGCATGTTTGAAACGCTTACTTTGTTGGGATCCAACGTCTGGTTCAATGATTCTGCCTTAAACGGAGATTCATAAAAGTGAAGTGGTATGCGTCCCGTCAGGATGAGCTTCCCAGCTTTAGGATTTGTGCGGCAAAAAAACCAAGCCTCAAGTAGAGGCGTTGAACATTGCAATGAGACCTTTCGACCACCAACAATAGCCTTCCTCCATATGCCTTCCAACTTCACAACATGTTCCATGACCCTATGGTGCATAATTTTCACCCAATTAATCCTTTCAAAGGACTCCACATCCTCCACAAGTTCAAAGCCATAACAACCAAAAGTCCTTCTCGTAGACTTACTAGCAAAGACGTAATTGTACAAATATGCATACATAATTTTCTTGAAGTCGATTCTGTTGTCCTCACTTATGATCATGTCTTTCAAAACATTCAAAAGAATGGATTTAGTCACATATCCATCAGCAGCATATTTGCGAAAGTAATGAGGAGGAGGAGGAATTGTGGGGCTCTCAGGGATTTGAAAATCGGTTCCCTTGTTTTTCATGCCTAAAACTAGAGCCGCCTCATCGGCACAAAATTTTAGGCATTTACCCTTGAAGAAAAATGCACTCTTCTCTGGATTGTACGTACGAGCTAGAAACTTAAAGGTGGAAACTGAATTTGCTTTGACTTCGTAATTCAACAAATTTATAAATGGAGAATCTTTAAGGATCTTCAATTTGGCTTCCAGATCTTTCGTATCTTTATCTTTAACTAAGCCAGGCAGGTGGACCTCACAATCTACCTCCACAAATTCTTGTTTGTGACGGCACCTATCCGTCACAAACAAGAGACGGATACCATTTTACCTCATAAAGTACCACTTTTTCTCTCTCTGCAACACTATTCATGTGGTCCCCTTTCTCCACTAACCCATTTTGTTACCATTTTATCTCACAAAATATCCGTCACAAATGGTAACCCGTCACAAGGGAGACCAATTGATCTACCTCAGGGAAAACAAATACAGAACTTGGAGAAACGATGAGTGCTTGAGGATATGGTGTTGCTTCCATCTACAAAGCCATATTAACATTCATGTAAATACATCCATGTAAACAATTTGTTCATATATTCAATATACTTTTTCCCTTAAAGCACGCCGCAAGTTCGGATTCATCGATGGCTCCATAGAAAAACCCACCCGAGCCCCCATTAGACCCTCGTGAACTCGCAAGTCGTGCCCTGCATTTCTTATATTCAGCAATGGTACAGGCTGTTTATGCCTATGTTATAATACCATTCACTATTTCCCCTTCTAATTCCTTATCAAAATACTCCCTCCGTCCCGGTCATTTGTTATCCTTTTCCACTTTGGGATGTCTCAATGAATTGTTGTCATTTCTATTTTAAGAATGAACTTCATGAGTAATTTGATCATTCACCATCTATTTGTTCCACTTGTCATTTAGTAATTGGTCTCCTTCCTTTTTCTTAATCTTTGTGCCAAAACCAAAGGACAACAATTGACCGGGACGGAGGCCGGTAGTTTGTTGTCCTTTTCCACTTTGGGGTGTTGTCTAGTTTGTTATCTGGGTATTGGAGTGAAAATCCCATGATTTAGAAAACAATTGGTCTCCCTTGTGACGGGTTAACATTTGTGACGGATATTTTGTGAGATAAAATGGTAACAAAATGGGTTAGTGGAGAAAGGGGATCACATGAATAGTGTTGCAGAGAGAGAAAAAGTGGGTACTTTATGAGGTAAAATGGTACCCGTCTCTTGTTTGTGACGGATAGTGTCCGTCACAAACAAGAATTTGTGTTTAGAAAATTGGGAGACGTTTGGTTACACTTTTCATTGACTATTTTTGTAACTGTTGTATTCTTTGTAATTATCAGTAAAGAGAGAAACAACTTGACCCTTAGGCCCTGTTCTTTTGGACTGAAACTTATCTGATCTGAACTGAACTGAACTTATAGGATCTGAACTGAACTGAACTTATAGGATCTGAACTGAACTGAACTTATAGAATCTGAACTGAAATGAACTGAACTTATAGGATCTGAAGTGAACTTAAATTAAGTGAGGTATATGATCTGAACTGAACTTATAGGATCTGAACTGAACTTAACTTATAGGAGTTATAGGATCTGAACTGAACTTATAAGATCTGAACTGAACTGAACTTATAGGATCTGAACTGAACTGAACTTATAGAATCTGAACTGAACTTATAGGATCTGAACTGAACTGAACTTATAGGATCTGAAGTGAACTTATATTAAGTGACTTTAAGTCCAAAAGAACAGGGCCTTAATCAATTATGCATTTGAAAATGACTCGACCCGAAATAACTTGACCCGTAACTGTCCCAAACCGAAAATGACCCGACCTAAAACAAACCCGAAATAACCCGACCCGACCCGAATAAACCCAAAATCAAATGAAAAACCCGAAATGACCCGACCTGAACCCAACCCGTTGACCCGAATTGTCAGGTCTACGGCAGCTCTACGTTACATCTAAGGATCTAACTACTCAAGTTCTTCTATATAGTAGCTCAACTCAAGTTCTTCTATATAATAGCTCAATTCATGTACCAAAAAAAAAATATAGTAGCTCAACTCAGTTCTTCTATAGAGTAGCTCAACTCAAGTTCCTAATGCACGTGGCTCACGTGATTTAAGCTAATTCATTATCGGGTCATCTATCGGGTTGAGTTAATATCGTGTCACGGGTAGGATCGGGCCGATTCAAGTCTGGTTCGGGTTGAAAAAACTAAGGACATAATTAGTTCACGGGTCGGGTCCGTTCGTTTTCAGGTCACTCAATCCTCGGCTTGTGTCGGGTCGGGTTTCGGGCAGTTCGGGTCGGGTCAGCTTTTGTCCGCTCTCTCGCACGACACATGATACCCGTCGTTGTGAGTACCAAAAATAATATTTATAATTCCGAGCTAAACTAACAGAAGCTAGTGGTAGCACGAGTCGAACCACAGGGAGGAAGGGAATTTCAGTTGTCTAAATCTGGTCTAAGGTAACAGTTGTGGGGGTTTAATTGATTTGGTCTATAGCTAAGAGAAATAAAAGACAATAAAATAAATGACGGATTAAACAGATAAAGAAAGGTACTAGGAGGGTCGGTTCACTATAGTTTCGGCAAAGATACTAAACAGTCTAAATCAAAACACATGAGGCGGGAAATAAAGAGGTCCTCTCGGTCCACTCTTAACAAATAGCATCTTTCGATCTCGCTATAAGTCCCTAATATCACTAATACGACTCTCGTCCTGAAAAGTGACTTATAATCTAAACTTTACCTATCTTTCGATCTCGGCATAATTTAGTCATTTTAATTGGTGATCTAACAACTGTCCCTATCTCTCGATCTAATGGGTCAGTCATATCCTAAACATTCAACTAGTCGTGTGCACTCGATTCGTCGAATAAAGAATTAAAACAATTAAAACGAAAGGAAAACCTCACGTGGTCAGTCGATCGACCAAGTATGGCGGTCGATCGACTGACATACGAATTCAGTCCGTGTTTAATCTACGCCGCCTAATCTATAATTCCCCTACATCCTAGCACAAGCAATTTAGCTACTCATAACGGGAATGATAACAACAATAATATTAAGGAAATAAACAGAAGAATTCATGCTTGGATTAATGGAATAAACAATTAACATAAATGACAATTGCGGTTTCGGGAAAACTAACTAGCAATTTCTATACTATTAATGCAATAAAGATGAACTGAAATAAGAATAAGGGAATACCGAATTTGCAGAAGAATTATAACGGAATGATTAAAGACCATAAACGAAAATCCAATGCGAAACAATATCCCGAACCCTAATTATTTGATATTCTAAATTGAATGAAAACTAGATGTAAAAACTTCATAAATTTCTGAATGTTCATGCTGCGTTTTATAGGAAAAGTACGCAGCTATTATTCCTAAACCTAATAACTCATGGGCTTGATAAATCTCGATCTTTTAATTCTCGTATCAGCTCGTGGAGTGGTCGATCGACCATGTTGCTCAGTCGATCGACCAACCTATACTAAACAGTAGCTTCTGATCTCGTGCTCTGGTCGATCGACCATAAGCACCAGTCGATCGACCAAGGTTGCTGTACAGTAGTGCATTCTGACGAATTCTGCAGCGCGCACCGATCTTAAAATAGCTGCCATTTCTTCGTTCCTTGGTCAAATCAGGCGTTCTATGCGGCGTTGGAAAGCTAAGAGGATAATATTTCACTTCCAATTGGAATCACTCGATTATCAGCTCTAGAACTCGAGATATTGCCATCTGAAGCAGGCTGCAATATTGTGAAGTGCTTCTTCGCTTGTTAAACTCGTACGCACCCATGCTTTTGCTATCTTTAGGCCTTGAAACGCGCACCAAGCTCATTCCTCGAGTCAATACTTCATGTCAAATGCAATGTTAATTACTTAAGGACGGATTTGGCTCGATTTCCGCTCAATTCTTCATATTTCTGCAATAATAGACAAAAACACGAAAGTAGAGGAAAATAGGAAAATAATGGCATATATTGCACATTTGAGCTCTGAAATGCGTGTAGAATAAAGTGTGAAACATCATATTTTGGACACGCATCAAATCTCCCCAAACCAAACCTTGCTTGTCCCCAAGCAAGAACTAGACTCGATCCTAAAACCTAATGGAACGAGTTCAGTCTCAGAGCGAATTGCAATATTTAAAGCCTAAACCAATTTAATGCACAACCAACAATCAATTAGTAATGTGAATCATGCAAACGAGTTAGGTAGTCGTTAAAAACTGCTGAACCGTCAACCATAGAGACTTATCAAATTGGACTCTCACGGGTCGCTCAAATCACTCAAATAAGAACAAGGTGAATATATAAGAGGATAGAAAGAATTTATTTTGTAAAGACTCTCACCTAACTACGACCTATGAAGACATGCCAGCAATAAAATATGAAAATGATCTCTATGACCGTACATATGCATTCCAACCAACAAATGACCATGACACATGCCGAGGTATATATGGATCTGTGAGGTAAAGGGTAAGAAGGGGCTAAAATGAATTTGGATATGAGGAGTAATAAGCCAAGCTAGTACTACAATCCAAACCATAAACGAATTCCAACTTCAAGCTCAATGTAAATGATACAATACGGTGCCAATTCAAGGCACAAAACTCACAATCTCCACAAAATTTGACTCCCCAAAGAATACAAATGATAATATGGGAGTGGAAATCACCAAATCATAACAATTGCAACATGTGATTTTTTCGAACTTTTCTTTCTCTCGGGATGCAGTCGATCGACCAATATAGTCAGTCGATCGACCGGATTCTATAGCACTCGTCTCTTTTTTTTTTTTCTCTTCTTTTTCGAGTCATTTTTCTTCCTTTTTTTTTTCTTTTCAATTCTATTATTTTCTTTTTTTTTCTTTCCTTCCACCATTTCACCCAACATCTCGAAATGAGCATATAACCAAACCGCAAATAAACACATTCCCAAAACTAATACTACTAGCTTGACAAAGGCAGGCTAAATATAGGATGTAGTTAAGGGACAAAAAGGCTAAATTTGGCTTTGTGAGGTTCATGGGCAAAATAAGAAAGGGAAACCTCTACCACATGTGTCAACAAACCACAAACCGAATGCATATAGGTATAAAGCAGATTAAGTTCAATTTATGCAAATTAAGGAAACATGTCTCATAAGGAGTACTACTCACATTCCTAATTAAACCGGTCATGAATGTCACCAGTTATAGGCTCTAATTCTCAGAAATATGATGTAGCTTGCCAAATTTCTAAGTCAAGTTTAAAGTTCAGCGAATAATTTAACGAAAACTCGTAGATATGCATTTACGATTCTACTAATAACATGTAAGTCAAGCAAGGCTCAGGCAAAACAGGTGCAAAAAGCAAAATCATCCTTGAAATACTACCGTTCCGACTCAACCTATATGCTAAAATAGACGTGCATTTTATGGAAATTTTTGAAATTTTTCAATTTTTTTTTTTTTTGAATTTTGTATATATATGAAATGAAATAAACAATGCAAAACAAAAGTAAACGTGAATGCAAAACAATGATATGCGATGCAAAACCCTTCCCCAAACCAAATCGCACAATGTCCCCATTGTGCAAAATCATATAATGAAGAAAAGCGATATGGGAATTTGCGAGAAAAGAAATAAAATAATGACATGAAGTAAAGAAATCAGGAACTCACAAGACTTTAAGCGCAGCAAAGGAAACCTCCCCAAACCAGCGTGAGCTAAGAGGTTTCAGTAGCCAGCAGTGCTACTAATAAAAGTGCCTGAAAGACAGAAAATACCACGTATAAGACTGAGAAAACAATTTTGAAGCGTAAAAATTGTGCACAAATGAGACAATAGAAGAAATAGATAATTCGACGGAAAATAAAGTGGAGTAGAAAACTCCCTTGAGTCCGCATATCGACCAAACACAGCAGGGGAGAGGTCGTCAATGAATATAGCAGCAGTGGTGTTCGATCGACCACATAACCCAGTCGAACGACCATGCAAACGTGAACAGTATCGTCTGGAAATTGCAGATCAGTCGATCGACTAATGGTCCCAGTCGGTCGACTGAAAACACTGCTGCAACCTCTTATTTCTTCGTATTAGCTCAATGATTTGAGCTAACAAGCTCTAAATACCTGCAAATGCACAATAATACGCGCCTAAAATTGCGCAAAACCCAGAATAAAGTCTAGAGTACTTAAAAATCCTAAACAAAACGAAATAAAGGCGAAGTTTTCGCGCACACAAAAGCAATAAAATTGTCTCAACAAAGCAAATAGAAAGAAGTTCGTAACGAGATTGATCAACTAATAGTTGATCAAGAAGGACCACGGTATGGCCCACTTCGTCGGCTTCGGCTACATGAGGAGGTAGCCTCGGCGGTGCTCATCTTCTCACCGCACTCTTCTTAACTTCAATATCCGTATGGCTCAACGGATCAATACTCTCATCATCTCCCCAGTCAATGACCTCTTCGGAATCTTCAGAATCCAAATCAGACTTCGTTGCTTTCACCGGCTCATCATCCATTTTCTCATCAGTCCCATAGCTCAGGCAACCAAGACCACCCCTTGAAATGATTGGCTTCTTTGCAGCCGGAGCAACTTGTAGCTCACCCTTCCCCAAACCAGCTCCTGCAATATCAGAAATAGACAGATCTTCCTCCAATTTGCTCCCAATTTGGGGCGGAGGTGTTACAACAGGAGTAGAAATAGAGACAGGTAATTCGGGAAGCACAAAGTACGATTTCTTTTCGAAACCGTATTGCAAGTGACCGGCCATACGGGGTCTTTCTTCTTAGCAGGTTGAGTAAAAACGATGGACTGTTTCCCTACTTTAAAGGTCAACGTCCCCGAGCCTACATCTATAATCGCACCACCGGTGTGTGCGAAATGGTCTACCCAAAATAATAGGAATATGAGCATCCTCGGGTATATCAAGTACAACGAAGTCAACAGGGGAAGAAAAACTTCCCTATTTGGACAGAATGTCCTCTAGGACTCCTATTGGTGGACCGCGAACGATCGGCCATCCGTCTTGTCATGCTAGTAACTGCAAACCTAGTCAAATTCAATTTCCTAGCTAGACTCAAAGGCATGACACTTATATCGGCTCCTAGGTCACACAATGCCCTCTCAATTGAGAAGGTACCTATGTTGCAAGGAACAGAGAAACCGCACAGGTCCTTTAACTTAGGGGCGCAGTGTGTGAGACAGATAGGAGCAAGACTCCTCGATAAGTGCGACGGTGTGCACTGTTTCAAGTGACCGCTTTTTGGACAACAATTGTTTCATAAATTTAGTATAAGCGGGTACTTGGTTAACTAACTCGAGAAAAGGAACCTGTACATTCAGACTACAAATAACATTTTCAAACTTATTAAATGATACCTGTTCCTTTGTCGGCACTAGTCTCTCCGGATATGGGGCTGAAAGAAGTAATTTAGCCCTCTCCTCTAAGTCTCTTGCACCGGCATCAGTGGATTTAGGCTGAAAATCCACTACCTTCTCTTTGTTGCAGCTCGACCCTTCTTCAGACCGTCTCAAATGTGAGCCATTAACCGACATGGGGTCATACCTTGGAACTGGGACTGACCCATCAACACTCGGGTCTTGCCTCAATATTTTCGGAGTTGTAGTACCCCGAAACAAATGGTCTCTCAAGTCATTAGGCATTGGGGGACGGAATCGAGCACCTTCAAAGCGACTTCCTCGGTCGATCGACTAGGTTGGTCGGTCGATCGACGAGGTTTTCAGTCTGATAGCACTTTGAAAGTCGGGGACCGGTCGATCGACCATGATGGTCGATCGATCGACCGGTCTCGCTGTTGTTTGAAGTTTACGCCGTTAATCTTCTCGCCATTTGTTCTTTCAAGGCGGTCGATCGACCATGATAGGCGATCGATCGATCGCTTGCCTATCTTGCTAGTCGTCTTTATTTTGCCATTATTAACGAGACGCCTTTCCTTTCCTCTTTTTCGGACCCATCTTTCGCCACAAATGGACCCGGCAATAGTAGACCCGCTCCTCAGGGTTATGGCATTCAAAGTCTCTTTTTGCTCGGTCTCATCTTTATCAACAATACCAAAGAGATGGCGATGTCGATTGACTTTCAAACGCAGCAATTCTACTCCTAACGCTATTCTTCCGCTCCGAGAGTTCAGACCTCTTCTCTTCCCAATTCATCTTTATTAATTTCCGGCTTACCCTTTCCATAGCAGGCTTTTCGAGGTCGACCCATTATGACCGCGTATAGCATGCACGGTCTCCAAGTGTTGAAGAGAAGAAAGGTCGGCCATTCGGGAGTGAGTTGATTTAAACCATGCTGCAGTTTTGGCCGAAATCTCTTCTATCATAGCCTTGAGATCTGCTATCTCGTTAGAGGGAAGAGGGATTTGCGAAGGTGGTGCAAAAGAATATGAAGGCTCTTGAAAGCCTTGTTGATAGTACGGATGTGGCGGCGTATAATGACCTTGTTTATATTGCCTGTAAGCATAAACTTGGTCCATAGTTGCTCGGCATATAGCAGAATCATGCCCCTCGGACCACATCATCACAAAAATCCACCTGATGCTCCCAAGAACGGAACATGGTGAATCCTCCTGAAGTACTGCTAATAGGACCTGTAGGACCTATCGAAACAACACTAAAGAGGAATATAAGAACTGCCTCAAGGTACTCAGTCTTCCCTTGAGGCTAAAGACAGACCAAAATAAAAACAACTAAAACTAGCGCTACCTCCCCGGCAACGGCGCCAAAATTTGATACCCGTCGTTGTGAGTACCAAAAATAATATTTATAATTCCGAGCTAAACTAACAGAAGCTAGTGGTAGCACGAGTCGAACCACAGGGAGGAAGGGAATTTCAATTGTCTAAATCTGGTCTAAGGTAACGATTGTTGGGGGTTTAATTGATTTGGTCTATAGCTAAGAGAAATAAAAGACAATAAAATAAATGACGGATTAAACAGATAAAGAAAGGTACTAAGAGGGTCGGTTCACTATAGTTTCGGCGGCAGCATACTAAACAGGTCTAAATCAAAACACATGAGGCGGGAAATAAAGAGGTCCTCTCGGTCCACTCTTAACAAATAGCATCTTTCGATCTCGCTATAAGTCCCTAATATCACTAATACGACTCTCGTCCTGAAAAGTGACTTATAATCTAAACTTTACCTATCTTTCGATCTCGGCATAATTTAGTCATTTTAATTGGTGATCTAACAACTGTCCCTATCTCTCGATCTAATGGGCCAGTCATATCCTAAACATTCAACTAGTCGTGTGCACTCGATTCGTCGAATAAAGAATTAAAACAATTAAAACGAAAGGAAAACGTCACGTGGTCAGTCGATCGACCAAGTATGGCGGTTGATCGACTGAAATACGAATTCAGTCCGTGTTTAATCTACGCCGCCTAATCTATAATTCCCCTACATCCTAGCACAAGCAATTTAGCTACTCATAACGGGAATGATAACAACAATAATATTAAGGAAATAAACAGAAGAATTCATGCTTGGATTAATGGAATAAACAATTAACATAAATGACAATTGCGGTTTCGGGAAAACTAACTAGCAATTTCTATACTATTAATGCAATAAAGATGAACTGAAATAAGAATAAGGGAATACCGAATTTGCAGAAGAATTATAACGGAATGATTAAAGACCATAAACGAAAATCCAATGCGAAACAATATCCCGAACCCTAATTATTAGATATTCTAAATTGAATGAAAACTAGATGTAAAAACTTCATAAATTTCTGAATGTTCATGCTGCGTTTTATAGGAAAAGTACGCAGCTATTATTCCTAAACCTAATAACTCATGGGCTTGATAAATCTCGATCTTTTAATTCTCGTATCAGCTCGTGGAGTGGTCGATCGACCATGTTGCTCAGTAGATCGACCAACCTATACTGAACAGTAGCTTCTGATCTCGTGCTCTGGTCGATCGACCATAAGCACCAGTCGATCGACCAAGGTTGCTGTACAGTAGTGCAATCTGACGAATTCTGCAGCGCGCACCGATCTTAAAACAGCTGCCATTTCTTCGTTCCTTGGTCAAATCAGGCGTTCTATGCGGCGTTGGAAAGCTAAGAGGATAATCTTTCACCTCCAATTTGAATCACTCGATTATCAGCTCTAGAACTCGAGATATTGCCATCTGAAGCAGGCTGCAATATTGTGAAGTGCTTCTTCGCTTGTTAAACTCGTACGCACCCATGCTTTTGCTATCTTTAGGCCTTGAAACGCGCACAAAGCTCATTCCTCGAGTCAATACTTCATGTCAAATGCAATGTTAATTACTTAAGGACGGATTTGGCCCGATTTCCGCTCAATTCTTCATATTTCTGCAATAATAGACAAAAACACGAAAGTAGAGGAAAATAGGAAAATAATGGCATATATTGCACATTTGAGCTCTGAAATGCGTGTAGAATAAAGTGTGAAACATCATATTTTGGACACGCATCAACACACTGATTTATCAATTATGTGAGAGGGCCACTATCCGTCACAAGCTTGTGACGGATAGTGTCCGTGACAAATAAGAATTTGCTCAAGTCGAAACCCGAAATGACCCGACCCGACCCGACCCGAATTAACCCAAAATCAAATGAAAAATCCGAAATGACCCGACTTGAACCCGACCCGTTGACCCGAATTGCCAGGTCTACCAGCTCTACGTTACATCTAAGGATCATATAGATATGGTGCAGGCGCCATAAACGAGGGCAAAAAGAAAACTTTAAATTTGCAGGAAGTGACGGAAGAGGGGGGAGGAGAGAATCTAGGAGTAAAGTGACAGGCTAGTAATGAAGTGACGGGCTATATGAAGAAAATTGAAAGAATTAAAAAATGGAAAAAATGCAGGTGAGGAATGTGGTTGGGGATTTATTTGCAGCAGTAAATGATGATAAAAAGAAAACTGCTTCCCACAATGTACCGGATAGAGGTGACAAACCGATAATAAGATCAGTTTTAGTTCCGATTTTTTTGGGACATATAACTAGGTAGCATAAACTGACACGGACACGACTTCGACACATAATACGACAGCCCATAAAAATTAGGGTATGGGACACGCCGTTTAAATTTAATAAAATATACGGAGTATATTTTATGATTATAAATAACACTAGGTAGTATCCCGTGCTACGCACGTCCTGTTTTTATATCTATTGATGGGGCATATTCTGCACCCGCTGACCAAGTCAACATATTGAGCAAGGTCAAAGATATCCACAGCAAGTCAACGACTTAGACAGCCTAGCCGATGCAGCCTATCGGCCTGTCACCTGGGTCTCGGCATGACAACCAGCCAGTCGGGGCACATATCCGCGAAGTCATATCCAAGACCCCTTGGCGGCGAGTCAACATGGCCCGCCGGCCTGCCATAGGCCCCGCGGCCGAGGGTAGATCAGTCTTTCCACCTGCTAGCCACTTGGCCACTTGGCCACTACGTGACAAAAGGTGAAAGTCTATAAATACTCCTCAACCCTCATTGAGGAAAGGATCCACAACTTAACCTAAAATCACTATTCATATGGTAATATATTCCTTATCTCTCTACAATATATACTTCGCCAAGTAACACAACTTATCTCTCTAAGTTTACTGACTTGAGCGTCGGAGTGAGTTCGCTCGGTACAAAGCCGAGCCCTCAGTTTGTTCATTGTTTAAGGAGACCGAAAGGAGGATTCAACCAAAGACGTCATTCTACAAGCACGGGTGGTAACAATATCTGCTCTGGAATTACACCCGGAACAATTGGCGCCGTCTGTGGGGAAGAGATACTAGAAGCTAGTCACATTCATTCCCAAACAAAAAAGAAAATCAAAGCAAAAACCCACCCAAAAAGCCAAGAAGATGTCGAAACAACAAGAAGTAATGGTGACCGACGAAAGTGAATTCTACCACGATGATGCGGTCCCAAACTCTGAGATTAGGCAGACCCCCACCGGCCAAGTCACTGACATGGCGTACGGGATGCCAACAGAGCAAGCAACACCGCTGCCCACCAACCAAGTCACCATCATGGGGCATGTGGTGGATATAGCTAAACTGAAGCTACTCCTGGACCTAATTGGTAGTACGCCGACTCACACTGTCACACCGACAAGAGCGGCGGAACCCGTCCAGGAGACCAGGGCCCAAAATGTGACTCCGAAAAACTTAAACGGAGTCCTAGAAGAAGCAGGCCATACGAAGACGGCGGCGGTGCCCATAGTGCCAGTGGTAGACCTAAGTCCTTCCCGCACTCGTGGGAGGACAACGTCGCCGCGGCACCCACGAGGCCTGCCCCAAAGGAGCCAAAGAAGTCTGACTCGCCAGAGTCGGAGAAGAAGCCCGACTCACCAGAGTCGGAGAAGAAGCCCTTCCCGCCACTGGAAGAGTAGCCGGACTAGGGGTACGAGGAGCCGATCGCCGCGTGTCGTTCGACACGTGGTCAGACAGCCCCTTAGTGCCTACGTCCTTGAAACCGCTGTGCCGACTAAGCTGAAGTTGCCAGCATTCTCGTACGAGGGAGAGAGCGACCCCACCGACCACGCCGAGGCTTTCGAGTCCTACATGTCGGTGTGGGAGCAACCTGATGAGGTCTGGTGCCGAGTCTTCCCAACGACCTTGCATGGGATGGCTAAGAGTTGGTACAAGGGATTGCCCGACGGCTCGGTATACTGCTACACCGACCTAAGGGACGCTTTTCTAGCCCAGTACTCTTGCAACAAGAGGAGAGTCGTAGAGACGTCGGACCTCCTAACTATCAGACAGGAGGGGGGCGAGTCTCTACGAAGTTATGTAAAGAGGTTCGAGGCCAAGGTTCAGCAAATTCGAGAGCTGAACCCCGAGCTGGCAGCCTTCGCACTGATGAAAGGCCTCCCTAGGGGAGACTTAAAAAATGAGCTCATTAAGTACGGAGGCCTGGGCTTAGATGCCGCTAGGAAAATGGCCGACCAAGCCATCAAGGTAGAGGACTATCACAAAACCTGGGTAGGCCCCAGCGAGGCCGAGCACTCAGAAAAGAAGAGCCGCCGGGAGGACAACCCGGATGAAGGACGCCGTGACAATAATGGGTCACGGTCCGATGAAAGACGCCGTGACAATAATAGGTTACGGTCTGATAAATCTGCCAGGAAATAGGACTCGACGGGCGCCGGGGGGAGTTCGGGAACGTACTACCAAAGGCGGTACAATGATAAAACCCCTCTGGTCGTATCGGCCGCCGAGGTCTTCGCCCTGAGCAAAAACGAGGGCCAGAAGTGGGAAAGGCCCCCCAAGCCGAAGGGAGACGGTGACACGAGCCAGTACTGTGAGTACCACGGCCACACCGACCAACCATTAGAGAAAGCATTGGAAAAATTTGAACAATCCGGCAGGCTCATCAAATGGGCAGTAGAGCTATCCGGCTTCGGCATTCAATACAAGCCGAGGCCCTCGATAAAGGGACAGGCACTTGCAGACTTCCTGGCCGAATGCACATATCAAGAAGAAGTACATCCCGGTGTATGGGAAGTGTTCACCGACGGGTCCTCCACGGCAAACAGCGCAGGCGTCGGCATCCTTATCATCAGCCCAAATGGGGACGAGTTTGAGTACGCCTTGAAATTTACCTTCCCGGCCTCAAACAACGAGTCCGAATACGAGGTGGTGATAACAGGAGTCGAGCTAGCTAGAGCCGCCGGAGCAGAACACATTGTATTGAAGACAGACTCGCTGTTGGTTACTAACCAAATCAGAGGGGAGTATGAGGCTCGGGACGACGGAATGGTAAGATACCTGGAAAGAGTGAAAGCTGACACAGCAAAATTGAAGTTCTTCAAAATTCAGTGCATCCCCAGGTCCGAGAACAACCGGGCCGACGCTCTCTCAAAACTTGCCAGTTCAATCATCAAGAATATCAGCCGAACCGTGCTAGTGGATATCAGGACTGCTAAAAGCATTACTGACACACTCTGCATGGTGGGCAACATCGAGGCCGAGACGACGTGGATGACTCCGATAATGAAATACAAACTCACAAATGAGTTGCCGGATAACCGCAGTCTGTCTCAGAAGATAAGAAGGATCGCCGCCAGGTACTTGTTGTTTGAAGGAGAGTTATACAGAAGGTCCGTAATAAGACCACTCTTGAAGTGTGTCGGCCCAGCCGACGCGGAGCTAATTTTGACAGAGATTCACGAAGGCATTTGTGGTCATCACATGGGGGCAAGAACACTGGCCCACAAAGCTCTCCGAGCCGGCTACTTCTGGCCCACCATGCTTGAGGATTCCAGAGCCAAAACCAAAAAGTGCACAAACTGTCAGATGCATGCTCCGGTGATACATGCTCCTTCCCGGGACCTACAACCGGTACTTAGTCCCCTTCCTTTTGCACAGTGGGGGATGGATCTGCTAGGGCCCTTTCCAACGGCCTCCGGAGGAAGAAAGTTCTTGATCGTCGTCGTTGACTACTTCACCAAATGGGTTGAAGCTGTAGCGGTACCTGCGAAGACAACGACGGCCGTCAGAAAGGTAATTTGGGAAAATGTCATAACTCGTTTTGGGTTACCCCAAGTCATGGTATTTGACCACGGCCGAGAGTTCTGGAGTAACGTAATAATGAGCTGGTTGGAAGGCCTTGGTATCAAATTTGCGTACTCCTCCGTCTGCCACTCACAAAGCAATGGACAGGCGGAGGCAGCCAATAAAACAATCCTCAACGGTTTGAAGAAGAAAGTTGAAGACCTAAAGGGAAGATGGGCCGATGAACTACCCGGCATCCTGTGGTCCCTTAGAACCACGGAGAAAGAAGCAACGGGATACAGTCCTTTCCACTTAGTCTACGGATCTGAAGCAGTCCTGCCAATTGAAGCAACGGTGCCGACATACAGAACGCGAACCTTTGACCCAGCCGAAAATGAGGAAGGCTTGAAAGCCTCCCTAGACCTGGTTGAAGAAAGCCGAGACACAGCACGCCTCAACTTGGCAGTATACCAAAACCGGATGAGAAGAGCCTACAACCGAAGAGTCCACAAAAGGGAATTAAAAGTAGGAGATCTAGTCCTGAGAAAGTCAGCCGCCACCAACAAAGGAAACATTCATGGTAAATTGACGGCCAACTGGGAAGGTCCCTACAAAGTGGTTGAAGAAATGAGACCGGGTACATACCGGCTGACAGACATGGAGGGTGTGCCTTTGATGAGCCATTGGAACACTGACAACCTCAGAAAATATTTTGTATAGCGCGGAGGTGTACAAAACTATTGTCGGCACCACAACGCGTTTATATCTAATGAAGAAACAAATTTTTCACTCAAAGTGTCTATCCCCTCCGTAGTCATATCGAGGTAGACGCCGCGGCCCGAGCTGGGTGGTCACCCCAAGGAAGTGGATGTCGCGTCGTAACCCCTAGTCGCCTCGGCCCGCCGAAGGCCTGGCAGGGGACACAACGATCGATACGCCAACAAACGCTGTCGCGTCGTAACCCCTAGTCGCCTCGGCCCGCCGAAGGCCTGTCAGGGGACACAACGATCGATACGCCAACAAACGCTGTCGCGTCGTAACCCCTAGTTGCCTCGGCCCGCCGAAGGCCTTGCAGGGGACACAACGATCGATACGCCAACAAACGCTGTCGCGTCGTAACCCCTAGTCGCCTCGGCCCGCCGAAGGCCTGGCAGGGGACACAACGATCGATACGCCAACAAACGCTGTCGCGTCGTAACCCCTAGTCGCCTCGGCCCGCCGAAGGCCTGGCAGGGGACACAACGATCGATACGCCAACAGACGCTGTCGCGCCGTAACCTCTAGTCGCCTCGGCCCAACCGAAGGCCTGGCAGAGGACACAACGGTCGATACGCCAACATGTTCACAACGGCGGTTGGGTAGCGCAATTCCGACGCCTCGGCTAGACCGAGAGTGAAAGAGGAAGCGACCAACATGCTAACATGTTCAAGAAAAAGACGTTAAACGCAGTTGAGATGCGCATTCTAGCTGCCTCGGCCAAGCCGAAGGTAAAAAAAAAAAAGCACTCAATTAATAACGCAAGAAGACAAGAGAAGACCTCGGCCAAGCCAGAGGCAAAATGAGCAAACTCTTATTGAAAGTAGTAACAAGCTACAAATAAGAAGAATACAGACGACGGCCGTCCCCATAGGGATAAGCCGAACACAACCTACCAAAGTTTTTACAAAAAACACAAGGAAAAGCAAAAGGATCAGACATGTCAATGAAGCGCCAAAAGATGGCAGGGAGGCAAGGCTTAATAATTGGCCCCCGAACAGCTAAAGCTATCCGAGATGCCAGGTGAGTCCGGTGACGACCGCCCGTCTCCCTACGCTTGTTGCTGCCCCCCATCGGCAGCAGCAGCATGATCTACGGTGGCCGGCCCAGAGGAAAGCTCGTCATTTTCACGTGCCTTTAGCCTCTCAGCTTCCTCATGGGCCTCCTTCACCTTTGCATCGTAGGCCGCCTTGGCCTCGGCTATCTGAGCCGCCTTCGCCGCCTCCGCCTTTTCCGCAGCCGCTTTTTCCACGGCATCAGCCATCTCATCCAGAAGCTGCTCAAATTGTTGCCACGGGAAGGAGCCTTCAGGAGTGAGCTTCTTGATCGCCTCCCTAGTCGCTTCCTCGGCCTGATCCCGGAATTGGACGCACATTTTAGGGATGAGCTCAGTTTGGAGCATCTCAATATCTTTCTCCTTTTGGGCAAGGACATCCCTCGTGTCCCTATGGGCCTCCGCCTGAGACTGATACAGATCCTTCCATTCTTCCCTCTTGTCAACAACGGCGTCGTAACCGCCCTTATACCTGTCCCGCTCCTCCAGCAGCTTGGCAGCGGTGGCATCAGCATCCTCAACTTTGGCTCTCTCGGCCAATAACAGCTTTTCAGCTTCCTCCACACGCTTTTGAGCAGCAAGGAGGTCCAGCTTAGCCTTCCCGGCTTCCCCCTTTGCAGCGGAAAGATCAAGCTTAAGCCGTTCGATCAGTGGCCCAGCCTGGGCCATGGCCTTTTCTTGCTCCATAATGTGGGAGCCGGCCAGTTGAGTCCACTTCGCCAACCTCTTGTATATTCTTGTACCCTCTGCCACAAGCTCGGCGGGGGGAACCTTCTAGAGTACGGAGTCAACGGTGACATTTCTATCACCCGCCTTCTCAGGCTGCTTCTCTAATTGCCGATCAGTGAGAACGGCGGCCACCGACGGCGGATCTACAAAAAATTCACACAGCGCATCCATGTCAACATTCATTGACACATCAGAGAGTCTGTCATCGGGAATTCATAATGAACCAGCTAAGTCTGAACCACAGGTTAGGTCCGTACCAGTCTGGACCTTCTTAGAGGGAGGACCGGGTGAATCATTCCTTTCCCCGGCAACGGTAGAAGCCGACAGTGGCTCTTTTCTTTTCTTTGGAGGAGGAGGGCCCTTCGCAATAGTCACCACCTCCGCGGTAATATCGACGACCTCCACATGCTCCTCCGGGACCGCTGGGGTTGAGGAGGGAGTTGGGATTGACGCCGTCGCCGACCTGGACGCTGCCTTTGGTTTTCTCTTCGGCACACCTCCGAGAACCCGCGCTTGAGCCACCACCGGATCCAGCGCCTTCAGCTGCTTGTCCATAAGTTCGTTGGGAGCCAGTCTACGATCACGCGCGTCAGCCTGAGGGTGCCGCTCAACAACGTTCCCGTCCTTATCAAGACCTAACCTCTTCAAGGTCCCCTCAGGCAGATCCTGGCCAAACCGGTCTGCAAGAAACCAGACAAGAGTTACATAAAAGAAGTAAAATAAAGCCCTAAAAACAGGAGCATAACAGGCAAAGATGGGCCTCACACCGACCCTACTCACCCTGGTTGAGGGCCGGTATGAGGCCGACGCGGCAAAGCAGCTCGTCCTGAAGAATAATCTGAGTCGGGGGCACCCATCCCTTCTCAGCGTCAAACAGCTGCATCGCCCGCTTCTCATCCGCATTAAGAGGGACCTTGCTGGCGTCCATCTTAAGTTTACTCTGGGAGACCCATTTTTTACGCTCCCCCTTACTCTCGCACCGCAAGTTGACTTGGTGCTGGAAGGACCGGGGCAGCGGATAGTCATCCGGCACTTCGACATACACCCACCGCCCCTTCCAGTCCTTGCAGGAGGAAAGCTTATCAACAGAGAGGTAGCCCGGCTCCATCTGCACGCTGTACCACCCCACCTTGCCGGGGATCGATGCCCGAAGATGATGAAGCCGGCGGAATAAGTTAACTGTAGGGACCTCCCCCTTAAAAAGACAGAGCCACACGAAGCCAACTATCGTCCTAATGGCCAACGGATGCAGTTGAGCCACGGCGACGTTCATAGCTTTGATGATGGCCGTGACGTATTTATTCAAAGGAAACCGGAGCCCATACTCTAGATGCCTGATATGTACGCCGATATGACCCGGGGGAGGGCAACAGACCGCCTGGCCCTCCTCAGGGATAACAATCTTGTACCCCTCACCGAAGAAGAAATGACCCTCGAAAAGATTCCCACCGGAACAACTGGCGAATTTGTTGGCCCAGGCACGGTCAGGACCAGTCATGCAAGCCTCGCCATGATCCGGGATATGCGGCCTCTCATCACCAGAAGGAATCCTTTCTTCACCATCATCATCCTCCCAACCCTCCAAAACCTTTGGGTCAACCTCGGGAGAAGGAGACCTAGGGCCCCCGGACCTTATCGGGACGGCGTCTAGTATCCCCTCCTCATCGAGACGCGACGGGGAACCCCCCGGCGCAGGTTTACTGGGACCGGCATCAGCAGAAGACATGTTTACAACAAAACTTACAAGTTTAAAAGATTGAGAAAAATTTGTTTGTTTACCTTGAAGAAAAGCACTAGCCGAAGTAACGACCCTGAAGATTAGAAGAGAAAGAAGCCCTTGAAAGTTTAGAGAGAAGAAAATTTTAGAGAGAATGAAATTGGTGCCCAATTTCAGGGACCAAATGCCCTATTTATAGGGGAAAGCCCATGAAGAAGGACCAATCAGGGCACAGCCCATGAAGCGTCAGCCAATCAACGAACAGACACGTGTCGGACATGCAACCACGGAATGTCAATCGTTGCAACAGTTGAATGTCAATCAATGCAACAGTGACCAATCGTCTTCAACACGCCCCTTCAAATCTCTCTGCCTGTTCATCTTCCTCAACAAATTCCTAAGTATCTGTTCTCCGCCGGCCACATGATCAACCAAGCCAGATAGCACCGGCCAGGGGGCAATCAGAAACAACCGGCACTATCCACCCTGGTCTCAGCCAACGTCACTCTCTTTTCCACATCGGATGCCCTTTAAACATCCATGTGGAGGGGGGATATGGTACGGCCTAAGCAGAACCAAGCCGAGGTAGAAGAAGCCGGGGCATAAAAATTTTACTTGCGCAGAATATACGCTCAACATACATCGGAGCCCATACCACGGCATAGACTACGCTGGGGGCAAATTGATGGGGCATATTCTGCACCCGCTGACCAAGTCAACATATTGAGCAAGGTCAAAGATATCCACAGCAAGTCAACGACTTAGACAGCCTAGCCGATGCAGCCCATCGGCCTGTCACCTGGGTCTCGGCATGACAACCAGCCAGCCGGGGCACATATCCGCGAACTCATATCCAAGACCCCTCGGCGGCGAGTCAACATGGCCCGCCGGCCTGCCATAGGCCCCGCGGCCGAGGGTAGATCAGTCTTTCCACCTGCTAGCCACTTGGCCACTACGTGAAAAAAGGTGAAAGTCTATAAATACTTCTCAACCCTCATTGAGGAAAGGATCCACAACTTAACCTAAAATCACTATTCATCTTGTAATATCTTCCTTATCTCTCTACAATATATATACTTCGCCAAGTAACACAACTTATCTCTCTAAGTTTACTGACTTGAGCGTCGGAGTGAGTTCGTTCGGTACAAAGCCGAGCCCTCAGTTTGTTCATTGTTTCAGGAGACCGAAAGGAGGATTCAACCAAAGACGTCATTCTACAAGCACGGGTGGTAACAATATCTGCTCTGGAATTACACCCGGAACATCTATAAATCTACCTAGTATAAAAGCTAGATTTTTTCATGCCTTCTTATTGGCTGCTGATTTTCAGGAATGAATTTTTTTTTCTGATGTGGGGACCTCCATGATCTCTACAGAATTAATTACACTCCCATTATTGAATGTGAAGGCTCAAACAAATTCATATCATTATTCTTATCATTTTGAATTAGAAAAATCACGTTAAAGTTGGCAAAAACAGTCATAAATATAGTATACTTGCATCCATTGGAAAAAAAACACTTACTAAAAAGAAAATTAATTGAAGTAATAAAGTTGAAAAATAATAAAAAACCAGATCTACAATTTGTTATTAAAAATTGAAGGACAGAAATCGACATTCAAAAATTAACCATTTACATAGAGCTCTTCGACTCGAATCGTCGGTTATTATTTTATATTTAAAAAAACGGTTTTTTCCCATGGTACCCTCGAACTTTTGCAGATTACACATGGTACCCCTCATTTTAACTTTCTACATATGGTACCCCTGTGTTTACCTTTTTCTTTCCCAAAATACCCTTAGCTAAATTTCCGTCATAACACCGTTAGTTTATATCTTCTAAACACTTCATCACTTTTAATTTTACCCAAAACACATCTCCTAACCCCTAATCTTCATCTTCTTCCTTTACATCTTCAAGCTTAATCTCACTATCCCCTCTACCACCACCACTACTACCACACCACACCACCACCATTACCGGCAATATCCAATCAGTCAATCACCATCGCCAGGGACCCGTCACGCCACCGCCGCCACCATCAGTGGGACCCGCACCATCACCCAATCCAGTACCATACTACCACCATCAATGTTTCCTCATAATTTTGGGTTTTCATAATTGTGAAACAATCAAACCCATTTCACCAATTTATTTTCCACTTAAATCCCAATGTCAATTATCAACATTCCACCAATTTAATCTCCACTCAAATCAACTAAACTGAGGTTTGCAATCTTCTTGTTAGAAACGGTGTTGAACATAGAGGCAACAACCCGGTTCACAAACCGGGTCTTTTGGAAGCAATACCCACCAAATTTGACACTAGCATTCAAAAACTTTGATCCAATTCTAATGTCCTTCCCATTCAAAAACGAAGTGCAGACATTCCATTCACAGATTGGTGGTGGAGACCAAATCAATGACCCCTTGTGGTCCCCCACTACATAGATGCCAAATCCAGACTTTTGTTAGCAGGAAGGTCCAATGAGAACGATTGTGCCTTTGGCTATTAATGCACGGATTGAGAAATCTCCTGTTTTTTTACCTTTTGTTTGGATAAGAGGGACTATTTTTTGAAAGGAACAGTTGACTTTAAGAGGGGATGAGTGAGATTAAGCTTGTAAATGTAAAGGAAGAAGATGAAGATTAGAGGGGGTTAAGAGATGTGTTTTGGGTAAAAGCAAAAGAGGTGAAGTGCTTAGATTAAACTAACGGTGTTATGACGGAAAGTCAGCTAAGGGTATTTTGGGAAAGAAAAAGGTAAACACGGGGATACCATATGTAAAAACATAAAATGAGGGGTACCATGTGTAATCTGCCAAAGTTCGAGGTAATCATCGGTTATTATTTTATATTTAAAAAAAAAAGACAGAATCCTATATAAAATTTCAACAAAATCACTTTAGATCACAAAACTAAAATCATCCAAAAAAAAGGAAAATAAATCATAGGATGAGACGGTAATCTAAAATTTCAATCTTTCTAAATCATACGGCTCTATCAAGTATCCTCTAGTCCTCCCTCTCCCCCTCTCTCTCTCTGAATATATATTTTTTATAATGCTACCTCACATGTTCTCTCAATGAATCAGAAGAAGATAATTATGGAGATTTGGATTTAACAATTGAATCCCTTAGACTTCCGACTCTTGATATGCTCGTAGAAATAAATATTGGCTTTCATTCTATGGCTTTTAATTGCCTCGTTTCTTTTTCCCATAAAAATGGGTGAGTTTGAAAATCCCATGATTTAGAAAATAATTGGTCTCCCTTGTGACGGGTTAACATTTGTGACGGATATTTTGTGAGATAAAATGATAACAAAATGGGTTAGTGGAGAAAGGGGACCACATGAATAGTGTTGCAGAGAGAGAAAAAGTGGGTACTTTATGAGGTAAAATGGTACCCGTCTCTTGTTTGTGACGGATAGTGTCCGTCACAAACAAGAATTTGTGTTTAGAAAATTGGGAGACGTTTGGTTACACTTTTCATTGACTATTTTTGTAACTGTTGTATTCTCTGTAACAACACATAATGAATCCATATATGTTTTGATCTTAGGACTAATAAATCTTGGTTTGTGGATTATCCCGAGTTGGATAAGGCTGATAATAAGTTTTCTAGTTTGGGAAGTTTATGCGGGTGTTTGTCCTTGCTTGTGAGTTACCATAAGAATAATTGTGAGTTATTATACGCGGATATGTAGATCCGAATCTCAAAATGATCCGACCTGAAATGGCCCAAAACCGAGAATAACCCGACCCAAAAGACCGTGTAGACCCGAAATGACCCGACCCAAACCCGACCCGTTTGACCCATTTGTCAGGCGCTCTGCCTCTCTCTTTGTCAACTGTCGTTGCAAATTCTACTCACATTCTCACAAACTTCACCTCTGTCCTCACTAAGTCGGCAAATTCTACGCAAGTAACACCAACTGCCCAGACGACCGACGACCGACGACCGATTCATCCTAAGAAAGGTATTCCCTAATTCATCCCTCTTTTCTAGAGCTTGTGTACTGATTATGTAGCAACAATGAACAATAGCCATCAAATTTCGCCTTTTTTTTTTAAATTAGGGCTAATTGAGTTGGGTTTTGTATCCAAAATGTAGACAATAGACAGGGCGGAACGAGGAACCGTATATACTAGGGCTAAATTTTTTTTCCAAGTTTGAAAGTATACATGTTTTTGGATAGTTGATTATCTAGGGCCAATATTTGAATTTTGTATTTTAACTTGATTTTATGGAATTTTCAATAATTGTTTACTCGTATACGAGTTTTTTACAAACATAATGATGAAGAAGCAAACAGAAGAGCCAGACCTTGATATTGCATCAAGGTCTGCAATGATGACTCTTGGCGAAGACAAGCTCGAACTTATGAAAGATTCTATCTTTTATAAGATTTTAAATGGAAAAAAGCGAAGCTTTAAGTTATCAATTGTCCAAAACATGATGGAACATTACAGTGTTGATAAAAATGCTTTCCTCATCGGAAACCGCTGGTGTCGATTATGCGTAAATGAGGCTGCTTACTTGCTTGGGTTGAAACCCAGTGGCAAGACACTGAAAATGAAGGAAGATAAGAACGTGTCTAAAGTTGTTACAACGAAGGAAGATAAGAATGTAACGAAGGAAGATTCTCCATTTATAAATTTGTTGAATTACGAAGTCAAAGCAAATTCAGTTTCCACCTTTAAGTTTCTAGCTCGTACGTACAATCCAGAGAAGAGTGCATTTTTCTTCAAGGGTAAATGCCTAAAATTTTGTGCCGATGAGGCGGCTCTAGTTTTAGGCATGAAAAACAAGGGAACCAATTTTCAAATCCCTGAGAGCCCCACAATTCCTCCTCCTCCTCCTCAATACTTTCGCAAATATGCTGCTGATGGATATGTGACTAAATCCATTCTTTTGAATGTTTTGAAAGACATGATCATAAGTGAGGACAACATAATCGACTTCAAGAAAATTATGTATGCATATTTGTACAATTACGTCTTTGCTAGTAAGTCTACGAGAAGGACTTTTGGCTGTTATGGCTTTGAACTTGTGAAGGATGTGGAATCCTTTGAAAGGATTAATTGGGTGAAAATTATGCACCATAGGGTCATGGAACATGTTGTGAAGTTGGAAGGCATATGGAGGAAGGCTATTGTTGGTGGTCGAAAGGTCTCATTGCAATGTTTAACGCCTCTACTTGAGGCTTGGTTTTTTTGCCGCACAAATCCTAAAGCTGGGAAGCTCATCCTGACGGGACGCATACCACTTCACTTTTATGAATCTCCGTTTAAGGCAGAATCATTGAACCAGATGTTGGATCCCAACAAAGTAAGCGTTTCAAACATGCTTCCCTATCTTACTCCATCTTCTATTAGCAATACTGTTATAACACTTCCTATGTTACTTCAATACTTCACATGGATACTTTATTTTGGACCAAAATATTGAAAATTTTGCATTAAATTACCGTATCCGATACTGTGATACGTATCCTATCTGATATTTGTAGACGTGTCTGAGTAACATAGACACGCACTAACAGAGAACCGTTTAAATTTAATTTATTATAACTAAGACTTGCTGTAGTGCTTCCCGAGTTAGAAGGAGAAATTGAGTTCTTGCCCTCCTAAATTAATGTCTTTAGCTGATAGGAATTGGTTGTCTAGGACACGACTTGTGTAGTCGTAATAATGTGTTTTTTTGATGTAATTGGTGATGATGTATTGCTGTTCCTCATTTTAATGAAAGCTTACCTTTTTAGCAAAAAAAAAATAACTAAGACGTTTTTGATTGACAGTTCAAGCAAAGGTGTGCAACATGCAAGGATGTTGAGTCTACGCTTGAGGCTGAGTCTACGCTTGAGGCTGCCACAGTTGCACCTGCTGCCACCACTTCGTCCCGTGAAGTTGTACTGGAAACCCCTCCAAGACCTGCTGTTCAACCTTCAACATTCCAATACCCTGATACCTTTGCTTGAACTGTCAATCAAAAACGTGTTGTCTAGGGCTGGTAAGGAGGTTCTCATAAAGGCGGTTGCCAATTCACTCCCTACCTATGCGATGAGTGTGTTTAAAATTCCCGCGAATTTTTGCGAGGTTATCCGTTCTATGGTAACGAGCTTCTGGTGGAGCCATGAAGAGGGGAAGAGAGGAATGGCTTGGGTGTCTTGGCGAAAGATGTGTTTTCCGAAGTGTAAGGGAGGCATGGGATTTAGGGACTTCCGTCTTTTTTAATCTTGCGTTGCTTGGCAAGCAAGCGTGGAGGCTCGTGGTCAACCCGGACTCTTTATGGGCTAAAGTGATGAAGGCGAGATATTTTCCGACTTGTGATTTTTTGGCAGCTCAGCTCGGGTATAATCCGAGTTACACCCGGAGGGGGATTTTTGAAGCTCGATCAGTCCTGCAAAAGGGTCTGCGAAGACGGGTGGGGGATGGACAGACAACGAAAGTTTGGGGAGATGTTTGGGTTCCGGGGACTCAAACGGGTCGGATTATTTCACCATGCCCTACAGGAGACGAAAACCTTCAAATGGCTGATCTTCTTGACGGAAATGGAGCGTGGCGAGGTGAGGCCATTGCTTCTCGATTCCTGCCTTTTGAGGGAGAACGTATTATGAACATCCGGGTAAGCCCAAATGCTCCAGTTGATTCGTGGTATTGGGAGGCTGAACGTGATGGGGACTATACGGTGAGGTTTGCGTATAGGTGCCTTGCAGGGGAGACACTCGATATGGGGGATACCTCTAATTGGGAAAGGGAGAAATGGCTTTGGAATAGGATGTGGAAGGTTCCGGTTTGGCCCCGCGTGAAACTCTTCTTCTGGCAAATGTGCAACGAGGCATTGGCGACGAGAGCAAACATAGCCGCTCGAGTTGGAGGTAAGTCTTCTTTATGCCCTTTGTGTAATTCCCATATTGAGTCTAGTATACATTTATTTAAATTTTGTCGAGTCTCGAGTCGTGTCTGGGACGGGTTGGGTTTGTGCTGTGATGATGAGGTGAGGGGTGATGGAGGCAGTGTGCGCGACTGGGTTGAGGCGTGCTGGAAGGAGATGGGAGCTATGGAACATATGAAGCTAATGGTGGGATGTTGGGCTCTATGGGAACATCGCAATAAGGTAATTTTTGAGTCGATAACACCCGAGCCTTTACGTGTTGTGCAGCGGATTCGAGATGTAGTGGAAGAAATTGAAGGGGCAGGGTGGGGAACGAGTTCACGGGAGGGTGAGAGGGGAAGGAGGCTGACAGAGGGGAGCGGAAACGAAGGGTGGCAGGTCCCTGAGAGCGGGTTTGTAAAGGTCAATGTGGATGCGGGGGTGAAGCAAGATGAGGGAGTAGGGTCGGGTGCGGTGTATCGAGATGAGAATGGTGGGGTGCTGTGGGGCTTGTCGTGGAAGAGACAACAATCGTGGGAGCCTCATTTTGCAGAAGCGATGGCGATTTACGACGGGTTAGAGGAAGCAAGGAATATAGGGCACCCGAATGTTATTATCGAGAGTGATTGCAGCCAAGTTATCGAGGCTTTGAAGATGAAGAAAAAGGGACGAAGCGTTTTCCACCAAGTCTTAGATGATATTTTGGCTCTTAGTTGTAATTTTAATTTTGTTTTATGGTCCTTTACGCGTAGAATTAATAACTCCGTGGCACACGCTCTTGCGCATGTGGAACCACAAGTTCTTGGTAGGTTTGTGTGGTTGGATGAGTTACCTCCGACTGCATCTGATGCTGTACGTTTTGATTCTCTTTTAATTTAATTTACCTTCGGGTTTTCTCAAAAAAAAAAAAAAAAAAAAAATATAAAAACCGATAGGCTACAAGAGTAGAAATGTGATGGAAATTCCACCTATGTTCTAAATAGATGAGAAATCTCATAAATTGTTCATAAGTTCATTCTTACTCGATAAAAGAAAACTATAGCTCAGTAATGCTTATATAGCACAAGGACAATAACTAAAGTAGAAGCTGAAATTACTAAACTACTCTTCAGAATATTTTTCGTGTGTATCATATTACTAGCGATGTAGACATTCGAGGAACTATTATCATGATGTCACTTTGCCTTACCCTTGGAGTAAAATCCTTGTCCACTAGTCGTGCCCTAACACTGTAACATCCCCATATACTAAGGTGTCTTACCAAGGACCACCCTAGTATATAACGATTCTACCATATCAATTGCCCGAGGTAAGTATATCAATAATGACCATCCAAGAACAATTATTAAAGTATAACGTTAACTGATCTTACATTGTCTCCAAACTGTAAATCAAAGTATATGGAATGTAAATCAAAGTACAACAAAACAAGGTATCTAAAACTCGTGGCAGCGAAAGCTAAGACTCTAGGTGATGACATCCCATCCTCATTCCCGTGGCTAATATGAAATTATTACCTGTCACAATCTGCTCACCATCCCCGAATGGATCACCACATTTTTATAAAACATAAATGGGGTCAGTTCACTATCAAGATAAGACAATCACAAAGAAAACAACCATTTAAATCCAATCCAACTGTATAACCAACCTCCCAACTCCATTAGTGTCCAGTAACCGACTATACACCTAAGTATGTAAGCCTGCGAGATTACCCATCGCAACAGGTAATATCCACTGCCAGTGGGGACTGCAGCCTTGCCCACTTAAGCCCTGCTCATTGCAATGATCAATAACCCATGTCCAATAATGTGCACATTCCTCATGCGACGGAAACCACAAGGGGCGAATCAAGGGCGTGAAGCCATTCTTGATTATGACTCCACTCACCCGAGGACACACCTCGCAAACATAGACAAACAATATCCAATCCAACATCCAAGATAGATAATTCCATTAACAATATTAATCAGGCCAATACATCAATCAATCCGTCTTAAATCAATTAAGCAGGCAACTGAGTAGGGAAACCCTACCTTATTACAAATCTGAATCACAAGCACACAACGGATGCTAGAATCGTTCCTCTATGAATCTTTCACCTAACAATAATCACAATCATGCCTATATCACAATCACACCAAATTCATTTTTCCCCAAACTGATAATTAGGGCAAAACCCTAAAAACGACATACTAAAGATTAACGGTATACAAGGCACCTACCAAAGAAATCGAGACAAAAGACGGAACTAGACTCACAATTGATCAACAAAGCCTTGAGAGTGATTAAGGGTGATTAGAGAAGTGGAGAGCGTACTTTAGGTTTTGATAAAATTATTATTAATTGCTAACCGAAGTTTATATAATCTTTAATCACCTTTAATTAAACCGCGGAGATTAATCCCGTCAGACCGGATACTCGACGGGGGTACTCGGCCGAGTACGCCTTACTCGGCCGAGTATCACACTACTCGGTTGAGTTTTTCTGGGCAGTAGCCTGACCGTAAAACACACGACACCTTACTCTACCGAGTTAGCCCATTCGGCCGAGTAAGCTAGACTCAGAAAACTGTGGTATTACATACACCCTGTAATCTTGTATGACAGAATAGAAGAACGAATTTCAGGGAATTTTGGGGAATCCCGGATACATTTCGTTAGGGATGGCTAAAGTTCAATACTTAAATGGGCTTGACCCACAAGAAGATCATTAAACCAAAAATGCATTGAAAAACTGTACTCGATCTATTATTTAGAGAACTTGCACTCAAATCATTTCCTAATAAACCACACCCAAACCCATTATTAGGAATGACAATGGATCGGGTTTTGTAAAATACAAACCCGATCCACTAACTTAGTGGATCACCGATCCATATCCTAACCCGATCCATATCCAAAATGTCAAAATCCATACCCAATCCGTTATACTTTTCTCGAATCCATACCCACTCCAAATCCATTCTCGATCCACCATATAATCCAAACCTGATCCAAAACATGATTTGACTATATTAAAAATTCATTTTATATGACGAAATTGGAATTTCAACTACAATAAAGCCTAAATTTTCAAAAATATTTGATTGGATCAGCTTTGGGTATGAATGGATTGGGTTTGGATTTGGTTCGGGTTTTTCAATAATGGATTTGGATGTGGATTTTTAAAAAGTGGATCAGCTATGGATTATTAAAAGCCGGGTTTGGATCGGATGTTTTCCTTCGGTTCGGTTCAGTTCGGTTCAGTTTCGGCCATAATTGCCATCCCTAAACATTATGAAACCCTTAACCAAATCCTTCGGTTCAGTTCGATTTGGTTCGGTTCGGTTTCGGCCACTATGATGTATGATTTACGGCATGAACTGATTGTTTTTGTCTATTTGCTTTGAGATGGCATAACACAATATTAGAAGGCAGAAATGGTGAAGCCTAATTTACGGTATAGCTCAACGTCAGTAAGTACAGAAAGTAGCACATTTTAATGTGTAAGGATAGAGAATGGAGGACTTGGTGATAGGCTTGTTGTGAGTATGATGGATCCTGTTTATCTAATGGCAGTGAGGTGGCAAAGGTTTTTATAAACTAATCCTCATCCCTGGTATATCAAATCTAGAATCGTGTATAGAAGCTAAAACAGTGTACTATAAACTCATCAGTCTGTAACCAAACAACAATACTCTCGTTTATCATCATCATCATCATCATCATCATCATCATCATCATCATCATCAATTTCTGGGTCCAAAACATAATCTCGCTTTTCGTTAGCTCGACCACTTGACACATATTATTTATCACGCTACAATTCTCCGATTAACATAAACCTAGAATCACTATACTCTAGTATTACCAATTATAGACAACCCAAAGACACGAAACCATGCAATTTAACTCAAGAGATAACTTGCAAATCCCAAATTTGAATAAGAAATAAATAAAATTAGTAACACAATGTAAACCAATAGATGTTAAATGAATACCTCACTATATTTTCCCTTTTCAATCTCTTGCACAACTTTGTAATCCTCTAGAAAAATAAGAAATGAACACAGAACCAGTAACAACACAATAAACTTGGAAATCGCTAATCCGAGAACTATAATAGTGAATGCATATAAGTAATTAAACCAGAGGTTATCTCTACAACGACACATATTTTTCATGTTTCAACGGAAGTATGGTTAGTGAAACGGTAACAAGTTATCAAATATAGAGTACAGAAAAGCATAACAAATTCACATGGCATTACAATTTGAGTTACTTGTGCTCTCCCCACGCTGCCTACAATTGGGAAACATAATATATTGATTACAACTTGAAATAAGTAAGACAGAGAAGGCAGAATATAAAACCGATGGAAAATTGAAATAGAAAAACCAATGTTATTTTCCGAACAACAGAATATAGTAATTCCAATAATGTGATATCAAATACCATTAACATAATACACACCAGTTATTATAAGATCCACTCCTATCCTCAGCCAATACCACCAAAAGTCTATCTGACGGAGTGTCTGCCACTTGGAATAGGCACACCATTCATAGTTCCCTGAACTCCGGGCATTTGGCCGTCTTCACCGCCTATAGATAATCACATCATATTAATCAAATGCAATGTCGACATCCATGTTCCCCAAGTAATACTTCTCTTCCCTTCCTCCAAATTCATATTCTACTCAAAGTTCTAGCCACCCAAATCAATGTCTTGAATTAATCTAACATAATTCATTTCTTACCCCTTTCATTTATAAGACCGTTGTATGCCAAATTCTCATTTGTGATGGACAAATTTCATTACAAGCTTGTGACGTGAGACAAAAGGGCAAGTGGTAGAGGGCTGTGGACGTCACAAGCTTATGACCATCATGAGCAAAACGGACTGAACATAAGTGATTCGTAACCCCTTCAACTGAAAAGTTAGTAACTTAATAAATCTATTTTACAAACATCTTATAATTCCCAATTTCCTAAACCAATTATTGCTTACTTTCTTTAACCACAGTCTGATTTCGGCTAATCAAGATGCATTACTTCATTTTTTTCAAGATAATCAATAATTATACATGCGTATAGTTATCATGTAATTTTAAAAACTATCTTGGCAATTGGGGTATCAATAACCTTTTATGGACCATATTTATGCAGAAGCCCTTTGCTAATTTTGATAATCACAGAGAACAAAAGCACACAATAAGGAGTATCCACTAAATTTCAAATGCATCAAATCAATTAACACAATATAAATTGCATATCGGAAGAACCTAATAGGCAGCTATCTAGAAGTACAGACCCAATATCAGTGGAATTAAATATTTATTTTCTTATCATTGTTCAGAAATCAAACTTTCGGTGAAGTGAAGTTACATGTCGCACCAAATAGGAAAAAACATGAGTTTAGTCAGAGAATATGAACCAAACAGGGTTAAGAAACTACTTTTTTCCACGATAGGTATGGAGTTTAAAGAAGCTACAATTACGAAAGTTCATTACTGTGACTGTAAACGCAACTGACACTGCGATCTTAAACCCTACCTGTGAGTGGTGCTCAACCAACACGTAACATGTTTGACAACTCTGAAAGGTCTAAAATATAATAATCGTGTAATATACTCAAATGTCAGAGATATGTAAAGTTTATATTTGAATGTTTGACGGATGGACAAAATCTTGTTCTCTCAAAGATTCAATCATGTCTTCACAGTAGTCTAAGTATAGATCTCCTATTTAATGTCACTGATTTTATTAAGGTAAGATTAACAAATATGTATAAAACTATAAATTAATGTACGAGATATTGTTTTGGTCGATTTTTTTTCAGTTTATTTTTCCTGATAAGTTGGTTTATCTGTGAAAATAATGTTTAAAATGGCCATTTTATTAGTTGAAACAAAGATAAGTAGGACATTTGTGAAGGGGGTCAGTATTGAAATTTGAACCACCAATTATTTTTTGGACATTTTATTTACAATAAGTAGAGTGATATACTGTCTCATGCTCTAGAGAAATTTCTATTTTATAGAGACGGTTCATGTTATCTGACCTAATATCATTTTGTGGCTAAGGTTCCATGGTCATTGTTGTTGTTTGATGTTATTTGGCTATGTAGATCATCCCTTAGTTTAAGACCTAAACTTCTCTTTAATGTGTATTTTGTCAAGAGAAATTGATTTGTCATTGAATGTTTTCAAGTGCAGTCCTTCAACTTATGGGTATGCCTATTAGTTTTTTGCATGTATATTCCATTGGAGTTCTTCGACCTAGTGATATAAAGAAGCAAATGATATTTACTGAACAGTCTCACTTCAAAGCAAAGTTTCAACCTTTTTTCGGCGTATACGTCAGGAAAAAGGCAATGTGACCTAAGTGGTAGATATTGGAGAAGAAGTCTTCACTCAAAACTCGAAGGAATTAAGAAAATAGCGGCAATAGTTCCTCACTCCAACAACAAATAGTGACACTTGTTTTTTCCCATTAATTTGTAGGTCTTGGGTTTTGACAGAGCCTCGCTAATATCTGATATCGATCACAAATATGTGAAAGATGTCATTGGACAGTGAGCTATATATTGTGAATTTTCATCTCAAACATTTCAGTCTCATGTTATAACCACCTCCATTTCTCTTTCTCAGACTTATTTTAGGAAGCTTAACTTTCTGAGTTACTATGCTGTCCAGGAATGTGTTTTGTTATTCACAGATTGATTAATTTCCATATATTTTCATGTATATCTGTAAGAATATGAAGAGCTAATGGGAAAGGGAATTAGAGGCGAATAATGCATCTCTTCAACCAATTCTCGACGAACCAGGGTTTGATTGGCCTAGAATATATTTTCATGCATATCTACGATGACTATACATGAATTCAAGAGACCTGTTAATGTAATGCCTGGAATTTTGGCATGGAATTGAGTTCATTAATGAGAAGGGCACTCAGACGAAGCAACAAGTGGTGTATGAATCAACTCCAATTTTCTGCCAAGAAATATCATAGGATGGGGGATCAAGAACAACACTGTAAAGCTGGTGTGACCAGCATTTGTGTGCTCACTAAGGAGGATATTAAGGCTGCCATCTGCCATCTGCCATCTGGAATATTGATATTAATCTAAGTGTCATGGCCTTGAAGGATATGGTAGTAAGTTCTTTAAGGATTCGTGACATCTGATTGGGGAAGAAGTTTGCATCATTATTCAGGATTTCTTTGTGTAAGGAAAAATGCTGAAGGAGGTGAACACCACCATTTTTGCTCTTATCCCCAAAGTAAAGTGTGCTAAGAGTGTTACTGATTGTAGTGCTATATCGTGCTGCTGCTGCCGACTTGCCATCTAGACTCATGACGTTTGTAGGATGTCAGCCTGACTTCAAAGTTCAATTACCACCACTTTTGTAAGTCCCCTCAGCTAAAATCACTTGTGTTTTATGGGTGATGTATTGATGTTTTGCCACGGGGATGTAAAATCTGTATACCTCATTTTGCGTGATTTTGCTACTTTTTTGCTGCTTCTGGATTGAATATTAACTCTCAGAAATCCAATTTTTTTTCACCGGTAATGTATCAGAGGAGGTAGGAATCTCCCCTTTAAATACCTAGGTGTTCCTCTTTCTGCAAGGAAGCTGAGTAAAATTGATTGTGAGATGTTGGTGGATAGAATGACTCCAATAATTAGGGTATGGAGCTCTAGACACCTCTCTTATGTAGGTCGAGTGCTATTAATTAATTCAGTGCTCTGGTCATTCATTTAGACTGAGCATCTATGTTTATATTGGATGCTGCTATAACAAGGGTTACTGTTGTTGTGTATTTCTTGCTTATTACTCCGTATTAAGTTAAATATATGTTATTCTTTGACCTTTGAGCCATTGAGGTATAAAGCATTGAATAAGGTTAGATCGGGAAACTCTTGAATACTTCTTCGGTAAATAGTGATTAGTGGGTGATCATCTCGCTTCGCTTATGGTCTTTTGAAAACAAACTTGTTATTATAGAGGGAAGGGTGTGTTGTGTGTATATCTGACCCCCTTAGCCTGCTTTGAGCTGAAGTCTCTTAACATGCATATTTGATGTGAATTTTTCACTCTAATCACCAAAGGTGGATCAGATATTCATAGTCCTCCCGCTGGTGACTATACGTGTAACACCCCCATATATCAAAGTGCCTTACCAAGGACCACCCTAGCATATAACGATGCTAACATCATGATTTTGAATTATTATCAAGATTTTATTCTAATTGAACACATTTCTTGATATATAAATAATGGTTTGAAAACTCGCTTAAATTTTTACCCACTTGATATATGGTTAACTTTCTTCTCCAATTTCACATAAAAATTAGTTTATGCTTTATCTATTCATTCCTCCTTTTTCCCTATGTAACCTCGGTTATCAATTTTTAATCTTTACTTCATCCTATAATCCATTAACCGACGTAGGCTGTGTTCTTTTGGACTGAAATTATCTGAACTGAACTTGATAGAGCTGAATTGAGATATTGAAGACCAAAGTTGACAATAATTTTGGATAGAGAAGATACTACTACTACGCAAGTTAAATCGACTGTAAATCTTCTTATATTCGAAGGATTAACTATTGCTTCATAATACTTCTCTTTATCAACATCAATAATATTTGTGAGTCAGATGACAACATTCATCATTAAACGGAGTCACCACAAGAAAAATTGTTTTGAGCAAACGACAAACGCTATAATATGGGCAATGTTGCACGATGATATTATTTGGACCACGAGCTAGTATAAGGCATCAAACATACCCATGGAATTGATTTCACCAAATCTACATAGTATAAAAGATGAGTTATTTAAAGCTCTTCTATGGGTTCTTTAAAATCAAGAAAAAAAAGATTTGTCAAATTGTGGTCCCTTAGTGGGTTTACAAATGATTTAGTTTCTTACTATCCCATTTGTACATAATTAATACATACATATATGGTAATCGAAAGGCTCTTCAATTGTTTTTAGCTCTCATCTTTACTTCCGAAAAAAATACTAATCAGTTTTAAAAATTGATTTTTTCTTTTAAAAAAAATACCATAATAATTATAGTAGAATATAAATAAATCAGAAAAAGGAAAACATATTTTCATATAAAAAAGTTTTACTTCAAAAAAATATTCAAGTTAATAAAAAAAAATCTATATATAAGTTTCAAATTATTCTTGCATGAATTTCTCCAGATTATATTCCTAAGTAACTCCTCAAGGGTAGTTTCTTTCAACAATATTATGCAATCAATTCAATACAAAATTCAAGCAATCGCCTTTTTTTAGTCATGATTTATGGTAGAATAGAACATCATATACCTCTCTTACTCCGTATTTTTTAATAGATTTACAATATGCAGTAAAATTTTAAAAAACAACCTCTACATTTCCGAGTATCTATAACGTTTTAATTTAATTATATACTTTGTAACAACCTTGCATATGATGACAGTGATTAGTAACTTAAATTATATGTACGCCGAATTTTTAATTATAGACTTATTTATATTGTCAGGACATTGAACATTTAATCACGGTTATTTATATGCTAATGTATTCACGGGTAATGCCTATCATTACGACCCGTGCATTTTTTTGCACTGGTTTAAAACTAGTTTTATTTAATCTTTTTTGCAAAGGTGAAGAAGCTCCACTTTGAGTAAAAAATATTATACAATTAATTGCATACGAGTGTTGTACAATCATGTTAAATTTTTGAAAGGTGAAGAAGCTCCGGGTGGGCAGAAAGCCATCACGAGCTAGTTTTGTTGCCGAACCAATGCCCCCGGGCGGGCGTATCGCGAATTCAGCTAGATGAGTTTTGGAAAGAATCCAATTTACACTAGGTGTATTAGGAAAACAAAAAACGGGTTGTCTTCAACGATACTTCTACTCGACATTTTTACGGTTCTTCCTATAATAGAAACAAATAAAAAACTTAGATTTGTAATTTTTGCTATCATTTTATTCAATCGGGTTTTACGATTACTTTTTGGATTATTATTGTTCTATAATCTTTAAAATTAATTAATGCAATTATAGTAGTGACATTTAAGTTATTATGGAAAATTGAAAATTGATCTTGATTAATTTGAGAAACGCTATACAGATTATACGCCACTTTTTATCGCATATATACAAATACACAGTAACTTAAAATGAGCATGTTTGGCACATTTTAAGATAATAAAGAAGTTTTATTCACATACTAAGAATTGACTTTATGGTTGTCCATCCATCTCATCTACTCCAATATTGTATCATACGACTTTTACCAAGTCTCATTTAAGACATTTAGGACGGATATATTCGCTCTTAATTTAAAATGAGTCTGGGTCAAGTAATATACCATTTGTATGAATAAGACAAAAATGAAATGTCTAGGGAATAATATAAGATGTTTGTCCTATTTATGTAAATGAGCCATTATTTGACCCATTTTAAATTTAAAACGAACACTTTCGTCTTAAATGAGAACTTGTGCAAGGACTTGGAGTTGAATAAATGGGTAAAGTTAAGCTTGATATGAATAAGTGTAAACACATGTAAAAGCTTAAAGTTGAGCTTGATTCGAGCACGGGCGAACCCAGGATTTCATCGATGGGGTAGCGAATATATAAAGCTCAAAATTCATCTAAAAGTTAGATAAAAATGTACTACGAAGTACTATATAATCTGTATGTTGTATAAATATTATATATACAAACTCGTAATCATTAATTCAATCACCTTTACTCTACTTAATATGACTTAACATTTTAATTTTATAATTTTGGGACTTATTTATTTTATATTTCTAGAATAATTTATGAGTCTTGCATTGAATTAAAATCGAGTTTTTTTAAAAAAAAAAAATTACCCCTTTTCAAATTTTAAAGAGATATTTAAGTCATACTTTTATTAACCTTAACGTATGCATTTAAGACACACATCTAAAAACCTCAAAACAAATATAATTGTTAATAAACAAAATCATTAATACCTGTGGACAGCGGGGGCCCACGGGGGCGCTTGGGAGGAAAGAGAAACAAGCGTTTGCATTTTTGTTGGAGTCGCCACCAATTTTTATGGGAAATTGGAACCGTTCGAATACCTCGTGTCATGTCAAGACACAAAGTAGAGACATGAACACTAAGCAATCGTTACCCTTAGCATTCTATGTCTAGAATGACTCTCGTGGATGCCAATGAACATGGGTGTTCACAGAAATCTAGAGTAAGGGGTGAGGGTACGTATTAGGAAGCTCTTTTGATCGAACACCTAATCCCGCCCGCCTCGATAGCGGCCTCTACTAATGATTAGAGAAGTTATTCGTACTTGATATATCGTCGGTTATATTCATGCAATGCAACATCCATAAATTAATCCTAGCATGTGAGAATTAACTCAGTCGGTTGACAATTAATTTAACATGCAATTTATGTCGAAGTAGGATTTAATGCTCAATTACATGTGAAGGCAAGCAAATGATACAAGAAATACAAGAAATATAAATTACAATAATGAAAATTACAATAATTACATTGGGTTAGGCGATTTATGTCGAAAATACCTTTAAAACGGATAATTTGAGAAAAAGAATAAAAGAAACAAACAACGAACAAAACAGAAGGTGATAATACGATTAATAGTTAATTATACGTAAGCTAATTAAACTAAGTCAAACAACAACGGAGTTCAGAGACAGAACTCAGCCAGGAACAGGCGCAGCAGAGCTGCGTCCTTTGGAATAGGCGCAGCAGTTGCTGCGTCTGTTCCTTGGCTCAGTTCTGGCTGTGAAGCCGGGATTGCAAACCGTTAATGTTAATTGGTGATTTTAATGATTGATTAAATTAATTGACTCGGATGAAAGTGATTTATCAGGTTATTTACATGTGAATGAGTCATAAAAACAGTAAACATGGATGAGACGGAATTAAGATGAATTATTACATGAATGAATGATTAGTGACATAGGTGAATGAAATAAACTAAACATGATAAATTAACAACAAATTAATCACGAATATGACAATAGACAGAGTAGAATATATCAATGACGAATTCCAAAGACTCAATATGAATGAATCGAACCTCCAAAACCCGAGTTTGAATTTAATGACGAAAACCCGCAAATATTGATTATAAGGGATTTAAGTCGGATTTAACGATGAATTAAACATGTTAAAGATGAGTAAATAATATACATGTGAATTATTGCTATTATGACGAAGAATTAACAAACAAACATATGAAAACAAATAAGAAAGACGGAATTACAGAGGACGAAGGAAGAAGAAAGGAAGCGAGGAATCGCTGCGCGGCCCCACGAAGAGGCGCAGCAAGTGTGCGCTCCTTCAAGAGGCGCAGCAAGTGCTGCGCTCCTTTCAAGAGGCGCAGCGATTCTTTGCGTCCTTTCTCGACGTCTGTCTACTGGAAATCCATAAAAAAGGTTTTAAAGCATGGTTTTGAAATCGGTTTTAATTGGTATTTTCGACATAAACCTTACAATTGCGATACAATACGTAAATTACAATAAATAAAAGAGAGATTTACACCCTCAGACTTACATGTTGACGAAACGAGAAGAACTAAGATATCGATTAGTAATGCTCGACGCGAATGTAAAGAAAGTGCCCTCGTAAGAGGAAAACGAATAGATTAATTAAGTTGATTGATGTGGAGTTGGTCAAATTGGTCGGTCATGCAAACGAGGCTGGTACTCAGAAGGATCCGAGCTTACGTGATCGAAAGATCAAGCACGTAGGCGCCAAAAAGTAAGAACAAAAGTCTAGAATGCAAAGGGAGAAGAGAAGGACGGACACTCGCGTGAGAAATATGAGGAACGAAGGCTTCTATTTATACTAATCACGTGGCGGAAATATGGAAAGGAGAGAAAGATCCGGAAATAACCGACTTAGGTTAAACGCGGAAACTTGGACAAAAAGAAAGCCTTGAGGAAAAGGCGCAGCAGGTGCTGCGTCCCTTGGAAGAGGCGCAACACTTGCTGCGTCCTTTCCTCAGCGGGTTCCTCCTGCGCAAGAAAGCGCGTTTGACAGTCTGTCGTATTTTAGGCATAACTTTCTCTACAAGACTCGGATTAAGGTTATTTTGGTGGCGTCGGAAAGCTAAGAAAGAGATCTAGAACTTTCTGTGAAATAGGCCTGACCCGAAAAAGTCGTTATCACCTCGTAAAGCGGGCCTAAAGGTCGGGTTATCATTTTAGCTAAATGAAATGCACATTTTGTAATGTAAACTTTTAGTTTAGACCAAAGAAGTGATATGAGACTCAAAATGAGACATAATAATGACATTTTATGACATCCTAACCTTAGGTAGACAAGCACATTGCTTTGACTCGGGATTTGACGGTTTTAGGAAATGAAGACGGGTTTTTGACTCGGACTCTAAATGTACTCTATTTACTGCCAAAACGACCGTATCGGCGCGTAGATGACATCTAAGAGGTAGACATTAGTGTTTGAGCAATCACTTGACGATAATCTTACGAACTGTCACAAATCGTTCCGCGTACCAAACATGCGGCCCAATCATCACCGGGTGGTTTGCGGGAGGTGCAGAAACGAGGTGTCTACAGAGCCCCCACTTTGACTGAGGCTTGGACAAGGCGAAAGTCAAAGTATAGCCATCAGGTCAATAGAAGATTACAACCTGACGACTATGGCGACGCGAGGCGGCTCAAGGGGTCTGAACCAAGGACCTGTCGTCGGGAACATTTTAGAGTCTGTCGACTATCGGGGAGGGTCGTTTAAAGTCCGTTAGACTACGTAAGGAAGCTCGCCAGCCATAAGAAGAGACCATACCTGAGATACCCCTGGGTGAAACGGGACTGAAGACGCTTCGGCAAAACTCTCTGGTCTGAAGATAACTTGGTGTCTGAAGGCATTAAGGGTCACAGGGACTTTGAAGAAACTTCTTAACACTAACTCTGAAGGCTAACTCTGAAGGCTACCTCTCTCTAAAGGGAAGGCTGAAGGATAATTCTCTCTAAAGGGAAGGCTGAAGGATAATTCTCTCTAAAGGAAAGGCTGAAGGATAATTCTCTCTAAAGGGAAGGCTGAAGGATAATTCTCTCTAAAGGGAAGGCTGAAGGATAATTCTCTCTAAAGGGAAAGACGGAAGGGATAAGGTAAGTTTCTGAAAGATCTAAAGAGTTTATCCTGAAAAAGGTTACCTAAAAGATATGAAGGTTTATCCTGAAAAGGGTTACCTGAAAGATATGAAGGGTTTATCCTGAAAAGGGTTATCTGAAGGATGAAGGGTTTATCCTGAAAAAGGGTTATCTGAAGGATGAAGGATCACCTGGGGGTATATGCCTGTCTCTGTCCTCAAGCAAACTCTCACTGGGGAATAAAACAATGATTTTGAGGAATCTGCCTGTTTCTGTCCTCAAGCAATCTCTCGTTGGGTGATGACTCTAGGGAATCTGCATGTTTTTGTCCTCAAGCAAACTCTCGTTGGGTGATGACTCTAGGGTTAAGTTTAGGAACTTACTGGGTTACTAATTCTTGTTTTGAACGCATGCACTTAAGCTTTCTGAGGGGTACGAGAACTCCAAAAGGATTTATGGGTTTATGAACCTAAGGTCGTTTGGTATGGGAGCTTAAAGGCTTATGAACCTAAAGGAAGCCATTTTGGGATCTAAGAGCATAGGGGTAAGAATCCTAACTTTGGTTTTACGAACCTAAGGAAGAAGGCTCTGGTTTGGGAACTTCTGGAGAACGACACATTTGCCGAACTCTATGAGGAAACAAAAATGTCAAGGGTAGCAGGACGTAGGCAGGAACTGCTGGGGAAGCTGCTTGGGTCGTCTTCAAACAAACTTCGATAAGTCTTGGGGTTGATGTTGATCTTCACGCCTCGAGAGGGAATGTCTATCCGTGTACTCTCGCTGGGGGAACATAATCGGGAACTGATCTCCATGTCTTGAGAGGGAAAGTCTATCCATGTACTCTCACTGGGGAATATAATAGAGGTGTGTCGAAACACCTGTCAAAGAATATTCGTTCGTTGTGGCAAGCGAGGTCTTGATAAAGTAGTGCTTCTGATACTTACCTGCATGGTTAGTAGCCATACAAGAATGCAATCTAATATATGCACGTAAGCAATTATCATATGGACCTCAAATGAGGGAACACAAAAGTTATTTCTTTATAAAAGTTGTTTAAAACTTATTCAAAGAAATTTGTTGTTTGTAATGCTGTAACACCCCCGCACACCAGAACGCCTTACCAAGGACCATTCCAGTGTATGACGGTATCACCATCTCGGATTCCCCGAGGAGGTAGATCAAATTAGACAATAAAAGAACAATCTTATATTATTAAAATATCTGTTACACTACCATTCTATTCAAGGTTTCTAAAATAAAGGTACCATTACAACACTTGTGATACTACATCTCTAGACCAGTAGCGTGATGACTCGATCCCTCCAATCCTAGCAGCCGTAATCAACAATACCTGCTAAGCCAACTGCTCACCATCCCCGAATGGATCACCGCAGATACCACAAAACAACACGGGGTCAGTACTGACTAATCAAATGTAAGACAAGACAATAATGTAAACGGCTGATCATCCGCTATCCCAGTCTCACAACCTCGCACGGTAACCGACTACACAGCGAAGTGGGTAGCCCTGCCAGATTACCCATCGCAACAGGTAACCCTCGCCGCCAGTGGGTGACCGCAGCCCATCCCCACCTAGTCCAGCTCATCAACGAGCAACTAATAATCCCTGTCCCTTAATGTGCACATCCCCTCCAGTGACGGGTTCCACGGAGAGCGAACTAGGGTGTGAAGCCACTCCCGCAAGTGACTCCACCACAATCACACACACAACATCACAGCTATCACAACACCACAACCGTCATAGCACAACCATGCCAATACCGTCACCACAACACCCAACCTCCGATGATCAGCAGATAACAACAATTATAAAACATATGCAATCTCAATCAATTAACAGTACTGAGTAGGAGAAACCCTACCTCATCGCAAAGCATGAAAGACTTCCATTTACAGCCACGCACGACTCCAATAAGCACCCTAACAATGATAACCATATCCTATTACACGCCTATACTCAAAGAATCATTCAAAAGGACACAGGGCAGAAACTTACCTAACCTTACACATCGGTGACGACATAGACAACCACCAGCCACGTCATCCTTGCCCCGCGAATCCCGACATTCCCATGGTAGAGGTTTAGGCTAATTTCATTAAAGTGTGAAGCCATGGAGTGATAGAGGAGGGAGATAGTCTAGGGTTAGAGAAAGAGAAACTGTCGAGGAAATGAGAAAATGAAATGAATCTCGCGAACTTGCGTTTATAATAACGCGTCGACAGCAGCCATACTCGGTCGAGTATAGGAATACTCGGCCGAGTAGGCTCCACTCGGTCGAGTATTGGTGATACTCGGCCGAGTAGCCTCAGCTAGGTCGAGTAACTAAACCTATAAATCTCCTGTTACCAGTCTGATCACTCACCCATTCATCCCTAAGGTCTATTTGGTCAACAAGATCGGTCAACAACGTTCCTAAAGATCCTGGGTGTTACAATCTTCCCCCCTTAAAAAGAACTTCGTCCCCGAAGTTCCCCCCTTAAAAAGAAGTTCGTCCCCGAAGTTCAGCCCGCACAACACTCCCCGCAAGTTTACGTACCATGACTTTAACCACCTTCACCAAGGTGCACAAATTCACACTATCCAGACATTACCATCAGCCACCTTACTCAACAACAATCACCTATCACAGCTACTCTTCCAAACAATGCCACTCACTAACTTACACATATACATACGGAGATTAGCGAAATTCCTATGCCTTCTTTTGCCAAACGCGGCACAACTACTATCGACCATAAAAACACGTATGCGAAGCCATACTCAAAACAGTACTCAACCATACACTTATGCAAGTATACAATTGCAAAACCATACACAAATGCAAACTACCACATTCCGTACGCTTATATTAAGTATACAAATGCAAAACAATACACAATTGTAAAGAAATACTCAAATTGTAAATAGTACACGAGCACACAACCACCACATTCCGTACACCTATACCAATTATCATAAATTGAATTGAAATCTTCATATTACTTGACACCCGTGCACAATATAATCTTCATATTTAATTGAGACATTAAGACACCCGTGCACAGTATAATCTTCATATTAATTGAATAATTGAATACAACATAGATACAGCTTAAAGGAAACATAATTGTGAATTCCAAATGCGAATATACAATATCATAACATAGATACAGCTTAAAGGAAACATAATTGTGTGGACAGCGGGCCGCCCATGGGGGCGCTTGGCGAGGAGCGAAAACAAGCGTTTGCATTTTGTATGGAGTCGCCACCAATTTTTATGGGAAATTGGAACCGTTCGAATACCTCGCGTCATGTCAAGACACAAAGTAATGACATGAACACTAAGCAATCGTTACCCTTAGCATTCTATGTCTAGAATGACTCTCGTGGATGCCAATGAACACGGGTGCTCACAGATATCTGGAGTAAGGGGTGAGGGTACGTATTAGGAAGCTCTTTTGATCGAACACCTAATCCCGCCCGCCTCGATAGCGGCCTCTACTAATGATTAGGGAAGTTATTCGTACTCGATATATTGTCGGTTGTATGCATGCAATGCAACATCCATAGATTAATCCTAGCATGTGAGAATTAACTAAGTCGGTTAACAATTAATTAGGCATATAATTTATGTCGAAATCGGGATTTAATATTGATTTACATGTGAAAACATACAAGGAATATGAAATACAATGATAAATACAATAAATGAAATTACAATAATGAAAATTACAATAATTACATTGGATTAGGCGATTTATGTCGAAAATACCTTTAAAACGGATAATTTGGAAAAAAGAACGAAAGAAAGAAATACGAACAGAACAGAAGGTGATATTACGGATATTAGTTAGTTAATACGTAACCTAATTAAACTACGTCAAGGCAGAAACGGAGTTCAGGGACAGAAATCACCCTGGAACAGGCGCAGCAGACGCTGCGTCCTTTGGAATAGGCGCAGCAGTTGCTGCGTCTGTTCCGTGGCTCAGTTCTGGCTGTGAAGCCGTAATTGCGAGCCGTTAATGTTAATTGGTGATTTAATGATTGATTAAATTATTTGACTCGGATGGAAGTGATTAACAGGTTGTTTAACATATGAATGGGTCATAATAACAGTAAAACATGGATGAGACGGATTAATTACATGAATGAACGATATTAACAAACTAACAAATTGATTCGATTAGTTACAAGATGAATTAATAACAAACATATGACGAATATGACAAAAGACAGATTAGAATGTATCAATGACGAATTCCAGAAACTCAATATTGATGAATTGAATCTCTAAAACCCAGATTTGAATTTATGACGAAAACTCGCAAATATCGGATTATAAGGGATTTAAGTCGGATTTTAAAGATGAATAAAACATGGTAACGATGATTATTATATAAATGTGAATTATATGCTATTATGATGAATAATTATCAGAATAAACGAAACAAACAAAAGAATTGACGAATTAACAGAGGACGAAGGAAGAAGAAAGGAAGCAGGAACTGCGGCAGCCTCACGAAGAGGCGCAGCAGGAACTGCGCTCCTTCGAAGAGGCGCAGCAGTTGCTGCGTCTTTTCTCGACTGTCAGTCTTCTAAAAATCCGTAAAAAAGGTTTTAAAGACGGTTTTAGAAATCGGTTTTAATGGGGTATTTTCGACATAAACCTTACAATTGTGATACGATAAATAAATACAATAAATAAAGAGAATTATTACACCCTCAGACTTACATGTTGACGAAACGAGAAGAACTAAGAAAATCGATTAGTGATGCTCGACGCGAATGCAAGGAAAGTGCCCTCGTGAGAGGAAAACGATTGATTAATTAAGTTGATTGATTATTGATTATTGTGTAGTTGGTCAAATTGGTCGGTCATGCAACGGAGAGGCTGGTACCCGGAAGGATCCGAGCTTACGTGGTCGAAAGTTCAAGCACGTAGGCGCCAATTAGTAAGAACAAAGTCTAGAATGCAAAGGGAGAAGAGAAGGGCGGACACTCGCGTGAGAAATATGAGGAACGAAGGCTCCTATTTATACTAATCACGTGAAGGAATAGGGTTTCGGAGACTCTTTGGAAGTGAATCTCGGAAAGATATGAAAAAGATACGTGAAACATGCAGAGAAGGGCCTGGGAAGAGGCGCAGCAGCCACTGCGTCTCTTGGAAGAGGCGCGGCACCTGCTGCGTCCATTCCCAGGAGGTTTCCTCCTGCTGAAGAAAGATTTCCGCGTTTGAGTTATGGTAGGACGGAAATAATTCAATCTTCCTTAATATCTTATATGAATATTACGGGATATTATTTGCCAAAAGATAAAACTTGTGAAATATGGAATAGAAATATCCGGAACATTCCAGAACATTCTGACTCGGGATTTAACAGTTATCAGAAAATGGAGACGGTTTTTGACCCGGACTCCGAATGTACTCTAATTACTGTCAAAACGACCGTATCAGGACGTAGATGACAACTATGAGATCGACATTAATATTTGAGCAATCACTTGACGATAATCTTACGAACTGTCACAAATCGTTCCGCGAATCAAACATGCGGCCCAATCATTACCGGGTGGTTTGCGGGAGGTGCAGAAACGAGGTATGAGTAAAGTGTTCCCTTTCATATAATTTAATGTTTAGGGTATTCCACCCCTAAACAATCTAAGTTCCAGGTAACCAACCTATGTTATACAACGAAACATTCACAAATTCATAGCTTATACCAACAATCACGAATCCGTGATACAATCATGATCCATATGTGGGACATCATATAGTATGACATAGTAAAATAAGGAACTAACAAGCTCTGTCATACAATTATCACGTAACTTATGTAATTCTCATAGCTAATTTCCAACAGGCCTCTGTATCAGCAATAATCGGCCGAGTATGAAAGGCTACTCGGTCGAGTAAGCTCTACTCGGTCGAGTATAGGAATACTCGGCCGAGTAAGCTCTACTCGGTCGAGTAGTAACTATGCTCGGTCGAGTGATGCCAGACAGAGGGCGTTTTGACAATTTCGCCTAGAGCTTTCATAATCAGCCTGCATCAATTCTTCACAATAATATTGAACATAACTAATGCCTATCATAAGTGTCATTCAACATGTCTCCATACGATAAATAAGTAAGTAACGGCCTTATGGCCAAATACAGTTATCCAACAGAAGATACCAAATACCGATAACAACATCCAAAGAAGAAGTAATAAATCCAACCAACAAAATAAATCCATCACAACCAAGTAAATCCAACATCAAAGAAATCAAAGTAAATAACCTAACAACATAAGATCAATAACGAGGACCCTCCTCCATGCCATCATCTCCACCTGCGCCAGAGGTACCTGCACCTGAACTCCCTGCTCCTGGAAAGCCTACTGTTGCTGAGTAGTCCCCTCCTAGCTGACTGCCGGAGTTGGCTCCCCACGGTCCCGCGAGGTAGCCAAACTCAGTCTCCTCCGGAGGTCTCCAGTAACTCGGGTCCACCCCATAGCTGTGGAATACTCCCGTATCCACTCCCGGTCCCCTCCACCAGACAGGCTGTGCTAACTGAGTCTAGAATGCAAAGGGAGAAGAGAAGGGCGGACACTCGCGTGAGAAATATGAGGAACGAAGGCTCCTATTTATACTAATCACGTGAAGGAATAGGGTTTCGGAGACTCTTTGGAAGTGAATCTCGGAAAGATATGAAAAAGATACGTGAAACATGCAAAGAAGGGCCTGGGAAGAGGCGCAACAACCCACCGTCTCTTGGAAGAGGCGCAAAGACTGGCTTGCGTCCATTCCCGGAGGTTTCCTCCTCCGCCAAGAAAGATTTCCGCGTTTGAGTTATGGTAGGACGGAAATAATTCGATCTTCCTTAATATCTTATATGAATATTACGGGATATTATTTGCCAAAAGATAAAACTTGTGAAATATGGAATAGAAATATCCGGAACATTCCAGAGCATTCTGACTCGGGATTTAACAGTTATCAGAAAATGGAGACGGTTTTTGACCCGGACTCCGAATGTACTCTAAGTACTGTCAAAACGACCGTATCAAGACGTAGATGACAACTATGAGGTCGACATTAATATTTGAGCAATCACTTGACGATAATCTTACGAACTGTCACAAATCGTTCCGCGAATCAAACATGCGGCCCAATCATCACCGGGTGGTTTGCGGGAGGTGCAGAAACGAGGTGTCTACAGAGCCCCCACTTTGACTGAGGCTTGGACAAGGCGAAAGTCAAAGTATAGCCATCAGGTCAATCGAAGATTACAACCTGACGACTATGGCGACGCGAGGCGGCTCAAGGAGTCTGAGCCAAGGACCTGTCGTCGGGAACATTTTAGAGTCTGTCGACTATCGGGGAGGGTCGTTTAAAGTCCATTAGACTACGTAAAGAAGCTCGCCAGCCATAAGAAGAGACCATACCTGAGACTTCTTTCTCGAGAAAGGCACCCTGGTCGATCTCCGCGGGGAAACAAGAAATATTGGAAAGCAGCAGGACGTCGGTAGAAACTGCTGGGGAATCCGCTTGCGTCGGTCTCAAGCGAACTTCGGCAAAACTTGAGGTTGAATCTGCTTGCGTCGGTCTCAAGCGAACTCTTGCCGGGGAATATATTGACGACTAGGAACATCTTGATCGTCATGGGAGAAATCTTGAGTGAGCAGTACTGCAAAATACTACTGCGCCGAATAAAAGGATCTGAGCAATACTGCAAAATATCGCTTCTACCGGATAAAAGGATCCGAGCAATATCGCAAAATATCGCTGCTACCGGATAAAATGAATCGAGCAATACATCGCAAAATATCGCTACGCCGGATAAAATGAATCGAGCAATACGCAAAATATCTTTTCATTTGAATAAAATGAATCGAGCAATACTTTGCAAAATATTGCTCGCTACCGGAAAAAGGATCTCGAGCAATATTGCAAAATATCGTCTTACCGGATATAAGGATCTGAGGAATACTGCAAAATACTGTTGCGCTGGATAATGATATGCAACAGTCCGCTGCTGGCTGATGAAATGCGGGTTGCGCCGTCTCGGTTCGTGGCACTATGGAGGGTGGCCAACCGGCTGCGAGCTACTGCCGTCGAGGCACTCGTCGGTGGTCGAGGTCGTCAGGTATGAACCTTACGCCCATTTCATTTTTGATTTTTGATTTTCCGATTTTGCTTGAATTGATTGACATGAGCCAATTTATTGCTGTTTGCAGGGTGACCGCGAGCTGGAGCGAGAGTCGACCCAGTCTCGGGAGGAGACAGCTCGCTTGCTGAGGGAGCTCGAGGTTCGGGATGCCGAGATCGCCGTTCTGGCGGCGAGAGTTGCTGAGTTGGAGGGTGCCCAGCAGTAGACTTGTGCATTTGGACATCTGATTTTTTTGGATTTTGCTTGGGGCGCAAGCCCCCAGTTTACTTGGACTTTTGGACTTCGTTCGGGGTGCAAGCCCCCAGTTTGCTTGTACATTTACTTCGTTTGGTGTATATATGACGGCCTGAATGCCTTTGTTGCTGGGTTATGTTGCTTGTACCTGCAGGTTAGTTTTTGAACAGGTTTGGTAGATAACGGTTTACGTCGTCATGCTGCCGAAATTTACATAGAAATCACGCAAAACGTACATTTTTATACATAAGGCCTTTAATCAGCGCAAAAAAGACTCAAAAGAACACAAATGCGAAAATTTTTGCCGGAAATGACCGGACGGTAGGGAGGGTTACCCCCTAAAAAAAGAAAAAAGAGAAATCTATAAGTGTAGAAATGAAATGTGGAAATTCGTTTAAAAATGAAAACAAAAGAAAACTATTTCCTAAAAAGAAAAGGACTTAAGTGTGATGAAATGGCGAATGGTTTCGACGTCGCCTCGAAATGCGTGCCCGCAAATTTAGGAAACTTGAAGTATGGTAATCTCCTCGTATTTACCAAAATAAAACCTCGCAAGAATAGGAAATCATGCGTTATAGAATTAGGAAAGATCCAACGCGGAAATCACAGAAGTGAGACTGGGGAAGAGGCGCAGCATGAGCTGCGTCCCTTTGAAGAGGCGCAGCTGGTGCTGCGCCTGTTCCCAAGTTGGTCCGTTCTGGCGGATTTTTGGAAACAGCAATTAGTATAAATAGAAGCGTCGATGGAGTTTTAATTCACATGAATCTTCCGTCTTTTCTCCGTCTATTCACATAAAACTCCCAAAATAAATCTCCAAAAGAAAATTTGTCATCATGAATACTTTGGAGATCCGCTTGAAGGAATGGACCAATGAATTTTCGAATATGGAGAAGTATGACATGGGTGCTTATAACCTTGGATCTTTGTTGAGTTTGAAACTCATTAAGATTGTAAAACCATTCTTGGATGCTTGCCTTGACTATTGGGACCCGAGTTATCATGTTTTCGCGTTCCAAGGAGGTGACATTTGTCCATTTCCTGAAGAAATAGCTGCTATTGGTGGATGGGATCCTGAACATTTACCTGCCATTCCTTCTACTTCGCAAGGGTATAAGAGCAAATTCAGAGACTTGCTTGGACTGACCAGACTTGAGGTGGATCGTCTAGTTACCCCGAAAGGCGTGAGAATGTTGGACTTTATTGATCGATTCATCAACAGGGCCGACCCTACTGTCTCTCATGTTGCTAGGAGGAGAGCATTTGGCTTTTGTTTGTTGCATGTGTATGTCTTCCAAGGGCATGTTGATGAAGACTTGAGAGGTGATCCTCGTCTTTTGGGCCTTATCGAGCAAATGGAGCTGCGCAGGAGCCCAGCTTGCTTATGCTTAGGAGAGATTATTTTGGGCTTGGATAATAGGAAATCCAACCGCGATCTGCCGTTTTCGGGGAGTCCCGTCATCTTGCAGGTAAAAGACATCTTTTCTTTTCTTTTTTTTTTCTTTTTTTTTGTCTTTTTTTTGTCTTTTTTTTTGTCTTTTTTTTTTCGTTTTTTGTTTTGTCTAATACCTGCTTTTGGTAGGTTTGGCTTATGGAACGGCTCCGATTGATCGAGCCCCCAGTTCATGCACTTTCCTATCATTCCCGTATGATTGCGATGAGGACGCGGTTGTACATGGTGGACTTCACCCGAGTCTGTGATTATTGGAAGAACAAGCTGAAAAGTGATGATGGCCCGTTGATTAGGTGGGTTGTACCATGGTGGCACCTCAAATACGTCATTGGAGTGTCTTCTTTGGATTCCACTAGGTCCGTGCGCATTCCGGGGTTGGAGTTCATGGTATGCATCTTTCCGGAAAGGTTGATGAGGCAAGTTGGGCTGAAGCAGACGATCCCGAGGCTTGACACCGTCCCGCAGACTGCTATGGCGCTTACTACCGAGAGCCGAAGAGAGTGGGCTATCAAATGGGCCCAAAGAAACATGTGGTTCTTGAACTTCTCCGCCAATGCTTTATGGGTGTCGGATTCCTATCTGAGGTGGAGAAAGGCTGCGACTTCGGAAGAGCGCGAGAGACTGAGGAAACGCGAACTTGTTGACTACAAGGTGCGCGAGGGAGAGAAAGAGAAGGAGAAGCATCTGACAGAGGGAGAAGAAGAAGCCGGGTTTCAGGTCATTCATCCTTCAAAGAAATCAAAGACTACTCCTGTTGTAGAGATGGTGGTTGGCAAGAATGGAAGAGTCAGGCCTCGAGAAAGACCGTTGGTGATTAGGTCTGAAGTGGTGCAAGAGCGCCCAGCTCGAGGTCGTGACAAGAAGTATGACAAGAACGACAAGGGCAAAGGGAAGATGGAAGAATAGCCCGAGTCTTTATTTATTATTTGATTATTATTATTATTGTTGTAATAAAAAGGTGGGGATTTGTAGAATCCTAGCCTACTCTATTTTTATTATGTAGCGTACTACTATTATTTTGGAAATGAATAAAAGGTTAAATGGTTATGAAACCGTTGAGATTTTTTACTTATTATTCTTGTCGAATTTCAAATGCAATGCAAATGTCCTTCTATTTACATCTTAGATATAATGGGTTGAATCCCGTGAAGGATTGCCTACGTATTCACTTTAAAAAGCGAAATCAAACCCTTGCGCGTAGTTCGAGTAAATGTAAAAGAATAATTGTTCGAAGCAAGAGCTTGTAATGAACATAGAAAATAAGCATGAGCTTTTTGCTTGTTCTCAAGGTGCGAATTTAGTTTATTTGATGATATGAGGATGTCAAATTTGTCAAAATGCAAGAGCATAGTAACATTCAGCTTATTTCAGCTTGGCCAGGGCCATTTATTTAGTGCCACAAGAGCGACACATGGGTTTACGCGAGGCGCGTTTTTGTCCTATTCTAAGCATAGTATCGTTTCAATTGGTCAAGGTTTGTGGGGTTGGAGAATTCATTCCCATCTAGGTCTGTGATTCTAACCGCACCTCCTGGGAGGATGGATTTGACTAGAAATGGTCCGGCCCAATTAGGTTTGAATTTTCCCCTTGGGTCAACAGGTAAAAGAGCTCTAACCGATTTGAGTACTAAGTCTCCTTCTTTGATGTTTCTTGGCCTAACCCTTTTGTTGAAAGCTCGTTTGATACGTGCTTGATATGTTTGGACATTATGTAAGGCGCGTAGCCTACGTTCATCCAGGAGGACGAGTTCTTCATATCTATCCTTCTTCCAATCGGCTTCCGGGATTTGACTTTCTAGTAGAATACGCAAGGATGGTATTTCTAGCTCGACTGGTTGTACGGCTTCCATGCCGTAGGTCAAATAGAAAGGAGTAGCCCCAGTGGGCGTCCTAACTGATGTACGATACCCCCATAAAGCAAAGGGTATTTTGCTTGGCCAATCTCTATAGTTGTCAGTCATTTTCTTGAGAATTGTGACAACATTCTTGTTCGCCGCCTCTACCGCGCCGTTAGTCTGTGGTCTATAGGGCGAAGAGTGGTGATGCTTAATCTTGTATTTGGCTAGCAATTGCTCGGTTTCAGCTTGGAAGTGTGACCCATTATCGCTAATGATCTCATGTGGGCAACCATATCGACAGATAATGTTGTTTTGCATGAACTTTGCCATATTTTTAGCCGTAAGACCAGTGTAGGAAGCTGCTTCTACCCATTTGGTGAAGTAGTCAATTGCTACTAGAATGAAACAGTGACCTCCTGTTCCGGCTGGGGTTATCTTTCCGATTATGTCAATTTCCCATGCAGAAAATGGCCAAGGAGATGTCATCGTGTATAGCAACGAAGGAGGGACATGTTGTACATTCCCGAAGATTTGACAATTATGACAATGTCTCACGTATTTGATGCAATCAGATTCCATTGTGGTCCAATAATATCCCAAACGTGTGATTTTCTTTGCCATCATAGGCCCACTCATGTGGGGACCGCATTCTCCGTCGTGGACTTCTTCCATCACCTTTCGTGCCTGTGAATGATCAAGGCAACGTAGGACTACACCAAGAGGTGTTCTTTTGTATAATTCTCCTTGCATCAGAATGTATTGGGAAGCTAATAGGCGGATAGCACGTTGTCCCCTCTTGTCCATATCCGGTGGATAGGTACCATTAAGCTTAAAATTCAGGATTGCTTGGAACCAGGGTTCCTGCGCGATTTCCTCTTCGTCGGTGATTTGGTGGACATAAGCCGGCTCTGACCGTCGTTCGATGCACAAAGGCATTTCCATCATGTGATCTGGCATATTTATCAAAGATGCAAGTTTCGCAAGAGCGTCTGCAAATTGATTTTCCTCTCGAGGTAGGTGTAGGTATGTTACGTGATCAAAGAATTGAGCCACCTGGTCTATCCTAGCCTGATAGGGTGCAAGGCTCTCACTTCGGATTTTCCAAGATCCTGTAACTTGGTTGATGATTAGTGATGAATCCCCATGTACTCGGAGGTTTTTGATTCCTGAGCTTACTGCCGCTTGTAGTCCAATGAGACAAGCTTCAGATTCTCGCAAAGATTGTTTGTCACCTCGAAGTCGAGTTTGACAGCAATCGGTGTATGCTCACCTTCAGAAGAAATGAGCAACACTCCTATTCCGAATCCTCTTAAGTTTGATGCTCCATCAAAGTATAGATCCCAGGAGTCTACATCTGTTTGAAGTATATCCTCGTCGGGAAATGACCAAGTATCTACGGTTTGTGCGTCGTTGATAGGATTTTCTGCGAAGAATTCGGCGACGGCGCGACCTTTTATAACTTTCAGTGGCACATATTTGAGGTCGAATTCGAGAGCATCGTAGTCCATCTTGCCGGCGTCCGTTGAGGACGGGTTTCTCGAAGAGGTATTTGACTGGATCCATTTTGGAGTATATCTTGACGGAATAGCTAAGCATGTAGTGACGTAGCTTCTTCGTTTCCCACACAAGAGCGAGGCATGTCTTTTCGAGTTGTGAGTATTTGCACTCATATTCCAAGAACTTCTTACTTAGATAGTAAATAGCTCTTTCTTCACTTCCTACTGATTTGAGCCAAAGATAGCACCCATGGCGATTTCGATTCTTGAGATATAAACCAAGAGGTTGATCTCGTTGCGGTGGCATGAGCACTGGTGGTTTAGCCAATATCTCCTTGATTCGGTCAAACGCCTTTTGACAATCATCATCCCACATGGTGTGGTCTGTTTTCTTGAGTTTCTTGAAGATAGGCTCACAAATCATCGTAAATTTCGATATGAATCGACTTATATATTGTACTTTTCCCAGGAATCCTCTGACTTCTTTTTCTGTTTGGGGTTGTGGCATTTCGATCAGAGCTTTGATTTTTGAAGGATCTATTTCTATACCGCGTTGACTAACGACGTATCCTAGGAGTTTCCCAGATGTTACCCCAAATGTGCATTTCTGAGGGTTGAGCCTCATGTTGTACTTTCGTAGCCTTGCGAAGAATTTGCGAAGGTTCGCAATATGTCCCTCTCTTTCTTTGGATTTGACGATCATGTCATCTACGTATACCTCAACTTCTTTGTGCATCATGTCATGTAAGAGTGTAGTTGCGGTGCGTTGGTATGTAGCTCCGGCGTTGATCAATCCAAACGGCATTACTGTATAGCAGTAGGTTCCCCATTGGGTGACGAATGCGGTCTTATGCATATCTTCCATGGCCATCTTAATTTGGTTATAACCCGCATATCCATCCATGAAGGATAGTAACGCGTGGTCTGCAGTATTGTCCGCTAATATGTCGATGTGAGGTAGAGGAAAGTCATCTTTTGGACTCGCTTTGTTCAAGTCCCTAAAGTCAACACAAACACGGATTCTCCCATCGTTTTTGGGTACGGGTACTATGTTAGCTACCCAGTCAGAATACTCGGAAACTTTGATGAACCCGGCTTTGAATTGCTTATCAACTTCTTCCTTAATCTTTAGAGCCCATTCTGTTCTCATTCGTCAAGCTTCGTTTCACGGTTTAAAACCTGGCTTAATCGGAATCCTATGTTCGGCGATATCCCCCGTCGATCCTGGCATGTCTTTGTAGGACCAAGCAAAAACGTCTTTGAATTCATTTAGGAGGTCTATGAAATCGGCCCTTTCGGTAGAGCTCAAGGTAGTCCCTATCCTAAGTTCTTGGGGTTCTAGCTCAGTTCCTACGTTGATGGGTTCGGTGTCCTCTATTACTGGTCCCCCTTCCCCTTCCTGTAGTATTTCTTTGGCTACGTAGGGAGGTATCTCGGTTAAGTCTGGGTCTTGGTCATCCTCAGTATCATCATAAACAGAATTGCACTCGAAAGAACACAGAGAGTAAGCAGAACCTGATTTATTCATATTAAGATTTGAGTAAAGTTGAAACAAAGAAGCCAACCGATCCATGGTCATGGCGGCAAAGGGACAATGGTTGGGGCATTTCCCAACTACGTGACTACTCGAGGCTAAGCTAGGAGAAACGAAGGGAGTGGGGATGACAACAGGAGTAGACTCTCTAATGACTTCTCTAGACTCCGACTCTGACTCCGACTCCGACTCAAACTCATCGTCTTCTGGTTCTCCTTTGAACATCTCTCCTTCTCCAGTGGTGAGCTTGAAGAGTCTTCCTTGGTTGTTGGTCCATTTGATTGACTTTCTCCATCCTTTCTGCTGCTTTGTGTTGGTTTCTGTGATCAACGCGGTGGGGTTGAAGCGATCGTCCTGAAGTATCATAGTAATGATCTCATCCTGCGCGGCCCTAACAAGGGAGTTTTCAATGAGATACTCGTCCTCATCATTATTGGCCCAAACCCCATTGATTGCAGCTAGTTCCCTCATTCTCATGATATCACTTTCTAGTCGTATGATTTGGTCGACTAGTTTATCAACCACGGTGACTACTTCTTGCATAGTGGCATTTTGAGAAAAGATTAGTGGCGCATGTTCTTCGGGTATTGCATGGGGATTGCGTAAGGTTGTTACCATGCTCTCTAGTTCCCAAACTTGTCTATCTACACTCCTTGCCCATGTGATGAAGTCGGAAATGGTAGGGGAGATGGTAGAGTAGAACCCCTCTTTCTCGATTGCATGAATTTCATTTTCGGTGGGAGAAATGAGGTGTGAGCAATCTAGGGTAGATTCATCACTTGTAATCACTAGAACTCCAAGAGGATTCTAAGTGTTGTTGGGTTTACCTCCTGGTGGTATTGGGAGTCGACCATCTTCGATCATATCTTGAAGCACGTGTTTCAATTTGTAGCACTTTTCTGTGTCGTGCCCTTTGCCCCTATGGTATTCACAGTATGAATTTTCATCCCAGAACTTGGATTTCCTTTCGGGTTCGGGAGTAGGTCCAATGGGTTGGAGTTTACCTTGCTTCACCAGCCTTTTTAGAGCGTTGGAGTACGTATCCCCAAGGTTTGTGAATTTCCTTGGTGAAGTAGTTTTCTTAGATGGCTCGAGAAGGTTAACTTCGTCGGTCTTGCTAGTAGAGCCGTATGAATGACTCGTGGACCCTTGATATCCTCGACCTACCGTTTTGGACAAGAGTCCTTTACGGATGTCATCTTCAATTCGCGTCCCTAATACGGTTAAGTCCTTGAAAGTCTTGATGTTTTGATATCTCAAATGGTTGGCATATATGGGCTTGAGATTATCCACAAACTTTTCCACAAGAGTAGCCTCATCTGGGCGTTCAACTAGTTGGGTGCTAGTCTTCCTCCACCTACTTAGAAAGTCGGTGAATCCTTCTTTGTCATTTTGGGTAAGAACCTCTAGAGTACGCATGTTGACTTGGATCTCGGCATTATCCGCATATTGTTTAGAGAACTCGATTGCGGCGTCTTCCCAAGTAGCGACCTTCTTGTGATCTAAAGTGTAGAACCATTGCTTCGGGATGGTGTCAAGAGATGAAGGAAAGATCCTTAGGAACATCTCGGGTTTGATGCCTTTGATAGACATGTAATCCTTGAAGGCACGGATGTGGTTCAAAGGGTTCTCATGTCCTTTGAACTTAGGGATATCCGTCATGCTAAAGTTAGTTGGCAATTTGGAATTGACGGCTTCATACTTGCGATTGTTTTCCCTATAAATGTCATCCCCTTTAAGGTACATCAATTGCTCCTCTAGGTATTGGAGTCTTTTCTCGGCTGCAGTCGTCCCTATGATAGGATTCTCATCTTTAGACTCGTCATCGGAAAAACGTAGTATTTCACTTTTAGGGGGAGGCAACCTTCCCTCTACATCAAAGATACGGCCTTCGATAAGTTCAAGGCGGTCATAGGTTTGTTCTTGAGTGATTTGCATTTGGGCTAGCGCGGCTAGGATTCGATCATTACTATCTTGAATTTGCTGGAGGTTTGTTTCATCACTTGATCCGGGCATCTTGGAAACTGGATAAGAGACCGGCGACGAATCAAAACACGACCGACCATTCCGACACACTTGCTAAAAGAAGAAAAGTTTTGACTCGTGAAGTGGGTGTGTGCCACTTGTGTTGAGTGAGTTTTGAAGAAAGACAAGGTCTTTGAAAATGTGTGTCCTAGTCAACTGTAGTGTAGTTGTAGGAGTGGACTCGAAGTGAGTTTTTGAAATGGGCTTGTGGCCCGAATTTTGACGCGACAAACGGACGGAGTTTTGACCGGATTTTGCGCTAATTAAAGGCCCTATTTCGAAATTCTTGTTTAAAAAAGGATTTTGATTTTTTTTTTGAAAATTCGTCATGGTTTTGTTTAGAAATGGTGATCACGTAGGGTTTTACATATTTATACAAGCATTATAACGGGATGCTGAGTGCATTTAAAAAGGTTTTGGTTTAAAGGGTGGGTTGCCATACCGAACCATCAAACCCGAAGTCTGTGGAGAGGCTCGTGCCAAACAAGAGTAAGGCCGATTCCTAGTCCATTTCCTCAAGTAGTGAAGGCCCTTGATACAAACAAGAGTAAGCATCATGGTATGGATGACGTCAATCGCTATCCATCCTTAGGCCCAAATAAGAATTAGGACCGTTTAGACGGGACGATTGGTCGAATGGGTTGGGTTGGGCCTAGGAAGGCCGAATTAACGATCTAGGAAGACCGAGTTATGAAAACCGACAATTGTCTTATACAAACTTATTCCCTAACCTTGTTCAAGTTTCACCCTAGCTACACGTAAGTGTATTCCCCAGCGGAGTCGCCAAACTCTGGACAGCGGGCCGCCCACGGGGGCGCTTGGCGAGGAGCGAAAACAAGCGTTTGCATTTTGTATGGAGTCGCCACCAATTTTTATGGGAAATTGGAACCGTTCGAATACCTCGCGTCATGTCAAGACACAAAGTAATGACATGAACACGAAGCAATAGTTACCCTTAGCATTCTATGTCTAGAATGACTCTCGTGGATGCCAATGAACATGGGTACTCACAGATATCTGGAGTAAGGGGTGAGGGTACGTATTAGGAAGCTCTTTTGATCGAACACCTAATCCCGCCCGCCTCGATAGCGGCCTCTACTAATGATTAGGGAAGTTATTCGTACTCGATATATTGTCGGTTGTATGCATGCAATGCAACATCCATAGATTAATCCTAGCATGTGAGAATTAACTAAGTCGGTTAACAATTAATTAGGCATATAATTTATGTCGAAATCGGGATTTAATATTGATTTACATGTGAAAACATACAAGGAATATGAAATACAATGATAAATACAATAAATGAAATTACAATAATGAAAATTACAATAATTACATTGGATTAGGCGATTTATGTCGAAAATACCTTTAAAACGGATAATTTGGAAAAAAGAACGAAAGAAAGAAATACGAACAGAACAGAAGGTGATATTACGGATATTAGTTAGTTAATACGTAACCTAATTAAACTACGTCAAGGCAGAAACGGAGTTCAGGGACAGAAATCACCCTGGAACAGGCGCAGCAGACGCTGCGTCCTTTGGAATAGGCGCAGCATTCTTGTCGCGTCTGCCCGTGGCTCGCCCCGGCCGTGAAGCCGTAATTGCGAGCCGTTAATGTTAATTGGTGATTTAATGATTGATTAAATTATTTGACTCGGATGGAAGTGATTAACAGGTTGTTTAACATATGAATGGGTCATAAAAACAGTAAAACATGGATGAGACGGATTAATTACATGAATGAACGATATTAACAAACTAACAAATTGATTCGATTAGTTACAAGATGAATTAATAACAAACATATGACGGATATGACAAAAGACAGATTAGAATGTATCAATGACGAATTCCAGAAACTCAATATTGATGAATTGAATCTCTAAAACCCAGATTTGAATTTATGACGAAAACCCGCAAATATCGGATTATAAGGGATTTAAGTCGGATTTTAAAGATGAATAAAACATGTTAACGATGATTATTATATACATGTGAATTATATGCTATTATGATGAATAATTATCAGAATAAACGAAACAAACAAAAGAATTGACGAATTAACAGAGGACGAAGGAAGAAGAAAGGAAGCAGGAACTGCGGCAGCCTCACGAAGAGGCGCAGCAGGAACTGCGCTCCTTCGAAGAGGCGCAGCAGTTGCTGCGTCTTTTCTCGACTGTCAGTCTTCTAAAAATCCGTAAAAAAGGTTTTAAAGACGGTTTTAGAAATCGGTTTTAATGGGGTATTTTCGACATAAACCTTACAATTGTGATACGATAAATAAATACAATAAATAAAGAGAATTATTACACCCTCAGACTTACATGTTGACGAAACGAGAAGAACTAAGAAAATCGATTAGTGATGCTCGACGCGAATGCAAGGAAAGTGCCCTCGTGAGAGGAAAACGATTGATTAATTAAGTTGATTGATTATTGATTATTGTGTAGTTGGTCAAATTGGTCGGTCATGCAACGGAGAGGCTGGTACCCGGAAGGATCCGAGCTTACGTGGTCGAAAGTTCAAGCACGTAGGCGCCAATTAGTAAGAACAAAGTCTAGAATGCAAAGGGAGAAGAGAAGGGCGGACACTCGCGTGAGAAATATGAGGAACGAAGGCTCCTATTTATACTAATCACGTGAAGGAATAGGGTTTCGGAGACTCTTTGGAAGTGAATCTCGGAAAGATATGAAAAAGATACGTGAAACATGCAGAGAAGGGCCTGGGAAGAGGCGCAGCAGCCACTGCGTCTCTTGGAAGAGGCGCGGCACCTGCTGCGTCCATTCCCAGGAGGTTTTCTCCTGCTGAAGAAAGATTTCCGCGTTTGAGTTATGGTAGGACGGAAATAATTCAATCTTCCTTAATATCTTATATGAATATTACGGGATATTATTTGCCAAAAGATAAAACTTGTGAAATATGGAATAGAAATATCCGGAACATTCCAGAACATTCTGACTCGGGATTTAACAGTTATCAGAAAATGGAGACGGTTTTTGACCCGGACTCCGAATGTACTCTAATTACTGTCAAAACGACCGTATCAGGACGTAGATGACAACTATGAGATCGACATTAATATTTGAGCAATCACTTGACGATAATCTTACGAACTGTCACAAATCGTTCCGCGAATCAAACATGCGGCCCAATCATTACCGGGTGGTTTGCGGGAGGTGCAGAAACGAGGTATGAGTAAAGTGTTCCCTTTCATATAATTTAATGTTTAGGGTATTCCACCCCTAAACAATCTAAGTTCCAGGTAACCAACCTATGTTATACAACGAAACATTCACAAATTCATAGCTTATACCAACAATCACGAATCCGTGATACAATCATGATCCATATGTGGGACATCATATAGTATGACATAGTAAAATAAGGAACTAACAAGCTCTGTCATACAATTATCACGTAACTTATGTAATTCTCATAGCTAATTTCCAACAGGCCTCTGTATCAGCAATAATCGGCCGAGTATGAAAGGCTACTCGGTCGAGTAAGCTCTACTCGGTCGAGTATAGGAATACTCGGCCGAGTAAGCTCTACTCGGTCGAGTAGTAACTATGCTCGGTCGAGTGATGCCAGACAGAGGGCGTTTTGACAATTTCGCCTAGAGCTTTCATAATCAGCCTGCATCAATTCTTCACAATAATATTGAACATAACTAATGCCTATCATAAGTGTCATTCAACATGTCTCCATACGATAAATAAGTAAGTAACGGCCTTATGGCCAAATACAAATTATCCAACAAAGATACCAAATACCGATAACAACATCCAAAGAAGAAGTAATAAATCCAACCAACAAAATAAATCCATCACAACCAAGTAAATCCAACATCAAAGAAATCAAAGTAAATAACCTAACAACATAAGATCAATAACGAGGACCCTCCTCCATGCCATCATCTCCACCGCGCCGCAGGTACTGCACCTGAACTCCCCGCTCCCGGAAAGCCTATCATTCTTTGAGTAGTCCCCTCCTAGTGATCGCCGGAGTTGGCTCCCCACGGTCCCGCGAGGTAGCCAAACTCGCCTCCTCCCGGAGGTCTCCAAGAACTCGGGTCCACCCCATAGTCGTGGAATACTCCCGTATCCACTCCCGGTCCCCTCCACCGCATGGCGTGCTAATCGAGTCCCGATGCCCTGGTTAAGGGTCATCTCATGTAGGTTGCGGAGCACCAAAGTAGAAGAGATCCGCTCAGCCAGTTCATGAGGCTGCATCCTAGGGTCATGCACAGTAGGGTACGGCGAGTACTGATAAGGGTGGTAAGGGTAGGAGTCAGGGGCAGAGTAAGAGGGCTCAGATACAACCGGGTCTACCCTAGACTGCCTAACTCCCTGACGCTCCCTAGGTGGGGGAGGTACCTGCTGCTGTCCCTCAGGCACTGTGACCGGCTCAGGTAAGTCTAAGAGAATCCGCAGGTCAATGAGGTAGGACTGAGGCTCAGGTCTAGGAATGGCACAAGTCTCCCACTCAGCCAAATGATCAACAACAGGGAGATGAGCTGGGTCCAGAAGTACCATCCACATAGTTCCCCTCACTCTCCAGGCATAAGACCCATCGTCCATCTTCCTCAACCATCGGTTCTGACGCCAGTACTGGGCGTCCATGGTAGGCACAATCTCTACATACTCATTCCCCTCAGGAGGTGGGGCCTCAAAGTCTGTCAGGCGCTGAGCTAGGTGGGTCACTATGGCCCCGCAGGCAATGAATCGGGTTTCGGACTGTGCCATGCGCTCCAGACTAGAGCACACTACACCAGGAGCACTGTAGTAAAACGGTTTTCGGCGGTGAAGGTTAAGGTAAGACATAAGGAGCATGACTTCGTGAGAATTGAGCTTGCTCACGTCATCTCTCGAGTATAGCAAACAGGTCAACATCCTTAGAAACATACGAAGGGAAACGTGCTGGACATCATTAATCAACATGGCACTGACGCTAGGGGCGGGTCTGCCAGTCAAATACGGAAGGTACTGAGGTGCGCCACTGTTCTTGGCCACGTCACTAAGGTACCCGTCCCCCTCAACCTCTAAACCCAAGTGGTCAGCCAACTCGGCGAGGGTGAGCTCATGATCCTCATTCATGAGACGAAAGGAAACGGTCTTACCCTTCTTATCATAAACAAAAGAACTCAAAAACTCCAAAGTCAAGTGAGGGTAGGATTTCTTCCTTAGATGATACAATCCCTCCATACCCAAAATTTGAAAGATATGAAATATATCCTCCTTGATCCCTAAAGTCTCAAGGATACCGGGATTAACACAACGGGTGGGGCGAAAAGGACGACGCATAAGAGCCACAAAAGCCTTACGATGATTGAAGTTAGCAAAAATTACCGATGGATGTGCCTCCACCGGCGGTACTAGTGGTACACTGCTAGATTGCCCAGTTTCAAGTTGGACATTAGCGCGAGGTCTCTTGTTGGGTAAACCTCTAGTTTTCACCATACTGCAAGAAAACCATTTTTTTTTAACAAAGGATTGACACTTGAAAGTTCTTAGCACAAAAGACGGACTGTTTTGCTTGTATATCGATTTTAGAACGATCTTTTTAAGGCAAACTATCAGAAAATCACCAACTACCTTACAATTCATATGGTTCCAAGTTTTAAATTGCTTCAAATTAGAGAATACTCATCAACAACAAGGAGAGTTTCGTTTTTGGTAACCCTAGAATTCAGAAATTGAATTTTAACTCATGAAATTAATCAACCAGGATATACACAAGTTCTATATATAGTTGAATCCGAGAATCAATAAGTTAAAGACTAAATTTCAATTGTTTTTAGCAAGAAAATCGAAATATAGCATGCTAGTATACAATAACTTTGGAAATAATTAAGGAAATTGAGTTTAAATCTTACCTTAAACTGGTTTAGGGCAAACAAGAACAAGTGAGACACCAAGGTTTTACCCAAAAGCTTGAGAAAGAGAGGATATGGAGTTTTTAGAGAGAAGGAAAGGTGAAGATGGGAGGCGGAAATAAGAAAGAAAGGCACGAAAATAGGGTTTTTGTATAACCCGCATACGACCTGCTACAGCAATACTCGGTCGAGTGTTGTGAATACTCGGCCGAGTGTCGACTACTCGGTCGAGTATTTAGGATACTCGGCCGAGTGTACACTACTTGGTCGAGTACCTTTCTTACTCGATCGAGTTTAAAGAACAGAAGCGATTATTATTTCCATAATACGGACACTCGGTTGTGTAGTTTGGTACTCGGCCGAGTATGGTCGACTCGGTCGAGTACACTCACCTACTCGGTCGAGTTTTTCCGAAAACGAAGAAGAAGTAGTAACTTTTCATTGTTCCTGCAAGATTAAATAATATCGTTTGGAGTTCCGGGCATCCGGCTCATCTTTATTAGAGCTGATTTCTACCACATAACACATATCACATAACATCCATCATCGGAATCACCATCACTCCTACCTTCATTCCTCACTTTGCCACAAAACTAATTTATTCTATCTTTATAGCATACTCACAATCTAACTACAGTACCTGCAAGGTTTAATTCTTATGTCACATCATCTTTAATTCCGCTCAACACCAGACACACATCAAAACCACATTTGCAACGTAGCAATTCAATATACAACACATTCATCATGAAGCAATTTGATTAATTTGGCACTAGTCACACATTGCAACAGTTCCATGCTCACTCCAACTTTTTCCACACATACATCCAAACACATATCACCCTAATAATAGATACACACAACAAACATCACCAACAATTAACGACCTACACTAGCTACCCTTTTTCCCCGTGTCTGGCTTAAGTCCGATGGGGCCATGATTTTGAAATGAGGGCGCCTACTCACCCAAAATCTAGCATCAGCTGGGGCTCCTAACGTACATACACCAGGTTCATTTTAATTGACACCCTATATTCATTAGATTCATTGGTTCAGGTTCCAAAATCGTCGGCTCTGATACCACTTTGTAACACCCCCGCACACTAGAACGCCTTTCCAAGGACCATTCCAGTGTATAACGGTGTCACCATCTCGGATTTCCCGAGGAGGTAGATCAAATTAGACAATAAAAGAACAATCTTATATTATTAAAATATCTGTTACACTACCATTCTATTCAAGGTTTCTAAAATAAAGGTATCATTACAACACTTGTGATACTACATCTCAAGACCAGTAGCGTGATGACTCGATCCCTCCAATCCTAGCAGCCGTAATCAACAATACCTGCTAAGCCAACTGCTCACCATCCCCGAATGGATTACCGCAGATACCACAAAACAACACGGGGTCAGTACTGACTAATCAAATGTAAGACAAGACAATAATGTAAACGACTGATCATCCGCTATCCCAGTCTCACAACCTCGCACGGTAACCGACTACACAGCAAAGTGGGTAGCCCTGCCAGATTACCCATCGCAACAGGTAACCCTCGCCGCCAGTGGGTGACCGCAGCCCATCCCCACCTAGTCCAGCTCATCAACGAGCGACTAATAATCCCTGTCCCTTAATGTGCACATCCCCTCCCGTGACGGGTTCCACGGAGGGCGAACTAGGGTGTGAAGCCACTCCCGCAAGTGACTCCACCACAATCACACACACAACATCACAGCTGTCACAACACCACAACCGTCATAGCACAACCATGCCAATACCGTCACCACAACACCCAACCTCCGATGATCAGCAGATAACAACAATTATAAAACATATGCAATCTCAATCAATTAACAGTACTGAGTAGGAGAAACCCTACCTCATCGCAAAGCATGAAAGACTTCCATTTACAGCCACACACGACTCCAATAAGCACCCTAACAATGATAACCATATCCTATTACACGCCTATACTCAAAGAATCATTCAAAAGGACACAGGGCAGAAACTTACCTAACCTTACACATCGGTGACGACATAGACAACCACCACCCACGGCATCCTTGCCCCGCGAATCCCGACATTCCCATGGTAGAGGTTTAGGCTAATTTCATTAAAGTGTGAAGCCATGGAGTGATAGAGGAGGGAGATAGTCTAGGGTTAGAGAAAGAAAAACTGTCGAGGAAATGAGAAAATGAAATGAATCTCGCGAACTTGCGTTTATAATAACGCGTCGACAGCAGCCATACTCGGTCGAGTATAGGAATACTCGGCCGAGTAGGCTCCACTCGGTCGAGTATTGGTGATACTCGGCCGAGTAGCCTCAGCTAGGTCGAGTAACTAAACCTATAAATCTCTTGTTACCAGTCTGATCCCTCACCCATTCATCCCTAAGGTCTATTTGGTCAACAAGATCGGTCAACAACGTTCCTTAAGATCCTGGGTGTTACAAATGCGTTATGCATATTCAATGGGCTTTAGACACGTGATTGACGCGACGTAGACCTACTAGGACACGAGACGAAATGTAGACTTAGGTTTGACTGACGCGACACTAACTTAGATTTGACGCGACACAAGAATGACTCTGACAGACTTTGTTTAAGTATGCGCAACCCCTAGCCAAGTGTGGGTGACAATGCGTATCAGTTCCAAAGGTATAAGAATTGCAAGAATGATAAAGGCATATAAAGGCAAGGCATGAGCCATGGATCATCTGTCTACTTGGGACTTCTTTCACCACCGTTTGCTGTAAAAGAGACCCCTCTTGAGGCACGATGACTTGGAGAATTGATATAAGATCTTTGTCATTGTCCGGACCGAGTACTAGCTTGGCTTAGAGGAATAAAGGAAGTGTGGCATATCGGAAGAGAAGCCCCCAGGATGAGAAGATGGCTCTGGAATTTGGTAAAAAAGAGGTTGGGCGACAATAAGGAGCCCCCAGTATAGAGGTGTTGGTTGTGGAAGGGATGTTAATTGAGGTTTAAAGGTTGAAATAGTGGTTGAAGGTTGATGGTTGAGGTGGTTAATAATTGAGATTGAAAGTGGTTGATAATTGAGGTTGAAGTGGTTGATAATTGAGATTGAAAATTGTTAATTAGGATGGTTGAAAGTTGTTAATTAGGACGGTTGAAAGTTGTTAATTAGGATGGTTGTGTCCTTGAGGACTGCCTACGTATTCACGTGAAGTGAAATCAAACTAGATCGTAGTTCTGAGGTTTGGTTAATTTTGTTTCGGCGTTGTGGTTGTATCCTTCTTGTGTAAGAAAAGACTGCCTATGTATTCACGTGAAAAGGTGAAATCAAACCAGATCGTAGTTCAGGTGTGTGCCTAAGCTAAGTTGTTAGGGCCTTAAAGTGGATGGGTCACAAGGGTAATATTCCTTTGGTGACTCGAAGAATCGATTTGAGATAACTCCCTATAATCATAGACCAAAGAGGTATAACTAATTTTGTAAAAATTTCCTTGTCGCGTGAGCATACTTTAGTGGACCCTAAGGATGAATTGGGTATGTCTCATTCTGGGTATCAAAGTATTGAAGACTCCGTGTATGGGTCAAGGTGAAACTGGATTGGATATTTGGGAATGTGGAGCTCGATAATAAGAGGCTTTGATTTTGTGGTGTTAAGGCTTGATGGGGTTATGGCTTGTAATGTGGCTCGGAAATGGAGTCTCTTGGCTTGATGTAGCCTGAGCACATATAGGTAGGTTAAAATGACGTGGGTTCAAGTTTCCATGTCTTGGCCCTAAAGGATAGGTATACTTGACGAGCTTGAGAGGATTCTCAAAATTCCTAACCATCTCCTTGTAACGGTCTCGAGAAGGACTTAGGGTGTGATGTGTGAATGGCTAAGTGAGGGTGCTAGCTAACCATCTTCATTGATGTCTTGATTCTATACTGAAACTTGATTCTATATAGACTTCAGGAGTATTCCGTTTAGTATTTGATTTCAGACTTGTTCTTGATTCAGACTCGGATTCTTGGTCTGGAATATATCTTGGTTTTTTGCTCAGATTTTTTATTCAGGTTTTTGATGATAACTTTGACTTTGGATATTGACATGACGTGCTTGATCGAGCCTTCTTCTTATTTTGACTCTTTTGTCTTGGGCTATAGGCATAATTTTGGCCTTGGATATTGACCTCAGTTTCTCTTGATTGAGCCTTTGTCTTTGATCATGGCACGTATCATCTTGGATTTGATTGCTACCATGGATTTGGGTTAGACTAGAGCCTTTGGATGTGAAACGGGTTGGTCTTTAGTAATATGGGTTGTTTATTGTGGGGAATGGGCTTGCCTTCCGTCATGGATTGTTAACAAGGGAGATGGTCTGGATTCGTCCTAGAATCTCTTGAGATAGGCTCGTCCTAAACTAGGGTTATATTGTGGTTTCTATTGCCAGACATGGAATACGTAAGAAAAGAACATGGAGTTTCGGGTCCTCTACAACTTGGAATAGAACGGAACATCATCTAAGTGCACTCACATCGATTGGAAACGTGTGGTTGTTGTTTTAAAATGTCTCAAACCAATTCTTGTTGTCACAGGAAAAGGATAAAGGATAAGATATGATAGAATATGTGGATTGAAAATTGTATTTTTATTGAAATGGATAATAAATGTATTTAACATAGATATGAGAAGACATGTGACTCGTGGGACAGCCCCCAGGTTGTCACTAGGAATGGAAATGGACACGAAGATAGATACTAGAACAATTGGGGAAAGAAAGCCTAAGACTCGGACTCGGACCCGGACTTTGACGCGATCTTAGACCTAGACTCGTAGTCATCGGCCCACGCTTGAACATTTTGTCTTCTAGCAACTGGCTTCGGCATTTAACTTTGAGCATTCACCCATTTGATCACCTCGTCCTCATCATTGGGAACACTGAAAGGATAATAGTCAAGAAGAGTTTCTTGAGAAGCGGTATATCCATGAGGATTACCTAAGCTACCTTGTGGATTAAAAGTTGAGAGGGACAACTTCCCGCTTTCGATCATATCCTGAATGACGTTTTTTAATTTGTAACATTTCTCTGTATCATGCCCTTTGCCTCTATGGTATTCACAGTACGAGTTCTCGTCCCAGAATTTGGATTTCCTTTCGGGGTTAGGCGTAGGTCCTATAGGCTTCAACATTCGTCGCTCCATGAGTCTCTGAAGGGCATCGGTGTATGTAATACCAATGTTGGTAAATTTCCTAGGAGGTGTGCCCTTATTTTCGGAAGCCTTTGTAAATGCCCCAGCGGAGTCGCCAAACTGTGGACAGCGGGGGCCCACGGGGGCACTTGGGAGGAAGAGAACAAGCGTTTGCATTTTTGTTGGAGTCGCCACCAATTTTTATGGGAAATTGGAACCGTTCGAATACCTCGTGTCATGTCAAGACACAAAGTAGAGACATGAACACTAAGCAATCGTTACCCTTAGCATTCTATGTCTAGAATGACTCTCGTGGATGCCAATGAACACGGGTGTTCACAGAAATCTTGAATAAGGGGTGAGGGTGTGTATTAGGAAGCTCTTTTGATCGAACACCTAATCCCGCCCGCCTCGATAGAGGCCTCTACTAATGATTAGGGAAGTTATTCGTACTTGATATATCGTCGGTTATATGCATGCAATGCAACATCTATAAATTAATCCTAGCATGTGAGAATTAACTAAGTCGGTTGACAATTAATTTAACATGCAATTTATGTCGAAGTAGGATTTAATGCTCAATTACATGTGAAGGCAAGCAAATGATACAAGAAATACACTAAATATAAATTACAATAATGAAAATTACAATAATTACATTGGGTTAGGCGATTTATGTCGAAAATACCTTTAAAACGGATAATTTGAGAAAAAGAATAAAAGAAACAAACAACCAACAAAACAGAAGGTGATAATACGATTAATAGTTAATTATACGTAAGCTAATTAAACTAAGTCAAACAACAACGGAGTTCAGAGACAGAACTCAGCCAGGAACAGGCGCAACAGAGCTGCGTCCTTTGGAATAGGCGCAGCAGTTGCTGCGTCTGTTCTTTGGCTCAGTTCTGGCTGTGAAGCCGGGATTGCAAACCGTTAATGTTAATTGTTGATTTTAATGATTGATTAAATTAATTGACTCGGATGAAAGTGATTTATCAGGTTATTTACATGTGAATGAGTCATAAAAACAGTAAACATGGATGAGACGGAATTAAGATGAATTATTACATGAATGAATGATTAGTGACATAGGTGAATGAAATAAACTAAACATGATAAATTAACAACAAATTAATGACGAATATGACAATAGACAGAGTTGAATATATCAATGACGAATTCCAGAGACTCAATATGAATGAATCGAACCTCCAAAACCCGAGTTTGAATTTAATGACGAAAACCCGCAAATATTGATTATAAGGGATTTAAGTCGGATTTAACGATGAATTAAACATGTTAAAGATGAGTAAATAATATACATGTGAATTATTGCTATTATGACGAAGAATTAACAAACAAACATATGAAAACAAATAAGAAAGACGGAATTACAGAGGACGAAGGAAGAAGAAAGGAAGCAGGAACTGCGGCAGCCTCACGAAGAGGCGCAGCAGGTGCTCTGCTCCTTCGAAGAGGCGCAGCAGTTGCTGCGTCCTTTCTCGACGTCTGTCTACTGGAAATCCGTAAAAAAGGTTTTAAAGCATGGTTTTGAAATCGGTTTTAATTGGTATTTTCGACATAAACCTTACAATTGCGATACAATAAGTAAATTACAATAAATAAAAGAGAGATTTACACCCTCAAACTTACATGTTGACGAAACGAGAAGAACTAAGATATCGATTAGTGATGCTCGACGCGAATGTAAAGAAAGTGCCCTCGTAAGAGGAAAACGAATAGATTAATTAAGTTGATTGATGTGGAGTTGGTCAAATTGGTCGGTCATGCAAACGAGGCTGGTACTCAGAAGGATCCGAGCTTACATGATTGAAAGATCAAGCACGTAGGCGCCAAAAAGTAAGAACAAAAGTCTAGAATGCAAAGGGAGAAGAGAAGGGCGGACACTCGCGTGAGAAATATGAGGAACGAAGGCTCCTATTTATACTAATCACGTGGCGGAAATATGGAAAGGAGAGAAAGATCCGGAAATAACCGACTTAGGTTAAACGCGGAAACTTGGACAAAAAGAAAGCCTTGAGGAAAAGGCGCAGCAGGTGCTGCGTCCCTTGGAAGAGGCGCAGCACTTGCTGCGTCCTTTCCTCAGCGGGTTCCTCCTGCGCAAGAAAGCGCGTTTGACAGTCTGTCGTATTTTAGGCATAACTTTCTCTACAAGACTCGGATTAAGGTGATTTCGGTGGCTTTGGAAAGCTAAGAAAGAGATCTAGAACTTTCTGTTAAATAGGCTTGACCCGAAAAAGTCGTTATCACCTCGTAAAGCGGGCCTAAAGGTCGGGTTATCATTTTAGTTAAATGAAATGCACATTTTGTAATGTAAATTTTTAGTTTAGACCAAAGAAGTGATATGAGACTCAAAATGAGACATAATAATGACATTTTATGACATCCTAACCTTAGGTAGACAAGCACATTGCTTTGACTCGGGATTTGACGATTTTAGGAAATGAAGACGGGTTTTTGACTCGGACTCCAAATGTACTCTAATTACTGCCAAAACGACCGTATCGGTGCGTAGATGACATCTAAGAGGTAGACATTAGTGTTTGAGCAATCACTTGACGACAATCTTACGAACTGTCACAAATCGTTCCGCGTACCAAACATGCGGCCCAATCATCACCGGGTGGTTTGCGGGAGGTGCAGAAACGAGGTGTCTACAATACCCTAAGGCGATTCTACGTTTTGAAAGTTTATTAAGAATAAAACAATACGTAGTATTGGATTAGAGAACCATTAAATGAGTATATTAGAGTAAACAATGGCAAAAAAATAAAAAAATAAAATAATGACTTTAATGGGATTTGAACCTCTGACCATTTACATATTACACACCTTACAATCTTCCCCCTCACCACTACCAAACGTCTTTCTCACTGCTATATTTATGCGCTTAGTTCTACTTATTCTTTCATTCGTGCTTAAATTTGGGGTAGCCAAACACCGTCTTCTAAAATATAATTTTTATGTTTGGGGTAGCGGCTGCTAGCCCTTGCTACTCATTGGGTTCACCCCTGAGTGAGACTACATTTATGTGAGATTTCAAGAATAGTGTATAAAAGGAATCAGGCTGTCTTTGATATTTACATCAACAATAAGACGGTTAAGTCTGGGGTGGACATTGTTCAAATAGCGGGAGGCCAAGGAATTCCATGGATTCTGGAATTCCTGGTTTATCAAACTAAAATTGAAGAGCTTATGGTTGCCCTACATACTAACCCTGCTACTGGCCCTGAATATTATAACTCACGGTTGAATGGTTTAGAGGTATTTAAGTTAAATAATTCCCAAGGGATGCTTGCAAAGTTGAACCCAGTCTTCTCGATTAAAAACAACAGTTCAATTAGCTCTACAAGGGTCGTCTTTGCAGTTGTTGGTGAGCTTGTTCTATTGTTCATAGTGAGCTTCTTTGTGTATCATAGCCACAACTCCTTGGTGAGAAATTGGGGTCAGATACCGAAAGTCATATGCGTTCCCACGTTTCTAATTTATATAGACGTTTTCGGTTCACAGAAATTCAGTCCGCCACTAATGACTTTGACGAGTCCCTATTCCTCGGGGTCCGAGGGTTTGGAAAAGTTTACAAGGCTGAATTGGATGGTGGGACACTGAAGGTGGCTATCAAACGGTGGATTTTTCAGTATGGCCAGGGTATGCACGAGTTTCAAACTGAAATTGAGCTGCTTTCGAAACTTCGGCACCGCCATCTCGTGTCTTTACTCGGGTACTGTAAGGAGAATGGGAAAATGATTTTAGTTTATGACTACATGGCCTTTGGTACCTTTCGGGACCATCTGTACAAAACCTCAAACCCGCCATTGCCTACAAAGGCTAAAAATTTGCATTGAATCCGCACGCGGGTTGCATTACGTTCACACTGGTGCCGGGCAAACCTTAATTCATCAGGATGTCAAAACTACAAACATACTTGTGGACGAGATGCGGTTTGCTAAGGTTTCTGACTTTGGTTAATAAAAAAAAAGTTCCCTCAGATGTCGCCCATGTTAGTACGGTTGTGAAGGGTAGTTTCGGGTACATGGATCTCGAGTACTGTAAAACGCAAAAACTTACAGATAAATCAGATGTTTATCCTTTGAGGTTGTCTTACTTGAAATATTTTTTTTTTGCCCGTTGTGGACCGTTCACTACATGAGGACCAAATTAGCTTGGTTGAGTATGCTGTAGAATGCTCAACAAAGGGAACGCTTGAAGAAATCATGGACCCGTATCTGAAAGGTGAAATATCTCCAGAATGCTATAAGAGTTTTACTGCGCTACTGCTATAAAGTGCGTGACCAGTACCAGTCGTAAAAGACCATTTATGGGCGAGGTCTTGTGGAATATGGAATCCGCACTTTCCCTGCAGGAGAACAAAAGTGTGACCAGCCTAGGAGGCAGTGAGGTTACTAGAAGCAACAGTTCGATCATAAACTCTAAAAACGGGTCGGAAATTGGCAGTAACTGGCGGCAACTGATAAACTTGCATTAATAACCGTGTTTCGCAGATTATTAGAGAAGCTAAAGGGGGTGTGGCCAATGAGGCAGCGAATAAAACTTCTTTAAATATAATATTTGTGATATTTAAAATACAATTTTGTGGAAAAATGAGATAATAGCGAATAAAATACATAAGGCCCAATTATAAAAAGTTGCGATATTTGATTAGACATTGTGACACATACATTGACTATATATTATATATTGATTATATATTAGGCCTAATATAGGTTTAGAATATCCTCAAAAAAGCAGGCCCAATTTCTAACTAAGAGTCTTTAGGCGGGCAAATTTTTAATTTTCTTATTCTTTTAGTAGATAGGAGATTTTTTTCACATTTATTATCTTTACTTATCTCTCTAATTTATGCCGCTTTATTTAGTTTTACTATGTCCTATGATTTTACCAAGTTTAAGACGGGTAAAAAATCATACCAATTGACCAAAATTTGTGTTTCTGAGGGTATAAGAAGTGGTGGGGTTAAAAGTCTTTTTATCTCCTTAATTTAAGCACCAATCAGAAGTCGTAAAAAGACTTGACTTTTATATAATGTAGATTTTTTTTTTGGTGATGTAGAAGCGGAATATAAATTCCGAAAACGAAAAACGTAAAGAAAACTAAACTACGACACACAAAACGAAGCTAAAACGAGTAAAAAGGAACCACACAAGGCCACGAGATGCCTCCAATATGTTGCTCTATCAGACGGAATTTGCGATTGAGGCATCCTGCAATTTGCTAGCCAGTCCACAAATACGTTAGCTTTTCGATAAATATTAATAGCACACAAAACCTACAAGTAATTCCATTTTTGTTAAATTGTACTTGAAAATAACGAGTAACGACCCAACAAAATATCAACCTTTGAAGGTCAAATGAATAATGGAGTTGTCCTAAACTAGGTATTATAACCTTAACTTAACTTTGAAAATTTTCAATCATAAAACCTTATTATTTATTAAAATTAAAATAAGTAAATTGAGAAAAATGTAGTTGTGAGAGTATATTAATTAAATATAGGAGACATATGCAAACAAAGTTGTGTATAATGTTTTAAGTGCCAAATGGATGTGTGGCGACAATTTGGCAAATCATATAAATACTCCACCACCTTCATTTTCTTTCATTTCTCTGTAATTTCAAATTCGACCATCAAAAATCAACATCAAATATCCACATCAAAAATCAAACAAATATTACTTCACTTTCTTCCTCTTTACCTGCTTCTTCACCTCCCTTCTTCGATTCTTTCATTTCAATTCATTTCTCTGCAACCAATTCAACACTCTGTTTTTTTAAACTTCTACAACCATACAATTATACTTATCCATTTGCTTTTTATTACTCATTGTTAAGGTAACACTAGCTACTAATTACTCTTATACTCCAAATGATTACCCCCATATCAATTGTGCTACAACTTCCTCAAGAACAAATGATCTTTACTAAAGAAATTGGACATCCGATAAACCCTTTTTCTGCCCCGAAAAACCCAATAACCAAGGAGGTTCAAGCGTTCGATACTCTTGGAGATCTGTATGCAACCGCCAGAATATTCAACCATAGCTTCACCTACAATATCTCCATTCCTTTCCCGGGACATATTTTTTAAGGTTACATTTCTATGCCGTTTTTTATCGGAATTGCGCCATAAAAAAGGCTATTTTTTCGGTCGCAGTTAATGGTAACACCATTCTTAGAGATGTTAGTGTCTATCAAATCACAAAAGCTCTCGGCCATGAATACCTTATAAAAGAGTATTCAATCTTCAACAACCAAAACAACCAACTGCCTTTGAAACTCACGTTTAGGTCTTCAACCAAAGATTTTACCACATTTGCGTATATCAATGGGATTGAGGTCGTTTCCATGCCTAACGCCTTTACAAAATCCTAAACTCCCCTACCAACTTAACCACACTCGAGTTAATGTCGAGGCTAAATGTGGGTGGAAAATTAATTTACCCCACGCACGATACAAGATTGTTTCGCTCATGGTACCCCGACGAACATTATGTCGTTGTACGCGTAGGAGTTACGAGTGCAATACTACGATTTTCTAGGTTTGTTACTTAACCGAATATGACTTACTCGGTCGAGTAATGCGTCGTGTATTTCTGGTCAGGCTATTGTCCAGGAATACTCGGCCGGGTATGAGAATACTCGACCAAGTAGGGGATACTCGGCCGAGTATACTCTATAATCAACTGAGTATCCGGCCTGACGGTGATTATTTTTGCGGTTTGATTTAAAGAGTATTAAAGTTATAAAACGGGATTTACAGTTTCATAATTACTTTTTACCAAAAACTAAACCTTCCACGTAACTCTAATCTCTCTCAAGTTTGTGGACTGCTCGTGATTCTTGTTGTGGACATGCCACCTACACGCCAAGCCAATTTGTGGGCGTATAGCGGTCTTTTGAAAGCCATGCTCGATGGCGTAAAAATGCTCTCGATCGGATCGTTTTAGATTGGTCGGCTTTGTTTCGGCAAAGGTCTCGAAACGATGCAAGAGATGTTCGGAGTCGCCACTAAACATTTGTGGGATGCTTGGAACCCGTTCGAATCCACTTTATACCTAGGTCAACCAAGGCAAAAAGCGGTTTATGACATAGGTATTAAAGATAAGGAGTCATCCCTCTTTAGCATCATATCTCTATAATGACTCTCATTCGCCCTGGATAAGGTCGTCCATTATCCAAATTTTCTGAGTATGAGGTGAAGCTACGTATTGGGAAGCCCATTAATCGGACACCCAATCCCGCCCGCGGTAGCAACCTCTATTGATCGATCTTGGTTGTTTAAATGCAAAAGTTGATAAAACGGATAAATGCATGAGTGCGCATCCACAAGTTTGAACCTAACATGTGAGCTTTATTGTCGGTTTGTTTATCCAAATATCAAGTAATTGATGTCAAGTTGGATTTATTGTTGATTTGCATGCAAGACGGAAATTAAACATCTATTTAATGAGTTTGGTTTATGGTGCATAACATGACCCGTTTGTTTTAGAAAGGCGTTTTGCAAATTCAATGTAAAAGGGGCAGATTTGTCATATGATCCGTCCTATATTCGGGTTAACCGAAGTCGGGATCGTCCTAGACGAGTGCTGGGAAGGAACCAGGGTCTACATCAAGCAGCCTATTGAGGTACAAGCCGTCAGGAGATGCAAGCAGGCCTGCCCTGGTTTGAAAATTGGAAAATAGTTGGCCTGTTTAGGCGTGGGACATCAGATGATCCAACTATGTGATCGAGGTAATATTGTTGAATTTCTTGCTAGTGACTGTAGAATCATCAATGGAAAAATTAGAGAACTCATACTTGAAGGTAAACGTGTCAAAGATGTCTATATGACTAATCTATACTCATTGTCGGGTCAAACATTATCATGTATGAGTGTTCAAAAGAACGACCCTTGGCTTTGACACAAACGACTTGGTCATGTAAATGGTAAAACACTTAACACCCTCAAGAGACTTGATCTAGTTGACGGCATTCCTAACATTAAGTTTGAATTTAAGTCACTTTGTGATGATTGTGGTAAAGGAAAATAAGTCAAGTGCTCCTTTAAATCCAAAAAGGTAGTTAACACTTCCTTACCTCTTGAACTCATCCATATTGATCTATGCGGTCCCATGCGTATTGTGAGTAGAAGTGGAAGTCGTTATATTTATGTCATTGTAGATGATTTTACAAGATTTGTTTGGCTTCTCTTCTTAATTTCTAAGGACCAAACATCTGATGAGTTCTTAATTTGGGTAAAAAAGGTTCAAAACAAATTTGGTTACAAACTTGTTTCATTGAGATCCGACCATGGAACCGAATTTGAGAACTTGTCATTTGAATCCTATTGTAATGAGAATGGTGTTAGCCACAACTTTTCGGTCGCAAGAACCCCGCAACGAAATGGGGTTGTGGAACAAATGAATCGAACTCTTGAAAATATGGCTAGGACCATGCTCATTAGCTCTAAAGTTTCTAAGAATTTTTGGGCCGAAGCCGTATACACATCTTGTTACATTTACAACCGTGTCATGATTAGAAAAATCATTGAAAAAACTCCCTATGAACTACTACGAGGAAGAAAACCTAACATCTCACACTTAAAATGCTTTGGTAGTAAATGCTTTGTGCACAATAATGGAAAAGACAACCTTGGCAAATTTGATGCTCGTAGTGATGAAGGAGTTTTTGTTGGTTACTCCGATCATAGTAAAGCTTATAAAATTTATAACAAAAGGACTATGAAAATGGAAGAAAGTGTTCATATAATATTTGTCGAATCTAGCCTTTTTATGTCAAACACACAGGTTGATGATGAGGATGATGAATATGATGATGATTTTGAGATTGGAATGACACGACATGATATGGATCAAGTGATGGAAGAGACTGAGCAACAGTTGGAGCCACTGTTGCCTGAGGAGGATGTCCAAAATTCAGGGGGAACTAATCGTCATCCGACACAAGAAGATGCTAGCTCATCCAGGGGGAATGAGAATGGTGAAGAACAGCCCAACCACACAAAAAAGAACCACAGTCGCCCCCTTCAAACAATCCTCATGCAACAGTCTCCTCCACTATTACAGACGAACAAACCGACTCCTCAAACCCACTTATTCCCAAAAAATGGAAACACCAAAGCTCACATCCTTTATCAAATCTAACCAGTGACTTAACATCTGGAAGAAAAACCAGATCATCGCTCCAAAATTTCTGTATATACAATGCATTCCTCTCTCAAATTGAACCTGACCATGTCATAGTAGCCCTGACTGATGAAAACTGAGTGAGAGCCATGTAAGAGGAACTGGAGCAATTCGAAAGAAACAAGGTATAACATCTTGTCGCTGGGCCCTCCCAACGTACTGTAATTGGTACACGGTGAGTCTTTCGCAACAAGCTAGATGATGTTGGAGAAATCGTAAGGAATAAAGCTAGACTAGTGGTGCAAGGTTTTAACCAACAAGAGGGCATCGATTATGACGAAACTTTTGAACCGGTCGCTAGGCTTGAAGGCATACGAATGCTTGTAGCTTTTGCATCTTATCAAGGTATAAAACTTTTTCAAATGGATGTCAAAACCGCATTTTTAAATGGATACCTTGATGAAGAAGTGCTTGTTGAACAACCTTCGGGCTTTGTAAACAACGAGTTTCCTAACCACGTTTTAAAACTTGATAAAGCACTTTATGGTTTAAAACAGGCTCCTAGGGCCTGGTATGATAAGCTTTCAAAGTTTCTATTGGAAAATAGTTTCTTACGTGGTTCCGTTGATAAAACGTTGTTTATCAAGTCACAAGGAGACGAACTGTTGCTTGTACAAGTATATGTCGATGACATTATTTTTGGAGCAACTAACAATGTTCTTTATAAGTACTTTTCTGATTTAATGACTTCTGAATTTGAAATGAGTATGATGGGAGAACTTGGATTCTTCCTTGGTCTAAAAGTTAAACAAAGTGAAAACGGAACAATGATTCATCAAAAAAAGTATTTAAAAGAAATGCTAAATAAGTATGGGTTGACTAATTCTAATCCTATGCCTACACCAATGGTGCCTAAAATCAAGCTTGATAAGGACGAAAATGGTAAGAGCATTAGTGAAAAGGTATATCGAGGTATGATCGGTTCATTACTCTATTTAACCGCTAGCCGACCCGACATACGATTTAGTGTGTGTGTGTGTTTGTACTCGTTTCCAATCAAATCCTAAGGAATCACATTTCAAAGTCGTCAAACAGATTTTTAGGTATTTTATTAGAACACAAGCGCTATATCTTTGGTACCCAACTCACTACGAACTTGATCTTGTAGGATTTTCGGATGCGGATTATGCCGGTGACTCATTGGACAGGAAGAACACTTCGGGTATTGCTACATTCTTAGGACTATGTCTCATCTCATGGGCATCTAAGAAGCAAAATACAGTTGCATTATCCACGGCCGAAAGTGAGTATGTAAGTGCCGCTCTTTGTTGTGCACAAATTCTTTGGATACGTCAACAATTGCATGATTATGGTATTATTTTCGAGACCACTCCCATATTTTGTGATAATACTAGTGCAATTAACATATCAAAGAATCCCATACAATATTCATGCACTAAACACATCGACATAAGACATCATTTCTTGCGTGATCAAGTTGAAAAAGGTAATATATGTCTAAGCTTTTGTAGAACGGAAGATCAAATTGTGGACATTTTTACAAAACTTTTAGAAAGAGAACAATTCGTAAAACTTCAGTTGGAAATTGGTTTATTAGGTGACATGTAACATTATTGGATTAATTCTCTTAATGATTGATTAGAGGTTGGATTAACATGTAAATAAAATTGGCTAAATACATTATTTAGTGCATGCAAATTAACCGAACAAAACAACTTAATAACCTCTTGTTGCATTTGAGATAATTGATACATTGAACCACTAAACACCTTTATGTCACATCACTCAAAAGCCTAAGCCTGGCCTTAACTCCTCAACACTCAACCTTCCACCCTCATTATTCTCTCCTAGTTAACCACGCCAACCCCACAATTACTTCCCATATACCCACACTAACCTTCTATTACCCACTAAACAAAACTCCCCATCAACTCCTTTTTCGAAATCCCAAAACCGTCAGAACCCCTTTCCCTTTACAATAATTCAAATGTACTCAAAACCAAAATACTCCAAGGAAGTTCTCCAACTTAGAAACACTTTAAATCCAAAATATATTGCAAAAAGAAAAATGCCTCTCAAATCCGCTGCCAAAACTGATGAAACCATTCCTGCTACTGCCAAGACCACCGTTGCACGAAAGAAAACAATTGCCAAAAGAGGTGGTGGTCAGGGCAGAGGAGGTCGTGGTAGGAGACCTTCAATCTCGTTACAGTTGGACATCGAGGTTGACTTTGATACTGATGAGGAGGAACCCGCTACCATGGAATATGAGAAAGTTGAAACAATTGAAAAGGAGGATGAAAATGTGAAGTCGTAAGAAAAAGGAAAGGAAAAAAAGAGTCATTCAAGTGAAAATAAAGAGGAGAAAGAGGGGGAATTTGATGAGGTAGAAACAAAAGAAGATGAGGCAGAATCAAAAGAAAGTAAGGAAGAATCAAAAGAAAATGAGAGACAATCAAAAGAAAAGAAGAAAGATTTGAGAGAAAAGGGAGAAAAATCGAAAGAAAATAAGGAGAAAAGTGTTGAAATTAAAGTCGATAAAGAAAAGGAGAAGAGTGATGAAGTTTAGGAAAAAGAAATCGGTAAGAATGCTGAAAATATTGATGAACCCCCAAATATTGATGCAACAAAGGAGGTGCATGTTGAAGAAATCATCAATGTTGAAGATCAAGGGGATGCCGAGCAAGTGTTTGATGATGGGCTTGACCCACTGTTCTCAAAACCCGCCTCTAGAACCCGATCCAAGAGAAAGATGGTGGAGATATTTGGTGATGATGATGATGTGACACCTGAATTATCTCCACCTAAACCCAAAATCGACGGTAAAAGAAGAAAAGGATCCGGGTCAAAACCTCGGGCTCCCAAGAAGTCTCGATATCCACGAACCATACTCGGTCTAGAGGAAGGTGTGGCTAATGAAGATGACATCATTGAGGCCAAAGTTCCACTTAACACATGCACGGGCCTGCTTGTTGCACCCTTTGGAGAATCATTCAAGAATGATGTCCTTAATCATTTTAACTCACTTGATCTTTCGGAGGAGGTACTAAAGCTATGTCACGGTATGTTGGTCTGTTGCTTTCACAGTGGAAGGAGATACAAAAAATCTTGGTATGATACTTCTCTTGCCTTCAAATACTTCAAAGAAGCCATGTATGCACAGGGTTGGGTGAACCTCTTGGACAATTGAACAACTTGCTGCCCACGTTGAAGTGTGTGATGTCGGGCTTACCTCTTACCCAAAACGTGACTGGGGTGAGATTTATGAAGTCACATCTATCCAAGTCATGAAGGTTCTTCGACCTGATGACGACAACGGCCCAACCAACATTTATGCTCTCGAATTATCCGCACCCGTTAGATTTATCTTTAACCTTGTTTTTCGCAACCTTGTCCCTAACAATAACAGTCGAGGGAGATGCTCTCTTCTTGACATGCTCCTTATTAACCATATCGTCAAACACAAACCAATCAACCTTCCCCGTCTTATGTTTTACCGCATTCACGAGATGTCCACCGAATTTCAAAACGGCAACTTTGACAAAAATGCCATGGTACCTTATGGTATGTGGCTCTCCATTATCTTTATGAAAGAAGAGTTGGTAATGAAGGGAAGTCCCGCCATTGAAAAATTGAGTGATGAAATGACTCCGGGTATTCTCTCTCGGATGAATATGGAAATAAGAAATGGGAAATTGATGCGGAAAAATCAAATTGGAGGTGGTGCTACGGTAGGGTCTACTGTTGAACAGGGGGTGGTTCTTGCAAAATTGGATCAACTTGTTGGGCATGTTAATCACTTGATCAAGGAAAATACCAAACTAAGGGATGAAGTGGCTGATCTCCGTACCATGAACGAAGACCTATTTGAACGTCTTGATGACAAGAAGCCAAAATCCATGGCTTAAGCTCTTGCCTCCCTAATCCTTTTATCCCTTATCCTAATTTGGCTCCTTGTCCTTTAAAGCTCTTATGCACCTTTTGGACGTTTTTTTAATTTGCTTGAACAATATTTGCGTGTGTTTTAAACCGTGTAGCTAAATTTGAACATGTTTTATCCTCCTTGATGATGTCAAGAGGGGGAAGTAGTTCAAAATGTGCTTATGTGTGATTTCTTAACTCTTAGGCTAACATTCACCATAATTATGTCTTAGCTACCATGATTAGATGTTCTACTTTAGCCAAACATGTTGCACCCTTCGAATACCTTGATCATGTTTATAAATTATGTATATGTTGAAATGACCAAAGATCGACTAACCATGGGCTAAGGGGAAATATCACACATGTTTGGACTTGCCATCATCAAAGGGGGAATTTGTTAGAACACATTTGGTTGATGATGCCAAGTCCCTTTGTTATTTGATTGTTTGCTTTTAGTTGCAAAATTATTAGTGATTGAAACAATCAAATGGACTTTCAATGATGGCTCAAGATGATCAAGATGAAGCAATCAAGAAGTCAAGACAATGATATTATCCTAGCCTTAGTCGAAAATTGTAAGAGTAAGTGTAACATTCTCACTTATGTCAAGTAGCCGCAAAACCATGCAACAATGCACTGCACTGTGGTTTCAGATACTACCGTATGAAGGATTTTTTACTGAAATGTTTAAGTGTTAAAACTTCACAAATTTCGAACCTTAACATTTGAATCTTCAAAATTTGAAAACAAATATGAAATTTTAAGTCACAAATCCACATTGATTAAACCTCTAGATTTGTGCATTTACCTTTTACCAAAATAATAAGTTGGACTTGTCAAACTTTTAAAGCTAGAAAAGTTTTTGCCATTTTGGTAAAATGTCACATGTTGAGTGTTTTGGCCTAAGTTTTCTGATTTTTATCAATGACTTGAGCCCCAAGCCTAAAGCCTAACACTTACCGTCATTCAAAGGCTACTAATTTTATATTGGATTTAATTTATCTAAGTTGTACTTACTTGTGATCAAATACATTATAAATAGAGTGTCTTAGTCTCATTTATTTCTCAAGACTTTCCAAAGCATTTATTGTAAAACCTTGCAAATCATTTGTGCATTTAAAGCTTTGTTCTTCAAGTGTTTGCAAAACGTTTTTCAGATTTTAAAGTATTCATTTGTTTTCGAAAAGCTATAAACCTCCAAGTATCAGTTCACTGTACTGTGACGTAATGAGTTTGTTCCATGATTCTCGTGTTAAGTCTTAATTGTAATCTCCATGTTTATCAAGTGAACTCTTGAGATTCAAAGATTCTGTACACCTTGAGATAGAACCCATAAACTCTTGAAGCGGAGTAACTTTAAGTTTGAGTGCAACCAGAGTAGGTTGGCGAGTTATTTTCATTGTAAGGGGTTTAGTAAGTTTGAGTAAATTTCTAACAAGCAATAAAATAACGGTTGGACGTAGGCCTCGGAGTAGAGGCTGAACCAATTTTTTGAATGTCGTTTGTTTGTTCATTTACTTTTACGTTCTTTCACTTTGCTATTTCTCGCTTATATCTAATCAAGTTTTGTGTCATGCATAGTCAGCTATACTGTGACATAAAACGGCTGTACCATCTTGTGAACTTACATCCTATTAAGTTTTTCAAGGTTTGTACTTTAAGGTTCTTTATTTAAGTTATCAATTAACTAAGTTGAAAACAAATTTTTTAAAATGGTACACCTAATTCACCCCCTCCCTCTCTTAGGTATTTATCGTTCCTAACTCTTCAATTCAGGATAAGGAGGGAATCCCACCAGATCAGCAGCGTCTCATCTTTGATCTTTGCTGGAAAACAGCTCAAAGATGGTCGTACTTTGGCTGATTATAACATTCAGAAAGAGAGTACACTTCATCTGGTGTTGTGATTAAGGGGTGGAATGCAAATATTTGTCAAGACTTTGACAGGAATGACCATTACCCTAAAGGTGGAGAGCTCGAATACAATTGACAATGTGAAAACAAAGATTCAGGACAAGGAAGGGATCCCTCCGGATTAGCAGAGGCTGATATTTGCTGGGAAGCAATTGGAGGATGGGCGCACATTGGGTCGTTTCCAGCGCTCGATGGGATCATTCGATTCCAAAAGGAATCCACCCTTCACCTTGTTCTTCGTCTGCGTGGTGGTTTTTAATGTGGTTTGTTTGACTGGAAGCCACTGTTGGTTGATGTCTTAAATGTGGCTGTATTGGTGTCTAGTCTAGTAAGTAGTATCGTCTATTTGTCATGGACACAGAAGTCTCTTTAAATTAAACTGTTCACGCTATTGTCTAATAAAATTAAGATGTTCACTCCATGTTATGTGGATGATGAACACTACTATTTTTGTTATTAAAAAGGTTATGCTCAATGTTGCGGTTTTCTGATCAATTTCTCTGTGTAATTTGTATGCTCAGTATTGTGTCGGCCAGGGCCGTCTCAAGAAAAGTGGAGGCCCGGTGCAAAAAAAATGAGGTCTACAAAATCAAAGAACATTTATATAAAAATATTAAACCAATACAAATAATCCTTATTGTCTATAAGGATGTCAGAATCAGAACTATAAAAAATTACGGCACTTTCACTCACCAAAAAACCATCATTATCATTAATATTTTCAGTATTAGAAGGAAATTTAACCAGTGCACCCCTTTGAGGTTGAACTAACTGCTCTATTCGCTGCTTTTTCTTCCGTTTCTCGGATTTAGTATCAAATTTTCTTATTCTAGGTAACTGATATCAAAATAAGAGATATGTGATGAAACGAAACAACCTTTTTGCTGCCGGATTCCAGAACTATCGGCGTCACGAGTTTCCGATCGACCGATATCCAACTCCTTGTCCTATCTCCAATAGCTGCAAATGGAATATCATTAAATTCATTACAATTGAGAATGAATATCACCTATTTCGATTTCTTTGAAATCCAAGTGTAAATATGAGATTTTTGCCGACGATTGAAACCGACAAAGGGACAAAATTTTGATTCTAATCTCTTTAATTGTAAACTTGAATGATTTGTGAGCAATTGATTTGAGATAATCGTATTTAAAGATTGAAAAAAGAAGAAACGATAGATAGGTTAAAAGGTAGAGAGTAAATTTGATTTTTTTGGGAAAAAAATTAATTTTAATTGGGGAAGGAGATGATTAAGGGAGGAATAAGAGTATTGGAATGTAGGGCTGTTCACTCAGTGGTCCGGACCAAAGACCAGACCGGACCGGACCATTTGGTCCGGACCAGACCGGACCGAATTTTGTTTGGTCCGGTCCACGGTCCACCTATTTACTCTACTTTGGTCTTCGGTCCGGTCCTGGACCAACCCGAATGGACCGCGGACCGGACCATGGACCGAAGTTATGTTATAAAAGAATTTTTAAATTTGTAATATTATTGATTTTATTTTCTACTTTGTTTACACGTATTATAAGATGTGTAATTATGTAGTTAAATCTCGTAAGAAAATAATGTTGTTTATTTTGATCATTACGAACTTCTCGAGTTCTAGTTTTATATGGTAAAACATGTCAATGACAATAATATTTGGTCCATTTGGTCCGGTCCGGTCCGGTCCACGTGTTTTTGTGATCCAGACCGGACCGGACCAATATTAATATGGTCCGGTCCTCGGTCCACCTCTTAACCCTTATTTGGTCTTCGGTCCAGAGAGTTTGGTCCGGTCCGGTCCGGTCTCGGACCAATGAACACCCCTATTGGAATGTGGAGTACTGACTATTGAGTCGTGCTCTTTGACTTCATTTTTTTTTTTCTCAATTAATGGTGGGTAATGTCAAGTATGGGCCCTAAAAATTTGGAGGCCCAGTGCAAATGCACATAGAGCACCCCCAATTAGACGGGCCTGGTGTCGGCACATAAGGGCAAGTGCATAGTGTAATAAGACTCTTTAACAATGGACTAATTTGTGTATATGCTAGTTATGCGGGTCACAAATTTAGTGCCAACTATGTCTAAACATGGAGTATAGATCGAATAGGGGTTTTGGAGTGACATAGTTCAACGTTTTAGAAGCACTTGAATAAAATAGGAATTGGAATTGGGGGATAGGAGGGGATGGTACAGTGTATCAGTGGCGGAGGTTTGAGTACCAAAAGTTTTCGAGGTTCTTGAGGTATCACATGACTGTATGACCCCTATGACCCCCACCCCACACTCGAAAAAAAGATAAAAAAAAACACAATTTCATCGAGCCGCATTAACAATAGACAAACCTTTAATATGTTTGTTTTCATGCCACATAAGATAATATACAAACTCATTTACTTACAAACCTCATATCAACAATAGATAAACCTTTTAAGGTTCATAACATGACTCGCTATACTATTTTTTCTCTCACATTCTCTCTCCACAAACCTGGATACTATTTTGTAACCCCTTTCATCGATGAACCTCAACATCCATGTCCTACAATAGAGGGTTTGTAGACAAACCTCTAAAATAATGGACACATCATCTTACAAATCTTTTGACAAACCTCTATTGCTAATGTCCTAAGTTTTGACATAATTAAAAATAAAGTAAAAAAATAAAATAGGTGGGTTAATGGGTACGGTATGGGACTCAAGTCACTCAACAGAACTGAGACCCAAACTTGTTTAAATTTTTTATAGACCCAATTCTGACCGAGATCGGGTGAGTCAAAAAGATGAAATCGATATCGTGCTTCCATTAAAATCTGATCAGACGGATTTGAGTAGCGTTTTGGAGCAATTGCGATGCCACCCAAAGAGTGTGAGTGTCTTTACATTAAATATTTTTGGACACACTTGGTATTTTCTGACTTATATTCAACTCTCTACATCGCTATTCCTTGGCTCACAAAAACATAAACTCCTTGCATATATTCTGACCAACTTGCATTTTCTGGTACATTAGAATACCTGCATTTTCCTTTCACAATTTTTGGTTCTTTCCATTTATAGCATTCTCTTTTTGTCTTCCACACTCTTTTTCCTGCACCACATTGAGAATCCTGACACACTTTTCTCATCTTTTATGCATATTCATATACTCCTCCTATATTATTACTATGCATATTCATCCATTTTACCATATTCACTTTTCTCCCATCTCCACTCTAATTCCTCTTACTAAAGTATGCACCAAAATTTCATCTAATTTTTTATTCTCCAAGAATTTGTTGTCAATTTTTTTGTGTGGGTTTTCTTAAGCCAACGTTATTGTTGTTCGGATTTTTTTGTATACAAATACTTGTGTAAGACGGATTTACACAAATTTATGGTAAAACGGAATCTTTTGGTAACCACTTTTACCCACTAATCGGGTTGTGGTTGGATCGGTTTTTTTTACAACTATACTGGAGTACAACCGTCTTATATACAAAACTAACTCTTTTTTTTTTTAAGCTGAATAAATAATGTTAGGAAATAAAACTTGACATGTATTATTTCTTCTTCATTGATGGATTTAAGTGTGGTTTTAAGAGCAATGTCAAGCATTAACCCCGTGAGTTATTCTCTCTGGAAGATGTTGCTACGCTTTTAATAAAACATTTCATGTTTTACCTAAATCATCAATGGAGTTGGCAATTGGCAGATTAAATGAAATATTAAAAAAAATTCAGTTGTGGATTTTATGTCAACTTTTTTAAAAAGAAAAACTTGTGTATTTCTTTTTTGGGTAATTGTTTGTTTTATGCTTTTGTTCAACGGTTTATTTAAACCCCTCTGAAGTCGGTTTGAGTTAGTCTTGTGTAAGACGGTTTTACAACTAATATAGTTGTAAAACGGAGCTATACACAACACTACTAGTCGGTAGAAGTGGTTACTTCAAGATCTCGTTTTAGGATAAATTTGTGCAACAAGTATTTGTGAGTTGGTTTATGAGTATAAATTACTAGGGAGTACTGATTTAATTTGATAAATCAGTTTGTTTTTCCTGAGGGTTTTAACATTTGTTAGAGTTCTTGGAATTGTTTTTAAAGGTGTTTTTACGTGAGAATTTACTCAAATCCTTCAAAAAAATTGATTATAATTGTTTTTTATGGCAGATATATGGAAGCAAATTGTCCATTGAATACGGTTTTAGATTAACACCGCGATATCAAAACCCAGGACAATTTTGTTAAGGTTTTGAAAATTACCGTGACAGAATTTAACCGCTGTTTAAGACTATTCCGTTGAGAGTTGTCTTCAATTATTGGCTTTTAACGTTTCTGTATTTGCATGCTTTTCGGAACAAAGTCGAGCTGATAAAGATAAATCCTCCCGCAACAAAGTCTCTAGTTCAGTACTAATTTAGCAGAAGAGTCACTTAACACAATGGTGTGTTTTCTTCCTATTTTTGGGCTTTAATTGTGTCCCTTGAATTAAACCTTTTGGTAATGAGTTAATCTGATATTGACGAGTTAATCCGGTTGGTTGAGTTAGTCTTGAGATGAATTATGTCTTGATGAGTATAACTGATTATCCGGGTTAATTAAACTGGGTACAAACCTGATATACAATGATTTGCAGGATATCACGTATAATTAGGGGTAAAACACTTATTGTAGGGGCGGGGCTATCCATCGTGTATAATATGGACGTCTTTAAAGTCATCATTTGTCGTCTCATAATATTTGTGTTGCTTGGCAGGATCCTACTGATGACAGTTCAGTGGAGAGCTATGAGTGGGACACTGATGATGAGCTTGAGATGGAATTCTTTCAAGAGATTGAAAATTATCAAGTATGTACTTGTCGGAGCCTTGGAGAGTAGTTACAAAATTATATATGTTGACAATCAAGTCAATTTATTAAATTTATATTCCACCTGCCTTATTTCTTATTTCAATCTAACTGTGGAGCTTTTATATTGACTTGAGGTTTGCTAACTACTCCCTCCATCCGATCCCAGTAATATGCAATGACTACTACTTTCGAAATGCTACATTGAACTCGTACATATATTTTGAGAAACTAATGACCAAAGTTGTCATTAGTTGATTATCAAAGTCAAAAGAGGAGCTAATTTGGGATGGAAGTAGTAGAAATGTCGAATCAACATGTATACGTCTTTATTCTTTATTTGCTGAATGCCTTTTTTGTCAATCAAGATCATAGCTTATAAGAAGGATAATCATGTTAAATGCTTGTAGGATGCCGTATCATCTTCATCGACAAGTCAGAATCCAGCTATTCTTAACCATTTTGTTGCAATGGGATTTAATGAAGAGCTGGTCATTCGAGCACTCAAGGAGAATGGTGCGAATCTTTGTCATGCTTCTGTTGGTTGAGAATTGAGATCGACATATAACCTTTTTTAATACGATTTTTTGTTTAATGCTCTGAACCTATAATTTGACAGGGGAGGAGGATACTGAAGCAATTCTGAACAGCCTTCTCTCTTATCCTGTAAGTGGTTTCGTCACCATTGATTATGCTTCTTTTACTTTCAATGTGATAACCTGTTATCAAAGGCCTTGGTAAATGGTAAATATGGTAGCCTTCACACCTTACTGACCTCAATGCATCTATCATAATCAAATGGTTTAATTGAATGGTTTTTATTTTGAGAATCGTCATCAAAATAGGCAGCGTATTATATAAGTTGTCAGGTGACAGGAATGCTTACCAGGAAAGTTTCAAACAATGCATCTATCATAATTAAATGGATTAATTTGTGTGTTCTATTTATTCGTTTCATTGTAAAACTACAAATTTAAAACTCAGCTTAAATCAACTATGTATATCTGACTTTGTCATGATATGCATAAATGCAGGTTATTGAAAACTTTCCTAGTGAAGACCCTCGTCCATCTAGAGCAAGCTTCCCATATGAGGAGGATTCTGACTGCGATAGTTCTTGTGCAGAGGTGGAGGTGTGTGCGCTATAATTTCTCTACATTGCTTAGCTATGAGCCTTAGACCTTTCCTGTTTCAACAGAAAAATGTGAAACAGTCTGCACAACTGCTGAAAACCAATGCTTGTTACAACTGTTTGTTTTCTTTCCCATTCCATGATGTTGTCAATATATCCATTTTAAAGGGGCAATCTTTCGATTATCAGTGGATTTTGTTAACTTCATCTTTGTATACCTTGTGTCCTGAATGTCCTTTTACATGTTACCGTTGTTTGATACTCGACACAAGTTTCAATCTACTTTTGTTCCTGGTTGAATTATAGCTTGACAATCAGGAAAGGTTTTCTTAAGCTAGAAAAGTTCTGCTAGTAAATGTCATTTGTTTTGCTTTGCAGGAAATGAAAGACACACTATCACACCTCATTGCCATGGGTTATCAATATGCTGATGCGGTGAAGGCTGTCGAGCAATGTGGTGAGTAGCAGAGTAGGCCATATTGTTTCATCTTTTCAAATTTTGGTGCTTGCCAGAGTCTCTATATTTCATTTTTCTGTAACTTCTTTTCCTGGGTATTATTTTTATAGAAAGTAACATGATTTTTGTTTGTTTGACAACTTATTTACATATGGTTTGCATTTCAGGATCTGATGCTCCACTAGACGAACTTACCGACTTCATATTTGCGGCTCAAACAGCAGAGACTGTCACTAATGCTCCTACATTACCACCCCAAAAGAGAAAACCTAGTTTTGGGTCCATAGAGCGACCCCGTAAACTGATTCAAATTATTCCTAGCAGGGATTCAATCAATCTAAACAATATGATTGGCTTTGGGGTTCCTGGGTACTCAACAGGGGTAAGTAAGAGGGAGATCCCAAAACTAGCTGCTGGTCCTCCTTACTTCTACTACGAAAACGTCGCCTGCACTCCAAAGGGAGTTTGGGATGAGATTTCCCGGTGTTTGTATGGCATAAAACCCGAGTTTGTGGACTCTCTTCATTTCTCAGCCGCTGCTAGAAAAAGAGGTTATATACATAACCTTCCTATAGAAAACAGACAACCTCTTCTTCCTATTCCCCCCAAAACCATACATGAAGCACTCCCATACACAAAGACGTGGTGGCCCACTTGGGACAAACGAGAAAAGTTAAATTGCCTCTTAACTTGTATAGGAAGTGCTCCACTTACGGACAGGATTAGGAAGCGGGTGGAATCTGGTTCGCCGTCTCCAAGTGACATAAAATATGTCATGAAACAATGCAAGAAATGGAACTTGGTTTGGGTTGGAAAGCACAAGGTTGCTATACTGGAACCTAATGATGTGGAGATGTTGTTGGGATTTCCACAGGATCATACCAGAGGTGTTGGCTGGACTGAGAGATATAAAGCCTTAGGGAACTCCTTTCAGGTTTGCAAACTTTGCTCATTAATTGTCACCGTAATGTTCAGCTCCGTCATTGTTAATTCTTAATTGTCATAGTTGGGTTTGTGTTGCTGATGAAGAAGTGAACTGTAGCATATAAAGGTTATTTGTATTTTGTCCTGACAACCTTATTTGCTAAATCAAATACAACAACAACATCAGAGCCTTAATCCCAAAATGATTTGGGGTCGGCTGACAAAGCAAATGTATGATTTAATTCAAATGCTGATCAGACACATTAATCTTTACTTTGTTTTATTATATTTGGTTTCAGATTGACACAGTTGGATACCACCTGTCAGTTCTGAAACCCATCTACCCACGAGGAATGACCGTTTTGTCCCTCTTCTCCGGCATTGGTGGGGCCGAGGTAGCCCTCCACAGACTCGGAATCCCACTCAAGGCAGTGGTTTCAGTAGAGATATCAGAAGTCAGTAGGAAGATCTTTCAGGATTGGTGGGATCAAACAGAGCAACGAGGTCAGCTGATCCATTTGGATGACGTGCAGAAAGTGGATAGTCGGATGATAAGACGATGGATTACAGAGTTTGGCGGGTTTGATCTCGTGATTGGAGGAAGCCCATGTAACAATCTTGCAGGTGGGAATAGGAGGACTAGAGATGGACTTCTAGGGGAGCATTCTTCTTTGTTCTTTCAGTACTCCAGGATTCTAGACACTGTTATGACTTTGATGAAAAATAGGTAGTCGCTGGCTGATGAACTTCTTTTTGTAAAGTTAATTTTGGGCACATACTTGAAGTCTTGATGCAAACATACCACCGAGGCTTTTGGATCTTAATTAGTTGAGATAGGTTTGTTCACAAATTCTCATTTAAGACGGATGTTAGTACCACCATGCATTCTTATGAACTATTGTTGGTCCGCTTTCTATTGATTTGTACAAACTTGTGAGAATTTTTGTTTTAATGAAAAGAAAAGAGTTTTGAACAAGTGTTGATTCATTAAGTGGGAATTATGATTCTCATTACATGTAGTTTTTCTTATGAAAAACCCGAGTGCCCTATCTAAACCTAGCACTCTGAGAATTGATGGCCTTGTAAAATCCTTTTCGTAGGGATTCTGCTTGGTTTGCCTCAGATTTTTTCATTGATTTCGTTTGAGATAGTTAAACTTGTTGAAACTAAATTGTGTAGAAGTAAAGTGGAAGGCGGTTTAGGATTCCACCGTCTGTGAGGCATCTTAGTGCAAAATACTATCCTGATAGGACCATTTTGGATAAGGAAATTGGACACAATGCGATTCTATGCGGCTGTAACTGGCCCTGCTTTAAGAGGTGTAATGCAGCTTATGAATCTGGTTGACATACAACTTTTCTATGCCGTGCTGTACAGGGGGTATGGAATGTTTATGACATTGCTCCAGACGAAGAATGGGCAAGAATCATAAGAGTCGAGAATAGGCAGTTACTTGGATTGTGTGGAATAATCCTAAGGAAGTGACGCATGAGAACGGAGAATGGGCTGCATATTCCATTGTTGACGGTTGTCTAGCATATTAGCAGCCGTAAGAAACTCAATTGTGATGGGGCCTGTTTCGCTGTCAAAGGAAAGCTGGTTGCAGACAAGTACGACAACAATGGTCATCTGAAATAACGGAAAGCAAATCTATAGAGGTCGGATTCCAGAATACGCCTAGCCTTCGGACAGGGAATAACTAAGCTGGATGTGCAGACAGACTGTACTGTACTGTGAATTACATATTTATATTTTTATCAGTTGATGATTGCTTTTCCCCTTTCAATTTTATGCTTGAATTTCCAGATATTCTTACTTTATTTGTCTCTTCTTCCTTACGTTATTAATCGTTCAAATTCTAAACTTTAATGAATTTTTTGTTCGCCAAAAGAATTAATTGTTTGATTGATGAATTGATGGTGAATATGTTTGAATTTTGGGTATAACCAAGATTTATGGTTATTTTGATTTCTTTTCTTAAGCTTTTTACGAGGTGATTTTTTAATTACTCTCTCCGTCTTAGTCATTCGTTTGATTCGTTGATTGATTGATTGATTGATTTAGGGATATTTGGATTAATATATTTGTTTGAACAATGGAGCTGGAGTTGTTATCAAGCAATTTGCGTTGATTTTTTCGATATATCGATTTTAGCATATACTTGTATGTGGTTACTGATTAGATTTTCTGACCTAAATTAGATGCAAATCTTCGTCAAAACCCTAACTGAAAAGACAATCACTCTTGAGGTCGAGAGTTCTGACACAATCGACAATGTCAAAACTAAGATCCAAGACAAGGAGGGGATTCCCCCCAGACAAGCAGCGTCTAATATTTGCTGGAAAACAGCTTGAAGACGGCCGCACCCTTGCTGACTAGTGACTACAACATCCAGAAGGAGATTACACTCCACTTGGTCCTCCGTCTACATGGTGGCATGCGATTTTTTTGTCAAAACTTTAACCGACAAGACCATTACTCTTGAGGTTGAGAGTTCCGTTAAGCTTGTGTCCAATTTGAGGTGTGTGATCACTTCCTCTGCATGACTGCATCTGTTCTCCTTGCCACATTCTGTGTGGTTTAGCACATTCCGTCATTCCTGCACTACAGATGCATTAGATGTAGCACATTGTTCTTAATCACTAGTTTGGGGCAAATTGATTTTTTTCATGCAATTCGTCAGTAACGGTTTTATTTGATAACTAGTTCGATTGCCCGTGAAATTCACGGGGCGTTGTTAATTGTTGGTTTTGTTTCTATTGTTAATTTTGGTACTTGAAGTTTACTCATTATATCTTTAGGTAAAATTAGCAATGTTGTATGTGTACGCTCTTTATAGTTATTTATACACGAAGACCATTTTTTTTATAGTAAATACAGAGTAGCAAATTATCCAGGAGTACGCACAAGGGATGCTGCAATAAAAAGATAATAGTTAACTTTCGAAAAGAAAGGAAACTAATTGATAAAGGGTTAATTTGGAAAAATAAGTGAAAAATTCAGATGGAGGCAGTACATTCTCATGATCATTATTTCTAATGCGCTTTTAAACTACTTATAATATCTATTGCGCTTTTTTTTTTTTTTTTTTCTACTCATTACGTGTTTAAGTTGTTGTCTCCGATGCTTACACTGTATATGTTTTTTATGTGCAACGTTGAAGCGTCGGTTTGGTGTAGTACCTTTTCTTTTACACGATTGTCTTTGTTTGGTTCTTCAAATTCCGATTTTTTTGTCATTGTCTTTTGTCCATTAATCTCTCGCTCGTACCCAAACATGCTTATTTCAGCCTTGACTTTGAATATGTATTGTTTGCCAATACATTCCTGTAAAATGTCAAACACTCTTCGTGTTATTTGGTATAGAAATAGTTGTTTGGCATTTAAATAGTTCGTTGGAAGTCACAAACTTTTTCAAATGGGCCGAGCCGTTTATTGGCTTGCAAATGACCTTCTCGGCTTCCTTATCCAAGAGCACTAATTTAGCAGAAGTCAAACACTTAATCAACTTGTTACCTTGATAAAAGAAATTTTCTAGTTTATTTTGTACTGTATTTGGCAATAAAGAGTTAGAAGACTTTCAAATTGAATCAAATTCAAAGATCTAATTTTAAGACTAAAATAACAATAATAGAAAGAAAACTAAGTACTAGATATTTTCTACCAACAGGAAAGTAAAATAAAATTTTAACATAGACATATACAAGCTCAAAAATGGGTAGATAAGGATTGAAGCTTCATATTTCACTTTTTTATGTCAAATGATGAGCTGCAGGCCAACACAATATATGGGGAGGGGAATTCGAACCTGTGACTTAATTAGTTAGATAATAAAAGGATACTGGCGTATAAGTTATCGCAACACCACCTGAATGTCTCTCGCATAACCAGAAGTTAAAAGGTGTGTGGTTAATCCTGCGGTCACCATAGGGGGATTTGATAGCACAAGCGGTAAGATGTGAATTCAAGGCAACCAATAATGAAACAGAATACGAGGCTTTGATACTAGGAATGCAGCTAGCTCTGGAATTAGGAGTCAAGCACCTGCACATATCCAGCGACTCTCTGCTAATAGTCAACCACGTAAATGACGAGTTTATAGCCAGAGATTCAAAGATGATTGCATACTTAAAGGTAGCAAAAAAGCTAAAACAGAAATTCAAAACTTGCAAGCTCAAGCAGATTCCCAGGGATCAGAATGTGGAAGCAGATGCCTTAGCAACTCTGGGCGCAACGTTCAAGCCAACAGAACTATCCAGCATTCCTATCGCACATATGCTAGAACCTTCTATCCAGAAGACAGATGAAATAGACAGAGGAGAACTGGAGGACCATCAGGACGAAGTGGGAGTTCAGACAGCTACGGAGGTCGGGGAAGGCTCCCAGCCAGCCGACCAACCGCCTGACCAACCATCTATACAGGCAGATAACTGGGATTGGCGCACACCCTACCTAGACTGGCTGCGACATAGCAAGCTGCCAGATGACAAGAAGGAAGTAAGAGCTTTCAGAGTGAAGACCTCCAGATTTATACTAATTGATAATACACTCTTCAGGAAGTCACTGGCAGGTCCCTACTTACGATGCCTGGACAAGGAGGAAGCACAGACCGTGTTACATGCTCTCCACAGTGGTGAATGTGGAAACCATGCAGAGAGCAAGAGTCTATCAAATAAAGCTCTCAGACAAGGATACTTCTGGCCCACAATGAGGGCAGATGCAGCAGAATACGCACGTAAGTGTGACGCCTGCCAGCGCTCAGCACCAATGATCCATCAGCCAGCAGAGCCCTTGCACCCTATCATTTCTCCCTGGTCGTTCATGACATGAGGCATGGACATAGTAGGCCTCCTACCAAGAGCCACGCAGAACAGAATATGGATGCTGGCAATGACAGATTACTTCTCCAAGTGGATAGAGGCAGAAGCATTCACAGAAGTGAAGGACAAACAAGTCATTTCTTTCATAAAACGAAATATCATCTGCAGGTTTGGTATCCCGTCAGAGATCATATGTGACAATGGCTCACAATTCATCTCCAACGATGCTGAGAGATACTGTACCAGGTGGAACATCACCCTGAAGAAATCAACACCCAGGACTCCAAAGTCTAACGGGCAAGCTGAGTCCAGTAACAAAATTATCATGGATAATCTGAGAAGGAGGTTACAGGAGTTAGGAGGAAAGTGGGCAGATGAATTGTCACTGGTGTTATGGTCAGATAGAACGACGCCAAAGATAGCAACATGCCAAACACCCTTCATCCTGGTGTTTGGTGCGGAAGCAGTTATTCCGTCAGAGGTTCTGGTCCCCACTCACAGGTATGGATGTATGACAGGGGAACTGAACAATGCAGAGATGGTCAGAAGCCTAGACACAGTAGAGGAGCTGCGAGCAAGTGCAAAAATACATCTAGCTGCCTACAAACAGTCAGTGGCCAGGAGTTACAACAAGAATGTGACAGTCAGGCTCCTGGAGGTAGGAGACCTGGTTCTCCGTGAAGTGTTCCAGAACACTAAAAATCGAAAGGCAGGCAAATTCGCCTACAAATGGGAAGGACCATACCATGTAGAAGAAGTTGTTGGCCATGACGCATACAGACTGATGACTATGGACGGTCAAATCATACAACGCCCATGGAACATACTTCACCTGAAAAGATATTACTTTTAATAATAAGTATATTTTAGCCTACAGGGTAATGTACTGTAATACTACGGTTTTATGAGTCTCTGGGTACTCTATCGAGTAGGCCTTACTCTGTCGAGTAAGGGTGTGTGCGTTTTAAAAATAGTTTCTGGCCTGTTGGGCACTCGATCGAGTAACGTTGATACTCGATCGAGTAAGGGGGCACTCGATCGAGTACCTCAGCTACTCGATCGAGTAGCCGGTTTACGGGGGATGATTTCTCGGGTTTTGTTAATAATGCGATTAAGTATATAATTACTTCCGTCACTTTTCTTTAAACACTTTTAAAAGCTAATTACTTTCAAAAAGAGAAATCAAACTACGTTCTTCGCATCAATCGCATTGTTGGCAAATCCCGGAGCTTGGAAGGTCGGATTTTACCTTTCTTTATACCGTTGTGATCCTTGCGTCGAGGGTAAGATCTACGTACCGTTTTTATAGTATTTTGTTAAAGTTGGTTAAACCCTAGTATTGGGATTTGGGGGTTTTGTTGTATTTCGTGATTGGTAGTGATTATATGTTTGTATGTTAGGAGGAGGATTTGTAGAGGAAGCTTTTTGATATCAGCTGTGAGACCGTCTGATTGTGTTATGCTTTCCAAGTAGGGTTTCCCTACTCAGTATTAGTCCCATAATGTGTTGTTGGTGTTGTGTGTTTGTTGAATAATATCGTATTCGTATTGTGACGGTTGTTGGTTTAATTGCTGTTTAATGGATGTGATTGTTTGTCTCTGATTCTCGAGATGCGTTCTCGGCTGAGTGGAGTCACTTGCGGGAGTGGCTTCACGCCCTAGTTTCGCCCTCCGTGGAACCCGCCACGGGAGGGGATGTGCACATTAATGGGACAGGGTTATCGCTCGGTATGATGAGCGGGGATTTGGTGGGTACGGCTGCGGTCCCCCACTGGCAGGGCTGGTCCAGTGGACAGTCGGTGATGGATATTGATTGGAGTGGGTGTGATTGTGTGGGACTGTTTGAGCTGTGTTGTTTACTGTACTGTTGGTTATATAAATTGTGTGATTAGTACTGACCCCGTTTAATGTTTTAAAAACTGTGGTGATCCATTCGGGGATGGTGAGCAGTTATTGAGCATGTATGAGTCGAGTTACTGGGATAGCTGTGATGTGCCACCGTCTGATGATAGAAGTCTTCCGCTGTAGCTTTAGTAGTTTAATAAACATTTCATTTAGCTGATTAAACAGTTGGTTTGAGAACTTGTATTCGTATTTTGGTTTGGCTTTGGATTGTAACCTTTCACTAAAGTTATACTATTTAATGTTGTTTCGTTATTGTCTGATGATTATCATTGCCTCGGGTAAACGAGATGGTAGCATCCTTATACCTGAGTGGTCCTAGTAAGGCACTTGGAATATGAGGGTGTTACAAAATGGTATCAGAGCGACGATCCTGAAACCTGTAACCAATGAATCTAATGAACATAGGGAGTCAATTAAAATGAACCCGGGGTAAAGGTTGTAGGAGCTAATGCAAAGGCTTGGGAGACGTCCTAAAGTCGCGAACTCGCCCTACAATTTTGAACCGGTCACATGGGGGATATATGTCAAGGTCGTATGTGATGCGTGTTAGCTTGTATGTGGATGTGGTGATGTATGTTGTAATTGTTGGATGTTTGAAGTAGAAGGTCGAGTTTGTGAACGAAAGGTTGGTGAAGTATATAGAACTGTTGTTTGAATAAGAAGCATGTTGGGTGTTTACTATGTGACGTTTGATAATATGATGTAATTGTTTTATTGATCATATGAAAAGCTTGGTAGAATTTCGTGCTTAACTATAGTATAATGTTGAGTTTATAAGTTGTATAGTATGTTGGGATATGTGAGATAACATGCGGGTAGTATATACGAGTCAGCATGACTCGATCGAGTAAGGGTACTCGATCGAGTAGGTGAGGTACTCGGTCGAGTGGGTCTGACTCGATCGAGTGGGTATTTGATGTTTTTACAACCAGAATCGTGTTTTTGGGCACTCGATCGAGTATATAGGGCACTCGATCGAGTAGGGGGTCACTCGATCGAGTAGCTGGGCTACTCGGTCGAGTATGTTAGAGATCAGAAGGTCTGTTTGGGGTCTGATGTCGGGGCACTCGATCGAGTATGGTGGGCACTCGATCGAGTAGCCGCTACTCGATCGAGTAGGATTAGGCACTCGATCGAGTGTGTTCTGGGCAGTCTGCTTTCGTGTTTTGAGGTTTTAGTGCGTATGTTTATATCTACCCTTTCTTATATAGTTTTAAGATGCCTCCCAAGAGAAACGCTTTGTATGCGAGAGCTGAGACCATGAATATAGATGATATCGTTAAGATGTTGGAGCATCAGGATGCTCTTACCGAGGCCTTAAAGAAAGTGGGAAAGGATAAGGAGGTTGATCCCTCTAAGATCAGCCTTTATATAGCGAGGTTTAACCCAAAAGAGTACAAGGGAACCGGGGAACCGAACCTTCTTGACAACTGGCATCGTGAGATGGAGAACATACTAGACCTGGTTCACTGTCCTGATGAGATGAGAGTAGAACAAGCTGCGTTCTATCTGAGGGAAGCAGCTGGAGAGTGGTGGGATAAGGTGAAGGTGAGTGCTAGGGAGATGTATGCGAACCAGGGCTTATCCGCTATACCTTGGGAAGAGTTTCGGAGGGCTATGAGGAAAGAGTTTGTACCGGAACATGTGAGGAGTAAGTTGAGATAAGAGTTTGATGGGTTTAAGATGACATCTGATATGTCGATTCTTTGAGTACTACAAGCGAGTTTAATGAGAAGTCTAGGTATGCTGAGGATATGGGTTTGAGTGAGGAGAACCTGGCGCTGAGGTTTGAGAGGGGGTTGACCCCTAAGATCATGGATAAGCTACCCGTGGGAGTCCTTACTGATGTTAAGGAAGCTTATGAGAAGGCTGGAAGAGCTGAGAGGTTGGTGGAGATGGCTCAGGAGAGAGTGGGTGAGAAAAGAAAGACTGAGAGTGAGGGTGGTGGCCAATCTAGTCATAAGAAAGGCAACCACAATCAAGCTAGAGGGTTTTCTTCTGGGTCAGGGTTCAGTGCTGGGGCTTCCTTTGGGCGTGGCCGTGTGAGTAGTAGTGGTAGTTGGGGAATGACTTGCTATGGCTCGGGGGAGCTATTCTCAGGGACCTGCACAGAGTTATGCGAGCAATAGACCGTCTGGGTCGTGGTCTAACCGGGGAAGTCAGAGCTATCAGGGTGGAGGTAACCGCAATGGCGGTAATTCTTATCAGAAACCAGCTACGAACAACAACAACAATCAGGGGTCGGGTGCTAAGCCGACCACATCAGCCAGTACTGTCCAGGGAGGTGGACAGAAGACTAGTGGAAAGCTGTTCATGATGGACAAGAAAGCAGCTGAGGATGATGCACATGTTATCACTGGTACTTTTCTTGTTAACGGTATTCATACCTTTGTTTTGTTTGATTCGGAGGCATCTCAGTCGTTTGTATCTTCGAGTCATGTTAAACGGTTGGGTTTGAGGGTATATGAGTCTGTAAGTGAGAAAGTTTTTATACCTTCGGGTGAGTCTGTATCATGTGGGAGGTTGTATAGAGATGTGCCTATGATAGTTGGGCAAGTTGATCTACTTGTAGACTTGCTAGAGTTTCCTTTTGACGGATTTGAGATGATAGTCGGGATGAATTGGTTGGGAAAGTATAAAGCTAAGATAGACTGTCATCAAAAGAAAGTGTCTTTGAGAGGTCCTAAGGGTGTTAGTATGTCTTATCGTGGGTTTCTGGCCAAACCCAAAGTTAAGTTGATTGCAGCTGTTACCTTGAAGTCTTATATGAGGAAGGGATGCCATTTGATCTTGTGCCATGTGAGAGATGACCGGATAGAGAGTCCGACAGTCGATCAGATACCAGTGGTGGGAGAGTTTGCAGATGTTTTTCCAGAGGAGATTCCGGGGTTGCCACCGAAGAGGGAGATAGATTTCACAGTTGAGTTGAAACCGGGGACGGGGCCAATCTCTAAGGCACCGTACCGGATGGGTCCTAAAGATATGGAGGAGCTCACGAAACAGTTAGATGATCTGATAGAGAAGGGATACATTAGACCTAGTGTATCGCTGTGGGGAGCACCAGTTCTTTTTGTGAAGAAGAAAAATGGGAGTTTGAGGTTGTGCATAGACTACAGAGAGCTGAACCGAGTGACGGTGAAGAACAAGTATCCTTTGCCAAGGATAGATGACCTGTTTGATCAGTTGAGTGGTGCATCAGTCTTTTCCAAGATTGATTTGAGGCCGGGGTACCATCAGGTGAATATTAGAGAGGTGGGCATACCAAAGATAGCTTTCACGTCGAGGTATGGCCATTATGAGTATGTGGTGATGCCGTTTGGGTTATCTAATGCACCGGCTGTGTTTATGGATTTGATGAACAGAATCTTCAGACAGTTTTTGGACAAGTTTGTGGTGGTGTTTATCGATGACATCTTAGTCTACTCCAAGACTAAGGAGGAGCATGAGGAGCATCTGAGGATTGTGTTGCAGACTTTGAGGGAGCATGAGTTATATGCCAAGCTGTCCAAGTGTGAGTTCTGGTTAGAGAAAGTTGCTTTTCTGGGGCATGTGATCTCTAAGGAGGGAGTAGCTGTGGATCCGGCAAAGATTGAGGCAGTGACAAGGTGGGAAGCACCAAAGAATGTTGCTGAGATCAGGAGTTTCTTGGGTTTAGTTGGATACTACAGACGGTTCGTGAAAGATTTCTCCAAGATAGCTAGACCTATGACAACTTTGATGAGGAAAGAGAACAGGTTTCGTTGGGATGAGAGTTGTGAGACGGCGTTCCAAACATTAAAGGAACGTTTGACCACAGCTCCTATCTTAGCATTGCCTGAAGGGATCGAGAACTTTGAGGTTTATACATATGCCTCAAAGAACGGGTTGGGTTGTGTCTTGATGCAGAACGGTAAGGTGATTGCCTATGATTCTAGGCAATTGAAGCCGTATGAGGAGAACTACCCTACACATGACCTGGAGTTGGGTGCAGTGGTGTTTGCTCTCAAGATTTGGAGACATTACCTTTATGGGGCGACCTTTAAGGTATTTTCGGATCACAAGAGTCTCAAGTACATCTTCACTCAAAAGGAGTTGAACATGAGACAGAGGAGGTGGATGGAGCTGATTGGCGATTATGATATGGATATTATCTACCATGAAGGGAAACCCAATGTTGTTGCAGATGCTTTGAGTAGGAAGAGTGTACATTCTTTGTTTACAGCTCTATCTTTGATGAGGTTGAGAGATGAGGTGGGGAGGTTTGGGATACATATGATGCAGAGAGGGGATGCCATGGGAGATTTGACAAGAGCACTGATCTTTATGATGATATTCGAGGTAAACAGGCATTGGATCCTAAGATGGTTGAGTGGAGAGCTGGAGTAGAGAAAGGGACAGTGTCTCGATTCTCTATTCATACAGATGGTAGTTTGAGGTTCGATGGTAGGTGGTGTGTCCCTAATGATGAGGAGCTGAAAAAGACAATCATGACAGAGGCACATTGTACACCGTATTCAGTACATCCAGGTGGTGACAAGCTTTACAAGGATTTAAAGAACACGTTTTGGTGGCCTGGGATGAAGAAAGAAACAGCTGAGTTTGTGGCCCGTTGTTTGACATGCCAGAGAGTTAAAGGGGAACAGCGACGACCACAAGGTAAGATTCAGTCTTTAGAGGTACCTGAGTGGAAGTGGGAATCCATTTCTATGGACTTATATCGTGGGTTTGCCGAAGAGTCAACAGGGTAACAACATGATATGGGTTATAGTGGATCGACTGACCAAGTCAGCTCACTTTGTGCCAATGAAAGATACATGGACTAAAGCACAATTAACTATGGCTTATCGGAAGAATGTGCTTAAGTTACATGGAGTCCCTAAGGACATAGTGTCTGACAGAGATGCGAGATTTATCTCAAGGTTTTGGAAAGAGTTGCAGGAATCTTTGGGAACAACTTTGAAGATGAGTACATCATTTCATCCTGCGACAGACGGTCAAACTGAGAGAACGATCAAGACTCTTGAGGATATGTTACGAGCTTGTGTGATGGATTTTGGTGGTAGCTGGGAACAGAGGCTGGATTTGATAGAGTTTTCTTACAACAACAACTATCACACTAGTATTGGCATGGCACCGTTTGAGGCTTTATATGGGAGGAGATGTAGGAGTCCGATGTTGGGACGACAGTGCTGAGGCAGTAGTTCTAGGACCAGAGATGGTACATGAGATGGTTGAACAGATTAAGATGATCAGGGAACGGATGAGAGCAGCTCAGGATAGGCAAAAGAGTTATGCAGATCTACATCGCCGGGATATAGAGTTTCAGGTTGGGTACAGTTTTTCTTAAGATCCTTTGGTCTAACCACGAGACTGAGGAAGCTACATGGGAGGCAGAGGAGGCCATGAGAGAGCGTTACCCTTTCCTTTTTGATCAGGTATGTATGTTTACGGGGGACGTAACCTTGTTTCTTTTAGGGGGGTAGGAGATGATCGCGAAGAGTTTTTAAGAGTTGTCATACCCTTGTTATGTTGTGTCGGTATGTTTGTTGTGGTTGAGTCGGGTCGAGTTTGGGTTAGTAACATGTTTTATGTTGAGTTTTGTTTTGGTTGTTGAGTCGGGAGTGTTGTAGTGTGTGTCTTTGTTTTGTTGTGGTTTGAACTTCGGGGACGAAGTTCTTTTTAAGGAGGGAAGACTGTAATACTACGGTTTTATGAGTCTCTGGGAACTCTATCGAGTAGGCCTTACTCTGTCGAGTAAGGGTGTGTGCGTTTTAAAAATAGTTTCTGACCTGTTGGGCACTCGATCGAGTAACGTTGATACTTGATCGAGTAAGGGGGCACTCGATCGAGTACCTCAGCTACTCGATCGAGTAGCCGGTTTACGGGGGATGATTTCTCGGGTTTTGTTAATAATGCGATTAAGTATATAATTACTTCCGTCACTTTTCTTTAAACACTTTTAAAACCTAATTACTTTCAAAAAGAGAAATCAAACTACGTTCTTCGCATCAATCGCATTGTTGGCAAATCCCGGAGCTTGGAAGGTCGGATTTTACCTTTCTTTATACCGTTGTGATCCTTGCGTCGAGGGTAAGATCTACGTACCGTTTTTATAGTATTTCGTTAAAGTTGGTTAAACCCTAGTATTGGGATTTGGGGGTTTTGTTGTATTTCGTGATTGGTAGTGATTATATGTTTGTATGTTAGGAGGAGGATTCGTAGAGGAAGCTTTTTGATATCAGCTGTGAGACCGTCTGATTGTGTTATGCTTTCCAGGTAGGGTTTCCCTACTCAGTATTAGTCCCATAATGCGTTGTTGGTGTTGTGTGTTTGTTGAATAATATCGTATTCGTATTGTGATGGTTGTTGGTTTAATTGCTGTTTAATGGATGTGATTGTTTGTCTCTGGTTCTCGAGATGTGTTCTCGGCAAAGTGGAGTCACTTACGGGAGTGGCTTCACGTCCTAGTTTTGCCCTCCGTGGAACCCGCCACGGGAGGGGATGTGCACATTAATGGGACAGGGTTATCGCTCGGTATGATGAGCGGGGATTTGGTGGATACGGCTGCGGTCCCCCACTGGCAGGGCTGGTCCAGTGGACAGTCGGTGACGGAGATTGATTGGAGTGGGTGTGATTGTGTGGGACTGTTTGAGCTGTGTTGTTTACTGTACTGTTGGTTATATAAATTGTGTGATTAGTACTGACCCCGTTTAATGTTTTAAAAACCGTGGTGATCCATTCGGGGATGGTGAGCAGTTATTGAGCAGGTATGAGTCGAGTTACTGGGATAACTGGGATGTGCCACCGTCTGATGATAGAAGTCTTCCACTATAGCTTTAGTAGTTTAATAAACATTTCATTTAGCTGATTAGACAGTTGGTTTGAGAACTTGTATTCGTATTTTGGTTTTGGCTTTAGATTGTAACCTTTCACTAAAGTTATACTATTAATGTTGTTTCGTTATTATCTGATGATCATCATTGCCTCGGGTAACCGAGATGGTAGCATCCTTATACCTGAGTGGTCCTGGTAAGGCACTTTGAATATGGGGGTGTTACATAATGTACTATGAAAAGCCAAATTATTTTAAAATAAAAGAAAGTCCGGTAGTAGGCATACTACCAATTTCATTCCCATGTCTCTAACTCTTTCATATTTTAAACTACTATTGGATGGTGTGGTCTGACAGCGTCCTGGGACCACAATTGCTCTGGTACCCCATGGGATGGCGTCAGGTACTTCACATCCTTCTAATAGACTTTTCTGTTTTCAGGCTTCTCTAAGTACATCACTCTGAATCCTAATGTCTATGGTACGTTGAAAGTGTATCTAGCAGGACTGTCAACTGCCAACGCGGGGTGACAAGGCACATGACACTCCAACATGCCTAAACTACTTTCCCCAACAGGAGAACCCTCACCAGGCGGACTGTGGAACATATGAAAGGGAGCCTGGTTGACAGCTAAATACGCTTACCCAGCTACCCCTGATACCACCCCCTGGACGTAGCTCGCACTAATCGCAATTAATCAGGGCCCCAGCATGCATGCACACGTATATGGAACGTAGGGATCTCTGAGCTACCAGAATCCTGCAGCGTCCCATTGGTCCTAGAATGACGATAAACTTGCCTAAATTACGCCCATGTTGGCTCTAAACGTGATGAACACACCTTGCGTCATGAACAAGGTTAAGTAGTCCAAAACTGCGGCATACGTCTAAATCAGTCATCAGACTGACACGGCAGCTAGCTGAGTCTAAATCAGCCTCTTCAGGCTGACACGACTGGTCTAAATCAACCTCTCAGGTTGACACTGTTGGAGCTTGTGTCCTCCACAAATTAATGTGATAACATTTATAAATCTCTTATAGGTTCACAAGGGTATACTTCGTATTTTATCAGTTGATTAACGATTACCTAATAACGGTTGGCTTGTTAGAAAGTTTGACGTTATTATCATACTGATGGCGGTGATCAACTGGTCCCTAAAAGTCACACCTAAAGGATGTGTTTGGGAGATGTGGTTATGGAAATGTAATCACATTGATGCCTTATATGACTAAACAGTTAGTCAATGTGTTAATGAGACGATTATTTAATGCCGATCAAATAATGTTAGCCGAGAGACGAATTAATTAATCACAATTCGTAAATTGAATATAATATGTTATATTTAATTATTGTATATAATGTTAGCTTAAACGAATTAAGATGTTAATTCGTAATTAAACATAAACGGTTATATTTAATAAGCAAATTATAAATATGCGATATTTATAGTTAATATATATATTATACGATATTGTCATTATAAATTATTTACAGACCGACATTAATATATATCGACTGCAAGCTGTTGTATGTAGACTTATTAATACGGAATAAAATAAATGGCAATTTATAATAATACACATTATTATACATTTTAGATAACAACTTAAAATAAGGAGATTTTTCTCCTTATTTGATGTTGGTACCACTCGGTCAAACCGAGTAAAAGGGAAAGAAATATCCCCCTTTTCTCTTCTCTTATTTTCGGTTTTATAAGGGGAGAGGGGATTCATTTCTTAACCTAATTCTCTTTTGACCTAGAATTGCCTCTCATCAAAATACAACACAAAACCCTAAAAATTTTACAGAAAATTGGGGATCGATTTTAGCAAAGAACAAAGGGATATCTCATATCATCTTGGGTGCAACTGATAGGAGAATATCATTGCGATATTGTTCGTAGGCCATATTAGCTAGGACCGAAGGTTATTTCTTAATTCTCTACCTTTTGTTTATGTAATTTATTTTATGACACACATTCATCATGATAAATTCGTTATAATCCTTATAATTAAAGGGAAGCATACAGATAATTCCCACAAGTGGTATCAGAGCCAAGGCCACGATTTTATTTTTGATGATTTTCATAAATTAAGTTTATACAAAAAGTTGGAGAATCGAAAAAAGAAAAAAAACTAATCGGCTGAATTTCTTTTTTTAAAAATGCCGAATTGAAATTTTTTCAGCCGGTTTTTTTTTTCTTGTTTTTGATGATTTATTTCCATTTTGATTTTTCATGTTGTTGTTTTAATCAGTTAGAATGATTATATGAAGAATTGGTAGATGTTTGATTTAATGAAGATTAAGTTAAAATGTAAATGGAAATCGTCTTGTTGATGATGTTAAAATTTGTTTTTGCTATATAGTTTTTGGCATATACGGTTAATCATGTTTCATCAATTTATATGCTAATCTTGTTCTAATAGCAACTATAAACAATTTGTTCATCTAATTTTTTTTATTAGGGCATAATGCCGAAAATAAAAATTAGCAGGCTGTTTCGTTTTTTTTTTAGCCGAGAAAAAGAAAAAAAATTTATGTTTTTTTACTGTTAAATGCCGAGGGCATTTTGAAGAAAAAAAAATTTGTTTCTTTTAGGGCTGTTTACCGTGAGCTGAAAAAAACAAAAAAAAAACCTTCTGTTTTTTTCTACTGTTTTGCCGAACCCAAAAGAAAAAAAAAGGTTTTTGTTTTGTTTGTTTTGTCCAATATTAATTATACATTAAATTTACAATGTATGATTAATTGTTGTGAAACAGTTCACAATTTTAAGATACCTAATTATTTTAAAGAAGTTTAAAATATTGATGGATTAAATTCATATTACAAGTTTAATGTGAATTAAGATTGAAATTAATGTGATTAATTGAGGAATTGTCACTTAATTTGATCATTTAAATAGGTGGTTTGGGAAATTAATCAACATAATTAAGGAATTATGTCTTGTATGTTTAATTGATTTAGTTGATGCATTTTTTTTAGTTGAATGAATCGTTGAATGAATTTATTTACGTTTTTTTACAATCGGTTGTAATTTGTAAAACCTATTGTGGCCTTAATTAAATTATGTTTTCGTAATGATGGAAACATAATTTTTAATGTAATTTGAGATCTCGTATCTCCGTTTGGGTTTCTTTATTTATTACGGTTTTGAAATTAGAATGTAAATAGGTTTATTATGTAATTTAAATTGTAATTTTGAAGAAGACTAAAGATGGAGATTGGAGCTCACTCCCGCTACATGGATCAAGATGGAACATCAAGACAAGCTTCTCGGGTCCAAGGATGGATTCCAAAGTTGTATTTAATGTTCATTTTGATAGATAGGCCACACTAGGACTTTATTTTGTTTTACGTTTTACCGTTCTTATTGCTTTTCATTCACATGTTAGTTAGTGCATCATATTCCGCCTAAAACCAAACCATCTACTAAAATGCATGAAAATTGACTCATATAGTTTGTATGTTAGTTTTCATAGACATACAGATGTCACACATATTTATTAAGCCATCACCTTAGTTTATTCATTCACGCATGCTAGATATTAGTTCACTTAAAATGAATTAAAATAAAGTTGATGGGATCTTCCTCTAAAACGGAAATTGAGACTAGTCTTTATAAGGGCAAACAACTATGAATCCCTTCTTCGTCGGTAGGCATAATATGACCCCTTCTACGTTGGGTAAGTAGTTTGTGTTGACTTAGTTTATCTCAACATTATAGTCCGAAGAGTTTCTCGTGATTATGATGGACTAAAGATAGAATTTACAGAAATTTATCGACCAAGAATTCTAACAGTAGAATTAGCCAAAAGGTTGGCTTATCAATTTACAGATAATTGAGTCTTGGGATCATTTATATAATTCTTGAGGGAGGTCAATTGTATAAATTCTGGAGTCTTCGCTTATAACAGTTTTGCATTAAGACTTAAAATCATAACGATGCACATGTTTATTATTTTTATTCTTCTTTTCGCAGTGTAGAATAAGTTTATTTTGATAATACTGTTACAACAAATGGCTGGAAATAACGAAATCCCAATGCCGAGTGCCACACTTGGACGCGAGTCCTGGCTTAAAATTTTCATGGACAACATGAATCAGTTCACACGTCTGAAAAATGACGGGTCCAACTTTGCGGACTGGGAGGCATCATTGCGGAATGCTGCCATTGCTGACGGTAAGCTCAAGTGCTTAACTGAGCCAATACCGCCAAACCCAGGCCCAAATGCAAGAGTCAACAATACAGTTGCTTATAGCGACTTCGTTATGGAAGCGGGTGCGATAAAGAACGTACTCATCTTTGCAATGGAAACCAATTTGCAGAGACGCTTCATTGCCCAAGGTGCAAACAAGATTTTCACCACGCTCACTAACGAGTTCTCAAAAGCACCGAGAATCGTTACTTATGAGCATACCTGTCGCTTCTTTGATGCGAAACTCCAGAAGGGCCAACCGGTTAGCCCACACATTCTCAACATGATTGAGAATGTCGAGAAATTGGAGGCACTTGATTGCAAAATCAGTGAGAGCATAGTCATTGACCGTATGCTTCATTCACTTCATGATGGTTTTGCCCTTTTCAGGGAAAATTACTATATGAATGACATGAAGAAAAGGCCTCATGAGCTCCACTCTCTTCTCGTGCAGACCGAGAAGGATATGAAATTGAGTGGGAGCATGAAGCAAGATGTTCTCATGATTTCCAATAAAAGTAAGGGTAAGGGAGGCTCATGGCGACCTAGCTGTAGGTAAGCCAAAGTTTAAAAAGCCAGGAAACGGTAAGAGTGGGCCTGGTGAGACTAGTGGCTCACAAGGCAAGGCAAAGAGCAAGGGCGGTGACATTGAGTGCCACCATTGTCACAAGACTGGACATTAGAGGAGGAACTGTCCCGTGTACCGTGAGGACATAAAAGCAGGCCGCGTCGTTCCTGTTGGTATATCATCTTATATTCATATGATTGGGATTAACCATGCAAGTTTCGGAACTTGGGTACTTGATACTGGTTGTGGTTCTCATCTCATGTAATCATTTGCGGGCCTAAAGAACATCATACCTCTCGAAAAAGGTGATGTGGACCTGCGAGTCGGGAATGGAGCACGAGTTGCTGCAGTCTCGAAGGGAACATACGTAATCCAACTCCTTAATGGTTTTGAGTTATTTTTATATAACTGTTACTATGTACCCAGTTTGTCTAAGAACATTATTTCTATTTCCGTACTTGCTAAAGACGGTTTTGCATTTTCAATAAAGGATAATAGCTGTATTTTCTCTTTCAATGAAAGGATTTATGGCAAAGCAATTTCCATGAATGGAATTTACATCTTAGATCAAACCACGGAAGTATTACACGTGAATAATAAGAAATTAAAGGTTGGTGACAAAGATCAAACCTATCTATGGCATTGTCGAATGGGACACATAAATGAGAAACGCGTGAAGAAACTCGTCGATAATGGGACTATTCCCGCATTCGATTTTTCTACATATGGCACGTGTGAATCATGTCTCATTGGCAAAATGACTCGAATTTCCTTCAAAGGTGTTGGAATGCGCGCTAGTGACCTATTAGGACTCATACATACTGATGTTTGTGGACCTATTGTAATACTCCGTATTTATAAGTCTTGGGGTACTCTATCGAGTAGCCCTTACTCTGTCGAGTAAGGGCAAGTTGCGAAATAAAATAGTTTCTGACCTGTTGGGTACTCGATCGAGTAGCTGGGGTACTCGATCGAGTGAGGGGGTACTCGATCGAGTACCTTGGGTACTCGATCGAGTGTCCGGTTTTACGGGGGAGTTTTCTCGGGTTTTGTTAATTACGCGATTAAGGTATTTAAACATATTCGTCATTGTTCTAAATCACTTTTTACAAAACCTAAAACCTGCTTAAGAGAGAAAGCAACTAGTCTTCTTCCTAATCGCGTTCTTGACAATTCCCGGAGTTCAGACGGTCAGTTCGTATCATAGTTCGTGTCGTTGGATTCCTTGCGTCGAGGGTAAGCTTTTAATATAATTTATATAATGTTTTGTTAAGATTGGTGAAACCCTAATTTAGGAATTGGGGGTTTTTATGAGTAGTATTTGAATGGTAGCATCTATGTGTTGTATGGTAGGAAGAGAATTCGTAGAGGAGCCGTTTTGATACAGCTGTAGATACCGTCTGCGTGTTGTGCTTTCCAGGTAGGATTTCCTACTCAGTATTAGTCCCATAATGGGATATTGGTGATGTGCTGTAGTTAGTTGTTTGATACGATGATTGTGATTGTGATTGTGATTGTGATTGTGATTGTGATTGGTTTCTATGGCTCTCGAGATGCGTTCTCGGCTGAGTGGGGTCACTTGCGGGAGTGATCTCACGCCCTAGTTTCGCCCTTCGTGGAACCCGCCACGAAAGGGGATGTGCACATTAATGGGACAGGGTTATCGCTCGTACGATGAGCGGGGCTTAGGTGGGAACGGCTGCGGTCCCCCATGGCGGGCGGGTCCAAAGTGGACGGTCGATATTGAGACGATGGGAATTGGTTGGTGGTGTGTGTGTGTGTGTGTGTCGGTTCATTTGTCTGCTTTTATCTTATTGTTGATGTATATTGAGTTGTGTGATTAGTACTGACCCCGTTTAAATGTTTTAAAAACTGTGGTGATCCATTCGGGGGGTGGTGAGCAGTTGCTTGACAGGTATATCTTGGATACGCGTGGGATCTAGCTGGGGATGGAGTCATCACATATCAGAATCTTTAGTCTTCCGTTGTGTTTGTTAGGACAGTTCCTTTCAGTTGGTTTATAGTTTGAGAACAGTTGTATTTTGCTTACAGTTGGTTTTGTAATGTAATCACTTAAACTTATTTAATAAAGTATGTTTCTTCATTGTCTTATGATTATCATGCCTCGGGTAACCGAGATGGTAGCATCCTTATACCTGAGTGGTCCTGGTAAGGCACTTGGAGTATGGGGGTGTTACAAATGGTATCAGAGCGACGATCCTGAAACCTGTAACCAATAAATCCAATGAAAATAGGGAGTCAATTAAAATGAACCCGGGGTAAAAGTTGTAGGAGCTAATGCAAAGACTTGGGAGACGTCCTAAAGTCGCGAACTCGCCCTACAATTTTGAACCGGTCACCATGGGATATGTGTCGGGATCGTTATGTGCTTATTGTGTGTTGTGTGTATCTACGTAGTAGTATGTTGTATGAATTGATGGATGCATGCATGTGGAGGATGGGGAAACTGAATTGAAAGATGATGATGACGTGAATTGTATGTTGGTTGATTGTAAAGCATGAAAGTATAAGGATTGATACATGTAATTTGGTATGTTATCATTATGTAAGGAAAAGTGTTTTGTCTATATATATATAAAGCGATGCGTAAGTATACATGTTGTTGTTGTCGTTTTGAGTAAGAGTATAGAAATTTGGGAGTGTGAATTGAACATGTGTTGGGTGAATATGTTGAACGAATGTGGTGGATAAATATGTGGCATGATGGATGAATTAGTGGAAAAAGATGAATAATCGTTGTGTGATAATATGATTTATGATTAAGCATGTCATATAATGAAAGTTATTTTATAATGTTATTATGCTAGTAACATGTGAATAGGGGACTTGATGTCATGTATTTGTGATTTTGTTTACGAAAAGTGATAGAATAAAAGCATGTGGGAAGCCATGATTGGCAAGTTAAATGAATTATGTGCATGATAAATGTTATTGTTTGGCTTTTTGTAGGTCGTAACATGTGGTTAGGGATAGTGGTTTTACAAGTATTGAGTCGCTTTTATTCGCTTTGTTGATGTTTAAGTTGTTTGAAAGAGAAAATCGAATAGTTATGTCGTCTGATTACAACAAAGTTGTCTTTAAACTGTTATAACTTGAGATGCGTAAATGATTTTAATGTGATTCCAATTGGAGGTGATAGCTTGTTCTTTTACGATTCTAACGATAGGTCACACGCACAAAGCGACCAAGAAATGAGTGAGTTATGACTGTTTTACGAAAACTGGACAGTGCTGAGAATTGGGGTACTCGATCGAGTATCCTCGGTACTCGATCGAGTAAGGGGGGCACTCGATCGAGTACGTTAGTTACTCGATCGAGTAGCCCTGGTGATTTGTTTTACGTGCTTCTGATCTTGACCTACTCGATCGAGTAAGTCCCTTACTCGATCGAGTGGCCTGTACTCGATCTAGTGACCCCTGTTTTGGGTCACATGTTTATCTTTTGACTTCGTTGCATATTATGTTTAATTCAAAGTGGTTATTTTGCTTCTTTATGCATTGTTTTACATGTATGTTGGTCTTGATACGTAAGTTACCCCATCCTATGAGGTGGTGAGTGGCACCTTTTGGTGAGCATGAGTTTGGTGGGAGGAGATGAGCTATATGTGGTTGTGATAGATAGTGGAAAAAGAAAAGAAAGATCGTTATGGCTTAATTGAGACATAGAGCATGTTTTGTGAGATGAGATGAGCGATATGTTTGTATGTTGAGTAATGTAAAAGTAAATGAATGTGGGCAAGGGATGATGTGAGTTTATGGAACGTGAGAATGAAAAGATTGAAATGAGGGACGCAAATGATGGCATCTGAGATGTATAACGAATTATGGAGGGAGATGGTTAGGAATAGTGTTGAGTAAGAATATATGTAATGAAAGGTCATTTTAGAGGAATTGAGAAGAGTGGTATATAGTGAACTTAATGGAGACATGTCGTGAGGTGGATTTGCAGATAGTGACTGAGTTTGGAAATTTGTGTTATCGAGAGACGAAACTAATGTGTGATTTCATTGGACGATTAACGATATAAAAAAAGAATTTTGATTTCTAGAGATGTAAAAAGGGAGATGCAATTGTTTGAACATTAAACGTTGATTCTATGGATAGATTAGTGGCAAGTGTGAGTGATAGCATAATAAGAGAAGATCCATGGTAAGAAAGAGTGAGATGATGTCGGTAGAAAATAATGGAATTTGAGTTTTGGTGCAACGAAGGGGTAACTGGATTTCTAAAGAGTTAGCTAGAAGGAACAAGTAGTTGAACTATTAATTGGTATTATTGAGTGTAAGGAGAAAAGAAGGATAAAAGTAAGCTGAGGGAAAATATTCACCGGAGTTATGTGATATAAAGGTAAGGAATCATTGAAATGTGTGATAGCGTCACGAGGATGTTAGCTAAAGGTTATATAGGAGTTTCAGGACAACATGATTGATAATGAGTTTCGAGGAATTAAGGAAAGTAAGAAGTTAGTAGAATATCTACATGATATGAGATTTTGGTGGAGAAATGGATGATGATTCAATTAAGGAAAATATTGGGAAGAATGTTGAGGTAATTTTGTTCATGAATTCGATGTTCGTTGTTTGGGATGTTAACCAAAGATAGAAAAGAAATCATGATGTTTAGAGATGAGTGAAGAGGTTTGATGTCCTGGACAAAGGTAGTGTTATGGTCTTTGACTAGTGGTTAAGGGTAAGGGTATATTAGAAAAGTGGCAATTCTAAAGAGGCTGATTTTGTAAAGACTGAATTGATAAAAGTATGGTTGTCAGGAAGTATAAGACATAGTCTTAGGAGGTGGTTTCTCATAATGAGTGTTAGCGGTATGGTTATGTATGGCGAAAGGTCTTTGGTGATGCGAATGGAAGAATGTGATGAGGAGCATGCGAGTTAAGCTCGGACAACAGGTAACCTTTGTTGAGTGGTAACTTACGTGGTCAGGATTAACTAGTTGGTTGTGATTACGGGTCTATGATATGTGTAAATGTTTGTGTGAGGTTCTGACCTCACAAGAAGTGGTATGGTGTGATAATTATAAAGTCATTTTTTATGAATGTTATGTAATATATATGTTGGACACGGTAGTTTAATTGAATGATATCCAAAAAGGTAATAATTTGATTAATTTGACATGGCTAGTTATAATTTTATGTGTATTAATAACACACGTGTATTCCGTGAAATGGTAGAGATGATGTTCATGAGATGCTTATCTGTTTATTCATATAATATGTTGCGTTGTGATTGAGTAAAGTGGATTTGAGTAAGTTTTCTTGTCCGAAAGGTTATTTCCGAGTCAGTATTTATGGAATTGTATGTAGTTGTGATGTCTATCGATGTGGTTGTGGTGCCTCGGGTGGTGATCCGGGCTCGATATTTAGTGTTGTGATGCGGGTATTTTCGCACTACGGTGTGGCTGTTGGTGGCGGTGTTGTGATGCCGTCACCGGTTGTGGTGGAGTAGGCGGGATGATTATGATACGAGTTTTTGAATGTGCATACCAGTTATACATAGATTGTTGTTTTGTTTGCTGTTGTTCTTTGTGAGTTTTGGTTGAACATGTAGACAGTTGTCTTGCTTATTGATGTTTTCTTTACCAGGTTAAGATAAAGAATGAGGTAGAGTATGATATGAAATAGAGTTGAATATGTTTTCGTTGTTGTCATGGTATAGTGATATTCTGCTTGATGGGACACGGTTGTGAGAGAGGTTATTCTGATAATTTTGATCTTGTTCTAGATAAGGCTTTAGTGGACATGGTAATGGCAAGTGATTCGTAGAACATGTGTAGTAATGATCTGATATATGCAGGTGGTTCATAATCCTTTGTTGAGACAGTGAGTGTAGGGCGTTGAGTAATTAGTGTCGTGTTAAATTATGTATGAGGCTTGCGGTAATAAAAGAAAGGAACTTGAGGATCTAGTGTGAGTGTACGTAACAAGTGTGGATCGTGAGTTATGCTTTTGGTGGTAAGAGTTTTATGTAGTTTATATAGAGAGGTGTGTCATGTTGCGGTAATAGGGAACAAGTGAAGTTTTGGGTTAAATTAAGGATTTTGTGGTATAGGTTAGGTGGTGTGACGAGAGAAGTGAAGTATGAGAGTTGTTTAAGTAAGTGAGCCTTGGGTAGGTGCATGGCGAGTGTTTAGATTATAGGTGGATATCTTTGACATGCGACGGTGATGAGGATTATGAAAAGATATATCTAGGATTTAGTATTAGTGAGTTACGAGGACGTAACATTTATCTTAAGAGGTGTATGATGTGATAAAAGAGATGTTGATGGGTGTGCATATGGTAATATATCTGGAAGTTGGAGTCTTGATGTCGAATAAAAGGTTGATTCGTGTTGTGGTTAATTTTATTAAAGGTCATGACCGTGCTTGTAGTAGCGTGATGTTTAGGAGTGTGAGAATATTTCACTAGTGTTGACAGTTGGATGATGAGGTTATGTGTATGAGTAAACTTCGAGGACGAAGTTCCTTTTAAGGGTGGTAAAATGTAACATTCCGTTTGATGTTATGAGTATTTTGGTAGGGTATGGAGTTAGTGTTGAGAGAGATATAATGGAGTTGATACGAGATCGTGAGCCATGTTGTGGAGGTAGGAATAGTTAGTGGAGTTGGTGTTACGAGTTCATGTTTGGGTTGGAGTTTTGTTTTGAGTTCTTAGTCACGTTGTTGCGTCTTGATCGAGTTAGTATGTTTGTTTTTATGTATGGGTTGAACTTCGGGGACGAAGTTCTTTTTAAGGAGGGAAGACTGTAATACTCCGTATTTATAAGTCTTGGGGTACTCTATCGAGTAGCCCTTACTCTGTCGAGTAAGGGCAAGTTGCGAAATAAAATAGTTTCGACTGTTGGGTACTCGATCGAGTAGTCAGGGTACTCGATCGAGTGAGGGGGTACTCGATCGAGTACCTTGGGTACTCGATCGAGTGTCCGGTTTTACGGGGGAGTTTTCTCGGGTTTTGTTAATTACGCGATTAAGGTATTTAAACATATTCGTCATTGTTCTAAATCACTTTTTACAAAACCTAAAACCTGCTTAAGAGAGAAAGCAACTAGTCTTCTTCCTAATCGCGTTCTTGACAATTCCCGGAGTTCAGACGGTCAGTTCGTATCATAGTTCGTGTCGTTGGATTCCTTGCGTCGAGGGTAAGCTTTTAATATAATTTATATAATGTTTTGTTAAGATTGGTGAAACCCTAATTTAGGAATTGGGGGTTTTTATGAGTAGTATTTGAATGGTAGCATCTATGTGTTGTATGGTAGGAGGAGAATTCGTAGAGGAGCCGTTTTGATACAAATTGTAGATACCGTCTGCGTGTTGTGCTTTCCGGTAGGATTTCCTACTCGCATTAGTCCCATAATGGGATATTGGTGATGTCTTTGTAGTTAGTTGTTTGATACGATGATTGTGATTGTGATTGTGATTGTGATTGTGATTGTGATTGGTTTCTATGGCTCTCGAGATGCGTTCTCGGCTGAGTGGGGTCATTTGCGGGAGTGATCTCACGCCCTAGTTTCGCCCTTCGTGGAACCCGCCACGAAAGGGGATGTGCACATTAATGGGACAGGGTTATCGCTCGTACGATGAGCGGGGCTTAGGTGGGAACGGCTACGGTCCCCCATCGCGTGGTCAGGTCCAAAGGACGGTCGATATTGAGACGATGGGAATTGGTTGGTGGTGTGTGTGTGTGTGTGTGACGATTCAAATTTGTCTGTTTATCTTATTGTTGATGTATATAAGTTGTGTGATTAGTACTGACCCGTTTAAATGTTTTAAAAACTGTGGTGATCCATTCGGGGTGGTGAGCGATTTAACTTGACAGGTATATCTTGGATACGCGTGGGATCTAGCTGGGGATGGAGTCATCACATATCAAAGTCTTTAGTCTTCCGCTGTGTTTGTTAGGACAGTTCCTTTCGGTTGGTTTATAGTTTGAGAACAACAGATTTTGCTTACGATTGGTTTTGTAATGTAATCACTTAAACTTATTTAATAAAGTATGTTTCTTCATTGTCTTATGATTATCATGCCTCGGGTAACCGAGATGGTAGCATCCTTATACCTGAGTGGTCCTGGTAAGGCACTTGGAGTATGGGGGTGTTACACCTATGTCAATTACCGCTAGAGATGGCTACAGATATTTTATCACTTTTACGGACGATTTGAGTAGATACGGATATGTCTACTTAATGAAGCATAAAAGTGAGTCCTTTGAGAAATTCAAGGAATACCAGAACAGGGTTGAGAACCAACTGGGTAGAAAGGTTAAAGCACTCCGTTCAGATCGGGGTGGCGAATATCTTTCAAATGAGTTTGATCAACACCTTAAAGACTGTGGAATCGTTTTACAGTTAACTCCACCTGGAACACCTCAATTAAATGGTGTGTCCGAACGGAGAAATCGAACCTTACTTGATATGGTTTGATCCATGATGAGTCACACGGTAGTGCCTGGTTCATTATGGGGTTTTGCTCTTTTGTCAGCTGCTCTTATACTTAACCGAAGTCCGACTAAAGTTGTCGACAAGACTCCATATGAAATGTGGAAGGGAACGGTCCCTAACTTGTCCTTTATTCGGGTTTGGGGCTGTGAGGCTTATGTCAAGTGGAGACACGAGGATAAGCTCAGCCCGCGATCGGTCAAGACATACTTTATTGGTTATCCAAAAGGAACGTTTGGTCATTACTTATATTCGCCTACCGAACATCGAGTTTTTGTTGCAGCTAGTGCGACGTTCTTAGGGAAAGAATTTCTCGAGAACAAGACAAGTAATAGAACCTTCGAGCTGTCGGAGATTCCAGAACCAACAACCGAGGAACAGATGGAGGAAGTTGTTCCTCCAACTGATGACACGGTTAATATTCCTGAGGAACCTAGGAGGTCGGGTAGAGTCTCTAATCCTCCGGACAGATACATTGGTATGGTCGAGGAGAATGACGTTTTACTCCTAGAGAGTAATGAACCCGCTACCTATAAAGGTGTTATGGCCTGTTCCGACTCAAAGCTATGGCTTGAAGCCATGCAATCCGAGATGGACTCCATGTATGAGAATAACGTATGGGATCTAGTTGATTTACCTAATAAGGTAAAACCTCTACAGTGCAAATGGCTTTACAAGATAAAGCATTCTGTAGACGCGCAACCAGATACCTATAAGGCATGACTAGTGGCAAAAGGTTTCACTCAAGTGCACGGATTGCATTATGATGAAATTTTTGCACCTGTAGTCATGCTACGTTCCATTTGGATAATCTTAGCGATTGCCGCCTTTCATGACTATGAAATTTGGCAAATGGATGTGAAAACCGCCTTCTTAAACGGTTATTTGGAGGAAGAGTTGTACATGGTGCAACCCGAAGGTTTCATAGATCCTGAAAATCCTAAGAAAGTGTGAAAGCTTAAGCGTTCCATTTATGGACTTAAGCAAGCTTCTCGGAGTTGGAATCATCGTTTCGACCAGGTGATAAAAGAGTATGGTTTCACTCGATCGGTCGAGGAACCATGCTTATATATCAAGTCGAGAGGGAGCAAGATTGTTTTCTTGATATTGTATGTCGATGACATACTCTTGATTGGGAATGACATTCCTCTCTTATCTTCGGTTAAAGGATGGTTGGAGAACCATTTCCAGATGAAAGATCTGGGTGAGGCACAACGCATATTGGGAATCCGTATCTACCGAGATAGATCACGACGGACGTTATCACTTAGTCAGGAGTCTTATTTGGATAAGATTCTTGAGAGGTTCAGCATGACCAACTCCAAGAAGGGGAACCTTCCAATGACGTCTGGGATGCAGTTGAGCAAGTCTCAGTCACCCACGACGCCTGAAGGAATTGAGCGCATGAGTCGTATTCCTTATGCATCTGCAATAGGATCAATCATGTATGCCATGATATGCACACGTCCAGACGTGGCATATGCATTGAGTATGACGAGTCGGTACCAAAAGACTCCAGGTGTAACACACTGGATAGCTGTTAAAAACATCCTCAAGTACCTACGGAGGACTAAGGATTGAGTATTGACTTATGGAGGAGATACTAAGCTATGCGCAATCGGTTACGCAGATGCTAGCTTCCAAACGGATCGAGATGATTCTAAATCTCAGTCCGGGTTCGTCTTCACTCTTAATGGTGCTACGTTCAGCTGGAAGAGTTCCAAACAGAATGTTGTAGCAGATTCTACTACTGAATCCGAGTACTATGCCGCTTGAAAAACAAAGAAAGGAAGCTATATGGATGCGTCAATTCTTACAAGGACTTTCGGTAGTTCCTAGTTCGAATGACCCGATCACCATCTATTGTGACAATAGAGGTGCCATCTTCCAGGCTAAGGAGCCTAAGGCTAGCAACAAATCTAGACATGTACATCGGAAAGCTCACCTAATTCGTGATTACGTGGAGCAAGAGGAGATAGTGATTGACAAGATAGCTTCGGATGACAACATCGCGGACCCTCTCACTAAACCGTTGAATTATGATAAGCATGTAGGGCACGTTATTTCCATGGGAATTAAACGTGTTCCTGAGTTTTAGTAGTTGATTATAAATTCGATACATTATCCTTTTCATATACTATTTATAACTTCATCATTTTATTATAATATTTTGTTTTTTATGTGGATCGTACTGACAACATTGAACGCCACAAAGTGAACTGAATTACATTATATTTGTTTTTGGTTCGTAATCGCCTTAATGAGCTGATAACTCTGGCTATTATATTATGCAGTCGATTGATGGTGCGTTCAACGAGCCATAAGTCAAACGGTTGACTGATCGATCACAGATGCGAGATTATAACGATACCTCGTAGGACAAATTTTTGTGACAACGTAATGGAGTCCTAAATGTTTAAAAACATTCGGTGCCAGGTCGTGGATTGGACGTCCATTGTGTTCCTAGAGTCGATTCTTTTGACTATCGACTGTCTCTTGAGATTAAGGCAGTTTTTGGGTGACTTTGGTTTCTTTCTCACGATCTGCCGTGAATCGGAGGCTAAGTAGATTTTTTCCGGGTCATTTCATACGTGCTTACATCTCAGGATTCGAGTTGAAGAAAATATCCAACCTTTATCAGGTTTAGTTATTTCTCAGGGCCACTCGAGAAGTTGTAACTGAAATGCATGGCCATGCTCGAATGATGATTCGTTTATCAGTTAAGTTACTCTCTAGTCGGGGAAACCACTATTGATATTGATCACTTGTAAAATACAACTTTTGTGAATACGGATTTTGCAAATTGTTTTACATTGAGTGGGAGAAATTTTAGGATATGAGAATCGGTTATCGCACATACACTTGTGAGGACAAGTTGGAGTTTGTTGGAGCTTGTGTCCTCCACAAATTAGTGTGATAACATTTATAAATCTCTTATAGGTTCACAAGGGTATACTTCGTATTTTATCAGTTGATTAACGATTACCTAATAACGGTTGGCTTGCTAGAAAGTTTGACGTTATTATCATACTGATGGCGGTGATCAACTGGTCCCTAAAAGTCACACCTAAAGGATGTGTTTGGGAGATGTGGTTATGGAAATGTAATCACATTGATGCCTTATATGACTAAACAGTTAGTCAATGTGTTGATGAGACGATTATTTAATGCCGATTAAATAATGTTAGTGAGACAATTAATCACAATTCGTAAATTGAATATAATATGTTATATTTAATTATTGTATATAATGTTAGCTTAAACGAATTAAGATGTTAATTCGTAATTAAACATAAACGGTTATATTTAATAAGCAAATTATAAATATGCGATATTTATAGTTAATATATATATTATACGATATTGTCATTATAAATTATTTACTGAATAAGCATTAATATATATCGACATTGCAGTAAGTTTGTTGTATGTAGACTTATTAATACGGAACAAAATAAATGGCAATTTATAATAATACACATTATTATACATTTTAGATAACAACTTAAAATAAGGAGATTTTTCTCCTTATTTGATGTTGGTACCACTCGGTCAAACCGAGTAAAAAGGAAATAAATATCCCTCTTTTCTCTTCTCTTATTTTCGGTTTTATAAGGGGAGAGGGGATTCATTTCTTAACCTAATTCTCTTTTGACCTAGCATTGCCTCTCATCAAAATACAACACAAAACCCTAAAAATTTTACAGAAAATTGGGGATCGATTCTAGCAAAGAATAAAGGCATATCTCATATCATCTTGGGTGCAACTGATAGGAGAATATCACTGTGATATTGTTCATAGGCCATATTAGCTAGGACCGAAGGTTATTTCTTAATTCTCTACCTTTTATTTATGTAATTTATTTTATGACACGCATTCATCATGATAAATTCGTTATAATTCTTATAATTAAAGGGAAGCATACAAATAATTCCCACAGACACGACCACCCCTCCTTACATTGCGGCATACGCCTAAGTCAGTCAATAGACTGGAAAGGCAGTTAGCTGAGTCTGGAAGTCAGCCTCCTCGGGGTGACATGACTCGCCTAAATCAGCCAGCAAGCTGACACGACAAACTCCTAATCTAAGGAAATCTAAAAGATAAACACCCAAGATATAAGTCTAAACTTGCCAAACAAGGGTAAGGGGCATTCCAAAACATGTCCAAAAGTACGGCCCTAGAGTTTAATCGCCACCATGGCGAGCTACCAGAGAAAGTTTAAAATATTACAAGTTTGCCACCACAGGGCCAGACTGCCAAGAGTTCATTGATAAAAAAAAAAGAAACTTCTTAATTTTCGGTCACATTAATGACCTCCACATCTGGCATCTCATCTGCCTCTTCCCGCTGACCATCTGTTTCAGGTACCGGACCAGCTTGTGCACCCTCAGCTGCCATAGCTTCCTGAGCTCCGTCAGCAACATCATGGGGCAACCTTGCGTCTCCAGCAGCAGCCTGCTCAGCCAGCGCAGGATAATTCACCTCGCCAACCTCAGGCATCAGGACGCTCAAGTCAGGTCGCACAGGGTACAGGGTCTCCAACTACCTCTCTTCTTCTTCAATAGCTTGCAGGGTTGGAGGCTCCTCAAGGGCAGCACGCATTCCGCTGATCTTTCCCCGCCAGGTAGCATAGGCGACAATATTTGTGGCCAGGGTGATCAACTCGCTGATCCTCTCCTCAGAGCGTTTCAAGGAGTCAGAAAACATGGTGCAAACCTCTTGAGTATGAGCCAGCTGATCAGCTCCCTCCTCCAGCTTCCTCTTTGCGCCAGCCAGATTTGCCTTTAGCTCAGCCACCCTTCCCCTCAAGTCAGCACGCTGCTTCTCTAAATCAGCAATAGACGCAGTCAGCTCTCTGTACTTGGCACTAGTGGCGCGGCTGGTGGTCTGCACTATGTTGATCATCTTCCTGTTATAGAGGGGAAACTGGAAGATCTGGGGCAAAAGAAATTAAAGTTAGCAAGGAATTAAGGTTGAAAGATTTAGAACAGGTGGAAGACGGAGAACACTTACCATGAAAGCATTGTGCACGTCATTCTCTGCCATCTCCTCAGGGGCAAACTCCGAAAAGGCATCGACCAGAGAAGGAAACAGCAGCTGGTCAATCTCAGGCCAGTATGGCACTTTATCAACATTCCCGAAGCCCTCTGGGAAGTGGGCAATGATGCCGCCACTGGCAGAAGCACGTGGGCTAGTAGGAGGAGTAGGAGGATGACGAGACAGCGGTCGACCTCCAAGGGTTCAGGTCTAGCAGAGCTGGAGTGAGTTGGAGGTGTCTGGAAGAAAGTAGCGGGAGCACTCCTCTTGGAGGTAGATGCCACGTCGGGGCTGGCAGCGGATCTCTTTCTTTTTGCGCTTTGGAGGATAGATTCCAAAGGGTCAACTTTTGAACCTGCAAGCAGACATCATTTCAGGCGCCAGGAAAATTGAGCGGCCAACAAAGTTGCACGCAAGCGGAAACGACTATAGGTGGCTTACTAAAAGACATGCTGTGAGCTGATTGAAGGGGGTTGGAGGAAGATGCAGGCGAAAATCCGGGAAGCAGGTCAGGAAACTTCCCCTCTAGTTGAGGAATGCAGAATAACTTGTTGCGGGCAGGGATATGGGCGCCAATACGAGTCAGGTAGCAGGGACCTGCACAAGGGCGATGAAGTAAGCTAGTAAGCAGCAGGATAAACAAATCAGGTGACAAAGAGGCTACTTACTCGAAGTTATGACCCATTTCTCGAAGTTATAGTCAGCAGGCGGCTGGATAGAAGCCTTCCTCACATAGAAGAAGTCCTCAAACCATTTCTCGTCCCTGGACTTTGACACATGCTTGAAGGGAGTCTCACCAGAGCCCCGGAGCGAGAATTGGCCCCTCCCCAGGGACCTGATATCATACATATGGGCCAAATCGCCCAGAGACATGGAATTGCCAGAATTCTGACATGCAGCTAAAGAGTAGAGGAGAACCCTCCAAACGGTGGCCGAGATTTGTGCCATAGCGAAGTTGTTGGTAAAGATGAAATCTTGGACGAGTTTTGGAAAAGGGAAGCGGAGACCATATCTAAATGGGTATAAGTAAAAGCAAACCCACCCTGCACGGATGGCATCAGCTTTTTAACCGGGTTCAGGAATGGCGATATCCACCCCGTCACCAAGACCAAGTGAACCCTTGATCAAAGGGATGTCAGCATGGGTCAGGGCGGAGTCACAGTCATGGGGATGGGTGAAAAGGCCCCGGGAGGGAAAAACCGGGTCTGGGTTTCGGTCAGAGAGTGTGGAGGTTGAGGATGAGTGTCGAGTTTTTCCCATGGTGGAAAAAGGAAAAAGGGGAATTAAGAAGAAAAGGAATGGGGAAATACCTGGTGAAGAGGACGACGGGAGTGAAACAGTGAAGCCGGCGGAAAAAGAGAAAAGGGAGAGATGAGAATAAGGGGAAGAGGTTTTGGGGAAATAATGGAAGTGAGTAAATGAAGTAGGGAGGGAGTTGAGATTATAAAGGAAGAGAGAGAGAGGGGCGCGAGAAATGAGGAGGAGGGCGGCAGTGATGATGAGTTTGCGTGAAAATGAGTGCAAATGACGGCTTAGGGTTTTAGCAGTTGATTACGTAAATTCCTTGTTCGACACCTCAAAGCGTACTTCACAAGAAATTTGGGGCAAACTGTTTGGGCTAAATTTTGCATAATAGGGAAAGCCCACTTAGTAAAGTTGTTAAGAGAATGGGCCTTGAAAGGAGGTATGGTGGAAGTAGAGTCCACGGTGGAGGAAGGATAGGTGGGCCAACATGCGTTTGAAGGGAAACGGGGCCCACTGGGAAGGCGTCCGTATTTAGGAAAGGGTTCAGGGAGAAGTCAGGGAGATCAGGGAGAATGAAGGGAGACCGTGTGTTATGGCAAGAGTTATTATGGAAGTTGTATTCCTTTCCATAATCAAGGTAGGATACATCTAGGGTTCTTACCCTATAAATAGCCAATGAAGCAATCAAAGGAGGACATTGAAGATCTCACACAAGACTTCGTGCTAGCAAGATTTACATTACGTTTCAATTGTATTCGTCCTCTCATTCAAAGTTAGTGCAATATTTGGCAGGGTATCGTCCCTCCCGCGGTTGTTCCCACATTGAGTTTTCCGCGTCACCAAATCTTACGTGTCAATTTACATTACGTACATCGTTTACTTATTTAAATATCGACATACAGACAATCAATCAAGCAACCAACGAGTACGACCGCATTGACCCGAAACAACGAGTTTGGTAAAAATCACCTAAACAAGGTGTACCTTTTATTAATTGGAACCTTAAACTCTATCCAAATACAAAGAAATGAAATCAGTTAGAAATAAAGGCAAATAGATAGCAAGAGATGATCTGACAACGCCAACAACGACAATAAAGCAAATACCAAGGAGCTTAAATGGATAATGTAGATCAAATCAGTGACTCTGTCATATGACCGTCATCTAAACGTACTTTGCAATTGCCATGTGAAAGACACCAACTGATTAATGTCACCGGCTTGGTATTAAGCTATCAATCATACCACGGTCAAGGTACGCATGGCATTAGTTAGATTAACTGCAGTAAAATCGTTTCGTATTCATTTTATGTGCCTGTTTGGACTGAGAATTAGCTGTTTTAATGGAGGGAGATACTGGGAAACGCAGGAGCTAGGTAGTGGTGTTTTAACAGCTCCATTAACGCATAATACTAACATTTATCTGGCTCCCTTGTGTAAGATTACCATTATACAAGAGTGTCCCTACTAAACCCCTACTTCCACCATTGATATCAACTACTCCTTAGTTTACGGAATGAAGAAAAAAAGGGGGGAAAGATAAAAACCATACCTGATTATTATATCTTCTACCCATATTTTGGGTGACTGAGATTGTCACGAGTACTTACTGAATTTAAGCAATTCCTGAAAAATGACAAATATCAAATCAAACACTATACATACCATCAACCATTTTGGCTATAATTTTATTCAGCAAACAAAGTCCTAAGATTAAAAAATTGATTAAGAAGTTTTAGGTATAACGAGTATTTGTGACACATCGATCTGAAAAACAGTAATAATTAAATTCGTCAGCCCACTCTCTCTCTCTCTAACATTTTCTCTCCAAAAAAACCCTAAAAATCAACCTAGTGCTCCGCCGCCATCGCCTTCCCCACATCGCCAACCCTTCTTCCTCTACCTGATCGCCGGAGATGGGTCCTCCCTATGGCCTATTTCCGGCGATTCATCTCTTTTCGTCCCTCGGATTTTGCTCATCCGGTTAGATCGCCCTCCCTTGTCGGCTTTCTAAGCGGATCAACCGTGGCCCCTGCTGTGGGTTCCATCGAAAATCGGATGGATCGCTCCAGGCAGGCTCGCAGCAGCGTTTGTTTTCTTGGGACCCGTGTTCATGTTCGGGTTGCGTCTGTCGCTTGACGACCTGTCCCTCCGGATCCTTGTCCTGTCACCATCTTTGTTGCATGCTTCACAGGTGTGATCCCCCCATTCCCCCCACACCTGGTTCGTGTCTTTTGGTTTAGGTTGTGGTCGGTCTGTTTTAACCCAGGGGTGATCCCCCCATTCCCCCCATCCCTGGGTCGGATCTTTCGTTTTTGTTATCGGTTGGTTTGGTTTCGATGGGTTATGTTTTCGTTCCTGTTTTTGTCTGTTGTGTCGGTCTTGGTAGAACTTGTTTTGGTCTTGTTGCATGTATGGCGGTGGTCCTGGGAGGTTTCATTTGGTGAAATGGGTGTCTTTGGTTTGGGCTGTTGCGTTTTGGTGAAGTCACGGTTGTCTCCGCCGCCGTTTTCGGTTGGAGTAAGGTCTAATTGTAAGGGTTGCTGTAACGCCCCGTAAATTTCGGACCGTTAATATATTTCGAAAATAATTAATTAATCAAGTAAAATTTGACAATAATGTATTTAAAGTAAAAATAATTCAAAGAAATATAATTTTATTATATTTTGAAGAAAAGTATTTATTTTGATAGTTTTGAAATGTTTAAAAATAGTTTAAACCGTGTAAAATCTTTTATTTCGAAATAAGGGCGTATCGGGGGGAAAATGACAATTCGTTTGAACGTTGGGTAAACGAATTTGGAAATGGGTCGTGTGAATACTCAATTTTATTGTAATCTCGTGTTTAAAGACTTTGGACTTGACGGAATTTGCGTTTGACTTACGGATTTAATTATTATTGAAACGAGTCAAAACCGACTCGTAAAAATCCCGACTAAAAATCCCGCACTTCCTTTTCCTCCTTTCCTTCTTCCCTCACGCGCATCCCCTCCCCTATTCTTTCTTTTTCTGATTTTGTTCCTATCTTCATCATCAACATCTCACAAAGACCAAAAAACACCATTTTATCATTTCAAGCTCAAAATCGACGTAATTTCTTCGTTACTAGTCCGTTTTTCGCATAATTTACCTTTCCGGAATCCCCTCGTCGCGATCTACAACTTGGTATAATTTAATTTCAGTTTTCATTAAGTTGTTTTAAGACCAAATTTCGGTATTTTCGGTTTATATGCTTATTATTGTGATTTAATTGTTTATTTAGGTGAAGGATTGGAAGACGAGTTCGGGGACTCGTATATTGTAGAGGATAGCGGCTAGTCGTCGTTAGGGTTTCGGTTTTGAGGTGCTAATTGCTCTTTTTCTAGCTTAAGGTAACATATTTCGAGTTACTCGATGAAAGATCGTCACATGTTTTTGATTTTTGTATGTTTGGTGAATTTTTGTTTGAGAATTAGTTTTCACATGTTTGTTTCGCGGCCGGTCTTGGGGGTGGCCCGGGTCGGTCCGTTGCTTGTTTCGCGGTTTTCCATGCTTTGTCCGTCATTTTAGGTGCATCAAGGATATAATTAGAATGAGTATACATGGTTAAACTTGTTAAGGGAATCATTATAGTAGCTAAAAGTTATGCTAATGGTAGAAAAATTATGTTATTTTGACAATTATCACATGTTAGGATAGTTTACAAAATGAAATGGTAATTAATAGGCTCAAAATGAATTTTATAGTGATAATTGTAATGTTTTGTTGATTGTCTTAAAAACGAGCCTTAGTCCCTTTGATGATGCGATGTCGATTAATTGAGTGATTGGTCACCGCAATTTGACCCGTACTGTCGCGGTCAGGGTTGCGGGTAAAAATTCGGTTGAATGATTTAGATAATCGGCCTTTTTCTTGTTTTAGGCCATTTATCAAGCTTTAGTTCACATGTATAGCTTATTGAATTTAATAGTTTCTTATTTTGTAGTAATGGCCCTAGTTTCCCCTAAAGCCTTAAATATTGTTAGAATTGCTAGGATTGGAAATTAGTATTGAGTACTTATTGAGGAACTGTTGGATTGTATCTTTGTATATAGCCTTTCACATGATAGAATATTAGATTTTATGTTGGTAAGTAGGACTTTTTGCCCTCTTATGGTTAAGTGGGTGTCTTAAATGACTTGTGTGGTGAGTCTTGTGTGGTGTGGGCTAAAGTATTCAAGTCTGGGACTAGTGGGACTAGGTCCTAGGTGAGTATTTCGGCCTTCATCATAGATAGGTCTTTATAGTCTCTGACGAGTATATGTTCACTGCTTGATAGCCTTTGTGTTCCTGACTAGTGGATTTATATCCAAGTTGGGGCATGACCTCAGGTACTTATTTTGATAGTATGGGGTCAGCTTAAGTACTAGCCAACCCTTCGGTGGTGTCCTTAGGGTACTCACTTCACTTTGTTTTAAAAAAAGTTGTGGGTCTTGGGTGCGGTGGTGTGTATCCGCATGTCTAGGTCTGCGCAGATTTTAGGCTAGGGTTGTGTTGTCTCTTGGCCATGTTTTCTTAATAGTAACCGCTGAGCCAAGATACCGGTTCGATTACCTTCCCTACCTCGTGGTATAGACTCGAGTTACAAAGTGACTATTGACGGTACTAAGAACTTGTGCCTGTCTTTGATATATTGCCCTTTCTTGTTTGATTATTCTATGAATCATAGAAGGTGAGATGCAAGCCGGCTATGGTTGATAGAGTTTGGATTACAATTTGTTAAATGTTTCACATGTTAGTTTAGTCTGGTCAGTTTAGGGCTCATATGTTAGAATGATGGATAATTGAATTCTTTATCATCTTGTTCACATGTTTTACTACATGTACATTAATTTTGACGATTCGTGGCTGGGAGGACTCGAAGTTACTCCCCACTGAATTGTGGCTTTCGTGTTTGTATAAAATGCGATTGACAGGTTGTTGATTCTTTGTTGGGGTCACAGACGAGCTAGTGAGCAAGGAACCTTGGACTTAGTTTTGGCTATTCTATTAGTAAACCTTTTACACTTTTGGTTTGTATATTTTTGAAGAGACATATGTCTCCCTTTTCTATTTTTGGTTTGTATCCTTATATTTCCGCGTCTTTAGTTATGTATGTAAATTAGTTTATCAGCTGTTGCAGGGTTTTTGACACTCTTCTTGAGTTGGATTGGTTGTGAATGGTTTAAGTTCGTAAATTTTTTGAAATTGCAGGTTTTTGGACTAGTTAAACCATTTACAAACATATCCTACCAGTTTTTCTGTAGAATTTACGTATTTAATTAAGGCTAGATTTAAGGGTGTCACAGTTGGTATCAGAGCCTATTGCTCCCGACGCACGTTTGTGCACCCCACTTAGAATCACTTGACCTTTAAAAATAAACTTGAGAGAAGGGTAGGATGGGTAGAATTAGGATTTTATGTGGTAGTCTGTTTGTGATTGCTAATTGTTAGGTACTAATTGATTTTCTCTTTTGTAAGATGGCTCTCCAATAAATGTAGATAATGCAATCTTACCTTAGTTTTCCAATCTCGTTGTTTACTTGTCTTTCAAATTCCTCTTCTCTCGCCTTGGTAACTACCTTTCAATTCTTTCTCCCGATTCATCTTAGGTTCGTTTTCTTCTTATAATAAAGTCCATGTGGACACCTTCCTTTTATTCCGTAGGATAGTTCCCTTGTTCAAGAGAACCCGGTTTTGAGAGAATGTTTTTAATTGAGCCTCGTACGTTGGGGTGAGTGAATGTATCATTGGAGGGCGTGAACGAGTTGAGAAATTGATTGGTTAAGGTTTGAGTGGTATAGGAGAATATAACTTGGGATCCTTTGGTTAGTCTTGTTAGTTGTACTTAATATGAGAGCCTAGTGAGTTGAGAAACACCTTGGGATTTAGTTCTATTGAGAGCTTGTTTGTTATAGATGTTTGAGCATGGGTACTACCTTAGCACATATGATGGAATGAACCTGAGCTACTTCATTTGAGAGTCTCAATGTTTCTTGTGGAAAAATTAAGGAATGATAGTTAGCCCTAATCCTTGTAGGCCTTGAAAGGAATACAATAGGACATTGACGTTACTTAATGGTTTGGTATCGTACTTTGGAATTAGTTAGTTTGTTAAACCTTTTGAGTTGACCAAATCTAGTATGGAGTAGCCTTTGTTGACCTTATTAATCATATCTGAATTTGAGAATTTTGGTGGAAAGTTGTTCGATGTAGTTCGTGAGTTCAAAGATGCGATTCTAATTTATGGTATCGGAGACTAGAAGTATTAAGTGGTGATATGATGGAATAAACAAGCCATAGTACTTGGGGATGACATAGCAAGTGAAGTTCGATGACGAGAATTGTAAAGGAGATACCTTGGGACTTGGATTGTAACAAATGAATTTGTGTGGTGAATTAATTTTGGCTCTTGGAACCAATTGAGTTGAGGAAAACCTACCTTTGTGAGTCCTTGTTAATCCTATGATATGGTAGACTTTTGAGTCTTTGTTGAGCACCTTAGTGAGGTAACCTTACCATATCGATCATAAGCTTTGATGAGTGTTTGGTAAGCAGTAACCCTTTCATTATCTTTTCCATTTCTCCTTTCCTTCTCTTTAACGATCATTGAACCCTGTTTTTATGCTAAATTTTACGTATCTTCTTCTTTCCCGAGATATCTTCTTAACTCGAATACCTCTTATCTATGTCAACCGTTATCTTTACGGACCGACTCCTTAGTTTCCTAACTTGTCAGGCTCATGCACCCTTCAAAAAAATGAAATGTTTTACCGTTTCTCTATTCCTTTATCACTCCTTCTCTCCTTAGTATGGTTGGTACCTTGTTGACCATGTTTACAGAATTAGTGAGATGTGATTTGAGGATATAGGATTGACTAAGTAGTCAAGTTTGTGATAGGCTTCCATAATCACTTTGGAGATGAGGGTTTGATAATGTATATGTTACCGTGTGGGGAAATGTTAAATGTGGGATTATTAGTTGGTTTTAGTGAGTAATATTGATTACTACTTGAGGTATGGTATGAGAGTGAGAGTAAGCTACATTATTGGGAGGTTTTAGCACTTGTTTTGGTAACTAGAAAGGGGAATGGTATGGTTGACATCAATTGTTAGACTGAGGAACATAATTTCAATTTATGGTTTTAGGAACTCTGAGGTGATAAAGTGTTGTTACAATTATGACCTTGTTCCTTGAGAATTTGATGGTAAGTAAGTTTAGGATATCAAATTTGAAAGAATACCCCTTGGGGATGTTGATGACTATAATGGATTGGTGATGTGATTTGGTATTAGTTGGCTCTTGAGAGTTCTTGAGTTGAGAGGGACTTAGTGTTGAGAAGAATTTGTTAACCTCATAGATTTATAGACCTTGAGGTCGCATTGAGTACTTGAGATGATGGAACGGTGTTGTAGCTGAGTGTAGCTGAGTGTAGTTCCGCTTTTGGCAATTTTTTAATTAGTAAAAGGATAGAGGAACGTGAGATCCTATTGATTTTTCGGATTTTGGGGTTGCTATGTTACTACCTTGTTTTGAAATGAAAACCTTATAGAATATTTGAGGAACCCATAGTTGACACTAGTTGGATACGAATATAACTTTGTTGGAAGCCTTGACCCTAGGCTTATGGAAATTGTTTTGGAATGTTATTGTAAATTTGGACCTTATATTTAATCCTATGAGGAATCTTTCTATTGGAATAGGAATATTGTTGGGAAGTAGGATAGTGAACCTTGAGTAAACCGATCAGATGATTTGTGTGATGAACCCATTTATCTTATAGTTAGTGCTAATTATGGACTGGATAGTGCAACTTGTTGCTTGTGGGTTGGTTTCAAGCATGAATGCGTTTTGGGAATATTGAATCTTGGTAAAGGTATAATATTGTTACTAGTTTTGACTTTAGATTTTGATTTTGTTCAATGGAGGATATTGGTGGAAACATTTTAATTGGGAAATGGTTAAGTTATAATTGTAGAGAATAGGATTGTCTCAAGGATTAGCTTATGCGTAGACTTGTCGATGAGTAGTTCAGATGGCTCTTTGGATTAGTGTGGCCTCTGGTTGTTGCCCTGTTGATGTTTTGAGGACCTAGTAGGATGACTTTGTGGTTGGAAAATTGAGTGAACCTTTTTCGATGTACCGATCTTCCTAATTCCGATCTCCGACAATTGTCATTCTTGCCATTCTGGCTTGTTCTGTTGTGCTCGCCTTTATGGAACTCATTTTACCTCTTAAGTAAAGCGTCTTGTTCGATTGGACATCTAAGCTATTTCTCGTTTTGAGTAATGATTTCTTTTCTTACTCTTTTTCCGTGTTACTAAGCCTTGTATAATCATAATTAGTAAAGATAGTATTCTTACTATAGAATTTTAAACTAAAAGTTTGAAAATGCTTTTATGATTTTCAATGGTTTTAACATTAGTGAATGTTGAATCTCGTTGTTGGAGACGTCCCAATAATGGGTTTTCTCATTTATTGGTGTAGAAATATTTTTATATCTTGATATGAATATGGATGTTCTTGTCTGATCAACAAGAGTATCCCCGTTTCATTGAAAAGATACCTATATTTTCTTATTGCTATAATTTCTCCTTCTAAGTTTCGAGGACGAAACTTTTTAAAAGGAGGGGTGATTGTAACGCCCCGTAAATTTCGGACCGTTAATATATTTCGAAAATAATTAATTAATCAAGTAAAATTTGACAATAATGTATTTTAAGTAAAAATAATTCAAAGAAATATAATTTTATTATATTTTGAAGAAAAGTATTTATTTTGATAGTTTTGAAATGTTTAAAAATAGTTTAAACCGTGTAAAATCTTTTATTTCGAAATAAGGGCGTATCGGGGGAAAAATGACAATTCGTTTGAACGTTGGGTAAACGAATTTGGAAATGGGTCGTGTGAATACTCAATTTTATTGTAATCTCGTGTTTAAAAACTTTGGACTTGACGGAATTTGCGTTTGACTTACGGATTTAATTATTATTGAAACGAGTCAAAACCGACTCGTAAAAATCCCGACTAAAAATCCCGCACTTCCTTTTCCTCCTTTCCTTCTTCCCTCACGCGGCATCCCCTCCCCCTATTCTTTCTTTTTCTGATTTTGTTCCTATCTTCATCATCAACATCTCACAAAGACCAAAAAACACCATTTTATCATTTCAAGCTCAAAATCGACGTAATTTCTTCGTTACTAGTCCGTTTTTCGCATAATTTACCTTTCCGGAATCCCCTCGTCGCGATCTACAACTTGGTATAATTTAATTTCAGTTTTCATTAAGTTGTTTTAAGACCAAATTTCGGTATTTTCGGTTTATATGCTTATTATTGTGATTTAATTGTTTATTTAGGTGAAGGATTGGAAGACGAGTTCGGGGACTCGTATATTGTAGAGGATAGCGGCTAGTCGTCGTTAGGGTTTCGGTTTTGAGGTGCTAATTGCTCTTTTTCTAGCTTAAGGTAACATATTTCGAGTTACTCGATGAAAGATCGTCACATGTTTTTGATTTTTGTATGTTTGGTGAATTTTTGTTTGAGAATTAGTTTTCACATGTTTAGAATGGATGCATGCATGTTAATTGTTAGCTTAAATTATGCCTTTTGTTAGTTTAAATTAACAAAGTTGAATTGGGGACGATTAATTAATGTTCAGACGGTCTTATAATGTATAAAAATGAAAAAAAAAAAGAGGAGAAATGGTGCGGCGAAAGCCGAAGCAGCCACCGGCAAAGCCCACGCAGCCCGGCCGGTCTTGGGGGTGGCCCGGGTCGGTCCGTTGCTTGTTTCGCGGTTTTCCATGCTTTGTCCGTCATTTTAGGTGCATCAAGGATATAATTAGAATGAGTATACATGGTTAAACTTGTTAAGGGAATCATTATAGTAGCTAAAAGTTATGCTAATGGTAGAAAAATTATGTTATTTTGACAATTATCACATGTTAGGATAGTTTACAAAATGAAATGGTAATTAATAGGCTCAAAATGAATTTTATAGTGATAATTGTAATGTTTTGTTGATTGTGCCGAAAACTGAGCCTTAGTCCCTTTGACTGATGCGATGTCAGTTAATTGAGTGATTGGTCAGCCGCAATTTGACCCGTGCACTGCCGCAGGTGGGGTTGCGGGTAAAAATTCGGTTGAATGATTTAGATAATCGGCCTTTTTCTTGTTTTAGGCCATTTATCAAGCTTTAGTTCACATGTATAGCTTATTGAATTTAATAGTTTCTTATTTTGTAGTAATGGCCCTAGTTTCCCCTAAAGCCTTAAATATTGTTAGAATTGCTAGGATTGGAAATTAGTATTGAGTACTTATTGAGGAACTGTTGGATTGTATGCTGTATATAGCCTTTCACATGATAGAATATTAGATTTTATGTTGGTAAGTAGGACTTTTTGCCCTCTTATGGTTAAGTGGGTGTCTTAAATGACTTGTGTGGTGAGTCTTGTGTGGTGTGGGCTAAAGTATTCAAGCTGGGACTAGCTGGGACTAGGTCCTAGGTGAGTATTTCGGCCTTCATCATAGATAGGTCTTTATAGTCTCTGACGAGTATATGTTCACTGCTTGATAGCCTTTGTGTTCCTGACTAGTGGATTTATATCCAAGTTGGGGCATGACCTCAGGTACTTATTTTGATAGTATGGGGTCAGCTTAAGTACTAGCCAACCCTTCGGTGGTGTCCTTAGGGTACTCACTTCACTTTGTTTTAAAAAAAGTTGTGGGTCTTGGGTGCGGTGGTGTGTATCCGCATGTCTAGGTCTCTTGTGATTTTAGGCTAGGGTTGTGTTGTCTCTTGGCCATGTTTTCTTAATAGTAACCGCTGAGCCAAGATACCGGTTCGATTACCTTCCCTACCTCGTGGTATAGACTCGAGTTACAAAGTGACTATTGACGGTACTAAGAATTTGTGCCTGTCTTTGATATATTGCCCTTTCTTGTTTGATGATTCTATGTGTTCCGGGTGTAATTCCAGAGCAAGTATTGTTACCACCCGTGGCTTGTAGAATGATGTCTTGAGTTGGATTCCTCACGTCCCTATCGTTCCTCTCGGCCTCTCCTGCAACAATGAACGAACTGAGGGCTTGGCTTTGTGCCAAGCGTACTCACTCCGACGCTCAAGTCAGTGAACTTAGTGGGATAAGTTGCTATTACTTGGCTAAGGATATATTGTAGAGAGATAAGGGAGATATTACCAGATGAATAGTGATTCTTAGGTTAATTTCTGGATCCTTTCCTCAATGAAGGTTGAGGAGTATTTATAGGCTTTCACCTTTTGTCATGTAGTGGCCAAGTGGCCAAGTGGCTAGCAGGTGGAAAGACCGTTCTACCCTCGGCCGATGGACCTATGGCAGGCCGGCCGAGGGTCTTGGATATGAGTACGCGGATATGTGTCCCGGCTGGCTGGTTGTCAGGCCGAGACCCCAGGTGACAGGCCGATTGGCCGCATCGGCTAGGCTGTCCAAGTCGTTGACTTGTTGTGGATATCTTTGACCTTGCTCAATATGTTGACTTGGTCAGCGGTGCAGAATATGCCCCATCAATTTGCCCCCAGCGTAGTCTATGCCGTGGTATGGGCTCCGATGTATGCTCAGCGTATATTCTGCGAAAGTAATTTTTGAAACTTCTCTGTATCGGCTTCTTCTATCTCGGCCTGGTTCTTATTAGGCCGTACCATATATATCCCCCCTCCGCATGGATGTGTGAAGGGCATCCGATGTGGAAGAGAAAGTGACGCTGGCCGAGACCAGGGTTGAGAGTGCCGGTTGTTTTTGATTGCCTCCAGGCCGGTGCTTCCTAGCATGGTTGATCATGTGGCCGGCGGAGAACAGATACCCAGGAATTTGTTGAGGAAAACGAATAGGCAGAGATATGAAGGGGCGTGTTGAAGACGCTTGATCACTGTTGCGTTGATTGACGTTTAACTGTTGCGACGATTGACATTCCGTGGTTGCATGTCCGACACGTGTCCTTTCGGCATTGATTGGTGACGCTTCATGGGCTGTTCTCTGATTGGTCCTTCTTTATGGGCTTTTTCCTATAAATAGGGCAGTTGTTCCGTGAAATTGGCCACCAATTTCATTCTCCAAAATTTTCTTCTCACTAAACTTCCAAGGCCTTCTTTGTCTTCTAATTTTCAAGGTTGCTACTCCGGCGAGTGTTTTTCTTCAAGGTAAACAAACAAAATTCCTTTCTTATTTTGTTAAATAATCATTGCTATTATGTCTTCTGCTGACGCTGGGACTGGCACTTCTGCGCCGGGGGGATTCCCGTCGCGTCTTGATGAGGATGAGAAACCAGACGCCATCCCGATAAGGTCTGGGGGCCCCAGGTCTCCTTCTCCTGAAGTTGATCCTCGATTTTTGGAGGAATGGGAGGACGACGATGACGTTGATGATGACGCAGACGATTTTGGTGATGCTGCTGAAAGGGCTCGTCCTAAGGGGAGGGAGTACGTTATGGATCACGGCGACGCCTGTAAGGTCCGTCTTGACCGTGCTTGGACCCATAAGCTCGCCAGTTGTTTCGGCGAGAGATTTTTCGAGGGTCATTTTTTCTTTGGCAGGGGATACAAAATTGTTATTCCTGAGGAGGGTCATGCCGTCTGTTGCCCTCCGCCGGGCTACACCGGCGTATACATGCGGCACTTGGAGTACGGGCTCCGGTTTCCGCTGAATGAGTACGTTATGGCCATTATTAGGGCCATGAACGTTGCTGTTGCCCAACTGCACCCGTTGGCTGTGAGGACCATAGTCGGCTTTGTCTGGCTTTGTCTCTTCAAGGGAGAGGCCCCAACGGTGAATTTATTCCGCCGGCTTCACTCACTCCGGCCATCAATCTCTGGCCGCGTCGGATGGTACAGTGTGCAAACGGAGCAGGGTTTTGTCTCTGTTGACAAGCTTTCTTCCTGCAAAGGCTGGCAAGGTCGGTGGGTGTATGTTAAGGTGCCGGATGACTACCCGCTACCCCGCTCCTTTCAGCACCAAGTTAATTTGCGGTGTGAAACTAAGGCGGAGCACGACAGATGGGTCACCCGGAAGAAGCTCAAGATGGATGCCGGCAAGGTCCTTCTTAAGGAGGATGAGAAGCTGGCGATGAGGCTCTTTGAGGCGGACAGGAGTGGGGTGCCGAAAAGATGGATTCCCCCAACGCAGATCATCCTCCAGGATGAGCCGCTCTGCCATGTCGGCCTCATACCGGCCCTAGCACAGGGTGAGTGGGGTCGGTGCGAGGCCTATCACCGCTCTCAATGTTCCTGTTTCTCGAGTTTCGATTTATTTCTTTCACTTAACTCTTGCTTTGCTTCCTTCGCAGATCACTTTGGACCGGACCTGTCTGAGGATATCCTCCGGAGAATGGGGCTGCACAAAGATAAAACCGTTGCTAACTTGCACCCCAAGGCTCTAGCCCATGACCGCAGGACGTCGCCGAATGATCTCATGGATCAGCGGCTAAAGAGCTTGAATGTGGTGGAGGCCCAGGTGAAGGTTGTTAGTCACATGCCGCGTCATACGCGAAAAACAAAGTCTTCGGCGGCGATGGCGTCGACATCAGTTCCACCTCCCATTCCCCCTGTTCGGAAGGCAACGGTGCAGATCGTTGATATCACCAATGGGGAGGACTCTGATGAGGAGGGGTCTCCCCTTGTCCGTAAGAGAAAAGGGACAGCCTCTACCGCTGTCGCTGCTCCTGCTACTGGCGAGGAAGCGCGTCCTTCGGCCAAGAAGGCCAAGCATGGTACTGATCTATTCCGTGGCTCAGATTCGGCCGGTTCATTAGGCGCTGCTGATGACGGGTTTTCTGATAGGTCTGCATGTTAATACTGATGCTTTCGTTAAATTTTGCAGATCAGCCGCTGTCGGCCGTCGCTCTTAATGAACAACAAGTGGGGGAGAGACCCGCGCAGGCCAGTGATCATAACGCCACCGTTGACTCTTCATCCCAGAAGGCTTCCCCCTCCCGACTGCAGGCTGGTGATCGAAACGTCACCACTGACCCTTTATCCCAGAAGGTTTCCTCCACCCGGCTTGTAGCGGAAAGCGCGAGGTTGATCGAGGAGCTGGCGAGATGGAACGAGCTGACCGGTGTTCGTATTATAGAGCAGGAGAAGGCCGTGGCTCGGTCCGCTTTTGAGCTTGATGCCACTAGGAAGGTGGCCACGAAGGCGAAGCTGGATCTCCTCAATGAGCAGAGGCTTAGGGTAGATGCTGAGAAAGCGCTCTTGGCTGAGAGGAAGCTCAGGGAGGACGCTGAAAAGGAGGTCCTTGCTGAGAGAGCCAAGGCCAAGGCTGCTGCGGCCGAAGTTGCAAAGTTGCTGGATAAGTGTGACCTTGTTCAGAGACATGCCGACCTTTATCTCCAGAAGAAGAATGAATTCAGGGGCAAATTTCAGATCCAGGGGAAGGTGATTCGGAGCAAGGAGGCCATTATTAGATAAAAGGAGGACGACATTGAGATGCTCCAAACCAAAATGCTCCCTGACATGTGCACCGAGTTCCGGGATCTGGCGGAAGAAGCTGCCAGGGAAGTGATTGAGGAGCTCTTCCCTCTTGCTGGTTCCTTTCCGTGGGCCAAATTTGACGAGCTATTTGACGATAAGCTCGAAGCCAAGGAGAAGGCCGTGGAGGAGAAGGCCAAGGAGGCGGTGAGGGTGAAGATAGAAAAAGAGGCGGCGCGCGAGAGTGCGACCCTTCTTTGCCGAGAAGACTAAGGCGGCCAAGGAGGAAGCCGTGTGGGCAAGGGCAGCTGAGGCTGCCGAGGTTCAGGCTGAGGCTGCTGAAGCTGAGGCTGCTAAGAACGCCGCTGGGCTGCCCATCGAAGAAGATGCTACTGTTGCTGCCGATGGCGAGCAGCAACAGGCATAGGGAGACGGGCGGTCGTCACCAGGCTCACCTGTAATCTTTTGTTTTTCTTTTCCTTGTATTTTGTATAACTTTGGTAGGTTGTGTTTCGGCTTATCCTTATGGGGACGGCCGTCGTCTGTGTTCTCCTTACTTGTAACTTATCATTTTTAATAAGAGTTCGTTTCCTTTTTCTTCGGCTTGGCCGAGGTCTTTACTTCACTTTGAGTCTCCTTGCGCTAATAGCTGAGCGTATCAACCGTATTTAGCATCTTCACTTTGCCTCTGGCTCGGCCGAGGTCGTCTAGAGTGCGCATCCCAACTGTGTTTAAACGCTTTTAAGGCGTTTTGATCGTTTCTGCGAGTATCAACTGCGCTGGCTGTAACTGCCGCGGCGCCTGCTTCCTGAGGGGTATTGCCGCCCTTGTCGGTATGACAGTGTAAGCTGGCATCTATTTCTTGATGACGACCGTGGCGTCTACCACTTGGAGTGACTGCGACGGCGTCAAACCTCTTGGGGTGACTGCCATGGCGTCTACTACTTGGGGTGACTGCGACGGTGCACTCGCTTCTTCATGGAGACTCGCCGCTCTTGTCGGTATGACAGTATGAGCTGGCATCTATTTCTTGATGACGACCGTGGCGTCTACCACTTGGAGTGACTGCGACGGCGTCAAACCTCTTGGGGTGACTACCGTGGCGTCTACTACTTGAGGTGACTGCGACGGTGCCTGCTTCTTCATGGAGACTGCCGCTCTTGTCGGTATGACAGTATGAGCTGGCATCTATTTCTTGATGACGACCGTGGCGTCTACCACTTGGAGTGACTGCGACGGCGTCAAACCTCTTGGGGTGACTGCCGTGGCGTCTACTACTTGGGGTGACTGCGACGGTGCCTGCTTCTTCATGGAGACTGCCGCTCTTGTCGGTATGACAAAGTGTGAGTGGCATCTATTTCTTGATGACGGCCGTGGCGTCTACCACTTGGAGTGAATGCGACGGCGTCAAACCTCTTGGGGTGACTGCCGTGGCGTCTACTACTTGGGGTGACTGCGACGGTGCTCGCTTCTTCATGGAGACTCGCTCTCTTGTCGGTATGACAAAGTGTGAGTGGCATCTATTTCTTGATGACGACCGTGGCATCTACCACTTGGAGTGACTGCGACGGCGTCAAACCTCTTGGGGTGACTGCCGTGGCGTCTACTACTTGGGGTGACTGCGACGGTGCCTGCTTCTTCATGGAGACTGCCGCTCTTGTCGGTATGACAGTATGAGCTGGCATCTATTTCTTGATGACGACCGTGGCGTCTACCACTTGGAGTGACTGCGACGGCGTCAAACCTCTTGGGGTGACTGCCGTGGCGTCTACTACTTGGGGTGACTGCGACGGTGCCTGCTTCTTCATGGAGACTGTCGCTCTTGTCGGTATGACAATATGAGCTGGCATCTATTTATTGATGACGACCGTGGCGTCTACCACTTGGAGTGACTGCGACGGCGTCAAACCTCTTGGGGTGACTGCCGTGGCGTCTACTACTTGGGGTGACTGCGACGGTGCCTGCTTCTTCATGGAGACTGCCGCTCTTGTCGGTATGACAGTGTGAGCTGGCATCTATTTCTCTTAATAACTGATGGGGAAAAAATGGACACTTTGATGGAAGACTTGGACGATTTTTCATTAGGTATAAACATGCGTTGGGGTGCCCACAACTATTTTGGGCACCTCCGCCGCTACCAATTTTTTTTTTTTTTTTTTTTTTTTCGAGATTACCAACGTCCTAATGGCTCATCACAGGCACACCTTCCCAGTCAGCCGCTAGTTGCATCCATGAGGTCGCCCTCCTGTTGTAAGGACGGACTTTTTCCTTTCTCCGACTTCTTTGCCACTTTGAGGGATTGCATGTTGCATCCTCTGGCAGCTATCTGGACGTTGACCACCTCGTCCTTCTCGTTCTTGGAGACGAGCTTATGCGCTTCCCCCCGGTCCGAGACATACATCAGTGTTAGGGCCCGGATGGACATCACTGCGTCGGCCTCGCTCAAAGTGACTCGGCCTATGAGAACGTTGTAGGCGGACGAGCCGTCGATGACCACGAACTCGGCTAGGACATTCTTAGCCGCATTCCCTTCGCCGAACATCATAGGCAGTCTGATTGACCCCAGTGGTTCCAGGCCGGCCCCAGAGAAGCTATATAGTGGATTGGTGCAGGGGCTTAAGTCCTTGACTCTCAGACCGAGGCTGAGAAAGCACTCCCTGAACATGATGTTCGTGTAGGCGCCTGTGTCAATCAGACACCTCTTGACCAGGTGGTTGGATATGTCCAGATTGACTACAAGTGGGTCGCTGTGTGGAGCGATGATTCCTTCGTAGTCCCTCCTTCCAATAGTCATATCGGGGATGTTGGAAGCGGGGATCGCTGTGTTGGGCACAAAGTTGATGGCCTGATATAGCTCGTTCAGGTACCGTTTGTGCCCATGAGCGGACCCTCCGTTCTCGTTGCCCCCGATGACAACATGGATCACTCCTATCCGTTCGAAGACGGATTTCTTATCTGAACTACCGCGTCGGTCTTTTGGCTTTTGGCAACGTACTTGCCGAGGCTCCCCTTCCGGATCGGCTCTTCAATGGCATTCTTCGATGCTGCAGATTGTCGATAAGGTGACCGGTGTGGCCGTGGTACTCACAGTATTGGCTCGTGTCACCGTCTCCCTTCGGCTTGGGGGGCCTTTCCCACTTCTGGCCCTCGTGCTTGCTCAGGGCGAAGACCTCGGCGGCCGATACGACGAGGGGGGTTTTGTCATTATACCGTCTCTGGTGGTACGATCCCGAACTCCACCCGGCGCCCGTCGAGTCCTGTTTCCTGGCAGATTTATCAGACCGTGACCTATTATTGTCACGACGTCTTTCACCAGACCGTGACCGATCATTGCCACGGCGTCCTTCATCTGGGTTGTCCTCCCGGCGGCTCTTCTTTTCTGAGGATTTGGCCTCGTTAGGGCCTGCCCAGGTCTTGTGATAGTCCTCCACTTTAATGGCCCGATCAGCCAATTGTCTGGCGGCGTCAAAGGTCAGGCCGCCGCATTTGATGAGCTCGTTTTTTAGGTCTCCCCTCGGGAGGCCTTTCATCAGCGCGAAGGCTGCCAGTTCGCTGTTCAGCTCACGAATCTGCTGAACCTTGGCGTCGAACCTCTTCACATAGCTTCGAAGAGACTCGCCTCCCTCCTGCCTGATAGTCAGGAGGTCCGATGTCTCCACGGCCCTCCTCTTGTTGCAGGAATACTGGGCTAGGAATGCGTCCTTTAGGTCGGCGTAACAGTATACCGACCCGTCGGGTAGCCCCTTGTACCAACTCTGTGCCATCCCATGCAGTGTCGTTGGAAAGATTCGGCACCAAACCTCATCGGGTTGCTCCCATACTGACATGTGAGACTCGTAAGCCTCGACGTGGTCGGTTGGGTCGCCTTCTCCCTTGTATGCTATAGGTGGTAGCTTCAGCTTAGTCGGCACCGGGGTATCTAGGACGTAGGCGCTGAGGGGCTGTCTGACCACATGTCGGGCGACACGCGGCGATCGGCTCCTCGCATTCCTAGTCCGGCTTCTCTCCTCGTAGCGAGATGGGCTTCTTCTCCGACTCTGGTGAGTCGGGCTCCTTCTCCAACTCTGGCGAGTTGGGCTTCTTTCGCTCCTCCGGGGTGTGCCTCGTTCGTGCCGCGGCGACGCAGTCTTCTCACGAGTGCGAGAAGGACTTAGGTCTACCACGACCACTTTGGGCTTCCCCGGTGTCTTGACAGGGTCAGCTTCTCCTAATGCTCCATCCAAGTTTCTTGGGGTCACGTTTTGGGCCCTGGTCTCCTGGACGGTTTCCGTTGCTCTTGTCGGCGTGACAGTGTGAGCCGGCGTACTCCCAATTAGGTCCAGGAGCGTCTTCAGTTTTGCTACATCAACCACATGTCCCATGATGGTGACCTGGTCGGCAGGCAGTGGAGTGTCTGGTATTATTGGCATCCCGTACTCCGGTTGAATCAATTGACCGGCGGAGGGTTGCACGACTCCAGATTTGTGGACGGTATCATCTTGGTAGAACTCGGTTTCGTCGGTCACGAATGCCTCTTGTTCTTTCGACATCTTCTTGGCTTTTGGGGTGGGTTTTTTGTGTGTATTTTTGTTTGGGAAAGAATGTGACTAGCTTCTAGTGTCTATCCCCACAGACGGCGCCAATTATTCCGGGTGTAATTCCAGAGCAAGTATTGTTACCACCCGTGGCTTGTAGAATGATGTCTTGAGTTGGATTCCTCTCGTCCCTATCGTTCCTCTCGGCCTCTCCTGCAACAATGAACGAACTGAGGGCTTGGCTTTGTGCCAAGCGTACTCACTCCGACGCTCAAGTCAGTGAACTTAGTGGGATAAGTTGCTATTACTTGGCTAAGGATATATTGTAGAGAGATAAGGGAGATATTACCAGATGAATAGTGATTCTTAGGTTAATTTCTGGATCCTTTCCTCAATGAAGGTTGAGGAGTATTTATAGGCTTTCACCTTTTGTCACGTAGTGGCCAAGTGGCTAGCAGGTGGAAAGACCGTTCTACCCTCGGCCGATGGACCTATGGCAGGCCGGCCGAGGGTCTTGGATATGAGTACGCGGATATGTGTCCCGGCTGGCTGGTTGTCAGGCCGAGACCCCAGGTGACAGGCCGATTGGCCGCATCGGCTAGGCTGTCCAAGTCGTTGACTTGTTGTGGATATCTTTGACCTTGCTCAATATGTTGACTTGGTCAGCGGTGCAGAATATGCCCCATCACTATGAATCATAGAAGGTGAGATGCAAGCCGGCTATGGTTGATAGAGTTTGGATTACAATTTGTTAAATGTTTCACATGTTAGTTTAGTCTGGTCAGTTTAGGGCTCATATGTTAGAATGATGGATAATTGAATTCTTTATCATCTTGTTCACATGTTTTACTACATGTACATTAATTTTGACGATTCGTGGCTGGGAGGACTCGAAGTTACTCCCCACTGAATTGTGGCTTTCGTGTTTGTATAAAATGCGATTGACAGGTTGTTGATTCTTTGTTGGGGTCACAGACGAGCTAGTGAGCAAGGAACCTTGGACTTAGTTTTGGCTATTCTATTAGTAAACCTTTTACACTTTTGGTTTGTATATTTTTGAAGGGACATATGTCTCCCTTTTCTATTTTTGGTTTGTATCCTTATATTTCTGCGTCTTTAGTTATGTATGTAAATTAGTTTATCAGCTGTTGCAGGGTTTTTGACACTCTTCTTGAGTTGGATTGGTTGTGAATGGTTTAAGTTAGAAAAATTTTTGAAATTGCAGGTTTTTGGACTAGTTAAACCATTTACAAACATATCCTACCAGTTTTTTTGTAGAATTTACGTATTTAATTAAGGCTAGATTTAAGGGTGTCACAGTTGCAATATCTTTGTTGGGACTGGTAGGGGAAGTTACGGTCTGGTGGTGCTGGTGGTTGTGCCGGTTGCAGTGGTCCCCCTTCTTTCTAATGTTTAAACAATGTCTTTGTCTTTTATTTATTCAAATAATAACCTTTCTTTGGTTGAGGGTGTCCTGTCCCTTAGCCTTTCGGGGAATAGATTGTCATCTTATTAGGGAGTCAATAACAACAAATGTAATTTTGCATCCGGCTGGTGTTGTGTCCATCTCTTTCTGGTTTGTTGAGATGGTTTTGGGTAGGGGTCTTTTCAAGTTGCTTACTTTATCGCTGGTTACATACTTTCTCGCTTTTCTAGGCTACGGGTTTCTTGTCTATTGGGATTGTCCTCTAAAGTGCAGGAGTTTATGCTCCTTTGGAGACAGATTTTGGTCTGCTTTCCGCCTCTTCCTTCTACGTCCTAGTGACGTAAGTGCACTTTGTGTTTTCTTGATGGTTCAAGCTTCTCGTTGGTCTTCAAATGCCCTTTTTCATAGCCAAGGGGATGAATCTCCAAGACACATTTTTGTGTCTTGTTGCAGGTATTTCTCCGAAGCTTTGTCTGTTAAGATGAGTAAAGGTATGATCGACCATTTGGCCAGCTCTAGCTGCCCCTTCATGGATGATGGGGATGTTGAAGATAATCGTTGTGTGCAGACAGCCGTACGCCATCAACACTCTTATGTTAGCGGATGTAGCTACTTTATTGTTTTTGTTTATGGAGGTATTCCTAAAATAAGTGCATTTGACCAAATGAGTCAAATGCCATCTGTATAAACCTAGTTAGGTATATCTTTATTTACAACTACCAAAAAAAAAAAAGTATTTGTGACACATCATATGGTTAAATGATTTAAAGGAAACTAAACTCGGAGGAAATAATAGACTAAACTGATAACTAACTTCAGTAGTAAGCATCAAGCAAATAATACACTTTAGTCGTTTTTTGGGGTTACAATGATTAGTTTTCCTATCTCCGCAAGGTAACGAACCAATTTTGTACAGGAGTAGGTAAAAGTTCAGTCACCGCTGTCAACAACGAACAATCATATTAATCGAGGCATATTCAAAGGTAACTAAACCATTAGCCAATGCTACAATGAACTCTAAGCTAGCATATAATGTATACAAACACTCTATATATAAGTGTATTAGGGACTAAAGCCTATTTTAATTCAATTCCTAACCATTCTAGAAGTTGGTTTTTTTTTTAGCTCTTTATTATTTCATTTTTGCCGCTAAATGTAGAATGTTTTAAAAGTGTATGTTTTTTGTTGTTTAGACGCCATCTAGCTATGCCACGTATTCATTTTTTTTTATCACTTCTCAACCATATTTATATTATTGTATAGATGTTACAAACAATTATAATAATAATGTCGATTCAATAACTCATACATGTGAGTTTCAACTCCTTAATCAAGAACTATGTTGGTTGTTTCCTTTAATTGTATACGAAGTACTTTTAAATAATTCATATTAGTCTATGAAAGAATTCGTGCATTTCTCTCTCCCTTTTAATCCTCGTCTTGAAATTAAAGAACATATTTTTGGAAATTTTGGAAATTTTTCAATTTTTATGAGTTTTTGGAATATAAATTCCCATCCCCCACTTTATTTTGGACATTGTCCTCAATGTACATGTAGGAGTAGGAATAAAAAGGAAATACATGTTTTTGAATTTTTGATTTTATGGAAATTGAAGTACAAGTGCAATGATATGATATGAATGAATGCATGCTCTAACTAAATGCAATTCTATATGACATATATAACAAATGAATGCAATCTATACTATGTGATGCATGTTTTCTAGTAAGCTATGGTCACCCATGATCAAACCTCCCCAAACCGATTTAAACACCATTTCTAGTGTAGAAATGAATAGGTTTGGCCATTAGTGACTATGCATGAATTCTAGTCTATATGCAAACTATCTACATGAATCATGTGGGATAAATACAATGCAAACTAATCTAATCATGTGAGGTATATTACAATGCAAACTATACTATATGCAAATATACAAATTAATGGTTATTAAGGAACTCCATCAAACCAAGGATTACCAATAAACAATTTCATGGAAAATCATCACTAGCACTCAAAGCACGTAGAAGTCGGTCAAATTCTTGGGAGTGGGACATGAATAGGCATGCATAGCAACACAAGATTATGTAATTGAAAAATGCCCAAGTAAAAGACCGAACAAGCATGTCAAGAATATTATGACAAAAATCATAAGAGAAATGATGGATGGAAGGAACATAAAATGGGTAGTTGGTTGGCAATTCACTCAACTCATCCTCCAAATAGTCAAAATCACCACATTCAATGCAAGTGCTCTCATTATCATCCAAGGTGATTTCAAGAGTGTCTATTTTAGGTTCCCAAATGTCCTCATCACATTCCTTATCCCAACAAGGTCCATTATCAAAGGAGTTGTCGTAACAAGGCTCACCAAGTTCAACACAATTATCTCCCTCAAATATATCATCCTCAAAGGGTGAGTTTTCACTCAAGCTCATATCCATATCATTCTCACTTTGCCCATAATCATCAAATTCCATGGAGGTTGATTTCATTGAAACACAAGAAGAGTAGGATGACGGTATCCAAGCATTAGTTTCACAATCAAGAATGTACTCCTCCTCATCATCACTCTCCTCATCTAACACTCCATCATCCCAAGGTGGGGTAATTTTGTGGGCATAGTGGGTTGGCTCAAGGTTATATGAAGGTTTCTCATCCTCACAAGTCTCATTTTCATAGTTTTCCTCAATGAAGTTTTGAAATGTGGCTTTTATCGCTTCCATACCTTCCTTGGCACTCTCAAAGATGTCATGTACAATTTGCTTAAGACAATGGATGGTCATGAACTCAACAAATTCCCAAAATTCCTCACAACTCATCTCACAAATCCTACCACCACTCAAGTGAAATGCCAAGTTGCGGGTTTCAAGGTTCATGCCATTATAAACAACACAACATGCTTCATAATTTGAAAGAGTAAAACCATGATGCCAAGCATGAGTCATATAATCTTCAAATCTTGCAACATATTTATCAAATGATTCATTTTCATATTGCCAAAAAGTGAATGTAGACATGTTGAGCATGTGAAAAAGAACAAGTACAATAAAACTCAAGAAAAAGAAGCACAACTAAAACTAGACAAAAGAACAATTCAAATAAACAACACCGTCCCCGGCAACGGCGCCATTTTGATGAGAGTGATGTCGTCGGGTCACATCCAATCAAACACATTTATAATACTCAACAAACAACTAGTTAGCGGTAAGTCGAGGTCGATCCATGGGACGGTGGTTACTCAAATTATTCAATCTAATTATGGTTATGCTTGGGGTTGTCACAATTATAATGGGTTGATGATTCTAATCTAATAAAAGCAATAAACAAGCAACAAAAGGAAAGATGTAAACAATTGATTAAAAATGCTAGGATATCATGGGGTCATAGGGGAATCATGGGAATTGATCATACACACATGTTCTCAAATTATAAGCAAGCAACTATTGTTGTGATGGATCGAGTTGGGTTATATCTTACAATCCTAGGAAAGTTTGGGTCCCGGAGCCGAATCGATTAGATTGTACAACACCTACAAGTCGACTTAGTCTTCCCTACTCAACAACATGCATGGTCTAATGAGACTCGAGTTGGTTTATGTCTTACAAGTCTCATTGAAAAGATAAGAGATGGTAGTAAATGCAAGGATTCATAGGCTTAGCATTTCATCAAACATAACATGTGCATGAGTTGAGATCAAAACAAGCAAGCAAATAAACCATGAAAGCATATTAATTTAAGCATGAATCATTCCCCATGTTGGTTTCCCCTAATTACCCATTAATCCTAGCTAAGTAACTACTCACTCATGATCAAGTTTAACATGTTAATAAGGTTGTCAATCATACTAACAAAGCCAAACATGATGAACAAGTAAGAAAGATTAACAATAATTAAAACAAGGATTAAGAGAATTATACCTATGGAGATTCCAAAATAATAATGCAAAGAATAATAGAAGAAATTGATGATTGATGGAAGGTTGTCAATCTCCCAATAATAACCCAATAATCTTCAATTACCCAATAATAAACTTGAATAATAAACTTGAACAATAATTAAGGAGAGATTAATGTGTAATTTGTGTGGAAAGATTGAGATTAATCTATTCTAATCTACTCCTAATCTAATCTAAGGAAGAATTTCTAATCTAATAAAACTTGATGGTTTGATTATTACAAATGGGGTATATATAGTGGAAATTAGGTGGATGCATTAGGGTTAACTAAGGGCTAAACTAGTAATTACACTTTTGAGATTTGAGCAGGGAGGAGCCGGTATTTTTCGAAGGAAGGGAGTCTTTCATTGAAGCTTGGAGAACGAAATTATGCTGTAAAGGAATCCGGGCGGATTGTTGTCGGGACGGACGGATTGTGGCAGGGGAATCCGAGCGGATTGGGTTGAAGACGGGCGGATTGGTGAAGAGGAAGACGAGCGGATTTGGAGCAAGACGCTCGGATTGTAGTGGGGGAATCCGAGCGGATTCAGAGCAATCCGAGCGGATTGTAGGGAAGACGAGCGTCTTCAGCGTAAGACGCGCGGATTGCTGTACAGCTTCTTTGTTTGAGCTCGGATTGTAAAACGGACGTCATTTTCTCATCCGGACTCCTATTGGAGTGATTCAAAAGCCTAGATCGCTTGTTTTTTCGACGCCGTTCCATCTAGCATATTTTCAGAGCCAAAAGAGCAACTCTTGGTTCGGGTTTCGAGCGATTTCTTCTTGAATGGCTTCCTTGCTTTTCCTCCTTGCTTTAAACCTTATGACCCTTCTATATACTCTTTATTCCTACATCTTTGGTCATCATTCTTGCCTCCTCTTCATACTAGTCCATCTAATATCATCAAATGGCTTCCAAATATGCACAAAAGACGGGAATTTCCGCCTTATTATCTTCTTTTCTACAAAACATATGAAATGCGGTAGAAAAGCAAATAGGAAGGTTTTGACGGATAAAATGGCCATGCAATGCTATAATAGTATGCAAAATAGGCTCAATTAGGGGACTAAATGTGCGCTAATTATGGTCACATCAAAACACTCCCACCATGTCGTCGCCGGCGATACCACCATCCTGCCACTTGTACAAACCGCAGTCACTCCCCCTTTCAAAACTTCACACCACCTACACAAACACCTCTGGCAAACCCAAGGTAACCTCCCCCTACCCCCGAAATCGCCTCTCCAACCAGATCCTGGTGTTTTTATGGGCGAGGGAGGTGATTTCGGAGGTGGGGGGAGGTTCCCATGGGTTTGACGGTGGTGTTTGTATGGGTGGTGTGAAGTTTCGGTCGAGGGAGTGGCGGCCAATAGTGGGGATGTAACGGCTTGAGTAAAGCGTTGGCACCGGCGTCGGTCAGGGTGGGAAGTGGTTGTGGCAGGAGGAGGTGTTAATGATGGTGTAGAATAAAGTATAGGTGGTTCATGAATTCCCATTCCCTAAGCAACCAAACAAGTATGAATATTTGGGGTGATCCCTTTCCTTTCCCTTTTAATTATTCCCTTTCTTGTTTCATTCTCTTTCCCTTTGTTGAACCAAACGCCCCCTTATTGTAGACTACGATCATTTTTATTATTAGGCCATCTCTTTTAAAAAATTCATACCTATTTTATACTGTTTATATCATTTTACATCTATATATAAATTGTTGACAATATGTTCAGATAAAATGTGATCATTCTACAGTAAAAAATGAGCATTTTAAGGTTGAAAACTAGCCACCTTTATTATTGTTATTATAAAATCACCATTTTTTATGGGAACATTTAACATAAAATAGAGAATAAGAATAATTAGCTCAAGTGGTAGAGGTGTCTTACTCCAACTATGAAGTTGGGGTTCAATTCTCACGCGCGATATAACTACCCTCATTTGAATCAAAAAAACAAAAATATTAAATGTAAAATAGTTACCGTTTATCATAAAATGTTGGCATTACCCATATTTGAATCACAAAAACTTTTAAGAGATGGTCTCTTAGGCTCCGTTTGGCAAGACATTTCAGGTACCTGATTTGGTCAAAGTAGCTTATTTGACCAAAGTTTCAGGTACTTTATTTTTTTGTAAGCGTTTGGCAAGTAGCTTATTTAATCAAATAAGCTACCTGAAATGAAATGCTACCTAGAGTAGCATTTGAGATTTCAGGTACCTGATTTGGTCCGTTTTTACCCTTTAAATCTATACTATTAAATAATTATCATATCTTTTTACGTCATTTCATCAAAATCAGTTACCTTTTCAGTTAGTTTGTCAAACATTTTTTTATATAATCAGCTACCTAATCAGTTCCTAATTTTCAGCTACCTTATCAGTTACCTTTTCAGATTTCAGTTAGCTTTTCAGTTTTCAGCTACCTTTTCAGTTTTCAGCTACCTTTTCAGGTAGTTTTACCAAACAGAGCCTTAATGTGTTTTTGTGAGAAAAGAAAATAATAATTTGAAATCCAAAAGATAGGTTACTATATATATTTGATTGCAGATATTATTTGCTTCCAAATGTGTATATATATAATTAGATTAGATTATCTTTAATTAGATTATTATGTAATTATATATGAGGTATATACTCTAATTGCATACAAATATACAATTTACTCCCATATATTGATTGATCAAAGAGTCAATTAAGAACTCTGCCATTTACTAAAATATTAAGAGGGTGTTTGGTAAAAAATGGATTGATAAATTTTTAATTTATTAAAGGCTTTTATCATGTTTGATTCACCAATCTACTGACTTATGTGTTTGGACATATTATATTGAAACGTTATATTGAATTTTAATCCACTGTTTTCCAATATGTTGCTTCACCCAGCATATTCATTTTAGTAGATTGAAAATAATGAATTTGTCAACCATTTACACATACGTACAACAATCTTAACCTAAACTCGCTAATTATCAAACTCTATTAAATCTGCTAATTGAAATATACTGGTCAAACCTATCAGTCCAATACTCCAATCTGTCATTTATAATCTATTTGACCAATCTGTTTCCGCTAATATTAATCTGTCGAGTATCAAACAAGGCCTAAATACAGCTAAGATCGACATAATTAAAAGAGTAGAGCTTTATCAAATGAAATCTACGCAATTATTCACGGCAGTGATTATCCTAACGAAGTTTGCTTGTAAAATTTATGATCATGTTTCGTTAACATTATCTGTTATTTTAAATCTAATGTTCCCACTTATTAACAACTGGTAATAATATATATCAAAGTATTTATGTGTCAATAGGGGAAATGATGGGACACTAAATAGGACAGAGAATATACACTGATATATGCATCATATATATAGTATATTATATTATATATATATATATATATATATATATATATATATATATATATATATATATATATATATATATATATATATATATATATTGAATCATTCTAGTTTACGTACTAATTATTTTATTAAACCTCCATAATCTAAATTTTACGTCCTTAATTTCTCTAAAATCAATATGGCTACTTTAAATAATAACACCCTTATTATATTTCTCATCGTATTTGCGACGTATTTTTCCGACGATTTTGTACAAGCTAGTGACCAAGCACTCATTGAAAAAATGTGTAATGCCACCTACATTCCGGTCATTTGTACGAGTTGCGTCCAAAATATCGGTTTTGACATCAAGAACGACGTTGATGTCATTGTAGCAACACTTCGTTGTGCAGCAGACACTGCTAGAAAATTCGAAAGTGATACAGAAAAAATTGCGTCCGACCCATCGACTAATGAGAACGTAAAAAAAGCGCTTGTTAATTGCCTTCCTAATTTGGAGAGTGTTTTGGAGACTGGCAAATTAATTCGCAAAGAGGTCGCTATTAGATCGTTTGGTGTCGCAAAAGCGACAATTAATGAGTTGATTTTTGATCAGTTACAAATTTGCGACACATTTATTCGAGATTTAGGAAGTGCAATACCGCCTTTAGTGTTTTCAGGGATGTTTTTCACTGAAGCTGGTTATAAGATTAGTTATCAGTTATTGTCTACTGTCTAAGTCTAATATGCCAGCTTATGATAGATTATATAGTAAAAAGTTTTATTTGTAATTCTAGAAATCAAGAATAATTAAAGTATGCTTCAAATTGATTAAATTTGGAATTTTAAAATGTTTAATGATGACTAGTTCATATTGACAGTTTTGTTCAGTGCGTGCAAACAGTTTCAACTTTCAACCCAAAAGAACATAATCTTTGTCACATGAGATTTGATATATTGTTTTATGGTGATCCAAAGTATAATATCAATTAAATTACATCACAAATAAATATTTCAAGTATACTAGCTAAAATTCTTTCTATGCAATATAAGTATTATTTTAAACTCTAGACTAATATTTACTTTGATATATCAAGTCCTAACAATGATTGGGGTGTGAAAAAAATCATATCCTACACTATGTAGTCCAATACTCCAATGTAGATACGTAGATCTCGTCGAGATATGCTATGTTGAAAAAAAATCCGCCGAATCAGACAACTAAGTTCAAAGTATTTTTACTAATCACATTTTTTGTCATAAATCGATCTTGTTGAAAAGGTGTGTCTGAAATCATTAGACGTGTTGTCAATTTTTACGCAATTGCTAAATCCCGCGCACCGATTTACTCAATCCCGCGCATTTTACCTCTGATATTCCATAAGTGCCCTTCGTCTTAAAAGATAATTAAAAAAAAAAAGCTTTCTCCTCTTCTCTCTCAAAACCTAACCAATTCGTTAATAGTCCGACAATAATGGATCGTAATTTGTGCATATCACATGTGATTTTTCTGTTTTATCAACAACTTTTTTAATACCGTCTTTTAGTCGATTAAACTAAAATTTTAAAAAGGTATATTTTTAAAATTAAGTTTTTTAATCAAAATTACTAAAGATCGCCCCTAAAATACTCATCTCGCCCCTAAAGTTCATTTCTTTTTCCACGTTTGCCCTTCTCTCTACTTTAACTCTCTAAAATTTGTTTTTTTCCGGAAAAATTTAAATGAGTGACGGAAATCCTTTTTTTAACTATCTCTTTAATTCGTACAATAATGATAATTCGTACAATAATGATGGATATCGATTTCAAAACGATTGGAATGCCAAACAACATTATCGGTACAACGATCAACAATATAGTTACGGTAACGGTGAAGGTAGTGGTTATGGAGACGGTAGTAACACGGAAAATTACGAGGAAGCTGAAAATACGCAAGACAATGAAAACACGCAAGACAATGAGGTAAATTTGACGCATTTTTGTACTGGTATTTTTTACACGCGTAGAACATTTTCCAGAAATAACGATTTCGTGTGAGATTCACGAAAGGGTCCAGGAATAATCGTGCAAAAAATACGAAATTACCCAGGCTAATTCGTGTAAACAACACGAAATGGCCCAGGATCATTCGTGTGATCTACACGAAATGGCCCAGGTTTTTTCGTGTGATTTACACGAAATGGCCCAAGTTATTTCGTGTATTTCACACGAATGGTTCCAGGCTGTTTCGTGTATTTCACACGAATGGACCATTTTTTTTTATACTTTTTGTGTTTTATTTTTTTAAATAAAAAAACGGTTAATGGATTTAATTAGGAAAATTATGAAGATCCCGGTGAAGAGAATGTTGATTACGGTGATATGTTTGTATTTGAGCATCCGTTTAACACATTTGAAGAAGCATTTGATCGTTGTGATGAAGTTGCATATGGGTTAGGCTTGTTGGAATATGTGTCCTCCGACAATAATGCGATCACAACTGTTGATCATGATGATCACATGTTTAAGTCTCATTTTAAAGAATACAATTGGGAAGTATTTTTACTGTCAACTGGTCCACACATATCGGTAATGATTGGCTGACTAGAGTTTGACATTACTGTCGTGCGACGGTGGTGATCAGTTGATCCCCTAGGTCATACCTAAAGGATAATACTCTTAATTGATCATTTAATTAATCGTATAACGTTACGAGTTAATTAAATTACTCAAAAATTGACGGACGATTTTGGAAGTAAAATTTACGTATCTCATTATAATCTGATTAAATAAGATACGGTCTAAGTGATCGAATTGTTTTATTACTTGGATGAAATTATTGTTTAAGGAAACAATTGAAATTGAATGAATAAATTATTATAAATACAAGATGTTGTGATTTATAATTGGTAAATTATTTTGGTACAAGTAATTGTGAATTACTAAGTCAATTTTGTATATGACGTATTTTTATTAATGCGTTGATTTTTAATATGTTAAAAATACATAACAATTTTACATAACATGTAACATGTGACAAATTGACAAATTGACAAATTGACAAAGATAAAATGGAATCCATTTTATCTCTATATGGACCGAAATATTGGGTGGTATTAACAATATATATTATGTTGATTGAGTTAGTGGTAAGCATAATGATGTTAGCCTAATACTAGCCATGCATACCTACACAATCTTGTGAAGATCACATTGTGCATGCATTGGCCACTCTCTCCCTTCCATACCCAGTTTTTCCACCCTCCATGCAAAGAGTTTTTGTCTTATTTTTTGCATATAGACTACTCTTGGAAAAACAATTATTCATTTTCATTCATTTTTGCATCTAAAAAAAAGAGTTTTAGAAAGATAAAATCTTCCTCTATTCTTCCTCCTCTTAAACCGAAAATAAGAGAACATTCTAGTAATAATAATAATATTAATTTGTTAAGAGTATTTCTTGGGTATCATACCTTGGGAGGGATTCTAAACTTGAATCTTTTGTTCATCCATTTAAGGAGAGCTCAAGAACAAGAGAGTAGGAGAACTCTCTTGTGCCCTTTGATCCGAAAATCAATGTAAGAATGAAGATTTCTTCCTTATTTTACTTATTGTTTGCATGCATAAGATCACCTTTTAATTTATGACTAAATTAAAATTATAACATTATGAATATGTTGAGTAATAGAGATATAGATTTCTAACAAGCACTATCATGAGCCTTGGTTGTTTGCATGCAAATCGGTTATAGTTTTTCCGAGTTATACGATTAACATATAAAACTTGTAAATTTGTGTTATTATGATATATCACGAAATAAATTTTTGCATGTTAAAGTTTCTGGTCCTAAAATGTTTTTAGGATATTTTGGTTAATTTATGGATTTTTATTGTTCATCTTATATAATAATGGCATTAAAAATATGATTTTATGATTAAAATGTCATTTTCGGACTAAAATTAGCTAAACTTCGAATTTTCCAGTGATTTTTGGATATGTTATCACATATATTGTTTTGAGATGACCTGTAAAGTTTCATAATTTTTGGAGTTCTTATGCTCGGAATATGGATTTTTCATGATAAAAATCGAATTTAAATGAAAAATAGGTTAATATGAGATAAATTTCGAATCTGGTCATAGAAATTTATTATGTTGTCACATGCAATTTTACAAGATGTGTGTAAAATAATAGGCTATATTGAAGTTTTTATGCATGATTTATGGATTTTTGATGAAAAATAGCATAAATAGTGACTTAATTAGTGAATAATTGCTAAAACATACAACATGACTAAGGAAAAACGTCACATGTTGCATTTTATTATCTTTTTCGGATCTAAAATTGAAAAGTTGATGAATATAATTTTCTCATGTTTTTATGATTATAATTGATAAATCCGATAAACCGCAACATAGTTTTTCCGATAATTTTGCGAAATTTTAACCTAAGTTTCTGAACATTATGAGTGTCATGGTATTTTTCCAGAATGTTCATAAGTTTAAATTTCAAATTTTTGAATTTAATTGAAATTTTATGATTTATTTGAAGTTTATAGCATTTTTTTGTAAATTTGGGTCCATTAATGAACAATTTTAAGAAATATGAGTTAATTATAGCCAAAAAGTTAGTGAAGACTAATTTTGAGTCCTAAGAGGTTAGGGTAATTAACTTGTGCATAAATATGAATTTATATAATTTTTGTGATTATAAAACGTTGAATCACGCAAATCCGTAAAACCCGTGTAATATACGATATTGGCTCCTTAAAGGCGATTTAGCATAAAATTGGGCATTTTCATACATATTATAATGCTGCATTTTATTTATGATTGTCATAATTTTAATTTATGTAGTTTTTGAATTATGTAATTTTACTTAGTATGGCCTTAGTTTTAATTGGTATTACCCGAAATGTATGGGAATATCGATTCGGTTGTAATTTATTGTGATCTCGTATCACCGTTTTGTAATTTAATAGATTTATTTTATTTTAATTACAAATGTATAATTGGAAATTATGTAATTTGTTATGTAATTTATTTATTCCGGAGTTCCTTGAAGACGGTGTCACTCAAGAAGGCGATATATAAAGACGGTGTTACCTCGAGATGCGTGCCACTAACCGAAGTTCAAGGGACCAATGGAGTTGATTTCCGAATATGTAATAGTTAATTAGATTTTCTATTTTAGGAAGGCCATACTAGGATTTATTTTATGCTTTGCATTTTATTTATATGTTGCATGCATCGCTAAATCGCCATAACTAAAACATGCATTATCTTTTTATCGAGTTTTTCGACCGTGTCAATTACAATTATCGTAGTTCACCGCTTTAGTTCACTTAAAACGTGATAGATAATAAATTGACATGACCTCTCGCTAAAACAATCAATTGAGACATAGCCTTACCAAATAGTAGAAACCATGAAAACCTATTTCGCGAGGGAGTGCACTCGGCTACCCCGGGGTACAAACCTTGTTACGTAGGGGAAGTGGGTGATAAATGTCTATCCACCGAATTCATGTTGATGAGGGTTTCATCGGCTACCCCGTGCCCAAGTTAATATGGGTTTGGATCATGGACACATTTATTCGAAATTTGGATTGAACTCAACAAAAGTTTTTGATAAGGGTTTCATCGGCTACCCCGTGCCCTTGTCGGATGTGTTTTGGGCTATAGATAAATATTAGAGTAATTTTATCGACCGAGAGTTCTAAAAGTAGAATCGATTAAAGAGTTAGTCAACCGAGTTATATTGATAAGGGTTTCATCGGCTACCCCGTGCCCAAGTTAATATGAATTTGGATCTCGGAATCATTTATAATAGTTGGGTAGAGGTCACTATATAAATGCTCATATCTTGTTAATTATTTATAAGTATGATATTAAAAGACAAATGTTAATATTTCCTTTTCCTCCATACTTGTAGTTCATTACAATGAATCAATCAAATGCTACCGCACCGATAACTATTGAGTCTTACCACAATGTTCTTGACGACGTTTGCTCCAACAATGATTTCGACACTACTAGAGAACTTCATTTTGGGATAGGTTCGGATGGAAACCTTAACTTCATCACTTCTTCTAGACCACCTACTACTACTAGATCTCGTGTGAGCCCGTCTCAGAAAGACTACCTCATACAATCTATAGGGTCTTTGTCTCTGGAAGATAAAGATGCCATAACTAGTGGGAGCTCAAGCAATCAAGTTCTTGCTTCAAAGGGCAAAAAGTTCAAGAAGAAGGGAAAGAAAGTCAAAAACTTCAAGCAAGTTAATGATGAGTGCTATTATTGCTATGGCATGGGACATTGGCTTAGGAATTGTCCCGTATATTTGCGAAATATAAGGGAAGGAATCATCGTTCCAAAAGGTAAAATTCCTAAGGAAATTTATGTTATTGATATAAATTATACTTCCACTACGACATGGGTACTAGATACCGGTTGTGGTTCTCACCTTTGTAATCATTTACACGGTTTAAGAGACGTGAAGAGGCTTAGCAAAGGAGATGTGGATCTACGCCTTGGAAATGGAGCTCGAGTAGCGGCCGAATCCAAAGGAACTTATGTATTAGCTTTGCCTAATGGATTTGAGTTGTATTTACATAATTGTTTTTATGTGCCTACACTCTCTAAAAACATTATTTCAATCGCCATGCTAGACATGGACGGTTTTTGTTTTGTCATTAAGAACAATCGTTATACCATTTCAAGGAATGATTTGGTTATAGGCCAAGCTTCTTCCATCAATGGCATTTACATTTTAGAGACCTCAAGTCCAATTAATGATATCTATAACATTCAATCAAAGAAACTCAAATCAAGTGACCCAAATGAATCGTTCATTTGGCATTGTCGATTAGGTCACATAAACGAGAATCGCATTAAAAGATTAATTTCAAGTAATATGATTACACCATTTGATTATCAATCATATGGTACATGCGAATATTGCCTACTTGGCAAAATGACTCGTAATCCTTTTAGTGGTAAAGGAACACGAGCAAGTGAACTATTGGGACTCATACATACCGATGTATGTGGACCAATGAGTATCACCGCTCGTGGAAATTATGACTACTTCATAACCTTCACCGATGATTTAAGTAGATATGGGTATATCTATTTAATGAAGCATAAAAGTGAAGCGTTTGAGAAATTCAAGGAATTTCAAAACGAAGTAGAGAACCAATTGAACAAAAGGATTAAGGCACTACGATCCGATCGTGGTGGAGAATATCTTAGTCTTGAATTCGATTCACACTTGAAAGGTTGTGGTATTATATCACAACTTTCTCCACCCGGAACGCCACAACTCAATGGTGTTGCCGAAAGGAGAAATCGAACCCTACTTGATATGGTTCGATCCATGATGAGTCAAACCGAGTTACCAAACTCGTTTTGGGGATTTGCAATTCAAACTGCAATTCTATCTTTGAATAATAGTCCCACTAAGGCCACCGAAAAGACTCCATTTGAAATATGGAAAGGAAGAGTTCCTAATCTATCCTACATGAAAATCTGGGGATGTGATGCTTACGTCAAGGCAAAGACCGACAATAAGCTTGCCCCAAGATCCGAAAAATGTATCTTTGTAGGTTACCCTTTGACCTCTCGAGGTTACTACTTCTATAAACCTCAAGAAAACAAAGTGTTTGTGTCTTCCGAGGATGTCTTCTTAGAAAGTCAATTTATTTCTAAGAGACAGAGTGGGAGAAATTTTGAACTTGATGAAGTTCAAGAGCCACAAACCGAGGTAGAGACGCAAGAAGATGTTCCTTCGTCGTCTACCACGGCTATCCCTCCTCCTTTTAGAAGAACGGGCCGAGTTATTCGCCATCCCGATCGATATGTGGGACTTATCGAAGAAGATGGAACACTCGATGTGTTGCTTATAGAAAGTGACGAGCCCGCCACCTACAAGACCGCAATCTCTAGTCCAAATTCCTCCTTATGGCTTGAAGCCATGAAGTCCGAAATGGATTCTATGCATGAAAACCAAGTTTGGGACTTGGTAGATTTGCCTAAAGGGGCAAGACCTCTTCAATGCAAATGGATATTCAAAATCAAGAATGACATAGAAGGACATGACGATGTCTACAAAGCTAGGCTAGTGGCAAAAGGATTTACCCAAGTCTAAGGTCTCCATTATGATGAGACCTTCGCCCCCGTAGCCATGCTAAGATCCATATGGATTTTGTTAGCGATTGACGCATTTCATGATTATGAAATATGGCAAATGGATGTCAAAACCGCTTTTCTAAATGGACATTTAGAAGAGGAGGTGTACATGATACAACCCGAAGGTTTTGTTGATTCTGAAAATCCTAACAAAGTGTGCAAGCTTAAGAGATCCATTTATGGTCTTAAGCAAGCATCTAGAAGTTGGAATCATCGATTCAATCATGTGATAAAAGAGAATGGTTTCACTCGAAGTGTTGAGGAACCATGTTTATACATGAAATTTAATAGGAGCAATGTTGTGTTCTTAATCTTGTATGTCGATGACATACTACTCATTGGAAATGATATTCCGATGTTGTCTCCTGTTAAGAAGTGGTTAGGTAACCACTTCCAAATGAAGGATTTAGGAAAAGCACAACACATATTAGGTATCCGGATCCATAGAGATAGATCCAAGAGGATATTGGCACTAAGTCAAGAGTCTTATGTTGATAAGATTCTTCGACGGTTCAGCATGGACAAATCTAAAAGGGGTTTGGTACCTATGGCAACTGGGACTATATTGAGCAAGACTCAATCTCCCTCCGAACCCCATGATGTTGAACGCATGAAGACGATCCCTTATGCTTCCGCTGTTGGATCAATCATATACGTCATGATATGCACACGTCCTGATATCTCGTATGCCTTGAGCATGACGAGTAGATATCAAGGAAATCCAGGTGAGAGTCACCGGATTGCTGTCAAGAACATCCTTAAGTACTTGAGAAGGACTAAGGATTCTATCTTAGTGTTTGGAGGAGACACCGAACTCCGTGTTAATGGTTACACGGACTCAAGTTTTCAAACAGATAGAGATGACATGAAATCACAAGCTGGTTTCGTTTTCATGCTCAATGGTGGTGCCGTAGTGGAGAAGCTTCAAGGAAGTCAGAATCGCGGATTCAACAACGGAGGCTGAGTACATTGCAAAGATCGGAAGCGCCAAGGAAGCTTTGTGGATCAGGCAATTCACGGAAGGTCTAAGAGTAGTACCTACCGCCAATGATCCCATCACTCTCTATTATGATAATAGTGGGACGATCTTCCAAGCTAAGGAGCTAAAGTCTAGTAATAGATCTAGACATGTACTTTAAAAATATCATGTAATTAGAGATTTCATTGAAAGAAAGGAAATTGCGATTTGTAAGGTTGGGACGGATGACAACATAGTCGATCCGCTCACCAAGCCTTTATCGCAGGCCAAGCATGATGGACATGTTGCGTCCATGGGACTTAAACGTGTACCAAGTTTTTGTTAGATTTTGAAATGAAATAAAAGTGTTGTTTTTGTTCATGTTCACAATCACATTTGTCTTTTATCTTTAATTTATACATTGTTACATCCAAACGGGTTGTAGTGACAAATTGAACCCCGTTAAAGTGAACACGGATTAACATAGTATTTTCCCATAGTCACTTGTATGAGGTGACGTCTCAAAGTGACTAGAGTGTGATGTGATTGATGGCAAGTTCAAGTGCCATAGAGTCATGTGAGATGACTAGTCGATCACATAGGCAGACTGTTAGGAACATTTTGTCGGGCCTTATGACCGCTTATAGAGTTCTGGCAAATTTATATAGCCTGGTCGTGGTGAGAGCTACTATAGTATTCTAATGAGTCGATTCTTTTGACTAAAGACTATTCGCCTAAGATAGCACAGTTTCAGATTAACTTTGATTTGTGTTACTACGACCTTCGTAAATGGGGTCAAATGGGCATATTTTGGGTTATGATGGCTGTGGCTAGTCGAAGGGAATGAGTGCGATATGAATTGTCCACCCCTAGTCAGGGTTATAACAATATCTCAGGGCCACTCGAGGAGTAATGAACTAGAAATGCGTGGCCACGCTCGGAATAAATCCATGGTGGATAAATCCGGTCAATCAGTTATTCTCCAGATCGAGGAAACCACTCTCGATATGATCACTTGCAAGTACGACCTGAAAGACACCTTGCATTGAGTGAGAGATAGTAATAGGACAAGAGAATTGGTGACGCACACTTGTCGAGGACAAGTGGGAGATTGTTGGAATATGTGTCCTCCGACAATAATGCGATCACAACTGTTGATCATGATGATCACATGTTTAAGTCTCATTTTAAAGAATACAATTGGGAAGTATTTTTACTGTCAACTGGTCCACACATATCGGTAATGATTGGCTGACTAGAGTTTGACATTACTGTCATGCGACGGTGGTGATCAGTTGATCCCCTAGGTCATACCTAAAGGATAATACTCTTAATTGATCATTTAATTAATCGTATAACGTTACGAGTTAATTAAATTACTCAAAAATTGACGGACGATTTTGGAAGTAAAATTTACGTATCTCATTATAATCTGATTAAATAAGATACGGTCTAAGTGATCGAATTGTTTTATTACTTGGATGAAATTATTGTTTAAGGAAACAATTGAAATTGAATGAATAAATTATTATAAATACAAGATGTTGTGATTTATAATTGGTAAATTATTTTGGTACAAGTAATTGTGAATTACTAAGTCTATTTTGTATATGACGTATTTTTATTAATGCGTTGATTTTTAATATGTTAAAAATACATAACAATTTTACATGACATGTAACATGTGACAAATTGACAAATTGACAAATTGACAAAGATAAAATGGAATCCATTTTATCTCTATATGGACCGAAATATTGGGTGGTATTAACAATATATATTATGTTGATTGAGTTAGTGGTAAGCATAATGATGTTAGCCTAATACTAGCCATGCATACCTACACAATCTTGTGAAGACCACATTGTGCATGCATTGGCCACTCTCTCCCTCCCATACCCGGTTTTTCCACCCTCCATGCAAAGAGTTTTTGTCTTATTTTTTGCATATAGACTACTCTTGGAAAAACAATTATTCATTTTCATTCATTTTTGCATCTAAAAACAAGAGTTTTAGAAAGATAAAATCTTCCTCTATTCTTCCTCCTCTTAAACCGAAAATAAGAGAACATAAATAGAGATTTTGGGTTAATTTTATTTAAAGATTAATATTGTTCTAGTAATAATAATATTAATTTGTTAAGAGTATTTCTTGGGTATCAGTCCTTGGGAGGGATTCTAAACTTAAATCCTTTGTTCATCCATTTAAGGAGAGCTCAAGAACAAGAGAGTAGGAGAACTCTCTTGTGCCCTTTGATCCAAAAATCAATGTAAGAATGAAGATTTCTTCCTTATTTTACTTATTGTTTGCATGCATAAGATCACCTTTTAAGTTATGACTAAATTAAAATTATAACATTATGAATATGTTGAGTAATCGAGATATAGATTTCTAACAACGCTTTCATTTGGTAAAGGCTAAGTATCACATGGAAAAGAGTCCTCCGTATAAAATAGTGAAATGTGAGCGATACGGACCTTATAAAAGCAAGGCTAAGGATCCCTTGAAACCGCAAAGAAAATCGAAGACCAAAAAATTTATGTGTCCATTTTCATTAAGAATGATTAAAAAAGGTGAAGGTGTGTGGGTTGTTGTTCCGAAGTGCGGGGTTCACAATCACAAGTTTGGAAAGTTTCTAGAAGGTCATAGGCGTAGAGCGAAATTTACTGAAGAACAAAAAGAATTGATTAAGTAGTATCGGCAGTCTCATGTGAAACCGGGGATGGTTAGACACGCTTTTACGCTTCGGTATCCTGATCAACCGCCTCCGATTCTGAAACAAATTTATAATGAGAATGCCCGATTGAGTGCGAAGGATAAAGATGGGAGAAATAGTGTGCAATATATGTTGCATTTAGCGAACCAAGCTAACTACCTTAGTGAGTCCGTCAAACATCCTGAAACAAAAAAACTTACACATGCTTGGTTTACTCATCCAGAGGCGGTGTAGATGTTTAAAGCGTGGCCAAATGTTATTCTAATCGACTCCACCTACAAGACAAATAAATTCGGTCTTATATTGGTTCAATGTGTAGGTGTCACACCTGTTGGAAAAACTTTTTTGATAGGTTACGCGTTAATTGAGAATGAGGATAAAGAAGGGTATAAGTGGGTTTTGAGAAGGTTAGAGTCATTGTTGGAACCAGGTGTGAGGCCAATAGTCATAGTTACGGATCACGAGCGTGGTCTACTTGCTGCACTTCCTGCTGTATTTCGTACTTCCCATCATTTCTTGTGCTTATTTCACGTATACACCGCAATTGAGGCTAGAGCAACGATCATGTAGAGGAATGGTAATTTTGGGAAAGCGTTAGCACATGGTGCTTGGAAGAAAGTTGTTGAAGCTAAAACATTTGATGTATGTACCATGGAGTGGAATGAGTTGCGGAAAAAATATTGTTGTCATCCTGCACTTATCAGTTATCTTGAGTTGACTTGGTGGCATAAAATCCATATGTTTGGCAAATGCTTTACTAATTTGGTGCTTCATTTTGGCAACACAACTACGTATAGAGTTGAGTCCGCTCATGCTCAATTGAAGATGTGGTTAGGATCAGCTGAACTTACTCTTTACAGTATATGGAAACAGGCTGATGTTATGATTCACGAGCAACATATTGAAATTCGTAAAACGCTGGAAGATTCTATAAGCAAGACAGTTGTTACTAATATGTATTATGGGAATATATTTTCAATGTTGAGTGGAAGAGTTTCGGCGACCGCCATTGAAGCAATGTTAGTGGAATATAATCGTGGGACTGATTTGGGTTATTACTTGGAGGAGAATTGTGGTTGCGCATTATGGACGACCCATAAGATATTGTGTCTTGTCGGTTACATACAGTTTTCCACGAAGGTAAAAGAATTCATCCTGATGATTTACATGTGTTTTGGTCACAGTTAGCCTACACGGATTCCAGTCATCGGCGTTCTCGCCATAATGATGTGATGGAGGACCTTTTCGATAAAGTTCGGGCTTCCCACCATTCGGTCCAAAGAGATGTAATTGAGTCATTGTTCACTAAGTTGTATCCTGAGGACGAGGTTATTGAGGAACCTGAAATAAAAGATACACGCCGTGGTCGTCCAAGGAAGTCCAATACCCGTAAAAATCTGCTTTCGAACATTCCAGACGTAGTTACCCGAGTACGACAACCAGTAACGGTGAAGGTATGTTAATATTTAGTTAATTTAAATTTTTAATAATAGTTTTTGTTTATATTTTTACTTAGTTAATTTTTAATGTTAATATGTAGGTGATGGACCCCCCCTTGAGCTTAACTATGACTATGTAACAGACGTCGGTCTTTTCGATTATCAGCATTGTATGCCTGAGGCGGTCATTGATGGTTTTTTAGGAGCTTTTAACCCTGAGGGTGATGGTCATTGTGGTTTTCGGGTTATGTCGCATGCAAAAACAGGTGTCAGGGCCCCGTATGGTATTCTATGGATTCTTTTTATAGGTAATCATTTTGTGCGTCTACGCATGGATGATAATTGTGCCATGCCTCCCATCAGCAATCAGTGGATCAATAATCGGCATGATGACGTCGTGTATTATGAAAACATTTATACTGAAAGACTTGATTTGTGGTGGCAATTTGTATTTTCGGGTATTATGTTTAACCAGTTTACTTAGTTATTGTAATATTTTAGAAATTTGACATATTGAACTTAGTTATTTGTAATTTGTTTGTAATTAAGTCCAACCAACTAATATTACAAGTCCAACCAAATTAAAATTACAAGTCCAACCAACTAATATTACAAGTCCAACAAAATAAAAACAAGTCCAACATCTAAAAAAACAAGTACAACAAAATAATAACAAGTCCAACAAAATAAAAAATACAAATCCAACAAAATAAAAACCACAAGTCCAATAAAATAAAATGTACTCCAACAAAATAACAACTAAAAGTCCAACATCTATTAAGTACGCCTACTAATGGTAGGCTCTGATCTCGACCACCTTTGGACATCATCGCGGCCTCGACCTCTGCCTCGTCCCGACTCGACCTCCTCCTCATGACGACCCCTACCACGTCCTCCGGATCGTCTGCCTCTCCCCCTACTACCCTCCACAACCGGGGGTCGACCAGTGTTTGCACGCATCTGAGGATGAACGTTCCTTATAAAGTTTGTGACTTCTGCGGTCACTGCAGGGTCTTCAACATTGTCGTACTGCGAGAACCTCTGAATAAGAGACTGTCCAACCTGAAAATTACGATAACAAAGATATTAAAAAATACAAAAAAAAAATGTGCGAATTAGTAAATAAAATTAAATATACTTACCGTAGTCGGAAAGTGGGACCTCGCCAAGGGCACTTGATCAGCATCCCGAGGAGCATTCATCACGTAAGGATGCGAATGTGAGACAAACCACTCCATATATCCTACCCCATAGGAATGTGGTGGGTGAGCGGGTATCGACACCCTATCCAAATGTGTCATGTGCATCTTCCAATTATTCCATGTGTAGTCTAAATATGCACCGGCATACTGCACATCATAGGAAATGGACTTCACAGGACGGTAAACCTTGTCAGGTCGTGCCATAGGGGCCGGGATGACCTGCATGTACCCAAACTGTCGAAGACATCGATCTGGCTGATACGGCTCAACAATATCAATAAATCTCAACAACCCGTGGTAAACACTACGCGGGTGCTCGGTCTCCGGGTGGTCAGGGTACGGTCTCCAAGCTACCGTCTCAATCGGCATCATATCAAGCTGCTCACGATAGGAAACCAAAGCTCTCCTTGCCTCACGTTGTGGCATCGTAGTAGTGGACCACAACATAGCTCTAGGTGCACCCGGAGGGGCCGCCAAAGTAGCCATTGGCCTAAATGCCGGAAAGTACTCAAAAATCCAAGACTGCAACAAAGTCAAACAACCGCACAAACCTTTACAATCAGACCTCCTCGCGATCCCCATTTGCCTATATAGATAAGCAAGTGTGCCGGCACCCCAAGCACGCCCAGCAATACTACCAACATCTCTAAGCATCGGGAAAGTGTTAGCTTGCACTCTATCACTTGATTTATCAACAAATAACGTCGAACTCAATAAAAGCATCAAGTAGCCCTGAGCCTCCGATACCATTCCCCGCTTGTCTCCTTCAACCAAATCTTTCAAAACTTTTTGTAAAATCAAATTTCCCTTGTAGATCTTTGCATCCTTATCAGGTCCATACTGACTTCCCAACTCCGCCTCAGTCATACTCAACAACTCCGACACGCCAAGTATCGGATGTGCCATATCAGCATCAGATATGCTACAAGGAAATCCATCAATCTCAATCCTATGAATCTCCTACACATCATGTAATAATATCGTCATCTCACCCCATGGCATGTGGAAACTATTGGTGTCTGGCTGCCACCTCTCAATAAAAGCACACAACAATGGCATGTTCAAATGTTTATGCATGATGTTGGGCAAATGACTAATCCCCGAATCCTCAACTAACTTCCAAGCTGGCGCCGACAATTTCCATGAACGAAGCTCAGCCAAAGATCGCTCTCTAGTATATTTAGTCAACAAACGCTGCAACTGAGGCTGACTCCACAAAAGGTAAGATATGTGTCCACCAAAACTCGGAATCAAATCCGGTACTAATGGTCCTCCCGGTGCTGGCCCTCTCAATAACCAACTAGTATCTTTCCCTCTAGCCCTTACTTTCTTCCGCGGCTCAGGAATCGAAGTGCTAGACCCCTCACCATAGACCTCAAATCTACCATGGATCCCCCGCCTAACACGTAAAGCAAAAGTAGCCTCCACATTTCCCGCCTCCTGATTTCCCGGCACCTCATCATCCATCACCTCATTTTCCATCACCTCATTTCCTGCCTCCTCATCTTCCTCTTCCTCATTTTCCGACCCCTCATAATTTCTCATCTCATCCTCAAGCTCTCTCTGATATTGCTCGTACTCGCCACCTTCATAAAAATCTGTCTCAGAAGGCATAGAAACTTCTCTCGAACCAAAACTAGTACTACCCATCTTGAAAGTAATTTTCCGGCGAGCTGAAGCATGAAGTTTGTTTCGACGTTCATCACCATCGGCCATCTGCATTAACGAACAATTTAGTTATTTAAAATTACAAATATAATGCTAATTTAAACGTAATAAAAAAAATATTAAACTAATTCAAATCTAATATTACAAATAAACTAATTCTAACGTAAATATAAAAATAAAAGCACGTAATATTCGAAGTAAAAATAGAAAAAAAAAAAAGTAAACGCATTTAAAAAAAAAATTATTTCAAACACATAATTAACGAAAAAAAAAAAAATTAAACGGATTAAAAAAAAAAGGTCCATTCGTGTGAAATACAGGAAACAGGCCCGATCCTTTCGTGTGAAATACACGAAAATGGCCTGGTTCATTCGTGTGAAATACACGAAAAAACCCAAGTCCATTCGTGTAAATCACACGAAAATACCCAGGTCCATTCGTGTGATTTACACGAAACAGGCCAGGCATTTTCGTGTATTTCACACGAAATACCCCAGGGAGATTCGTGTATTTCACACGAATGAGGCATCAATCCCAGAAATTTTCGCAGTTCTTCGTTTTTGCAGTTCGCCATTTTTTTAAAAATTAATTTCCGCATTCAATTAAACACAACAAATAAAAAACAAACAACCTAACTTTGGCTCTATTCATCACAAATCTATACCTAAATCAACCTATACAAAAATCTATACTAACCAAACAAATTTAATTGGATTACAAAACAAAATTAAAAAACATACCTTCTTCTAGTTTGGGAGGAATGAAAGACAAATCCGTTTGAAGTTTGAAACGATTTCTTGAACAAAGTTGTTGAAACGATTTTTTTAAATTTGAATTTGAAAAAAAAAGGGGAGTGATGTAGGGGATGTTGCTGGGTTGTTGAACAAAAGAAAGGAGTAAAGTTTTTTTTTTTTTTTTTTGAAAATTTAATTCTATTTTTGAAGCGGGTTTGAAGCGGTTTTGAAACGGTTTTTAATAAAATACGAAACTCGAGAAGAAATAATATACAAACAACTTTTTGCTTATTTATTGTTTAAGGGCAAAAAAGTAATTTTTAGGGGCGATATGAGTAAAGTTAGGGGCGATCTTTAGCAAACCCGTTTTTAATTGATGTCGATCACAATTAAAGTCCGATCCGAATAACACAAACCAGTCTTGCGTGTGAAATAAATCGACAAACAATTATGTAGTGTGTACATCAAAATAAAGTAGATCGATGTAGCAGGAATGCATCTTGCACCACTAAATTCAATTGGAGATGGAATTACTGGAGAGAACCTCCATCATTTTGGTTCACATTAGGAATGTCAATTTCACCCGCATCCGATGGAAATCCAATTCACCCGATCCTAAAAGATGGATGAAAACCCGATTTAAATGGATGACGGATGGATTGGATGAAAAAATTTCACCCGCCATCCATCTATCACCCGATTTTATTACTTTTTATTTAATGTTTTTACACATATAACACGTTATTAAGATATAAAATATTCAAATTTTCATATTTTTATACTCTCAATATAGATATTTTTTAAACCTACCCATTAAAAAGTTAAACTAAAATAATAAACTAACTTTATTTTTGTAGTCATCATTTTTTTTTAACTTGAAACATATAAATACAAAACACCCATTTATCACCCAATCCACCCGTTTCATCCATGGATGGTGGATGAATGGATGATGGATGATACGTTTCACGGGTGACGGACGGGTTGGATGAGATTTTAAAAGGACGGATGGATGACGGATGAGGCTTCACCCGACCCGAACCCGATCCATTGACATCCCTAGTTCACATGCATTCGATGGAGAAAAAAAAACACCCCTTGGAAATTATTTCGGTTTACCCTCTGTCCCATTTGGTGTCCATCATTTTGGTGCACATGCATTCTACCACATCAACAAATTAATATAATTATTACAATATTTTATTTTGCAATAAGTGATGTGTCAAAAGAGGAGTGGGGTGACACACACATTGGGACACAAAAGTGGGACAGAGGATCCTTACTGGGTCTGTCATTAGATTTTGATCAATTTGACATTTCTGGAATTTGGAGGTTTTTCTTATTTTTTGGGTTTTTAATTTTCTCTCTTGTTTCTCTTTTAGTGGGGTGAAAAATGAAAGGGATATATTCGGAATAAAAAGGGAAAATGCGCGAGATTTTAGGGCTTGCCTGGAATTCATGGTATAATTCGGGGTAAATTTTAATTGGGTGATAATTATTGACACGGCTGTCGCAACTCTATCAAAAATAAAACCAACAGGCTCTAACTAATGCAGCAGAGGCAAATCGGGTATCGTATCCACAGGAAGATGGTCACTATCTACTCGTTATTCATCATCTCTACAAATCACAAACCGGGGGGGGGGGGGTTGAGTTGTTTAAACTATCTAATGAACGATGCTAAAGGATTGAGATCAAAAAGAGAGAAAGATGCCAGGATGTCGGTTCACCATGATATTACACAAATCAGCTAAAGGGAGGTCAGTCGGTCTAATGTGAGAAGGGTAAAGGAAAGGTCCTCTCGGTCCGCTATCCGCCCTAAAATACTACTAAATTAGCTTTCACCCTCATTAGTGTATTCTATTGCTCATAACAGGTCTGTTCATTCCAATCTCTCGATCTAGGTCTGAAGTTAACCGGTTTAATTAATTCAGTTGCATGCATTCAACCTAATAATTACAGTTGTATTGCTATAAAACAATTCTCACAACAAAACCTTCTAACCAATTATCGCATCATCGTTATACTACCATGGCTCCCCTAATCCTATCACTAAGGAAATTAGCTACACATGACAATAAGTAGAGCGATAACAATGAATAAAGCAATAACAAACATGATAAAGTGATGTACAAAAGAAAAATAATTTAAATAGAAAGAGAGTAGAGAGGTTACACAAAACGAGATCCGAAAAATTAGAAGAGCGGAATGACGTTGAACCAAAAAGCTGAGATAAAAGTTGAATGAAAGATCCATAAACCTAATTAAGTCTCTCCTATTTATAGGAGAGATATTTATTCACCTAAGATACGATACTAAGATATTAAAATCTTACGTCAGATAGAAAAGTATTCGATCGAGGACATTAAAACTCCTCGATCGAGTAACTCCTAGCAAAAACCTCTCGACCGAGGACATTAAGTACTCGATCGAGTACTATCAAAAAGGCACCTCTCGATCTAGGACTTTAAGTTCTCGATCGAGCACTATAATACTCGATCGAGTGGTTTCTAGCGCGTAATTCCTACTTCGCGCACTGAACTTCAAACGGCCGCTGTTTCTTCGTTACTTGGGCAAATCAGGTGTTTTTGGTGGCGTTGAAAAGCTAAGAGGATAAGATTTCATATCCAATTGGAATCACCTTATTATAATTTGTATAACTCGAGATATGGCTCTTCAAAGTAGGCACTAGTAGTATGAAGCTCTTCTTTTGTCCGCTAAGCTTCCTTACTTTTATGCGCATCTCAAAATAGCAGTCTCCAAGCTCCGACTCATCTCATCTCCTAAATGCATGCATATGGACATGTTCTAAGCTTGATTCCGCTTCTCTTTAGTTCATTCCCGCAAATAGGACAAGAGAAACCAAAGTAGACAATTCGAGGAACATTTGTAGCTTAATACTACATAATATGCATAAAAATACGTGCAGATAAGGCTTAGAAAGACTATATAAAATGTACGCATCAATTATCGGGGAAGTTAATTACGTGGTTAATGAGTTCATTGATGATAGGTTTGGCACAAGGGTAATGATTACTGATTAGATGTTTTAGTCTCTTAATCATTATCCGGGGGAGAGGGTGGATAATGTATTATCCTTTCATGAGGGTAATAGATTTAGGAGGTGAATAATTATTCCCATGTCAAACATGAAAAATGCACCTTAACTATTACTCTCATATTCATTCCCCTCCTTTTACCCTAAATCCAAGCAAGCCTTAAGTAAATTAGTGCACGGGATTTAGCAAGTCCCATTTTTATTTCTCTCTTTTTTGGCTTAATTTTTTTCAATTTGAAGTGTTAGTTGTTAGTTATTGCCGATGTGTGTTATATTTTTATTGTTGATAGTTACAATTAACATGAAAAATGGTGTGAGTGGCTGATTAGTGGTGAATCAAATTAATTATCAAATGGTGTAGCATGTTGCATCATTGTTGAAAAAAATACTCCGTATGTGAGAATAATAGACTTTTTTGCTACACTATTTGTAATACTACGGTTTTATGAGTCTCTGGGTACTTTATCGAGTGGGGCTTACTCTGTCGAGTAAGTATGTTTGGTATACGAAACAGTAGCCTGCCTGTAGGGTACTCGATCGAGTAGCCTTGGCACTCGATCGAGTAAGTGGCACTCGATCAAGTACGTGTCTTACTCGATCGAGTAAGTCGGTTACCGAGTATTATTTGACGGGTTTTGTTAATAAGGCGGATTAATATATAATACTTTTCGTCATCTTCCTTAAACACTTTTACAAACCTAATTCACTGATTAAAAGAGAATTCAAGTTACGTTGCTTTGTTCTTCCGCTTTATTGTCAAATCCCGGAGCTAGAGAAGTCGAATTCCTTTGTTCTTTATACCTTTGTAATCCTTGCGTCAAGGGTAAGTTCTACGTACCATTTTTATAGCAATTGACTGATCTTGGTTAAACCCTAATTTGGGAATTGGGGGTTTTATGATTATATTGTTGTGGTAGTGATTGTATGAATATGTATATAGGGAGAGGGTTCGTAGAAGAAAGGTTTTGAGACAGCTGCTAGATCGTCTGAATTGTGATTGCATTCCAGGTAGGGTTTTTCTACTTAGTATTAATTACATGATGTGATTGGTGGTTTCGTTGTGATTGTTGTTAAACTATATTATTGGTGGTTGTGACGGTTGTTGTTTATTATCGTTGTGATTGTTGTTGTTGTAACTGTCTGTGATCTTTGGGGTGCGTCCCTGGCTGAGTGGAGTCACTTGCGGGAGTGGCTTCACGCCCTTGATTCTCCTTATGTGGAACCCGCAGAAGGGATGTGCACATTAATGAACATGGGTTTATCGCTCGATGGAGATGAGCGGGGCTTAGATGGGAACGGCTGCGGTCCCCCACTGGCGGTGTGGAGTATCTGTTGCGATGGGTACTCTGGCAGGACTACACACTTTAGTGTGTAGTCAGTTATGAGGAGATTGATTATGGAGTTGAGGTTTGATGTGACGATTGAGCTGTTTGGCATTTGTCTTATTGTGATTTATGTTGTGTAATTAGTACTGACCCCGTTGTTTGTTTTGTAAAACTGTGGTGATCCATTCGGGGATGGTGAGCAGTTGTTGAGCAGGTTTGATATGATGCATTTGGGTTAGCTGGGATGTGTCACCACGAGGCAGTTTAGAGTCTTTCACTGTTATACTTTAGTTGTTTGAGACATTTGGATTTTGAGAACTTGTAATCGTACTTTTATCAGTTTTGGATTTGAACATGTAATCACTTTAAACCGTATTGCTATTTAAGTTGTGTTTCTTCATTGTCATTTGATTATCATTGCCTCGGGTAACCGAGATGGTGACGTTTCTATACCTGAGTGGTCCTGGTAAGGCACTTGGAGTATAGGAGTGTCACAAAGTGGCATCAGAGCGACGATCCTGAAACCTGTAACTAATGAATCTAATGAACATAGGGAGTCAAATTAAAATGAACCCGGGGTAGAAGTTGTAGGAGCTAATGCAAAGGCTTGGGAGACGTCCTAAAGTCGCGAACTCGCCCTGCAATTTTGAACCGGTCACATGGGGTACGTGTCGGGATTGTATGTGTTGTCTTCTGGTTTGTATATGTATATAGTAGCATGTCGTGTGAATTGATGGATGTTGAATGTGGAGGATTGGAGGTATGGAATAGAAGTTGAAGGATATGCGGTTTATATGTTGAATTGGATGAAAAGCATGTTGTTTGTTTATAATGTGGCATATTAGTAATATGAAGTAGATTGTTTTGTTGAGTATATAAAGTGTTGCGTATATACATGCATGCAAAGTTATTGTCGTTATATTGAAAGTATAGAAGTTGTATATAATGTTGGGAAAGTAAGATGAACATGCGGGTAGTTATACGAGTTTGCATGACTCAATCGAGTGGGGGGCACTCGATCGAGTAGGTGAGGTGCTCGATCGAGTGGGTCTGACTCGATCGAGTAGGGAGTTTAGTGTTTTCTGGGCAAAAACGTGTTTTTGGGTACTCGATCGAGTACATAGGGGCACTCGATCGAGTAGGGTCCGCTCGATCGAGTGGCTTGTCAGCTCCGTCGAGTATGTTTTTGAGCAGAGGTCTAATCAGGTTCTGGAGTCGAGGCACTCGATCGAGTAGGTTGGGCACTTTATCGAGTGGCCTTAACTCGATCGAGTGGGTTCTGGTACTCGATCGAGTGGGTTCTGTACAGGTCGTATGCGTGTTTATGTCTACCTTTTCTTATATAGTTACAAGATGCCGCCAAATAAAACTGCCTTGTATGCTAGAGCTGAGAGCATGAACATTGATGATATAGTAAAGATGTTGGAGCACCAAGATGCTCTTACGGAAGCATTGAACAGAGTGTGAAAGGATAAGGAGGTTGATCACTCCAAGATCAGCATCCATATAGCGAGGTTTAACCCGAAAGAGTATAAAGGGACTGCAGAGCCAATTCTTCTGGATGATTGGCACAAGGAGATTGAGAATATCCTGGAGTTGGTGCACTGCCTGGATGAGTTGAAAGTGGAACAAGCTGCGTTCTACTTGAGGGAAGCGGCAGGTGAGTGGTGGGATAAGGTCAAAGTGAGTGCTAGGGAGATATATATAAAGCAGAGACTACCTGCAATACCTTGGGATGAGTTCAGGAGAGTCGTGAGACGTGAGTTTGTGCCGAAACATGTGAGGAGTAAGCTGAGGGAAGATTTCGATGAGTTTAAGATGGCATCTGATATGATGGTGGCTGAGTACTACCGTAAGTTTAATGAGAAGTCCAGATACGCTGAGGATATTGGGCTGAGTGAGGAGAACCTAGTTTTGAGGTTTGAGAAGGGGTTGACCGCCAAGATTATGGAGAAGCTACCGGTGGGAGTCCTTACAGATGTTAAGGAAGTCTATGAGAGAGCTGGGAGGGCCGGGAGGTTGGTAGAGATGACCAGGGAGAGGGTTCGTAGAAAAAAGGTTTTGAGACAGCTGCTAGATCGTCTAAATTGTGATTGCATTCCAAGTAGGGTTTTCCTACTCAGTATTAATTACATGATGTGATTGGTGGTTTCGTTGTGATTGTTGTTAAAGTATATTGTTGGTGGTTGTGACGGTTGTTGTTTATTATCGTTGTGATTGTTGTTGTTGTATCTGCCTGTGATCTTCGGGGTGCGTCCCTGGCTGAGTGGAGTCACTTGCGGGAGTGGCTTCACGCCCTTGATTCGCCTTCTGTGGAACCCGCCACAGAAGGGATGTGCACATTAATGAACATGGGTTTATCGCTCGATGGAGATGAACGAGGCTTAGGTGGGAACGGTTGTGGTCCCCTACTGGCGGTGTGGAGTATCTGTTGCGATGGGTACTCTGGCAGGATTACACACTTTAGTGTGTAGTCAGTTATGAGGAGATTGATTATGGAGTTGGGGTTTGATGTGACGATTGAGCTGTTTCGCATTTGTCTTATTGTGATTTATGTTGTGTAATTAGTACTTACCCCGTTGTTTGTTTTGTAAAACTGTGTTGATGCATTCGGGGATGGTGAGCAGTTGTTGAGCAGGTTTGATATGATGCATTTGGGCTAGCTGGGATGTGTCACCACGAGGCAGTTTAGAGTCTTCCGCTGTTATACTTTAGTTGTTTGAGACATTTGGATTTTGAGAACTTGTAATCATACTTTTATCAGTTTTGGATTTGAACATGTAATCTCTTTAAACCGTATTGCTATTTAAGTTGTGTTTCTTCATTGTCATTTGATTATCATTGCCTTAGGTAACCGAGATGGTGACGTTTCTATACCTGAGTGGTCCTGGTAAAGCACTTGGAGTATGGGGGTGTCACACTATTAATTACACTACGACCATTCATTAGTTATGTTTGTCAATTCCCTAAACTATTCCATTGATACTCGTAGATGTTCAGTAATAATTTCACTACTCTATATTATAAATTGTGGATTAGCCTGACTCGGTGACAGCGCCCCGTGAACCGACAGGGTCCGGATATGACGGGACTCTCACCCTCTCTGGCGCCCCTTTCCACGGGTCTTGACATGGTTTGTAATTAGCTTTGCTGCAACTACTTATCATATTTGGTTAGCTAGAAAAAAATGTGTTTTTGCAAATAGGCCTCTAAATACTAGTCAGATTATGAGAGACATCAAATTAGGAATGTCTGTAGAATGCTCGTGACAGCCAAGCCTCATGAGTATTCTATCATTTTGACGAATTTATGTACTTAGCAAGTCGAGTTTCGTTAGTGTGATAGTTTTGCAAATGTAATTTCTTTTTCTTAATAATATGAAATGATAACTTTTTGCCAAAAAAAAAATTGCACTCGCCCATGGTCTGAGTGGATTGGTGGGATAGAGGATGAGGGACAATGTACATCTGTGATGTTGGGGATATTTTGAAAACTTTATGTTAAAAAGTTGAGAATCCCTTCCACTACTAAGAGAATAAAAATTCTCTTAATTTTTCCTCTAAAAAGCATCTAGGTAAATAAGGTAATAAATAAAATTTTCTTTCATTACATTATCATCTTTTCAATAAATATATTCTTATAAATAAACTCTAATTTTTAAAATAAATTCATAATTATGATTTTTTCATTAAAAAAAATCAAATAGATATTAAACTATAAAGTATAAGTTGCTAAATTTTCCAGTAATGCAATAATTATTACTGTAGAGAATAACTTGACACATGCTTACTTTTAGCTTCGTGACAAAAAAAATTCACTAAAAAAAATTCATAACTTAAATAAATTTTTTTATTAGTTTTCCATTTTAATTTTTTGTTTCATATCAAAATATAATGGAGTGAACTGATAAATATTAATTAGGTGCAAATTTAAAAAGTATAAATCCTCCTATATACTAAGAGAATACAACTTTTTCTAAAAATTTTCCTTCAAAGTGCTCAAACTTATATATGAAAACAAAATAGATTTTCATTTATTAAATTAATTTTCCATTTAAAATAATCTATACATAAAAATTGTATCTCCTATTATTAACTTCGTGACGAAAAAAGATTTTTTTTAAATAATTTGATGTAGTTAAAATATCTTCATAAAAAACACAATTTATGGAATTGTTCAATTCTTTTGATTAATTTTAATATTAGTTATTTTTTATAAAAATTCATGAGATATAAATGAAAAATCTATAACTAATACACTAAAAATTAAAAGGTCTATATTTATCGCGCATTTGCGCGGGATCTACACTAGTAAATAAATAATTATCATTTATGAGACGATTATATGAAAGAATTTGTAAAGAAGAAAAGGACGATTTGAAATAAAAAAAAAATACACTACTATACAAATTTGAAAATATTTTCTTCTAATTTTACATTTACTGGAATAGTTAAATTATATTGGATTATTCCAAAATACAGTACTATACAATTTTTTTAAAATTTTCCAGTAATTTTACGTTTATTAAAATAGTTAAATTATACTGGATTATTTTAAAAATATATTATTATAATTATTTTAAATTTCCAGTAAAATCGAGCTCCCTAACCCTCTACCCTAATGGACAATTGGACATAAACAAATATATTGGATTATTGGCATTCATTCACATATTAAGCCTCCATAATCTAAAGTTCCAAGCCCTTAATTTCTCTAATCAAAATGTGAACAACTGATGAGCTACCAATTTTATATAAGATTTTATAGAAATAGAAAACTCAATTTTATAGAAACAATTTGAAATTCAAAGATACTTGCATACTACTTATAAATTTGTATCGAAAATATTTTATTCTAATTTTACATTATTATATTCTACTTACGTACAATTTACTTCTATAATATACAGTACATACCGATTGATGTATGTTCATCATATTCCATTGAATGTATACAAATATACAATGTATACAACTAAAACATGTTCATCATATTCCATTGAATGTTATTTTAGAAAATTTGTTTCCACATTGTTAGGGTATATATATATTCGATTATTAACATTAATTAATTCACAAATCAAGCCTCCTTAATCGAAAGTTCCAAGTTCTTAATTTTCTTTAATCAAGATGACTTCAAAACAAAACACCCTTATTATATTCTTCATCATACTTTCAACGTTTCATTCCTACACTATTGTACAAGCTAGTGACCAAGCACTCATCCAAAAAATGTGCAGCGTCACCGACATTCCGGTCCTTTGTACGAGTTGCGTCAATAGTATCGGTTTTGACATCGAGGATGACCTTGCTGTGATCGAAGCAACGCTTCGATGCGCAGCAAACACCGGTGGCCAACTCCAAACCGACACGCGACACATTGTTATGGACCAATCGACTGATGTTAAAGTAAAGAATGCGCTTTCTAATTGCCTCCCCCATCTACAAAAAGTTTGGGATAATGGTGATATTATTCGCACAAAAACCGCTAGAAGATTATTCGCTGTCGCGAAAACGTCCATGGACGACTTAATATTTAAGGAATTACAAATTTGCGACAATATTATTCGAGATTCCGGAATTACAATACCGCCTATTTTCTTTTCAGGGATGTTTAATACTGAAGCTAGTTATAAGATTAGTTATCAGTTGTTGTCTGTTGCTAAGGCTTAATTTGCTAGCTCATACAATTACACAAAAGAAGTTACAATGTCTGACGATGATTGTATTTTGGCTCGGAATTCAATTGTTAGGTGTCCTATGATTGCAATATAACAAAATGGATAAATTGGAATGTTTGAATGTTTTATTGCCCAAATTTACAAGATTTAATTTGCATTTTTCAATGAATTGTCAATTCCTTTATAGTATAAGGATTCAGTAAATGGATTATACATCTGATGTAGTATATCAGATGTTATAGTTTTTGAGTATTAGAATAAAGTTTTTGAGTTTTAATTTAAAAATTTTGAGTTTTATTATAAAAATTTTGAGTTTATTTACTTTAACATTAATCTCAAAAAGTTACATTATAACTCAAAAAAAATTACATATAAGCTCAGAAAAACTTGATTTATGATATTATAAAACTAAAATTTAATTTATAAATTCTATAGAACTCAAAAAAAAATATACAAAAAGTCAAAAAGTCATTAAATGTGAGGTAGTACATCTGATGTATAATCCTTTTTCCCTACAAGGATTGGAATTGAAAACTCTCGTATGAATTAATTTCACCAAACTACTTTTGAGCAATTCACAAAAAGTGTCATATTCATGTGATCTTGAAATTTATGGACATTAATTCCCCCAACGATAACCAAACGACGTCTAATGAGAGGAGGCTTTTTTATCTTTGGTGATCTGAAGTACACCTAACAAATAACCGAGACAGGCTGACCCATCGCAGCTCAGTGGTCCAAACCAACCCTCCTCAAAAAGGGGCAAATCATGTGTCTCATGTGTTGGGCCCGACTGTAATACTACGGTTTTCTAAGTCTGTTACTCGGCCGAGTGATGCGTCGTGTGTTTCTAGTCAGGCTACTGTCCAGGAACACTCGGCCGAGTGTGGTAATACTCGACCGAGTAGGGGATACTCGGCCGAGAGTATACTTTATACCCGACCGAGTACCCCGTCTGTTACGGGTTATTTCCGCGGTTTTGATTAAAATGATTAGAGATTATATATAAGTCGTTTGTCAGTTTCTAAAGTCATTTCCTCCAAAACCTAAACTACGTTTCATTCTCCTCTAATCATCTTCATCGATTCCAAGGCAAAGGTTGTCGATTGTGGGTTCTAGCATCTTATTCCGTGTCAATCGCCGTAGTCAGTGTCTTATCCTTGTCGATCTATTATTGTTCTTATAAGTTAGCAAACCCTAGGTTGGGTTAATTTGGGGGTTTAGGGTTTTGTTCATCGTATGTGTTGTTGATTGTTAATTATCGTGTTATAGGTGATGATGTGTTACTCCTTGTGCATTTCTATGATTGGCTGCGGCATAACAGATTACAAGAAGGTAGGGTTTCCCTACTCAGTTTCATGTTTAATTGATTTGAGAATATGTTGTATTGTGTACGATTGATTGTCTGCTGATCATTGTTGGAGCGTTGGTGTTGGTGTGGTTGTTGTGATGGTTGTTGAGTGGAGTCATTTGTGGGAGTGGCTTCACGCCCTAGTTTCGCCCTCTGTGGAACTCGCCACAAAAGGGGATGTGTGTGGACATGGATCACGGGGGCGCTTGGGAAACAAGCGTTTGCATTTGTGGAGTCGCCACCAATTTTTATGGGAAATTGGAACCGTTCGAATACCTCGTGCCATGTCAAGACACAAAGTAGAGACATGAACACTAAGCAATCGTTACCCTTAGCATTCTATGTCTAGAATGACTCTCGTGGATGCCAATGAACACGGATGTTCATAGAGATCTGGAGTAAGGGGTAAGGGTACGTATTAGGAAGCTCTTTTGTTCGAACACCTAATCCCGCCCGCCTCGATAGCGGCCTCTACTAATGATTAGGGAAGTTATTCGTACTCGATATATCGTCGATTATATGCATGCAATGCAACATCCAAGTTTTAATCCTAACATGTGAGAATTAACTAAGTCGGTGAGACATGTAATTAGCATACAAATAATGTCAAAGTAGGGATTAAGGTTCAATTACATGTGAAAGCATACAAGTGATACAAAATACAATGATAAATGCAATAAAGGAAAATTACAATAATAGAAATTACAATAATTACATCGGGTTTAGCGATTGATGTCGAAAATACCTCTAAAACGGATAATTTGGGAAAAAGAATAAAGGAACAAATTAACGAACAGATTATTAGGCTATAATACGGTTAATAGTTAATTATACGTAAGCTAATTAATCAGGTCAAGGCAGAACGGAAGTTCAGAGACAGAAATCAACCTGAACAAAGCGCAGAGATCGCGCCCTTTGGAAGAGGCACAACAGTTGCTGCGTCTGTTCCAAGGGTGAGTTCTGGCTGTGAAGCCGGAACTGCAAATCGTTAATATTAATTGGTGAATTTAATGATCGATTATGATATTTACTCGGATGGAAGTGATTTAATTCATTAATTACATGTGAGTGAGTCATAAAAGCAACGAAACATGGATGAGACGGAATTAAGATGAATTATTTATATGAATGAACGGTTGATTAGTGACATGGGTGAATGAAATAGACCCAACATGATGAATTAATGACAAATTAATGACGAATATGACAAGAGATAGATGAAAATATATCAAAGAAGTGAATTACAGAAACTCAATATGAACAAATCGAATTTCTACAACCCGGATTGATTTTTATAACGAAAACCCGCAAATATGAGATTATAAGGGATTTAAGTCGGATTTTAATGGTGAACAAAACATGTTAATGATGAATAAATAACATATGTAACATACATGTGGGATTAATATGCTATTATGGCAAAGAATTAAAGAACAAAGGAAAACGAATAAAAAAAAAAGACGAATTACAGAGGACGAAGGAAGAAGAAAGGAAGCAGGAACTGCGGCAGCCCCACGAAGAGGCGCAGCAGGTACTGCGCTCCTTCGAAGAAGTGCAGCAGTTGCTGCGTCCCTTCTCGACGGTTTGTCTTCTGGAAATCCGTAAAAAGAGGTTTTAAAGCACGGTTTTAGAAATCGGTTTTAATTGGTATTTTTGACGTAAACCTTACATTAATGATGATAAAAAAAGTAAATAACAATAATAAAAGAGAGATTTACACCCTCAGACTTACATGTTTGACGAAACGAGAAGGACTAAGATATCGATTAGCGATGCTCGACTCGAACTATAATGCAAATATGAAAGTGCCCTCGTAAGAGGAAAACGATTAAATTAATTAAAGTTGATTGATGTGGAGTTGGTCAAATTGGTCAGTCATGCAAACGAGGCTGGTACTCAGAAGGATCCGAGCTTACGTGGTCGAAAGTTCAAGCACGTAGACGCCAAAAAGTAAGAACAAAGGTCTAGAATGCAAAGGGAGAAGAGAAGGGCGGACACTCGCGTGAGAAATATGAGGAGCGAAGGCTCCTATTTATACTAATCACGTGAAGGAATTATGGTAAGACTAGGATACGGAAGGAAAGATCCGGAAACAACCGACTTAGGTAAAAACACGGAAACTTGGACAAAAAGAAAGCCCTGGGAAAAGGTGCAAGGTGCTGCGTCCCTTGGAAGAGGCGCAGCACTTGCTGCGTCCTTTCCCGGGTAGGTTCCTCTGCGCGTAGAAAACGCGTTTGACAGCCTGTCGTATTTTAGGCATAACTTTATCTACAAGACTCGGATTAAGGTGATTTTGGTGGAGTTGGAAAGCTAAGAAAGAGATCTAGAACTTTCTGTGAAATAGGCCTGACCCATAAAAGTCGTTATCACCTCGTAAAACGGGCCTAAAGTTCGGGTTGTCATTTTAGCCAAATGAAATGCACATTTTGTAATGCAAACTTTTAGTTTAGCCTAATTAAGTGACATGGGACTCGAAATGAGATATAACCATAACATTTTATGACACCCTAACCTTAGGTAGACAAGCACATTGCTTTGACTCGGGATTTGACGGTTTTAGGAAATGAAGACGGTTTTTGACCCGAACTCCAAATGAACTCTAATTACCGCCAAAACGACCGTAATGACACCTAGATGACGACCATGAGGTAGACATTAATATTTGAGCAATCACTTGACGATAAACTTACGAACTGTCACAAATCGTTCCGCGTACCAAACATGCGGCCCAATCATCACCGGGTGGTTTGCGGGAGGTGTAGAAACGAGGTATCTACAGAGCCCCGACTTTGACTGAGGCTTGGACAAGGTAAAAGTCAAAGTATAGCCATCAGGTCAATCGAAGATTACAACCTGATGACTATGGCGACGCGAGGCGGCTCAAGGGGTCTGAACCAAGGACCTGTCGTCGGGAACATTTTAGAATCTGTCGACTATTGGGGAGGGTCGTTTAAAGTCCATTAGACTACGTAAGGAAGCTCGCCAGCCATAAGAAGAGACCATACCTGAGACTTCTTTCTCGAGATGTTTCCGGAGGTGCATAGGAGCTAAGGTTAAGCTTAGGAGCTAAGGGTAAGCGTAGGAGCTAAGGGTAAGACCTAAAAGATATATAAGGATTGTGCTAGGGTGTGGGACCCTAAAGGAAAGCATCGTCGGGAAGAAGGTCAAATATAAGTTCAACTTAAGGGGTAACCAAGGTTTGAGTGTAGGAACTCTAAGGAAGTGTGATCTTAAAGGATTATGATCCTAAAGTGAAAAGGTGATCCTAAAGGAATATGATCCTAAGGGGAAAAGTTTATGAACTCTAGGGAGTTTGGGAACCTAAAAGAAGCTAGGTGTGTGAACCTGGGTGTACGAACCTAAAAGGACGGCTGGTATGGAAACTTAAAGGCTTGTGAACCTAAGAGGATTTGGGATCCTAGGGTTAAGTTTAGGAACTACTGGGTTACTAATTCTTGTTTTAAACGCATACGTTTAAGCTTTCAGAGGTATGAGAACTCCAAAAGGATTTATGGGTTTATGAACCTAAGGATGTTGGTGTGGGAGCTTAAAGGCTTATGAACCTATGGGAAGCCATTTTGGGATCTAAGAATCTAGGGGTAAGAATCCTAACTTTGGGTTTACGAACCTAAGGAAGGAGTGCTGGTTTGGGAACTTCTGGAGAACGACACCTTTGTCGAACTCCGAGGGGAAACAAGAAATATTGTGAGCAGCAGGACACAGGCGGGAACTGCTGAGGAAAACTGCTTGGGTAGTCTTCAAGAAATATTGTAAGTAGCAGGACACAGGCGGGAACTGCTGAGGAGAAAACTGCTTGGGTAGTCTTCAAGAAATATTGTAAATAGCAGGACACAGGCGGGAACTGCTGAGGAGAAATCTGCTTGGGTAGATGTTGATCTCCATGTCTTGAGAGGGAAAGTCTATCCGCTTACTCTCGTTGGGAAATATAATGAAGGCGTGTCGAAACACCTGTCAAAAAGGGATGCTCGTTGTAACAAGCTGGGTCTTGGCAAAGTGCTGCTTCTGATACTTACCTGCATGGTTAGTGGCCACACAAGAATGCAATCTAATATATGCACGTAAGAAATTATCACATGGACCTCGAATGAGGAAACACATAGGCTTTGCAAAAGTCGTTTCTTTATAAAAGTCGTTTAAAACTTGTGTAAAGGAAATTTGTCGTTGTAATGCGTTATGCATATTCAATGGGCTTTAGATACGTGACTGACATGACACAGACCTTATATGGACACGAAGCGAAATGTAGACTTAGGTTTGACTGACACGACACTAACTTTGACGTGACACAGGGATGATTTTGACAGACTTTGCTTAAGTATGCGCAACCCCTAGCCAAGTGTGGGTGACAATGCGTATCAGTTCCAAAGGTAGAAGAATTGCAAGAATGATGAAGGCATATAAAGGCAAGGCATGAGCCATGGATCATCTGTCTACTTGGACTTCTTTCACCACCGTTTGCTGTAAAAGAGACCTCTCTTGAGGCATGATGACTTGGAGAATTGATCTAAGACCTTTGTCATTGTCCAGACCGAGCACTAGCTAGACTTAGAGGAATAAAGGAAGGGTGGCATCTTGGAAGAGAAGCCCCCAGGATGAGAAGATGACTCTGGACTTTGGTAAAAAAGAGGTTGGGCGACAAGAAGGAGCCCCCAGTAAAGAGGTGTTGGTTGTGGAAGAGATGTTAATTGAGGTTGGAAGGTTGAAATCTGGGATGGTTGTGTCCTTGAGGATTGCCTACGTATTCACGTGAAGTGAAATCAAACCTGATCGTAGTTCTGAGGTTTGGTTAATTTTGTTTGGGTGTTGTGGTTGTATCCTTCTTGGGTAAGAAAGGACTGCCTACGTATCCACATGAAGAGATGAAATCAAACCATGCTCGTAGTTCTGGTCTGTGCCTAAGCTATGTTGTTAGGACCTTAACGTGCAGGGGTCACAAGGGTAATATTCCTTTGGTGACTCGAAGAATCGATTTGAGATAACTCCCTCTGATCATAGATCAAAGAGGTATAATTAATTTTGTAAAAATTTCCTTGTCGTGTGAGCACACCTAAAAGTGGACCCTAAGGATGAATATGGGTATGTCCCGTTCTAGGTGGCAAAGTATTTGAAGACTCCGTTTATGGGTCAAGGTGAAACTGGATTGGATATTTAGAATGTGGAGCTCGGAAATAAGAGGCTTTGATGAACAAATCTCTGGAGCTTGTTTTTGTGGAGTTAAGGCTTGATGGGGTTATGGCTTGTAATATGGCTTGGAAATGGAGTCTCTTGGCTTGATGTAGCCTGAGCACATAAGGGTAGGTTAAAATGACGTGGGATCAAGTTTCCATGTCTTGGCCCTAAAGGATGGGTATACTTGACGAGCTTGAGAAGATTCTCAAAATTCCTAACTATCTCCCTGTAACGGTCTCGAGAAGGACTTATGGTGTGTGATGTGTGAAAGGCTTAGTGGGGTGCTAGCCGACCATCTTGATTGATGTCTTGATTCTACCTAGACTTCAGCAGTATTCTGTATTTGATTTTAGGCTTGTTCTTGATTCAGACTCAGATTCTTGGTCTGGAATATATCTCGGCTTATTGCTCAAATTCTGGATTCGGTTTTCGAGGATAACTTTGACCTTGGGTATTGACTTGCTTGATTGAGCCTCTTCTTTTGACTCTTTTGTTATGGATTACGGGCATAATTGTGGCCTTGGATATTGATCTCAGTTTCTCTTGATTGAGCCTTTTGTCTTTCATCATGACTCATATCCTCTTGGATTTTCTTGTTACCATGGATTTGGGTTAGACTAGCACCTTTGGTGTGAAACGGGTTGGTTTTCAGTAACACGGGTTGTTTATTGTGGGGAATGGGCTTGCCTTCTGTCATGGATTGTTAACAAGGGAGATGGTCTGGATTTGTCCTAGAATCTCTTGAGATAGGCTCGTCCTAAACTAGGGTATATTGTGGTTTCTATTGCCAGACATGGAATAGGTAAAGAAAAATGAACACGGAGTCTTAGGTCCTCTACAACATAGAACGGAACATTATCTAAGTGCACTCACATTGACTGTCATGTGTTGTTGTTATTATTTTAAAAAATGTCTCAAACCAATTCTTGTTGTCACAGGAAAAGGGTAGAGGAAGAGATATGATAGAATATGTGGATTGAAAAGTGTGCTTTTATTGAAATGGATAATAAATGTATTTAACATAGACTTGAGAAGACATGTGACTCGTGGGACAGCCCCCAGGTTGTCACTAGAAACGAAAATGGACACGAAGAAAGACACTATGACAACATTATGGGATAGAAAGCCTAAGACTCGGACTCGGACTTTGACTCGATTTCAGATCTAGACTCGTAATCATCGGCCCATGCTTGAATATTTTCTCTTCCAGCAACTGGCTTTGGCATCTGACTTTGAGCATTCACCCATTTGAGCACCTCATCCTCATCATTGGGAACATTGAAAGGGTAATAGTCAAGAAAAGTTTCTTGATAAGTGGTATATCCATGAGGATTGCTTAACCTGCCATGTGAGTTAAGGGTCGAGAGGGACAATTCTCCGCTTTCGATCATATCCTGAATGTCGTTTTTTAATTTGTAACATTTCTCTGTATCATGCCCTTTGCCTTTATGGTATTTGCAGTAGGCATTCTCATCCCAAAACTTGGATTTCTTCTCTGGGTTAGGCGTAGGTCCTATAGGCTTCAACATTCGTTGTTCCATGAGTCTCTGAAAGGCATCGACGTATCTAATATCAATGTTGGTAAATTTCCTAGGAGGTGTGCCCTTATTTTCGGAAGCCTTTGTAAATGACCTTGGAGAATTGCTAGGTTTCTTTGACGAAGGATCCATAAGGATGCCTTTATTGATTATGATTCTTGGATGAGAAGAACTAGGAATAGATTGCCCACTTATTGTTTTCTCCTTAAGACTGTCAAGTTGAGGGTTTGTCTGGACACTTTTCATCTTAAGAGGTTGAGTATCAAGCTTCTTACCCATTTCAGCAAACTGTTTCTCCATGTTGGAAAGTCGGAAGTTTAGATTATCAATGGCTCCTTCTATTTTGGAGAATTTATTGTTGAAGGTAATGGAAAGCATGAGCATTCCATTTTGGATATCTTCATCTTCGAGGACATTGATTTCTTTATCATTATGATGACTGAGGAGATGAGAACAGTCTAGAGATGATTCTTCGTCATGTTTAATGATATTAGACCCAAGAGGGTTGATCTTCTTGGATCGCTCGACAGAAGGTGGCTTAGGAAGCTTGCCCTCTTCGATCATATTTTGGATGGTGTGTTTCAAGAGAAAACACTCTTCAATATCATGACCTCTACCTTGGTGATATAAGCAGTATTTGTTGCCCTTCCAGAGGTTCACCTGTTTCTCCATAGGTGGATCCGGAGTTGGCCCTATTGGATGTAGCTTGCCTTGGGCAGAGAGTCTCTTCAAAGCATCGGCATAAGACATGCCTAAATTGGTAAGCACCCTTTGATGCCTCCCAGGTTTCCTTTCAGCTGTTTTCGGCTTTCTAGGACGATGGTTATTGCAAAAGGTAAGCTTTGGATGACCTAGACTAGAGGTTTCTCTAGGTGGCGTGTTCTTTTCCACCATTCCATTTTCAAGGGTGAGGACGCGAATGCTCAAATTTTCCACTGTAGCTTGAATTCCTAGGACCATGGCATAAACGTCTTGAAAAGACATGGTGATTGTGGCTTGAATTGCTTCGTGACCTTGCTGACTGACGGAACTTGTTGGATTCCTACTCGACAGAAATGATGTGCATTACAACTCGATTCGACATGGAGTCACGCATACTAAGGCAATAAACAAAAGGAAAGGACAAGATGATAAATCTAGACGTCGACTTGTGAATTCATGAAATGTCGTGAGCGACTTCTCGTGTTTGAATTCACGGTGCTTGACTATAATTTTAGACTCGAGTGTTGACTTTGACGGAGTGACCTCCATATGATTGACCTTTATTGACGGAATTGATGACACGTGTTGATTCTAATTTGTGTGTTTAAGGCAGACTTGACTCAAGGTTCGGGTATGTGTGTCCCGAACGTGTCCTTAGGAGAATTCAAGAAACGGATATTGGAAAGACTCGATGTGTTAGCCTCGAGTGTGTGAGTCGAGGTGTGAAAATGTTTAGATCCTAATTGAGTTGGGGTAGGGAGTCCAAAATGACGGCGTGACGCCTTAGGACTTGACTTGAATTTGAAAAGACCCAAAATGTAAAGGAAGACGAGTTTATGACTCGACAGAGTTCCGACTAGGACATAGTCGGTTTGAATTTTGACTCTAGCTTAGCCCAATTGAATTTACACATTTACATTTACACGATTCGAAAATATTTTGATTAAAACATTTTTGTTTTTTTTTTACGTTTTTTTTTTTTGTTTTTTTTTCTTGGTTTTTTTTTTACGTTTTTTTTTGGACCTTTTTTTTGTTTTTTTGTTGTTGTTTTGTATTTAGTTTTGAAATGGGTTTTAGGCCCGAAGTTTGACTCGACATTTGGACAGAGTTTCGGCTTTGTTTTGCGCTATTTTGAAAATATTTATATTTTGAAAAGGATTTTATTTTACAAAATGGTTTTGTTTACAAAATGGTGATCACATATGATAAAAACATATATACAGGCATTATAACGGGATGCTGAGTGCATTTAAAAGGGTTTTGGTTTAAAAGGGTGGGTTGCCATACCGAACAATCAAACCCGAAGTCTGTGGAGAGGCTCGTACCAAACAAGAGTAAGGCCGATTCCTAGTCCATTTCCTCAAGTAGTGAAAGTCCAAGAGTAAGCATCATGGTATGGATGACGTCAATCGCTATCCATCCTTAGGCCCAAATAAGAATTAGGACCGTTTAGACGGGACGATTGGTCGAATGGGTTGGGTTGGGCCTAGGAAGGCCGAATAAAACGGTCTAGGAAGACCGAGTTATGAAAACCGACAATTGTCTTGTACAAACTATTCCCTAACCTTGTTCAAGTTTCACCCTTGGCTACACATAAGTGTATTATCCCCAGCGGAGTCGCCAAACTGTGGACAATGGGCCCACGGGGGCGCTTGGGAAACCAGCGTTTGCATTTGTGGAGTCGCCACCAATTTTTATGGGAAATTGGAACCGTTCGAATACCTCGTGCCATGTCAAGACACAAAGTAGAGACATGAACACTAAGCAATCGTTACCCTTAGCATTCTATGTCTAGAATGACTCTCGTGGATGCCAATGAACACAGATGTTCACAGAGATCTGGAGTAAGGGGTAAGGGTACGTATTAGGAAGTTCTTTTGATCGAACACCTAATCCCGCCCGCCTCGATAGCGGCCTCTACTAATGATTAGGGAAGTTATTCGTACTCGATATATCGTCGATTATATGCATGCAATGCAACATCCAAGTTTTAATCCTAACATGTGAGAATTAACTAAGTCGGTGAGACATGTAATTAGCATACAATTAATGTCAAAGTAGGGATTAAGGTTCAATTTCATGTGAAAGCATACAAGTGATACAAAATACAATGATAAATGCAATAAAGGAAAATTACAATAAAAGAAATTACAATAATTACATCGGGTTTAGCGATTGATGTCGAAAATACCTCTAAAACGGATAATTTGGGAAAAAGAATAAAGGAACAAATTAACGAACAGATTATTAGGCGATAATACGGTTAATAGTTAATTATACGTAAGCTAATTAATCAGGTCAAGGCAGAACGGAAGTTCGAGACGAAATAAACTGAACAAAGCGCAGAGGGATCGCGCCCTTTGAAGAGGCGCGGCAGATTCTTCGCGTCTGTTCCAAGGGTGAGTTCTGGCTGTGAAGCCGGAACTGCAAATCGTTAATATTAATTGGTGAATTTAATGATCGATTATGATATTTACTCGGATGGAAATGATTTAATTCATTAATTACATGTGAGTGAGTCATAAAAGCAACGAAACATGGATGAGACGGAATTAAGATGAATTATTTATATGAATGAACGATTGATTAGTGACATGGGTGAATGAAATAAACCAAACATGATGAATTAATGAAAAATTAATGACGAATATGACAAGAGATAGATGAAAATATATCAAAGAAGTGAATTACAGAAACTCATTATGAACAAATCGAATTTCTACAACCCGGATTGATTTTTATAACGAAAACCCGCAAATATGAGATTATAAGGGATTTAAGTCGGATTTTAATGGTGAACAAAACATGTTAATGATGAATTAATAACATACGTAACATACATGTGGGATTAATATGCTATTATGGCAAAGAATTAAAGAACAAACGAAAACGAATAAAAAAAAAAGACGAATTACAGAGGACGAAGGAAGAAGAAAGGAAGCAGGAACTGCGGCAGCCTCACGAAGAGGCGCAGCAGGTACTGCGCTCCTTCGAAGAGGCGCAGCAGTTGCTGCGTCCTTTCTCGACGGTTTGTCTTATGGAAATCCGTAAAAAGAGGTTTTAAAGCACGGTTTTAGAAATCGGTTTTAATTGGTATTTTCGACGTAAACCTTACATTAATGATGATACAAAAAGTAAATAACAATAATAAAAGAGAGATTTACACCCTCAGACTTACATGTTTGACGAAACGAGAAGGACTAAGATATCGATTAGCGATGCTCGACTCGAACTATAATGCAAATATGAAAGTGCCCTCGTAAGAGGAAAACGATTAAATTAATTAAAGTTGATTGATGTGGAGTTGGTCAAATTGGTCGGTCATGCAAACGAGGCTGGTACTCAGAAGGATCCGAGCTTACGTGGTCGAAAGTTCAAGCACGTAGACGCCAAAAAGTAAGAACAAAGGTCTAGAATGCAAAGGGAGAAGAGAAAGGCGGACACTCGCGTGAGAAATATGAGGAGCGAAGGCTCCTATTTATACTAATCACGTGAAGGAATTATGGTAAGACTAGGATACGGAAGGAAAGATCCGGAAACAACCGACTTAGGTTAAAACACGGAAACTTGGACAAAAAGAAAGCCCTGGGAAAAGGCGCAGCAGGTGCTGCGTCCCTTGGAAGAGGCGCAGCACTTGTTGCGTCCTTTCCCTGGTAGGTTCCTCTGCGCGTAGAAAACGCGTTTGACAGCCTGTCGTATTTTAGGCATAACTTTCTCTACAAGACTCGGATTAAGGTGATTTTGGTGGCGTTGGAAAGCTAAGAAAGAGATCTAGAATTTTCTGTGAAATAGGCCTGACCCAAAAAAGTCGTTATCACCTCGTAAAACAGGCCTAAAGTTCGGGTTGTCATTTTAGCCAAATGAAATGCACATTTTGTAATGCAAACTTTTAGTTTAGCCTAATGAAGTGACATGGGACTCGAAATGAGATATAACCATAACATTTTATGACATCCTAACCTTAGGTAGAGAAGCACATTGCTTTGACTCGGGATTTGACGGTTTTAGGAAATGAAGACGATTTTTGACCCGGAATCTAAATGAACTCTAATTACTGCCAAAACGACCGTAATGACACCTAGATGACGACCATGAGGTAGAAATTAATATTTGAGCAATCACTTGACGATAAACTTACGAACTGTCACAAATCGTTCCGCGTACCAAACATGCGGCCCAATCATCACCGAGTGGTTTGCGAGAGGTGCAGAAATGAGGTATCTACAATGTGCACTTTAATGAACAGGGTTATCGCTCTTTGATGAGCGGGGCTTAGGTGGGGATTGGCTTTGGTTCCCCGCTGGCGGCGAGGATTACCTGTTGCGATGGGTAGTCTGGAAGGGCTTCACACTTTGGTGTGTAGTCGGTTACTATGTGAGATCGAAAGTTTGGAGGTGGATGATGATCAGCTGGTTGCCTTTTTGTACTTGTCTTATTTTGATTATGCAGTAAACTTATCCCGGTATTTGTTTTAAAAACTGTAATGATCCATTCGGTGATGGTGAGCAGTTATTGAGCAGGTATGAGATAGTTTGCGCGAGGGATAGCTGGGATGGAGTCATCACGTGTCACTAGAGTCTTCCACTGTGTCTTGTACTTATATTTCTTTCAGTTGGTTTGATATTTTGGAACAGATGTATTTCACTTTAAAGTTTTGGGTTTTGGATATGTAATCACTTAAACTCATTTACTTAAGTATGTTCTTTATGGTCAATTTAATATACATTGCCTCGGGTAACCGAGATGGTGACGGTCTCTCATGCTAGGGTGGTCCTGGTAAGGCATCTTGGTATGCAGGGGTGTCACAAAGTGGTATAAAAGTGACGATTTTGGAACTTGTAACTAAGGAGCCCAATGAATATAGAGAGTCAAATTAAAATGAACCCGGATAGGAGTTGTTAGGAGCTAATGCAAAGACTTGGGAGACGTCCTAAAGTCGCAAACTCGCCCTACAACTTTAAACCGGTCACTATGGGGTGTCATGGGATCGCTATGTATTTACTTCTGTTTATATGAGTATGTTGGATGGGTGTTGTGTGGTTGAATGGAGGTGTGGTGGAAAATATGAAGGTAATTGTTTATGATAATATGAATAGTGGTTGGGATCGCTACTAGTTTACTATTGTCGATATGCATATGATTAGATTAATATGGTGGATGAATAATTGTATGAATGCGTTGTATGAATATGATCGATGAATTGGTTTGAAAAGATGAAGTAAATAATTGCATGAGAATATGAAATTCATGTGGAAAACATGTTTATGTGGTGGAAGTGGATTTTCTACTGTTACTATGTTAGTAATATGCGAATAGGGGATATATGTCGTATATTATGTTATTGTTTTTACGCAAAGTTATAGAATAAAAGCATGTGGGTAGTACATGATTGATAAGTTGCATATTGTATAAGCATGATGGGTGCTATTGTTTGGCTTTTGTAGATAGTAACATATGGTTAAGGATACTGGTTTTATGAGTATTAAGTTGTTGTTTTTTACATTATTGTTGTTTAAGTTGTCTGGAAGTAAAAATCTAGTAGTTATGTTGTCCGATTATAGGGAGGTTGTCTTTAACTGTTATAACTTGAGATTTATATATGATTTAGATGTGATTCCAATTGGAGGTGATAGGTTGTTCTTTTACAACTATAGGTCACACGCCCAAAATGACCACGTAACGAGTGAGATATGGTTGTTTTACGAAAACTAGACGTTGTTGAGAACTGTGATAATACTCGACCGAGTAGGCTCTACTCGGCCGAGTATCATTTATACTCGACCGAGTAACCCATATTTAACCGAGTAATCTTTCCGTGATAATCCTGTTCAGCTTCTGGAGTCGTGAGCTCGGCCGAGTAGTCTCATTACTCGGCCGAGTGTCCTGTACTCGGTAGAGTACGTCATGCACTCGACCGAGTATCTCTTTGGGCGGTTTTTTTGAGTCGACGGCTACATTCTTACACATGTTTTGAGTAGTAGGTTATGTGCACATGTATGTTTTCGGTCATAAAGAATTCTTTTATATATGTGACGGTCTTGGTACGTAAGTTACCAAATGTTATGATATGGAGAATGCCGGGCTTATAAGGGGATATGTGTTGGATATGAAGGACATGAGTTATATGTGGTTATGAGGGATAGTGGAAAAATAAAAGGGAAGATTGATGAGCTAATCGAGGCAAGGAGCATGTTTTGTGAGATATGGTGAGTGATATAGTCGTGTGTTGAGTAATATGAAAGTAAGTGTATATGGGCAAGGGTGATGTAAGTGTAAAGAAACGTGAGAATGAAAGATTGAAATGAAGGATGTAAATAGTGATAACTTGAGAGGTGTAAGGACTTATGGAGAGAGATGGTTAGGATTTTATTGGTTAAGAATATATATGTGATGAAAGGTTGTTGTACAGGGATGGCGAAGAGGGGTATATAGTGAACTTAGATGGAGTTATGTCGTGATGTGGATTTGTAGATAGTGGCTGAGTTTGGGAATTTGGATTATCGAGAGGTGAGCCTAGTGTCTAATTCTTTGGACAATTTAACGGTATGAGGTGCATTTTTGGTTTTCTAGGAACACGAAAGGGAGATACAACTAATTAAAGGATAACCGCTAGTTGTGTGGATTTGATGGTGACAAATGTGAGTGAGTAGTATGATGCGAGAGGATCAATGATAAGAAAGAATGAGAAGATATTGATATGAATTAATGGAATTTGAGTTACGGAGAAACAAGAAGGTAATCGGATTACTAAAGAGTTAGGTAGAAGAAGGAAGGAGATTAATTATTAATCGGTATTATTAGATGGAAGTAAGTTGGGAGAACGTTGACCAAAGTTATGGGACATGAAAGTAAGGAATCATTGAAATGCACGATAGCATCATGAGAGGATGTGAGTTAATAATTATATAGGAGTTCAGAACGACATGTTAGCCGTGAGTTTCGAGGTATTAAGGGAGTAAGAAGCTGGCATAGTGTTTACACGATATGAGATTTTGGTGGAGAGTTAGGTGACGATGCAATAAAGGATAGAATTGGAAATAATGTTGAGGTAAATTTTATTGATGGATTTGATGTTCGTTATTTGGGATGATAACAAAAGAGATAAAACGGATTGTTATATTAAGAAGTGATAGTAAGAGAGTAGTTGCATGAAAGATGGTGGTGTTGTAGTGTTGTCACTAGTGGTTAAGGATGATGTTAAATAGAGAAGATAGCCATTCTAAAGAGGTTGATTTTTGTGGAGGCCAGGTTGATATGTATGGTTGTGAGGGGGTATGAAATGTGATTATAGGAGGCGGGTGCTAGTAGTTGAGTATTAATGGTATAGTTACATTGTCAGTAAGTTATAGTTATGCGAATGGGAGAATGTAATAGGAGGGGCATATGAGTTAAGCACGGGTGAGAGGTAACCTTTATCAGGTGGTAACTTACGTGATCAGGATTGGCTAGTCAGATTCAATTATGGGTCCATGATATGTGTAAATGTTTGTGTGAGGTTCTGACCTCATGAGTCATGGTATGGATAATATTCATAAGGTTAGTATATGTGATTCCATGTAATATGTTGCGTTTTGATCTAGTAAAACGGTTTTAAGAAAGTCTTCTGGTCAAGGAGGTCGTAGTGAGTCAGTGTTTATGGGATAAGTTGCGATGGCTATCGATGTGGTTGTTATGCACCCGGCATGGTAATTTGTGTTGTGATACGAGTATTTCCGTGTTGTCATAGATTGTTGTTTGTTTACTGTTGTTTCCTGTCAGTGTCGGTCGGGGCATATAGACTGTTGTTTTGTTTACCGATGTTTCTTACAAGTGTCGGCTTGGGAGTGAGAATAGAGTATGATATGAAAGAGAGTTGGATATGGTTCTGTTGTTGTCATGGCATAGTAATATTCTGTTAATGGGACACAGTTGGGAGAGGTTTTTAGAGTACTTCTAATCTTTTTTTAGATGAGGCGTTGGTGGACATAGTTATGGCAAGAGAATTGTGGAACATGTGTGGTATTGAACTGAAAACTACAAGTGGTTTATAACCCTTTTTATTGGGACTTAGTATCATGTTAAGTTATGGGTGAGTTTTGTGGTAATAAAAGAAATGAACTTGAGAAGCTAATGTGAGTGTGTGTAACGGTTGTGGATCGTGAGTTATGATCGTGGAGATGAGTGTGTGTGTGTGTGTGTGTGTGTGTGTGTGTGTGTGTGTGTGTGTGTGTGTGTGTGTGTGTGTGTGTGTGTGTGTGTGTGTGTGTGTGTGTGTGTGTGTGTGTGTGTGTGTGTGTGTGTGTGTGTGTGTGTGTGTGTGTGTGTGTGTGTGTGTGTGTGTGTGTGTGTGTGTGTGTGTGTGTGTGTGTGTGTGTGTGTGTGTGTGTGTGTGTGTGTGTGTGTGTGTGTGTATATATAGAAGTATGTCGTTTTGCGGTAATATTGAAGAGTTGAGGCAGTGGTTATGCTGAGGATTTTATGGTATAGGGTATATGGAGTGCAGACTGAATTGAAGTATGAGGACTGTTAGAGAAAGAGAGCCCTGAATATAGGAATGGTTGTAGGTGTTGAGGTTATAGTGGGTTATCGTTGACATGCGGTGGTAATGAGGATTATGCGAGGTATAGCAAATGACCTAGTATTAGTGAGGTACGAGGACATAACATTTATCTTAAGAGGAGTAGGATGCGACATGAGAGTTTGATAGTCATACAGGTTGCAATTGAAAGTTTGAGTGTTGGTGTAGAATAAGGATGGATTTGTGTGATGGTCGATTTTATTACAGGTAATGGCAGTGCTTGTAGTAGTATGATGTTTAGGAGTGTGAGTAAACTTCGATAGTGTTAGCGGATTATGTGATGATGTATATGTGTGTGAGTAAACTTCGAGGACGAAGTTCGTTTTAAGGGTGGTAGAATGTAACATTCCGTTTTGGTGGTTGATCTTGTCTGGTGGATTGTCTTGGTATTGAGTTTGCTAGTGAGCGTTATGGAAGTAAGACAGAGTTGGCAACATTTATGTTGTGGGTATTCGATAGTACTATGGAGTTAGTATTGAGAGACTATGTTGTAGTTGCGATGATATCGTGAGCCATATTGTGGAAGTAAGCGTGGTTGGTAGACTTAGTGTTAGGTGTCCATGTTTTATAGGTTGGGTTGGAACTTCGGGGACGAAATTTTTTTTAAGGAGAGAAGACTGTAATACTATAGTTTTCTAAGTCTGTTACTCGGGTGAATATGGCTTACTCGGCCGAGTAATGCATCATGTGTTTCTGGTCAGGCTACTGTCCAGGAATACTCGGCCGAGTATGGTAATACTCGACCGAGTAGGGGATACTCGGCTGAGTATACTTTATACTCGACCAAGTACCCGGTCTGTTACGGGTTATTTCCGCGGTTTTGATTAAAATGATTAGAGATTATATATAAGTCGTTTGTCAGTTTCTAAAGTCATTTCTTCCAAAACCTAAACTACGTTTCATTCTCCTCTAATCATCTTCATCAATTCCAAGGCAAAGGTCGTTGATTGTGGGTTCTGGCATCTTATTCCGTATCAATCGCCATAGTAAGTGTCTTATCTTTGTCGATCTATTATTGTTCTTATAAGTTAGCAAACCCTAGTTTGGGTTAATTTACGGGTTTAGGGTTTTGGTCATCGTATGTGTTGTTGATTTTTAATTATCGTGTTGTAGGTGATGATGTGTTACTCCTTGTGCATTTCTATGATTGGCTGCGGCATAAGAGATTACAAGAAGGTAAGGTTTTCCTACTCAATTTCCTGTTTAATTGATTTAAGAATATGTTGTATTGTGTACGATTGATTGTCTGCTGATCATTGTTGGAGCGTTGGTGTTGGTGTGGTTGTGATGGTTGTTGAGTGGAGTCACTTGTAGGAGTGGCTTCACGCCCTAGTTTCGCCCTCTGTGGAACTCGCCACATAAGGGGATGTGCACATTAATGAACATGGTTATCGCTCGTTGATGAGCGGGGCTTAGGTGGGAATGAATTGGATGCGGTCCCCCACTGGCGGCGAGGATTACCTGTTGCGATGGTTAGTCTAGCAGGGCTACACACTTCGGTGTGTAGTCGGTTACTATGTGAGATCGGGAGTTTGGAGGTGGATGATGATCAGCCGGTTGCCTTTTTGTACTTGTTTTATTTTGATTATGCAGTAAACTGACCCAGGTATTTGTTTTAAAAACTGTGATGATCCATTCAGGATGGTGAGCAATTATTGAGCAGATATGAGATGGTTTGCGCGAGGGATAGCTTGGATGGAGTCATCACGTGTCATTAGAGTCATCCGCTGTGTCTTGAACTTATATTTCTTTCAGTTGGTTTGATATTTTGGAACAGATGTATTTCACTTTACAGTTTTGGGTTTTGGATATGTAATCACTTAAACTCATTTACTAAAGTATGTTCTTTATGGTCAATTTGATATACATTGCCTCGGGTAACCGAGATGATGACGGCCTCTCATACTAGGGTGGTCCTGGTAAGGCACCTTGGTATGTGGGGGCGTCACACCGACCCTCCCAATCTTGCTAAATAATAAAGAAATTAAAACAATATTGTAGGGGACGGGCTAGGGCCAAGCTGAACCGACTTGGCCCTACCCTTGCCACAAACTGATTCAAGGCCTGGGCCAAAAATAAGGTAGGGTAGTTTTGGCACTTTATGCCAAAAGTGGATGTTGTTAATAAATGAGAATATATAAGACGATTATATAAAAAATCTCCTATCTAATAAAAGAATAAGTCATCACAAATTTTTCCTATAAACTGCATATTCATAAATAAGGGGAATTATTGACAATTTTGTAAATCGGTAGGCTCGGTAGCACAGACACTTCTCCAAATCAATCGTCCGTGTCCGACACCGTTTTGGACACCGACACTCCTCGGACAAATGCCGAAACGTGTGGGACACCAATAAAGCCGTGTCTAACTTTTTACATTTATTCGGACACGTGTCCGATGCGTGTCCATGGTATTTGGGCCGTGTCTGATGCGTGTCCATGACATTTGGACATCATTTGGAGTGACTGATGTTCTTTAAACGAGAAATGAGATGTCGAAAGACATTGATTAGAAGATGCGTTTGGATGGTAAATGAAAATGAGTTATAATTAAGGGTAAATTACCTTCACTTATTTAAATCTCCTATATACTAAGAGAATAAAAATTTCTCTAAAATTTTCCCTGCAAAAAGAATCCGGTTAAATAAGGAAACAAGTCTTTATTTTATTAAATTATAAGGGCTTGCTTAGATTGAGGGTAAAAGGAGGGAAATGAATAATGGAGCGACAGGTAAGATGCATTTTTCATGTTTGGTATTATAATAATTATTCACCTGCCAAATCTATTTTCAGGTAACTCATTACCCAAGTAATTAACTTCGCTAGTAATTATCACCTGATTGAAATTTTGGTTTTGATATATACAACCCAATGAGTTGTATGTAAGGAACTAAATATGAAAAGAAGTTCTTAAGATATGCATTAATTGCATTGGGTTGTGTATAATTTAATCTTGAAGCCTTAACTTAATACCAAATATGAAAAGTATTAAATGTTTAAATACAACCCAATGGGTTGTATATATCAAAACTCTTATAATTTTCCCCTTGACTATTTCATGGGCTCCAGCCTCCAGGCAAGCCCTAAGTGATATTAGTTTTATGACAAATATTCATTAAAAGTATTTAAGAAAATTTATAAATTGAAATCATTACTTTTGTGTCAAAAAATTTATAATCATTAAAATACACATTTCATGATTTCACTCATTTCTTTTTAATTTATTAGTATTGCAGTTCAATTTTTTTTCTCATATTATAACTAAATGTTTATAATTATAAAATATACTCATCCTATTCAGTCTATAGTTATAAAAATTTCTCTTTAACATTTAGAATTTTATTAAATTTTAACGGTTTTTCCCATGGTACCCTCGAACTATGGCAGAATACACATGGTACCCCTCATTTTAAGTTTCTACATATGGTACCCCTGTGTTTACCTTTTTCCTTCCCATAATACCTGTTGCCAAACTTCCATCATCACTCCGTTACTTATCTGACTAATAACCTTTTTTTTTGTTATTTAATACACTAATCCTTCATATTATACACTAAACTAACTTTAATATCTAAATTCCCAAACCACCCATTATCATCATCTTCTTCTTAACTCCCGCCACCTACCCCGCCCTCGTTGACCACCGCGCCGACGCCACCATGCCGACGTCGCCAAACCAGTCCGTAACCCATCACTGCCGCCTCTTTCCTCTTCCTCCCACCACTCTGTTAAACAAATAAATCAGCCACCATTAAAACCACTAGATTAATTAACAGAATATGAGGAGAGTTTTATTCAAATTATTCTCTTGAGGAATTCATGGACGTAGCAATGGTTGAAGTGAAAGAGGAAGAAGCTCATAAAGAGGAAGACGTGGAAGAAAAATAGCCAAGCCAACAAGCCAAGAAAGGTTAATCTTTCATCTGAGAGAATTAAATGGGAAGGAGAGCCTACTCAGAAAACCTCAATTGGACGTTTTTACAAACAAGCCACTGTTCACGGAGATTTCGTTTTTGTTGGGGGTTTTGTGCTTGTTGAAACATCTGAGTCAGAGGAGTCACTCTCTATTTATCTAGTGGAATCTATGTATGAAAAATCTTTTGGGAAAAAAATGGCTCAGACTGTTTTAGGAACTGCTACCAGTGAGAGGGAGGTATTCTAGAAAAATAGTTGCCTGGACTTTGAATTAAAAGATGTTAGGGATAGCACAGTGGTTCAAATTCGCCAGAAGTTATGGAGGTATCAAATTCGCCAGAACCTCATTAATCGACTCCAGATCGCACTTCGCAGAGAATCACCACATAAAATTCCTTTTCTTCTACCCTTTAAAATTACTACTTACCTCCATAATCACCACATAAAACACCACAAAATCCGTCCTTGAAGCATGAAAAATTTGTCCCCTCCCTTCAAGACACCAGATCTGGTCGTTCAAGGGTAGTGTCGTGGGTCTAAAACGTGTCGTCGATGAGGAAGAAGAGAGAGATACGTCGTCGGTGAGAGGGCGTCATCAATAGTGGTGGTGAGATTGGATGGTGTCATTGGTTGTGGTGGTTGTGGGTCGCCCGTGGTGGTGTGGTGGTAGTGGTGGTGGTGGTGGAAGAGGGGATAAGTGAGATTAGGTTTGAAGATCTAAAGGAAGAAGATGAAGATTAGGGATTAAGATATGCGTTATGGGTAAAAGTAAGAGATAATGAATTGTTTAAAGAGGTAAACTAACGGCGTTATGACGGAAAGTCTGCTAAGGGTATTTTGGGAAAGAAAATGGTAAATACAGGGGTACCATATGTAGAAACTTAAAATGAAGGGTACCATGTGTAATCTGCCAAAGTTCGAGGGTACCATGGGAATTTCAGTAAATTTAAATAATGTGTCCCCTGTCCTAAATTTCATGAGATGTCGTGTCACATGTCTGTGTTCGTTTTGGTGCTACATAGTCAATAGGAGAAGAAATTTTATACTCCTCAGACTTTCCGTTAGCGATCTTCGCGCTAGTAGATTTTGACTAAAATAATAATGCCCTCCATGTTTCCTCTCAAAAAAAAGTGCATTCACTAAACAAGTAAACTAATAATTACGGAGTACGGTTTATTTCATTAAGTTATTATTATCTTTTTATCAAATTATATTATTTTCACTAAACTTTAAACAATAATATTTTAACTAAAATAAATTTGTTATAAACTATAAATTGTTAAGTCTTTTATTGATGTTATTATTATATAATGACTTGACCTATATCCCGTATAAAAAACAAAACTATACATCGTTGTTAATATTTTCGTGACAAAAAAAAGTTTCATAAATTTATAAATTAAAATAGCTATAAAAATTATTTTGATTAAAATACATTTTACATTATTACTCAAATCTCTTGATTATTTTGAGTTTTTACCTTTTTTTATTATCAACACATAATAAAATAATGAGAAATGTGAATAATTAATGAGCTACCAATTTTATATGGGTTTTTCTAGAAACAGAAAACTCAAATGTGAACACAAACTAGTTTTGTAAAGAAACAATTTGAAATCCAAAGACACATACTACTTATAAATTTGTATCGAAAATATTTTATTCTAATTTTACATTATTATATTCTACTTACGTACAATTTACTTCCAGAATATACTCACTAATTGATGAACAAGGCCTTAAATCTTTGTCAAGATTTTGTGTATACAAATATACAATGTACCCGAGTATACAACTAAAACATGTTCATCATATTCCATTGAATGTTATTTTCGAAAATTTGTTTCCATGTTGTTAGAGTATATATATTCGATTGTTAACATTAATTAATTCACAAATCAAGCCTCCTTAATCGAAAGTTCCAAGTTCTTAATTTCTCTAATCAAGATGACTTCAAATCAAAACACAATTATTATATTCTTCATCATACTTTCAGCGTTTCTTTCCTATACTTTAGTACAAGCTAGTGACCAAGCACTCATCCAAAGAATGTGTAGCGCCACCGACTTTCCGGTCAGCTGTAAGAAATGCGCCAATACTACTACAGCTTTTGACATCAAGGATGACATTAGTCTCATTGTAGCCATGCTTCGATGCTCACAATTCACCGCTCAGGTACTTGAAATCGACACACGTCGCATGAGGTACAAAACCGATATCAAAGTAACGAATGCGCTTAATGCTTGTCTCCCTCATTTGCATATAATCGGGGATAATACCGAGTATGTTCGCAAACAAATCGTTAGTAGAATGTTCGCCGCCGCGAATAAGTTGATCGACGAGTTGATGTTTAAGGAATTAGATAATTGCAACACAATTATTCAAGATGCAAAAGTTACAGTACCACCTCTATTTTGGACAGACATGGTTAACACTAGAGCTGCTTATAAGACTACTTCTGAGTTATTGGCTAATGCCAAGGCTTAATCAATTTGCTAGCATGTTATACAATTACACAAAACAAGTTTTATTTGTACGGATTTTCTAACATGTGCCCTTAGGGCACATGATAATAAGCTAAATAGGGAAATATTGTTGAAAATATTTCATGATAAATTAGAGTTGAAACTCATATTTACCATAATTAGTGTAATAATCTTAATAATCTTGAAAATTTTCCCCCATTTAGCTTATTATCATGTGCCCTTAGGGCACATGTTAGAAAAACCGTTATTCGTAATACAATATTAAATATAGAAAATTATATCATGCTTCAATTTGATAAAATTTCATGTTTTACCGTGCTTGATGGTTGTATTTTGGCTCGGAATTCATCAATTGTTACGTTTCTTTTTTTTTTTTTTTTTATGCTCAGATGATCTAAATTAGACCTAACCAAATAACCGGGCCAAGCCAGCCCGACCCTCGTCAATTATAATACCGTCTTTAGTGTTTTCAGAGATGTTTATCCCACAAATTATGACGAAGTAAATGTGACTATTTTTTAAACAAAAGTAATTATTCGTAAATAATTATGTACTAGTTGAAAAGCCCGTGCGATGCACGGGACTCCCATTAGGGTCATCTTTATAAATATACACAAATTCTCATTGAAGACATGACATATCCGTCACAAGCTGAAGACGGATACCATTTTACCTCACAATGTACCCACTTTTTCTCTCTCTGCAACACTATTCATGTGGTCCCCTTTCTCCACTAACCCATTTTGTTACCATTTTATCTCACAAAATATCCGTCACAAATGGTAACCCGTCACAAGGGAGACCAATTGATAAATATATTCTATAGTTGATAAAAGAAGTTCAATAATGGTTAAATCATTGATAAACAAAAATTCGTGGTTGGGATAGTTGATCAATGAACTATTGGTGCTTTTAGCATAGGAGTTTTGTCATTTAGTAGTTATTATTTCAGTTGTAAAACATCAAATAACATAGTAAGAGTATGTAATTAGTTTTTCCATTATTGTTATAGAAATCATTGGTTTTAGTTAAATACTCTCTCCTATTCCGGATAACTGTCCCATTTTGAAATGGCACAGGAATTAAGAAAGTGAGTGAATATACGGAAATGGACAGTGAAAAGTACTAATAGGATGGGTTAAGGGTTGGTTGGGTTGTAAATAATGAAAAATAACAAGGGTAGTATAGTCATTATGTAAGAAAAAAACATTACAAAAAAGGAACAATGGGACAGTGATGTGAATAGACGGAAATGGGCAATGAGACAGTTATCGGGAATAGGAGGGAGTACAAAACATTATCTCCATAAATATAGTGAAGCTCACCAAATGAACCGCCCTTAATAACTGAGACAGACCTTTATGAGTTCTGCAAATTATTTTAACCTATAACAACTACGTAAAACTAAATGGTGTTACGTAAAGCAACAAGTATCATAAATATCTATATTTAGTGTGTTTAGAGAAATGTTAGATCTCCTATAGCAAAAGTTTACCTTGACTATCTACAATTAAGAGAGTGGTTTGCTCTTTATATACCTTCTCGTAAAATCAAATCCATACTAAATTCTAATAAAATTAGTAGTCTCTAAACAACAGTACAAAAATATTTGTGATTTTATTACATAGAATGCATGAGGCTCCCATTAGGATCATATTTAACAATATGCATGTTAAACGTTCTAAGAATTTGTTGAACAACAGATTGCAAACGTTGGTTTACATTGTCATGGTTTGAAGTCAATTAAGTTGATAAAAAATAAAGTCCAACTATCTTGAAAATCGAAACATAGAAAATTTTTGGGTTGATTATTGATGGATCATCAATCCCTTTAACTTAAAAGCTAATCCTTTTTGTATTAACTATATCAGTTGTATAGCATCCGAAGACACAGTTATGTTATGTAATTAGCTATTTTTGTTGTTGTACGCGCCACCGATTTTAGTTAATTTAAAACGTCATTCCTAAAATGTGGTTTAATTCCATAAAATGAACATGTGATAACTGAGGTCGATTTTATAAGATTCACAAATTAGATTAACTTACAACATTTACGAATATTCCATTTTGTATACGACCATGTAAATGTTGAATGGTGGTACGCAAAACGTGTATCTCAACTAGACCCGGCAAAAGCAACCCGACCCGATTGACCCGACCCGAAAAGACTGACCCGAGACTCGAAGTGACCCGAAAACCCGAATTGACCCGACCCAACCCGAACATGACCTGAGCTTTCTTGACCCGTAATGACTCGACCCGAAAATAACCCGATCCGAAACCACCAAACCCGAAAATGACCCGACAAAATATAACTCTAATTGAAAAGAAAAGGCTTGAAATGACTTTTTCTCTCTTATTCATTGACCCGAAAATGACCCGACCCGAAACAACTCGACCCGCTTGACCCGAAACAGACCCTACCAACAACCCGAAACAGACCCGAAACCCAAAATGACCTGTCCCGATCCGAATTAACCCGAAATCAATGAGAGACCCGAACTGACCTGACCCGAACTGGCCCGACCCGAACCCGACCCATTGACCCGTTTTGCCAGGTCTAAATTCTCAATTATATATGTAGCCTATTTGGAGGATTTTTGTTAGATCTCTAAACAATAAAAAATTATTTTTGACTATTAACCATTAAGACTGGTTGTTCCCTATGAATTTCATGTAAAATATATAATACGAAATTTAATTTTTTAGATGTGAGATATATTTTTAAGTGAATTAACGGTCAAATTTTGCAAAGTTTGACCTCCAAAAAACAAATCAGGGTAAATAGATTAGTTTTAGATTAATTCTAATAAAATTATTATATAACTCATTTTTGTTTATTTGAAATGTTATCTATTCACAAAATCAAGTCTCGTTATCTTATATTGTTATTCTACTCTTTATTTATAATAACAAAATGAACAAATTTTCAAAAATAGTTTCAATTTTAAGAAAATTGCTTCAAATTACTAAATATATACGTACAATCGTTTTTCTTCTTAACCAATATATATGCAATTAGGGTTTTTAGCTTAAGGTCAAACTCTTAAGTTTGACCTAATTTATTACACTAAGGAGTACTTTATATTCAACTAAACTCTTATGGGATACCCCATAGTTAACTATAAACAAAAAAAAAATGATTATTTCCACTTTGGTGCCCTAAGGTTTAGCCTAATTTTACTTTACTGCCCTGAGGTTTGCATAATTACACTTTGGTGCCTTGAGATCTACTTCCCACTTAAGTGACCTATACATAGCATTCTTAATATTTTATACTCCCTCCATCATCATCTTTTATCTCCCCGGCCACTTCTCTAATATATGTGAGAGAATTTTATTGAAATGAGAAGATAAAAGATAATGGAGGGAGTACTAAAAAATATTTTGAACATAACAAATCAGGCATTTTTTGCAATATTACTATTTTGTATGCAGTTTAACATCCAATTATGCACTTCATTTTACTGAAAATATAAGTACTTAAGATAAAAGTTCACTATTAAATGTTTTAGGCCACCAAAATGAAATTTTATTCAAAACTCAAGTTAACAAAGTAGAAGTAGTCGAAACCTTATGACACTAAAGTGGAATTATGCAAACCTCATGGCACTAAAGTTGAATTAACCCAAATCTCAGGGACCAAAATGGAAATTTTTCAAAAAAAAAAACACCTTTGAAAAACTATCGTAAAAACTATTGCACTTTTTAATATACAATCAATACATGACAAAGTAATAACCAGCCATTCGCAAACCGTGGTAAATAATTAAGTGAATAAAAACATTAAAAAGTAAAAATTGATCTAACTGCATAATTTTGTATATTTCGCAGTTCAATACATTTTTAACATCTATTATGGATTTGATATGAATTTGAAACCAGTTTGAAAAAAAAATTGGTGATATAATAGTATATTATATATAGTTCTCACAATTTGTATATATATTTACACTTATTTATTCATAGTTAGCTGGTTCTTGAATTATTAGTCTGCATAAAATCGAAATTCTTGACTTAATGACTTTGTTCATTTGTATTTAATTTTTTGGCTCATTTGACAAAATCGATATGAGACTTATTTAATATTTTTAAATGGTAGCTCAATTTTTTTTAATCTTATGTGAATATTATTGGTAATCTAATCATACAAATTTGATACATTATAGAAAGTCAGAGTTAAAACTATTTCATGCCATCGTTGAAGTTCTTTATTTCTAATTTTGTCATTGTAGAAATTTTTCTCTGTCAAATGCCAAGTAAATATCATTCTTGACCACTTTTTCCTATTATGACATATTACTTTTTCATGAAGTATTTTTTTAAAAATAAAGTTTAGCTTTTTCCTAAGGTTTTTGTGTAAGACAATTACAAGTTTGGTTATAATTACCAACTCGAATCTTTTGTAAATCTTTTAAATATTCAAAAAAGTTTCTAAATAAAATTATCTTTATTACTACATGAATTTCACCAAATATTTAAAATCGAATAACTTAGATTTTTGACAATATTTATATTTGTAAAAAATTAGGATCTCTTTTTTTTTCTCACAAATATTAATTATATGTTTATTAAATATATAATTTTGACACTTTTATACGTTTATTATATGACTTTTTTTTACTTTATAAATATTTTTAAAATAAATATTCTTTACAATCTATTATTATGTTAGTAAAGAATCATCGATAAATTATTAGATCCACTTCCATTAGTATTTTTTTTCTTATAAAATATTAGATTTACTTCTATTAGGATTACTTTATCATAAATTATTAGATCTACTTTGATTAGGATAATTTTATCATAAATTATTAAGAAGAAAAAGCTAAATCTACACTTATTAGGAATTCCAAAAACGTTGGACTCTCTAATATCGCTCGAAAAGTTTCTACTTTATATATATATATATATATATATATATATATATATATATATATATGATTAGATAATAATTACATTTTATCATAAAATCGCCACCGTTAGGTTTTATTTATAATTTCTACAAATAATCAAGAAGAATCATATCATATATATATATATATATATATATATATATATATATATATATATATATATATACAAATGCGGGATCCTATGAGTCCGGGTTTTAAATGAGTTCGTCCTATCATTTTACACCGTCGGATCTAATACTGTTCAATGCGCCAGATTGCGCCACGTTAGACTGAGTAGTAAACAAAACCCTCGCAACGTCCTTTTCTTCCTTTCTTTCTCTCTCTCTCTCTAAATATCTCACTAAAAACTATCCCCAAAATCAACTATGAATAAAATTTACCGAGAAGGTTGTTGAAAAGTCACCATTGCAATTCTTCATCTTCTTCTAACTTTGATTTCGATTTTGATTTCAATGATCACAGACATTCCGATTTGCGATTCTATCTCGATTTCATCCTCAATAGTATTATCCTAATAAGCTTGCGTAAAATAGGTAAATTTCTATCATTTGATTCAAATTGTATTTTTGCGATTTTAGTTTTACGAATTCGATTTAATCTCCCTCAGTTCGTATAGATTAGAGCTTTAACTTATATATATTGTTATTAAATCTTTCATTTTACAGAATTGTATGATATTTTCTTACTTTTCTCGCAATTTTTTGTTTGATTGATATCCGAATGGACTCTCGCTTCGTTGATTTAGGTTTATAGAATGTTTGATTGAAAAGGAATCATCGATTGCTAAAGATAATCTTTGGAATAGCATGGTAAATCATAGGGTTGTGATTGTCTATACTTTGATTTTATGTAACATGATTGTTACCGTTTTTATTGTGATATGAGTAGCCTGACTTAATTGTCATAGGTAATTTGTTGCGATATGAGTACAAGTATTGAGCTCTAGGTATTTGTCACTTTAATCGTAAATAATATGAATTTTTTACTTGAATTTGTGATGTAGTAAAATCAAAGTCAAAATTCGGGATATGTCCTTAAAATTGTCCTTAAATTTGTTATGTCGTAAAATCAAAGGTGAGTGTGTTCTACAGATAGTATATGAAATTAGTTAGCAAATCATTGGAGTAACACCATTTACTCTATGAAATAACACACTTACAATATTAGAATAACACCCCTGAAATTTGGAATTCGGGATATGTGAAACCTCAAATTATGCGTCTTTCTTATGCTACTAGAGCACCAGAACTAATGTTACTAATGCATATGCTACACAACGTGACACTGAATTTGTCCCGTTATTGTTGTAGCGCTAGAGAAAACTTGAATGAAGTATCAAACAGATAGACGTTAAAGTGCCTAATATTTGTTGTCATTGTAAAGTATTTAATTTGAACGAATTCCATATCTTATGAGTATTTGTTCTTTAATATTTTTAAAAGCCAATTAGCTCAAATGGTAGAGCATTGTGCAATGCACAAGATGTGGGTTCAAATCCCATATTGGTTATTGAATACTAGTGTTACACTAGGGACAAACTAGTGTTATTCTAACGATAAGTTAGTGTTACACTAATGATAAATTAGTTCCGGTAAAGTACCAGTGGCTTTTTGTGTAATGTCTAATTGTACCCGATTTTTAAAATATTACGCCTTGCAATTCTACTTCGAATAGGACATGATTTGCATAGTTGTTATATATTTGCCTTGATTTGCATAGTTGTTATATATTTGCCTCTAAAATCTTTGCTCGCTTCAACGTGTGGAATTGGATCATGGACGACGTCCTTGCACACCCAATTTTGTTTATGGCTAACTCGTCCTCAATTTTGCACGCTCGAGTATGATTGCGACTTACTATTCCTTAATGTTAATGAATTGCTAGCATGAATTACTATCAATGCTTACGTTAACTAGGCTATATGGGATTCGAACTCATACCTTTGTGCATAGTTTGCACATTGCTCTACTATTTGAGCTAATAGCCTTTCATATATATGCAAAAAAAAAAAAAAAAAAAATGAACAAACTAAGGGAAACCTGGAGGTAATACTATACAATTGGTACTTTTTAAAATGTATAGAATAGATGTTGAATCATAGAATCCTTCTAGGCCTAATGTCACCAGGTGTTTCTCACCGATTGTTTTAATTTACTCTGACATCTCCTTGATCCAATCCTGCATTTGCATATCAAGATGACGTTTCAGAAACACGGCAACAATATAAAGGAGCATGAAAACTATTCTACTATAAGGTGGATCAAGAACTCACTTGAAGTGTGTCTCCTGAAAGATAAAATGCGCACCATGGTTCATTAATCAACTCCCAAGCAAGTATAATTGGATCATCTCGGTATTTATTCCCGTGATGCTATTCTTCCTTGTAAGCACTCTGAACAAGTTTTAGAAAAGCAATAATCATACCTCATTATGTATAAAGTTGAACTACATAATTAGCATCCGGAATTAATGAATAGTGTGGATGATAGAGTGGACAAAATATATTCTCTCTATTATTTACACTCTTTGTCTCAATCATTTGTTTACTTTTGCCCTCACAATTAAAAGATAAATAAATAAATGTGACGGAGGGAGTAAATGTTTTCTGTAAGAATGTAGCATGACTTATTATTCATCCATTATGGGAAACAAAGTCAAGAAAAACTTAAAAGGCAAGCCACTAACAAATGTTCTCAAACTGACCAACAATAGCATCTATGAGGCATTCCTCAACAACATTCATAATCCTAATGCCAATGAGATACTTAATCCTAGTCATTAGTCAATCAAGATCATGCTCCTAGGTAGGAAAAATACGCATATTACGTTCAAAGACACATCATTTAGACAGTTGCAGTAGGGGCACATCTAGCCCATTTTGTCTTCCTATGCTCCTTTTGAAATGATGAATGAACAAGCTAATCTCATGATTAAGACTCCAAGTCCTCCTTTAAACGCCTATCCAGCAAAAAATAGTATTCCAAACTGAACTAGGGTAAGAGCAATGAAAGACGATATACACATGAGATTCCAAATCATGCTTACAAAGGACACAACAAATTAACCCACTGCTGCAACCCTTTCAGGATGAACCTGTCTAGAAGTAATGAAGGAATGTTTAGGGGAGGGACTAATTTTTATTACACAAGTATAGTAACATAATTACATTAAACCATTATAATAACATAGTAGTATAGCTAGAGTAACACAACTAAGTCATAAGAATAACACTCTTTTACCACAACTACAACCACCACAATAATACTAATACTAATACTAATACTAATAATACAATTATACCACTATAGTAACACACATATACCATTAAAGTAATCCAACTAGGCCTTTATAGTAACACAGTTAGACCATAGAGTAACACAATTCGAGTAATACAATTCGATTCGACAATCCAAACCAAACTCAAACAAATGCACTGGCAAAATAAAAGAATAGCACACCCGAGTCATAAGAATACGCACCAAAAAACCTCCTCGAACTCGAAACAAACGCACCAAAGAAAAGGATAGAACAATTTGATTCGACAATCCTAACCAAACCTGGAACAAACGCACCATTAGTAACACGCTTAAACCATTATAATAACACACATATAACATTAGAGTAACAGAATACAATTCTTCTATTAACGTAACTCGTTATTGAGGAACGATTTATATCATTACAATAACACACTTAAACAATTATAATAACACACATATAGCATTAGAGTAACAGGCACCATTCTTCCATTATTGCAATTAGTCATTCAGTAACACAGTTATATTGTTACAATAACACACTTAAACCGTTATTATAACACACATATAGCATTAATTAAAGTAAGAGAACACCATTCTTCCATTATTGAAATTCATCATTAAGTAACACACTTTTATCATTACAATAACAAACTTAAACCATTAGAGTACCACGACTACATCATTGTTTCAAATCGTTATAATCAGAAACACAAATACGCCGTTATTGTAATAAAAACACATCGTTAAGAACAATAACAACAAATTATCAGAATACACTCAACACCATTAGAAATCACACATCAACATTGACACCGTTAATAGTAGATACAACTTTCACAAATCTCCGTTTTTCATCACTCATGGTTTTGCTACAAATGTCAACGATTAGGACTAATCGGTCCCTAAATTCACAATAACTTTATTGCAATGGTTTAGTATTTAATTCAATCTACGTCATTATTTACTACAAATCAAGGTCAAAAATTAAAATCTTAAACTAATTGATGTTGTTACCAAAATCCTGACCTAATTCCAACAATATAGTACTAATCTCACCTAAAACTCGTAAATAAATAAAAAAAATCAACATTACAACCTCCATCATCACAATTAAATTAACATAACAAAAAGTCGAACATCTTACTGATGAAATGTACAAGGACCTTTATAGTTTTTGGAAAACAACATCAAACAAAAAAAAGGAAATGACCTTGTTCAACTACTAAATTATAATTCAAATCAAACACATATTATGAAAAACATTGTAACATATGAACAATTCATTGACATAAATTTAAGTTAAAATGTACAAGAAAAATACCTAATCACGAAATTGACGAATCGAAATGGAAAAAATGTGAAGTCTAAGATCTCGTTTGTGAATAGCACGTAAAACATCACCGGAGATGATGAATTAGGACATCTGAGATGATGAATTTGGAAGAGCGAAATGTAGGAGAAGGCGTGAAACAATAGAGATTTGGGAAAATATTCGCGAAAGAAAGTATGAAGATAGAGAAAGAAGAGAGAGAAAGAGAGGATGGAAACTTGGAAAGAATGAGATAAACAGGTTGGGAACGAATTAATATCCGGAGCTTGAAAGTACGATAGTACCCTTAATGAAACGCGTTTTATCAAAGCCGTAGAATTATGTCTATCATCTATCCGAGATCTAATCTAAAGCGCCCATTCTTTTACTCGAACGGTCCAGATTAATAGGACGGACTCACTCTAAGAGGGTAGACTCAATAGATCCTAACTCTATATACATATATATATATATATATATATATATATATATATATATATATATATATATATATATATATATATATATATATATATATATATAATCGTGATCCCGTACGAACTAAATTATGGTGCGAACCGTACGAACTAGTATCTATGGGCCATTTTACCAAATTAACACAACAGACCCTCGTATTCCTTTTCATATCTAATCCAAACTCACCCACCTTCTACTACTAATCCTACACCTCCAGCAATTAACATGTCACCACATCCCTCACGGCGGCGCCGGCTTCGACGCCACCACCACACACCACCATACTCCAACACCATCGTTGACAGCCCACAACAATCACCAAACCAACTTCTCACTCATCCATACCCCCAAATACGCGAACTACCATCCATTTTCACCGTCTTCAACCACCGTCGGACGAGCCGAGCATCTCAAATTTTCCGATAAGCACGCACACGGCTTATCTCATAAACAGTCGGCGATTATGGTGGCTAGCTTTATCTATTTTGTGTTGTTTTTATATTAGATCTGAATAATTTTGAAATTAATTTTTCGGTTTAAAGAGGTAGTGTCGCTGGCTGTCGGATTGATGTGTGGTGGACGCTCGCCGGAGTCGTGCGTCGAGCTGGTGCAAGGTGGGGATGGTGCGGTGGTTCAACAAGTGGTAGGTCGGTGTCTCATCGCCGGATTCCTCACCTTTCACGAGACTCTCATCGGAGATCCGGCCACATTTAATTTAGAACTCGAATTTTATTAGGCGAGATACTAGGCAATATATTACGCATTTGACTAGCAATATGTTGTTAGGCAAAACAGATTCCATATCACGTGTGCTATGATCTACTATTATACTACTACCTTGTATTATATATTGCCTAAAAGGATAATCATAAAGATACACACAAATTGCCAAACTCAATCCTCTGCCTCTCTGTTCTCTGTTATCAAATTTCAAAAAACAAAAGTCGATTTGGTCGGAAGATTTAGAGTCAATATTGATATAGTTGGCTGGAATGGTTCTAGTTGTGGTGTGAATTGGGATTTTGAATTGTCGCTCTTGTGTTCCGGCGTCGTGGCCTCGATGACGGTCAGAGGTGGCAAGAGTGGTTGTTATCGGCGTTTTCTGGGTAAGGTGAAAATGAAAGGGACATTGGCGGTGGCAGTGGCGGTGGGGTGCGGTGATGGGGGCAGTGGTGACGATGGTGGGCGGTGAGATTGTGGATTCATCTAATATGAGACTAGATACACTTATAAGTGCTCTCGGTACATGTGTATCTAAGGGGTGGTGATGGTGGCGGCGGCGGTAGTGATGGCGGTGGCGGTGGTTAGTGGTGGTGCGTGTTGGTGGAAGTAGTGTTTGGGGCAGTGGTGGTGGTTGGGGCAGTGGATACACAAAATACAACCATAGATACACATGGTATTAATACGGGATACGTATGTATCCCGTAGTAATATCATGTGTATCTAGTAGTATGGCCCTAGATACACAAATGGATTTTGTGTATCCGGAAGTACTAACATGTCTATCTGGAAGTATGAACTTATGTATCTGAACCATGTGTATCCATGTGTATCTGGGTTTGATAAAATGTGTATCCGACTTTAATGACATTTGTACCCGTAAAAATTAGTGTTAAAAAGGTGTGAAAGTGCATTTATAATTTAGTGTGAAAAAAAAGTGTATCTACTTGTATTATAAAATATAAATTAGTGTTAAAAAGGTGTGAAAGTGTATCTACTGGTTTTAAGCTAGTAGATACGGTTCGTACGTTAAGGTAGTTCGACTAACCCCGCCCCTATATATATATATATATATATATATATATATATATATATATATATATATATATATATATATATATATATATATATATATATATATATATATATATATATATATATATATATATATATAGGGCGGGGTCCTGTGCAAACTGTACGAACTACTCACATACACAGTATAATACTTTCGGATACACAAGTTAGTACTTCTAGATACACATGATATAACTACTAGATACACATGTATCCGGTAGTAAGATGAAGTGTATCCGGTAGTAATACGAAGTGTATCCGCTGAGGTATTTTGTGTATCCACTGCCCCCGCCTCCACCACCACCGCTGCTGCCACCACTATACCGCCACCACCACTACCACAGCCACAAATTAATGACTAACATCACCACCGCCACACACTAATGACCCAAATAACACATTCCCACCCCTAACTAACACCACTTATTGTCGCCCATCACCACCACAAACACCCACCACCATCAGCTATCGCCGACGACCACCAATTGTAATACCCGCCCTTTTAGGGACCTTTTAACCAGCGTTGACTGACCTTGGGAGCAGTAATAGTCCTTAGAAGTGCGTGCCAAGTTACCTTGGGTTGTGAGTTATGGGTGGTACTCGATAGAGTAGAGGCTACTCGATCGAGTAGCTCGGATACTCGATCGAATAGGGGACACTCGATCGAGTATGTGGGACACTCGATCGAGTAACGGGTTTTCAGCGAGGGTTTATAATCGTGTTTTGTTAAATCCGCAAATCATTTCCGCCTCATTTCTTCAGACCCTTAGGTCGCCTCTTTCCTTTCCCTTCACCATATAACCTCCATGGAAGCCTTTGAAGGTTCTTGTGCCTTAGGAGAGCATAGCTTAAGTCAGGTAGCGGTCTTTTGCCAGGTTTCTTCTCGTAGGTATGTCGTCATCATCATCCGTATCCTTGTCTTTGCAGTTAAGGTTTGCTTGGTAGTGATAGATGATTGCGTTGTGGATATAGGTGTTGCTTGATTGCTGGATGTTTCGTGTATTGGCATGGGAAGGTTGCAGTTGCTTAAAGGTAGGTTCGCTTACTCAGTTTCTGTGGATGGTCTAGTGTGTTGGTTGTTGTGTTATTATGATTGTATTGTGGTTGTGGTTGTGTGGCAGCATATATGCGATGGTCGGTCGATATATAAAGTTTGTTGGTTGTTGTTGTATTGCAGCTGTCTGTGATTGTTTGTCTCTGGTTCTCGGCTGAGTGGAGCCACTTGCGGGAGTGGCTTCACGCCCTAGTTTCGCCCTCCGTGGAACCCGCCACGGGAGGGGATTTGCACATTAATGGGACAGGGTTATCGCTCGGTATGATGAGCGGGGTTTTGGTGGGTACGGCTGCGGTCCTCCACTGGCAGGGCTGGTCCAGTGGACAGTCGGTGACGGAGATTGATTGGAGTGGGTGTGATTGGGTGTGTGACTGATTGTATTGTGTTGTGCTGCTAGATGTTGTTGGTATTGTCATGTCTTATCTCAGTACTGACCTTGTGTGGTTGTCTTGTTGTTCCTATGTGTCAGCCGTGATCCCTTATGGTGAGCAGTCGGTCTTAGCAGGTGTTGATGTTGTTGATAGCTGGAGTCCTGGCGGGAGGAGTTCTCACGAGTTTCGATATAGATAGTGTGTAGCTCACGAGTTGTATCTTTATTTTGGTTAAGTTGGTTGTAACTCTTGTAATATAACTATAAATGTTCTTTATCGACTTTTGATGACTACTTACCTCGGGCAACCGAGATGGTAGCGCCCTTATATGTTAAGGAAGGCCTAGTTAAGGCTCCTCTGAATATGGAGGTGTTACAAAGTGGTATCAGAGCGACGATTTTGGAACCTGTAACCAATGAAAATAATGAACGTAGTGAGTCTAATAAAATGAACCTGGTGTATGTATAATGGGAGCCCCAGCTGATGCTAGATTTTGGGTGAGTAGGCGCCCTCATTTCAAAATCTTGGCCCCATGGTACTTAAGCCAGTCACAGGGTATGGGAATGTGGAGTCCGTGTGTATGTATGTCATGTGTATGATGATTGCGTCGGAACTATTTGTGGTCGAGTCTTTGCTAAAGTAGATATGGGCATGGTAGTTGTTTTTGGATTGTATGTGGTGAAATTTTGGTATAATTAGTGAGCTTATACGATGATTGTGAGAAACGTAAAAAGAGTTTTATTTAATATAAATGCGTGAAAGTGCGGGAGTGTATGCTATAATATGGAAGGTGGATGTGCTGGGGTTTACTTTAAGTTGTTAGTAATAGAGAACCTATATGAGTTTATAAATTCTACCGTAGCTATAATGATGCTAGTTAAGGGAGTGTTGAGATATGGTGCGAGAATTGGTAATTAGTGATGTGTATATGCGATGCTTGATAATTGAAACTTTCGCTTGCGTGGTGTTTAATTGTGTGGAATAATTTGTTTATATTGAAATTGGGACATGCCAAGCTTTAATTTATCTATGTAGAATGTACTTGGACGACATAAGAATAATTATCGTTAAATATATATATATTTTGCATTAACATGGTAATAAGCTGATAACGATGTGGTAAGACGAGTTTAAATATGGTGTGATGACGTGATTATGCATATGAATGACTCGGTAGCAAGTAAACCGAGTTGGGTAAATTTGTTGTAGCGTGATATGACATGAATCTTGTCTGATGAGACGGTATGATCTGCTTGAGTAGTAATGGCAATACATGAGTGAGTATGATAACTAGTGACGAATTCCGAACATAGTTTGGAATCGACGCGCAATATTGTTTTTGCAGGAATCTTCAATTTACTTCGTATTTCGGACCGAGTACTCGACCGTACTTGACCGAGTGCGAGTGCTTACTAGACCAAGTAGACCTCACTCGATCTAGTTAGGAAGCTATGACATCGGGATGTGAAAATTTTCTGCAGATATTCGACGAAATAGCACCTACTCGATCGAGTAGAGGGCACTCAATCGAGTACCCTAGGCACTTGATCGAGTAGGCTACAGTACAGAGCCTCTTACGGGTTTCTTAAAACCTTTATTTCTTCTTATTCCTCTCATTGTTCTTCTTTTATTCGAACCATAAGCCCTAAATCCCTCTCAAAACTCTCCTCTTCTTGTGATTGTGGTGATTGATTTGGGTTGTTTTCTTTGTTTAATTTCGTTCTTTTACCTTCTATCTGATCAAGGTATGATTTTTTTCCCCAATTTACATGTTTTTATTACTTTGAATTTGTTAGAATGATGGTGTAATCTGAAATTTTCGATTCATATGAGCAAATTATTGCTTTTAGTTGTTGTAACATGATTCACATGCTTTCCTTCCGTGAATATTGGTGATTAATTGCTGTAAAAATAGACTAGAAATTGCAAAATTGGGGACGAATTTTCTAGGGTTTGCAAAAATCAAAATTGATTTTGGGTTGTTTTCTAAATATTAGATGATGAAATTGAACACTATATACTGTATATATCATGTTGAGGGATGGATTTTGGTGATTTTCACCTTAAAACTTGCCTTAAAACTTCGTCTTAAAAGTGCCCCAAATTGAATTTCGTTTTCTATAATTGGGATTTTGTGTTAGATATGAATGCATATGCAAGAATTAAGCTTTTAATATGATAATGGTGATGTTAATTGTTGATGAATATGTCAATTTGTTACAGTCGTAGAGACCGTCTGACTAGCCTAGTCGAGTTAATTGCTTCTAATGTTGAAGGTGGATGATGACATGCTTTAAGTTACTTTTCTATGAGTGTATATGAATATCTCACATGATGTCAAGTAAATACATGAAATAGCATAATGAGTCGTGCCATAATATCCGAACTGGGTGAGTAAATTGTGTTTACCATGCTAAACTTTTCACAACTATAGAGATCGTTTGAGTTGCTATAAACTGAATTTACATATCAAATTGGAAATTTTTTGGTGAAAGTGTGTACCTAGCTTCGTATTCAATGTCCAATTGTGTGAATTATGTGCTTTACATGCCTATGCAAGTCTGTTTAAACCATATGCTAAAACAGATGCCGAGACTAAACATAGGGACCCGTCAGAGCAAGAGGGGGAGGGCTTCACAGCCCGAGCCTGGGGAAGGTAGTGGACCCGTAGTACCCGCGGTACCGGAGTACCCTACGGTGGTATTTGTAGATTTTAAACAGAGAGAGCGTTTTGTGGCGTTGCAGAAACGCAAAATGAGGCCTACCCGTTGTGTGGATACCACACTTCTGACTGACTTGGGAATTGAGACGGATGTCCGTCACATATTTGAGACTCGGGGTTTACGGGGTTGTATCGGCTGAGGAAGCATACTTACCCTTTTCTTACCTTGGAGTTTATGAGCTCGTTTAAATACGAGCCAGCTGCACAAACTGTTGAGTTTCGTTTGATGAACACAAGTTTCCTGTTGACCATGGACCTTTTCGCGTCTCACCTTGGGTTGGCCAAGCCTCCCAAGAATTCCATCGGTGAGATCCCTTCTGAGTGCGGTGTCTACCGCCTAATGCCTTGTTTTACCGGAAAGCCAGCTCCCACCTCAAGCAACATGTTGATTAATGATGTTCAGCATGTTACCTTGAGGATCTTTCTTCGTTCCATTTCGAACCTCCTTTATGATAGACCGGATATTAGTAAACTGAACAATCATGAGATGTTGCTTCTGATGTCTTACCTCAACTCGGAGCGGACCGAGAGTGTGGTCTTTAATGCTCCTGCCATGGTCTGTGCTAGCCTTGCCTTGATGGCTACTGCCACTTCCCGGTACTTGAGTTGTGGTGCTATCGCCGCTCGGCTAGCTGAAAAGCTAGCCTCCTTCAAGGCTTCTTCTGAGTATGTTCCTCTGGCTACACCGGTGCCTACTATGGACCGAGACTACTACCTCGATCTGAAATGGTTGAGAACTTTAGCTGATGGCAGCCTAGCTTGGAGGGTGTGGGGCATGAGCTGGATGAAGATTCCGGCTCCTGAGCACCTCCCACCGACAGAGCCGTTAGACCCGGTGGTTGTAGCTGTGGACTCCGATGAGGAGGAGGATGATGATGGTGGACCTCGACAGTTGCGGACATACCTCATTGATGACACGATCCTCCAGGTGATGCCCGAGCCGAAGAAGGGGGAGAATGCGGCCGTAGTGGAGAAGAGGCCCAGGTTGGGGAGAGGACCCCGTCGAGTGAGGGAGAGGACCGCTGAGACTAGACCACGGCCGGCAGCACCACCACAGCAGCACCCTTTTCCGTGTTACCCCTACCTCGACACCCCGGAGACGCGTTCGAGCTACTTGGCAGAGAGAGTGTCATCTACTTTGACACTCCGGAATATGCATGAGATGGCGTACACTCAGGGTGTAACACCCCCTCATACCAAGGTACCTTACCAGGACTACCCCAGCATGAAAGGTTGTTACCATCTCGGTTGCCCGAGGTTAGTATATATCAAAAGTAACAGTCCAAACACATGTAGTAATATACGGTAGTTATAAAAGTTACATAGTCTCAAAAATTTAATAAACGAATTATCCAAAGGGCAACAACTACCAAAATAGTAACTAAGCCTCGTGATGGTGTCATCTAATCCAGCGTGGTGACTCTCCCATGACTGCCCCAAGCTCAATAAATGTATCACCTGTCATAATCTGCTTACCATCCCCGAATGGATCACCGCAGGTTTTACAAAACAACAACACGGGGTCAGTACTACTCAATCAATATAAGACAACAAACCTTACCACCAACTGATCATCGATCTCACACACAGTAACCGACTACACACCGAAATGTGTAGCCCTGCCAGATTACCCATCGCAACAGGTAATCCTCGCCGCCAGTGGGTGACCGCAGCCCATCCCCACCTAGTCCAGCCCATCAACGAACGACTAACAATACCTGTCCCTTAATGTGCACATCCCCTCCCGTGACGGGTTCCACGGAGGGCGAACTAGGGTAAAAAGCCACTCCCGCAAGTGACTCCACCATAATCATACACACACAGCATCACAGCTGTCACAACATCACAACCGTCACAACATAACCACACCAGCACCGTCATCATAACACCCATACTCCGATGATCAGCAGATAACAACAATTACAACACAAGCACAATCTTAAATCAATTAACAGTAACTGAGTAGGGAAACCCTACCTTTTCGCAATCCGATATGCTTTAATCAATCATACAATATGCATAGCAATTACCACATCGTCACCTACAACAATTATAATCAACAATCAACACACATATAATGACCAAACCCTAAACCCCCAAATTAACCCAAAACAATAATTAGGGCAAAACCCTAAAAGACAACTTAATGAGACTCATGAAATCAGAGACTTACCGACATAATCGACGCAAGGCAAGACTCGTTAAACTCACGAACAATCCACGCAAATGAGAGGGAGATTTGGAGAGGATTAGAGTTACGTTGTGTAGTTCAGGTTTTGTAAAATGTTTTAGAAACTGTAAAATGTGTCTCAATATAACTCTAATCCTTTCTAAATCAGCCATGGAAAATATTACCCGTCGACGGATACTCGTCGAGTATAGAGTATACTCGGCCGAGTATCCTCTACTCGGTCGAGTATTACCCATACTCGACCGAGTATTCCTGGGCAGTAGCCAAACAAAATACCCAACACACTTTACTCGACCGAGTAGGCCATACTCGGTCGAGTACCAGCCTATAAAATCCGTAGTGTTACAATCTTCCTCCCTTAAAAAGAACTTCGTCCCCGAAGTTCTAACCCAACCTATAAAACATGGACACCTAACACCAGCTCCACTAACCACGCTTACTAGATAACGTATCCTCTCGATATTGACTCCATAATATTATCGAATAACCACAAATAATGTTACCAATCTTGTCTCCCTTCCATAACACTCAATAGCACTCAATACCAAGACAATCCACAAAAGAAGATCAACCATCAAAACGGAATATTACATTCCACCACCCTTAAAAGGAACTTCGTCCTCGAAGTTTACTCACACTCATCAACATCATCATCCAGCTGCCAAAACTCTCGAAATCATAAATATCATCATCCACTTTTATCAACACTATCGAAAAAAATTCTCACACTCCTAAACATCGAACTACTACAAGTACAGCCATGGCCTTTTAACACTATCAACCACTATATGTATCCATCCATTCCTTATGTTACACCAACACTCTACGTCCAATAATATTACGACATGCACAACCCTCAAACGCTCTTTGCCGCATCCTACTCCTCTTAAGACACATGTTACGTCCTCGTAACTCACTAATACTAGATCCTTAGCTATACCTCTCATTATCTTCATCACCACCACATGTGAAAGATACCCGCCTATAATCTAAACACTTACTATTCCTATATCCAAGGCTCTCTTACTTAAACAGTTCTCATACCTCAACTCTTTCTGCACTCCATCTAACCAATACCATACAATCCTGATCATAACAAACACTCTAACTCTTCCACATTACCGCAACACGACATACGTCTCTATATAAACTATCTAAAACTCTTATCGCCAACAGCATAATTCACGATCCGCACTTGTTACGTACACTTACACTAGATCCTCAAGTTCCTTTCTTTCATTACCGCAAGACTCATACATAACTTAACACGACACTAAATACCCAACACCCTACACTCACTGTCTCAACAAAGGATTATGAACCACCTGCATATATCAGATCATTACCACACATGTTCTACGAATCACTTGCATATATAAGATCATTACCATGTCTACCAAAGCCTCATCTAGAACAAGATCAAAATTACTGTAACAACCTATCACAATTGTGTCCCATCAACAGAATATCACTATACCATGATAACAACGAAAACATATACAACTCTCTTTCATATCATCCTCTACCCTCATTCCCAAACCGAAACTGGTAAGATACATCAACAAACAAAACAACAGTCTACATGTCTAACCGAAACTCACAAGAAACAACAAAGAACAAAACAACAATAACATGCATAATGGTCTCAGACTTTCGAAACTCAAATCGTAACCACCCCGTATACTCCACCACAACCGGTGACGGCATCGCAACACCGCCACCTACAGCCGCACCGCAGCGCAAAAATGCCCGCATCACAACACGAAGTACCGTGCCTGGATCACCACCCGAGGCACAACAACCACATTGACAAACATCACGCCCACATATAATTCCCACAAACACTGACTCAGTATAACTCTCCGAACAAGAAAACTTACTCAAAACTGCTTTACTCGACCATAACACAACATTTTATGCGGAATAAACATACAAGAATCTCATGCCTATCATCCATACCTTTTCACGGAATAAACATGTATCATCAATACACATACGATTTTAACTATCCATGCCCGATCAATCAAATTATTATCTTTTGAACCTTATTCCAATAGATTGTCGTACCCAACATATATCACAAACATTCATATAACAACTTTATGACTATCACACCCTACCGCTTCTCGTGAGGTCAGAACCTCACACAAACATTTATACACATCATAGACCCATAATCACATCTAACTAGTCAATCCTGATCACATAAGTTACCACCTGTTAAAAGTTACCTCTCACCCGAGTTTAACTCGTACACCCCTCATAACATATTCTCCCATTCGCATAACCATCACCCCCTGCCAAATGTAACCATACCATTAATACTCAACTACTAACAACCGCCTCATACAACCACATCTTATACTCTCTCACAACCATACATATCTATCTGGTCTCTATAAAATAAACCTCATTAGGACAACTAACTTCCCTAAAGTAACATCACCCTCAGCCACTAGTGACACTACTATGACACCAACATCCTTCATGTGACTACTCTCTTACTATCACTTCTTAATATAACAATCTATTTCCTCTCTTTGATTATCATCCCAAATACGAACATCCAATCCATCAACAAAACATACCTCAACATTATTCCCAATTCTATCCTTTATCATATCGCTACCTAACTCTCCACCAAAATCTCAGATCGTGCAAACACTCTACAAGCTCCTTGTTCCCCTAATACCTCGAAACTCACGGCTAACACGTCGTCCTGCTCTCCTATATAACCATTAACTCACACCCTTTAGTGGGGATATCGTACATTTCATAACTTCCTACCTTCATGCTCCTTAACTCCGGTCAACGTTCTCTCAACTTACTTCCATCCCTCTTTCCCTCCTTTTACTCAATAATGCCAATTAACAAGTCATCTCCTTTCTCTTTCTACCTAACTCTTTAGTCATTTGTTTATTTTCCATAGCTCCACAACTCTAATTCCATTAATTCATATCAATATCTTATCATTCTTCTTATCATTTATCATCTCTCATCTTGCTTCACACTCACCCTTGTCACCATCAAGTCCACGCACTAACAATTACTCTTCAATTAGTCGTATCTCCGTTTCGCATTTCTAGAAACCAAAATTCACTTCATACCGTTTGTCCAAAGAATTACACACTAGGCTCACCCCTTGATATTCCAACTTCCCAAACTTAGCCACTATCTACAAATCCACATCGCGACATAACTTCCTTTAAGTTCACTATATACCTCTCTTTCCTATCTTCCTACAACAACCTTCCATTACATATATCCTTAAGCAACTCTATCCTAGTTGTCTTCCTCCATAAATCCTTACACATCCAAATATGCCCCTACTCGTATCCCTTATCTCAATCTTTCATTCTCATGCTTCTTTACACTTACATCACCCTTGTCCATATACACTTACTTTTATACTACTCAACACACGACTATATCACTCATCATATCTCACAAAACATGCTCTTTGCCTCAATTAGCTCACATTCTTCCTTTTTCTTTTTCCACTATCTCTCACATGTCTTCCTTATCCAACACATGTCCCTCATAAGCCGGCATTCTCCCTAGCATAACATTTGGTAACTTACGTATCAAGGCCGTCTTACATATAAAAGAATGCGTTAAGACTCAAAACATACATGTGTATATACCCTACGACTCAAAACAATGTAAAAACATAGCCACCGGCTCAAAACAAAAGTAAGAACATAGCCACCGACTCAAAGTGACCATCCAATGAGGTACTCGGTCGAGTACATAACATACTAGGTCGAGTACAAGGTACTCGGTCGAGTAACTATATTACTCCGTCGAGTTTTCGACTCCAGAAGCAAACTCAATTGTCGCAGAAGGATTACTCGGTCGAGTATTGGGAATACTCGGTCGAGTAGACCTTACTCGGTCGAGTATGAGACTACTCGGCCGAGTTCACGACTCCAGACGCTAAACAGTATTATCACAGAGATATTACTCGGCCGAATATGAAATACTCGGTCGAGTATGAAAGATACTCGGCCGAGTATGGACTACTCGGTCGAGTATCGGCGCATTTCTCAGCACCGAACAGTTTTCGTAAAACAGTCATATCTCCCTCGTTACTTGGTCGTTTTGGGCGTGTGACCTATCGTTAGAATCGTAAGAAGACAAGCTATCACCTCAACTTGTAATCACAGCAATTTCATTTCTAGAACTAGACTTATGACAGTTTTAAAATAACCCTTCCGTAATCGTTCTTTCTACAAATCAAGTTTCCTAAGCCAAAACAACTTGAACATACATAAGGCAACAATAACAACTCAAAACTCCAAGAAACCAGTACACAAGTGAACTCTTATCATACTCACATGAAAATTAAACACAACATTCGCATATATAGACGCATGACCTTAATCACATGCTTCTACCAACAAGCAAGCATTAAAATCATCATGTTCATATGCACATGTACCGCTACCATACTTCATGTTCAACATTGTATTAAACAGGTAACATGATCACATTCTTCATGCTCAATATCAATCAGATACAAATTCACAATTCACCTTTCATATTTTACCATGTTCAACCACTTAACATGCCAACATATACCTTCTCAAAGTTTAACATGAACAATCCTCGATGCATCTTTCAAGAACTATCACATTCCACTTCTTTCATCATTTCATCCAACCACGCACAAGACTCAAACTATAGATATCAAATACACATGACTCAAACATACGACAGTTTCCCCCCATGTGACCGGCTTGAGATCGTAAGGGCCTTAATGCGACTTCGGGACGTCTCCCAAGTCCTTGCGGTAGCTCCAAACAACTCTCCCCGGGTTCATTTTATTTAGACTCTCTAAGTTCATTGGGTTCATTTGTTTTAGGTGCCGGAATCGTCGGATCTGATACCACTTTGTAACACCCCCTCATACCAAGGTACCTTACCAGGACTACCCGATCATGAAAGGTTGTTACCATCTCGGTTGCCCGAGGTTAGTATATATCAAAAGCAACAGTCCAAACACATGTAGTAATATACGGTAGTTATAAAAGTTACATAGTCTCAAAAATTTAATAAACGAATTATCCAAAGGGCAACAACTACCAAAATAGTAACTAAGCCTCGTGATGGTGTCATCTAATCCAGCGTGGTGACTCTCCCATGACTGCCCCAAGCTCAATAAATGTATCACCTGTCACAATCTGCTCACCATCCACAAATGGATCACCGCAGGTTTTACAAAACAACAACACGGGATCAGTACTACTCAATCAATATAAGACAACAAACATTACCACCAACTGATCATCGATCTCACACACAGTAACCGACTACACACCGAAATGTGTAGCCCTGCCAGATTACCCATCGCAACAGGTAATCCTCGCCGCCAGTGGGTGACCGCAGCCCATCCCCACCTAGTCCAGCCCATCAACGAGCGACTAACAATACCTGTCCCTTAATGTGCACATCCCCTTCCGTGACGGGTTCCACGGAGGGCGAATTAGGGTGTAAAGCCACTCCCGCAAGTGACTCCACCATAATCATACACACACAGCATCACAGCTGTCACAACATCACAACCGTCACAACACAACCACACCAGCACCGTCATCATAACACCCATACTCCGATGATCAGCAGATAACAACAATTACAACACAAGCACAATCTTAAATCAATTAACAGTAACTGAGTAGGGAAACCCTACCTTTTCGCAATCCGATATGCTCTAATCAATCATACAATATGCATAGCAATTACCACATCGTCACCTATAACAATTATAATCAACAATCAACACACATATAATGACCAAACCCTAAACCCCCAAATTAACCCAAAACAATAATTAGGGCAAAACCCTAAAAGATAACCTAATGAGACTCATGAAATCAGAGACTTACCGACATAATCGACGCAAGGCAAGATTCGTTAAACTCACGAACAATCCACGCAAATGAGAGGGAGATTTGGAGAGGATTAGAGTTACGTTGTGTAGTTCAGGTTTTGTAAAATGTTTTAGAAACTGTAAAATGCGTCTCAATATAACTCTAATCCTTTCTAAATCAACGGCGGAAAATATTACCCGTCAGACCGGATACTCGGTCGAGTATAGAGTATACTCGGCCGAGTATCCTCTACTCGGTGGAGTATTACCCATACTCGACCGAGTATTCCTGGGCAGTAGCCAAACAAAATACCCAACACACTTTACTCGACCGAGTAGGTCATACTCGGTCGAGTACCAGCCTATAAAATCTGTAGTGTTACACAGGGGATAGGGACAGAGGGACCACATCCAGTGTGGTGGAGCGGAGTCGGGGACTATAGTGGGGTTTTCCACTCTTACGGGGTGGATCAGTCAGCTTGGGGGACACCTCAGTCCTTTGCTTTTGGTGGCTTGACCCCATGGTATGTGAGTCCTAGGGCTGGAGCGGGGGTGGATGCAGGTGTTGGGTCATCGGGAGCGGGCACCTCGGGAGGAGATGGTGGTGGAGATGAGATGATGTATGAGCAGCAGCAGCAGCAGGAGTGATACTCCTATTCTTTATCTTTTTGTTTGGTTGATGGTGTTAGCTTATGGTAGTCGTTGTTTGTTAGAACTTTTATTTTGGGGATTTGTATGGATGGCCATAAGGCCGGATTTGCTAGTTTAACTTTATTGCAGGATTTTGGGAGTCGGGAAGTCATCCCGGCTCACGTTATGTGACGATTATATATATATATGTGTGTGTGTGTGTGTGTGGGGGGGGGGGGGTTATGACAGGTTTCCCCAAGATTTTGACATGTAGGTACTCGACAGAGTACCCCATACTCGGTCGAGTAGCTGCAGCTGTGACAGAAATGAGGCATTCTGATCTCAGGGCTACTCGATCAAGTAGCCAAGACACTCGATCGCGTAGCGGGCACTCGATCGAGTACCCTATATACTCGATCGAGTAACACTGTTACAGGAACTTTTCGTAAAATTAAAATTGTTTAATGGTTATATAATTACATGTTTGGTGTTTAACATGGTTATTAATGATTGGTTATTAATGATTTTTTTTCCTTATTTACATGTTTTTATTACTTTGAATTTGTTAGAATGAGGTGTAATCTGAAATTTTCGATTCATATGGGCAAATTATTGCTTTTAGTTGTGTAGATACCCGTATCCGTCGATATTGGAATTTATAGAGAACCCGACAAACACCCGATGATGATAGGACACATGTATTCTTTAGTGGTCATTGTCATTATTTGGGCTCGTTTTACGAGGTAGAATGGGCGTCGTCGATGAAGTAATTTATTAATTTAAATGATATTTAAATTAATGTTTCTTTAGTGAGTTCTTTCTATTAATTTAAATGATATTTAAATTAAAGTTTGTTTTTTAAAGTAATTTCAATTTAATTTATCTTATTTTGAATTTATTTTTTCCAAGTTTATTTTATTGAAAATAAAATAAATATTTGATTTGAAAAATCATTTTTATGAATGTACTTGATTTGAAAAGTCATTTATTTTAATGGATTAATTGATTTGAAAAATCGATTTGAAAAACGAAGAAAACTCGTTTTGAACACTTGTTTTTGAGCTCGATTTTAGCTCGATTTTTGAGCCCGTTTCTTTTACGAATTGGCACGAATCTCGAGTACACTAACCCACCTAGACCAATACCCATCCACCCTTGTTCGAACCCCCATACCACAGCCCAATTCCAACCCCAAAACAGGCCCCAAACAGCCCGCAACAAACGAGCAGCCCCCCTGTTTTGGCAGCTCATTCCCAAGCCCAAAACCCGCTCCAAACACCACCAAGACCCGTACCCATTAACCCTAACCCATACCCTAGTATCCTACCCATATTATCCTAGCTTAATCACCAAGAAAACCCCTCTCAAACCCTCACAAAAGCTGCTGGACAGTAGCCATACGGGATGAAGCCCAATTGCCCCTCCCTCTCTTTTAACCTATTTTAAACCCTTATAAATACCACCCCTTCACCATACATTCATTCCTCTAAGTTCTTCATACATCCAACCATCACCTACAAGCTTTAAACCTCAGAAACAAACCCTAAACATTCTCCAAAAACCCTAAACAAAACCGACACACAAACTGAAACTGTTTGTGTGTCCTCTTCGAAAACCCTTTCGTTCCTCCATCAAACCTTCATAAAAATTCGAGTTTCTTGTTCCTAATTAACCACATAACATCCATCTACACATTAGAAAAAGAATTACGAGCCAAATTGCCCTTGAGAGTACACGAAATCCCTCGAAAAACAGAGTGAAATAACACTCTGTTTTCGCGGTTTCTTCTTGTCTGTCCAGTTCTGTTTGTGCTCGTTTTTCGTGCCCAATAATCCAAAACGAGCAGGGTTTGCTTTAAGATTCTTGTTCTCCTCTCTTTATAGTTTCCAAAACATCTTTTAGATCGAATTTTCGTCGTGAAACGAGGGAGATATCACTGTTTTAAAATCGCTGTCCAGAAACTTTCCAAAACGCGTGTTTGCTTTATTCTTCGTCGACGACGGCCTCTCGAGATAAAATCTACCATCGATTACGACCCAAGACGGTGTCAACGATACATGTAGGTTGAGGGTGCATCAAATCCCCTTCTCTTTCCTTTTTTTATTTCGTTTTCTTATGCTCTTTTTATAGTTTGTTTTTTTGGTTTGTTTTCGTTTGGTTTGTCGTTTGTTTTAATTAACTATGAAACTAGTTAGTCCGAGTATGAGTTAAAGTACCACCATGAACACCCGCGTTGACTTGAGATGGGAAAAGAAACCGCTCCTTCTGTCGGTCGTACACCCCCGTCTCATTTACATATCCTCGTGTTCAAGGTAGGGCATAAATAAAACGAGTTGTCTAACTTTCATCGCTTTCGACCCCCTTACTGTTTCGGCCAATCGATATACCCTAGGACCCGTTGTATGTTAGTTTAACCTCTGATTGTTAACCTATGACGTATTTAGATGATTTTAAATTAATTTAATAATCTAATTAGACACGATAGGTGGCTTCGACGTAAGTTATAAAATCAATCGACGATTCTGTAAATAATTGAATGCATCTCTCTCTTTCACCTAATTTCTCGCTAGTATAAGAGTGCGTGATTAGCATCTTCTTATTGACACTCGATGAGTTAAATTAATTAGCGAATTTGACCTAATTAGACCCTTTAGGCCGTGTAGAATGCACCCTCATGCGACAATCATTCAACATCGTTTTTAACTCGTTTTCTAACTTGTTTCCTATCTCTTTTCGCAATCATTCGATCTAACCAATGAATCTAACTTAGGATCTAGGTTGGCTTTGCCTTAGCCGTTGGTTGGGCCGTGGTTGGCCGTGTGTCTTGCCTTTCTCGTTTCGTTTTCCGTTCCTTGTTTATCATTTGTTCTTTGTTGTTTTGTAGCTTGTAATTTACAGTTTGTTTATCGAGTTGTAATCTTTCAAATTTGTTTTACTTCTTTTTGAGTCAAAACCTTTTCTAAAAACCTTAGTCTTGTTTGGTTAGACGGTTGTTCCCCAATGCTTGTAGGAGCGTAGTAAACCGCGTGTTGTTTAAAGCAACATGGCCCGGTTTATGCTAATGCATGCTTTGGTGCGTAGCCCTATGTCTAATTCGATGGGATTAAGTGAAAGCACACATTACGAGGAGTGACCCAAGGCCGTGTGTCATGTAGGCCGTGAGTCACCCCCTTGGTGCACGGTTTTCTAGGCCAACGGCCGTGCTTTGTGTCGTGTATTGCGTCGTATGTAGCAATTGTATTTAGATCGAGTTGTATCTTTAATTTATTGTTGTGTCGGCATGAAATGCCTGGTTTGTAATAGGTAGATCCCAACGGCTCCCCCATTCCCCTCAAGCCTTGTTTGTTTCGTTTGAATGTTGCTAGATCAATCAACCCACATGCTAAATTACAACTTTGACAAAGTTAGTTTAGTTGCATCTAAAACGACATAGAAATTGTTGTCACATGATAGGGTTAAAACAACGTTTGCATATCATACATCGTAGTAGCTATGACCTTGTTTGAAATTCGACACTTGACTTAGTAGAGGCCGTTATTGACGGGCGGGGTTGGGTGTCCTTATGGGCTTCCCAACACGTACCCTCACCCCTTACTCAAGATCTATGGTTTGTGGATCCGTCTAAATACCATTGGATTACGAGAGTCATTCAAATCGAGTGATATAGGGTACAAGTCTTTATCTTTAATCACTCGTAGTCGATTGGCTTTATGCTTTTCGATGAAAGGTGTAAAGTTGACTTGAATGGTTCCAAGTTCCCAAAAAACTTGGTGGCGACTCTAATATGTCTTAATTCGATTCGAAAGAACCTCGAGTCGATTATGCCTGTGTGGATCCCGCGGACGCAGCTTCCGAGGGCCTTGTCCACGCTTTGGCGACTCTGGCTTTGGGAAAAGAGGACTAGTTACACTGTGTTTCTAGGGTCTTTTCCTCCGAGGTGAAACTTGAAAAGAAAGTGTTGGAAAGTAAAACATTACTCATAGTGCTACGGTTCATGCATAAACCCTTAAGGACTTGCCCGGGCCGTCCCAGCGTTTCTTCGTGATGCGTGGGGGGCGACGTCCCACTATGCCAGGAAGCTGCACATTGCTCGCTTCCACTTCGCCTCGCGTGGTTCTTGGGAATGAGGACGATCTTCTAGGTACTTTACCTTAAGACACCTTGCTTTATAAGACCGCAAAAGGATGGAGGGTATAGACCTTCTTGTAGAAGACTTGCCGAGACTTAGAGATGTCTAGGAGCATACATCCTTATAACATGAGAATGACAATGTGCAATATGTTTTCCCGAGTCTTTATTTTCGAAAATTCCCATGTCCTTTTCAAAACCGAACTTTTGAACAACTTATTTTCAAAATAGCATGGTTTTAAAAACGCGGAACGCTGCCCAAATAGGACTAGAAATTTCGGCCCAAAACAAACTTTTATAGCCGGCATGCTGCCCATTTCAAATCTCATTTTTCAAATCAATCATTCGTTTTTCAAAATCAATCCAAAATGTTTCTCGAACCTCAACCAAGCATGAAATGCGTCAAGTCGTGTCCGGGTCATGGCCACGTTAGGCCGGGTATGTTTCATTTTAAGAGTCTAGAACACGACCTTGTTGGGTCACCCAAGCTCACCTCTTGGGCTTCGAGTCATGTTGGTCGACCTTTTGGTCTAGAATAGTCCACAAAAAACGCCCAAGCTAGGCCTTATGGACGTTTCACTCGAACCCCTGGGCTATGTTAGCCCAATCACGGGTTTAGTCACACCAAGTCCAGTTTAGAATCGAGTTATGACAGTTTGAGTCATGTCGTTTTGTCGAGTCTAAAATGAACCGATGTCTAAATCAAACCGTGAGTTGAACCTTTGGTTAGTCAATCTCAAGTCGAGTCTGTGTTTGAGTCAAGTTGGGGTCGTGTCCTTAAGTGTGCAGGGGCTCTTACTTTAAATATTGACTCAGTACAGGGTTTTCTTGTAGAAAGGCCGCCCAAAACCCGACGTCAAGCAATGGAAGATGCTGTTAACAAGCTTACTGAGGCCGTGAACCTCATGATGACCCGAATGGAAGCAATCGAATCCAAGCTAGTTGAAGATCCCTCTTCATCTACTCCACCTCTGACTGATTTGGAGAAACGGTTCAAGTTCATCGAGGACCGTTTGAAGCTCTCCCAGGGGAAGAACATCCACTATGAGAATGCTAGGGCCTATGCCCCGATTCAGACAAGTTGCCCACGAACATGGTACTCACTGACATCCCAAAGTTCAAGGGCACCGAAGATCCAGTCCACCATGTTAAGGCCTATAAAGGGTACTTGGCACTGAAGGGAGTACCTGCTGACATGCTCTCTGAAATTTTTGCCCAATCTCTGGGTGAACACCCGAAGGCGTGGTTCTATAATCTTGACCTTAAGAACTTCCCCACTTTCGAAGATATTACGGTGGAGTTCTGTAAGCACTATGCTGACAATGTCGAGATCCAAACCAACATAAGAACATTGGAGGTGATGACACAGAAAGACAAAGAAGGCTTTACTGAATTCCTCGCAAGGTGGCGCGCTGAAAGCGTGAAATTAGCCAAGAAGCCTGATGAAGTTGAAATGGTAGATAAGTTCGTAAAGAATCTACGACCTATTTACCGCAATGCTCTGAAATACCAGAATTTTGGCTCTTTCAAAGAATTGATAAGAATCGGGATAAAGGTAGAAGATGATGTCATAAGGGCAGAGGCTGAAAGGCCGAAAGGGTACCAAGGGGCCTCATCGTCCAAGGGCAAGGCCCCGGCAACGACCCATATTGATGAAGCCATCAATCTCTTAGAAGGGCAATCGAAGAAGTCGCAGCGCCAAGCACCTAGGGCATTCACCGATATCGGATGCACTTATACATACGCTCTCCAAAGGCTCATAGCCCAAGGAAAGCTGAAGCCTATTGGTCCAACTCCGGACCCTCCCGCTGATCAACAAGGTAAATGGTATAAACCAAATGCCTACTGTGCCTTTCACCAAGGGAAAGGCCATGATACTGAAAGGTGCTATCGACTGAAGCACGAAATTCAAGACATGATCGAGAACGGAACGCTCCCGATCCCAGCTGTTAAACCTAATAACATCACCAATCCATTTGACGATCACTCCAACTTTGTTTCTGTCGAAGACAATGTCGATTATTCCCATCTTATACGCCCATGTCACTTCAAAGGGGTGTTCATCGGGAAGATATTTGTGGATTGCTTTGAATTCTTGCCAAACCCGAAGAATGAAATTCAAGTCGGGAGTCTTGCTCTAGAATGTACTCCTCTCGTTAACGAAGTTAATAAAAGACAATTTGATTCACCAACCTTCATCACTGGCGTAGATCCTCAGAGGACTAACTCAGGATGGAGGCAGACCATCAAAGAGATCAAGGACAAGAGCCGAGCATCTAAGTTGACAACTGAACAAGGGAAAGCTCAAAACTAGATTTGAAAATTATGAGTCGGGATCTGTTTTCTTATTTTAGTCGAGTCGAGTCTAAGACTTTCTTTTCCTGAGTTTGAGTCGTTTTTCCGCGATGACCTAGGGTGTGTCCTAGGAGTCGTTCCATCGAGTCTGTTAAGCTTTTGTCATTCCAATAAAAAGTTGCAGTTTCGTTTCCAAATATGTCTTGTTTCCAATCCTCAATCATTCCGAAACATGATAAAATGCACAACACACTCAAAGGCATCCCTGGGGTAGAAATATGTCCCATTTCAAAATGTAAGGTACACTAGGATCCTGTGTTTGATTCCTTTACCTATTCCATGTCTGGCGGTAGAAAACCTCCATCTGAACCAATGTTTGTGACAAGCTTTTAGATGATTCTATGACGAACCCAAACTAGCTCCTTGTTTTCCCTATCGATGATGGAAGGCAAGCCCATCCCCACAAAATCATCTCATCTCGAAGAGAGAAGATATCAACCCGTTCTAACAAGGAATTGTTAGTTCTGACCCAAATTAGTTGGCGAAGCCCAGTTTTCAAGGTGTATCCATTTGTGACTAAGAGAATGAATAGAAGATCATTTTCAAAGAGAGCAAAAAAGATGAAAAAGAATGAAAAATGAGAAAAAGAGAAAAATTGGAAAAATGAAAAAAATGAAAAAAAGAGAAAAATGAAAAAAGATGAAAGAAAAAGAAAAAAGAAAAAAGATGTTGAAGTTATTGCGGAATGCTTTTTGGTTGAATGTCGAAGTTACGGAAGCCAGAATTCAAGTCAAGTACCCATAGTTGAGGTTCAATGGGCGAAGCCCAAAAGCTTAAGTAGTAACCTCTTTACCCCTAAGTCCTTCCTGAGACAGTTACGAGGGGATAGTCGGGAATTTTGAGAATCATTCCGCTTGTGTTGTTATACCTAGCCTTTAGGGTCCAGACATGGAAATTTGAACCCACGTCATTTTCCAACCCATTTGCACTCGGGTTTCATCAAACCCGAGACACCCATTCCAACCACATCAGCAGCCATAGACCTTGGCCTTAGCACCAAAAAACAAACCTTCAGAATGATGGTTAACCATTCCAACTTGTTATTACCAAGCTCCACATCCCAAAAGATCCAAGCCTTTTACACCTAACCCTAGACACGGGATTTAACGGTACCTTACAGGCTAGAATGGGATACGACATGATACCTTAGGTGAAACCTTCGAGTGTGTACACACAATTAAAATGCCAAGTTTATGCACCTTGATCGAACTACGTCGGATTTGATTTCGCTCCACGCGAATACGTAGGCAGTCCTTCAGAATAAGGGATTCAATCCACTCATCAACCAAGTTGTCATCTTTTCGGTTTCTTACGGGTCTTAACCAAGTCCAAATGAAGCCACCTTTGTTTGAGTCGGTCTTAGCACTCGATGTAGGCTAGGATGAGGATATAGGTTCAGATAAGTAGTGTCAAGTCTCGGAATGAGCTTTATCTAACGGTTTAGGCAAAGATGCTGAGTCATATAGACGTGGGTTTGTGTTGGGAACAGAAAATATGAAAAACCCGCTGAAAAGAAAGAAGGCGTGGAAGAAAAATAGTAAAAGCCCGCTGAAAAGAAAGAAGGCGGTGGCAAGAAATGATGAAAACTCGCTGAAAAGAAAGGAGGCGAGGAGAAGAGTGACAGAATGTTCCCAACAAAAATGATGTGGGATGTCTAAGTGTTCTCATAAAATCAACATGTGTTTAGTGTCTGGGCGAAGCCAACGTTGTTGCTCCGTGAGTTTAATCCATCATGTCAATGGCAAGTGATCTTGATTCCCATGTGCCCTCGGGAGCACGCCCATGCCATACGAAATCTTCGTCCCAAGTCCGACGACCTTGTGATTCCCATTTGCCATCTTTTGGCGCCAGAACGGCCAATTTACATTTCTACCCTCAACGAGTCAATACTTGAACTAAAACCCATGCACACTTACGGTTTTATTTTCCTTTTTTGTTTTACGGTAGCGGGCTACGCCCACGTGGTTTACGAGTCATACAGAGTGTCTGAGTCGTATTTCATGCTCACCCGTCAAGGTTCGATTTCAAAACAGAGTGTCTGAGTCGTATTTCATGCTCACCCGTCAAGGTTCGATTTCAAAAATTTCAAAATTTCAAAATTTCAAAAAAACTTTTTGCGAATTATGGATAGATGATCCAAGTAGTGGAATCCTTGTGGGTCGATGATCCAATCCTTCGAAATTCAAAAATTCAAAATTCAATTTTCGGGTCGATGGCCCAATCATTCAAAATTTTCAAATTCAATTTTCGGGTCGATGGCCCAATCATTCAAAATTTTCAAATTCAATTTCGAAGGGTCGATTGCCCGACATTCCAAGTGATGTCAAATTCAAACGTCGGGTCGATGGCCCAATTATTCAAAATTTTCAAATTCAATTTTCGGGTCGATGACCCAGTATTTCAAATAATCCAATTTCAAGATCGATGATCCAAATGTGCTTATGTGATGATTATTGCTAGTACGTTTTTGTGTTTCAAATGTAGCAGGATATGCTTCAACTGGGGGCTCTAAAGTCTTCGACTTTAGAGCCAATGCAAACTGGGGGCTCTGAAGCCGTTGGCTTCAGAGACCATTATCAAGATGTAAAGGATGACATCCACCAAGAATTCAATTCAATTATAAGAGTAAGAAATGGAAGAATTCCGTAGCTGAAAGCAAATGATGAAAGCGGCGGCAACCTCCTTGGAAAGTCCCGTCCCATTCGGACAAGTGCTAGCAGATGATAAATTTTGGGCAAATGTCAGCAGATGATGAATTTTGGACAAATGCCAGCAGATGATAAACTTTGGGCATGTGTCGGCGATTCTTAGAACTACGACGCGGGTTTGATTCCGTCAGAAACGGATACGTAGGCGCCTAAGGATAAGGCTCAATCCACCATATATGCAATTTATGGGTCGACGACCAATGATGACAATTTGACGCAACAGAAGCAAGAGTCAATCCCCTACGAAGTTTCAGGTATGATCTCTTCTTATGGTTGGCGAGCTTATATACGCAAGTCTAATGGACTATAAACGACCCGAAAAATCCTCAGGTCGAGAGGGATCTGGGGTGTACTTTGACTTTCGCCTTGTCCAAGCCTCAGTCAAAGTGGGGGCTCTGTAGATACCCGTATCCGTCGATATTGGAATTTATAGAGAACCCGACAAACACCCGATGATGATAGGACACATGTATTCTTTAGTGGTCATTGTCATTATTTGGGCTCGTTTTACGAGGTAGAATGGGCGTCGTCGATGAAGTAATTTATTAATTTAAATGATATTTAAATTAATGTTTCTTTAGTGAGTTCTTTCTATTAATTTAAATGATATTTAAATTAAAGTTTGTTTTTTAAAGTAATTTCAATTTAATTTATCTTATTTTGAATTTATTTTTTCCAAGTTTATTTTATTGAAAATAAAATAAATATTTGATTTGAAAAATCATTTTTATGAATGTACTTGATTTGAAAAGTCATTTATTTTAATGGATTAATTGATTTGAAAAATCGATTTGAAAAACGAAGAAAACTCGTTTTGAACACTTGTTTTTGAGCTCGATTTTAGCTCGATTTTTGAGCCCGTTTCTTTTACGAATTGGCACGAATCTCGAGTACACTAACCCACCTAGACCAATACCCATCCACCCTTGTTCGAACCCCCATACCACAGCCCAATTCCAACCCCAAAACAGGCCCCAAACAGCCCGCAACAAACGAGCAGCCCCCCTGTTTTGGCAGCTCATTCCCAAGCCCAAAACCCGCTCCAAACACCACCAAGACCCGTACCCATTAACCCTAACCCATACCCTAGTATCCTACCCATATTATCCTAGCTTAATCACCAAGAAAACCCCTCTCAAACCCTCACAAAAGCTGCTGGACAGTAGCCATACGGGATGAAGCCCAATTGCCCCTCCCTCTCTTTTAACCTATTTTAAACCCTTATAAATACCACCCCTTCACCATACATTCATTCCTCTAAGTTCTTCATACATCCAACCATCACCTACAAGCTTTAAACCTCAGAAACAAACCCTAAACATTCTCCAAAAACCCTAAACAAAACCGACACACAAACTGAAACTGTTTGTGTGTCCTCTTCGAAAACCCTTTCGTTCCTCCATCAAACCTTCATAAAAATTCGAGTTTCTTGTTCCTAATTAACCACATAACATCCATCTACACATTAGAAAAAGAATTACGAGCCAAATTGCCCTTGAGAGTACACGAAATCCCTCGAAAAACAGAGTGAAATAACACTCTGTTTTCGCGGTTTCTTCTTGTCTGTCCAGTTCTGTTTGTGCTCGTTTTTCGTGCCCAATAATCCAAAACGAGCAGGGTTTGCTTTAAGATTCTTGTTCTCCTCTCTTTATAGTTTCCAAAACATCTTTTAGATCGAATTTTCGTCGTGAAACGAGGGAGATATCACTGTTTTAAAATCGCTGTCCAGAAACTTTCCAAAACGCGTGTTTGCTTTATTCTTCGTCGACGACGGCCTCTCGAGATAAAATCTACCATCGATTACGACCCAAGACGGTGTCAACGATACATGTAGGTTGAGGGTGCATCAAATCCCCTTCTCTTTCCTTTTTTATTTCGTTTTCTTATGCTCTTTTTATAGTTTGTTTTTTTGGTTTGTTTTCGTTTGGTTTGTCGTTTGTTTTAATTAACTATGAAACTAGTTAGTCCGAGTATGAGTTAAAGTACCACCATGAACACCCGCGTTGACTTGAGATGGGAAAAGAAACCGCTCCTTCTGTCGGTCGTACACCCCCGTCTCATTTACATATCCTCGTGTTCAAGGTAGGGCATAAATAAAACGAGTTGTCTAACTTTCATCGCTTTCGACCCCCTTACTGTTTCGGCCAATCGATATACCCTAGGACCCGTTGTATGTTAGTTTAACCTCTGATTGTTAACCTATGACGTATTTAGATGATTTTAAATTAATTTAATAATCTAATTAGACACGATAGGTGGCTTCGACGTAAGTTATAAAATCAATCGACGATTCTGTAAATAATTGAATGCATCTCTCTCTTTCACCTAATTTCTCGCTAGTATAAGAGTGCGTGATTAGCATCTTCTTATTGACACTCGATGAGTTAAATTAATTAGCGAATTTGACCTAATTAGACCCTTTAGGCCGTGTAGAATGCACCCTCATGCGACAATCATTCAACATCGTTTTTAACTCGTTTTCTAACTTGTTTCCTATCTCTTTTCGCAATCATTCGATCTAACCAATGAATCTAACTTAGGATCTAGGTTGGCTTTGCCTTAGCCGTTGGTTGGGCCGTGGTTGGCCGTGTGTCTTGCCTTTCTCGTTTCGTTTTCCGTTCCTTGTTTATCATTTGTTCTTTGTTGTTTTGTAGCTTGTAATTTACAGTTTGTTTATCGAGTTGTAATCTTTCAAATTTGTTTTACTTCTTTTTGAGTCAAAACCTTTTCTAAAAACCTTAGTCTTGTTTGGTTAGACGGTTGTTCCCCAATGCTTGTAGGAGCGTAGTAAACCGCGTGTTGTTTAAAGCAACATGGCCCGGTTTATGCTAATGCATGCTTTGGTGCGTAGCCCTATGTCTAATTCGATGGGATTAAGTGAAAGCACACATTACGAGGAGTGACCCAAGGCCGTGTGTCATGTAGGCCGTGAGTCACCCCCTTGGTGCACGGTTTTCTAGGCCAACGGCCGTGCTTTGTGTCGTGTATTGCGTCGTATGTAGCAATTGTATTTAGATCGAGTTGTATCTTTAATTTATTGTTGTGTCGGCATGAAATGCCTGGTTTGTAATAGGTAGATCCCAACGGCTCCCCCATTCCCCTCAAGCCTTGTTTGTTTCGTTTGAATGTTGCTAGATCAATCAACCCACATGCTAAATTACAACTTTGACAAAGTTAGTTTAGTTGCATCTAAAACGACATAGAAATTGTTGTCACATGATAGGGTTAAAACAACGTTTGCATATCATACATCGTAGTAGCTATGACCTTGTTTGAAATTCGACACTTGACTTAGTAGAGGCCGTTATTGACGGGCGGGGTTGGGTGTCCTTATGGGCTTCCCAACACGTACCCTCACCCCTTACTCAAGATCTATGGTTTGTGGATCCGTCTAAATACCATTGGATTACGAGAGTCATTCAAATCGAGTGATATAGGGTACAAGTCTTTATCTTTAATCACTCGTAGTCGATTGGCTTTATGCTTTTCGATGAAAGGTGTAAAGTTGACTTGAACGGTTCCAAGTTCCCAAAAAACTTGGTGGCGACTCTAATATGTCTTAATTCGATTCGAAAGAACCTCGAGTCGATTATGCCTGGTGTGGATCCCGCGGACGCAGTTCCCGAGGGCCTTGTCCACAAGTTGTTGTAACATGATTCACATGCTTTCCTTCCGTGAATGTTGGTGATTAATTGCTGTAAAAATAGACTAGAAATTGCAAAATTGGGGACGAATTTTCTAGGGTTTGCAAAAATCAAAATTGATTTTGGGTTGTTTTCTACATATTAGATGATGAAATTGAACACTATATACTGTATATATCTTGTTGAGGGATGGATTTTGGTGATTTTCACCTTAAAACTTGCCTTAAAACTTCGTCTTAAAAGTGCCCCAAATTGAATTTCGTTTTCTATAATTGGGATTTTGTGTTAGATATGAATGCATATGCAAGAATTAAGCTTTTAATATGATAATGGTGATGTTAATTGTTGATGAATATGTCAATTTGTTACAGTCGTAGAGACCGTCTGACTAGCCTAGTCGAGTTAATTACTTCTAATGTTGAAGGTGGATGATGACATGCTTTAAGTTACCTTTCTATGAGTGTATATGAATATCTCACATGATGTCAAGTAAATACATGAAATAGCATAATGAGTCGTGCCATAATATCCGAACTGGGTGAGTAAATTATGTTTACCATGCTAATATGAGTAATGTCAATAATGAATAATATGGTTCGGATATATGTCAAGATGTAATATGAGTAATGTCAATAATGAATAATATGGTTCGGATATATGTCAAGATGTAAGTAGTAAGTAACATATGTAGTAATTTGGCGGTGAACTTTGGGGACGAAGTTCCTTTTTAGAGGGGAAGAGTAATGTCGCAAAATAAAAAGGCCGATTTTGAAATTATGTTGTTGTTTGTCTATAACGTTTCCTACGACTTTAGTCACATCTCTGGTATGGAAGTATAATTTTTTACACTTATTAGTGGAAGTAATTTGTATGTTGAAGTAAAGTTGAATAGTATACTAAAAAGGCGGTCATAGAAAGATAGTCATGAGGCCGTGTGTTGGAATAAAATTATATTGTTGAGTACATTAGTGGTGATAAAGTGACATGTTTCGCGTTGTTGGTTGTTGCTAGTGAAAGTGTAACCTCGTAGCGTGTTGGGTATTTCAAGTAATATTTTTGTATGAGTCGGTCTATATTGAGTGTTAGTGTAACACCCCCATACTCCAAGTGCCTTACCAGGACCACTCAGGTATGAAGACATTACCATCTCGGTTACCCGAGGCAATGATAATCAAATAAACAATGAAGAAACAACGTTTAAATATAAATACTTAGCGAAGAGTTACAATTCTTAAAACCAAACCAAATGTATAATACATGTCCTCAAACTGACTGTTCTAACTGAAATGTAAATAACTAAATAGCTACAGCGGAAGACTCCTATCATCATGTCGTGGCAATCCCAGCTATCCCAGTACTCATCTCAATACCTGCTCAATATCTGCTCACCATCCCCGAATGGATCACCGCAGGTTTACAAAACAACACCGGGTCGACTAATCACACAATTCAATATATATTAACAATAAGATAACAGATGCCTTAATCACACACACACCATCACGCCAAATCCAATCATCTCAATCACGATCGTCCACTGGACTACCGCCCATGGGGGACCGCAATGTACCCACCAAATCCCCGCTCCACATAGTGAGCGATAACCTTGTCCATTAATGTGCACATCCCTTCTGTGGCGGGTTCCACAGAAGGCGAAACTAGGGCGTGAAGCCACTCCCGCAAGTGACCCCACTCAGCCGAGACCACGCCTCGCGAACCATAGACAACGATCACAACCACAATCACAACACAATTACTATATCAAACAACCAAACACAACGCATCAACCAATATCCCATTATGGGACTAATACTGAGTAGGAAATCCTACCTGGTAAGCACACAATCGACGGTCTCTCTACCGCCGAGTCAAAAGCTTCCTCTATGAAACCTCCTCCTATCATACGACATATAAATGCTACCGAATCATATACTATATAGAAACCCCCAAATCCCTTAATTAGGGTTTAACCAAAATAAAGGAAATACAACAAAAAGGGTACATAGATCTTACCCTCGACGCAAGGAACTCAACGGTAAAACCAACGCTAAGAACTGACCTTCCAAACTCCGGGGATCGCTAATAATGCGATTAGGATGAAGAACTTGTTTGCTTTCTCTCTTAAACAGTAATTTAGGTTTTGCAAAAGTGGTTTAGAATAATGACGATAAAGCTTATATACCTTAATCGCATAATTAACAAAACCCGAGAAAACTCCCCGTAAAACCGGACACTCGATCGAGTACCCGAGGTACTCGATCGAGTACCCCCTTACTCGATCGAGTACCCTAGTTACTCGATCGAGTACCCAACAGGTCAGAAACTTTTCTAAAATGCCACTTAACCTTACTCGACAGAGTAAGGCCTACTCGATAGAGTACCCCAAGACTTATAAATACGGAGTATTACAGTCTTCCTTCCTTAAAAGGAACTTCGTCCCCGAAGTTCAAACCACTAGTAAACAAAGGTACTCCCATACATACCCGACTCAACAACCAAAACAAAATTCAACATAAAACGTGCTACTAACCCAACTCATCCCGACACACATACCGACACAACATGCAAAAAGGGTATGAAACTCTTAAAAACTGTTCCGCGATCATCTCCTACCCCCCTAAAAGAAACAAGGTTACGTCCTCGTAACCATACATACCTGATCAAAAAGGAAAGGGTAACGCTCTTTCATAGCCTCCTCTGGCTCCCATGCAGCTTCCTCGGTCTCGTGGTTAGACCAAAGGATCTTGAGCAGAACTGTCTCACCACTCCTAGTCTTTCTAACCTTTCGGTCTAGAATCTGCTTAGGCACCTCAAGATATGATAAGGACTCATCTAGCTCTAAGTTCTCGGCCTCTAACACATGTGACGGATCACTCACATACTTCCGCAGCTGCGATACATGAAACACATTATGCACTCTCTCTAATGCAGCTGGTAAAGCCAGACGATATGCAACTTCCCCAACTCGCTCTACGATCTCATAAGGCCCGATAAACTTCTGACTTAACTTGCCTTTCTTCCCAAATCTCATAACCCCACGCATAGGAGACACTTTCAAAAGAACCTTGTCCCCCACTTGAAACTCTATGTCCCTGCGATGTAGATCTGCATAACTCTTTTGCCTATCCTGAGCTGCCCTCATCCGTTCCCTGATCATCTTAATTTGTTCCACCATCTCATGCACCATCTCTGGTCCTAAAACCACTGCCTCAGCACCATCGTCCCAGCAAATTGGACTCCTACATCTCCTCCCATACAAAGCCTCAAACGGTGCCATACCAATACTAGTATGATAGCTGTTATTATAAGAAAATTCTATCAAGTCCAACCTCTGTTCCCAGCTACCACCAAAGTCCATCACACAAGCTCGCAACATATCCTCAAGAGTCTTGATTGTTCTCTCAGTCTGTCCGTCTGTCGCAGGATGAAATGCTGTACTCATCTTCAAGGTTGTTCCCAACAATTCCTGCAACTCTTTCCAAAACCTCGATATAAACCTCGCATCTCTGTCAGACACTATGTCCTTAGGGACTCCATGTAACTTAAGCACGTTCTTTCGATAGGCCATAGCCAATTGTGCCTTAGTCCATGTATCTTTCATTGGAACAAAGTGAGCTGACTTGGTCAGTCGATCCACTATTACCCAAATCATGTTGTTACCTTGTTGACTCTTTGGTAAACCCACAATGAAATCCATGGAAATGGATTCCCACTTCCACTCAGGTACCTCTAAAGACTGAATCTTCCCTTGTGGTCTTCGCTGTTCCCCTTTTACTCTCTGGCATGTCAAACAACGGGACATAAACTCAGCTGTCTCTTTCTTCATCCCAGGCCACCAAAACGTTTTCTTCAAATCCTTGTACAGTTTGTCACCACCCGGATGTACTGAGTATGGTGTACAATGCGCCTCTGTCATGATAGTCTTTTTCAACTCTTCATCATTAGGGACACACCACCTACCATCGAACCTCAAACTACCATCTGTATGAATAGAAAATCGGGACGTTGTCCCTTTTTCTAACCCAGCTCTCCACTCCACCATCTTGGGATCCAACGCCTGTTTACCTCGAATGTCATCATAAAACTCAAGATATACTGTCATATCACCCATGGCGTCTCCTTTCTGCATCATATGTATCCCAAACCTCGCTACCTCATCTCTTAGCCTCATCAAAGATAGAGTTGTACACAGAGAATGTACACTCTTCCTACTCAAAGCATCAGCAACAACATTGGCCTTCCCTTCATGGTAGATGATTTCCATGTCATAATCGCCAATCAACTCCATCCACCTCCTCTGTCTCATGTTCAACTCCTTTTGAGTGAAAATGTACTTGAGACTCTTGTGATCAGAAAATACCTTAAAGATTGCCCCATTAAGGTAATGTCTCCAAATCTTAAGAGCAAACACCACCGCACCCAACTCCAGATCATGAGTAGGGTAGTTCTCCTCATAAGGCTTCAATTGCCTAGAAGCATAGGCAATCACTTTACCGTTCTGCATCAACACACATCCTAACCCATTCTTTGAGGCATCTGTATAAACCTCAAAGTTCTCGATCCCTTCAGGCAATGCTAAGACAGGAGCTGTGGTCAAACGCTCCTTTAATGTTTGGAACGCCGTCTCACAACTCTCATCCCAACGAAACCTGTTCTCTTTCCTCATCAACGCTGTCATAGGTCTAGCTATCTTGGAGAAATCTTTCACAAACCGTCTGTAGTATCCAGCTAAACCCAAGAAACTTCTAACCTCAGCAACATTCTTCGGTGCTTCCCACTTTGTCACTGCCTCAATCTTCGCCGGATCCACAGCTACCCCATCTTTAGAGATCACATGCCCCAGAAAAGCAACTTTCTCTAACCAGAACTCATACTTGGATAGCTTAGCATACAACTCATAGTCCCTCAAAGTTTGCAACACGATCCTTAGATGCTCCTCATGTTCCTCCTTAGTCTTAGAATAGACTAAGATATCATCGATAAACACCACTACAAACTTATCCAAAAACGTTCTAAAGATCTTATTCATCAAATCCATAAACACTGCCGGTGCATTAGACAACCCAAACGGCATCACCACATACTCATAATGACCATACCTTGACGTGAAAGCCGTCTTTGGTATGTCCACCTCTCTAATCTTCACCTGATGGTACCCCGATCTCAAATCAATCTTAGAAAAGACTGATGCACCACTCAACTGATCAAACAGGTCATCTATCCTTGGCAAAGGATACTTGTTCTTCACCGTCACTCGGTTCAGCTCCCTGTAATCTATGCACAACCTCAAACTCCCATCTTTCTTCTTCACGAAAAGAACTGGTGCTCCCCACGGCGATACACTAGGTCTAATGTATCCCTTCTCTATCAGATCATCCAACTGCTTTCTAAGCTCCTCCATCTCCTTAGGACCCATGCGGTATGGTGCCTTAGAGATTGGCCCCGTCCCTGGTTTCAACTCTACTGTGAAATCTATCTCTCTTCCCGGCGGCAACCCCGGAATCTCCTCTGGGAACACATCCTCGAACTCTCCCACCACTGGTATCTGATCAACGGTCGGACCCTCTATCCGGTCATCTCTCACATGGCACAATATCAAAGGACATCCCTTCCTCAGATATGACTTCAAAGTAACAACTGCAATCAACTTAACTTTGGGTTTGACTAGAAACCCACGATAAGACACACTAATGCCCTTCGGATCTCTTAAAGACACTTTCTTTTGATGACAGTCTATCTTAGCTTTATACTTTCCTAACCAATCCATCCCGACTATCATCTCAAAACCGTCAAAAGGAAACTCTAGCAAGTCTACAGGTAGATCAACTTGCCCAACTATCATAGATACATCTCTAAACAACCTCCCACATGATACAGACTCACCCGAAGGTATAAAAACTTGCTCACTAACAGACTCATATACCCTCAAACCCAACCGCTTAACATGACTCGAAGATACAAACGACTGAGAAGCCCCCGAATCAAACAAAACAAAGGTATGAACACCATTAACAAGAAAAGTACCGGTGATAACGTGATCATCCTCCTCACCGCTTTCTTCTCCATCATGAATAACTTTCCATCGGTCTTCCGTCCACCTCCCCGGACAAGATCTTGGGTGGGGTGGTCGCTTAGCACCCGACCCTTGATTGTTGTTGTTGTTCGTCGGTGGTTTCGATAAGAATTACCGCCATTGCGGTTGCCTCCACTCTGCAACTCGACTTCCCCGGTTTGGCCATGACCCACCCGGTCTCATTGCTCGCGTAGCTCACAGCAGTCTCTCGGAAAGATCCCGCACTTTGGTGCACTCATGTCTCTTGTGGCCTACACCACCACAGCCTATAGCAGTCACACCCCAACCGCCACTAACACTTCCCCGGCCGCGCCCAAAGGAAGCCCAAAGATCAACCCCGACCCGAAGAAAACCCCTTAGACTGATTGTGGTTGCCTTTCTTGTGATTAGATTGGCCACCACCCTCGCTCTCAAACTTCCTCTTTTCACCACCTGACCTCTCCCGAGCCATCTTCACCAACCTCTCGCTCTCCCCCTCTTATAGGCTTCCTTAACATCGCAAGGACTCCCACGGGTAACTTATCCATAATCTTAGGGGTCAACCCTCTCTCAAACCTCGGGGCCAAATTCTCTTCACTCAAACCCATATCCTCAAAGATACCTAGACTTATCATTGAACCGCCTGTAGTACTCGGCCACGTACATCTTAGCGGTCATCTTAAAACTGTCAAACTCTTCTCTCAACTTACTCCTCACATGCTCCGGTACAAACTCCTTTCTCACAGCCCTACGAAACTCCTCCCAAGGTATAGCAGGTAAGCCTTGGTTTGTATATATCTCCTTAGCACTCACTTTCACTGTATCCCACCACTTGCCAGCTGCCTCCCTCAGATAGAACGCAGCCTGTTCCACTCTCATCTCATTGGGACAGTGAACCAAATCTAATATGTTCTCCATCTCTCTAAGCCAACTATCGACAAGGTTAGGCTCCCCAACTCCCTTATACTCTTTCGGGTTAAACCTCGCTATATAGAGTCTGATTTTAGAATGATCAACCTCCTTCTCCTTATCCTTATCCTTATCTTTCCCCAAAGTATTTAAAGCCTCTGTGAGAGCATCCTTATGCTCCAACATCTTAACGATGTCATCTATGTTCATAAGCTCAGCTCTCGCATACAAAGCGGTCTTCTTGGGTGGCATCTTGAAACTATATATAAGAAAAGGGTAAACATAAACACACGTACTAAACCTCAAAACACGAAAACACGCTGCCCAAAACCTACTCGATCGAGTTCCCAAACACACTCGATCGAGTAACGGGCTACTCGATCGAGTGCCCACCATACTCGATCGAGTGCCCACCATACTCGATCGAGTACCCAAACATCAGACCTCAACAGACCTTCTGATCTCTAACATACTCGACCGATCGAGTGACCCCCTACTCGATCGAGTACCCCTAGTTACTCGATCGAGTACCCAAAAACACGATTCTGGACTCAAAATCGTCAAAAACCCACCCGATCGAGTCAGTCCCACTCGATCGAGTCACGCTAACTCAGATACGCTACCCGCATGCTATATCATATGCTAACATGCTAAAAACTTTATATAACCACATATTATTTCATAACTAAGCATATAATGCTACGCATTCTTTAAATTTATCTACAAGATCATTATATCATGCTATTAAATGCCACCTTATAAACATCCAGCATGTTATCACTCCAACAACAAGTCTACATATATCATTAATCTTTCTTTCACATCCTCAACCTTCTACTTCAAACATCCAACAATTAACATACTTCATCACATTCTTACACAAGCTAACCAAACAACACATATGACCTTGACATACACCCCCCCCCCCCCCCCCCATGTGACCGGTTCAAAATTATAGGGCAAGTTCGCGACTTTAGGACGTCTCCCAAGCCTTTGTATTAGCTCCTACAACTTTTACCCCCGGTTCATTTTAATTAACTCCCTATGTTCATTAGGTTCATTGGTTACAGGTTTCAGGATCGTCAGCTCTGATACCATTTGTAACACCCCCATACTCCAAGTGCCTTACCAGGACCACTCAGGTATAAAGACATTACCATCTCGGTTACCCGAGGCAATGATAATCAAATAAACAATGAAGAAACAACGTTTAAATATAAATACTTAGCGAAGAGTTACAATTCTTAAAACCAAACCAAATGTATAATACATGTCCTCAAACCGATTGTTCTAACTCGAAATGTAAATAACTAAATAGCTACAAATGGAAGACTCCTATCATCATGTCGTGGCAATCCCAAATATCCCAAGACTCATCTCAATACCTGCTCAATATCTGCTCACCATCCCCGAATGGATCACCGCAGTTTACAAAACAACACCAGGGTCAGTACTAATCACACAATTCAATATATATTAACAATAAGATAACAGATGCCTTAATCACACACACACCATCACGCCAAATCCAATCATCTCAATCACCGATCGTCCACTGGACCAGCCACGCCGATGGGGACCGCAGTCGTACCGCGCCAAATCCCCGCTCCACATAGTGAGCGATAACCCCGTCCATTAATGTGCACATCCCTTCTGTGGCGGGTTCCACATAAGGCGAAACTAGGGCGTGAAGCCACTCCCGCAAGTGACCCCACTCGGTAGAGACCACGCCTTGCGAACCATAGACAACGATCACAACCACAATCACAACACAATTACTATATCAAACAACCAAACACAACACATCAACCAATATCCCATTATGGGACTAATACCGAGTAGAAATCCTACCTGTAAGCACACAATCGACTCGGTCTCTCTTCTTTGAGTCAAAAAGCTTCCTCTATGAAACCTCCTCCTATCATACGACATATAAATGCTACCGAATCATATACTATACAGAAACCCCCAAATCCCTTAATTAGGGTTTAACCAAAATAAAGGAAATACAACAAAAAGGGTACATAGATCTTACCCTCGACGCAAGGAACTCAACGGTAAAACCAACGCTAAGAACTGACCTTCCAAACTCCAGGGATTGCTAATAATGCGATTAGGATGAAGAACTTGTTTGCTTTCTCTCTTAAACAGTAATTTAGGTTTTGCAAAATTGGTTTAGAATAATGACGATAAAGCTTATATACCTTAATCGCATAATTAACAAAACCCGAGAAAACTCCCCGTAAAACCGGACACTCGATCGAGTACCCGAGGTACTCGATCGAGTACCCCCTTACTCGATCGAGTACCCTAGTTACTCGATCGAGTACCCAACAGGTCAGAAACTTTTCTAAAACGCCACTTAACCTTACTCGACAGAGTAAGGCCTACTCGATAGAGTACCCCAAGACTTATAAATACGGAGTATTACAGTTAGACAGTTGATGATGATGACAAGGGGGAGGGTATGTCTGGGGAGTAGCGATCTATGTCGGAGGAATAGTGTTTTTGCCTTGTTTCTGTACCTTGTGCTTTGAGATAGGTGAGTTGAACTTCGGGGACGAAGTTCTTTTTAAGGGGGGAAGACTGTAATACCCGCCCTTTTAGGGACCTTTTGACCAGCGTTGACTGACCTTGTGAGCGGTAATAGTCCTTAGAAGTGCGTGCCAAGTTACCTTGGGTTGTGAGTTATGTGTGGTACTCGATAGAGTAGAGGCTACTCGATCGAGTAGCTCGGATACTCGATCGAGTAGGGGACACTCGATCGAGTATGTGGGACACTCGATCGAGTAACGGGTTTTCAGCGAGGGTTTACAATCGCGTTTTGTTAAATCCGCAAATCATTTCCGCCTCATTTCTTCAGACCCTTAGGTCGCCTCTTTCCTTTACCTTCACCATATAACCTCCATGGAAGCCTTTGAAGGTTCTTGTGCCTTAGGAGAGCATAGCTTAAGTCGGGTAGCGGTCTTTTGCCAAGTTTCTTCTCGTAGGTATGTCGTCATCATCATCCGTATCCTTGTCTTTGCAGTTAGGGTTTGCTTGGTAATGATAGATGATTGCGTTATGGATATAGGTGTTGCTTGATTGCTGGATGTTTCGTGTATTGGCATGGGAAGGTTGCAGTTGCTTAAAGGTAGGTTCACCTACTTAGTTTCTGTGGATGGTCTAGTGTGTCGGTTGTTGTGTCATTGTGATTGTATTGTGGTTGTGGTTGTGTGGCAGCATATATGCGGTGGTCGGTCGATATATACAGTTTGTTGGTTGTTGTTGTATTACAGTTGTCTGTGATTGTTTGTCTCTGGTTCTCGAGATGCGTTCTCGGCTGAGTGGAGTCACTTGCGGGAGTGGCTTCACGCCCTAGTTTCGCCCTCCGTGGAACCCGCCACGGGAGGGGATGTGCACATTATTGGGACAGGGTTATCGCTCGGTATGATGAGCGGGGTTTTGGTGGGTACGGCTGCGATCCCCCACTGGCAGGGCTGGTCCAGTGGACAGTCGGTGACGGAGATTGATTGGAGTGGGTGTGATTGGGTGTGTGACTGATTGTATTGTGTTGTGTTTCTAGATGTTGTTGGTATTGTCATGTCTTATCTCAGTACTGACCTTGTGTGGTTGTCTTGTTGTTCCTATGTGTCTGCCGTGATCCCTTATGGTGAGCAGTCGGTCTTAGCAGGTGTTGATGTTGTTGATAGCTGGAGTCCTGGCGGGAGGAGTTCTCACGAGTTTCGATATAGATAGTGTGTAGCTCACGAGTTGTATCTTTATTTTGGTTAAGTTGGTTGTAACGCTTGTAATATAACTATAAATGTTCTTTATCGACTTTTGACGACTACTTACCTCGGGCAACCGAGATGGTAGCGCCCTTATATGCTAAGGAAGGCCTAGTTAAGGCTCCTCTGAATATGGGGGTGTTACACCAATACTCAGGCCAGCAGTACCACGGCCATAGCAGGCGACATAAATGACATCACCAAAACGATCGACGCCGCCGGTGAGATAATCAGAACCATGACACTGCCACCACCACCACTCACCCGTGACTACCACCAGACCGCGGCAACATAACCTAACACCATCATAATCACCATCCTCGATAAACACCACGTAAACAACCGTCTTTCTCCCACAACCACCACGCAATCAACAATATCGAATTCCTTTCTTCATCGTTTTTATATTAATAAGATCTGCAAATTTAATGTTCAGATATAAAAACGACGTCGCCCGCAACGTTTGGAATAATCGTCGAGATGAAAACGACGACCTTACACACTGTATTTTTTAAATGAATTTCGTTTATTAATGGTTAGATCTATAAAAATGACAAGAAATTTCCAAAAAACAATACTTCAGGTGCTCTTGAGTATACATTCCGAATCTAACCATGTCAAGAATCAGCCGAAAAATATGTCGCTGACACCGGCGACGGTGAATTTATGCCTGAAATAAACAAAAGCGGTGATGTTGTGCGGATGCAAGGGGAGGTTCAACAGTGCGAGAAGAAGGTGAGGGTGAGGAAGAGTTGGTGTTGTCTGTGGCTGCCGGAGCTCCGATGCCGGCGTCAAAAGGTAAGAGAAGAAGTTGTGTGGGGGGGGTCAGTAAGAGTGAGAGTAGTGGTGGGGTTATAAGGGAAAAGTACGGAGTTATTGGGGTTTTAATCTATACCCTACATTTGTTTAATCTAACACTCCTTATTAAGTTCGTAAGTTCTCACCGAACTTTAAGGTCGCACGAGATCCTATTTCTTTTTCTCTTTCTCTCTCTCTCTCTCTCTCTCTCTCTCTCTATATATATATATATATATATATATATATATATATATATATATATATATATATATATATATATATATATATATATATATATATATATATATATACTGGGTTGAAGCGTTATGGATGCGACACGTGTTAACCCAGCATTAAATACAAGTATTAATTACAGCTGAACATTAAATATAAACATAATAAATGCTACATAAATCTCAATAAAGTATTAATTAGAGTTTAATAAATGTATTATAAAATTACATATAACAATTACGGTGATTTGATTTTAAATTTATACAAAAAAATGTTTATAAAAATTTTAAAATGTAAATCATTACTTTTATTGTGAATTTTTTTTTAAATTGAGTATACTTTCCATTATATTTATTGAAATATTTTGATATGTATAGATGATTAAAGTGAGTGTCTCACAATGCGTTACATTTACTTAATGAAAAACATTTTGAGAAAGTTATAATACTTAGATCATTAAAACCATCAAGACAAATATATTTGCAAGTGTCATTTTATTTATTAAAAAACAAAACTTAAAGATAACTACTAAGAGATAAATTTTTGTGATGTGATAATGAAAAAATTATAATGGACAAATTAAATACATTTGAGATTTAAGAGGTTTAAATAATTTGATAACGAGTGGAGATTTGTACATGAATGATGACTGTTTGGACTTTTTCGAGTTGGTTAAGATGGAATTTTCAGGCGACTTGATCCGTATCGTAAAAAAAAAATTAATATTTTGATACTGATTAGTGATTACTAATTATTTGTTATGTTATTACTGATTATGAAAAAGGGTCCTTATATTGGTTTGTTTATCAATTAACCCTATTTTATATGTAGTTGTTTTTAAAAAAAAAAAAAAAAAAAAAAAAAGATGCAAATTTCTTATAAATATGTTGTTTGAAACATAACATATGTAAAACATATACAACCAAAACATTCAAATAAGTTAAGCTTTGACTCTATATGTTTGATACATAAATATCACACGATGTACATTAAAAATAAAAAAAATGCATCAAATTATATTCACATCGTTTTGAACCAATATTAATTTATTTGGAGTATAACGTATCATGAAATGATCTAACTTAGGAACCTAATATTGATTGTTGCATTATTCAAACATTTATTTTAATTAATATGATATTTGATAAGTTAAAAAATTATTTATATAATAACGTTTATCACGAATATAACTATCACGTACAGAGTATTAGTTATAATTAAAATTGTATGTATTTTATTTTAAAACATTGAAGTTAAACTTAAGAAAATAAGAGTTGAGAAAGTTACTTTACTTTTATTTATAAGTAAAGATATTAAAGGTCATATATGAATTATATTATCTTTCTTCAATGATAATATAAAATTTTCAAACAGGTCGCGCGAAGCGCGGGATACTACCTAGTATTATATTAAAGCTGAAACCAGCAGCCTCTTTGATCGCCACGTGTCAACACCTACTCCTACGCCACGTGTCATTTGCTGAAATCCTAAGATTATTCCTTCATATTGTTCAAGCTTTGTCAAATTACTCAGATTATTGTTCAAGCTTTGTCAAATTACTCTAAGTACTTTGAGCTAAGGTACGATGTATCCAGAAAAACTGGTCTTAGTCCAATTCAAAAGTGTACTGCTACTATTCGACAACTTGCATATGGATGTTCACCAGATACTTGTGACGACTACATAAAAATCGGTGAGACAACTGCGAAAGAGTGTCTGATTAATTTTTGTCATGGAATTGTAAAGATTTTTGCTCTCGTTATTTGAGGAGAGCAACTTCCGCTGACGTTGAACGTCTACTTGAACTGCATAATTCTCGCCATGGATTCCCAGGTATGTTAGGTGGTCTTGATTGCATGCATTGGCAGTAGAGAGCATGTCCAGTTGCATGGCATGGGCAGTTTACTCATGTTGCTATATCTTCAACTTCCTCGACATATTCCTTCATCTTTGCATCTTTTAAGAATTCTTGCATCTGTTCTGACGGAACAACGCCAGATGAAGAACTAGCACCACCTGTTAAACATTCGATCTTCAACGTTACATCAGCATACCATGAATGGAAGGCAATAGCGTTCCTTTGGATCTTCAAATATAACTCATGTACGACCTATATTTAAACAATTCAAAACTAAAATTACATTCCAAGAGACTTCGTTAAAAATACACATAATTAGCAATTATATCTTGGAAAAAAAATGATTAATACTAAAGCTTCTACATGTCTCGGCTCTAAGATAAATAATGAAAATTCATTACATATAAGCAATTAATAAAAAGCATAATTGTATCCAAAGACCTAGCTTTCAACTCCTCACCATTTTCAATTCCAGGAGGCAGTTCAATTTTAATGAACTTCTTGTCAGCTATTGTAGCCACCGTGGAAGGAAGTTGAAGTTTAGGGACGTCCAGACCAGTGATTGCACAAACCTTATTCTCACTGTCCACAGGATCCGGCTTCTGAATACAATGGGGATACTTGACCTTAGAAAGGTTTAAACAACCCAAAGACCATGACCCAGCTCATCCTTTATCCTACTCCTCGGAGTTTTATTATCCCAGTACTGTAGGAGGTGTATAAGTCCCATTTGTTGGGATGACAGTGCGGAGGCTGTGGTTTTAGGACCAGAAATGGTCCAAGAGATGATTGAACAAGTGAACTTGATTCGACAAAAGATGAAGGCGGCCTAGGATCGACAAAAGAGTTATACAGATCTACATCGCCGAGCAGTGGAGTTTCAGGTGGGTGACAAGGTCCTTTTAAAAGTGTCACCTATGAAGGGTGTCATGCGATTCGGCAAGAAAGGAAAGCTGAGTAAGAAGTACATTGGACTGTATGAGATTCTAGATCGTGTAGGCAAGGTGGCATATCGATTGGTCTTGCCACCGGCTCTTGATCGTGTGCATAATGTTTTTCATGTATCTCAACTTCGAAGGTATGTGACTGACCCATCTCACGTACTTGAGGTTGGAACATATTTAATTGGATGAAGCATTACTTATGTTGAAACACTGGAAGAGATCCTGGATCAAAAAATGCGTAAGATAAGAAAGGGCGAAACTGTGTTATTTAAGGTGTTGTGGTCTAATCAATGTTGTTAGGATCAAGATTCTACTTTCGATCGATGGGGAAGCTAGGATCGGATCGGTAGTATCGGATCGTAGAATCGTAAGATCCTACAAACTCACTAAATATAGTTTTTTATTTGGTAAAAACATATAAGTGAAGATCAAATCATTTATTTATTAATATTTACCTATAAAATATTGATAATTAATGATTTTAGTATCGATATATTAACATGTTTCTATAACTTGCACGAAAGTTCAGTTTTATGATGTCATAATATAAAAATATATATTAATATTTTTCCTATGGAATCAGATCGTAGGATCATAAGATCGTATTATCGTGTTATGATTCAATATCTCGAGATTTTCAAATGAGTAGGATCGTAAGATTCTACAACCTTGATAGAATCGTAGGATTCATAATCGGTCAAGCATTTTTAGATCGTAAGGTCGTAGAATATTAGGATCGAATCGGGATTCTGACAACAATGGGTCTAATCATAAGGTTGAAGAGGCTACATGGGAAGAAGAGGAGGCTATAAAAGAGCGTTATCCTCATCTTTTCGATCAAGTATGGTTGCTTACGGGGTCGTAACCGGTTTCTTTTAAGGGGGTAGGAGATAACTGCATTTGTTTTAGGAGAGTTTTGGGATGTTATAGTTGTTATGAGTTTTCGAATCAGTTGTGGGTCGTTCTTTTTAAGCGGTTTGGTCTTGTGGTTTTGATTTTGTGTCGGACTTGGGTGAACTTGGGGGACGAAGTTCGTTTTTAAGGAGGGAAGACTGTAATACCACATGTTTATGGTCATGGGTGACTCGACCGAGTAGGGTTTACTCGGCCGAGTTGGCTGTCGGGTGTGTTGTGTTGGGTTCTGGAACGTCAGAACTCGATCGAGTAAGTTATAAATCGGTCGAGTTGGGCTAACTCCGTCGAGTACACTCTGTACTCGCTCGAGTTGCCGGTCTGACGGAAGTTTATTCTGTGACACCCTCATTCATTTCGGAAAAGTAAACACGTAATTCTAGAATAAAACTGCATGGATATGTTTGTAATAGGTTCATTTGGGTAAAAACCTGTAATTTTTAAAACCTGAACCTGTTATAAAGATATCCAAATTGAAAGGTGTCAAAACATATAAGGTCTAAATAGAAGTTTTATAACATAACCATCGCTAAAGTCGCGAATAGCAAAGTTATACAACCAAATGTAAAGAGGGAGACATATGTCCCTAAAATGTATGTGACATAAAAACTCATATAAGAGTCTCTACAGATAAAACCAAATCTAAGTAAGTCCCAAGGTTAATTTGCTTGCTAGCTCGTCCATAAACCCCATATAAGCATCACCATACCTGTCGATCGCATTTTATACAAATACAAAAGCCACAGTCAGTGGGGAGTAACTTCGAGTTCTCCCAGCCACGAAATGTTATAATTAATATAACATGTAAACATAAGAATATGAATATGAATAACGCATAGCCTTAGCATATAGATGCTAGGCAATCGTGCTTATCATGTGAACAACAATATAACAACACATAGTCCTAGCATGTGAATACTAGACCGACTCATACTACACTATCATGTGAATCACATAACATCCAGGAATCCAAACTCTATCAACCATAGCCAGCTTGCATCTCACCTTCTATGATTCATAGAATCATCAAACAAGAAAGGACAATAAATCTAGAGACAGGAATAAGTTCCTAGTACAGTCAATAGTCACTCTGCAACTCGAGTCTATACCACGAGGTAAGGTAAACACCCTAGTCCTAAACCTGCGCAGACCTAGCGACATGCGGAAAACTACCGCATCCAAGACCCATGATAACAACACATGAGTACCCCTAAGGAGTCCACCAAAGGGTTGGCTAGTACTTAAGCTGACTACATACTTCTAAGAGTACGTCAGGAAGTCATACCCTAACTTGGATATAAACCCACCAAGCTAAGACACAAAGGCTATTAAGCGGTGAACATACACTCGTCAAAGACTATAAGGGCCTATCTATGACAATGGTCTAAGATACCAATACCACACAAGACAAGTAGGACACCCACTTAACCATAAGAGAGGCAAAGAGTCCAAACTGGCAACATAAATACTTATACTCAAATCAAGGACTCTAGGATAACATCCTTCCTGGTGAAAGACTACAAAAATGTAAATTCAGCTGACAATCCAACAATATCCACAATCTCATTAGTAATCCAAAACTCAGCGAACCGTTAATCTCATAATTCATGAGAACAAGGTAAAATGGCAACAAGGCAAGAAGACTCAAGTATAAGGCAACCAATTCATCCAACAACCAACATATGAAAAGACAATCATACTCAAAGACAAATCCTCGACCCTAGTCCCGCGACGGGTCATCGGTCAAATCGAGGCTTACCGGTTTAAACCTAGCTTGACCAAACTCATTTGGTCAAATTGGCCCAGCTCAGAGTCTTGGCCCATTTTGGCCCACATCACGGAATTTACCACAATGTCATACTCTTGCCATTTTTAATTTCTATCATGTGAAAACTATTGACATAGAGAAAATATGCCAACTTATAAAATAACCAATTCAACGGAAATATTAGCTTAAACAATTTCCTACATGCCAAAATACCAACATACTTCAAAACATGAACCATAGGCCCAAAACATCAAACAATAGACCCAAGACCCGACCCAAAGTGACGGGTCAAACTCCGGGCCGGACCCACCGGGCCTGCCGGGTCTGCCGCGCCCCTTTATGGGCTGTTTTGGGCGGTTTTTCCGCCCCTTTCCCTTTTTCCTACCAAAATCCGTTTCAAGCTCAATTTAATACCGTCTCAAGCAGCAATCAACAATACCCATTTCGTTTCAATACTCTAGTATATGAAATAACCACAAATTAGTAAACTTTAACAACACAAGTCATGTGAAAAAAACGAAACTAACACATTATCAATCACCTAAACACTTAACAAACAACAAACACAACATCTATGTGACATTAAATCGTCGAGTAACTCGGAATAGTTACCTTAAGCTAGCAAAGAGACAAGTAATAACTTGAGAAAGCTTCTAAAACCCAAAATTACTCTCCATCTTCAACCACATATGAGTCACCTAACTCATCTTCAAATTCTTCACCTATAAGAACAACAAAAACACAATTATTAAGCTTAAATTCGAAACCCTAAAAGATGAGCCTTAAAACAAAAATTGGGGGAAATGAAAATAAAGCTTACTAGGAGATGAGGAATGAAAAGAGGATTCCAAGCATATAATTTTTATGAAATTTGGTGGAGAAATGGAGGAATTATGAAGGATTTAGGGTTTGTAAGGAGGATTTTTGGTAGGTTTTTGGTGTTTGAGAGAAGGAGGAGATAAATTGAGAATGGAGGAAATGAAAATTGAAAGAGGAGACAAATGGAGGGAGATGGCCGGTCCAAATGGCATGGGGAGGTTGGTCAATTGTTTACGTTTTGGGTTTGCTTCGACGGTAATTAGAAATATTCGTCGAACGCGATTTCCGAGAATATTAAAGTTCTTAAACACGATTTTACTAAAAGATTAAGTACTCATATGCCCAATATCCAAACTCGTTTACCCAACGACCGTAAGAAATGGGAAAATCCCAATATTACGACTTTTATCAGAAATCTATTTTATCAAAGTAAAAGGTTTAAATATAGTTTAAATTACTTTTAAACATTTCTAAACTATCAAAAATGATTACATTACTTCAAACTAAAATAAAATTATATTTTATCATATTATTATTATTTCAAATAAATTAATATTAAATAAAAATGGATTAAAATATTACTTTTAAAATATAATAAAGGTCTTCAAATTTACGGGGTGTTACAATCATCCCTCCTTTTAAGAAGTTTCGTCCCCGAAACTTAGAAGAAGGAACATTGTATATATGTAGGTCTTTCTCTTTAAATCAATTAATCAACATCTTCAAAACATGAACTTATGAAAATATACGTGTCCCTTCAATGGAACGGAAATATCCTCGTCGGCCGCCCGAGAACACCAACATTCCAAATCAGAACAAAAATACATTTTTACGCCAACAACTGAGAAAACCAATTATCGGACGTCTCCAATAACGAGCCTTAACACTCATTGACGTTAAAACCAGTGGGAAAACATTAAAACATTTTCAAAAACCTTTAGTTCGAAACTCTTCAATAAGGATAATGACTCCACTAATCATGACTGAACTCTAACTACGGCTCTTATACAACTAAGCAATGACTACTAACGCGGATAATATTCCAGGGAAGGAGAGGAACACTCGAAAGGATAGCTAAAACTCACAAGGATTAGATAAAGGAACGGAAAGTACCTCACGAGAAGAGTTCGGGATATTTAGCTAACATAGAAGATTCAGGCTCCCAAATTTCTTCTTCGACATTTCCACAATGCCAAAGGATACGAACTAGGGGCACCACTTTGTTTCTAAGTTGCTTGTTTGCCCTTTCGAGGATTCGGATCAGCCTTTCTTCCAAAGCCAAGTTAGGTTCCAAATCTGGGATTTCTTCTTGAATAACATGGCTCGGATCACTAATGTACTTCCTCAACTGAGATACATGGAAGACATTATGAACCTTGCTCAAATTCGGGGGCAACTCTAAACGGTAAGCAACGGGACCAATCTTCTCAAGCACACGGAAAGGTCCAATGTATTTGGGACTCAGCTTTCCTTTCACACCAAAACGTTTCACCCCTTTCATAGGTGACACCTTAAGGAATACTCGATCATCAACCTCAAAGGCAAGTGGTCGACGACGGGCATCAGCATACGATTTCTGTCGGTCTTGAGCGGCTTTCATACGCTCTCGAATGATCTGAACCTGATTGATGGTCTCAGTCAACAATTCGGGTCCCAACACATGAGCATCTTGGACTTGATCCCAACAGACCGGACTACGGCACTTCCTACCATACAAAGCTTCATAAGGTGACATCTTGATAGAAGTATGATAGCTATTGTTGTAGGAGAATTCAACAAGAGGTAAGCACTTCTCCCAAGAAGTGTGGAAGTCTAAAGCACGAGCACGGAGGAGGTCCTCTAAAGTCTGGATAGTCCTCTCAGTCTGTCCATCTGTAGCGGCATGAAAAGCGGTACTCATCAGTAGCTTACTACCCATGGCTTCTTGCAAAGCAGTTCAGAAACGGGAACAGAATCTCGGGTCACAATCTAAAACTATATCCTTTGGCACTCCATGGTAGCGTACTATCTCCTTCACGTAGGCACCAGCTAGGACATCTAATCTCCATGTATCCTTGATAGGTATAAACCTAGCACATTTGGTCAATCGATCTATAACCACCCAAACCGCATCTTTTCCGCTAGCAGTCTTAGGTAAAGCCATCACAAAGTCCATGGAGATGGACTCTCATTTCCAAAGGGGAACATCCAAAGGTTGTAGCAAACCCCCGGGTTTCTGATGCTCAATCTTCACTTTCTGACAGGTAAGACACTTGCTAACATACTCTAGGATATCAATCTTCACCCTAGGCCACCAAAACTGTAATCTCAAGTCTTTATACATCTTGTCACCCCCAGGATGAATAGAGTAAGGAGAAAGGTGAGCTTCATCAAGGATCTTCTTCCTCAACTCGGCTACTCTCGGAACATACATCCTACCTTGGTAACGAAGGTATCCATCACTATCCACCACACAATCCTTAGCTTGTCCAAGTTGGATTTTTGCTTGAATGGACTTGAAAGTAGCATCCTCAGGTAGGCACGTACGGATCTCACGGTAAAAGTCGGGTTCTGCACTCAAGGCACTAAGATAGTCAAAGCCCTTCCCAACAAGGCTTATCCCTAACTTTTGAAATTCCGTGGTAAGTTCATCAGGTAACACACGGATAGTGCTCAAAGAGTGACTAGTCTTCCTACTCAAAGCATTGGCCACCACATTTGCTTTCCCTTCATGATAAATCAACTCGGCATCATAATCATTCACCAACTCTAGCCATCTTCTTTGCCTCATATTCAATTATTTCTGGGTAAAGATACACCTCAAACTCTTATGATCGGTATAAATGGGGCAATGAACTCCAATAAGGTAATGGCTCCATGTCTTCAAGGCATGTACCACGGCGGCTAATTCAAGATCATGAGTCGGATAGTTGACCTCGTGAACCCTCAGTTGTCAAGAAGCATAAGCAATAACCCTTCGGTTTTGCATCAAGACACAACCTAGGCCATGCTTTGAAGCATCACAATAAACATCGTAGTCCACACCATCCTCAGGTAAGGTCAACACCGGAGCGGTAGTCAACCTAGTCTTCAACTCTAAGAAGGCATTCTCACACTCATCGGTCCACACATACTTAGACTCCTTCTTCAACAATTGAGTCATCGGTCTAGCTAACTTAGAGAAATCTTTCACGAATTGACGGTAATAACCCGCCAAACCGAGAAAGCTTGAATCTCGATCACATTTTTCGGACTCTTCCAATCAACAACGGCCTCAATCTTAGAAGGATCTACCATAACACCATCTTTGGATATGACATGTCCAAGAAAAGTTACTTGATGCAACCAAAATTCACATTTCGAGAACTTAGCATACCACTTTTAACGATGTAGAATGTCTAAGATGATACAGAGGTGTAGGGCATGTTCTTCATCATTCTTTGAGAAAATCAAGATATCATCAATGAACACCACCACACACTTATCGAGGTACTCACTAAAGGTACGATTCATTTGATCCATGAAGATAGCCGGAGCATTAGTCAATCCGAAAGGCATCACTTTAAATTCGAAATGACCATATCTTGTGCTGAAAGCAGTCTTAGGAATATCGGACTCACGCACCGGAATTTGATGATAACCCGATCGGAGGTCAATCTTGGAAAAAGTAGAAGCACCACGTAATTTGTCAAAGAGATCATCAATTCGTGGAAGAGGATACTTGTTCTTGATTGTCACACGATTGAGTTCACGATAATCAATGCAAAGTCGCATAGATCCATCCTTTTTCTTCACAAAGAGGACGGGGGAACCCCACGGAGAAGCACTAGGCCTAATAAATCCTTTCTCAATCAAGTCATCAAGTTGAACTCTCAACTCCTTCAATTCGGAAGGTGCCATACGATAAGGAGCTTTAGCAATAGGACCGGTTCCGGGAACTAGGTCAATAGAAAATTCAACATCTCTTTCAGGAGGAATCCCGGGTAATTCATTGGGAAATACATCCGGAAATTCACAAACAATGGGAACATCCTTCAAGGGAGGAAGAGAAGGAGAATTAGAAGTAGTCACTACACATAGGAATGCTTGATGACCCTTCTTCAAAGCATTCACCATCTTCATAGCTGAGATCAACTTCACACCTGTTTGCTTTCTAACCCCTTGATAAGATACGCGAGTACCCAAAGGGCTTTTAAGAACAATCTTTTGATCTCGACATTCAAATCGAGCATGATAAGCAGATAACCAATCCATGCCCAAAATAACATCAAACTCCTCAAGTGGAAATCGAAGGAGATTAGCCGGGAAAATAGATTCCGCTATCGATATAGGGACATCCGAATAAAAATAAGAACAAGAGAAGATGTCGCCGGAGGGTAAAGATATTGATGTACTATCTCCAAGTGAAGGTTCAAGAGGTAACTTGTCGGAGAATTTCATCAATATAAATGACAAAGAGGCACCGGTATCAAATAAAACCAAACAAGGGACATCAAATATTAAGAACGTACCAGTGACTATGTCAGGTGTGCCTCGGCCTCGACGCGGCTCATCACAAAGATGCGACCTCTCGGCCTCTCAGGAACAGCAGGAGTAGTAGTAGTCTTCCTCTCAGGACACTCATTAGCCTTGTGTCCAGGCTTGTTGCAGGAGAAACACACAAATTGCTTATCAAAGCAACCAATTCCGGGATGCAAAGGCTTCTTACAATGATAGCACATACGACCCTTAGGATTTTTGTCGTTCTTTAGGAGATAGAACACGAGCACCTTGATTTGCTTGTCCACTCGGAACAAACCTCTTCTTGTTAAGATAAGAGGGGGAAGAAGTAGGCACAAAGGGTCTAGAAGGAGCAACATAAGGCCTAGAAGTGGAGTAGAGTGGCCTCTTGCCAAGGGAAGTACGAGAAGCACGAGCCTCTTCATCAATATCCCGAATAGAGCTCTCGGCCCATAATGCATCATCATAGATTGAGACAAAGGAAGTAGAATCCCTAAAGATCAAGCTCTTAAGCTTTGGAGTAAGCTTGTCAAGGTAAAAGAAAGCCTTTTCTTCTTCATTTTTGACAAGTCTAGAAGCATAGTGAGCAAGTTCATTGAACTTGTCGGTAAAGGCTTGGACAGAAAGACTTCCTTGCTTCAAATTCATAAACTCTTTAAGCCTTTGTTGTTTCAGCTCTTTTGGATAGAACCTAGTCTCAACTAGATCCTTAAAGCAATCCCAACCAAAACCAGGCTCAAGAGTGGAAGTAGGACTAGTCATGGTCCACCATCTATCAGCTTCTTTCACAAGGAAGTGAGAAGCCAATTTCACCTTGTCCTCTTCACGAACATCATACAAGACAAAGATCTTCTCCAATTCCCAAAACCATTCGGTGAGTGCCACCGGGTCTACTTCACCACCATAAGTTTGAGTCTTGTTTCGAGTCAATTGACTTGCCACCCAAGTGTAAGAACCGGGTCTATCACCTTCTGGAAACTGAGGAGGGGGAGGAGGAGCTTGTTGGTTTTGCTGCGACTGAAGAATCTGAGTAGGAGCTTGCAAGATTGCATTATCTACAGATCTTGGAGGAGCCATTTTACAAAAGAGAACATTGGTTAGCACCTAACAAATAGCAATCACAAAGAGACTACAACATAAGGTCCTAAGTCTACCCATCCTACCCATCTATCAGTTTATTATTTTAAGGTCAAGTTATTTATATTGGGGGTGCACAAACGTGCGTCGGGAGCAAATATGCTCTGATACCAACTGTGACACCCTCATTCATTGCGGAAAAGTAAACACGTAATTCTAGAATAAAACTGCATGGATATGTTTGTAATAGGTTCATTTGGGTAAAAACCTGTAATTTTTAAAACCTGGACCTGTTATAAAGATATCCAAATTGAAAGGTGTCAAAACATACAAGGTCTAAATAGAAGTTTCATAACATAACCATCGCTAAAGTCGCGAATAGCAAAGTTATACAACCAAATGTAAAGAGAGAGACATATGTCTCTAAAATGTATGTGACATAAAAACTCGTATAAGAGTCTCTACAGATAAAACCAAATCTAAGTAAGTCCCAAGGTTACTTTGCTCGCTAGCTCGTCCATGAACCCCATATAAGCATCACCATACCTGTCGATCGCATTTTATACAAATACGAAAGCCACGGTCAGTGGAGAGTAACTCCGAGTTCTCCCAGCCACGAAATGTCATAATTAATATAACATGTAAACATAAGAATATGAATATGAATAACGCATAGCCTTAGCATATAGATGCTAGGCAATCGTGCTTATCATGTGAACAACAATATAACAACACATAGTCCTAGCATGTGAATACTAGACCGATTCATACTACACTATCATGTGAAACACATAACATCCAGAAATCCAAACTCTATCAACCATAGCCGGCTTGCATCTCACCTTCTATGATTCATAGAATCATCAAACAAGAAAGGACAATATATCTATAGACAGGCATAACTTCCTAGTACAGTCAGTAGTCACTCTGTAACTCGAGTCTATACCACGAGGTAAGGTAAGCACCCTAGTCCTAAACCTGCGCAGACCTAGCGACATGCGGAAAACTACCGCATCCAAGACCCATGATAACAAAATATGAGTACCCCTAAGGAGTCCACCAAAGGGTTGGCTAGTACTTAAGCTGACTACGTACTTCTAAGAGTACGTAAGGAAGTCATACCCTAACTTGGATATAAACCCACCAAGCTAAGACACAAAGGCTATTAAGCGGTGAACATACACTCGTCAAAGACTATAAAGGCCTATCTATGACGATGGTCTAAGATACCAATACCACAAAAGACAAGTAGAACACCCACTTAACCATAAGAGGGGCAAAGAGTCCAAACTGGCAACATAAATACGTATACTCAAATCAAGGACTCTAGGATAACATCCTTCCTTGTGAAAGACTACAAAAATGTAAATTCAGTTGACAATCCAACAATATCCACAATCTCATTAGTAATCCAAAACTCAGCGAACCGTTAATCTCATAATTTATGAGAACAAGCTAAAATGGCAACAAGGCAAGAAGACTCAAGTATAAGGCAACCAATTCATCCAACAACCAACATATGAAAAGACAATCATACTCAAAGACAAATCCTCGACCCTAGTCCCGCGACGGGTCATCGGTCAAATCGAGGCTGACCGGTTTAAACCTAGCTTGACCAAACTCATTTGGTCAAATTGGCCCAGCTCAGAGTCTTGGCCCATTTTAGCCCACATCACGGAATTTACCACAATGTCATACTCTTGCCATTTTTAATTTCTATCATGTGAAAACTATTGACATAGAGAAAATATGCCAACTTATAAAATAACCAATTCAACGGAAATATTAGCTTAAACAATTTCCTACATGCCAAAATACCAACATACTTCAAAACATGAACCATAGGCCTAAAACATCAAACAATAGACCCAAGACCCGACCCAAAGTGACGGGTCAAACTCTGGGTCGGACCCACCGGGCCTGTCGGGTCTGCCGCGCCCCTTTATGGGCTGTTTTGGGCGGTTTTTCCGCCCCTTTTCCCTTTTTCCTACCAAAATCCGTTTCAAGCTCAATTTAATACCGTCGCAAGCAACAATCAACAATACCCATTTCGTTTCAATACTCAAGTATATGAAATAACCACAAATTAGTAAACTTTAACAACACAAGTCATGTGAAAAAAACGAAACTAACACATTATCAATCACCTAAACACTTAACAAACAACAAACACAACATCTATGTGACATTAAATCGTCGAGTAACTTGGAATAGTTACCTTAAGCTAGCAAAGAGACAAGTAATAACTTGAGAAAGCTTCTAAAACCCAAAATTACTCTCCATCTTCAACCACATATGAGTCACCTAACTCATCTTCAAATTCTTCACTTATAAGAACAACAAAAACACAATTATTAAGCTTAAATTCGAAACCCTAAAAGATGAGCCTTAAAACAAAAATTTGGGGAAATGAAAATAAAGCTTACTAGGAGATGAGGAATGAAAAGAGGATTCCAAGCATATAATTTTTATGAAATTTGGTGGAGTAATGGAGGAATTATGAAGGATTTAGGGTTTGTAAGGAGGATTTTTGGTAGGTTTTTGGTGTTTGAGAGAAGGAGGAGATAAATTGAGAATGGAGGAAATGAAAATTGAAAGAGGAGACAAATGGAGGAGATGGCGGTCCAAATGGCATGGGGAGGTTGGTCAATTGTTTACGTTTTGGGTTTCTTGACGGTAATTAGAAATATTCGTCGAACGCGATTTCCGAGAATATTAAAGTTCTTAAACACGATTTTACTAAAAGATTAAGTACTCATATGCCCAATATCCAAACTCGTTTACCCAACGACCGTAAGAAATGGGAAAATCCCAATATTACGAATTTTTTCAGAAATCTATTTTATCAAAGTAAAAGGTTTAAGTATATTTTAAATTACTTTTAAACATTTCTAAACTATCAAAAATGATTACATTACTTCAAACTAAAATAAAATTATATTTTATCAAATTATTATCATTTCAAATAAATTAATATTAAATTAAAATGGATTAAAATATTACTTTTAAAATATAATAAAGGTCTTCAAATTTACGGGGTGTTACATATTCCGCGGTTTTGATTATAATAATTAGAGAAGTATATAAAGACGTTTCACCAATTTCTAATCATTTCTTAAACATTCTTTCAAAAACCTAAATTACATATAGCTTCTCTAATCATTATAATCACTGCCAAGCCGGATTTAAGGGGTTTTTATATCTTTCTTTCGCGTCGATTCATCGGTAAGCATCGTACTTTGTCTTATGGTCATATTGTTGTCGTTATTAAACCCTAATCGGATTTATTGGGGGGGGGGGGGGGTTAGGGTAGATTTTGATTATGTGATGTATGTATAGGTGACGAGTTCGTAGCTAGATGAGCCTTTCTGAATTTTGTTGCTGTGTTTGTGGATTGCAAATAAGGTAGGCTTTCCTACTCAGTTGGCTTTACAATTTAATTGATTGTTTATGTTGATTGTTGGCATGTAATTATTGTTGGAATGGTTGGATATTGGGTGGTTGGTGTGGTTGGATGATTGTTGTGTAACTATGTTGGGAGATGGTTCCATACCCATGTTCTCCCCTTGTGACTCCCGTCACAAGGAGGATGTGCACATTAAGGAGCTGGGATCGCTCATTGCGATGAGCGGGGATTTGGTGGGCAAGGCTACGGTCCCCCACTGGTGGTGTGGGTTACCTGTTGCGGTGGGTAACCTAGCAGGGCTACACACTTTAGTGTGTAGTCAGTGACAGATGTTTGTTGGAGCTGGAGATCGGCTATTGTATTATTTTTTTGTTTCCGCTGCGTAGATTGATTTGATTGTATAGGTGACTGGCCCCGTTTTATGTTTTTCAAAACTGTGATGATCCATTTGGAGATAGTGAGCAGTTGGCTTAGCAGGTGATGATTGTTGATGATAGATGGGATAGCTTGCGGGGCGTAGATGGGCGTTGTCATCGCTGAATCGTTGCGTTATGTAGCCGACATTAGTTTATCTCATGACATTTATTTCAGTTGTTCTTTGGAGTTGTTTTGTGTAATACCTGCCCTGTTTAAGGACCCGTTGACTGACCATTTGACCAAAGGAGACCCGTAGCAAGAGATATGGGAGAGGATAGGAGACCTACGTTACCGATTGCTCAACCTAGTGAAGGTTACTCGGCCGAGTAGTGGGAATACTCGATCGAGTAGGGCTTACTCGACCGAGTGTCACGTCATTAACGCGTTATTATAAAACGCGAGATCGTAAACCTTATTTCATTTTCAACGGTTCCTTTCTCTCTCTCTCTCTCTCTCTCTCTCTCTCTCTCTCTCTCTCTCTCTCTCTCTCTCTCTCTCTCTCTCCCATTTACCTCCCATCACCCTACACTCTCACATAGCCTTGACACTAACCCAGGGAGGAGGATGGTTCATGCTTGTAGTCGTCAAGTCGGGTTGTCGCCACTGTCGGCATCGGTCTGTGTCTCAAGGGGAGGATATATTTCGTCGTCATATTTTAGTAGGTTTTTGGGTAGTCTAGTAATAGGATGTGGTTACTACTTGTAGGATTCACCTCGGAGTTTTGCTTGGCTAGTTGTTGGATGCACTTTCATGGAATAACGAAAAGGTAGGGTTTCCGTATTCAATTGATTGCGTAATTGAATTAAGTTGATGATTGTGATGTTATGATTTAATTGATATGATACTATTGTTGTTGGTTGTATACTGGAGTATTGGAGTGGAGATGGAATGATGATGTTTTCGAGGTGCGTCCTTGGCTGAGTGGAGTCACTTACGGGAGTGGCTTCACGCCCTTGATTCGCCCCTTATGGAACCCGCCTCAAGAGGGGATGTGCACATTAAGGAATATGGGTTATCGCTCGTGTGATGAGCGAGGCTTAGGTGGGCAAGGCTGCGGTCCCCCACCGGCTATCTATTGCGGCACTAATCTGGCAGGACTACACACTTAGGTGTGTAGTAACTTATGAGATGTGATGGTGAGACGGAGATGATTGTGGAACAGTTGTTTTTGTCATTACTATACTCTGCTTAACTTTATTATTCAGTGAACTGACCCCGTGTTGTGTTTCAAAACTGTGGTGATCCATTCGGGAATGGTGAGCTGTTGGTTTAGCAGGTACAAGTGTACAACTAGTCTTGATGCTTGCGGGACATGGAAGGGAACTGAGTCGTCACGCTACTGAAATAGATATCGTTGTCACTCATGTCTAGTAGTCCTCCAGTTGTATTTGTTGTATCATTCTTACATTGGGTATAATGTAAAGTATAAAGTTATTTTATAAACGTTTTGTTATTGTTCATTTGATCTACTTACCTCGGGCAACCGAGATGGAAGCACCTTTATACACTGGGGTAGTCCTTGGTAAGGCACTTTGGTGTATGAGAGTGTTACAAAGTGGTATCTGACACGGCTGTCGCAACCCTATCAAAATAAACCAACTGGCTCAACTAAAATATAGTAGAGATAAGTCGGGTATCGTATCCACATGGAGATGAAAAAATGTATGCTAAACTAAGTCCGTCTGATTAACTGTTTCTTGGGATTGATTGTTTTAATTCTAAACTACGGATATGTAAAAGAAAGAGAACAAAAGAAGAAAGATAAATAAGCTTTAAGGAGATTTAGCAAAAAGAGAGAAATAGTTAGGACAGTCGGTTCACCATGGCTTTCTAGGAGTCCAATCTAAGGTCATAGGTTAGCGTAAACTCGGTTTGCAGGGTAATGAAAAGGTCCTCTCGGTCCGCTATTCGTCCTAAAACATTAGTAGCTTAGCTTTCACCCTCACTAGCATGCCCTAATGTTCATTGCAGGTCTTTCCCCTTCCAATCTCTCGATCTAGGTCAATGTGTACCAATTCAATTAGCTAAGTGCGTCGACTCTAAACAACTAATCGTTGTTAAAAGCAATGATTAACAACACAAACCTAATTTACACCAAACCCTAATCAGAAAATTCATGAGATACCAATATAAAATTTATAAAATAAGCTAAAAAGTGATAACGCTATATGTACTGTGCATGTATTGTACGGGATCTAAACTAGTGTATTGGAATAATAGGTTGCAATTTTAAGGGGTGAGTATCGGTAACAATACCGGATCTGGCCAGATCGAAAACCGAAAAAAATATTTAGGTGGACCGAAGACCGGACCTAAAAAGTTTGATCTTTGACCAAATTAAACCCGTATTTTTCGATCGAGTCCGGTCTTGGATCGAAATGGACCAAAATTTATGAATTTTTATTTTTAGTTATATGATCATTAAAATTTAATTTCATTAACTCAATAAACTAATTGATTAAGGTATCTTTAGCATAAACCACCACCAATATTAAGTTTATAATATTGTTCGGATAATAAAATACTTGATTTCCTTATAAAGTTGCGAAAATTAGTCACAAAACCCTAAATTTTAGTCCAGACCGAATTTAACCGATTTTGGGCGTGTTGGACCGGAAACCGAAACTACTTAAATTGTGGACCAAGGACCGTACCTAAATAAAACCGGTCGAGGTTCAGTCTAGACCAATAGTCTGATCCATTTTTCCCGTCTTCACCTAAACTTACCCCACTAATTCTTGTAAATCAAGGGCAAGATGTACAACTTTCAATGCTGCCCATATACACTTGTATTGCTCGACTTATGCTTAGCACATCTTCAATACTTCGAGGATCACAGCCTGCATTGCCTCTTCGCCCACTACCAGCTTATGGGGATGGACCTTGCTCTCCAACCATTTTGATAGCCCAACATAATTGCGAGTTAATGTCACCAACTCCATTTAGCAGAATTTTCTAGGGGTGTTTATTCAATAATCCGGACCAGAGACCGAACAATACCATGTAATTTGGTTCGGACAAGATCGAATATCCTTTATTTGGTCCAATATTTGATCCAAATATTTACGTTAGTTTGATCTTTGGTCCGGTTTTATAGTTGGACCTAATTGAATGGACTGCGGATCGAACCATGGACCAATCTTATGCAAAGCGTACAACTAACAAATAGTTTTCTTAATATTAATATTTATTTTGTAGAGCTTTTCATGGACGCGACCGTTCATTAGACCCATCATGTCCAGCCCGCTAACAAAGTGGGCTTGGACAATGTATTTTTCAAAATTTTTAAAAAAGCCCAATCCATGAATGCGCCCAAAACCCGTTAACCTACATATCTGTGGGCCAAAAAAAATCATGCTAGTCCGGTCCAACCCCGCATTTGATCAATATCATACGGAGTAACTAACAAACAGAATCCTAACCGCCCAGATCTATCGTAAACATAATAAAGAAATAAGCAAAATACTATTTGGCCTATATGGCCCAGCTCGGTCCAGTTCATGCATTCATTTGGTCCAAATAAGACCGGACCAATACAAATGTGGAGCAAAGTGGCAAGTTGACCCCAAAAATTTGGCCTGATTTGCAATTAGGCTCTTTAAATTTCATTAGGTGTACCAAAGTTGGTTGGTGTGAGTGGTAAGGGCTTTCATCTTTAAACAAGTGGTCAGGGGTTCGATTCCTGACTCTTGCGAATGAAAAAGCCAAACTTAAAAGAGAGATTAACCCATTAAATTGCCTTCAGTACTCCGAAGGAGATTGACCCAGCTGTCGGTAGGGGATACTCCTTCTTGTCAACTTCAACTTCATAAAACTTGGTTCAAATTAGTTCCAACTCTTTTGAACAAGCCCGTAGTCTTACCGCCATGTTTCCGTACCCATGGTGGCACGAAAGAGTCGGAGAACCCGTGAAATTCCACATGGCTGGCATTGGGCCATTTAAAAAGGCCCATTGACATCTGTGTGACCCAGCGTAGCCCGTTTGTCATGCCTTATTTTGATGCCATAGCCTTGTTTAAATCTAGCCTGGACGACCATGGTCACCTCTAATTAAGTGGTATTGTCCCTATATTATTTGTATGGTTTAAAAAAACGACTTTTATCAGGACAATTACGGTTTTTATCATTAATTTAACTAAATTAATCGTCTCTATTTAATAACCGCCGCTTCGAACGATTGTCAACAGGGTCTTGCTAAATGGTATCTGATCGCATGAAACAAATCGATTTTCCTAAAACCAAAACGACAAATTAGTAAATGAAACAACGTTAAAATAATCGATTTATTTTTTTAAGAAAAAGTCTTAAATTTGTAGTTCCCATTTCTAGACCTAAGTATAAACGTGGAACATATATATATCCAAACCCAGATTTGGACATGGACCATACACGTCCAATCCTAGGTCTGAACGGGGAACTTCACATTTGAGGTCTTTTTTTATTGTTGAAAAAAGCGATTCGTTTTTTTACGGCTTTGTCTTATGTCGATTAGTACGTTGTCACGATTAGTAATTCGTCGTTCCGATAAAAAAAAAAAAAAAAAAAAAAAAAAAAAAAAAAAAAAATCCGTTGTTCTACGTCAGTTAGTTTAACGGTGTTTTACTTAGTAATCCGTTATTTTGATTTTAGAAAAATCGATTCATTTTATGTCGATTAGTTCAACATTTTTTTTTAAAGCAATAGTTCAACATTCTTTTGATTAGTGAATCAAATTAAAATTCTTCAATTGTTCGTTATTCGATATTAATTGTTAATTTCGATTTGTGATAGTTTGATTGAAATATTTGGATGATAAGAGTAATTTGGAAAACTCGTTAAATTTGCCAACGATTCGAAGTAATATATCTGGGACGAATAGGGTGTACAATTTGTAAAACATGGGCAAAGTGTACAACTTTCAATGTTTGGCCCGGAATTACCTCTTCGCATATGAACTTTACTTTTTCACATAAAATTTTTCATTAAATTTCCCTCCAATACCCTTATCACAAATTCTTATTTGTGACGGCCGATATCCGTCACAAATTTGTGACGGGTCAAGTAAAACCTAAATGGCTAGATAAGACAAATTATTTATGACTTCCTATGCACTTTAATTCTTGTCTTATCTACACAAGTGGGTAATACTTGACCCGTCATAAGCTTGTGACGGATATACTCGTCACAAGGGAGACTTATTGTACCCTTATAATCTTATCTATATAAATTCAGAAGACAATACTCATTGTACAGCGTGCCACGTCATAAATACATTTTCTTTTTCTTTTTTTTCTTTTTTGGAAAATCCAGGTTATGGTGGGACCCATGAGTGTGCAACGTATTTAATTATTCAGATATCCGTCTTTTCGAACATGCGTTAAATTCCGTGTCGCAACAAATTATATAAAATAATCTTATGGAATACTTCTTCGAATTAATATTATGATAAAATTTTATACATTCCATGTAAAGAAAATGCATAACATTTACGCAGAATTAATTACAAATGCGAGTAAAAAAAGACTATTCAACTAATACTCCAACAATAACAAAGCCTATAGAACTCTCTCTCTCTCTAAAAAACCCTCTCTAAAAACCTAGCCTCCATTTTTTTCGGGGGCTTCCATCGATCATCCATCGATGGTAAGCCCCACAAAAGCTTTCTTAAACAACTAATATTATGCAGATCTATCTTATTTTCAATAATAGTCTCCCTTTTGGTGAGATCTGTTGTTCCGTCCCTTCTTTCGGGGTTTTTCCATTTTTTCGTGGGATTGTTATCAATATAATAAGTTTTAATCGACGGGGAGTTTATCAGATTTGTTTCGTGGATGAATACATCAAGACGGCTACACTGTTTCCCTCCATCAAGAAGGATGCAAAGACATCGATTATTCATAGATGCAAGAAATTTATGATTTTGGAGCGGCGGCATATTACGATATTTAGATAGTTATTTTGAATGTATTTTTTACGTTAGCAATCTTGATTTTCCTTTGTCTATTTGTTATCTTCATTGTAACCTACGTCTAGTTGATTATTAATGAGATGACAATTTCAAAAAAAAAAAATTACAAATGCGAGTAAATGTGATTAAATTACATAATTTTTAAAACAAAATTACATAATTTTAAAAACAAAATTACACAATAAAATTACAGAAGGATTACAGTTAGATACGGGATCGAACATACAACGGAAATGAATTACATGTATTTTTGTTAATGTTATTGTACCACAAATTCACAACATAATTTTTTAAAACTACAGGGTACAAAAAAAAAACAATAATGGCGGCATATGTACTTGCAAGATAAAACTCGACATCTTAACTATCAGCCGCGCACACCGAAATTACCGAAATTGGTAGGTGACAATGATAGAAAACCGAGTTAATATAGTCTTCAACAAGCATTTAAAGCTATTTTAAATTTTTACAATAGTAGATTACGTTATTTCCTTATAAACCAGTGCATGTGAACACATGTTTGTAACAAATTTAAACATTAATTATGTACATAGTTGATTTACACCAATTAGATAGGTACAATAGAAATGCAAAAACAAATATACATAAAAAAACATTCATTCTGGCCCAAATACATACCCGTGCAATTTTACACGGGTTTAAAACTAGGTTATATCTAAAACCTAAGTAAATTAGCTCTTAATCAATCTTTTTCGTAAACCTAATCTAATTGTTCAATGATTTTGACAATGGTACCAATCTTCCTAAGAATTTTGATCCTCTAAACCCAAAGTTGGCTCTCTTCCATCATGTTTTACAGTAGAGTAATCACATTACAAGCGTCATCAATTTTAGAATAGTACTCTTCAAAACAATGTCCCAAGTTGCGCTAAATCGTCAATATTTTTCCATTTAACCATTAAAAAAAAAAAATCTTTTTTTGTGCAGTTCCCACCCCCAGACTTGACTTTAGACTTGGAACATACACATCCAAATCTAGGTATGGACCGTGGATATGGACATGGACCATACACGTTCAATCTTAGGCCGGGATGTGGGAACTTCACATCAGATTATGAGCGCTAGACCTTCCACACACAAAGGCGCCCTGGTTCTCAGAAATCAAGATACTAAGAACTAACCTAAGCCTCCTGCAGATTAATTTGGAACTACATTTGTATACGACATTACAACCTTAGTTTAAAAAAGCGCGCCTAGGCGCAAGGCGCAATGAGGCGCCAGCCAGATCGCATCAGACACTGTGAGGCGCATGGGATACAAAAGGTGCACCTAAGGCGCATGTGGCACACCCAAGGTGCACACGAGGCGCATTAGTGTACAATTCCATATTTTTTCCAAATTCTTTTATTTTACCCTTGTTTCCTCCCCCTTATCCTTAATTTTCACTTTTAAAGTACATGATAGCCCTCTTTAAAACAAAAAAAAAGGGATTATTTTCACACAAAATTTGATTGTAAAATATGAATGTTCTTCTGAAAAATCAGTACGCCTAGTGTGCAAAGGCGCGTGCCTTCGCCTTGCGCCTCAACCCCTTGGGGTGCCCCTTGCACCTTCTCAAATTAAGATTACAACAGGCTCTAGGTCTATAATCAATAACACTCTTAGCACACTAACTTTTAGGGATAAAGAGTAATAATGGTAGTGTTCATCTCCTTATCATTTTCCCTTCCACAAAGAAATCCTGAACAGCAATGCAAACTTCTTCTCCAATCACATGCCACGAAATCCTGTATAGACATGGTTGATGGGTTGGCAGAAGGGCAGTCCAAGGCCAAGTTGACACGACTGTTCAATCCCGAGATTGATAGGCCGTGAAGGACTAGAATCTGTGGTGATTGGGGTGGAGAAAATCACCTAGGATTCAAGCTAAAAGGATCATAAAAATAGACAAAGAGATGAAGGATTGTTGGGGTTTTTGGTACAAATAATATAAAATACAAAGACTCACAATATTTTGTTATGGACTTAACCACAACCCAACCTTGTATTATTATTCTTCGACCTTAACAATAATACAATCTCAATCCTCCAACACTTAGCTACTCGCTAAGATTTCAATCTATACTTGACTCGGGATATTAAGCATCCACTCACTTACTAATCCAACATGACTTATGACCTTATTTATATAAGTTCCTAAGTCCTAACTTATCTAGCTACATAAAGAGTCTTTATTCCATTCAAAAGCTAACTCCTAATTATTTACTTCTAATAGCATCTAACATAAATAGTAGTAACTTAAACATATCTAAACATAAACACTCTATATGTTACTAGTCTTAAGTCTCATTCAACAATATTGGGGTTACTACCCAACAAACCTCCCCTTAAGCCCAACATTACTTTGGACTTGTCAATCATCAAGTGGAGCGACCCAACCTTTACTTGAAAGCACCTCCCCTTCACTTGAGAGTACCTCCCCTTGAACTAACTCATCTTCAACACATCTTCCATCAAATGTGAATAAGTTAGTTTTACCTCTTCTACCATTGAGAATCACTTTGCCATTTTTAGTGACCTCCAAAACACCATTCTTAACATGAATGGTACAGCCCAATCCATTTAATCTGCCCAATGAGATTAAATTTCTACTAATGTTTGGTATGTATCTAACATCACCAAACCTTCTAACTTGGCCATCGTTAAATCTTACCTTAACCTCACCAATCCCTTCAATCTTTGCCTTTTCACCATTTGGGTATGAGGATATAAACCAACAGAGAATGTACTATCTCATCTCCCACCGACCTTAGTTGGAAATACTCTAATTTTATCTCATCTTCTATTTAACAAGCCAACATATACTCCGTAATACTAGTTATTGTCCTATAGTGATGGTCAACAACATACTTTCTGAGCATCACTATAAAACATACTTTCTGATAGATAACTATCTCATCTCCAACTTAATTGGGAATATGAATATGCATGTTTTGTCTGTTCTCGATCATCTTCCACTTAATAAACCAACATGTAATAATCGCTCTTGTTGATTATAATTATCACTACAAAATATAATCTCTGGCAATTAAGACTCATCTTTAACTACTTAATTGGGAATATAGTGGAACCAAAATGAATTAGTGTGACCCGAACAATATGCACTAAATTCTCCATTATTACTTTGAGTTAAAATTATTGTTTTACTATCATGCATGCAAACGTTTTTATCACCGGTCATGTCTCATTTTTAATTATTTGCATATCTACTTCTTCCTCTATTTTACAATACAACTCACATGGTTTCTATTTAACTTTTTAATGTTTTTAATTTCTACATTTTTTAGCCTTTTGTATAAATTATCTATGGAAAAAAGCTCAAATCACGTAAATGCTCTCACCTCTTATAATAAATGTCAAGATTCACTTACACATGTATTGAGTACCATGTACACTAATAACACAATAGCCCAAAATTCAGTCTCTCAGTCAACCATTTCTTAACCTTTTATTAAAATACTCTTTATAAAAAAAAAAAAAAAAAAAAGGTAAACAAACAATTAGGACCGGAGAATTTTTTTTTAACCACAATGAACATCTCATCTAGCTATGAGTTTAAATAAGCAAGACAACAAATTGTGTGTGTAGCAATAATCATTATTATATCATTAATGACCAACCAAATGAAAGGGGAAAAAAGAATTGTATCTATTTTAATTTGTACAATAACCCTCTCATAACCTAAATAAGGTAAATGAAAAAGAGTGGCCATGAACTATACGATCATGGATCTTTTGGTTGTTATATAGAATTTCTCTATCTTTTCCCATGTACCTATTTAAAATTTTTATCAAAACATATTATTATAAAGGTTTATTTAATGAAAATATTCTAAACTATTAGTGGCTTCATTAAAATACTCCAAATTATAATTTAACTCGTATTATACTCAACTATTACACCCATTTAGAGTAGCAGATTAACTAATATGTGGATCTCACTTTTAATATTAAAATAATAATTTTATATATCTTGCTCCTCCATCCATTTACATCAACAACTACCCTCTCCCTCATCCCCTTTACCAATATCATCTTCATCAACATCACCATTTATTTAATTTCCTCCATATTTCTCTTTTAATTATCTTCCATTAAATTAATTTTCCCCATTTTGCCTTTAAGAGCATCTTGATTCTGGAAGGATTCATTCTCCTCGGGTCATCATCAAGCAATTTGTTCAGTAAAAAGCACATTAAATTACCAAAAGCACATTAAATTAGCAAACCCACGTCAAAACAACCCATTTGGACACCTCAAAAATGACTTTGGTTCAGCAATTTTTAATTTCATTTATTTTTTCCTCATTTTGCATTTAGTTGCTTGAGAGGTGCAATTAAGTAAGATTGTCTACTGTTCTTTCCATACTTGATGGAGTAAATCACAACAACTAGAAAGAGATGAAAAAAAAAACTTGATGCAAAATATAACCTCACAGCTATGAGAAGTGAATGCATACCATAACCTTTTGTCACTGCTCTTTTTCCCTGTTCCAATGTTCAATCTTAGCTCTCCTTTCCTCACTGTTCTCTCTCATTGAAATCATGTCCCTTCTACCACCCTGTCTTAAATAACCCTATTATAAAATAGTATAATAAAATTTTGATCAAAACCATAAATTCTGTCATAATAAAATTGTGAAAGATTATGGAAATTCAAGCTCAACCATGCATCGACAAACCTCAAACTGAATCTCGGTCGTGCTTGGTAGAATGTCTTCCTCCTCCGTTAATTACTGAAATTGTCGCTCGGATTGCAGCTACTTCGGCGATTGATCTATTTCGTTGCAAACAAACGTATGTTGAATTTTTTTAATAATAACTTTTCTTTACTACGTTAATGCTTTGTTGTATGTTGTTTTCCTTAGGCATATTTTGTTAAATTATTTGTTTTTGAGATTAAAACTAGGTTTGTGACCCGTGAAATTCACGGGTTTATCTATTTTAGTTTTGTTATTTTTATCGTATTGTTTATATTTGTTCGAGCAATTAGTTGATCCATTTAAAAAATGTAGTCTTGAAATACATAAAATTTAGTTAGTTAACGCCTTATTTCTTTGACAACTAAACTATATATTATACTTTAGTTGTTGTTTTGATTAATATACTAATAACATGTGGTTTTAAAAAAACAAAAAAATATCTTCAAATCATGAATGAGTTCAGTAATTCATGGCACCCATGTAAAAAAAAATTAAATGGTTAAGGTTGCCTTTTAATTAGATTGTATAGATGTTTTACTAAAATTTCTATGTGAAAGTTTGATCGTCCCTTTGTCATTTAGGATAAATACAGTTAGTAAGTGAAGATGAAAGGGCAAATTAATGCATAATGTTCAATTATTTTCTCTCTTTTTTTTTTCCTTTTTTTCTTTTGAGAATGTTAAATCTCACAATGTAATGAGCTTAAAACATATATGATTATAAGGTTTTTTATCTTCTCAATATTTTAATTCTCGTAAATTATATTTTTTTTTATAGTAACATAGTCGTGAAGTTTAATAAATGCCAGTCTTAGTATATCATCTATATCAATTTGTCAAAAATTCTAAATTTTAAATTTTTGCATAAATGATAAAATGAGTTAAATATATAGTAGCCTACTACAAATTTCATTGCAATCTCATTATATGTTTTGTAAATATACATTAGATAGATAATATGACATGTACGCATTAATATTAGATAATAATTTATATTTAGCCATTATCCATGTCAATAGCATTTTTTTGTCTAACTTGTTAATAAGATTGAGATCCTCGCAACTCCAATTTCATTCAATGAGATCTATTATTCAAAGGAAAAATGATGAATAAAAAAGCAACATATACCCAAATAAAACATACTTTTGAAAGTTTCTGAAATCCCAAAAAAAAATATATATGAACCTAAAAACAATTAGTCATTCATATTCAATTTGTGTTGTCAATCTTGTAGTTAGTTTATAATATAGTATTGAGTGGAATGGACCTAAAAACTATGAACCGAAAAACAATCTATGAACCTAAAAACAATTCTAGTATTTTCTTCTTCATATAGTCTTCTTTCTCCAATGAAATATCCCTACAAAAACAAAACAAAAACCACTGAGTGATTAATAACAAACAAAATGGTGGAATTTGATTTATTTAATATTAACCTTATCGTTATTAATTTAAGATTTCTCGTAAATAATGAAAAAAAGAGGGCATTGCATCATAAAGATGTAAGGGTATTTACCTTTGAATAACACAACTCCACAAATATTGATAGCCCCTAAATGGAACAAAACAACATATATGAGAAGGTTAAAAATGTGAAGAGTATGTCATAACCAATGGAACTTAAAAATAAATAAATAAATTATTAATTTAAAACCTTAATACACTTACCTTGATGCCGATAAAATGATAAGAAAGATTATTGACACATATTTACAATTCTTTTGGCGATGAGGGCAAAAAGATATTGGTTTATTTTAGCTCACAAATGATGTCTTCCATCAAACATTTATAGCCAAATGAGAATGCTTTTTATGACTTTTGGCGTCTTTTTTTATTATTATCAAATTTAATATATACATAAATATGCAGCAAAGTTTTATGACTTTTGAACATTCTTTTTCATTATTAGCAAATATAATATATACATAAATATAGAGTAAGGAGAAATGAAATCTAAAAGGTTTGCTTTAAATATTTTTTTTTTTTTTTTTTTTTACAAAATCCACATTGCTTAAGAATTGTCTAGGGAGTTATCTTACGAAACTAAAAGATGGTAGATATTTTGCCTTGTTTTTATTTATAAATTATATTTATAGATTTATATATGTATCGAGTTAATGAACTTGAGCAAGTTTATATTAGAGTGATTTAAATTTTTGTTTGTCATTTAACCTATTCTAGTTTGAAAAATTAAAAGGTCAACGTTTAATGTTAAGTATTTTATTATTTGCCCTTAATCTTTACAAATTCTTTATTATTTTATAAACGGCGTAAAATTAGAATAATGTGATATTTATCTGTTTCTTAGAATATTCTAACAATAAAGTAGTAATTTAAAATTTAGTATGAATTTTATTTGACTTTTTATTATGGTTTAATTTATCTTGAAATTTTAAAGGCTAAATTTTAAAGTTTGTTATGCTATTTGCATTTAATGTTTTGGATTTTTTTTTGTCTCACAAATTTTGTCATCCATCAAAAATATATAAAAAATTGAGGATATTTCTAATGACTTTTGAACATCCTTTTTCATTATTATCAAATTTAATATAGGCATAAATATGGAGCAAAGTTCATGACTTTTGAGCATCATTCTTTTTTCATTATTATGACATAAATATTATAATAAATTTTTTGTGTTGATTATGTTCTAAATTCTACATAAAGATAATCTTTTTTGTGTTTGTATGACCGCAATATTTTCTCAATTTTAAGTCACAAATACTTAAAATAATTTTTAAGTTGATCCCAAAAATTTGTAAAAATTACTTTGTAGGATAATTTATTTACTTGTAATGGTTTCATTCAAAATAAACAGTGTTATATTAGAAATAGTCAAAGTTTCGGTGTTCATGTGATATTTTTTTATTATAGAAAATTATTTATAATTGATATACACCTTCCCAAATAGGCTTTTACTTTTTTGGTGGGACACTAACTCAATTATCATTCAATGTGTGTTTTTTTAGTTAGAATTATCCGTCAAGACGTCAATATTGTATTGTAATTTGTCACTAAGGAAATATTATATAATCAAATACAAAATGCAAATTAATTGTAAAAATGGCTCATGGAATAAAATTTAATATTTTATGCAGTCTTTTAAACTATGTTGTATTAATTGATAATATGTGGATTATGATATTGCCATGTCACATTTAATTTGTCATGCCACATTTAATTTTGTTTTGTCACATTTGCCATGTCATATTTAATTTGCCATGTCACATTAGCCTTTTAATTATATTATATAGATATAGATGTAATTTTTAAGTAGTACGATATTTGAAAAATTAAGTTTAACAATTATCAGAGGAAAAATATATAACGTTTTCAACAACATTTTATCATATGATATCGGTTTTAAAAAATTGGTACGAAAAATCTTAATCGATTCATGAACACGTTCGATTACGAAAATTTTATCTAAAATGTCAATTTTAGTTATAAAATATGAAATAGATGTAATTTGTAGTGTTTACGTCACTCTTGGAATTTTTAATCATGAAATATTTAATATATACAATTAATTTAATATAAATATATTGACATTTTTATAAGGAATTGTAATCAATTAATGTATAATATACGCTACTATGCTAGTAGTGCCACGTGAAATAAATTATTGCCACGTCACAATTTATTTTGCCATGTCACGTTTATTTTTGCCATGTCACATTAATTAGGTGTTTTACTTACCCTTTTAATTATATTGTATAGATTTATCATAGTAGAGAAGTCTTAATTAACTCATAATTAACTAGTGTGTATCCCGTGCGAATGCACGGTTTTTTAGATTGTCATGTGTTAGAACACATTGTGTTGATGATGCCAAGTCCCTTTGTTATTTGATTGTTTGTTCTTAGTTGAAATGATTAGTGATTGAAGCAATCAAATGGACTTTCAACAATAATTCAAGATGATCAAGATAATCAAGAAAGTCAAGACAATGATATTTCCTAAGCCTTAGTCGAAAAATGTAAGAGTAAATGCAACATTCTCATTTAAGTTAAGTTATGGCAAAACCATGCAACAGTACGCTGTACCGTGGTTTCTGGTACTACCGTATGGAGGAGGTCTTTCGACCAAAATATTTTAAGTGTTAAAACTTTGCAAATTTCAAACCTTAAACATTTGAATTTTCAAAAGCTTGAAAACAATCTGAAATTTTGGAGCCACAAAACCACTTGACTAAGCCTCTAGTTTTGTGCAAACATCTTTTACTAAAATGGCAAAGAAGACTTGTCAAACTTCTAAAGTAAGAAAAGTTTTTTGCCATTTTGGTAAAAGGTCACATGTTGAGTGTAGTAGTTTAAGTTTTCTGATTTCTTAAGCCCCAAGCCTATAGTCTAACACTTACCATCACTCAAGGCTACCATTTTAATATTGGATTTAATTTTTCTAAGTTGTACTTACCTAAGACTAAATCCACTATAAATAGAGTGTCTTAGTCACATTTATTTCTCAAGACTTCCAAAGCATTTATTGTAAAACTTTGCAAATCATTTGTGCATTTAAAACTTTGTTCTTCAAGTGTTTACAAAACGTTTTTATGATTTTAAAGTCTTCAAATTGTTTTCGAAAAAAGCTGTAAAACCTCCAAGTATCAGTTCGCTGTACTGTGACATAATGAGTTTATTCCATGATTCTCGTGTTAGATCTTAATTGTGATCTCCATGTTCATTTAGTGAACTTTTGAGATTCAAGATTCTGTAACAACTTGAGATAGAACCCATAAATTCTTGAAGCGGAGTAGCTTTAAGTTTGAGTGCAACCGGAGTAGGTTGGCGAGTTATTTTCATTGTAAGGGGTTTAGTAAGTTTGAGTAAATTTCTAAACAAGCAATAAAATAACGGTTGGACATAGGCCTCGGAGTAGAGGCTGAACAATTTTTTTAAAATGTCGTTTGTTTGTTCATTTACTTTTACGTTCTTCCACTTTACAATTTCTCGCATGTACCTAATCAAGTTTTGTGTCACAGTCACCTATACTATGACATAGAACTGCTGTACCTTCTTCTGAACTTACATTCAATTAAGTTTCTCAAGTCTTGTACTTCAATATTCTTTGCTTAAGTTAATTAATTAACCAAGTTAAGGATAAAATTTTTAAAAAGGTACACCTAATTCACCCCCTCCCTCTCTTAGGTGTTAATCGTTCTTAACTCTTCAATTGGTATCAGAGCCTCGTGCTCTTGATATTGGTTAAATCCAAGCAAAGAGTTAATCCTATAGTTATGGACGATTCAAAACACACTAAGTATCCCATTTTCAAGGGAGAAAACTATGCCTGGTGGAAACATCGCATGGAGCACTATGTCAAAAGTGCGGACTATGAATGTTGGTTAATCATTCAAAAGGGTCCCTTCAAAATCGAAGTGACTAATGCTGATGGCACTAGTTCCTTGAAAAGTGAGGATAAGTATGTTGAGGCCGACTATAAGAAAATCGAGAAAAACTCTAAGGCCATGTCCATTCTTCAATATGGGATCGGTGACCAAGAGATTAATCGTATATCTGGATGTGCTTCGACCAAAGAGATTTGGGACACCCTAAGCCTTGCTTATGAGGGAACGTCACAAGTCAAAAAATACCGTATTGATCTTCTCATGCAACAATATGAGATGTTCAATATGGAAAGAGACGAGTCAATTAATAGTTTGTCCTCACGTTTTTCATGTATTGTCAATGACCTTAAGAGTTTAGGTAGAAGTTTTCAATCCGAGGATCTAGTCCGTAAAATTCTTCGTAGCTTAACTGAAAAGTGGCAACCGAAGGTTACGGCTATTAAGGAAGCTAAGGACCTTTCATTGCTTACCCTTGATGAATTTATGGGCTCACTTATGGCTCATAAGTTAACTCTCATGAAACGTTCTAGTGAAAGCTCTAAAGGGAAAGGACTCGCTCTTAATGCTCGCTCAAGTGATGAGGAGGATGAAGATGACGAGTTTTCAATGTTCATTAAAAACATTGTTGGCATGATTAATGGTCGAAACTCTCAAAGGTATAGCAATAATTCTAGAAAACGTCGTTTTCCTAGGAGAAGGTCTAATTCTACTGTTGGTTGCTTTAAATGTGGTGACAAAGGTCACCAAATCAAAGAATGCCCAAAGTGGAACGATATCAAATCCAAAGAAAAACGTGATTCCGCTAAATGTGAGTACAAAAACAAAGTAATGACTGCTATTTGGGGCATGTCTGTTCTGAAGAGGACGATGTCCTTGAGGATGAATTATACGCCAAATTTAGCATCTCGTCTAGTTCCTCAAAAAATGCTTCCAAATCCTCAAAGAAAGAAGACATCAAGTGTCTTATGGCTCACTCCGCAGATTCACACTCTGATTCAGATCATGAGGTAATTAAGCTCAAGAAAAAGGTTCGATCTTTCTCTAAAGACAAAGTTTGTCTCCTCCTAGACCAATTTATTGATAAATGTCGTGTCCAAACTAATAAGTTGGAAGCTATGCAAATCGAAATTGAGGACATATCTGAGGAAAATGTCATCTTAAAAGAAAGTCTAAATGAGAATGATCAACCTAGTTCCATGTTGAGTCTTGAGAAAGAAATTAAAAAGCTTCGAAAACAAAATCTGTTTTTAGCTAAGAAGGTCGATGAAATGGGTGCAACAGATCTCTGCACTGTTGCATTTAGTTCTAACAAAGGAAATGTGTCGTCACTAACTCAAGAACATGACCAACTTTTGATTGACTTAGCTACTCGTAACAACGAAAAAGATGATCTTGTTAAGATTGCTGAAATGTTAAATGATGAGTCTAGTCATGTCAAAAGTGCCTTAGAACGATCTCAAAAAACAAATGATGACCTTCTTGCTCAAATTGAGATGTTAAAAAGCGCTGAACAGACTCATGCCACAAAGGTCTCTACTGTGGCATCTGAGTCGAGAAAAGAAATAAATACTCTCACTGAATTAGTGTCTTCCTTGACTAAGGAACGTGACACCCTTCTAGCTGACCTCAAATTGTGTCAAAGGGATACTAAACAATTGGAACAAATTGGGATGTTACTTAGTGATGAAGCAAGACTTGCAAAACAAGCTTTCGACAATTTAGGTAAATTGAATCTTAATCATCTCGCTAAAATCGAAACATTGACTAAAGAGCTAGATGAAGCTAAGATGTTCTACTTAAAATGGGAAGGAAGTCAGAATGTTTTGGAATTTCTTTTGAAACAATCACAAGAATATGAAAAATTTGCAAAGAAAGCTGGACTTGGTTTCAAATGCAACAGTAGCACACACTGTTGCACTCGAAACCAGGATCCAAGTCAAATTGACTTCCGAAGAAGAAAGTATGCTGGTCTTTCTGAGTACATCATTTGTAACTATTGTGGCAAAACAGTCATGAGTTTAATGGTTGTGAAAAAAGAGTCCGTGACTTAGAAAGAAACACTAAAAATGCTAAACAAGTGTGGGTCAAGAAAGAGGAAGTAAAAAAGGTCATTGTCAAGAAGGAGCCCAAACTTGTTTGGGTTCCTAAACTAAATGTTTGATTTCTTATAGGCATTAGTGAGGGGCAGCAGTAATTGGTACTTAGACAGTGGATGTTCTCGTCACATGACGGGAGATGAAAACCAATTCCTCTCGCTAGAAGCCTACGATGGTGGCATGGTGACTTTTGGCGACAACAAGAAAGGTGAAATCATTGGTATTGGAAAAGTTGATAAGTCAAAGTCATTATGCGTGGACAAAGTGTTGCTTGTCAAAGGTTTGAAACACAATCTCTTGAGCATTTCACAACTATGTGATCGAGGTAATGTTAGTTATTTAGACCATATTAATACTCATCTTATGATATTAAAATAACAAATTAATTATAAATGGTCTAAATCTACATGCATGCAAAAGAAATGTATAAAGGATGGTCTTAAACCACCTTAAGACAAAAGTTCCTTACATTGTTATAAGGCGAAAATATGGGCACTACAAAGGTCTCCTACCTTTGTAGTTCTTGAGCTATAAAATGTTAAGGAAGATCCTCCAAACAATAGTACCCAAAGTAGAGTACCTCCTTAGATTTACACCCAAGATTAACCCAAAAACTACTATAGTACTAACTAGGTAAATATAGTAGTAATCCTTATATGTAATGTATTTGATGTACTAATAAATATTATTACTATGATAATATTATTAGTTGGTATTTATATGTGTTTTAAGATGAAAATGATGAACAAAATAAGAAGAAAATTTGGTCTCTTAGTCTAGTATAGAAACCGGCCAAGAAGCCTTAAAGACCAAAGTTTTCTTCAAATTTTTTCAACTAGTAAAATGAGGTGAATGCTTGGGTATTTATAGGAACATATGGGGAACATCTTTATGTGTAAAATACAACAAAATGAACACTTGTTAGCCTTTGAAAAAACCGAAATATATGGCCTAATTTGTGTCCATTTTGGTTTTCGACATTTGCCCCACAAATGCTTATAAGTCTTATATTTAATTATCTTACATAATTAAATATTAATTTAATTATTTAACACTTAAATAATACAAATCAACTACTAATAACTACTTAACCATTAAGTAATCATAAGACTATTTTATCAACATACAATGTGTCAATATTAACCCATTTAGCTAATTTTACAACCTCTTGTAAAATTTAATAGCTAATTGATTCTACCTCAAAACATATACACATATCATATAAAATTAATTAATTAACAATTAATTAATAAACCAAGTGCTCTTGGCCTAGTGGAGTTCTGGGGAACCCTCAAAGCATGCAAATAAGCATGAACTGCGAGGTCCCAGGTTCGAGACTCGCTAGAGGAAGAGACTTGGCCACGGCGGCCCCCGTTGTGCTAGGGGTGGCTTACATGGTCCACGGTGGTGACGCTGGAATGCCTGGGCCTCGGGGGGACTAAACCCCCGGTTACCAAAAAAAAAAAAAAAAAAAAACAATTAATTAATAAATTATAATCATTTATTATTTAAATATCTCATAGTTAAATAATAAATCTCTTTATCCCGAGTTCGTAACCCGTCATCAAATAATACATTTATGTGACTAACTAAGAGTCAAATAATACAAGGAATTAATTATTTCGTATCTCATACAAACAATTAATTTATTCTATTTGGGTGTCATCCTATAGGTGTGACCTAAAGGGATCAGCTGATCACCGCCGTCACACGACAATAATGTCAAACTCTAGTCAGCCAATCATTACCGATTAACGATGACCAGCTGACAAATAAATAAATAAATCTCTGATATTCCTTTTACGAGATTTAATATGTAAACGCACTCATTGTGGAGGACACTACTCCAACAATCTCCCACTTGTCTGACACAAGTGTGCGTTACCAATTCTCTTGTCCAATAATATCTCCCACTCAATGCAAGATGTCTTTCAGGTCGTTCTTGCACGTGATCATATCATAAAGTGGTTTCCTCGATCAGGAGAATGACTGTCTGACCGGATAATCTACTATAGATCTCATCCGAGCGTGGCCACGCATTCACAATCATCTCTCCTCGAGTGGCCTTGAGATAAAATATGACTTATAAGGACAATCTGTGGACAGCGGGCCGCCCACGGGGGCGCTTGGTGAGAAACAGGGACAAGCGTTTGCATTTTGTAAGGAGTCGCCACCAATTTTTATGGGAAATTGGAACCGTTCGAATACCTCATGTCATGTCAAGACATAAAGTAGTGACATGAACACTAAGCAATCGTTACCCTTAGCATTCTATGTTTAGAATGACTCTCGTGGATGCCAATGAACACAGGTGCTCACGGAGATCTGGAGTAAGGGGTGAGGGTACGTATTAGGAAGCTCTTTTGATCGAACACCTAATCCCGCCCGCCTCGATAGCGGCCTCTACTAATGATTAGGGAAGTTGTCTATACTTGATATATCGTCGGCTATATGCATGCAATGCAACATCCATTGTTTTGATCCTAGCATGTGAGAATTAGACTAAGTCGGTGAACACGTAATTTAACATACAATTGGGTCGAAGTAGGAATTAATGTTGATTTACATAATACAAATGATGAAAGAAATACAATAACGATAAATTACAATAAAGGAAATTACAATAATTACAACGGAATAGGCGATTTATGTCGAAAATACCTTTAAAACGGATAATTTGAGAAAAGAAAACAAAAGAATAAATTAAAGGATAAAATTAAAGAAACAAACGAACAGAAATTAGTGATAATACGGGTATTAGTTAATTAATATGTAACCTAATTAAACTACGTCAAGGCGAAAAAGGAGTTCGGGGACAAAATCACCCTGAACAAAGCGCAAGAAACTGCGCCCTTTGGAAGAGGCGCGGCGATTCTTTGCGTCTGTTCCAAGGGTGAGTTCTGGCTGTGAAGCCGGAACTGCAAACCGTTAATGTTAATTGGTAAATTAATGGATTGGTTACGACAATTGACTCGGATGAAAGTGATTTAATGTATTATTTACATATGATTGTGTCATAAAAGCAGTAAGCGGAAATTAGACGGATTAATTATGTGAAGGGACGATGTTAATGATTAATTAAACTAACTAAACGAACTAATCAATTACTAAACATGATGAATGACGAATTAATAACTAAACAGGATGCAAATATATCAACAATGAATCCCAGAAACTCAACGTGATGAAATTGAACTTCTAAAACTCGAATTGAACATTAATGACGAAAACCCGCAAATATTGATTATTTAGGATTTAAGTCGGATGAATGACAATTAAACATGTTAATGATGATGGTTAATATATACATATGAATTATTAATGATAAATAATTATACGGACGAATTGAAGAACAAATAAAAGAAAACAAATAAAACAAAAGACGAATTTACGAGGACGAGGAAGAAGAAAAGAAGCGAGAATCTGCGCGGCCTCACGAAGAGGCGCAGCAGAGCTGCGCTCCTTCGAAGAGGCGCGCGATTCTTTGCGTCTTTTCTCGACGTCGCCCACCGGAAATCAAAGAAAAAAAAAGGTTTTAAAGACGGTTTTAGAAATCGGTTTTAAAGATGCTTTCGACGTGAATCTTACAATGATGATTACAATATATAATAAATAACAATAAATAAAAGAGGATTATTACACCCTCAGACTTACATGTTGACGAAACGAGAAGAACTAAGAAGATCGATTAGTGATGCTCGACGCGAATGCAAGGAAAGAGTGCCCTCGAAAGAGGAAAACGATTTAACAAATTGATTACTTAGATTGATTAAGTGTAGTGGTCAAATTGGTCGGTCATGCAACGGAGAGGCTGGTACCCGGAAGGATCCGAGCTTACGTGGTCGAATGTTCAAGCACGTAGGCGCCAATTAGTAAGAACAAAGTCTAGAATGCAAAGGGAGAAGAGAAGGGCGGACACTCGCGTGAGAAATATGAGGAGCGAAAGCTCCTATTTATACTAATCACACGGAGGAATAGGGTTTCGGAGACTCTTTGGAAGTGAATCTCGGAAAGATATGAAAAAGATACGTAAATCATGCAAAGAAGGGCACTGGGAAGAGGCGCGAGCCACTGCGTCTCTTGGAAGAGGCGCAAAGACTGCTGCGTCTATTCCCGTGGAGGTTTCCTCCTGTTTAAGAAAGATTTCCGTGTTTAAGTTATGGTAGGACGGAATTGATTCGATTATCTTTTGAATATTACGGGATATTATTTGCCAAAAGATAAAATTTGAGAAATATGGAATAGAAATATCCGAACATTCCGAACATTCGACTCGGGCTTTAACAAATTATCGAAAAATGGAGACGGTTTTTGACCCGACTCGAATGTACTCTAATTATCACAAAACGACCGTATCGGTACGTAGATGACAACTAAGAGGTAGACATTAATGTTTGAGCAATCACTTGACGATAATCTTACGAACTGTCACAAATCGTTCCGCGTATCAAACATGCGGCCCAATCATCACCGGGTGGTTTGCGAGGGGTGCGAAACGAGGTGTCTCTGAGCCCCCACTTTGACTGAGGCTTGGACAAGGCGAAAGTCAAAGTATAGCCATCAGGTCAATCGAAGATTACAACCTGACGACTATGGCGACGCGAGGCGGCTCAAGGGGTCTGAACCAAGGACCTGTCGTCGGGAACATTTTAGAGTCTGTCGACTATCGGGGAGGGCCGTTTAAAGTCCATTAGACTACGTAAGGAAGCTCGCCAGCCATAAGAAGAGACCATACCTGAGATACCCCTGGGTGAAACGGGACTGAAGACGCTTCGGCAAAATTCTTTGGTCTGAAGATAACTTGGTGTCTGAAGGCATTAGGAGGTCACAGGGAACTTTGGTCGAACTCTGCGGGGAACAAGAGATATATAAAAAATAACAGCAGGACGTCGGTAGAAACTGCTGGGGAAGTCTGCTTGCGTCGGTCTCAAGCGAACTTTGGCGAAATTTAGAGGCTGAATTTGCTTGCGTTGGTCTCAAACAAACTCTTGTTGGATGATTCTACTGATGATTTTGGCGGGAATCTGCTTGTTTCTGTCCTCAAGCAAACTCTCGTTGGGCGATTATTTTGACGATTAGGAGCATCTTGATCGTCATGGGAGAAACTTCAAGTGAGCAAGATCTTGCAAAATACTACTGCATAAAAACAAAATGAGCAATCTTTGCAAAATACTTTGCTGCGAGGGATAAAGTGGGTTTGGACGATCTTTGCAAAATATTGTCGCGCTTAGATAAAAATGTGGGCCGGAACGAAGAAATCGTCGAAACGGACCAAAATGATACAAATGTCATCGAGGAAGAGGCGCACCAAAGATGGGCCCACAAATAACGAACTCATAATGAATTTTCGAAAATTCGTAAGGAGGGAACAAAAGGAAGAGGCGCAGCAAGAGCTGCGTCTCTTGGAAGAGGCGCAGCGCCTGCTGCGTCCTTTCCCCAATTCGGCAATTCTTGCGTAAAAACGCGAAATCAGAAGGGTTTTAATTCATTATTTCGAAACACAAAACCTTCAATTTCTCTCTCAAATCTTCACCATTTCCGTCAAGGTTAGATTCAAAAGTTTGCTTGAAATATGACTAATCGAGGTATGTGTTTTAATCTTGCATTAATCATCCGTATTTGTTGAATTTTGAGCTGCAATAATTAGGGTTTTCGACCCATTTATTCGAAAATTTGGGGCTTTTCCCCCAAATGGATTTGTCTTGCCAAATTGATGCTAGAAATGGATAGTAGGCAATGTTAGGAACATAACCATGTATTCACCTTGAATTTTCATCGAGTTTCGAGCCCTTGAGCGAATTTTGAGACGGTTTCACAGCTAGATCGATGATTGCTTCGAAAACGGCCTTAGAATTGCCCATTTGTGATGAAATTTGATATTTGGGACCCTTGGGTGATGGGTAAACTTCCTGTCATCCCGGAATTTTGGTTGGTGACAACTTTTGCAGGGCACCTTTTAGGGCATAACCGCCATTATAGCGAAATGCTGCCGAATTTTCGACTCGAACCCGGAGCCAGGCTTTGATTTTGACTTGACTTGACCCAATTTGTCACATGAGTGATTGAATTGGTGAGAACATGGCCAAGGATGGCCAGAAAGGATAGTTTCCAGGGCTCCGGAGGCTCGAAAACTTCTTAATCGAAGGCTCGCCGTCACGTGACGCGGCCTGAACTTGCTTTAATGTTGCAGGTGATGATGCTTCCACTTCCGGGAGGACTCCCATGGAGGTAGACGCCAGTGCGGTTGAGGAGGCTTTGGAGCGAGCTTTCACCGACGCGGTGATGGGCTGCTGCAGACGAGGTTCCCGAGGAGGAGGCGAGGAGGAGATTCCGCGACGGGCCCACCTCGGACGAGGGGGTCGTCGGTGAGAGGAGCTCCCGCGTGGGGCCGAGACTTGGGAGAGTAGGCACCTTGTGTGGGCTGCAGAGGGTCACTTGTCCTACAGGACGGTGAAGAGCTTGGTAAATAGGAATTCCCTAACTCATTACTTATCCTCTTTCTGTTTTTTGTTCAAATTTCCTTCAAATTTACTTCAAAATTAAAGATAGCTTTATTTCGAATTATAATAGGAGGCCGGAATATCCGGTCATTCTCGGGTACACGACGGCGATGGAGCACTACGAGCGGGCGTCGGAGGAGGAGAGGGCCATGATCGAGCGTGGAGCGTTCGGTCCTCTGGTTCAGTCCGGAGGGATATCGTGAAGAGGAAGTTGCGGGCCAACCTTAGCCTGGTCCGCGCTTTCTTGGATCGATTTTGGGATACGACTTCCACGTTTCACCCGCCTTTTGGTGAGGTGGGAGTCACCTTGGAGGATTACGGCATGATTTCAGTCCGTGCGGGACTGAGGAGATGGTGTGGCCGGAGGCTGGCATGAGAGCGGATTCGGCCGAGGCGAGGAGGCTGATCGGCTGGAACCTGTCGCCGAAGGCTGTTGCGGTGCCGGGTTTGGTACCCAGTACCTATGTTCGAGATTACTTCGCGGGGAAGACCCCGGCATCGGTGGTGATCGACGGGAGGGAGGCGGCTCCTCCTCCTTGTACAAATGGAGCGAGAGGGCTCGTCTGTGGCTTTGGTGGTTCTTGTCTTCGATTTACCTCGGAGACAAAGGTGAGAGGTCATCGACGAAGCTTCTTCCCTTTCTTGCGACCCGAGCTCCCTAGGGCGTTGGGATTGGGTCATCTTTCTTGGTTTTGCGGTCCTCATCCGCTTCATGAGGGCCATGGTTCGTCCGGAGTTGATGGAGAAGGGGACTTCCCCAGCCGCTTCGGACACAGGCTCTTGTTGGAGGTATGAACCTTCCTTTAGACCAAAATAAATTCCTTTCTTTTATCAAAGATCGAAAGATCGTCATTGACTATTCCGTTTTACAGGCGTGGGTGTACTCTTACTTCCCGGGCCTCGCGCCCAAGAGGACGGAGCCGTTGGAGAGGGCCTATCCCGTGGTGAGGGATTGGGTCATGTGCCGGACGAAGAGCAAGCGTTCTTCTCACAATGTCTACCGGCGGGATGTGAACGCTCTTCAGCTGAGCAGCGTGAGTATCCTACTTGTATGCATTTATACTTCTTTCCTTTCATCTGATCGCAGGAATGATCTCTGTCTTTATCTTGTTGCAGTGGGTGCCCAGACCTTGGGCGGAGTACGCTGAGGCGCCTCCTTTTGTTGCTGAGGTCCTTCGACCTAGGAGTTCGAGTCGGCTGTTGTTGTGGACGTCGATGGGTCCTGTGTGGTACTTAGGCGAGCGTTTGGCTCGTCAGTGCTCTCGGGGTGCATTGACGGTTCCCGTTGATCCTCCTAGGACGATGTTCAGGGAGCCTTCCGAGGCTGAGAGGGAGGCGGACTTGGCCGGTGCCAGTGGGGACGACCTTCTTCTGCCTGGTGAGGACTACTCGGCGTTCCTCTACGGGAGGTTGGCGTACTGGCCAGTAGTGGTGAGTATCCTTTGCTTTCTTTGATTGACTTTGGGAATTTCGATGAAAGATCACCGATTAATGAGAGTCGTTCGTCTTTGCAGGAGGTTGAGGCGGCGGGCATCGAGCCCCCAGTGTATCCCGAGACTCTCGAGTACACCGACGCGACCGGGGGGACGACGATCTCCGAGTTGCGTGATTTTGACGTGGCTGTGACGGATGCTGGCCTCGACGACTGGCAGCATCTGATTCGGAGGGTGAGCCTCCAGCTTATATTCCTTTCGTGTAAGAACACATTCGATTAAACTTGTTTAATTTGCTGAGGATTTTTTCTTGAAAATGCAGGTCGCGCCATCTCGGTTCGTGGCACTATGGAGGGTGGCCAACCGGCTACGGGCTACCGCTATCGAGGCACTCGTCGGTGGTCGAGGTCGTCAGGTATGAACCTTATTTGATTTCTTTTGATTGATTTTTTTTGTTTTATTCTTTTTTATTTTGTTTGAATCGATTGACATGAGCCAATTTGCTGCTGTTCTCAGGCCGATCGTGAGCTGGAGCGAGAGTTAGCCCAGTCCCGGGAGGAGACGGCTCGTTTGTCGAGGGAGCTCGAGTTTCGGGATGCCGAGATTGCCGCTCTTATGGCGAGGGGGCCGAGCTGGAGGGTGCCTAGCGAGTCTGCGTGGTCTTTGTAGTCTTGATTTTGAACATTTTGGACCTGTTTGGGGCGAAGCCCCCAGTTTATTTAGACTTGGATTTGTTTGGGGCGAAGCCCCCAGCTGCACATCTGGATTTGTTTGGGGCGAAGCCCCCAGTTTGCTTGTATATTTGCTTTTTGTTGTATATACGACGGCCTGAGTGCCTTTTGATGCTGGGTTGTGTTGTTTGTACCTGCAGGTTAGCTTTTGGACAAGTTTGGTAGACAGTGGTTTGCACCGTCATGCTACCGAAGTTCACATAGAAAAAAACACATTCATTTACATTTTTATATACACATAAGGCCTTTAACTAGTGCAAAAAAAGAAAAATGAGACTCGAAAAGAACGCGAAAATGCAAAAATTTTGCAAAAATTTTGTCGGAAATGACCGGACGGTAGGGAGGGTTACCCCCGCAAAAAAAGAAAAAAAGAAATATATAAGTTAGAAAATGAAGAAAATAGAAATGAACTGACTAAATAAAAGTGAAAATGAAAAAGAAAGAATTAAAAAAAGGAATTAGAATGAGAACTAAACATAAAAATGGCCGAAAATGTTGACGTCGCCTCGAAATGCGCGTTCCTAGATCAAGGAAGCCTGAAGCATGGTAAATTTCGCGGATTTACCAAAACAAAATCCCGTAGGAATAGGAAATTATTTGTTATAGAATTAGGAAAGATCCAAACACGGAAATCACGAAGTGATGCGAGGAAGAGGCGCAGCAAGAGTCGCGTCCCTTTGAAGAGGCGCAAAGGTGCCGCGCCTTTCCCAAGCCAGTCGGTTACGGCATTTTTTGGAAACAAAGAATTAGTATAAATAGAATCGTCGATGAAGCTTTAAATCATATAATTCTTCCGTCTTTTCTTCGTCGATTCACATAAAAAACTCCCCATAAATTTTCAAGAGAAAATTATCATCATGAATACCCTAGAAATTCGCTTGAAGGAATGGACTAACGAGTTTTCGAATATTGAGAAACATGACATGGGTGCTTACAACCTTGGATCTTTGTTGAGTTTGAAACTCATTAAGGTGGTAAAGCCGTTCTTGGATGCTTGTCTTGATTATTGGGATCCAAATTATCATGTTTTCGCGTTCCCAGGAGGTGATATTTGTCCTTTTCCGGAGGAAATTGCTGCTATTGGCGGGTGGGACCCCGAACATCTACCTGCCATCCCTTCTACTGCTCAGGGGTATAAGAGTAAGTTTAGAGATTTGCTTGGACTGACCAGACTCGAGGTAGATCGTCTTGTTACTTCGAAAGGCGTGCGGATGTTGGATTTCATAGATCGATTCATCAACGGGGCCGACCCTCTTTGTCTCTTATGTTGCTAGAAGGAGAGCATTCGGTTTCTGTTTGCTTCACGTTTATGTCTTTCAGGGACATGTTGATGAAGATTTGCGAGGTGATCCCCGTCTATTGGGTCTCGTTGAGCAAATGGAGCTGCGCAGGAGCCCAGCTTGCTTGTGTTTGGGGGAGATTATCTTGGGCTTGGATAACAGGAAATCCAATCGCGATCTTCCGTTCTTGGGGAGTCCCGTCATTTTACAGGTAAAAGACAGCCTTTTTCTTTTCTTTTTCTTTTTTTTTTTTTTTTTTTTTTTTTTTTTTTTTTTTTTTTTTTTTTTGTTTTTTTTTTTTTTTTTTTTTTTTTTTTTTTTTTTTTTTTTTTTTTTTCTCGGGTGTCTAATACCTGTTTTGGTAGGCTTGGCTTATGGAACGTCTCCGATTGCTCGAGCCCCCAGTTCATGCACTTTCCTATCATGCCCGTATGATTTCGATGAGGACACGGCTGTACATGGTGGACTTCACCCGGGTCTGTGACTATTGGAAGAACAAGCTGAAGAATGACGATGGCCCCTTGATCAGGTGGATTGTACCGTGGTGGCATCTCAAGTCTGTCACTGGAGTGTCTTCTTTGGATCCTACTAGGTCCGTGCGCATCCCTGGATTGGAGTTTATGGTATGCCTCTTTCCTGAGAGGTTGATGAGGCAAGTCGGGTTGAAGCAGATGATTCCTAGGCTTGACACCGTCCCGCAGACTGCCATGGCATTGACTACCGAGAGCCGAAGAGAGTGGGCTATGAAGTGGGCCCAAAGGAATATGTGGTTCCTGAGTTTCTCCTCCAATGCCTTGTGGGTGTCGGATTCTTATCTGAGATGGAGGAAGGCCGCAACTTCGGAAGAGCGTGAAAGACTGAGGAAGCGTGAGCCCGTTGACTACAAGGTGCGTGAAGGAGAGAAAGAGAAGGAGAAGCATCTGACTGAAGGAGAAGAAGAAGCCGGCTTTCAAGTCATTCATCTTTCGAAGAAATCGAAGACTACTCCTGTCGCAGAGGTGGTGGTTGGCAAGAATGGAAGAGTCAGGCCTCGAGAAAGACCGTTGGTGATTAGGTCCGAAGTGGTGCAGGAGCGCCCGGCTCGAGGTCGTGACCAGAAATATGACAAGAACGACAAGGGCAAGGGAAAGATGGAAGAATAGCCCAAGTCTTATTTATTATTTGATTATTATTATTATTGTTGTAATAAAAGGAGGGATTTTTAGAATCCTAGCCTAATCTATTTTTATTATTTGTCGTATTATTATTATTAGAAATTGAATGAAATAAAAAAGGTTAAGTGGTTACGAAACCGTTGTTATTTTCTTTTAATTATTCTTGTCGAATTTCAAATGCAATGCAGATGTCCTTCTATTTACATTTTAAATAAAATGGTGGGTTGAATCCCGTGAAGGATTGCCTACGTATTCACTTAAAAAAGCGAAATCAAACCCTTGCGCGTAGTTCGAGTAAATGTAAAAGAATAATTGTTCGAAGCAAGAGCTTGTAATGAACATAGAAAACAAGCATGAGCTTTTGCTTACTCGGGAGGTGCGAATTTAGTTTGTTTGATGATATGAGGATGACAAGTTTGCCAAGATGCAAGAGCACAGTGACATTCAGATGGGCCAGGGGCCGTTTATTTAGTGCCACAAGAGCGACACGTAGGTTTACGCGAGGCGCGTTTTTGTCCTATCCTAGGCATAGTACCGTTTCAGTTGGTCGAGATTTGTGGGGTTTGAAAATTCATTCCCATCTAGGTCTGTGATTCTAACCGCACCCCCTGGGAGTATTGATTTGACTAGATATGGTCCGGCCCAGTTAGGTTTGAATTTTCCCCTTGGGTCGACAGGTAAAAGAGCTCTGACCGATTTGAGAACTAAATCTCCTTCTTTGATGTTTCTTGGCCTAACCCTTTTGTTGAAAGCTCGTTTGATGCGTGCTTGATATGTTTGGACATTATGTAAGGCACGAAGCCTACGTTCATCCAGGAGGATGAGTTCTTCATACCTATCCCTCTTCCAATCGGCTTCAGGGATTTGACTTTCGAGTAGAATACGTAAGGATGGTATTTCTAGCTCGACTGGTTGTACGGCTTCCATGCCGTAGGTCAAATAGAAAGGAGTGGCCCCAGTGGGTGTCCTGACGGATGTTCGATACCCCCACAAAGCGAAGGGTATTTTGCTTGGCCAATCTCTGTAATTGTCAGTCATTTTCTTGAGGATTGTGACGACGTTCTTGTTAGCCGCTTCTACCGCGCCGTTAGTCTGTGGTCTATAGGGCGATGAGTGGTGATGCTTGATCTTGTATTTGGCTAGCAATTGTTCGGTTTCGGCTTGGAAGTGGGACCCGCTATCACTGATGATCTCATGTGGGCAACCATATCGGCAGATGATGTTATTTTGTATGAACTTGGCTACATTTTTGGCTGTGAGAGCGGTGTAGGAAGCCGCTTCTACCCATTTGGTGAAGTAGTCAATTGCTACCAGGATGAAACAGTGACCTCCTGTTCCTGCTGGGGTTATTTTCCCAATTATGTCGATTCCCCACGCGGAGAATGGCCAAGGAGATGTCATTGTATAGAGCAACGAAGGAGGGACGTGTTGTACATTCCCGAAGATTTGACAGTTGTGGCAATGCCTCACATATTTGATGCAATCGGATTCCATTGTGGTCCAATAGTACCCTAGACGTGTGATTTTCTTTGCCATCATAGGTCCACTCATATGAGGACCGCACTCTCCATCGTGGACTTCTTCCATCACTTTTCGTGCCTGTGAATGATCAAGGCAACGTAGGACTACACCAAGAGGTGTTCTTTTGTATAATTCTCCTTGCATGAGGACGTATTGTGAAGCTAGTAGGCGTATAGCTCGTTGTCCCCTCTTATCCATATCCGGCGGATAGGTACCATTGAGCTTGAAGTTCAGGATTGCTTGGAACCAGGGTTCCGGTGCGATTTCTTCTTCATTGGTAATTTGATGGACATAAGCCGGCTCTGACCGTCGTTCGATACACAAAGGCATTTCCATCATGTAATCTGGCATGTTTATCAAAGATGCAAGTTTCGCAAGAGCGTCTGCAAATTGATTTTCCTCCCGAGGTAAGTGCAAGTAGGTTACGTGATCAAAGAATTGAGCGACTTGGTCAATCCTAGCTTGATAGGGTGCTAGGCTTTCGCTTCGGATTTTCCAGGATCCTGTAACTTGGTTGATGATTAGTGACGAATCTCCATGCACTCGGAGGTTTTTGATGCCTAAGCTTACTGCCGCTTGTAGTCCAATTAAACAAGCCTCATACTCTGCGGCGTTGTTTGTCACCTCGAAGTCGAGTTTGACAAAGATCGGTGTATGCTCACCTTCGGGAGAAATGAGCAACACTCCTATCCCAAATCCTCTTAGGTTTGATGCTCCATCAAAGTATAGGTCCCAGGAGTCTACATCTGTTTGAAGTATATCCTCGTCGGGAAACGACCAAGTATCTATGGCTTGTGCGTCGTTGATGGGATTTTCTGCGAAGAATTCGGCAACGGCGCGACCCTTTATTACTTTTAGTGGCACATATTTGAGGTCAAATTCTGAGAGCATCATGGTCCATCTTGCTAGGCGTCCATTGAGGACAGGTTTCTCGAAGAGGTATTTGACTGGATCCATCTTGGAGAATATTTTGACGGAGTAGCTAAGCATGTAGTGGCGTAGCTTCTTTGTTGCCCACACAAGAGCGAGGCATGTCTTTTCGAGTTGCGAGTATTTGCACTCGTATTCCAAGAACTTCTTACTTAGATAGTAAATAGCTCTTTCTTCACTTCCTACGGTTTGAGCCAGCATAGCACCCATGGCGGTTTCAGTTACCGTGAGATACAAACCAAGAGGTTGATCTTGTTGTGGTGGCATGAGCACTGGTGGTTTAGCTAAAATCTCCTTGATTCGGTCAAACGCCTTTTGACAATCATCATCCCACATGGTGTGGTCTGTTTTCTTGAGTTTCTTGAAGATAGGCTCGCAAATCATCGTAAGTTTCGATATGAATCGGCTTATGTATTGGACTTTTCCCAGGAATCCTCTGACTTCCTTTTCTGTTTGAGGTTGTGGCATTTCAATCAGAGCTTTGATTTTCGAGGGATCTATTTCTATACCTCGTTGGCTAACGACGTATCCTAGGAGTTTGCCAGACGTTACCCCAAACGTGCATTTCTGAGGATTGAGCCTCATGTTGTACTTCCGTAGCCTTGCGAAGAACTTGCGAAGGTTCGTAATATGTCCCTCTCTCTCTTTGGATTTGACGATCATGTCATCTACATATACCTCAACTTCTTTGTGCATCATGTCATGTAAGAGTGTAGTTGCGGTGCGTTGGTATGTAGCTCCAGCGTTGATCAATCCGAACGGCATTACTGTATAGCAATAGGTTCCCCATTGGGTGACGAACGCGGTCTTGTGCATGTCTTCCATGGCCATTTTGATTTGGTTATAACCCGCATATCCGTCCATGAAGGATAGTAATGCGTGGTCTGCAGTATTGTCCACTAATATGTCGATGTGGGGTAGAGGAAAGTCGTCTTTCGGACTTGCCTTGTTCAAATCTCTAAAGTCAACACAAACTCGAATTCTCCCATCCTTTTTGGGTACGGGTACTATGTTAGCCACCCAGTCAGAATACTCGGAAACTTTGATGAACCCGGCTTTGAATTGCTTATCAACTTCTTCCTTGATCTTTAGGGCCCATTCTGTTCTCATCCGTCGAAGCTTCTGTTTTACAGGCTTGAAACCTGGCTTAATCGGAATTCTATGTTCGGCAATGTCCCTGTCGATCCCTGGCATGTCTTTGTAGGACCAAGCGAAAACGTCTTTGAATTCATTTAGGAGGTCTATGAAGTCGGCCCGTTCGGTAGAGCTCAAGGTAGTCCCTATCCTAAGTTCTTGGGGTTCTAGTTCAGTTCCTACATTGATGGGTTCGGTGTCCTCTATTCTTGGTCCCCCTTCCCCTTCCTGTAGTATTTCTTTGGCTACGTAGGGAGGTATTTCGGTCAAGTCTGGGTTTTGGTCATCCTCAGTATCATCATAAACAGAATTGCACTCAAGATAACGCAAAGAGTAAGCAGAACCTGATTTATTCATATTAAGATTTGAGTAAAGTTGAAACAAAGAAGCCAACTGATCCATGGTCAGTGGCGGCAAAGGAACAGTAGTTGGGGCATTTCCCGAACTATTGTGACTACTTGAAAGTAAGCTAGGAGAAACGAAAGGAGTGGGGGTGACGACAGGAGTAGACTCTCTAATGACTTCTCTAGACTCGACTCGACTCCGACTCCGACTCGATTCGAACTCGTCGTCTCCCCGGCTCTTCCTTGAACATCTCTCCTTCTCCGGTGGTGAGCTTGAAGAGTCTTCCTTGATTGTTGGTCCATTTGATTGATTTTCTCCATCCTTTCTGCTGCGCTTGTGTCGATTTACGTGATTAAAGCGGTGGGGTTGAAGCGATCGTCCTGAAGTATCGTAGTAATGATCTCATCCTGCGCGGCCCTAACAAATCGGTCCTCCCCAAATAGGAGGCTAACAGCTTGTTCGTCTAAGCAAGGTGCTTGACGGGTTTTGACGGTAGGAACCGTTTCTGGAGGGATAAAGTAGCAATCGTGAAAGATCTCGATTCCGGCTAACTTCCTCTCAAGGTAATGCCAAGGTTCGGGAAATCCGTGATAGAGTTCCGAACTTCCTTCTTGAACGAAGTATCCATTTAAGGTGGGGAGATATGGCTTCATTTGGACTCCTACATACTTGCGATTTTGGACTTGAGCAAGCATTTCGAGAACTTCTTCTGCTGTGGGTTTTGTACCCCGTCCAAGTGGTATTCTTGATGAGTTGCCTTTCTTGTATGGCGCGAAGGTGTTCTTCCGAATTGGGTTCAAAGGCATTCCAGGAAGTATCCCGATTTTTGAGTATGTGATTGACCACTAGGTTAGAGTAGGGATTATAGTACAAGGGTGCCAACTCGCTTTCTATGACACTTACACTTTGGAAGCCCCCAAGTTCGTATATGGGATCCGCAAGGACTTGATTGCTTGATTGTTTTTCGATTATTGCCTTGATAGGCGACGAAGTGATTGTCACAACTTTGCCATTGAGTGGGATCTTGATCTTTTGGTGAAGGGTGGATGTTACTGCTTTGGAAGCATGAATCCAAGGCCTTCCCAGAAGTATGTTGAATGAAGCTTCGATGTCCACTATTTGGAAGTTGACCTTTCGCTCGATCGGTCCCGTAGCTATGGTTAGGCTAGCAAGTCCAACCACTTTTCGTCGCGTACCGTCATATGCGCGTACGCCTTGACTTGTAGGGGTCCAATCCGACTCTTTCATGCCCAGGTTTATATGCCGTTTTGAGGGGTATGACGTTGACCGCGGAGCCATCATCTACCAAGGTCATTGGCACATTTTTCTTTAGACAGATAACAGTGATGTATAGAGCAAGGTTGTGACTAGCGCCAAAAGGTGGCAAATCTTCGTCTGAGAAAGTAATAGGATTACTTAACTTCGGTGATTCTTGGAAGACCAAGTTGACTACATCTTCGGGAGTAGAGTTATGTGCCACATTCAATTTGGCCAAAGCTTGCAGTAAAGCTTGGCGGTGTGGAAATGAGCTTGCCACTAGTTGCCAGACCGAAAGATCAGCCTTGGTTCTTTGTAATTGCTTGAGCAAATGGTCAGTGGGATCGTCTTCGTTGTCATTTGGTGTGATGACATTGGTTGGACTGCTTTGAGTAGTACTCTGGTATGGACGGCCCGAGCGAGTTAGGTGATCCACATCTTGGTCTTCGCCATTTTGGACTATCTCTTTGACTAAAGAGTTTTCGATGAGATATTCGTCTTCATCGTCATCGGCCCAAACCCCATTAATTGCAGCTAGTTCCTTCATCCTCATGATGTCACTTTCTAGTTGTATGATTTGGTCGACTAGCTTATCGACCACGGCGACTACTTCTTGCATAGTGGCATTTTGAGAGAAGGTCAATGGTATGCGTTCTTTAGGCGTTGCCTTGGGATCGCGTAAGATTATTACCATGTTTTCTAGTTCCCACACTTGTCTATCTACACTCCTTGCCCATGCGATGAAGTCGGAAGTGGTAGGGGAGATGGTAGAGTAGAGTCTTTCCTTCTCAATTGCATGAATTTCATTTTCGGTGGGAGAAATGAGATGTGAGCAATCTAAGGTAGATTCGTCACTTGTAATCACTAGAACTCCAAGAGGATTCTGAGTGTTGTTGGGCTTACCTCCTGGTGGAATTGGAAGCCGACCATCTTCGATCATATCCTGAAGCACGTGTTTCAATTTGTTGTAGCATTTTTCTGTGTCGTGCCCCTTGCCCCTATGGTATTCACAAGAAGAGTTTTCATCCCAAAACTTGGACTTCCTTTCGGGTTCGGGAGTAGGTCCAATGGGTTGGAGTTTGCCTTGCTTCATTAGCCTTTTTAGAGCATTGGAGTACGTATCCCCAAGGTTTGTGAACTTCCTTGGTGGGCTAGTTTTCTTGGATGGCTCGAGAAGGTTAACTTCGTCGGTCTTGCTAGTAGAGCCGTATGAACGACTTGTGGACCCTTGATATCCTCGACCTACCGTTTTGGACAAGAGCCCTTTGCGGATGTCATCTTCAATTCGTGTCCCCAACACGGTTAAATCTTTGAAAGTCTTGATGTTTTGATATCTCAAATGGTTGGCATATATGGGTTTGAGATTGTCCACGAACTTCTCCACAAGAGTGGCCTCATCTGGACGTTCTACTAGTTGAGTACTAGTCTTCCTCCACCTACTTAGGAAGTCGGTGAATCCTTCTTTGTCATTTTGGGTAAGAACCTCTAGAGTGCGCATGTTGACTTGGATCTCGGCATTATCCGCGTATTGTTTCGAGAACTCAATGGCGGCGTCCTCCCAAGTAGCGACCTTTTTGTGATCTAAAGTGTAGAACCATTGCTTTGGGATAGTGTCAAGAGATGAAGGAAAGATCCTTAAGAACATCTCGGGTTTGATGCCTTTGATAGACATATAGTCCTTGAAGGCGCGGATGTGGTTCAAAGGATTCTCATGTCCTTTAAACTTAGGGATATCCGTCATGCTAAAGTTAGTGGGTAATTTGGAATTGACGGCTTCATACTTACGATTGTTCTCCCTGTAATTGTCATCCCCCTTAAGGTACATCAATTGCTCTTCTAGGTATTGGAGTCTTTTCTCAGCTGCGGTTGTCCCCATGAGAGGATTCTCATCTTTGGACTCGTCATCGGAAAAACCTAGTACTTCACTTTTAATGGGAGGTAGCTTTCCCTCTACATCAAAGATGCGGCCTTCGATGAGCTCAAGGCGGTCATAGGTTTGTTCTTGAGTGAGTTGCATTTGGGTTATCGCGGCCAGGATTCGATCATTACTCTCTTGAATTTGCTGGAGGTTCGTATCATCACTTGACCCAGGCATCTTGGAAACTGGATAAGAGACCGGCGACGAATCAAAACACGATCGACCATTCTATCACATTTGCTAAAAGAGGAAAAGTTTTGACTTGTGAAGTGGGTGTGTGCCACTTGTGTTGAGTGAGTTTTTGAAGAAAGACAAGGTCTTTGAAAATGTGTGTCCTAGCCAACTGTAGTGTAGTTGTAGGAGTGGACTCGAAGTGAGGTTTTGAAATGGGCTTGTGGCCCGAATTTTGACTTGACAGACGGACAGAGTTTTGACCGGACTTTGTACTAATTAAAGGCCCTATTTTCGAAATTTTTGATTGAAAACGGGTTTTGATTTTTTTTTTTGAAAATTCGTCATGATTTATTTTGAAATGGTGGTCACATAAGGTTTTGCATATTTATACAAGCATTATAACGGGATGCTGAGTGCATTTAGAAGGGTTTTGGTTTAAAGGGTGGGTTGCCATACCGAACCATCAAACCCGAAGTCTGTGGAGAGGCTCGTGCCAAACAAGAGTAAGGCCGATTCCTAGTCCATTTCCTCAAGTAGTGAAAGTCCTTGATACAAACAAGAGTAAGCATCATGGTATGGATGACGTCAATCGCTATCCATCCTTAGGCCCAAATAAGAATTAGGACCGTTTAGACGGGACGATTGGTCGAATGGGTTGGGTTGGGCCTAGGAAGGCCGAGTAAAACGGTCTAGGAAGACCGAGTTATGAAAACCGACAATTGTCTTGTACAAACTTATTCCCTAACCTTGTTCAAGTTTCACCCTAGCTACACGTAAGTGTATGTTCCCCAGCGGAGTCGCCAAACTGTGGACAGCGGGCCGCCCACGGGGGCGCTTGGTGAGAAACAGGGACAAGCGTTTGCATTTTGTAAGGAGTCGCCACCAATTTTTATGGGAAATTGGAACCGTTCGAATACCTCATGTCATGTCAAGACATAAAGTAGTGACATGAACACTAAGCAATCGTTACCCTTAGCATTCTATGTCTAGAATGACTCTCGTGGATGCCAATGAACACAGGTGCTCACGGAGATCTGGAGTAAGGGGTGAGGGTACGTATTAGGAAGCTCTTTTGATCGAACACCTAATCCCGCCCGCCTCGATAGCGGCCTCTACTAATGATTAGGGAAGTTGTCTATACTTGATATATCGTCGGCTATATGCATGCAATGCAACATCCATTGTTTTGATCCTAGCATGTGAGAATTAGACTAAGTCGGTGAACACGTAATTTAACATACAATTGGGTCGAAGTAGGAATTAATGTTGATTTACATAATACAAATGATGAAAGAAATACAATAACGATAAATTACAATAAAGGAAATTACAATAATTACAACGGAATAGGCGATTTATGTCGAAAATACCTTTAAAACGGATAATTTGAGAAAAGAAAACAAAAGAATAAATTAAAGGATAAAATTAAAGAAACAAACGAACAGAAATTAGTGATAATACGGGTATTAGTTAATTAATATGTAACCTAATTAAACTACGTCAAGGCAGAAAAGGAGTTCAGGGACAGAAATCACCCTGAACAGCGCAAGAGCATCGCTGCGCCCTTTGGAAGAGGCGCGGCCGATTCTTTGCGTCTTCCAAGGGTGAGTTCTCGGCAATGAAGCCGAATCGCAAACCGTTAATGTTAATTGGTAAATTAATGGATTGGTTACGACAATTGACTCGGATGAAAGTGATTTAATGTATTATTTACATATGATTGTGTCATAAAAGCAGTAAGCGGAAATTAGACGGATTAATTATGTGAAGGGACGATGTTAATGATTAATTAAACTAACTAAACGAACTAATCAATTACTAAACATGATGAATGACGAATTAATAACTAAACAGGATGCAAATATATCAACAATGAATCCCAGAAACTCAACGTGATGAAATTGAACTTCTAAAACTCGAATTGAACATTAATGACGAAAACCCGCAAATATTGATTATTTAGGATTTAAGTCGGATGAATGACAATTAAACATGTTAATGATGATGGTTAATATATACATATGAATTATTAATGATAAATAATTATACGGACGAATTGAAGAACAAATAAAAGAAAACAAATAAAACAAAAGACGAATTTACAGAGGACGAGGAAGAAGAAAAGAAGCAGGAACTGCGGCAGCCTCACGAAGAGGCGCAGCAGGAGCTGCGCTCCTTCGAAGAGGCGCAGCAGTTGCTGCGTCTTTTCTCGACGTCTGCCCACTGGAAATCAGCAAAAAAAAAGGTTTTAAAGACGGTTTTAGAAATCGGTTTTAAAGATGCTTTCGACGTGAATCTTACAATGATGATTACAATATATAATAAATAACAATAAATAAAAGAGGATTATTACACCCTCAGACTTACATGTTGACGAAACGAGAAGAACTAAGAAGATCGATTAGTGATGCTCGACGCGAATGCAAGGAAAGAGTGCCCTCGAAAGAGGAAAACGATTTAACAAATTGATTACTTAGATTGATTAAGTGTAGTGGTCAAATTGGTCGGTCATGCAACGGAGAGGCTGGTACCCGGAAGGATCCGAGCTTACGTGGTCGAATGTTCAAGCACGTAGGCGCCAATTAGTAAGAACAAAGTCTAGAATGCAAAGGGAGAAGAGAAGGGCGGACACTCGCGTGAGAAATATGAGGAGCGAAAGCTCCTATTTATACTAATCACACGGAGGAATAGGGTTTCGGAGACTCTTTGGAAGTGAATCTCGGAAAGATATGAAAAAGATACGTAAATCATGCAAAGAAGGGCCTGGGAAGAGGCGCAGCAGCCACTGCGTCTCTTGGAAGAGGCGCAGCACCTGCTGCGTCTATTCCCAGGAGGTTTCCTCCTGTTTAAGAAAGATTTCCGTGTTTAAGTTATGGTAGGACGGAATTGATTCGATTATCTTTTGAATATTACGGGATATTATTTGCCAAAAGATAAAATTTGAGAAATATGGAATAGAAATATCCGGAACATTCCAGAACATTCTGACTCGGGCTTTAACAGCTATCAGAAAATGGAGACGGTTTTTGACCGGACTCGAATGTACTCTAATTACTGTCAAAACGACCGTATCGGTACGTAGATGACAACTAAGAGGTAGACATTAATGTTTGAGCAATCACTTGACGATAATCTTACGAACTGTCACAAATCGTTCCGCGTATCAAACATGCGGCCCAATCATCACCGGGTGGTTTGCGAGGGGTGCAGAAACGAGGTGTCTACACAATCCTGTTGACTTATTTTCTTCATTCGATACAGATCACAATGACCCAGAAAATGCTCATCGGCCTCCTTTTACGGTGCGACCTAGAACAAAAACCAAAGCCACCGGAAAACCGTACCAACTCGCACAAAATATTCACCGATCTAAAGAATTGACTCGAAGGAATAAATAGAAATCCTCGCCACGACCCAGCAACAAAAGGACTCTATAAACGGTCACTGTCCGACAAATTGTCTCACAATATGCCTATGTAATCGACCAGTCATCACTATGACCATATGACAGTCGAACCTGTCATCTATCGCCTTACAATCTAGTCACTCCGAGACGTCACCTCATTAAGTGACTAGGGACAAAATACAATGTTAATCCAGTTCACTTAATAGGGTTCGACATTGTCTTTACAATCTATTTGGATAAAACAAAGTATATAAATTCAGACATAAAACTGAATATAACGATAAATGCAACTTATCACATATGAAATAATAAATACAATGTTTGATTATTACATATCAAATAATTTACATCGATTCGGCATTCGTCTCAACCCCATCGAAACTACATGACTATCATGTTTAGCTTGAGACAATGGCTTGGTTAAAGGATCAGCGATGTTGTCAGCTGTCCCAACCTTACAAACTGTAATTTTTTTCCTTTCGATTAAATCTCTAATTACATGAAATTTCCTAAGTACATGTCTAGACTTGTTACTAGACTTGGGCTCTTTTGCTTGAAAAATAGCCCCACTGTTATCACAATACAAAGTGATAGGATCCTCGGCGGTAGGAACTACTTTCAGTCCCTCTAAAAATTGCCTAATCCAAACAGCCTCTTTTGCAGCTTCAGAGGCTGCAATGTACTCAGCTTCCGTTGTAGAATCAGCAGTCACAGACTCTTTGAAACTTCTCCAGCAAACCGCTCCTCCGTTCAACAAAAAGACAAAACCAGCCTGGGATTTCATATCATCCCTATCGGTTTGGAAACTGGCATCCGTATAACCTCTTATACGTAATTCAGATTCTCCTCCAAACACTAAGAATGAATCTTTAGTCCTTCTCAAGTACTTCAGAATATTCTTGACGGCTATCCAGTGACTCTCACCTGGAGTTTTTTGAAAACGACTCGTCATACTTAAAGCATACGAGACGTCAGGACGAGAACACATCATAGCATACATGATCGATCCAACAGCGGAAGCATAGGGAATCGATTTCATGCGTTCAATATCCTTAGGCTCAGTAGGACACTGTGACTTACTCAAAGTGATCCCACTACCCATAGGTAAAAAACCTCTCTTGGAGTTTTTCATATTGAATCGGTCAAGAATCTTATCGATATAGGCTTCTTGACTCAATGCTAATATCCTTTTGGGTCTATCTCTATAGATCTGGATACCCAAGATGCGCTGAGCTTCTCCCAAATCTTTCATTTGGAAGTGATTCCCCAACCACTTCTTAACAGAAGCAAGCATATCAACATCATTCCCAATGAGTAATATGTCGTCCACATAAAGAAGTAAGAAAACAACTTTACTCCCACTAAACTTCATGTATAAACATGGTTCCTCAACACTTCGAGTAAAACCATTCTGTTTAATAACATGATCAAAACGATGATTCCAACTCCTTGACGCTTGCTTAAGACCATAAATGGATCTCTTAAGTTTGCATACTTTGTTAGGATTTTTAGGATCCACAAAACCCTCAGGTTGTGTCATGAACACTTCCTCTTCCAAAAACCCGTTCAGGAAAGCGGTTTTGACATCCATTTGCCATATCTCATAATCATGAAATGCAGCAATCGCTAACATTATCCGAACAGATCTAAGCATAGCAACTGGTGCAAAAGTTTCATCATAGTGTAAACCATGAACCTGAGTGAAACCTTTTGCAACCAATCTAGCTTTGTAGACATCTTTATGTCCATCCATGCCGATTTTAATCTTGAATATCCACTTACACTCGAAGAGGTCGAACATCTTTAGGTAAGTCAACCAGTCCCATACCGATTATCGTACATGGAATCCATTTCGGATTGCATGGCTTCGAGCCATAGCTTAGAGTCAGAACTCATAATAGCTGCTTTATAGGTCTTGGGTTCATCACTTTCTAAAAGTAAAACCTCATAGTCACCATCTTCCTCGATAATACCAAGGTATCTATCAGGCTGGCGACTAACCCTTTCTGACCTCCTAGGTTCAGAAGGAACAATAACCGATTCAGACGTAGAAGGAACATCTTCCTGTATTGTCATATCAGTTTGTGGCTCTTGAACTTCATCAAGTTCAAATTTTCTCCCACTCTGTCTTCTAGAAATAAACTCTTTTTCTAGAAAGACAGCTTCACGAGCCACAAACACTTTGTTCTCGTTACTATTGTAGAAGTAATATCCACAAGTTTCCTTAGGGTAGCCTACAAAAATACACTTTTCAGAACGAGGTGCAAGCTTATCGTCAGACTTACTCTTGACATAAGCATCACAACCCCATACTTTTGTGTATCGCAGATTCGGGACTTTCCCTTTCCATATCTCATATGGAGTTTTGTCAGTTGCTTTAGTGGGACTTTTATTAAGTGATTGTACAGCAGATAAAATGGCAAAACCCCAGAATGACTTAGGTAATTCTGTTTGACTCATCATCGATCGAACCATATCTAATAAAGTCCGATTCCTCCTTTAAGCCACACCATTTAATTGTGGTGTGCCAGGAGGAGTTAACTGAGATACAATACCACAGTCTTTAAGGTGATCTCTAAAATCATTGCTTAAATATTCCCCACCACGATCTGATCGTAATGCTTTAATCTTCTTATTTAATTGGTTTTCTACTTCATTCTGAAACTCTTTGAACTTATCAAAAGCTTCACTTTTATACCTCATTAAGTAGATATACCCATATCTACTCATGTCATCGGTAAAAGTAATGAAATAGTCATAATTACCTCTAGCGTGGATGTCATTGGACCACACACATCAGTGTGTATTAAACCCAATAACTCACTAGCTCGAGATCCTTTTCCTAGAAAAGGTGAACGAGTCATCTTGCCAAGAAGACAAGATTCGCATGTACCAAATGATCCGAAATCAAAAGGTTTAATTACACCAGTCGACACTAGTCTTTTAATGCGCTTCTCGTTGATGTGTCCTAATCGACAATGCCATAAATAAGATAGATCAGGATCACCTGTTTTGAGTCTTTTATTATCTAAATGATAAACATTGTTGCAAGTATCTAGAATATAAATACCATTGATTGAAATAGCTTGACTATATACAATCCCATTTAGGGAAAAAGTACAACACTTGCCTTTAATTATAAAAGAAAACCCTTCTGTGTCTAACACAGATACGGATATTATATTCCTAGATAGCGTTGGTACAAAATAACAGTTATTAAGATGCAACTCCAAACCCGAAGCTAAACTAAGTACATAAGTTCCTATAGAGACGGCAGCTACTTTAGACCCGTTTCCCATTCGGAGATCGACATCACCTTTGTTTAGCTTTCTTATGCTTTTTAGGCCCTGCAAATGATTGCACAAGTGAGAACCACAACCAGTATCTAATACCCAAGTTGTATTTGAAGCATAATTTATGTCTATCATAAAAGATTTAGTTAAGAAATTACATGTCGGCTTCACAATGCCAGCTTTAATGTCATCCAGGTACTTTGTGCAATTACGTCTCCAATGTCCCTTGTTATTACAATAATTACAAGTATCTTTAAGAGGATTACCCTTTATGGATTTTGGCTTGATAGAGCAATTCACAATTGCTTTACCTTTGCCCTCCACCTGAGCGGGCATCTTACCTGCATTCCTCTTAAACTGCTTCTTCCCCTTCACGTTAATCGCAAGCACATCCTTCCTTGTACTCCCACTCAATCCCATGTCCTTCTCTGCTTGCACAAGTAGAGAATGGAGCTCATGTAAACTCTTCTTCATGTTTGTCATGTTGTAATTTACCCTAAATTGGGTAAATCCCTCGACGTTTGAGAGAGAGTGGAGTACTCGGTCCACCACAAGTTCGTCGGGGATTTTGCATCCCAACCCCTCTAAAGTTTCCACGTACTCAATCAATTTAAGTACGTGTGAACTTACAGGTTGACCATCTTTGAGGTTAGCCTCAAAGAAACGAACAACGGTGTCATACTGAATTATTCTCGGGGCTTGAGAAAACATCGTTGAAAACCTCGAAAATACTTCATGTGCATCGCGAAACTTGACACATTGCCTTTGTAATGCAGGATCCATTGAAAAAATCAAAACATTTTTTATTGCAGCGGAATCCTTTTGATAATTTGAAAAAGCCTCCCTTACATCGGCAGTGGCCCTAGTACTAGGCGAAGGGGGAGAGGGTTCGACAAGGTAGCGTAATTTGCCATCACCTGCGGCAGCTAATCGAAGTTGTTCCTCCCAATCTTTAAAATTACTACCGTCGGCTTTTAAAACATATTTGTCCATAAAAGAACGTAGCCATGATTCTCTAGCTATGGTGGCGGTTTGACTAGTAGAAGCCATCGTGATTACTACAAAGGAAATAAAGGAAAGATTAACATTTATCGTCTAGAAATATTTAACTTGTGAAACTATTTAACAAGTCCCCATTTATATAATGATCTCCCACTGAATTATATAAATGATTCCAAGATCCAATTTTATATAAACACGGGCACGGTGGACCGATTCAACCCATATTTATATAAATTTGGTGAGTCAACATTTTGACTGATTCTACTACTAGAACTCTTGGTTGACGGATTTTCTAAAAATCGATCTTTTAGCCCCAGAATAAATAAGGGCACGGTGGACCGATTCAACCCATATTTATCCCGTTGAGTCCAACCAATTTTCACGTGTAATAACCTTTATTACCCTACTTACCCAACGTAAAAAGAGTGTACCTCGGTGATCCGAACCTACCTCTAATGAAGAAGGGATTCATAGGTGCTATTATTTGGTAAGGCTTAATCTCAATTTTAAACAAATGTGAGAGATCTTATCAATTTAATTGTCTATCACTTTTAAGTGAACAAAATTAGTGAATGCTAGACGATTAAATCGATAACAACAAAAATAAAACATGTAGTGACGATTTGGCATGAATGCATAAAAGTATTAAAACAAACAAGTCCTAATATGGCCACCTAGTTAATCTAGTTAACTAAAATTATTACACTTCGGAAACCAACTCCTTGGTCCCTTGAGTCTTCATAAATTGGCCTCCTTCTTTAGGATTTCGGAACGCCTTTCCAAAAACACCGTATTCATGAAAACTCCATCTTTAGTAGCTTCATCTAATTACTAATAATTAAATTACATAACAATACCCTATTATACAATTTGTAATAAAACTAAAATAAAACTATTAATTAATTACAGATTAGGCGATACGAAATCGCAATTAATTACAAAACAAGTCGATATTCCCTTACATTTCGGAAAATACCAACTTCTACCTATGGCCATATTAGGAAAAATTACATAATTATAATTCTAAAAACCATTCATCTAAATGAATAATAAAATGCATTATGGAAAATGACATGCCAAATCGTCTAACTTACCAACAACGATCATTTGAGCTTGCCGTGACGGAATTTTTACCAATAAAAATTCATAATCATTTCTTAAAACAATTTTAAGACTTACTCATTATACTAATCTGGTCTACTATCAAAATAATCATTCTCAACAATTACCTTGAATTTATATGGGAATTAAAACACATTTGTGACAAAAATGATATAATAATTCACAATTATCATATAAAATTCCATTTAATATAAAACTTTATGGAAAAATAAATTTCAAAACCATGAACATTCTGGTCTTACACCCAAAATGCCATGCAAGTGAAAATTGATGGTTTTAAAAATTTATTTAAAATGATTTCACAATTTTATCGGTAAAGCGATAAATTTTACGATTTAATTCTAAATCAAACCATAAAAAATGAAACGACTTAAAATAAAAATTTTTTACATTTTGGAACAACTTCCAGGACCTAAAAAATCAGAAATTTCGAGCCCTTAAGTTAAATCAATATTTATTTACAAAATAACCACTATTTACCCATTTTTATCAAATAAAAATTAATAAACAACCTAAATTAATCAAATTAATTTATAGTATCTACTTATCTCATAAATATAACATGCATGTGGTTATTTATAAATAAACTTGTATAAAATTAACATGCAACTCAATTTAATTAACTCTTAATTAATTTTAATGCATTTTTACTCAATTTTATGCCAATTTAAGTAATAAAAAGTGAAAAAATTTAACAAAAATCAAATTTTCGTCCCATATCATCCTAAGACCAGATTATTTACATGCAAGACTATATTATGTGATAAAACGAATTTTAGTAACATAATATCCATTTTATTAATTTATCTCATAAATTGCTAAAATCGTCTTAAGACAACATGCATGTATTTAACAATGCTCTGATACCACTTGTTAGTTATTTAGACCATATTAATACTCATCTTATGATATTAAAATAACAAATTAATTATAAATGGTCTAAATCTACATGCATGCAAAAGAAATGTATAAAGGATGGTCTTAAACCACCTTAAGACAAAAGTTCCTTACATTGTTATAAGGCGAAAATATGGGCACTACAAAGGTCTCCTACCTTTGTAGTTCTTGAGCTATAAAATGTTAAGGAAGATCCTCCAAACAATAGTACCCAAAGTAGAGTACCTCCTTAGATTTACACCCAAGATTAACCCAAAAACTACTATAGTACTAACTAGGTAAATATAGTAGTAATCCTTATATGTAATGTATTTGATGTACTAATAAATATTATTACTATGATAATATTATTAGTTGGTATTTATATGTGTTTTAAGATGAAAATGATGAACAAAATAAGAAGAAAATTTGGTCTCTTAGTCTAGTATAGAAACCGGCCAAGAAGCCTTAAAGACCAAAGGTTTCTTCAAATTTTTTCAACTAGTAAAATGAGGTGAATGCTTGGGTATTTATAGGAACATATGGGGAACATCTTTATGTGTAAAATACAACAAAATGAACACTTGTTAGCCTTTGAAAAAACCGAAATATATGGCCTAATTTGTGTCCATTTTGGTTTTCGACATTTGCCCCACAAATGCTTATAAGTCTTATATTTAATTATCTTACATAATTAAATATTAATTTAATTATTTAACACTTAAATAATACAAATCAACTACTAATAACTACTTAACCATTAAGTAATCATAAGACTATTTTATCAACATACAATGTGTCAATATTAACCCATTTAGCTAATTTTACAACCTCTTGTAAAATTTAATAGCTAATTGATTCTACCTCAAAACATATACACATATCATATAAAATTAATTAATTAACAATTAATTAATAAATTATAATCATTTATTATTTAAATATCTCATAGTTAAATAATAAATCTCTTTATCCCGAGTTCGTAACCCGTCATCAAATAATACATTTATGTGACTAACTAAGAGTCAAATAATACAAGGAATTAATTATTTCGTATCTCATACAAACAATTAATTTATTCTATTTGGGTGTCATCCTATAGGTGTGACCTAAAGGGATCAGCTGATCACCGCCGTCACACGACAATAATGTCAAACTCTAGTCAGCCAATCATTACCGATTAACGATGACCAGCTGACAAATAAATAAATAAATCCTTGATATTCCTTTTACGAGATTTAATATGTAAACGCACTCATTGTGGAGGACACTACTCCAACAGGTAATATTATTGAATTTCTTGCTAGTGAATGTAGAATCATCAATGGAAAAACTAGAGAACTCATACTTGAAGGTAAACGTGTCAAAGATGTCTACATGACTAACTTATATTCATTGTCGGGTCAATCACTATCATGCATGAGTGTTCAAAAGAACGACCCCTGGCTTTGGCACAAACGACTTGGTCATGTAAATGTTAAGACACTTAACACCCTCAAGAGACTTGATCTAGTTGACGGCATTCCTAACATTAAGTTTGAATTTAAATCACTTTGTGATGATTGTGTTAAAGGAAAACAAGTTAAATGCTCTTTCAAATCCAAAAAGGTTGTTAGCACTTCCTTACCTCTTGAACTCATTCATATTGATTTATGTGGTCCCATGCGCATTGTGAGTAGAGGTGGAAGTCGTTATATTTATGTCATTGTAGATGACTTCACAAGATTTGTTTGGCTTCTCTTCTTAAGTTCTAAGGACCAAACATTTGATGAGTTCTTAATTTGGGTCAAAAAGGTTCAAAACAAATTTGGTTATAAACTTGTCTCATTGAGATCCGACCATGGAATCGAGTTTGAGAACTTGTCATTTGAGTCTTATTGTAATGAGAATGGTGTTAGTCATAACTTTTCGGCCGCAAGAACCCCACAACAAAATGGGGTTGTTGAACGAATGAATCGAACTCTTAAAAATATGGCTAGGACCATGCTCATTAGCTCTAAAGTTCCTAAGAATATTTGGGCCGAAGCCGTAAACACGTCTTATTATATTTACAACCGTGTCATGATTAGAAAAATCATTGAGAAAACTCCCTATGAACTACTACGAGGAAGAAAACCTAATCTCCCACATTTAAAATGCTTTGGTAGTAAATGCTTTGTGCACAATAATGGAAAAGACAACCTTGGCAAATTTGATGCTCGTAGTGATGAAGGAGTCTTTGTTGGTTATTCCGATCATAGTAAAGCTTATAAAGTTTATAATAAAAGGACTATGAAAATGGAAGAAAGGGTTCATGTAAAATTTGACGAATCTAGTCTTTTTGTCTCAAACACACAGGTTGATGATGAGGATGATGAATATGATGACGATTTTGAGATTGGTATGACACGATATGATATGGATCAAGTGGTGGAAGAGGCTGAGCAACAGTTGGAGCCACTGTTGCATGAGGAGGATGTCCAAAATTCAGGGGGAACTAATCGTCCTCCTACACAAGATGATGCTACCTCATCCAGGGGGAACAAGGATGGTGAAGAACAACCCAATCTAATCATAAACGAACCACAATCACCTCCTTCAAACAATCCTCATGCAACAATCCCCTCTACTGTTGCAGACGAACAAACCGAATCCTCTAACCCACTTATTTCTAAAAAATGGAAACACCAAAGCTCACATCCTTTATCAAATCTAACCAGTGACCTAACCTCTGAAATAAAAACCAGATCATCGCTTCAAAACTTCTGTGCACACAATGCTTTCATCTCACAAATTGAACCAGACCATGTCACAGTAGCCTTGACTGATGAATGCTGGGTGATTGCAATGCAAGAGGAATTGGAACAATTCGAAAGGAACAAGGTATGACATCTTGTCCCTAGGCCCTCCCAACGTACTGTAATTGGTAAACGGTGGGTCTTTCGCAACAAGCTAGATGATGTTGGAGAAATCGTAAGGAATAAAGCTAGAGTAGTGGTGCAAGGCTTTAAACAACAAGAAGGAATTGATTATGATGAAACCTTTGCACCGGTAGCTAGGCTTGAAGCCATACGAATGCTTGTAGCTTTTGCGTCTTTTCAAGGTATAAAGCTTTTTCAAATGGATGTCAAAACCGCATTTTTAAATGGATACCTTGATGAAGAAGTATTTGTTGAACAACCTCCGGGCATTGTAAACAACGAGTTTCCCAACCACGTTTTTAAACTTGATAAAGCACTTTATGGTTTAAAACAGGCTCCTAGGGCCTGATATGATAGGCTTTCAAAGTTTCTATTGGAAAATGGTTTCTTACGTGGGTCCGTGGATAAAACGTTGTTTATCAAGTCACAAGGAGATGAACTGTTGCTTGTGCAAGTATATGTCGATGACATTATTTTTGGAGCAACTAACAATGTTCTTTATAAGTACTTTTCTGATTTAATGACTTCCGAATTTGAAATGAGTATGATGGGAGAACTTGGATTTTGTCTTGGTCTTCAAATCAAACAATGTGAAAATGGAACAATGATTCATCAACAAAAGTACTTAAAAGAAATGCTAAGTAAGTTTGGGTTGACTAATTCTAATCCTATGCCTACACCAATGGTGCCTAAAGTTAAGCTTGACAAAGACGAAAATGGTAAGAGCATTATTGAAAAGGTATATCGAGGTATGATCGGTTCCTTACTCTACTTAACGGCTAGTCGACCCGACATACAATTTAGTGTGTGTGTGCTTGTGCCCGTTTCCAAGCAAATCCTAAGGAATCACATTTCAAAGCCGTCAAACGGATTTTTAGGTATTTGATTGGAACACAAGGGCTATATCTTTGGTACCCAACTCACTACGAACTTGATCTTGTAGGTTTTTCGGATGTGGACTATGCCGGTGATACATTGGATAGGAAAAGTACTTCGGGCATTGCTACTTTCCTAGGACCGTGTCTCATTTCATGGGCTTCTAAGAAGCAAAACACCGTTGCATTGTCCACGGCCGAAAGTGAATATGTGAGTGCCGCTCTATGTTGTGCACAAATTCTTTGGGTACGTCAACAATTGCATGATTATGGCCTTATTTTCGAGACTACCCCTATATTTTGTGACAATACTAGTGCGATTAATATATCGAAGAATCCTATACAACACTCACGAACTAAATACATCGACGTACGACATCATTTTTTACGTGATCAAGTTGAAAAAGGTAATATATGTCTAAGCTTTTGTAAAACGGAAGATCAAATTGCGGACATTTTTACAAAACCGTTGGAAAGAGAACAATTCGTAAGACTTCGGTTGGAAATTGGCTTACTAGGTGACATGTAGCTAAAATAAATTATTTTTTCTTAATGATTGACTAGAAGATGGAATTATGTGTTAACAAATTAAGCTAATCCGTCTAATGCATACAAATGGGTCGAGAAAAAATTAAACATCAAAATTCCTTGTGTACTTGAGTTAATTTATGCATTGAGCCTACAAAAACTATTTTTTGTCCCATCATACCTAAAGCCTACAACTTAGCCTCACTCTTCCAACACTCAACCGTCCACTCACCCTATTAACCACACCAACTCCTCATTTATTTCCATGTTCCCACTCTAAGACTCCCTATTACCCACTAAACAAAAACTACCCCTCACCTTTTTCGAACTCCCAAACCATCAAAACCTCTTCCTTTTCCATTCTCTTAAAATGTCCTCAAAACAAAGACTCTCAAAAGAGCTTCTTCAACTCAGAAATACCTTTAACCCAAAATATATCGCCAAAAAGAAAATGCCTCCCAAAACCGCCACCAAAACAGATGAGGCCATCCCTGCCACTGCTAAGCCAACCGTTGCACGAAAGAAGACAACCGCCAGAAGAGGCGGTGGTCGTGGCAGAGGAGGTCGAGGTAGGAATCCTACTATCTCTTTATAGTTAGATGCTGAGGTGGACTTTGACACCGATGAAGAAGACTCCGGTTCTAAGGGAACCAAGAAAGATAAAGACATTGAAAAAATAAGTGATGTTGTCGAGACAAGTGAAAAGGAAGATCAACCAAGTGAGACGAAAGAGGGGGAACTTGAAGGTGAGAAATCAAAAGAGAGTAAAGAAAGTGAAGAAAGATCAGAGGGAGACGAAGAGAAATCAAAAGAAAGTGAAGGAAAATTAGATGGAAATGAAGAAAAATCAAATGAAAGTGAGGAAAAATTAAATGAAGAAAAAGAAAATGAAAATGAGGGAGATTCAAAAGCAAGTTCGAAAAAATCAAAGAGAGGAAAGAAAGTTTCGAAGGAAAAGAAGGAAAAGAGTGTTGATGTTAATGCTGAAAAGAATGAGGGTGATGTGCTTCTAAAAGACTTGGAGGATGATATGCCGGATAAGTCGGATGCAACAAATACTCCTACTATTGAAGAGGAAATCAATCATGACCCTGAGAAAAATGATGAAAACCCAAAAATTGATTCAAAGAAAACCGTGCATATTGAAGAAGTAGTTAATGTTGAGGATCATGGTGATGCCGAGGAGGTGTTTGATGATAGGCTTGACCCATTATTTTCAAAACCCGCATCAAGAACCCGGTCTAAGCGAAAGATGGTTGAGATCTTCGGTGATGATGATGATGATGAATCACCAGAGGCATCTCCACAAAAACCCAAAACCACTCAAAAAAGGGAATCCGGCTCTAAGACCAAGGCAACCAAAAAGGCTCGGTATCATCAAGAGATGTCTAGTGTGAATGAAAATGAGATTCTTGAGGAGAAGGTTCCACTCAATACTTGCATGGACCTGGTCATTGCTCCTTTTGGTGAATCATTCAAAAATGACGTCCTTAACCATGTCAATTCTCTCGATATTCCGGATGAGACTCTCAAGCTATGCCACGGTATGCCGATCTGTTGCTTCCACAGTGAAAGGAGATACAGAAAATTTTGGTATGACACTTCTCTTGCCTTCAAATACTTCAAAGAAGCTATGTATGCACAGGGTTGGGTGAATTTTTTGGACAAGTATAGTCCCATGTACTTGTCCGAAATCATTCAATTCTATGCAACAGTCAAAGTAGATGTTGCATCTGGAACCCTTTCCGCCTACATAAATCAGAAGCCTTTTGTCCTCACACTTGACCAACTTGCTGCCCATCTCGATGTTTGTAATATCGGGCTTACCTCCTTTCCCAAACGTGACTGGGGCAAAATTGATGAGGTCACATCCACCCAAGTCATGAAGGTTCTTCGATCTCATGATAACAATGGCCCAACCAACATTTATGCCTTTGAATTGTCCGCACCCATTAGGTTTATCTTTAACCTTGTTTTTCGCAATCTCGTCCCTAGCAACAATAGCCGTGGGAGATGCTCCCTTCTTGATATGCTCCTTATCCATCACATTGTCAAACACAAACCCATTAATCTCCCTTGCCTTATGTTTCACCGAATTCATGAGATGTCCACTGAATTTCAAAGCGGTAATTTCGACAAAAATGTCGTGGTGCCTTATGGTATGTGGCTCTCTATTATCTTTATGAAGGAGGGGTTAGTGTTAAAAGGAAGTCCCGCCATTGAGAAGTTGAGTGATGAAATGACACCGGGTCTCCTCTCTCGAATGAATTTGGAGATTAAGGATGGGAAATTTGAGCGGAAAAATCAGTCGGGTAGTGGTGCTACAATGGGGTCTACTGTTGAACTGGGTGTGGTGCTTGCAAAGTTGGATGAACTTCTTGGAGTTGTTCATCGCTTGGTCAAAGAACAAGGCAAGTTACGGGATGAGGTGGGTGATCTTCGTACCATGAATGAAGATCTACTTGAACGTCTTGATGCTAAGAAGCCAAACTCCTCCACTTGAGCTCATGCCCTCCTAAACCATTTATCTCTTATTTGAACTTTGGCTCTTTGTTGTTTTAAGACTCTTTTGCACTCTTTGGATGCTTATGTGTTTAGTTTGATTGAACAATTTGTGTGTGTTTTTAAATCGTGTTGCTAAACTTTGAACATGTTTTATCCTCCTTTGACGATGTCAAGAGGGGGAAGTAGTTCAACTATGCTATGTGTGATCTCTTAACTCTTCGGCCAACGTTCACCGTGACAATGTCTTAGCTTCATGATTAGAAGTTTTACCTTAGCCAAGCATGTTGCACCTTTCTACTACCTTGATCATGTTTATATATTATGTTTATGTTGAAATGACCAAAGACCGACTAACCATGGGCTAAGGGAGAATATCATACATGTTTAGACTTGTCATCATCAAAGGGGGAATTTGTTAGAACACATTGTGTTGATGATGCCAAGTCCCTTTGTTATTTGATTGTTTGTTCTTAGTTGAAATGATTAGTGATTGAAGCAATCAAATGGACTTTAAACAATGATTCAAGATGATCAAGATAATCAAGACAATGATATTTTCTAAGCCTTAGTCGAAAAATGTAAGAGTAAGTGCAACATTCTCATTTAAGTTAAGTTATGGCAAAACCATGCAACAGTACGCTGTACCGTGGTTTCTGGTACTACCGTATGGAGGAGGTCTTTCGACCAAAATGTTTTAAGTGTTAAAACTTTGCAAATTTCAAACCTTAAACATTTGAATTTTCAAAAGCTTGAAAACAATCTGAAATTTTCGAGTCACAAAACCACTTGACTAAGCCTCTAGTTTTGTGCAAACATTTTTTTACTAAAATGGCAAAGAAGACTTGTCAAACTTCTAAAGTAAGAAAAGCTTTTTGCCATTTTGGTAAAAGGTCACATGTTGAGTGTAGTAGCTTAAGTTTTCTGATTTCTTAAGCCCCAAGCCTATAGTCTAACACTTACCATCACTCAAGGCTACCATTTTAATATTGGATTTAATTTTTCTAAGTTGTACTTACCTAAGACTAAATCCACTATAAATAGAGTGTCTTAGTCACATTTATTTCTCAAGACTTCCAAAGCATTTATTGTAAAACTTTGCAAATCATTTGTGCATTTAAAGCTTTGTTCTTCAAGTGTTTGCAAAACGTTTTTCTGATTTTAAAGTCTTCAAATTGTTTTCGAAAAAAACTGTAAAACCTCCAAGTATCAGTTCGATGTACTGTGACATAATGAGTTTGTTCCATGATTCTCGTGTTAGATCTTAATTGTGATCTCCATGTTCATTTAGTGAACTCTTGAGATTCAAGATTCTGTAACACCTTGAGATAGAACCCATAAATTCTTAGAAGCGGATTAGCTTTAAGTTTAAGTGCAACCGGAGTAGGTTGGCGAGTTATTTTCATTGTAAGGGGTTTAGTAAGTTTGAGTAAATTTCTAAACAAGCAATAAAATAACGGTTGGACGTAGGCCTCGGAGTAGAGGCTGAACCAATTTTTTAAAATGTCGTTTGTTTGTTCATTTACTTTTACATTCTTCCACTTTGCTATTTCTCGCATGTACCTAATCAAGTTTGTGCCACAGTCACCTATACTGTGACATAGAACTGCTGTACCTTCTTGTGAACTTACATTCAATTAAGTTTCTCAAGTCTTGTAATTCAATATTCTTTGCTTAAGTTAATTAATTAACCAAGTTAAGGATAAATTTTTTAAAAAGGTACACCTAATTCACCCCCTCCCTCTCTTAGTTGTTAATCGTTTTTAACTCTTCAATTCGTATCAGAGCCTCGTGCTCTTGATATTGGTTAAATCCAAAGAGTTGATCCTATAGTTATGGACGATTCAAAACACACTAAGTATCCCATTTTCAAGGGAGAAAACTATGCCTGGTGGAAACATCGCATGGAGCACTATGTCAAAAGTGCGGACTATGAATGTTGGTTAATCATTCAAAAGGGTCCCCTCAAAATCGAAGTGACTAATGCTGATGGCACTAGTTCCTTGAAAAGTGAGGATAAGTATGTTGAGGCCGACTATAAGAAAATCGAGAAAAACTCTAAGGCCATGTCCATTCTTCAATATGGGATCGGTGACCAAGAGATTTATCGTATATCTGGATGTGCTTCGACCAAAGAGATTTGGGACACCCTAAGCCTTGCTTATGAGGGAACGTCACAAGTCAAAAAATACCGTATTGATCTTCTCGTGCAACAATATGAGATGTTCAATATGGAAAGAGACGAGTCAATTAATAGTTTGTCCTCACGTTTTTCATGTATTGTCAATGACCTTAAGAGTTTAGGTAGAAGTTTTCAATCCGAGGATCTAGTCCGTAAAATTCTTCGTAGCTTAACTGAAAAGTGGCAACCGAAGGTTACGGCTATTGAGGAAGCTAAGGACCTTTCATTGCTTACCCTTGATGAACTTATGGGCTCACTTATGGCTCATGAGTTAACTCTCATGAAACGTTCTAGTGAAAGCTCTAAAGGGAAAGGACTCGCTCTTAATGCTCGCTCAAGTGATGAGGAGGATGAAGATGACGAGTTTGCAATGTTCACTAAAAACATTGTTGGCATGATTAATGGTCGAAACTCTCAAAGGTATAGCAATAATTCTAGCAAACGTCGTTTTCCTAGGAGAAGGTCTAATTCTACTGTTGGTTGCTTTAAATGTGGTGACAAAGGTCACCAAATCAAAGAATGCCCAAAGTGGAACGATATCAAATCCAAAGAAAAACGTGATTCCGCTAAACGTGAGTACAAAAACAAAGTAATGACTGCTATTTGGGGCATGTCTGATTCTGAAGAGGACGATGCCCTTGAGGATGAATTAGACGCCAAACTTAGCATCTCGTCTAGTTCCTCAAAAAATGCTTCCAAATCCTCAAAGAAAGAAGACATCAAGTGTCTTATGGCTCACTCCGCAGATTCACACTCTGATTCAGATCATGAGTAATTAAGCTCAAGAAAAAGGTTCGATCTTTCTCTAAAGACAAAGTTTGTCTCCTCCTAGACCAATTTATTGATAAATATCGTGTCCAAACTAATAAGTTGGAAGCTATGCAAATCGAAATTGAGGACATAGCTGAGAAAAATGTCATATTAAAAGAAAGTCTAAATGAGAATGATCAACCTAGTTCCATGTTGAGTCTTGAGAAAGAAATTAAAAAGCTTCGAAAACAAATTCTGTTTTTAGCTAACAAGGTCGATGAAACGGGTGCAACAGATCTCTGCACTGTTGCATCCAATTCTAACAAAGGAAATGTGTCGTCACTAACTCAAGAACGTGACCAACTTTTGATTTACTTAGCTACTCGTAACAACGAAAAAGATGATCTTGTTAAGATTGTTGAAATGTTAAATGATGAGTCTAGTCATGTCAAAAGTGCCTTAGAACGACCTCAAAAAACAAATGATGACCTTCTTGCTCAAATTGAGATGTTAAAAAAGGCTGAACAGACTCATGCCACAGAGGTCTCTACTGTGGCATCTGAGTCGAGAAAAGAAATAAATACTCTCACTGAATTAGTGTCTTCCTTGACTAAGGAACGTGACACCCTTCTAGCTGACCTCAGATTATGTCAAAGGGATAATAAACAATTGGAACAAATTGGGATGTTGCTTAGTGATGAAGCAAGACTTGCAAAATAAGCTTTCGACAATTTAGGTAAATTGAATTTTAATCATCTTGCTAAAATCGAAACATTGACTAAAGAGCTAGATGAAGCTAAGATGTTCTACTTAAAATGGGAAGGAGGTCAGTATGTTTTGGAGTTTCTTTTGAAACAATCACAAGAATATGAAAAATTTGCAAAGAAAGCTGGACTTGATTTCAAATGTAACAGTAGCACACACTGTTGCACTCGAAACCAGGATCCAAGTCAAACTGACTTCCGAAGAAGAAAGTATGCTGGTCTTTCTGAGTACATCATTTGTAACTATTGTGGTAAAACAGGTCATGAGTTTAATGGTTGTGAAAAAAGAGTCCGTGACTTAGAAAGAAACACTAAAAATGCTAAACAAATGTGGGTCAAGAAAGAGGAAGTCAAAAAGGTCATTGTCAAGAAGGAGCCCAAACTTGTTTGGGTGCCTAAACTAAATGTTTGATTTCTTATAGGCATTAGTGAGGGGCAGCAGTAATTGGTACTTAGACAGTGGATGTTCTCGTCACATGACGGGAGATGAAAACCAATTTCTCTCGCTAGAAGCCTACGATGGTGGCATGGTGACTTTTGGCGACAACAAGAAAGGTGAAATCATTGGTATTGGAAAAGTTGGTAAGTCAAAGTCATTATGCGTGGACAAAGTGTTGCTTGTCAAAGGTTTGAAACACAATCTCTTAAGCATTTCACAACTATGTGATCGAGGTAATATTGTTGAATTTCTTGCTAGTGAATGTAGAATCATCAATGGAAAAATTAGAGAACTCATACTTGAAGGTAAACCTGTCAAAGATGTCTACATGACTAACTTATATTCATTGTCGGGTCAATCACTATCATGCATGAGTGTTCAAAAGAACGACCCTTGGCTTTGGCACAAACGACTTGGTCATGTAAATGCTAAGACACCCTAATACCCTCAAGAGACTTGATCTAGTTGACGGCATTCCTAACATTAAGTTTGAATTTAAATCACTTTGTGATGATTGTGTTAAAGGAAAACAAGTTAAATGCTCTTTTTAATCCAAAAAGGTTGTTAGCACTTCCTTACCTCTTGAACTCATTCATATTGATTTATGTGGTCTCATGCGCATTGTGAGTAGAGGTGGAAGTCGTTATATTTGTGTCATTATAGATGACTTCACAAGATTTGTTTGGCTTCTCTTCTTAAGTTCAAAGGACCAAACATTTGATGAGTTCTTAATTTGGGTCAAAAGGTTCAAAACAAATTTGGTTATAAACTTGTCTCATTGAGATCCGACCATGGAACCGAGTTTGAGAACTTGTCATTTGAGTCTTATTGTAATGAGAATGGTGTTAGTCATAACTTTCGGCCGCAAGAATCCCACAATAAAATGGGGTTGTTGAACGAATGAATCGAACTCTTGAAAATAAGGCTAGGACCATGCTCATTAGCTCTAAAGTTCCTAAGAATTTTTGGGCCGAAGCCATAAACACGTCTTGTTATATTTACAACCGTGTCATGATTAGAAAAATCATTGAGAAAACTCCCTATGAACTACTACGATGAAGAAAACCTAATCTCCCACATTTAAAATGTTTTGGTAGTAAATGCTTTGTGCACAATAATGAAAAAGACAACCTTGGAAAATTTGATGCTCATAGTGATGAAGGAGTCTTTGTTGGTTATTCCTATCATAGTAAAGCTTATAAAGTTTATAATAAAAGGACTATGAAAATGGAAGAAAGCGTTCATGTAATATTTGATAAATCTAGTCTTTTTGTCTCAAACACACAGGTTGATGATGAGGATGATGAATATGATGACGATTTTTAGATTGGTATGACACGACATGATATGGATCAAGTGGTGGAAGAGGCTGAACAACAGTTGGAGCCACTGTTGCATGAGGAGGATGTCCAAAATTCAGGGGGAACTAATCGTCCTCCTACACAAGATGATGCTACCTCATCCAGGGGGAACAAGGATGGTGAAGAACAGCCCAATCTAATCATAAATGAAGCACAATCACCTCCTTCAAACAATTCTCATGCAACAGTCTCCTCTACTGTTGCAGACGAACAAACCGAATCCTCTAACCCACTTATTTCTAAAAAATGGAAACACCAAAGCTCACATCCTTTATCAAATCTAACCAGTGACGTAACCTCTGGAATAAAAACCAGATCATCGCTTTAAAATTTCTGTGCACACAATGCTTTCATCTCACAAATTGAACCAGACCATGTCACAGTAGCCTTGACTGATGAATGTTGGGTGATTGCAATGCAATAGGAATTGGAGCAATTCGAAAGGAACAAGGTATGGCATCTTGTCCCTAGGCCCTCCCAACGTACTGTAATTGGTACACGGTGGGTCTTTCGCAACAAGCTAGATGATGTTGGAGAAATCGTAAGGAATAAAGTTAGACTAGTGGTGCAAGGCTTTAACCAACAAGAAGGAATTGATTATGATGAAAACTTTGCACCGGTAGCTAGGCTTGAAGCCATACGAATGCTTGTAGCTTTTGCGTCTTTTCAAGGTATAAAGCTTTTTCAAATGGATGTCAAAACCACATTTTTAAATGGATACCTTGATGAAGAAGTATTTGTTGAACAACCTCCGGGCTTTGTAAACAACGAGTTTCCCAACCACGTTTTTAAACTTGATAAAGCACTTTATGGTTTAAAACGGGCTCCTAGGGCCTGGTATCATAGGCTTTCAAAGTTTCTATTGGAAAATGGTTTCTTAAGTGGGTCCGTGGATAAAACGTTGTTTATCAAGTCACAAGAAGCTGAACTGTTGCTTGTGCAAGTATAATTCGATGACATTATTTTTGGAGCAACTAACAATATTCTTTATAAGTACTTTTCTGATTTAATGACTTACGAATTTGAAATGAGTATGATGGGAGAACTTGGATTTTTTCTTGGTCTTCAAATCAAACAATGTGAAAATGGAACAATGATTCATCAACAAAAGTACTTAAAAGAAATGCTAAGTAAGTTTGGGTTGACTAATTCTAATCCCTAAAGTCAAGTTTGACAAAGACGAAAATGGTAAGAGCATTAGTGAAAAGGTATATCAAGGTATGATCGGTTCCTTACTCTACTTAACCACTAGTCGACCCGACATACAATTTAGTGTGTGTGCTTGTGCCCGTTTCCAAGCAAATCCTAAGGAATCACATTTCAAAGACGTCAAACAGATTTTTAGGTATTTGATTGGAACACAAGGGCTATATCTTTGGTACCCAACTAACCACAAACTTGATCTTGTAGGTTTTTCGGATGCGGACTATGCCGGTGATACATTGGATAGGAAAAGTACTTCGGGCATTGCTACTTTCCTAGGATCGTGTCTCATTTCATGGGCTTCTAAGAGGTAAACAAATAATTAGGACTGAAGAATTTTTTTAACCACAATGAACATCTCATCTAGCTATGAGTTTAAATAAGCAAGACAACAAATTGTGTGTGTAGCAATAATCATTATTATATTATTAATGACCAACCAAATGAAAGGGGAAAAAAGAATTGTATCTATTTTAATTTGTACAATAACCCTCTCATAAGCTAAATAAGGTAAATGAAAAAGAGTGGCCATGAACTATACGAACATGGATCTTTTGGTTGTTATATAGAACTTCTCTATCTTTTCCCATGTACCTATTTAAAATTTTTATCAAAACATATTATTATACGTAGTTGCTCATTCATGTACGGATTTTACTCATTCATGGACTTTTTTTCATTATTTTTCCATTGTATGCCCTTTGCCTAAAAACAGAAAAAAAAAAACCCTCTCTAATTCTCTCCCTCACAACATTAATCAAATTTATCAAATCCGTCAAATTACACAATTATGAATGCTAATTCTCGTATTGATAAAGTAATAATTCTAATTTGTAATTTTATTAATTATATTATATCAAATTAAGCAATTGATATCGACTCATTAAATTAGGGTTTGTTTAAATAGCCGCTGGCGCTGGGGTAAGGAATGGCGGCCGTCGTTGACATTGGGCATAGGCACGGCGGCCGTCGCCTATTGTGGCGGGGACGTTGGTGGCAGGGTATGGTAGAGAGGGGCGTTTGTTGCTGGTTTGCAGTGACGATGGTGGCCGGCGTTGGGATAAAAGACCACGGCCGTCGACGAACTGAGGGGTGGAGTTTGGCCCGCCGTCAATGGTGCCGAGGTTGGTGCCTGATGGTGGTCGCTAGGGTGTGTTTACGGATGTAGAACAATTAGATGAACAATGAACATCATAATTCATACGTTCTATGCTTTGGTTTTTAAACTTTTTCATTTTCGTTTTTTTCTTTCTTTTTAATGTTTTGTATTTTTTTATTTATTTCAAAACTCGACGGTGAGGGTGGTGGATGGTGGCTGACGGGTGGTGGTTGGATGGTAGTAGGTAGAGTAAGAAAAGAACAAACGAAGAAAATAGAGAGAGATTGAAACAAGGGTATTAAAATAAAATCATAAAAATAAAAGGGGTATTATGGTCATTTACGCCCATGAATGAGTAAAACTGGTACATGAATGAGCACCACCCTTATTATAAAGGTTTATTTAATGAAAATATTCTAAACTATTAGTGGCTTCCTTAAAATACTCCAAATTACAATTTAACTCGTATCCTATCTATTAAAGCAACAACCACAGAGCCTATGTGGCGCTCTGTGGTTGAAAGTCAACAAGTCAAGGTACATTTTTTTATTTCCTAATTTTCAGTAGCCACGTTTTATATGGGAATTAATTAGATAGAATTAGATCATTGGTCTCAAACTCTCAATTGTTCATTGTTCAGTTCCAAAATACCAGGTTTAAGAAAGACTCATACAAAAAAATAAATTTTATGACTATTGTCAAAGTTGTCCATTTACATTGTCCTCTACATTGTTCGATGATTTCCGATATTAAATATACTAAACAATAAATATTAAATATATCCAATAACAATATTTACATTTTTTTTTATAAAAAAATGGGAATAATAACAAAGCCATAATTAATTGAAACGCCAAGAAAATCAAAAGAAAACTCCAAATTTTATCAGAAAAGCGACAAAAATGATAAAAAAAAAATTGACTAGAGAAATTATTAAACCCAGAGATAGAAATTGAAAACAAAGTATATAATTTAAGACAAATAATCTACTTATTCTTCTAATGGATTTACCCCAAAAGAACAAGAGGACAATTATTGTCACAAAAGAAATTAAAGACAACATAGCAAAACGCCTAATTTATTTAAAATGTCATTCAAAATTAAAACCACCATAAAAATTTAAATCTTCTATATAAGGATAAATCGAATGAAATACTCATCAAAATGAGTTTTACATCAACTGGATCTACAAGTTGAAGGCCCAATGAACATGAAAATGTAATAGTGAACAAAAATATTACTTACTTAAATAATTAATAAAAAATATTCGATTAAATAGCTCAAAAATAACGAACCTCTTTTACCTCGAGTTGATTAAACAAATTATTCAAAACAAAAATTATAGTTCTACAACATTAACCTCTTTACAATGCAAAAAAAATAGGATAAAGTTAACGATCGAATTAGAATGCACACCAAAAACGATCTACATCGCTAACCTCTTTAAAATGCACAAAAAATGAACAAGGATGAGGATCATTGCGGAATCATCATTGCATCGATGATATATGCAAAAGAATAAGAAAATTATTATTGTCTCAAATATCTAATTAAATACAATTAATCAAAACGAATTACTTATTTCAAGTTCATTCGACATGCAACTATTAATCTCATCCTTTTGAGAAAATACATGCAATACTCATCAAAACGAGATGACATTGCAAGATTAAAGTGTTGAGATTGAGTATGAAAGAATGAGAGATTAAAGAAAGTTTGAGGAAGTGAGATTTAAAGCAAAAAAATAAGTTTGGGAGAGTTAAGAGTGGCAAAAATGAAGAATTCAAATAAAGAAGTGGACATAATTTGAGTTTTAGTAGAGAGAGAAAGAGTTGGTTGGTAGGGTTTAGAGCGTCGCGGGTGAGTGTTTAAGTGGTCGGTTAGGGTTTGTTTAGAGCTGTCTATTTATATAATGGATGGAAAGGCTTTGAATAAGGATTGCTATGGATCAAGTCTATAGGTTACCAAATAAATTTGTTTGGCCCATTTCATCATAAATCATTACAACATAATCCAACCCATCTAAGATATCATCTCATGTATTTTACAACGGTGTAGACCTGTCGAATGAGTGGGACGGGTTGGGTCTCAAGTCAGGTTATATGTGTCGGGTTAGGATACGGGTTGAATCTAATACGGGTCGAGTCATACAAGTCACGGGTCGGGTTAAAGTCAGAATACAAGTCAAGAAATAGTTTCTAACGCCTTTTATTATTAAATAGTTTAAAAATTATGAAAAAACTGATTTTTTTTATTATATTTTTAATTTTAAGTACAAAAATAATATAAATATTAATATTTAAATAAAATTCTTGATTTGAGTTTTACCCAACGGATCCACCCATCCGGGTCGGTGTCGACCCATAAAATAACGGGTCATTTTGGATTCTGATCAAACGGATTGTCGAGTCGAGACCCTAGGAAACGGGTCGGGTCGACTCAGGATTTGACGGGTCTACTATAAGTCTATAGCACTATTACTTTAGCGTATGTAGTATATGTGAAATACATAGTTAAAAATATTCATATAACTAATCAGTAAGTGGATTATACATCCGATGTAGTACCACCAATTGCTTAGTTTTTGAGCATTACAATAAAGTTTTCGACTTTTATTATAAAGTTTTTGAGTTCGTACAATTAGACATTAAGCTCGAAAAATTACAATATAACTCAAAAACATTACATATAAGCTCAGTTAAATTTGAGTTTTGACGTCAAAAAAATAAAATGTAACTTATAAACTTTAAAAAGCTAAATAAAAATACAGATAAGCTCAAAAACTAATAAGGTATGAGATTGTACATCCGATGTATGATCCTATTTCTTTATAATACCCTATAGCACATATTAGACTTTATCTTCCAAGGTCGATATTTACACGTGACCAGCTCTACGTGGCTAGGACCCAAGATTTTGATTTATGATTGTGATAATGATAACTTGATAAGTACATGTCTAATAGAACAAATAACTTAGTGTTTGAATAAATTTTTGAAAAGTTATAGTACAATTTACTTATGATTGTACATTATAACAGTTTATTGTTTTTTTTTTTTCAATTTGTCTATCTTTTTGTTATGTTTTGATATAGGATTATATAAAATGTACTTTTATTATTACTATATTTTAGAGACCTCTGATAGGTACAAAATTGCTAATTGCAAATGACATTATGATATGCATTTAAAATATTAAATATGACTTTAAATAAAGAGCAACATTCTCTATTTACATAATTTGGTACAAATTTTAAACAACAAACCCGTGTAATTTGCACGGGTTCAAGACTAGTTATACTCAACTATTACACCCATTCGGAGTAGCAGATTAACTAATATGTGGATCTCACTTTTAATCTTAAAATAATAATTTTATATATCTTGCTCCTCCATCCATTTACATCGACAGCTACCCTCTCCCTCTTCCCCTTTACCAATATCATCTTCATCAACATCACCATTTATTTAATTTCCTCCATATTTCTCTTTTAATTATCTTCCATTAAATTAATTTTCCCCATTTTGTCTTTAAGAGCATCTTGATTCTGGAAGGATTCATTCTCCTCGGGTCATCATCAAGCAATTTGTTCAGTAAAAAGCACATTAAATTACCAAAAGCACATTAAATTAGCAAACCCACGTCAAAACAACCCATTTGGACACCTCAAAAATGACTTTGGTTCAGCAATTTTTAATTTAATTTATTTTTTCCTGATTTTTCATTTAGTTGCTTGAGAGGTGCAATTAAGTAGGATTGCCTACTGTTCTTTCCATACTTGATGGAGTAAATCACAACAACTAGAAAGAGATGAAAAAAAAAAACGATGCAAAATATAACCTCACAGCTATGAGAAGTGAATGCATACCATAACCTTTTGTCACTGCTCTTTTTCCTTGTTCCAATGTTCAATCTTAGCTCTCCTCTCCTAACTGTTCTCTCTCATTGAAATCATGTCCCTTCTACCACACCATCTTAAATAACCCTATTATAAAATAGTATAATAAATTTTTGATCAAAATCATTAATTTTGTCATAATAAAATTGTGAAAGATTATGGAGATTCAAGCTCAACCATGCATCGACAAACCTCGAACTGAATCTCGGTCGTGCTTGGTAGAATGTCTTCCTCCTCCGCTAATTACTGAAATTGTCGCTCGGATTGCAGCTACTTCGGCGATTGATCTATTTCGTTGCAAACAAACGTATGTTGAATTTTTTTAATAATAACTTTTCTTTACTATGTTAATGCTTTGTTGTATGTTGTTTTCCTTAGGCATATTTTGTTAAATTATTTGTTTTTCAGATTAAAATTTATCATAGTAGAGAAGTCTTAATTAACTCATAATTAACTAGTGTGTATCCAGTGCGAATGCACGGTTTTTTAGATTGTCATGTATAAAGAACTTATAACAATTAGAACTAATAGTATTTAAATACACTTTAAATTAAAATTTTAAAAGCTAAAGTTGTTAGTTTGTAAAATTTGACATTTTTACTCTGAATAAATTGATCGTGTAACTGAAACTATTTTTGTCAAATAAGTTATTTATTAAAAAAATCTACTTCAAATGAAACAACTTATGATTATTTGCACGCGTTTAAAGTCTCCGAAGAAGCATATAGCTATTTTTGTAATTTTGTTACAGATATAAAGAAAAAACACGAAAACCGCACAGTAATTCAATAATATGTGTAAAAAATTTTTTAAAAAAATTGGATTTTAAATATATTACTTGTGATATTTAAAATACATGGATTAGAAAAATGAGATAATAATGAATAAAATACATAAGGCCCAATTATGAAAAGTTGCGATATTTGATAATAAGATACTGTGACACATATATTGACTATATATTATATATTGATTATATATTAAGCCCAATATATGTTTAGAATATCCTCAAAAAAGCAAGCCCAATTTCCCCCTACTACTAAGAGAATAAAAATTCTCTTTGTTTTCCCGTTGAAAAGACTTCTTCTTAGTTGGGCCTATTTTTCTGGATACTGCTAACATTACAAGATTTGATGGATTGTAAATTGTGGATTTTATACGTAGCCCACTTTTTTCTTTCTCAGATATCAAAATAAAAGCTAGTAATAGCCCACAATTTTGGACTCTACATGTCATATTACAAGCTAGATGAGTGAACTTGATTTCTTATAAATTTAAATTTATATTATATTTATATGTTACCTCTTTTGTAAGAAATCATCATTTATTTATTATGTAAATTTTTGTTTTAGCAATATGGACTATTTTTTTTAAGGATGTAAAACCAATTGTGTATTTTTTTATTAGAAATAAAAAAGTGAAAATATTATTTTAATAATTCGTGAATCGTCTTTTTAGATGCGCGGAATATTATTTTTACCGCTTTTTATTTTAAGGTTAATACGCGTTTTAAAAAGATTATACAACTAACTTAATAAGTGTACTATTAATGTCATAAATTAGTTGTATGCAACGATATAAAATTATTGTGTTATTTTTAATAGTAATAAAATAACTTAACTTAAAATGTCTTCTTATGGTAGTAAACTTTTTTTTTCTACCTCATATTAATATTATATTTAATAAATTATAACATTAAATTAAAAGTACACTTCATTTATGCAAAAAATTTAATTGACAATGTCTCTTTATAAAAGAAATCTAAAAAGTACCGTACTATAGCACGGGAAATACACTAGAAGCGTTCCTGGATCGAGACCTGTCATGCTTCGATCCATCCTCCCTGTTAAACGATCGACCTCTCCCATCCCGAGCAACTGCAACTGTATCTGTACTGTCACTCCGTACCCCAGCCTTATCCTTCCTCCTCGCATTGAAGGACAATAATGCTGCTTGTGCTTGTTCAATCGTGATGGTATCTTTTCCGCACAAAATAGTATCCACATAAGTCTCATATGTGTCCGGTAGAGAATTGAGGAGTAATAACGCCTTATCTTCCTCCTCAAGCTTTACTTCGATCTTCTTCAACTCGTCTAACAATCCATTGAACAAATTTACATGTCCAATTAAATTTTCACCCTGGCCTAGTCCATCCTTAATCGATATAACCGTCGCTTTAAAAGTAACTTGTTGGTTAAACTTTTCGCCATGTAGAGCTTCTCCAACTTTTCCCATATCACCGATGGAGAGTCGTCATCAAGAACACAACTGATGACTGAATATGAAATGCACAACCTAATAGTATTTGCACACTTGGTGCAAACCTCTTCCCAGTTGTCATCACTCATCTTCTCCGGCTTACCATCATCTCCTTTTAAGGCTCTAGCCAAGCCAAGATGAACCAAGAGATCCTTCATCCTTCTTTGCCAAAGGGTGAAACTAATTTGACCATCAAATTTTGGTACAGTAAATTGAGACCCCAAATTTGACATCCTTGCCAATTAAACCAGGCACCAGACCGAGCCTAGTGGCTCTGATACCACTGTTGGGAAATTAGTGCCAATCTCCCACGCGCAACGGAAGCAACCAATCGACAAGTAAACCGTAAAAGTAAATAAATGTAAGCAATAATAAGATGAGACGATATTTTAGGGTCAAACCCAGGGCAAAACCTTCCAAACCGGAAGTAAAACCCACTAGCCAAATCGACTAGAATCCACTATAATAATATAGTACCAGTACAAAGTAACCGTCTCGAATTAATACCAATTCAAAACCCACAATAATATAAGATAACAACCTCTAGCCCTCCAGTAATATTAGTCAATGCCACTAATATTACCCCTAGAGTAACCTCTTAAATTATTGTATAAAAACACCGTTTATACTGCCTCTCACCCTCAAACCCAACTTGCTATTTACCAAGCTAAGTCACCTTGTTTGATATTTGTTGTGAGATACTTTTTCCAGAGGATTTCAATCCTTTATATAGCATTGTGAAGTGACGTTATATTTTAATGTCATAAGGTCACTTCACGTTACCACACAAATGAATTAAGGAAATTCATTTGATTTCTACGTAATCCTAAACAAACATGCATCCACATTTATTTAGCACCTAATGTTACATGTACATCATCAATACTTGTATATGTAACACTTAGCTTAATTAAAACCTTGTGTGCGTAACTTGTGTTGGATAAGTTGTTTTAACCCAACACTTTCATCCGGTTTTAAGTCTACTTACCCCGTATAATATCTTAAATTATATAAAAATAGATATTAAAATATTATGGTTCTCACCAAACTACATGAAGTATAATTCAGGTGATATAGTTTTATGAGTCTATGTTAGCAACAAAAATGTCAACCTTTTTCATACTAATGTGGTTACGTACTTACGTACAGTTATGCGTAAACTTAAATCTCAATGTCACCCGTGATTTTCACGGGTGCAAAAGTTAGTTCGTATTCCTTAAAACACTTGTATAGATAAAATAAACTTTCTGCTAATCTTAATTCATTCTATTTTTGTCTTATGTGTCAATAATAATGTAGGAGAATAAAGGACTTTTGTATCTCATTTAATATTGTACATGTCCATAGTAGTGTAAGAGAATTATGGATTGCAATTTATCAATTTTATATGTTGAATAAATGAGGTCCGGACCGGAATTTTATGGATTGCAATCAATCAATTTTACGTGTCCATAGTAGTTTTGAATACAGTTAGGGGTGGGCATAACTCGGTTCGGACTGAAAAAATGAGAATTTTTGGGGAATTTTATGTGTCCATAGTAGTGTTGAATATGCATATTGTGGACAGCGGGCCGCCCACGGGGGCGCTTGGTGAGAAACGAAACAAGCGTTTGCATTTTGTATGGAGTCGCCACCAATTTTTATGGGAAATTGGAACCGTTCGAATACCTCATGTCATGTCAAGACATAAAGTAGTGACATGAACACTAAGCAATCGTTACCCTTAGCATTCTATGTCTAGAATGACTCTCGTGGATGCCAATGAACACGGGTGCTCACGGAGATCTGGAGTAAGGGGTGAGGGTACGTATTAGGAAGCTCTTTTGATCGAACACCTAATCCCGCCCGCCTCGATAGCGGCCTCTACTAATGATTAGGGAAGTTGTTCGTACTTGATATATCGTCGGTTATATGCATGCAATGCAACATCCATTGAATTAATCCTAGCATGTGAGAATTAGACTAAGTCGGTTGACACGTAATTAGCATACAATTGGGTCGAAGTAGGAGTTTAATGCTCATTTACATGTGAAAGCATTCAAGCAAATAAAAGAAATACAAAAGAAATACAACAATGAAAATTACATTGAGATAGGTGATTTATGTCGAAAATACCTTTAAAACGGACAATTTGAGAAAAAGAAATAAAAGAATAAATACAAAAATTACGAACAGAACAGAAGTGATATTACGAATATTAATTAATTAATACGTAAGCTAATTAGACTAGGTCAAGGCAGAAACGGAGTTCGAGGCGAGCTCATCTCGAACAGCGCAGAGAGATCGCGCCCTGCGGAAGAGGCGCAGCGATTCTTTGCCGCGTCTGTTCCAAGGGTAAGTTCTGGCTGTGAAGCCGGAACTGCAAATCGTTAATGTGAATTGATGAATTTAAGGATTGATTACGACAATTGACTCGGATGAAAGTGGTTTAACAGGTTAATTACATATGAAGGAGTCGTAAAAACGATAAAACATGAATAAGACGGAATTAAACGGATAAATTATGTGAAGGGACGATGTTAATGAATGAGATTAATTAACGAATTAACAAACTAACTAAACAAATTAATTTAGACTAAACATAATGAATGATGACGAATTAATGAATAAACAGATGAAAATATATCAACGATGAATTCCAGAAACTCAATATGAACAAATTGAATCTCTAAAATCCGGGTTTGAATTTAATGACGAAAACCCGCGAATATTGATTATTAGGGATTTAAGTCGGATTTGATGAATTAAACATGTGAATGAATGATTATAATGTACATGTGGAATTATTATGACATTAAGACGAAGAATTAACAAGCGAACAAGCAAAAGAAAGATTTTGAGTACGAATTACAGAGGACAAACGAAGAAGAAAGGAAGCAGGAACTGCGGCAGCCTCACGAAGAGGCGCAGCAGGAACTGCGCTCCTTCGAAGAGGCGCAGCAGTTGCTGCGTCCTTTCTCGATGGTTATCTACTGGAAATCCGCAAAAACAGGTTTTAATAAATGGTTTTAGAAATCGGTTTTAATGGTATTTTCGACGTAAACCTTACAATGGTTATACAATAATTAAAATACAATAAATAAAAGGAATTATACACCCTCAGACTTACATGTTGACGGAACGAGAAGAACTAAGAAGATCGATTAGTGAATGCTCGACGCGAATGCAAGGAAAGAGTGCCCTCGAAAGAGGAAAACGATTTAACAAGTTGATTAATTAGATTGAGTGTAGTGGTCAAATTGGTCGGTCATGCAACGGAGAGGCTGGTACCCGGAAAGATCCGAGCTTACGTGGTCGGAAGTCCAAGCACGTAGGCGCCAATTAGTAAGAACGAAGTCTAGAATGCAAAGGGAGAAGAGAAGGGCGGACACTCGCGTGAGAAATATGAGGAACGAAAGCTCCTATTTATACTAATCACGCGGAGGAATTATGGTAAGACTAGGACACGGAAAGAAAGATCCGGAAACAACCGACTTAGGTTAAACGCGGAAACTTGGACAAAAAGAAAACCCTGGGGAAGAGGCGCCGCAGGCACTGCGTCCCTTGGAAGAGGCGCGGCACCTGCTGCGCCCTTTCCCGGGTAGGTTCCTCTGCGCGTAGAAAACGCGTTTGACAGCCTGTCGTATTTTAGGCATAACTTTCTCTACAAGACTCGGAATAAGGTGATTTCGGTGGCGTTGGAAAGCTAAGAGAAAGATCTAGAACTTTATGTGAAATAGGCCTGACCCACAAAAATCGTTATGACCTCGTAAAACGGGCCTAAAGTTCGGGTTGTCATTTTAGCTAAATGAAATGCACATTTTGTAATGTAAACTTTATGTTTAGCCTAATAAAGTGACATGAGACTCAAAATGAGATATAATCTCAACATTTTATGACATCCTAACCTTAGGTAGACAAGCACATTGCTTTGACTCGGGATTTTGACGGTTTTAGGAAATGAAGACGGTTTTTGACCCGGACTCCAAATGTACTCTAATTACTGCCAAAACGACCGTATCGGCGCGTAGATGACAACTAAGAGGTTGACATTAATGTTTGAGCAATCACTTGACGATAAACTTACGAACTGTCACAAATCGTTCCGCGAACCAAACATGCGGCCCAATCATCACCGGGTGGTTTGCGAGGGGTGCAGAAACGAGGTGTCTACAGAGCCCCCACTTTGACTGAGGCTTGGACAAGGCGAAAGTCAAAGTATAGCCATCAGGTCAATCGAAGATTACAACCTGACGACTATGGCGACGCGAGGCGGCTCAAGGGGTCTGAACCAAGGACCTATCGTCGGGAACATTTTAGAGTCTGTCGATTATCGGGGAGGGTCGTTTAAAGTCCATTAGACTACGTAAGGAAGCTCGCCAGCCATAAGAAGAAACCATACCTGAGATACCCCTGGGTGAAACGGGACTGAAGACGCTTCGGCAAAACTCTTTGATCTGAAGATAACTTGGTGTCTGAAGGCATTAGGGGTCACAGGGATTCTGAAGAAACTTCTTAACACTTCTGAAGGCTAAACTCTGAAGGCTACCTCTCACTGGAGGAAGGATGAAGGATAATTCACTCTAAAGGGAAGGCTGAAGGATACTTCTCTCTAAAGGATTGAAAGGGAACCTAACTGGGGGGAATCTGCCTGTCTCTGTCCTCAAGCAAACTCTCACTGGGGAACGAAATGATGACTTTGGGGAATCTGCCTGTCTCTGTCCTCAAGCAAACTCTCACTAGGGAATAAAACGATGACTTTGGGGAATCTGCCTGTCTCTGTCCTCAAGCAAACTCTCACTGGGTGATAAAACGATGACTTTGGGGAATCTGCCTGTCTCTGTCCTCAAGCAAACTCTCACTGGGGAATGAAATGATGACTTTGGGGAATCTGCCTGTCTCTGTCCTCAAACTCTCGTTGGGTGAGCAATACTGCAAAATACCGCTGCGCTGGAGAGAAATGACGATTAGGAACATCTTGATCGTCATGGAAGAACCCTTGGTGAGCAATACTTTGCAAAAATATCGCTGCTACTGGACATAATAATTTGAGCAATATCAAAAAATCTTTGCTGCACGGGACATAACAATTTGAGCAATCTTTGCAAAATCTTTGCACTGGGAGAATGGAGACTTGAGCGAAGCCCCCAGTTAGAGCGAGCACTGCTTCTGATACTTACCTGCATGGTTAGTAGCCACACAAGGATGCAATCTAATATGTGCACGTAAGCATGGACCTCGAATGAGGAAACACATAGGTTTTGCAAAACTTGTTTCTTTTTTAAAAGTCGTTTAAAACTTGTTCAAAGAAGTTTGTCATTTGTAATGCGTTATGCATATTCAAATGGGCTTTAGACACATGACTTGACATGACGTAGACCTCATATGGACGTGACGTGAAATGTAGACTTAAGTTTGACTGACACGACACTAACTTAGATTTGACGCGACACAAGGATGACCTTGACAGACTTTGCTTAAGTATGCGCAACCCCTAGCCAAGTACGGGTGACAATGCGTATCAGTTCCAAAGGTATAAGAATTGTAAGAATGATGGGGGCATATAAAAGCAAGGTATGAGCCATGGATCAGCTGTCTACTAGGACTTCTTTCACCACCGTTTGCTGTAAAAGAGACCCCTCTTGAGGCACGATGACTTGGAGAATCGATCCAAGATCTTCGTCATTGTCCGGACCGAGTGCTAGCTAGACTTAAAGGAATAAAGAAAGGGTGGCATCTTGGAAGAGAAGCCCCCAGGATGAGAAGATGACTCTGGACTTTGGTAAAAAAAAGGAGGTTGGGCGACAATAAGGAGCCCCCAGTATAGAGGTGTTGATTATAGAAGGGATGTTAATTGAGATTGAAAGTTGGAAGGTTGAAATAGAGGTTGAAAGTTGATGGTTGAGGTGGTTGATAATTGAGATTGAAAGTTAGAAGTGGGGATGGTTGTGTCCCTGAGGACTGCCTACGTATTCACCTGAGGAGGTGAAATCAAACCAGATCGTAGTTCAAGTGTGTGCCTAAGCCAAGTTGTTAGGACCTTAAAGTGCAGGGGTCACAAGGGTAATATTCCTTTGGTGACTCGAAGAACTGATTTGAGATAACTCCCTATGATCATAGACCAAAGAGGTATAACTTGGTTTGTAAAAGTTTCCTTGTCACGTGAGCACACCTAAAAGTGGACCCTAAGGATGATATGGGTATGTCCCGTTCTAGGTAGCAAAGTATTTGAAGACTCCGTGTATGGGTCAAGGTAAAACTGGATTGGATATTTGGAATGTGGAGCTCGGTAATAAGAGGCTTTGATGAACAAATCTCTGGAGTTTTGATTTTGTGGTGTTAAGGCTCAATGGGATTATGGCTTGTAATGTGGCTTGGAAATGGAGTCTCTTGGCTTGATGTAGCCTGAGCACATAAAGGGTAGGTTAAAATGATGTAGGATCAAGTTTCCATGTCCTGGCCCTAAAGGATGGGTATATTTGACGAGCTTGAGAGGATTCTCAAAATTCCTAACTATCTCCCTGTAACGGTCTCGAGAAGGACTTAGGGGGTGTGATGTGTAAAAGGCTAAGTGAAGGTGCTAGCTGACCATCTTCATTGATGTCTTGATTCTATATAGACTTCGGCATTATTCCATTCAGCACTTGATTTCAGGCTCGTTCTTGATTCAGACTCGGATTCTTGGTCAGATTCTTGATTCAGGTTTTTGAGGATGACTTTGACTTTGGATATTAACTTGTTTGATTGAGCCTTTTTCTTTTGTCTTGGGCTATAGGCATAACTACAGCTTTGGATATTGATTTTGGGTACTTCTCTTGATTGAGCCTTTGTCTTTGATCATGGCTCGTATCGTCTTGGATTTGCTTGCTACCATGGATTTGGGTCAGACTAGCACCTTTTGTGTGAAACGGGTTGGTCTTTAGTAACACGGTTTTTTATTGTGGGGAATGGGCTTGCCTTCCGTCATGGATTGTTAACAAGGGAGACGGTTTGGATTCGTCCTAGAATCTCTTGAGATAGGCTCGTCCTAAACTAGGGTTATATTGTGGTTTCTATTGCCAGACATGGAATAGGTAAAGAAAAGAACACGGAGTTTCAGGTCCTCTACAACTTTGAACGGAACATCACCTAAGTGTACTCACATCGACTGACATGCGTTGTTGTTGTCATTTTTTTTTTTTTTTTTTTTAAAAAAAATGTCTCAAACCAATTCTTGTTGTCACAGGAAAAGGGTAGAAGATAAGAGATATGATAGAATATGTGGATTGAAAAGTGTGCTTTTATTGAAATGAATAATGAATGTATTTAACATAGACTCGAGAAGACATGTGACTCGTGGGACAGCCCCCAGGTTGTCACTAGGAATGGAAATGGACACGAAGAAAGTTACTAGAACAAATATGAGATAGAAAGCCTAAAACTCGGACTCGGACTCGGATTTTGACTCGATCCTAGAACTAGACTCGTAATCATCGGCCCATGCTTGAACATTTTCCCTTCCAGCGACTGGCTTCGGCATCCGGCTTTGAGCATTCACCCATTTGAGCACCCCGTCCTCATTATTGGGAACACTGGAAGGATAACAATCAAGAAGAGTTTCTTGATAAGTGGTATATCCATGAGGATTGCCTAAGCTACCTTGTGGGTTAAAGGTTGAGAGGGACAACCTCCTGCTTTCGATCATATCCTGAATGACATGTTTTAATTTGTAACATTTCTCTGTATCATGCCCTTTGCCTCTATGGTATTTGCAGTAGGAATTCCCATCCCAGAACTTGGATTTCTTTTCGGGGTCAGGTGTAGGACCGATTGGCTTCATCATTCGTTGCTCCATGAGTCTCTGAAGGGCATCGGCGTATCTAATACCAATGTTGGTAAATTCCCTAGGAGATGTGCCTTTATTTTCGGTAGCCTTTGTAAATGACCTTGAAGAGTTGCTAGGTTTCTTTGACGGAGGATCCATGAGGATGCCTTTATTGATTTTGATTCCCGGATAAGAAGAACTAAGAATAGATTGTCTACTTATTGCCTTCTCCTTAGGACTGTCAAATTGAGGGTTTGTCTGGACATTCTTCATCTTGAAAGATTGGGTCTCAAGCTTCTTATCCATTTCAGTAAATTGATTCCCCATGTGGGAAAGCCGAGAGTTTAGAGTATCAATGGCCCCCTCTAACTTGGAAAGCATGAGCATTCCACTTTGAACATCGTCCTGCTTTGGTGCTTTGATTTCTTTGTCATCACGAGGATTGAGAAGATGAGAAATGTCTAGGAACGATCCTTCATTGTATTTAGTGCTATTAGACCCAGGAGGGTCGGTCCCATCGAATTGCTCCACAAATGGTGGCGTTGGAAGCTTGCCATCCTCGATCATATCCTGAATGGTGTGTTTCAAGAGAAAACACTCTTCAATATCATGGCCTCTACCTTGGTGATATAAGCAGTATTTGTTGCCCTTCCAGAGGTTCACTTGTTTCTCTAAAGGTGGATCCGGAGTCGGACCTATTGGATGTAGCTTACCTTGGGCAGAGAGTCTCTTCAAAGCATCGGCATAAGACATGCCTAAATCAGTAAGCACCCTTTGATGCCTCCCAGGTTTCCTTTCAGCTATTTTTGGCTTTCTAGGACGATGGTTATTGCAAGAGGAAAGCTTTGGATGACCTAGACTAGAGGTTTCCCTAGTTGGGATGTTCTTTTCCACCATTCCATTTTCGAGGGAGAGGACGCGAATGCTCAAATTTTCCACTGTAGCTTGAACTTGCAGGACCATGGCATAAACGTCCTGGAGAGACATGGTGATTGTGGCTTGAACCGCTTCGTGACCTTGCTGATTGACGGAACTTGTTGGATTCCTACTCGACAGAAATGACGCGCATTATAACTTGATTTGACATGGGATCACGCATACTAAGGCAAACAACAAAGGAAGGGATAAGATGGCAAATCTAGACTTGACTTGTGAATTCATGAAATGTCGTGAGCGACTCCTCGTGTTTGGATTCACGGTGTTTGACCTTGACCTTTAGACTCGAGTGTTGACTTTGACAGAGTGATGTTTATGTGATTGACCTTATTGACGGGATTGATGACACGTGTTGATTCTGGGCTCGAGGTTTGCTTATAGGTGTTAAGAAGACTGTTGTAGTTTAGACTCAAATATGAGGCCCATTGAGACTCGTGTGTTGAGCCTCGGAACGTGTGACTCGAGTGTTTAGATCCTAACTGAATTGGGGTAGGGGGTCCAAAATAATGGCGTGACGCCTTAGGACTTGACTTGAACGTTGAAAAGACCCAAAATGTAAAGGAAGACGGGTTCATGACTCGACGGAGTTCCGACTAGGACATAGTCAGTTTGAACTCCGACTCTAACTTAGCCCAATTGAATTTACATATTTACATTTACATTGTTTGAAAAATATTTTGATTAAAACATTCTTTTTTCTTTTTTTTGGTTTTTTTTTTTTACGTTTTTTTTTTTTGATCTTTTTTTTTTGTTTTTTTTTTATTTTGGACTTTTTGTTTTGTTTTTTGTTTTTAGTTTTGAAGTGGGTTTTAGGCCCGAAGTTTGACTCGACAAACGGACCGAGTTTTGACTGGGTTTTGCACTAATTGGAAGCCCTATTTCGAAATTTTGATTAAAAAAGGGTTTTGATTTTTTTTACAAAAATCGTCATGGTTTTGTTTAGAAATGGTGATCATGTAGAGTTTTACACATTTATACAAGCATTATAACGGGATGCTGAGTGCTTTTAGAAGGGTTTTGGTTTAAAGGGTGGGTTGCCATACCGAACCATCAAACCCGAAGTCTGTGGAGAGGCTCGTGCCAAACAAGAGTAAGGCCGATTCCTAGTCCATTTCCTCAAGTAGTGAAGGCCCTTGATACAAACAAGAGTAAGCATCATGGTATGGATGACGTCAATCGCTATCCATCCTTAGGCCCAAATAGGAATTAGGACCGTTTAGACGGGACGATTGGTCGAATAGGTTGGGTTGGGCCTAGGAAGGCCGAATTAAACGGTCTAGGAAGACCGAGTTATGAAAACCGACAATTGTCTTGCACAAACTTATTCCCTAACCTTGTTCAAGTTTCACCCTAGCTACACGTAAGTGTATAATCCCAATGAGTCGCCAAACGTGGACAGACGGGCCGCCCACGGGGGCGCTTGGTGAGAAACGAAACAAGCGTTTGCATTTTGTATGGAGTCGCCACCAATTTTTATGGGAAATTGGAACCGTTCGAATACCTCATGTCATGTCAAGACATAAAGTAGTGACATGAACACTAAGCAATCGTTACCCTTAGCATTCTATGTCTAGAATGACTCTCGTGGATGCCAATGAACACGGGTGCTCACGGAGATCTGGAGTAAGGGGTGAGGGTACGTATTAGGAAGCTCTTTTGATCGAACACCTAATCCCGCCCGCCTCGATAGCGGCCTCTACTAATGATTAGGGAAGTTGTTCGTACTTGATATATCGTCGGTTATATGCATGCAATGCAACATCCATTGAATTAATCCTAGCATGTGAGAATTAGACTAAGTCGGTTGACACGTAATTAGCATACAATTGGGTCGAAGTAGGAGTTTAATGCTCATTTACATGTGAAAGCATTCAAGCAAATAAAAGAAATACAAAAGAAATACAACAATGAAAATTACATTGAGATAGGTGATTTATGTCGAAAATACCTTTAAAACGGACAATTTGAGAAAAAGAAATAAAAGAATAAATACAAAAATTACGAATAGAACAGAAGTGATATTACGAATATTAATTAATTAATACGTAAGCTAATTAGACTAGGTCAAGGCAGAAACGGAGTTCAGAGGCAGAGCTCATCCTGGAACAGGCGCAGCGATCTGCGCCCTCGGAAGAGGCGCGGCGATTCTTTGCGTCGTCTGTTTCCAAGGGTAAGTTCTGTGAAGCGAACCGCAAATCGTTAATGTGAATTGATGAATTTAAGGATTGATTACGACAATTGACTCGGATGAAAGTGGTTTAACAGGTTAATTACATATGAAGGAGTCGTAAAAACGATAAAACATGAATAAGACGGAATTAAACGGATAAATTATGTGAAGGGACGATGTTAATGAATGAGATTAATTAACGAATTAACAAACTAACTAAACAAATTAATTTAGACTAAACATAATGAATGATGACGAATTAATGAATAAACAGATGAAAATATATCAACGATGAATTCCAGAAACTCAATATGAACAAATTGAATCTCTAAAATCCGGGTTTGAATTTAATGACGAAAACCCGCGAATATTGATTATTAGGGATTTAAGTCGGATTTGATGAATTAAACATGTGAATGAATGATTATAATGTACATGTGGAATTATTATGACATTAAGACGAAGAATTAACAAGCGAACAAGCAAAAGAAAGATTTTGAGTACGAATTACAGAGGACAAACGAAGAAGAAAGGAAGCGAATCTGCGGCGGCCCTCACGAAGAGGCGCAGCGAAATCGCGCTCCTTCGAAGAGGCGCAGCAGTTGCTGCGTCCTTTCTCGATGGTTATCTACTGGAAATCCGCAAAAACAGGTTTTAATAAATGGTTTTAGAAATCGGTTTTAATGGTATTTTCGACGTAAACCTTACAATGGTTATACAATAATTAAAATACAATAAATAAAAGGAATTATACACCCTCAGACTTACATGTTGACGGAACGAGAAGAACTAAGAAGATCGATTAGTGAATGCTCGACGCGAATGCAAGGAAAGAGTGCCCTCGAAAGAGGAAAACGATTTAACAAGTTGATTAATTAGATTGAGTGTAGTGGTCAAATTGGTCGGTCATGCAACGGAGAGGTGGTACCGGAAGATCCGAGCTTACGTGGTCGGAAGTCCAAGCACGTAGGCGCCAATTAGTAAGAACGAAGTCTAGAATGCAAAGGGAGAAGAGAAGGGCGGACACTCGCGTGAGAAATATGAGGAACGAAAGCTCCTATTTATACTAATCACGCGGAGGAATTATGGTAAGACTAGGACACGGAAAGAAAGATCCGGAAACAACCGACTTAGGTTAAACGCGGAAACTTGGACAAAAAGAAAACCCTGGGGAAGAGGCGCCGCAGGCACTGCGTCCCTTGGAAGAGGCGCGGCACCTGCTGCGCCCTTTCCCGGGTAGGTTCCTCTGCGCGTAGAAAACGCGTTTGACAGCCTGTCGTATTTTAGGCATAACTTTCTCTACAAGACTCGGAATAAGGTGATTTCGGTGGCGTTGGAAAGCTAAGAGAAAGATCTAGAACTTTATGTGAAATAGGCCTGACCCACAAAAATCGTTATGACCTCGTAAAACGGGCCTAAAGTTCGGGTTGTCATTTTAGCTAAATGAAATGCACATTTTGTAATGTAAACTTTATGTTTAGCCTAATAAAGTGACATGAGACTCAAAATGAGATATAATCTCAACATTTTATGACATCCTAACCTTAGGTAGACAAGCACATTGCTTTGACTCGGGATTTTGACGGTTTTAGGAAATGAAGACGGTTTTTGACCCGGACTCCAAATGTACTCTAATTACTGCCAAAACGACCGTATCGGCGCGTAGATGACAACTAAGAGGTTGACATTAATGTTTGAGCAATCACTTGACGATAAACTTACGAACTGTCACAAATCGTTCCGCGAACCAAACATGCGGCCCAATCATCACCGGGTGGTTTGCGAGGGGTGCAGAAACGAGGTGTCTACACATATCTAATGGTAAATGACATTAAAATATTTTTAAAATTTAATTCTATACACAGACACTACATTAAATTTTCCAATTAGTCTCACTATAGACAGATATATCCGTCTAAAGTGAATGACTGGCCAAATATGCTTAAAGTGGTGATATTTTTGGGCACCACCATGCAACTTGTTGTTTGTCTTATGCTTAAAGTAGATAGATATTTGACATGTCTATAACTATAGACGGATATCTCGACACTAGAGAATTTGTGTTAAATTAGTACCACATTCCTGTCCCAAAAGCAACTTCCAAAGTCAAAACACTTTGTATTGTGACCCTTGTTGTCATATATTATTGTACATTGCTAAATATATGAGTATGAGGATATAAACCAATAGAGAATGTACTATCTCATCTCCCACCCACCTTAGTTGGAAATACTCTAATTTTATCTCATCTTCTATTTAACAAACCAACATATACTCCGTAATACTAGTTATTGTCCTATAGTGATGGTCAACAACATACTTTCTGAGCATCACTATAAAACATACTTTCTGATAGATAACTATCTCATCTCCAACCTAATTGGGAATATGAATATGCATGTTTTGTCTGTTCTCGATCATCTTCCACTTAATAAACCAACATGTAATAATCGCTCTTGTTGATTATAATTATCACTACAAAATATAATCTCTGGCAATTAAGACTCATCTCCGAATGGGAGATGCGACCATCACGACGAACAATATGCACTAAATTCTCCATTATTACTTTGAGTTAAAATTATTGTTTTACTATCATGCATGCAAACGTTTTTATCACCGGTCATGTCTCATTTTTAATTATTTGCATATCTACTTCTTCCTCTATTTTACAATACAACTCACATGGTTTCTATTTAACTTTTTAATATTTTTAATTTCTACATTTTTTAGCCTTTTGTATAAATTATCTATGGAAAAAAGCTCAAATCACGTAAATGCTCTCACCTCTTATAATAAATGTCAAGATTAACTTAGACATGTATTGAGTACCATGTACACAAATAACACAATAGCCTAAAATTCAGTCTCTCAGTCCACCATTTCTTAACCTTTTATTAAAATACTCTTTATAAAAAAAAAAAAAAAGAGGTAAACAAATAATTAGGACCGGAGAATTTTTTTAACCACAATGAACATCTCATCTAACTATGAGTTTAAATAAGCAAAACAACAAATTGTGTGTGTAGCAATAATCATTATTATATCATTAATGACCAACCAAATGAAAGGGGAAAAAATAATTGTATCTATTTTAATTTGTACAATAACCCTCTCATAACCTAAATAAGGTAAATGAAAAAGAGTGGCCATGAACTATACAGACATGGATCTTTTGGTTGTTATATAGAACTTCTCTATCTTTTCCCATGTACCTATTTAAAATTTTTATCAAAACATATTATTATAAAGGTTTATTTAATGAAAATATTCTAAACTATTAGTGGCTTCCTTAAAATACTCCAAATTACAATTTAACTCGTATTATACTCAACTATTACACCAAGTCGGAGTAGCAGATTAACTAATATGTGGATCTCACTTTTAATCTTAAAATAATAATTTTATATATCTTGCTCCTCCATCCATTTACATTGACAGCTACCTTCTCCCTCATTCCCTTTACCAATATCATCTTCATCAACATCACCATTTATTTAATTTCCTCCATATTTCTCTTTTAATTATCTTCCATTAAATTAATTTTCGCCATTTTGCCTTTAAGAGCATCTTGATTCTGGAAGGATTCATTCTCCCCGGGTCATCATCAAGCAATTTGTTCAGTAAAAAGCACATTAAATTACCAAAATCACATTAAATTAGCAAACCCACGTCAAAACAACCCATTTGGACACCTCAAAAATGACTTTGGTTCAGCAATTTTTAATTTAATTTATTTTTTCCTCATTTTTCATTTAGTTGTTTGAGAGGTGCAATTAAGTAGGATTGTCTACTGTTCTTTCCATACTTGATGGAGTAAATCACAACAACTAGAAAGAGATGAAAAAAAAAACGATGCAAAATATAACCTCACAGCTATGAGAAGTGAATGCATACCATAACCTTTTGCCACTGATCTTTTTCCCTATTCCAATGTTCAATCTTAGCTCTCCTCTCCTCACTGTTCTCTCTCATTGAAATCATGTCCCTTCTACCGCCCCATCTTAAATAACCCTATTATAAAATAGTATAATAAAATTTTGATCAAAATCATAAATTCTGTCATAATAAAATTGTGAAAGATTATGGAAATTCAAGCTCAACCATGCATCAGCAAACCTCGAACTGAATCTCGGTCGTGCTTGGTAGAATGTCTTCCTCCTCCGCTAATTACTAAAATTGTCGCTCGGATTGCAGCTACTTCGGCGATTGATCTATTTCGTTGCGAACAAACGTATGTGATTTTTTTTTAATAATAACTTTTTTTTACTATGTTAATGCTTTGTTGTATGTTGTTTTCCTTAGGCATATTTTGTTAAATTATTTGTTTTTAAGATTAAAATTTATCATAGCAGAGAAGTCTTAATTAACTCATAATTAACTAGTGTGTATCCCGTGCGAATGCACGGTTTTTTAGATTGTCATGTATAAAGAACTTATAACAATTAGAACTAATAGTATTTAAATACACTTTAAATTAAAATTTTAAAAGCTAAAGTTGTTAGTTTGTAAAATTTGACATTTTTACTCTGAATAAGTTGATCGTGTAACTGAAACTATTTTTGTCAAATAAGTTATTTATTAAAAAAATCTACTTCAAATGAAACAACTTATGATTATTTGCACGCGTTTAAAGTCTCCGAAGAAGCATATAGCTATTTTTGTAATTTTGTTACAGATATAAAGAAAAAGCACGAAAACCGCACACTAATTCAATAATATGTGTAAAAAAATTTTAAAAAAATTGGATTTTAAATATATTACTTGTGATATTTAAAATACATGGATTGTAAAAATGAGATAATAATGAATAAAATACATAAGCCCCAATTATGAAAAGTTGCGATATTTGATAATAAGATACTGTGACACATATATTGACTATATATTATATATTGATTATATATTAAGCCCAATATATGTTTAGAATATCCTCAAAAAAGCAAGCCCAATTTCTAACTAAGAGTGTTTAGGCGGGAAATTTTTTTTAGTTTTCTTATTCTTTTAATAGATAAGAGATTTTATGTCGTGCGTTACACGATTGTAGAATAATGTATGCTTACCAACCTAAATTAGTTGTTGGTTGTTAAAAAAAGCATAGGAAATTCAGATTATTAGAATTTTCCAAAATGATGTATTATTTATATTTTCTTAAAATTTATAATTCTAAATTAGGTGATTAGGTTTTTCTATGAAAATTGAGCAAAGGTAAATTTGTATTCGGAAGATAAGGAACATGTGGCGAGTAAATGTGTCTTGTGGGGGTTTGTATATAACTTAGTAAAACTCCATCAATCCCAAGTTTATAATTTCCCTAATGTTACACCAGACGTAATGATTTCTATTGAAAGTTGTAACGGTCGTGTATTAATTAATATAATGGCCACCTTTAATCTCATTCAATGGCTCCATTAGTATGCTCTAAAATCACACTTAATGAGTCATTATGTGTGATTGACTCCTCTTATGTAACTCCCTATGTGGAGAGAATATAAGGTGAAAAAGCGTATGAAAGATATGACAAGTTAAGACACATAAACATATTCTCTACTTGCTAAGTCTACCATCTATGTGACTTGGGATTTGGGGTGTGAACATATTCGGGGACTCTAGTAGCCGTCGGAGGTACGATATATGGTAGTGGGCAGTTAGCGAGCACAACGATCCGACCGCTTCCGCATTAAGGTATGTCCTTATTTTCCTACAATGGTGTCAGAGCAAATGTGTTTTGCTTCTGTCCCTACGTTTATTCGTCTTATGCGTACATAATATATATAGCATAAGCATCAGAAACCATGATAAGGTTTGTATGTCTGATCTCTATTATATGCATTCCTTTGTTCTTGCGTATGATTATTGTAATTATATAAAACGAATTGCAACGATAAGTCTCTTTACCTCTTTCCACATTGAGATGGTGAATTTATTATGGCTTGTTTCTTTTCGTATTGATGACATACTATAATGTTGCTTTTATGGCCTTTGTGGTCAGACAAATCAGCGTCGGGTGTGTGTCACCCACCTTAGAAAGTCGAGTTCTCGTGACAGCACATGGCTGTCGTGGCGTAAGTCTCGAGTTTATGTAACCGAGATTCACACCGAAATTGTTATTGGTGGGCCTGTCGATTTCGAAAGGTTGCTAAGGCTGCTATCCAACGTGCGTTAGTCGTGCGTCCGTCGATGTAACTGAACCCGGTATACGATAATCATGCGTGTCAGTTACACACGTCGGGGTTTGTGTTCACCCGCAAGTCAGTAAGTGACTATCGAGGTCACAATCATCTTGAATCCCGATATAATACGGAGTTATTTGGAAACTGGCCGTACTCTTTCAAAATTAACGGCACTTGAATAATTGAGTAGCGGGCTTCTAAAAAATCAAGTCTTTGTGATGACGATTCACCTGAAACCCTCTCTCAAACCCATATTCATATGACAGAGCTAATCGCTTTCAACATTGCAGTCGCACGTGTGTGTCACGCTCGAGCAGTTGAACCGCGTGTTCAGGCTGCTGGACGGCCAACAGTAGGTGCGCCTCCAGCAGCGCATTTTCTTTTTATCAGATTCGTGAGTCGATATCTTGATTGGCTATAGTTGGGTTATTCTTTCCGTTTGAAACCAGAAATTGAAAGAGGAAGATGAAGGGTAAAAATACGATGTAATGGTCAGATTAATAAAGCCGGTGACTGATTTCATATTGTCTGACTTATTTTGTCTGTGTGTGTGTTTGGTCATAACTGGTGTTTAATTTAATATGGGTACAAATTTGTTTTGTATGACATCCTTATTGTTTATTTTTTCATTGCCTAAATGAGGAAAAGAGTCAATAGGCCTTGTCAAATTGACTTGGGTGCAGTGTGTTGCCAATCTACGAAGTATTTCTTTGTGAAATTTGTTATTCTGAGCAAGAGTTTTGTTAACCTTGTTTTGGTTAGTTATTGATGTATTACATGTGGGTTTGTCAAACATGTATAACTGGACATTATTTTTCCATATGAATATGTTTCATATAAAGTTGAATGTGAGTCATATAAATAAGTTATATATGTATAATTACAATCTTTGTGATATTATGATATACCAATTTGTTTGGTTAAAAGCACGATTATATGAATATGTTTCATATAAAATTTATATCGACCATATAAATGTGTTTTATATGCATTGCGTGTGGATCATATAAATGTGTTTTATATGTACAAATGTGTTTTAATTATATTCTCCTATTTTGTAAATATGTATCATAAATTTATTTTACGTGTAAATGGAAGATATCTGAGTGATATTTTATAATTTACGTAAAGTTTACTCCTTGTATGTAAACTTTAGATGTCTTAGCGACAATTTTTGAGCATTTTGACTAATAAATTTATGGGTATGAGAATTGCTAATGTTCGACCTTGTGTTCGATTTAGTATAAGCTACTCATAATTATTTGTATATTGTGTTTTGCAAGATAGAGTTAGAATTTACGAATTCGTTTCGTTTATTTTATCTTGTGAAAATTGTGTAATTTTGTATTACATAAAAAAAAAATTCATACTGACATTTGTTGTTCATGAAACTTTATAACTTACATACAAGACTTATATCTTTGTGATATAATAGTAATCGTAAATTTGTTTTACGAAAAGATATATATCCTTGTGATATACTTGTACATGTAAATTCGTTTAACTTAAGAGATTCTATTATATCTTAGTGATATATAATAATAGTACATGTAAATTCGTTTTACATGAAAGATGAGAAAGAATTGAACATATTAGTTGTGTATCAATAACTCATTATAACTGTCATATGTGTTATGATCAGGTTTGTTTTAAATTTTAACAACGTGCAAATTTGTTTTGCATAGTGTTTGTCTAATATCAAAGTGATATTATTGTACATGCTAATTTATTTAGCGGATATTTATAAGGGTGAATGGCTAATTTGTTTATCTGTTTATTAAGGGCTAATGAATTCGTTTTATTTAAAGAGTAAATTAAATTTTTTGAATTTTCTCGTTTATAGTGTTTGTGATGATTATGAGCATAGCGAAATTTTCGAACGAACAATATAAATGATGAGATTTTAGAAATTTAATTTGGAATTGTGCCATAATCCATATACTTGTGTATGACAAGTGTTTTTTGGTGATTTGTTCACCATAGTAAAGCGGTTTGAACTTGGATAACTAGAGTGATAAGATTTAGTATCTTATTAATAATCACGATTTAAGAAATTGTGATAACTATTATATGATCGAGGTTGAATATCTTACTAAGGAGTAGGATTATAAAATTCTCTGTTTTTTTTACCAGTATTTGCTCAGATATAGTAAGCTTGATGCATCCAGAATTGTGTTCTTTTGTATGTAGACCTATTAAGTAATTTTGAGGCAGGTCTTACAGCTTATGTAGCGTGAGACTAATGTATAAGTCATATTCGTTTTGACGTAGGGTACAAGATTGTGTGTCTTGACCCGGAGTATTTGAGGATTATTGTCACCGTGTTTTATTTATCTTACGTGAAATGATTTTTAAACACGCAATTGGCTGACGTAAGAGTTTAATTTTTCCATAGCGATTTGTTTGCTATCCAATTTGGGATTAGAAAAAAATAGAAAACTCTTAATGGGTCATAATCAACATACTCAATCCTTAGTAAAAGTTTCAAAATTTATCGTGACAGGAAAAGAGTGCCTTTTGGCGCTAATGTTTCCCGATACGATTGTTAATGGTCTAAGTTTTTTCCTACTATGAGTACAAATATGTGGTATTGTTTAATATCTCTGACTTAGTGTTAGTGAGAGAATAGTATGGAGATACTTTAAATTTGGTTCATGTTAGTTTCGAGCCAAATGACATCCTTCTCCGTCAATTCGAGTTATATGTTTTTGGTTTCTTGCATCTGCTGCTAATTCTTGTCCTTTGTGGATTTAGAAACGGAGCGAGAATTTTTTATAACTCGTAGTTGTTTAATCCGTGTCGATGGATAATTCAAATAGGGTTTGTGCTACTTTGATTTGTTAATTCTCTACGCACTTGAAGTGTGTGGTAATTTTTCAATAATTAGTTTATTATTGGAGATTAATCACGGTTTTTTATTTAACCTCATGTTCATTCATAGTTCATTATGGCTATGTGTTTGGCCATAATATGTTCACCGCATTACTTTTGTTCGTTTCTTTGATTACATTTTCATATATGTTCTTTGTCTCTAAATTTTATATTTCAATCTATTTTTTATTTTTAATTGTGAGTAGCTAAATGTTAAGGAGTATCATGAAACCGTTGTTTTTCCTCTTCTTTTGAGATTATTCACGCATTGAGTTTTGTATTCATTATTTTGTCATTTTATAAAGTGTTTGATATGTTCAAATATTTTATGATAAAAGTGAAACCAACTTCAAACTTAGAGTCAGAACTCTTAGTATATGTGTTGGTTGTGAATAACTTTTTGATATGTTCAAATTAAAGTGTAAATCAAGAAAAATATGTGCACAATTCCTAATTGTTATGAAAAGAGATTGTTTTAATTGAGGAATTGTACATCACTTGACATGGTTAAGTGATGTCTAATGATGATCAAGTTTTCTTTCTTATAGATTAAGGGGATTCCTTAAATATGTTTTTAGGAAAATTTCCTCGCTCCAAATAAGTTTTGGATATAAGATTGGTTATTCATGTCTTAACAGTTGTCAAACTTTGTGTTTAAGTGGCCCACAATATTTATTTACTTGGATGTATTTCTAAGTGTTGGCGAAGCCTAGTAGACATTTGTATTGTATTCGTTACAATATAAAACTATCTCTTGATGAGTGGGAGAATTTTTTGTTAACCCATTGAGGCATCAAGGATAGTTTAACTTCTCTTCATGTTTGGATAGTGGGAGTAGTTCCATGATCCAAGGTAAAGATGAGAAAGAGTTTGTCTATTAATGAGCAAATATTAACTTGTATGTCTACTAAATTTTCACAAGTTGGCTAATACTAAGCAACTCGAGTGGAAACTAATTTTTGGAAAAACACTAAAACGGTAATAAACAACGCATATGAAGTCATATACAACCAATAATCAAAATGTCATATTATTGTTCAACCCGAGTTCAACCTTTTGCAATGTTCTCCATGTATGTTAAATTGAAACCAAGTTTGTTAATTCTGCATTGTACCTGCAAAATAAAATTAGTCGATAGAAAATTGAAAACTGGAGAAAAATACAGTAGAACAAAAAAAGGGCAAAACATAAGAAATAATAAGAATGAATGGTTAGCAAAATTGAGAGCCAATAAACTATGTATATGGGCACAATGATAATGTTGATTAGAAACACAATCATAGGTTAAAAACTAAGATTGTAAGAAAATACAATAAAAAAATTAGATCACATATAAATCAAAAGGAGAAACTTTGTACGCACCAATTTGAAATCTTGACCCCGAAAATCAATATTTATATATACAAAGAGTTTGAGTCCTCTTATTACTAAAAATTATTATTATTAGTATTTAATTAATTGGACCTCATATGTAAACTGTATAGCAGTAGTCTAGTAAATGCAAAATCTTATCATATTATATAATATATTTTTATTAGTTGTAATTTATATTCTAAGATTTTAATTCGAAAGTTTATCTTTATATTAATTTGTTTTTAAATAAAATAGTTTGTAGGAGGTGGAGACTCTAAAATAGCTCGAAAAAAAACTTATTTTTATAATATAGATTAGATTTAATACTCGTGCGATGCACGAGCCTATTTGTAATATTATATAGCGTATAATATGTTGTAATTGCAAAAAATTGTGGAAAAAAATATGCTTTTAACATTTTTTTCTTATTCGTGTAAGAAAATAATCTTAACATAAGTGTATAAGACAACCATAATTAAACATAGTTACATGAGATTGTTGTAGGAATTTCTAGCACGATAATCAATGTTGATTAAAAAATACTCCCTCATATTCTAGATAGGTGTCCCATTGTGTGGATGACACAAGAATTAAGGAGATAAGTTAAATAATGTAAAGTATTGTGGTGAGGTGATATAATTGAAGAGAGAGAGAAGGTATTGTAGGAGTATTATTGTAAGTGGAGTGATTAAAATAAGTATTGTAGGGTGATGTGGGGTGTTGTTGGGGATTGAAGTGATTAAAATAAGTATACAAATTTACCAAAAATATACAATGGGACATTATTGTGAATAGACGAAAATAGACTATGGAACAGCTATGTGGAATAGGAGGGAGTAGGTTATTGATTGTTGCATGGAGTGCTAAACTTAACTAAAGTCTACGATCTCTTGTACTCTCCTTCTAGTAGACAATCATGACTTCTTTAATTGCTATGATTTTGATAAATTTTAATTTTGTATAATTATTACAATTGTATTATGATCCAATTGCTTATCTAATTAATAGATGATGGTTTGCTTGGACAACTTCCTGTAGTGCTTGGTAGTTTAGCCCGTCTCAAAAGTTGTTTAATATACTACTCTCTCTTATTCTATATTTTTTTTCCCTTTCATTTTTACACAAGAAATAACAAAGTGAATTTGGACCATACAAAACACACTACCCCACATATCATTGAATTTAGACCACATAAATCATCCCAAAAAAAGAAATAGGGAAGTAAACCCGAATAACCGAATAAGGAAATAGGGAAGAAAATATAGAATAGGAGGGAGTACTATTGACTTTAAACATAGGTAAATGAATAATTTTTAGAAAATAGTTCGTAAAAATTGAACTCCGTAATATTGCTGGACTTCAACTTTCAATGTGAGATATTGAAAGTTGTTTGTAATTATTATCTTTGTAAATTGTAGTCGCTCAAAGAAATATTCTTGTGTTTTTCGGGAGAACCGTACTCCTTACACCTAAACTATTATAATATTTCATTTGGTAGATTAGCTTTAATTGTAAGGAGGACGGTCCTCCCAAAAGACACGAGAATTTTTCTCGCTCAAAATAATCATTCATATAATAAAACATTCCAATTTATTATACACAAACTTCTTAGTCCAAACAAATCCATTGTAGTATTGGGCGTTCGATATCTACGAATTTTTTTTTGTTTTTTTTTTCTTTGGTTTATGCATAGGATGCTAATTTTTTATCTACATCTCGGTAGATATCAAATACATATTTTTAATAATAGTTTGTTTCTTGCTTCTTATCATGACAATTTTAATGGATAACCTCATTACGATAAGATAACCTTCAAAACACCCAGGAAAAATAACGTAAATATTATAATAAGATAAAAAAATTTCAGATCTATAACAAAATGTTTTTTAGAAAAACATGTAACTAGTAGGGAAAGTCAGAAGCCTTTTGGGTATTGTTAATGGGTATGATGATCTTTACTTGCGATAGTACATTATGGATAATCTCAAATTGGAGCAAATGATATAAAAGTTACTTGTATATTAATAAAGTTAATAATCGATCTACTTAATTCTCTATGTGAGATAAATAAAGAGAATAATCTATTTACCTTGGCCATGAAATTTTCAAGTTCATGAAAGGCAACATCCATTAAATGTAGAAATCCTAAATTTAAACCATATAATCAATGCACTTGCTCTCACAATTATCAAAATATTAAAAGGCATTTTAAAGTCGTCAACATCCATGAAATTTGTTCATTGAATAAAAATAAAATAATTTATTACCTAACTATATAATTTTATCATTGCCCTTTTGTTGATGTACGGTCTCGAAATCCTGTCAATAAAGCAAAAGAAACAGTTGATTAGGTCTATTTATATACCCTAAGTTGGATGTTGAAAGTAGTTGACCATTGCTAGTCTTTTACCCGTGATAGAATATTTGTTAGGAAAAATCAATTTGATCATATTAATGTATATAAATATATAGATAAATAAAAGGAAGCAAATAAGGAGAAGGATCCACGAGACATCCATATACAGATATACATGAAACGGCGTGTACTACCTCACCCATCAAATATGACGTGCAACTAAACCACAATCTTCATCTTACCATTCATGGTCTAACCATCCATCCATCATCAGACTATACCACATTAATAATCACAATGACAAATTCAACCTTGTTGTATTCAACTAAGCCTAGATCATCATTTGTTGCCTTATGACCATGCATTCATGATTATCCCATATTTATTATATAAACATGGCCAACACCAATCAAATCTCGTGCAAATACCCATCTAACCCCCCTAAACTCATAAACGTCGGTTAAAGGTCAATATGTCTACCAATTTTCCTGTCGTGTGCCCCAATTATATGCTAAACTAGTTATTCGTCATCTGATCTAGACTCGTATATTGTAGTTGTGCTCAGATTTTCATATTATTTATATAGTGGACTATTGGCGGGATACCGACTCCCCCCGCGGTTGTTTCCCTCATCGAATTTTCCGCGTCACCAAAATCTCGTGTGTCATTATTTCTTTATTTTGCCCTTTACATTATTTACATCATTATTTCGTCACAAGTCATCTTTTAATTTAACCCTCAATACAAGGTTAAGAAGAGTAGGTCACCTTAACCTCATAACGAGATAGAATATTGTGGTTTGACCAGTTTTTACCCAAAATAATAGTTGTTCTTCTAGTCAATATTAATATAATCAAGTTCAATTTCAACAATTTCTCTGTTAGCAAATCACGCCATCCATGCCGTGCAATCAACACAACGGCTCCTTTCCTTAGCAAAATAAGGCAATTATCTTCATTGCCTTATATGGATTTTCTAGCTGTTGGAGCATTATTTGCTAGCTGTTAGTACTTTGTATTTACCTATTTTAGCTTCTAATTTGCCAATATAAAAAGGCCAGCATATCAATGTAATACACACAAAAAGATTATCACTAATCATCAATAATATTTTATATGCAATCAATTACATTACTTATCATCTTCTAATATGGTATCAGGAGACTAGGGTATATTTTTCACCTCTGTTTCTTTCCCTCATTCACGTTCAAACACATCCAACATGACAAACGACTCCCTCATCAACACCGATACATCAAAAACACCGCAATTCACGTATGTCCAGGTCGAAAATCCTGGTGCTCATATCACTCAAACCATCTTCAATGGTAATAATTATGATGATTGGTCTAGAGCGTTTCATCTCGCATTAACAGCGAAAGGAAAAGAAGGATTTGTCGATGGCACAATCAAGAAACCAACTGACGGTAATATCGCTTCCTGGCGGTCACAAAATGCCCTTGTGACGGCTTGGCTTTTTAATTCTATCGAAACATCATTACGGAAATCAATCTCGCAGAGACCCGAAGCCAGACAGGTATGGAATGATATTCGTTCTCGCTTTTATCAAAATAATGATGCTCGCCTTTATCGGCTTCAAGCTGATCTCATGGCGTGTAAACAAGAATCAAATGAATCCCTAATGACTTATTATGGTCGTCTCGTCAAACTTTGGGACGACTTAATTGAGGCTGATCCCCTACCCTCTTGTCCCTGCAATCCTTGTACTTGCACTTGGGTTTCCATTATCGATGACCGTAGGGAGAAACAAAGGGTTTGGGAATTTCTCATGGGTTTAGACGATAAATATGATAATGCTCGTTCCCAACTTCTTGCTATATCTCCCTTGCCTAATTTTAATACCATTTACAATCGACTATTGCAAGAAGAAAGTATGAGGGCCTTTAGTACCACCAAATCTGTTACCCAACCCGACACTATGGCGTATGCTGCACGGGTTCAACATACCCAACGCCAACAGGGGGGAGGGCGTGACAACAAGGGACATCGACAACCCAACCCATCTGATCCCCGTCCTTGGTGTATTGCCTGTCTTCGCCATGGTCATTTGTACACTAGTTGCTTTCGTTATACTGGGAAATGGCCTGACTATTGGGGTGATAGACCAAGGGATTGGATTTACATCAATGAGAAGGATATGAGTCGCACTGTGATTCCCGATGTTGAGGGTCGTGCGCGCTATGAGAAATTAAAGAAAACAGGCAGTCATGAGTCTTCCAGCCAACCCGCCATGCCTCGAGTGAACATGGTTGGAGGACCGTCGAATGAAATTTGTAGTTCGGGACAGCTTGATAAACTGGATTTAAACAGTTTATCCCCTACTGCTATCAAGGACATTCAGCAGCTTCTTCACAATCGCAAGGCCCACGATTCCATCGAGCATCTTAACGGTACATCTTTTTCTAATTTTACTTGGATTATTGATACCGGTGCGACCCATCATATGTCGGGATGTCGTAATTGTTTTATAAATTTACACACTATTTCACCATTGTCCGTGGGATTACCTAATGGCGATTTAACCATCGCTTCTCATATGGGTGATGTTCCCTTATCTCCCTCTCTAATTTTACGAAATGTATATTTTGCGGACAAATTGAATTGTAATCTTATTTCCGTCTCCAAATTATTATCTGATGAATCTATTATAATTCAATTTGCCCATACTTTATGTCTTATACAGGACCGTTCCTCGAAGATGACGATTGGAGTCGGTGAGCAAGCTTATGGATTGTACTACCTAACCGGTGTCCGCCATTCCCTTCCTCGGCTTCACTCCATAGGAACCCCACCACCACATGAGATTTGGCATAGGAGGTTGGGGCATCCCTCTTCTTCCGTCTTGCAATTTTTACCTTTTTTCAATAATAGTACTAAACAACAATTTTCTAGCACCTCGTGTGACATTTGTTTGAAGGCTAAACAAACTCGTTCTAGTTTTAATTTAAGTTTGAACAATGCGGACAATATTTTTGATATTATTCATTGCGATTTATGGGGTCCTTACTCACCTAATGCCTCATGTGGTTCCAGATTTTTTTTAACTATTGTGGACGACTTTTCCCGCTCCACTTGGGTTTTTCTTTTAAAACGAAAAAGCGATACTCAACAAACGTTATCAAATTTTTTCGCCATGACTGAACGTCAATTCAACAAGAAAATAAAAATTTTACGCAGTGATAACGGTACAGAATTTACAAGCTTAGCTACATTCTTCTTTGAAAACGGTATTATTTTTCAAACATCTCAAGTTGATACTCCACAACAAAACGGCCGTGTTGAACGAAAACACCGCCACATTCTTAATGTCGCACGCGCCCTTTTATTTCAAGCTTTTTTACCTATTTCGTTTTGGGGTGAATGCATTTCAACCGCCGTCTATCTCATTAACCGTACCCCTACCACAAAACACAATGGAAAAACACCTTACGAAATGCTTTATAAGAAACCTCCCCCTATGACCCACCTCCGCGTTTTCGGATGCTTATGCTATGCACGTAACGTCAATCGACCTAAAGATAAGTTCGCACCCCGAAGCACCAAGTGCATTTTCATAGGTTACCCATATGGCAAAAAGGGTTGGCGGGTATACGATATTGACACTCACACATACTTCTCCTCTAGGGACGTTGTTTTTATCGAAAATGAGTTCCCATTTCAAACCTTACCCACTTCTAACCCCGCACCCACAAACGATCCTACCTTAGAGACACCCCTCGACCACATTCCCGTCCGTATCGATTCCTCCTGTCCCAACACACCTCCTCCCTCCACCGAAACACGGGCTCCCTCTCCTCCACCATCACCTTCTGCCACACCACATCCGGCACCCATCAGCAACGACATCACAACGTCACCCTCCACAACCACAACCTCCACGTCTTCTTCCACAACAAACACCCCCACTACCGACATCACTACACCATCCACGCATGACTCCACCAACACGTCTGCCCCCGACACCAACACCTCACACGACACCAATAACACCACTCAACCGCCTGATTTAGGAAAAGGGCAACGACCCAAATTTCCTAACTCTCGCCTAACTGGCTACCACCAGCCACCACGCCATCCATCAACTCACATGCTTACGGCCCCATCGTCATCGGAGACACGGTATCCCCTTTCTCACTTTATTTCTTATGATAAATTTTCTACTAAACACAAATGTTTTTTAGCGGCCGTGACTAACAATCACGAGCCTAGCAACTTTCGTGATGCTATGCAGATTCCCGAATGGAAAGATGCCATGAAATCCGAAGTTGATGCTCTTCAAAGAAACAACACTTGGACTCTTGAAGATCTTCCACCAAACAAGAAAGCAATTGGGTCTAAATGGGTCTATCGAATTAAATATAATGCCGATGGAACCATTGAACGCTACAAAGCTCGCCTTGTTGTTATGGGTAATCGTCAAGTTGAAGGTGTTGATTTTAATGAGACTTTCGCTCCCACAGCAAAAATGGAAACTGTCCGTACTCTACTTGCCATAGCCGCCGCCAAAGGTTGGACACTTCACCAAATGGATGTTCATAATGCCTTCCTTCACGGCGACCTTAACGAAGAGGTCTACATGAAACCACCTCCTGGTTTTTTCGATGACACCAAAGGCAAAGTATGTCGTCTCCGAAAGTCGCTATATGGTCTTAAACAAGCACCCCGTTGCTGGTATGCCAAACTTGCTTCCGCTCTTAAAAACTATGGTTTTATTCAATGCCCCTATGACCATTCTCTTTTCTCCATCAACAAAACCGATCATGAACTACATGTGCTCGTATATGTCGATGATTTGGTTATTTGTGGAAACAACAATACTACTATCGAAAAATTCAAGGCTTATTTAAGCAAGTGCTTCCACATGAAGGATTTGGGCATTTTAAAATATTTTTTGGGGTTGGAAATTGCTAGAAGCAAAGAAGGGATTTTTCTTTCACAACGAAAATATACTTTGGACATTCTCGATGAAACCGGGCTACTTGGGTCCAAACCAGCCCCGGTCCCCATGGAACCCAACCACCGTCTCAGCCTATCCACCTCTCCGCTCCTCACCGACCCACAACCATATAGACGATTAGTAGGCCGACTGGTTTATCTTCTTACAACCCGTCCCGAGCTTACTTATGCTGTTCATATTTTGGCACAATTCATGCAAAGTCCACGTCTCGATCACTGGCATGCCGCTCTACAAGTGGTCCGTTACTTGAAAAATAAGCCCGGCCAAGGCCTGTTGTATTCCGTCGACAACATACTCACTCTTAATGGGTATTGTGATGCGGATTATGCGAGTTGCCCATTAAGTCGAAGATCTTTATCCGCTTATGTCATGTTCCTTGGAAATGCTCCAATCACGTGGAAAACTAAGAAGCAACCCACGGTTTCTAAATCCTCTGCCGAGTCGGAATATCGTGCCATCTCCTACTCTGTTTCGGAACTCAAATGGCTCAAAGGACTTCTATTATTCCTCAAAATCGCTCATGATCAACCTATCGACTTATTATGTGATAATCAGTCTGCCCTTTATATTGCTCAAAACCCAGTCTTTCATGAGAGAACGAAGCACATTGAAGTAGACTGCCATTTCATTAGAGACGAGATTCTCAAAGGCACAATAAAACCGAGCTATGTCCATACAAAAGACCAACTAGCAGATATCTTCACTAAAGCGCTTGGTCGAATTCCATTTACCGAACTACTCTCCAAGTTGGGCGTTTCGAGTCTCCACGCGCCAACTTGAGGGGGGCTGTTAGCAAATCACGCCATCCATGCCGTGCAATCAACACAACGGCTCCTTTCCTTAGCAAAATAAGGCAATTATCTTCATTGCCTTATATGGATTTTCTAGCTGTTGGAGCATTATTTGCTAGCTGTTAGTACTTTGTATTTACCTATTTTAGCTTCTAATTTGCCAATATAAAAAGGCCAGCATATCAATGTAATACACACAAAAAGATTATCACTAATCATCAATAATATTTTATATGCAATCAATTACATTACTTATCATCTTCTAATATTCTCCAAGATGATGCTCAAATTTATGTTGCATAATCGTGAAGAAACTCTTGTTTTGTTGCAAGAACTTCATTCCAGTACTTATATTTCTCTCATGACACATTTTTTGCATTTAATTGCCATTTATGATCTACCAAACTCATAATGAGAGAATAGTTGTGATTGCAGAGGTAAAATGTATGAAAAAATTATTGAAGTAGACGCAATGTCATCATTCTCATGCAATGTCATCATGCTCATGCAAGGCCATTTGGATTTTCTAAATCCAAAAAATGCAACGTCATCCAACCGTTAAAATCAAGACAATGTCACATAAATAATGGCCTACCTGAAAAGAAACCAACATAGACCAATGTAAACTAATAACAAATTGGAAAATGAGATAACGACACCAACTGTTACTCAAATTCGGTAACACCCGGGATAAAATTGTAATTTTATTAACTATTTTGAATTTCAAACAAAATACTAATAAAGGGCAATTTAGGGACTTTGGTTAGTATTATTAGTTACACAATAATCAAAGATTCCCTCGAAGAAATAATTAAAAGATTTATGTTGTTATCACGTCAATTTGTAGGCAATTAAACTCCATTGACATTATTATTAGATCAACTAGGCATATGATGAGTTGATGAGCCCCAATATTCAATGAAGATCATCAATACGAAAGTTCATGAAATTGATTGGTAAAAGTTATGATGTGAAGATTGTGAACTATTCAAGATTAGACCATAATGCATTCACTTGAAGTTTTCATAATATTGCGGAGTAATAGTAATTGTGTACATCAACAATGGTTTCTTTTTCATGTATCTTAGTTACCATTGAAATCAAACTGGGTAGATGGAAGAGATAGATTAGTTTTCACATTTTTAGGAATATTAGATATACTTTATTTCTTAGTATCTTTTATATTTTATTTTATTAATAGAATAGAATACGAATTACGGTTTTATCCTTACAATACTGACGTAAAAACGAAAACTACTTTTTTTTTTTTCTATTTTTTTATTGGGATGTTACTAAAATTCGGTAACACCCGCCCTAGCACTTCCCTAACAAATTGATTCACACGCATGTCAATGTTTTAATATTACAATGTTTCACTCAAGTCAACATAGGCCAATGGGTCTTCCATATATGGTTTTCTTTTTTTGGAAAGGATAATGGTTATTTTTTGGAAATTGTGAAAGAATGTTGGGTATGAGTGTACCCTATATTTAGACATGGTAAAATGGGTTAACGGGTCGGGTTCGGGTCAGGACAATTCGAGTGAGTCTGTTCGGGTTTGTCACATTATCGGGTTAGTTCGGGTTGAGTCGAGTCCATTTGGGTTTTCGGGTCCTTTCATGTATGTTTGTCGGGTAATTTTCGGGTTAAGCGGGTTGGGTTGTTTCGGGTCAGGTGATTTTAGGGTCAATGATTAAAAGAAAAAAGGCATTTCAAGTCTTTTGGGGTCAATTAAAGTTATGTTTTATCGGGTCATTTTCGGGTTGGGTGGTTTCGGATCAGGTCATTTCGGGTTGGGTCGTTATGAATCCAAGAAAGCTCGGATCATTTTCAGGTCGAATCGGGTCAATTCTGGTTTCGGATGTCATTCGGGTGCTGCATTTTGGGTCAATTTCGGATCTCGGGTCAGCCTATTCGGGTCGGCTCAATCGAGACGGGTTGATTTTGCTAGGTCTACGTATATTACCTACAGTTAAGCATACGACACTACATTCTTACATTGTCAAGCGCCGAACCTATCCTATGACTCTATGCTAATACTCATCTATATCTATATATCTTTATATCTATATATAATAATAGAAAGACAAACTAACTATCTATCCTAATGCCACATCAATATTTTCAATTATCTACACATTCCACTTCAACATCAGCTAGTCATTTATTATGTAAAGACAAAAAACAATTTTTAAAAAAATACTATATATATAACACCATTAAACTATTATTTTAGAAAATAATAAGTAACATTTTAAATAATTTTTAAGATTAAATACAAACTAGAATACCTCAAACATTAAAATTTGTCTTTTTAACTTTAGTAAATTAAACCCTAAAACAACAATTAGACATCAAAGTAAATTCTAAATTTTAATTTTAGGATTTTGTTGTAAAATCACTACTACAGATACAGTCTATAACAACGGGTAAAAACCGTTGTAAAAACAAAAGGCGGACGTTATTAAAGCGGCCGTTGTAGAAGGTATTTACAACGGTTTGGTTATTTAATGAAACCGTTGTCGAAAGTATTCACCACGGTTAAAAGCCGTTGTTGTTGGGTGTTCTCCGTTGTGGAAAGTGTTTCAAAAATTTGGAGGGAATAATATAACAACGGTTGTCATATGTATAACCGTTGTTGTAACTTTCCCTCCAAAATTGTGAAGTCTTTTAACAACGGGTTTATGCTGCATACCCGTTGTTGAAATTGTAAGTAACAACGGTTCTTAGTTTAAAACCCGTTGTTGTAACTTTACCTCCAAAATTGTGAAGACTTTTAACAACGGTTCTTCGTTTAAAACCTGTTGTTGAATATTATGCGCGGTATTTGTGAAAGTCATTCACAACGGTGTTTATTTTTATTAACCGTTGTGAAAGGTCTTCACAACGGTTTTTTTAGTAACCGTTTTTATTACGAACTCCTAATGTTTTGAAAAATTAAATTTGTTTCATGCCATTCAAAAACCTGCATATATCAAGAAGACCATATACCAAAGACCAAAGATAAATCACAAATGGGTTCATCGAACTCAATAGATTCAATTCAACCACAACAAAGAAAGATCATATATATATATATATATATATATATATATATATATATATATATATATATATATATATATATATATATATATATATATATATATATATTTATACTTACAAGGAGTTGAATTTACATGAACTAATCATTCCCTAACTTCAACAAAAAATTTACTAATAAGCTGATCTAAACTCTAAGTATCATGCATTTCTATTTTCTAAGACGTATTTGCCCAACATGTCCCTTACCTCGTCTATATCTACACTTGAGTACTGCTCAATCTGTTGTGACGGGTTGATTACATACTGCGGAAAAAACAAAGAGAAGACATTATTGTAACAACATCAATTATCGCATAGCAACATCATGGTATATATAGCGAAAAGCAAGACAACATTAGCTCTAATTTTAAAAAAGTAATAAACACATTATTAAATTACTAACCTTTTCTAGAATAATGATATATCTTCGCCTAATAATCTCCAACATGAACCGACAAACGTAGTATCCACATTGTATGTTATCCGGTCAAGGCGAGGGCCTATTACTACATAAAAACAAACAGACGAGAGAAAAGCTCACATCGAATCTTAAACTTTAGGTATTGTATTAGTATTAAACACAGATTTTTGCACTTAATGTATTGTATTTGAGCACGTACCCACTCGTTATCGTAATAAAATTAGGGCCATCATCAAAATCTTTCGTGGGTTGATCCTGCTCGTTAGCTCTTCTCTTCTCAAAGGCTCTTATTTAAAAAAAAAAAAAAAAAAAAAAAAAAAAAAAAAAGGAGGCAGACACTCATTTTTTTAGGGGCAAAAATGAGCTTTTTGCTATAAATAAAAATTGAAACTTAATGTTATTATAAATAAATCGGTATTATAAACTTACTTATTAATCAAGTGCTTAAAAGTCTCGCTTGGTTGATTATGTAAAGAGTCCAACCAGAAAACTTTATTCCTTGTCGGCATGATGGCTGATAGCACCCAATGAGTCCTACATCAAGAGACATCATCATTATTAACAAGTATATATATATATATATATATATATATATATATATATATATATATATATATATATATATATATATATATATATATATATATATATAGAGGCCGGATCCGGTGAGGCACCTCATTATGGCGAGGCGGCCGGTCTCACCAAATTACTACCTTGGATTGATTTGCATTATACATGGATGGGCTTATATAATGTGTGGAATATTATTAGAATAGAACTCGTTGAGTATAATGTGTGGAATGGTGGCGCGAACACTCAAATGGAGGAATTCTTCTCGATTAATCCCTAATTTCTGCAAATCGTAATCTCTTTCTCTATCAATCACATTAATAATTGACCTAATTGTACTTAATTGCTGTTAATTTGTTAATCCTATTTTATTCTGCATTTGTAATCGTATTCGATCATTTCGCTATACAACTGTATGCGTTTCTAATTTGTTTATTTGCTAATATGTTTAGTCGATAAGTTTGATGTTGAATTGTTGAGCAATTTAATTGATTTTATTATGATGCAATTATCGTCGAAATTGACTGATGGAGCTGTAATTGATTTAATAATTCAATAATTTGACATTTGTATTATGTATAATTGCGTGAATTCTCTTGCGTGAATTGTTCGATTCATCGTCTTTCGCTAATTAATTAAGTTATGGTATCTCAAATTTGATAATTTGACATTTGTATTATGTATAATTGCGTGAATTCTCTTGCGTGAATTGTTCGATTCATCGTCATGGACATCAGACGCTTGAATTAAATTTCATTTCAAGTAAACAATTACCACCACAGGAAGTCAGTATATAAAGATTACAACAGAATGAGGATTCGAATCTGCAACCTTCACGTATATGAGGAGGAAAAAAACCGAAGAGAAGAACGAAACAGAGAAATTTTTATTTCATGACCAACGTCGAAACCATGTTATTTAGCTATCACTTTCAGAAGAGTGATATACATATTACTTGTACTCAAACTGTCATCTCATTTGTGGCATAAGCTACTGAAACCGAGAATGATGATGAATACAATCTTTGGCTCGAACAACTAAAAAAAATCAATGTTCAAATGAAAAGGAAGTCATATTCACATCTGCAAGAAGCAAAGATCTCACACGAGAAATTGTAAAGGGTATAAGGAAAATGGTCCAAATGAGTATAGTCGCAACTAGCGAGTCGTAACCATGGATCATCGTAAGTGTATAGTGAAAAGCTCCAACACATTCGACATTGTCAAAGTATATAAGGAATTTTATTGCGCGAGGAGAGCTGAACACTCACTATTCTTTGGCTTTGTAATACTCCCTCCTAGTCGGGGTTAGCTGAGATAGTAATCATCAAGTTGGAGATGTTGGAGGCATGATATTAAACAAAGGCCAACACCAAAATGTGATGGATTTGATGCATCTTTTGCCAAGTAGACAGATGAATCTCGGACTTTGTTTTGTGAATCTCGGACCTTATTCAAGAATCTTAGAGGTTGTTTTGTGAAACTTGGTCATCATAAGTGGTTAAAATCACGTTTTTTGCTCTTTTCCTTGTTTGGTGAATCTCATACCTTATTTTGTGAATCTCATACCTTATTCAGTGAATTTTAAGACTTGTTTTGTGAAACTTGATCATCATAAGTGGTTAAAATAACCTATTTTGCTCTTTTCTTTATTAGGTGAATCTCAGACTTTGTTTTGTGAATCTCGGACCTTGTTCAAAGAATCTTAGAGCTTATTTTGTGAAACATGGTCATCATAAGTGGTTAAAATCACGTTTTTTGCTCTTTTCCTTATTTGGTGAATCTCAGACCTTATTTTGTGAATCTCATACCTTATTCAGTTAATCTTAAGGCGTGTTTTGTGAAACTTGATCATCATAAGTGGTTAAAATCACCTATTTTGCTCTTTTCTTTATTAGGTGAATCTCAGACTTTGTTTTGTGAATCTCAGACCTTGTTCAGTGAATCTTAGAGCTTGTTTTGTGAAACTTGGTCTTTTCCTTATTTGGTGAATCTCAAGCCTTATTTTGTGAATCTGATACCTTATTCAGTGAATCTTAAGGCTTGTTTTGTGAAACTTGATCATCATAAGTGGTTAAAATCATCTATTTTGCTCTTTTCTTTATTAGGTGAATCTGAGACTTTGTTTTGTGAATCTCAGGCCTTGTTCAGTGAATCGTAGAGCTTGTTTTGTGAAACTTGGTCATCATAAGTGGTTAAAATCACGTTTTTTGCTCTTTCCTTATTTGGTGAATCTCGGACTTTGTTTTGTGAATCTCAGACCGTGTTCACTGAATCTTAGAAGTTGTTTTGTGAAACTTGGAATATGACTTGCACAAATAAGTTCATTTCCAGCAGACCAATTGATCATATACAGCATCAGATAAGTTCAATCTTAAATTTACACATATATCAATCTTAAATTTACCATATATATAAGTTCACTGACACTGTCAATGCCAATTATTGTACGCGGCTTGGCTTTGCTTCAATAATAAAAGATGATCTGTAGGGAACTCAACAACGCAATGTCAGACCCGACCTCCGGTCTTAAATTTACAGTATATAGGTTCATCAAAACAGTCAATGCAAAAATTCACAGGACCAAAGTGATTAATAAATAACATTATATATCCTACATAAATATTTCCACGCACAAAGTGATAATATATTCTTACATTCTACATAAATAAATACATTCCATTATAATACAATCCTAAATTCCAAGTTCCGACTTAAAAAGAAAAGGTCTGTCTAAAGCGGATTCCAACTTGTACACCGGCCCTCTTTAAAAGATGCGCAAATTTCGATGCCATAATGTTCTCCTTCAATGGTCACATAATATGGTTCCTCGAGATCAAACTCGAATTCGCCAACCCGCATATAGAATCACCAACACACACAATGCCGCATACGCTAAGGTCCGCTTCGATAATTAAATCCACATCACCTGGAACAAAGAAGAATGTTGTTATAAGTAACCCAAATAAGTTATCATTCCCAATGGAATATGACTTGCACAAATACTACAAGATTCCTCCAGGTAACTAATTATAGTTCTACTACTGCTTCTACGACATAAAAAAGGATCCGAAAGCGTGCTCAACAAAATAAATTTCATACAACCCAAGAATAGAAAACATAAATATTACTGATATACATATAATTCTTTGGGATCTGAACTAATGAATGCTTTGATGTGCACTAGGAGCTGGAAACTTGGGTACAATAAGCATTGACATGGTATATACCATTCCTAAATCAGCAAGATTGTTAAGACGGATCGATACACCGAAACTCCAGTTTAACTAACTCAATCTACAAAGGAGAAATTCCCGAGCTTTCATCACAATCGGTTTGCACCACTATGATTAATTGCAACAGTGAACCAACCAAGGGCAAGGGAGAAGATTCAATCAAAATAATCACTCGCATTACACACAAAACCGAATTCCAAACCTAGATCATTCCGATATTACACAACAACTCAAATAAACACACAATTCACAAAGATAACACAACAATTAACAAGAACTTCGGACTTAAAATATCAATCTAATACCGAATCATGATCGAATCATGATCGCACATTAGACAGTGTAAGAAAATACAACGCCGGACAAAGAATGCTTACATCTGAACATTAGTGGATCGAAATTACCTAACTTTCGGATGATAATGGAGATCGAAAAGCTCGGTGGTCATGGTGGACTAAGCTCGGTGAGAAATGGCGGCGAAATCAAATGAAGAGAGGGAAATTGAACGGAGTAAACGCGATCGAGTAAATGAATAAGGGGAAATCAACAGTTTGTTGGGTTATATAAAGGGACACGTGTCAACATCTGAGGCACTTGTAGTTGTTTAATCCAATGGTTTAGAAGGTGTCCAGCCGCCTCACCCTAAGAAGGGTGCCTCACATGATTCAATCTCTCTCTCTCTATATATATATATATATATATATATATATATATATATAGAGAGAGAGAGAGAGAGAGAGAGAGAGAGAGAGAGAGAGAGAGAGAGAGAGAGAGAAGGGTTCTTCTAAGGCCACTACATCTAATAAGTCCCTAAGTCTTTATAAGGACCTTAGGATGGAAGGGATGGAGGGATGAGATTACATCTCAATGGAGGGCTACAAATCTCCCTCCCTAATCTCCTTCCCTAATTGTGTATAACTCTACCTAATTGTGTACAACTCTACCACCATTCTAATCTCCCAACTCACTTCCTCATTCACTCATCCTCTCTCATTTCTCACATTCACTCTTTCTCTCTCATTTTCTCCCACCCTCTCTAAACAAAAAAAAAAACCCAAACTGAAACTAAAAAAAAAAAAACAAAAAAAAAAAAAAAAAAAAACCCAAAACCAACCAGCAACAACACCAACAACGACCCGACAACCCGACTGCCACCCTCCTCTCTAACCCGAAACCACCCCACACCTACCCCCACCCCAGATACCACCATTCACAACCCGGCTGACTCCCTCCATTCACGCCGCCACACGACCCCGAACAACCCGCAACACCCCCTCCAACACCCGACCAATGGTGACGACGACGCCAAGAACAACCAAACCGTCCCCACCACCACGACGACGCCAACAACAAACACCGCGCATCCCTTCGCCGCCGATACCTCCTTCTCCTCCTTTCAATTTTTATTCTTTTTTCTTCCCAGATCTGGGCTGTGTTCCGTTTTTGTGCTTTTTTTCTTTGAAATTTTAGGGTGTTAATGGTGGTCGGCGGTGTTTGGGGGTCGGCTTGCTAGTCGGCGGTTTTTTCTTTTTTTTTCTCCATCCCTGCTCTTCCTTTCTCCCTTTCTCCTTTGTCCTTTCTCCCTCCCTGCTTTCCCTTTCTCCTTTTTTTTGTATTTGACAGTTGTTTTTGTTTTTTTCGTTTGGTATTTGAAACTTTGGTTTTTGTATTTGACAGTTGTTTTTGTTTTTTTTGTTTTTTTTTTCTTATTTCCTTGTGTTTGCCAAAGATTTCATTGTTCTTTGTTTTTTGTTTTATTTGTATTTTTGTTTTTTGTTTTATTTACGGTTTTTGTTAGATTTACGGGTTTTTTGTTAGATTTATGCATATAATTTGTTATTCTCATGAGTCATTCACCAACATTTTATTTTTGTATATAATTTGTTAATTTAATTGGGTTATACGACTAAAGTTATACAATTTACGACTTAAAACACCAAAGTTATATATTGTTATTGAAGTATTTTTGGACTAAAGTTATACATCTTGTCTATTAAAGTTATACACTGCGTGCATTAGAGTTATACACACGATATTTAAATTTGGTTTTTTTTTTATTGTTATTTGGTTTATTTCAGATTTCGGGTTTGGTTGGGTTGTTGGTTTTTTGGTTTTATTATTGTTATTTGGTTTTTTGTTTTTGTTATTATGAGTTTTTTTGGTTTTTGTTATTATTTTTTTTTTTTCATATTTTTCATATTTATTGTTTGATTTTTTTACTATTTACGACTAAAGTTATACATTTTATGACTAAAGTTATACATTTTATGACTAAAGTTATACATTTTATGACCAAAGTTATACAAAAAAAGACTAAAGTTATACAAAAATTGGACTAAAGTTATACAAAAAAATTGGACTAAAATTATACAAAAATGAACCAAAGTTATACAAAAATGAACCAAAGTTATACAAAAATGGACCAAAGTTATACAAAAATGGACTAAAGTTATACAAGTATGGACTAAAGTTATACAAAAAAGGACTGAAATTGTACAAAAATAGACCAAAGTTATAAAAAAAAAGACTAAAGTTATACAAAAATTGGACCAGAGTTATACAAAAAAGCACCAGAGTTATACAAAAAATTGGACTAAAGTTATACAAAAAATGAACCAAAGTTATACAAAAATGAACCAAAGTTATACAAAAATGAACCAAAGTTATTCAAAAATCGACCAGAGTTATACAAAAATGCACTAAAGTTATACAAAAATTGGACTAAAGTCATACAACAATGGACTAAAGTTATACAAAAAATTGGACTAAAGTTATACAAAAATGAACCAAAGTTATACAAAAATGCACCAAAGTTATACAAAAATGGACCAGAGTTATACAAAAATGCACTAGAGTTATACAAAAAATTGGACTAAAGTTATACAAAAAATGAACCAAAGTTATACAAAAATGAACCAAAGTTATACAAAAATGGACCAGAGTTATACAAAAATGCACTGTGAGTTATACACAAATGCACTGAGTTATACAAAAGTTAGTCCATTTTTGTATAACTTTAGTCCATTTTTGTATAACTTTGGTTCATTTTTGTATAACTTTGGTTCATTTTTGTATAACTCTGGTTCATTTTTGTATAACTCTGGTTCATTTTTGTATAACTTTGGTTCATTTTTTGTATAACTTTAGTCCAATTTTTTGTATAACTTTAGTCTTTTTTTGTATAACTTTGGTCTATTTTTGTATAACTTTGGTTCATTTTTGTATAACTTTGGTTCATTTTTGTATAACTTTGGTTCATTTTTGTATAACTTTGATCTATTTTTGTATAACTTTGGTGCATTTTTGTATAACTCTGGTGCATTTTTGTATAACTTTGGTTCATTTTTGTATAACTTTGGTTCATTTTTGGTATAACTTTAGTCCAATTTTTTGTATAACTTTAGTCCAATTTTTGTATAACTTTAGTCTTTTTTTTGTATAACTTTGGTCTATTTTTGTATAACTTTGGTTCATTTTTGTATAACTTTACTCCATTTTTGTCTTAGATGAAAAAAAAGTATCTCACAAAAAAAAACGAGATTTAAAACACGAAATCTTAAAAAAAACGTATAACAAGAAGAGATTTAAGAAAATGAATAAAAAAGGATAACTAACAAAATAAAAGACAACTAAATAAAATAAAAGACAAAAAAAATAATAAATGGAAAAAACAACTCAAAACATGAAAATAAAGACCAAACGAAAAAAAAAAAAAAAAAAACCGAGGCAAAAAAAAAAAAAAAAAAAAAAAAAGTTGGCGGCGGTGCGGTGGCGGCGGTGTGGTGGCGGCGGTGGTGGGCGGTGAGTTGGTGTCGGGTGGGATAGTGGTGGGTGGTGGTGAATGAGGAAGAGAAGAATGAATCATTTATTTGGGTTTTTTGATTTAATTGGATTTGTTGGGTTTTTTGATTTAATTGGATTTTTTGGGTTTTATTTATTTATTTGGGTTTTGGGTTTTTTATTTATTTGGATTTTTTGGGTTTTTATTTTTTGGGGTTTTAGAGAGAAGATGAGTTGTGTGATATATGAGAGAAGTGGATGAGAGGAAAAGAAATTATAGTGAATTAGTGATTAATTAGAAGGATTAGTGAAGGAGGAGAGAATGAGTGATATTAGTAAATAAACACACTTTTGGAGGTTGATCTTGGCCATCCATCTCCCTCCATCCAATGGCTCACAATAGGACTTATGGACTCAAATATATAGATGGCCTTAGTTGATCATTCCTCTCTCTCTCTCTCTCTCTCTCTCTCTCTCTCTCTCTCTCTCTCTCTCTCTCTCTCTCTCTCTCTCTCTCTCTCTCTCTCTCTCTCTCTCTCTCTCTCTCTCTATATATATATATATATATATATATATATATATATATATATATATATATATATATATATATATATATATATATATATATATATATATATATATATATTAGTTATGAAAATGCAATTGTAGGGGGAAACGTAATATTAATTTGTTTATTACTCTTTTTCATTATAAGCGGCAAAAATCAGCTTCTTGGTTGTCGCCAATTGCTGAGCAATATAATCTACCCGATCTTCGAACGAGAAATCTGCAATAAATAAAGATAAAACATAGGGGCACAGGAATCCGTATTAATCAACTGGAATCTTCTTCTCGGGGATCACTCTCAATTTCAATATCCTACATTATTACGGTATTAATTCCGGTATTTAATTAAAACACTATCTAGTAGTCAGAAAATTAGAATATGAAATTATTTATTAAGAAACTTACTTTATCCAAACAAATAGGTGTTGGACATCAATCTGGTCTAGGCCAGCCCAAATGGCTAGCATATCCCATGACATAAGTGCTTCGCGCTCAACCCCTAGAATATCCTCCTCGAGCGGAATAATTATCAATTGCTCGGTTGCTATGCGACGACAAGCCTCCTCATGCAGTTTCCTCATCGTCACCGTTCTTACTTTTTGCATGTAATCCTTCCCAGTATATTGTGTGGAGTTTAAACCCCTAACTTCTTTCAGGTCCGGGAAAGAATGAGTCTTTGATTTTGTGCTACTACCACCAGCCTACACATGTAGTAGATAATTAAAATAATAAAAAATCCAAAGGTAACATATCCTAGTTGGAGTAATAAAAATAAAAGCGTACTTAATTAAATACCTCGTCAACCTGCTCTTTCAATGATGAGGTAGTAGTAGCAGGTAAGACTGGGGACTTAGGCTTATCAGTCTTTTTTGTTCCCTACACAAAATTACCATGCTTTTTATAAATACAGACAAAATATAAATAAAGGGAGCGAGGTTTTTAAAAAAATGGAGAAGTTAATTAAATACCTCATCAAGTTGTTGTCTCGACGAGGTCGTTGGCATGTCTGTGGACTTAGGATTATCCGCCAAAGCCGGCTTTTTTGTTCCCTACAAAAAAAAATAACATATAAATTTAACATATAAAAACATTCAACAATTAAAAATTTAACATATATATAAAGGTATTTCTTCTAACCCCAATCGCTTTCCGCTCATTGAGGCGGAGACGGCCGAGCCAAGTAGATGTGAGTTTTAGGCCATTGGATGAAACTTCCAACCGCATCTCCCGAATGGTAATGTCGTCACGAATCGGGACAGCGGTTGAAAGTTTTCATGGCTGGAAAGACTGTAGTTATCTCTACTTTGGTATGATTCGCAAAAGTTTTTCGCCATGAACTATAGTTTCCGCGCTGCTGCAGATTTGGTGTGCATTTCTACGAGACCCCGCCAACACGCACATGTGGCTTTTCGGTTTAGGGTCAAGAAAAATAATCGGCCTCTTGTTTACGGCCCGAAGAATATACACATACATTATTATATCCCAAAATTTAATAGAATTCATATAAATTTAACTAATTAAATACTTCATGCATACCTTATCGAAAACAGGAACCGACTTGAAGGGGATGTATCTTTGTTTTCCATCAGCCGTCTTCTCAAGTTGCATCTCCTTTTCAGACCCATTATTTACCTAATAAAATTAACCAATGGCACCATATCAGAATTTATAGCATTAGAGCTGGCAGGGAACACACCCCCTGATCTTACCAAAAAAAAAAAGAAAAGAAAAATAAGGAAGTATTAGGTACCTGATCGGCTTTAGTTGTTACAACTTCAGAATGTAACATTTCGTGTCTGTTATATTTAATTGATGTGTCAAAAGTGTGTGTTAACTGTGTTAGAAATACGTGATGTCCGTATGTACGATAGACAATACCCCTTTTGATGTTTGAGTACGGGAGCGAACTTCGGGACGACGTTCATCTTAAGGGGGGAAGACTGTAATACCCCGTATCTTATATAATCGATTAAACGGATATTATTATATATTAGTTATTATACATTTCATATTGGTTGCATCGTAATATCGTGAATGTTATTAAGTCGGGTTTATATCGTATATGTTGAGTCGGGCTACATCACATTTTGTCTTTTGGGTCAAGAATCGTATCACCCATCTACCCATCTACATTTACCCAATTACCATACCCGTTTAAACCATTTGCCTTACCCGGAACATGTAACCATCATTTACCCTAAACCTAATCTAAGAGCCGCTCTCCCTCTCCCCTCTTTTAACAGTTGAGTCATTTCTAATTTCATTTTATCATTCATAAAACCATTTCTAAACCTAGAGAGAGGGAGAGGAAGAAGAATTGTCGAGCCTTTCAATTGATTGAAGATTTCTCATCGATTTCAACCTAATTCGATTTCCCAGTTTGTAAGTCGATTTAATTCCATTGTTTATACTGTTTTTAAGTGTTCGTCTTCAAAAGGTTTGAAAAGAGAGTCCTGTTTATTTGATGTCTAGTTTATGTATATAAAATCTCATAGCCAAATTCTTTATGGTTTGTCCTAGGTGATTTATTTATGAACATGTCGCTGAAAAGTCCGCGAATCTGATTTGGTTGTGGAAAATGATTTGAAACCCTAAGTTTTATGTCGATTCAGTTATGAGGCTTCTTCATACATCATCTTTGTATAGTCTAGATGATAATAGGATTTGGAATTTCTGCAAAATGATGTTTTAAACTCGTTTTATGAATCAATACTTTTTATGCGACGGTTTCTGTCAATTTTTGGAATCAGTCTGAAAACCCTTGATAAGTTTGGAATGTGAGAAAAACACGTTAGATATAATTTATAGCTAAGACTCATGGGGTTCCAATCCAATTGGCCTTGTATCAATTTGATTTTTCTGGAATTAGTTATGTATTTTATTCCGAGTCTGTCATGTGCTGGAAAATCAGGAAAAATCGTGTTTGTCCTTTAAGTTGATATTCCTATTAAGTTATGATGAGTCTAGGTTATGTGCATGATTATTTGATTGAGTATGTGGTAATTATACATAATTATGTTATGTAGGTGATGGATATGTGAAAGATCATAATTGATTGCTTGTGTGCTTGGATTGCGAAAAGGTAGGGAAATACACTTGACTTATTATCGTTGTTGTTGAATTGTGTTGACTTGTTTGCGTTTCATATGACCAAACTGTGAACGTTGACTTGATTCGTGGTTGTTGATTCATGTTATGATTCATATCCTGGAATGTGCTTGACTGAATTAATCGTATTGAGTATATTATCACAACATTCGGTAACCGGCATGATTCTATGATTTACCAGTCCAATGATATACATATTGTGTTGCATTAATTTTTTGAGCATTCATATGCATTAGAGATGGAGGAGGTTGTGGTGACGTGGTGTGGTGATGATGATGTTGTGATAAGGCCCAGGCGGGTTCTGCAGGACTTGCCCTGGTGTCCTCAAACAAGCGAGTGGGATCGGCTACTACGATATATAGTCTACCGGGGATTGGTATGGCTGGGTTGTACGGGTTATGAGTCGCGATGAGATGGTGGTGGTGATGGAGGAGCAAGCATATCATACATACTTGTTGCATTGTATTACCCTACTCAACCTCGTGGTTGACCCTGTGTATTCGTGAACACTTGTGATGACCCAAATATTGGCGAGCAGACTTGACAGGTTTAAGAGATAGGACGGGAGCTTGATGGGCGTGAGACACTGGATCAGAAGACTTAGTAGATAGAACATTATTTAGAAGACCTTCACTTTTATTCATGTTAGTTCTTAGTAATTTGATGTAAAAGAGGTTTTGTAATAATTAAGTTAAAGGAATTATGTACTTTGCCTTGGAGTTTAATTTGTTATTCACTACCTCGGGAAACCGAGATTGTAACAGTCCGGTTTATTAGGGAATGTCTTGCTAGAGGCTCCTTCATAAATCGGGGTGTTACAAAGTGGTATCAGAGCGAACGATCCTCAGGCCTAAATCAATGAACCCAATGAACGTAGGATGTGTCTAAATAAAATGAACCCCTGGGAATAAACTGTTAGGAGCTCACAGTGCGGTTAAGAAGGCGCCCTTAATGCGTACTCTTTTGCCCTCTCAGTTTTGAACCAGGTAACCCGAGAGAAATTGAGTGTATGAGATAGTTAGAAGGAAAACCTTGGATATAATCGAGTTGATGTATACCTTGTGACCCATATATTCTAACCATTTTGCAGGACAACGTTACGGTAAGTATTTTGTATGAATGATGACGTGATCATATGATGTCGTGGAGATGAGAAATAAATTTTCGTGTTCAGATTGATAATCAATGAAGTGTTGGATTGTGGTAATCGTGAGCGTGAAAATAATTGTGAATTGATGATATTTATCTGGATGGATGTTGAATGACGTGTTGATAGTGCTATTATGTCTAGCGATATGCGGTTATGTCATCCCGAAGCCATGCTAGTATAGTATTGTGAAAGTAATCAGAAACACTATTGAATTGAATGTTTCTAGTCATAACAATCGTGATTAGATGTAAGGAGTAGATCGAGATGCGAAGGGATTCTATGGGATAGATGTTTACGTAAGTACAAAGTGTGAGATTTAAGTGGGGATGGGTTAGTATACATAGTATGTTCATAAGAGCTTGTAACATAGAAAAGAATGACCTAGTGCTGAAACTCGTTTTGTTTGATTTTACTCTTTAATTGACCTTACTGCCATTTCCTTTCTGTTTATTTCCTATGGATTAAAATTTTATGGGAGATAGCCTCGGGAGTTAGTGTTTATTTGGCGTTGGTTTCATGCTTATAGGATATACGGATAAGGAGTAATAAATATTTTAGTGGGCTATGGTCAGGAAGTTCCTGTGCAGTGATGTTTTGACCAACGATTTTGTAAAAATCCTCATTTAAATGGTATTAATAATTTTTGCATAATTCCAACTCCATCGATCAGAAGATTCGCATCTGTTTTCAAATTGATAAGCCACGAAAATTCTTGATGTCTCTATATTAAATGGTAAGTTTTGCAAACTGACCCAAGTTTCGGACCAATTGCTGTCACATACTTGTTTGGACCAACTGAGTTGCAAAATCCTTTAAAAATTGAATTCTTGAGCTTTGGACATCATTCTTTTTCTCACGAATTATTAACTCTCTGTATGTTATAAAAAGTAATATAACTCAAGTTTTCGTTGAACGGTTATTTATTCGTGATTTTTGGAAGTTACAACGTGAATCATAACTTTTAAAATGTGAATTCTATGTTGAGTTTTCATACAGTTGTTCGATTATTTCATGAGCCTTATTAATGTGAAATTATAGTGTCCTTATATGATGATAGTAGCACACATATTCATTGGTTATATATCTTAACAAGTGATAAAAAAATTAATTAAAGTTTAGTTTATAACATTGTTGGCATGATAGTATGTGTGAAATTGAATAGCTTAATCTGATTCTTAATCGAGGGTGAAATATTTTATACGAGTCCAGTTGTTTGCATATTTTATATATGTTTGGCATGTTGTAATATCTCTGGTGTGTTCATCATATTTGTATAGTGGTTGGATATATATAAATATAAACTATATTGTCATATCTTGGTAAAGTTGGTGGTGTTAAATGTTAACTTGATTGTTCTAATATACTCGCATGAATATTTATAATAATTATGTTTAAATGTTTACACCTGGAGGGTAGTAATGAGTATGTCTACATGTTCACACATGTAGGATGTCATCAGAGTTCTAATGTCTTTCATGTGAGTTTGTGTGCCCATAGTTATATTTATTACCTTCATCACATTAAATTATTTCAGTTGAACCTAAACCTATGACATGATAATAAACAGTGTTATTATTTCTTATTGGATATGCTCGTTATTATATTGTCATAAAATACTAAAGTGATTCTTGCAATTGTATGGGCGTGATATAAAGGAAACTGTTGATGTAGCATGACATTTGACATATCTATATTCTCGAGTCGTTGCTATCAATTATATTCTAATGAAGATTGCTTATGATAACTATGTTGGCAATTATAATGGGATAACCTTTTCATGATTCACATGATACGCGTTGGTTTAAATGATAGTCGTTATAGTTACATTTAATTGAGCCTACGAGTTGCCTAATTATTCAAATCGTGCAAATCAGAGAAGTTGTTCAAGTTGCTAATCTTTATCATAGATAATGTTCTACAAAGTATATGATGACAAATGTATATGTTTAAGCTATTTATGCGATATCTTTTGTTTTGCTGAAAATGAGTTATACTAAGTTGTTGGACACAATTGAATGATATGGTTGCTAAAATGTTAAACACATGTGTGATATGGAAGTAATGTTGTTGTTGTCATGGATCATATGTTGTTACTTTTATTGGGAAATATGTTTTCAGAATTTATATCGTGCAAACAATTTTGATAATTTAAAATATGAGTTATGAGTATGTTGTTGATTGTTTAAAATCATCGGTCTAATTCGTGACCTAAATCAGTGAGTGAGTAAATGGTTGTATGGACATGTCAATAAGATCCTGTGATTGTGATGGATAGTAGTGGTAGATCTATTTTCTGTGATATGTTTACAAATGTGAAAAGTTTCTTAAATTGTTTTGTTATTTTTACTCTCGCTCGTTCATGGTCTATAATTGATCATCAAATTTGCTTAATTACATACATGTCCATTGCCCTCATGCCTACCTTATCCCAACACCAACTTTGATTATGAAGACCATTAGTTAGTGAGCTATTTTCGTCGTATGCGAGGACGTGGTTGAGTTTTATTTTCTTTATCGAGGTAACACGATATTACCGTCCCTAATACTTTTATTATTGTTCGGGGTTGTATGTGTATGTGTCATTATTTGTCATCGTTTTATGATATCAATTTATACATGGTAATTGTGAATTTCTGATGATTGTCACTATTTCGGTTTGCAATTATATAAGTACGTATTATATATCTTATTGTCAAGAGGGGGATTTTGGTGAGATGGGTTTGGGTAGATTTGAATGACATATATGATTGGTTGAGCACAAGGATTGGAAATCTATAAGTTTGTAAAGGAAACAATTAGATTTGGTAATGGTTGGCAGTAATGGCTTTTCGTTTGGTTGCTAGGAGATAATGGAGGTACTACGTATTAATTAAGATTGTGTTGTGCTATTGATTCTCATAATATGGAGCTTAAGTTATACTACGATATACCGTGTGGACTTTGGCCTTGAGTTGAGCCTTATTTCATTCGGATTCTCATATATTGATTTTTGGTTCGTATTGTAGTTAAATTGTCTAATCCTTGACCTGACTCGTGGGTGAGTAGCTTAGAGTTTTACTCGCCCGAGCATACCTTTGACTTTATATCAAAGCGACCGAGATACGAATTTTATGCTAATGTACCTGATGCCGAAAGTACGATCAAACCACCCAAACCAGACTTTGGGGAAGAGGTGAACTAGGAAGGGAATGACATAGAAGTCACCGAATCGAGTAAGCGCGACCTAAGGACTGTTAGGTTAGAGCTAGTAACACCATGATCGGTCTCATGAAACCGTGTAAACCTTTGGCTCCTTCTTGTTGTTCTTTTAGTTTGATGTTGTGTTTTTAAGTTAAGCATGAGCTAAGTAATAAGTGTACTTGTTGACAATCAATTAATTCCATAATAAAACCTTGTTTTCGACTTTAATGTTCTGCGCAATCTCTTATCATGTGTTCTTTTCTCATACATGTTGTTGACAATGATTTTGTTGCATAGGAATATGAAAGTTGAAAAGAGGTTATGAGGACGTAACCATGTTTTTAGTTGGGTAGGATTGTAAAATCTTAATGTTTATGTTGCAATCTTTGTTTGTAGATTGTGGTTTTGATCAAGTTGATGTTCCGTTGTGCGGTACCTATGCAAACGAGTTCTCTATGTTTTGTTCTTACTTCTGATTAGTTGGGTTATGTGAAGATGAGTTAAACTTCGGGACGAAGTTTATTTTTAGGAGGGTAGAATGTAACATTTCGTGTCTCATTTATATTTAATTGATGTGTCAAAAGTGTGTGTTAACTGTGTTAGAAATGCGTGATGTCCGTATGTACGATAGACAATACCCCTTTTGATGTTTGAGTACGGGAGCGAACTTCGGGACGACGTTCATCTTAAGGGGGGAAGACTGTAATACCCCGTATCTTATATAATCGATTAAACGGATATTATTATATATTAGTTATTATACATTTCATATTGGTTGCATCGTAATATCGTGAATGTTATTAAGTCGGGTTTATATCGTATATGTTGAGTCGGGCTACATCACATTTTGTCTTTTGGGTCAAGAATCGTATCACCCATCTACCCATCTACATTTACCCAATTACCATACCCGTTTAAACCATTTGCCTTACCCGGAACATGTAACCATCATTTACCCTAAACCTAATCTAAGAGCCGCTCTCCCTCTCCCCTCTTTTAACAGTTGAGTCATTTCTAATTTCATTTTATCATTCATAAAACCATTTCTAAACCTAGATAGAGGGAGAGGAAGAAGAATTGTCGAGCCTTTCAATTGATTGAAGATTTCTCATCGATTTCAACCTAATTCGATTTCCCAGTTTGTAAGTCGATTTAATTCCATTGTTTATACTATTTTAAAGTGTTCGTCTTCAAAAAGTTTGAAAAGAGAGTCCTGTTTATTTGATGTCTAGTTTATGTATATAAAATCTCATAGCCAAATTCTTTATGGTTTGTCCTAGGTGATTTATTTATGAACATGTCGCTGAAAAGTCCGCGAATCTGATTTAGTTGTGGAAAATGATTTGAAACCCTAATTTTTATGTCGATTCAGTTATGAGGCTTCTTCATACATCATCTTTTTATAGTCTAGATGATAATAGGATTTGGAATTTCTGCAAAATGATGTTTTAAACTCGTTTTATGAATCAATACTTTTTATGCGACGGTTTCTGTCAGTTTTTGGAATCAGTCTGAAAACCCTTGATAAGTTTGGAATTTGAGAAAAACACGTTAGATATAATTTGTAGCTAAGACTCATGGGGTTCCAATCCAATTGGCCTTGTATCAATTTGATTTTTCTGGAATTAGTTATGTATTTTATTCCGAGTCTGTCATGTGCTGGAAAATCAGGAAAAATCGTGTTTGTCCTTTAAGTTGATATTCCTATTAAGTTATGATGAGTCTAGGTTATGTGCATGATTATTTGATTGAGTAGGTGGTAATTATACATAATTATGTTATGTAGGTGATGGATATGTGAAGGATCATAATTGATTGCTTGTGTGCTTGGATTGCGAAAAGGTAGGGAAATACACTTGACTTATTATCGTTGTTGTTGAATTGTGTTGACTTGTTTGCGTTTCATATGACCAAACTGTGAACGTTGACTTGATTCGTGGTTGTTGATTCATGTTATGATTCATATCCTGGAATGTGCTTGACTGAATTAATCGTATTGAGTATATTATCACAACATTCGATGAACCATGATTCTATGATTTACCAAAAATAATATACATATTGTGTTGCATTAATTTCTTGAGCATTCATATGCATTGGAGATGGAGGAGGTTGTGGTGACGTGGTGTGGTGATTATGATGTTGTGATAAGGCTCAGGCGGGTTCTGCAGGACTTGCCCTGGTGTCCTCAGCTGCGAGCTGGAAGATCGGCTACGGTCGATATATAGTCTACCGGGGATCGGTATGGCTGGGTTGTACGGGTTATGAGTCGCGATGAGATGGTGGTGGTGATGGAGGAGCAAGCATATCATACATACTTGTTGCATTGTATTACCCTACTCAACCTCGTGGTTGACCCTGTGTATTCGTGAACACCTGTGATTACCCAAATATTGGCGAGCAGACTTGACAGGTTTAAGAGATAGGACGGGAGCTTGATGGGCGTGAGACACTGGATCAGAAGACTTAGTAGCTAGAACATTATTTAGAAGACCTTCACTTTTATTCATGTTAGTTCTTAGTAATTTGATGTAAAAGAGGTTTTGTAATAATTAAGTTAAAGGAATTATGTACTTTGCCTTGGAGTTTAATTTGTTATTCACTACCTCGGGAAACCGAGATGGTAACAGTCCGGTTTATTAGGGAATGTCTTGCTAGAGGCTCCTTCATAAATCAGGGTGTTACAGCATTATTAGGTACCTGATCTTTCTGAATCTCGTTGACCGATACTTTCTTCTCATGTATTGCCAAGGTAGTAGCGGCCTCTTGACCAATCTGTTGTACCTTATTATTACCCCCTTTAGAAATGACATCCTCCATCATCTTCACTTCTTCTTCGGAAAGCTTGCCTCCAGCATTCAGCTTTAGTAGTACGGATGCCATTAATTGAAGCCGCGTGCCAAGAATGTAATGTGTCAGCAATTTTTATCCCAACAATAACATGTGAATTGAACTTAAATGAAAATAATAGAATAAATGGTACCATGTCAGCCTTCTCAGACTTAGTCTTCCTTTTCTTCTTTATCGGGGCAGTTGTCCCATAATATTTCGTTACTCCAACCTGTAACGGGACGCCCCTCAAACGACCTGGATGTTCGGGTCGGCCGATCGCTCTAGCAAGAACGTCATTACGACCACTGGGAGTGAATTTCCCTTCTTCTACCTCTTTCAATACGTTGTCTTATAATATATTAAATAAACTTCAAATTATATTTGTGACTAAAATAATAAAGTTAGTAATGAACTCGTCTTAATAAAATAATGCTTACTATGTTGGCCAACACTTCCTCATCATATTTGTCACGCGACCGGGATCCTTTAGGCGTGTGCCCTTCTTTATAAGTTACATGCCGATCCACCTCTTTCACTCCCTTTGCCACCTACACATTAACATGGTAACATTTATACACGGAAAAAATATCACATTATATCACTATAATTTTTATTACATTTGTAAATGTTATTATCTCTTACTAGCTTAGAACCCGTGTAAAATTATACAGGCATAAAAATTGAACATATAAATAAGCTTTTAATATTTTATTTTTACAACAACGCATTAATTTATTTGCGCAATATTATGTTTTATAATTGTACCCGCTAATTTCAATGAAATTGTTATATATATAAATAGCCTAAAAATAAAATATATTTTTTCATATAACGTACTTCAAATATTATATATCGTAGTAAATTTTAATATCATAGTACATGGATTACATAGAGAGCACCAAGTATACTCTTATAAAGCCATGTTATCCTATGAAACAACAAAAAATATATTGAAAAAAAAAACACAATTTAATGCAAAAGAAAAAAAAATTAAGTCTGGCGATAAGTGGTGCTCATATGAAATTGACATATTTAATGATGAAAGTAATGAAAATATATGAGAAACTTATTAAAATTAAAGAATGTTGGCCAATGATGAAAATGAGCAAATGACTTACCGCCTATTCAATTAACATGTTTAATTTTGTATCACAATTCTCAATTTTCAATTAAGTAGTTCCATATTATTTTCATCCGGTATTACGTCTACTTACCCCGTATAATATATTAAATTATATAAAAATAGATATTAAAATATTGTGGTTCTCACCAAAATACATGAAGTATAATTCAGGTGATATAATTTTATGAGGCTATGTTAGCAACACAAATGTCAACCTTTTTCATACTAATGTGTTTACGTACTTACGTACAGTTAGACATGGCAAACAGATCAGGTCGTATCGTGTTCGTGTTCATGTCAATATTAAACGGGTCACCAATACCCTAACCCTAACCCGACCCAATTAAATAAATGGGTCATTTGACTCAACCTTAACCCGACCCATTTAATTTTTCTATAACCCAAACCGACCTGTTTAATCCATTTATCTTTAAGCAGGTTATTTTTAACCCACTTAACCCGTTTAACCCAATAAACTAATACAACAAACTATAATTTATAATCCTAATATTCCAAACATGATGAATGAAAATGTTAGTTCTTAAGTTGTTTTGTTGAATTATTGACTCAAGCTAAATATATTATGACAATTTTAAATAAATGGGTTTCGTGTCATGTTCGTGTCAAAAGACATCAACCCTAACCCGACCCATTTAAGTTTCGTGTCGTATCGTGTCAACCCAATTACTTAAATGGGTCAAAACGTCTTGACCCTAACCCGCTAACTTCGTGTCGGGTTCGTGTCGTGTTTTCGGGTCGTGTCAATGATTGCCGCCTCTACGTACAGTTATGCGTAAACTTAAATCTCAATGTCACCCGTGATTTTCACGGGTGCAAAAGTTAGTTGGTATTCCTTAAAACACTTGTATAGATAAAATAAACTTTCTGCTAATCTTAATTAATTCTATTTTTGTCTTATGTGTCAATAATAATGTAGGAGAATAAAGGACTTTTGTATCTCATTTAATATTGTACATGTCCATAGTAGTGTAAGAGAATTATGGATTGCAATTTATCAATTTTATGTGTTGAATAAATGAGGTCCAGAGCGGAATTTTATGGACTGCAATCAATCAATTTTACGTGTCCATAGTAGTTTTGAATACAGTTAGTGGTGGGCATAATCCGTTCAGACCGAAAAAATGAGAATTTTTGGGGAATTTTACGTGTCCATAGTAGTGTTGAATATGCATAACTAATGGTAAATGACATTAAAATATTTTTAAAATTTAATTCTATACACAGACACTGCATTAAATTTTCCAATTAGTCTCACTATAGACAGATATATCTGTCTAAAGTGAATGACGAACCAAATATGCTTAAAGTGGTGACATTTTTGGGCACCACCATGCAACTTGTTGTTTGTCTTATGCTTAAAGTGGATGGACATTTGACATGTCTATAACTATAGACGGATATCTCGACACTAGAAAATTTGTGTTAAATTAGTACCACATTCCTGTCCCAAAAGCAACTTTCAAAGTCAAAACACTTTGTACTGTGACCTTTGAAATTGTCACATATTGTTGTACATTGCTAAACATATGAGTATGAGGATATAAACCAACAAAGAATGTACTATCTCATCTCCCACCCACCTTAGTTGGAAATAGTCTAATTTTATCTCATCTTCTATTTAACAAACCAACATATACTCCGTAATACTAGTTATTGTCTTATAGTGATGTTCAACAGCATACTTTCTGAGCATCACTATAAAACATACTTTCTGATAGATAACTATCTCATCTCCAACCTAATTGGGAATATGAATATGCATGTTTTGTCTGTTCTCGATCATATTCTACTTAATAAACCAACATGTAATAATCGCTCTTGTTGATTATAATTATCACTACAAAATATAATCTCTGGCAATTAAGACTCATCTCCGAATGGGAGATGCGACCATCACGACGAACAATATGCACTAAATTCTCCATTATTACTTTGAGTTAAAATTATTGTTTTACTATCATGCATGAAAACGTTTTTATCACCGGTCATGTCTCATTTTTAATTATTTGCATACCTACTTCCTCCTCTATTTTACAATACAACTCACTTGGTTTTTATTTAACTTTTTAATGTTTTTAATTTCTACATTTTTTAGCCTTTTGTATAAATTATCTATGGAAAAAAGCTCAAATCACGTAAATGCTCTCACCTCTTATAATGAATGTCAAGGTTCACTTACACATGTATTGAGTACCATGTACACAAATAACACAATAACCAAAAATTCAGTCTCTCCGTCAACCATTTCTTAATTTTTATTAAAACACTCTTTATAAAAAAAAAAAAAAAAAAAAAAAAAGAGGTAAACAAATAATTAGGACCGGAGAATTTTTTTTTAACCACAATGAACATCTCATCTAGCTATGAGTTTAAATAAGCAAGACAACAAATTGTGTGTGTAGCAATAATCATTATTATATCATTAATGACCAACCAAATGAAAGGAGAAAAAAGAATTGTATCTATTTTAATTTGTACAATAACCCTCTCATAACCCAAATATGGTAAATGAAAAAGAGTGGCCATGAACTATACGGACATGGATCTTTTCGTTGTTATATAGAACTTCTCTATCTTTTCCCATGTACCTATTTAAATTTTTTATCAAAACATATTATTATAAAGGTTTATTTAATGAAAATATTCTAAACTGTTAGTGGCCTCCTTAAAATACTCCAAATTACAATTTAACTCGTATTATACTCAACTATTATACCCATTTAGAGTAGCAGATTAACTAATATGTGGATCCCACTTTTAGTCTTAAAATAATAATTTTACATATCTTGTTCCTCCATCCATTTACATTGACAGCTACCCTCTCCCTCATCCCCTTTACCAATATCATCTTCATCAACATCACCATTTATTTAATTTCCTCCATATTTCTCTTTTAATTATCATCCATTAAATTAATTTTCCCCATTTTGCCTTTAAGAGCATCTTGATTCTGGAAGGATTCATTCTCCTCGGGTCATCATCAAGCAATTTGTTCAGTAAAAAGCACATTAAATTACCAAAAGCACATTAAATTAGCAAACCCACGTCAAAACAACTCATTTGGACACCTCAAAAATGACTTTGGTTCAGCAATTTTTAATTTAATTTAATTTTTCCTCATTTTTCATTTAGTTGCTGGAGAGGTGCAATTAAGTAGGATTGTCTACTGTTCTTTCCATACTTGATGGAGTAAATCACAACAACTAGAAAGAGATGAAAAAAAAACTTGATGCAAAACATAACCTCACAGCTATGAGAAGTGAATGTATACCATAACCTTTTGTCACTGCTCTTTTTCCCTGTTCCATTGTTCAATCTTAGCTCTCCTCTCCTCACTGTTCTCTCTCACAATCCTGTCCCTTCTACCACCCCATCTTAAATAACCCTATTATAAAATAGTATAATAAAATTTTGATCAAAATCATAAATTCTGTCATAATAAAATTGCGAAAGATTATGGAGATTCAATCTCAACCATGCATCGACAAACCTCGAACTGAATCTCGGTTGTGAAATTGTCGCTCGGGTTGCAGCTACTTCGGCGATTGATCTATTTCGTTGCAAACAAACGTATGTTGAATTTTTTTAATAATAACATTTCTTTACTATGTTAATTCTTTGTTGTATGTTGTTTTCCTTAGGCATATTTTGTTAAATTATTTATTTTTGAGATTAAAATTTATTATAGTAGAGAAGTCTTAATTAACTCATAATTGATTTCATGTCGTGCGTTACACGGTTGTAGAATAATGTATGTCTTACCAACCTAAATTAGTTGTTGGTTGTTAAAAAAAGCATAGGAAATTCAGATTATTAGAATTTTCCTAAATGATGTATTATTTATATTTTCTTAAAATTTATAGTTCTAAATTAGGTGGTTAGGTTTTTCTATGAAAATTGAGCAAAGGTAAATTTGTATTCGGAAGGTAAGGAACATGTGGCGAGTAAATGTGTCTTGTAGAGGTTTGTATATAACTTAGTAAAACTGGATCAATCCCAAGTTTTATAATTTCCCTAATGTTACACCAGACGTAATGATTTCAAATCTAACCCACTAAGATTGAGTTATGGGTAAGATAAGGATCTCAAGCCCTAATCTGTTAGTTTTGCTGTTAAATGTTACTTTCTTATAAAATATTTACTTTTATAAATTTGATTGCTCTGTCTATAATGAAAGGAAAATTTAGTGCAAAAGATTATCCATTTCTCCTCCCTATTCATTCTCTTCCACTAATATGTTGTCTCTTATATCTCAATTTTTTTTTTCATTCATTCTTCTATTTTACCAACTTATCAATTTACCCAAGTAATTCTCAGAAAAAAGTATTCGTATACGTTAGGTTTTTCATCATAAATTTGATATTGAAAAGGACAATCTTTATTCATCCTAAACTCACAAGAAGAAAACATCATTTTACCGATCCATTTTCCGGCTGTCCGTAGGAAACAATATCGACTCGCAACTTTTCAATTTCAACCATTTTTTCCGGTCTGTAATTCGATAGTTCTATTCCGAGATTGATTTGCCTTTGTTTGAGAAGTATGGGTGTATGTCATTGGGGTTTCAAGCAAGACATGCTTAGTAATACGATTTATGATGGACATTCGGACAATATTGACTGAAACAATTTATAATTTTTCTAAGAAGTAGATATGGACAATATGTCTGAAACAATTCACAAGAAAGATAGGCAAGTTGAGCAAGGAAATAGATGTAGAAGAAAAAAAAGATAAACCTTACAAGAAAAATGCAGTTAGAACTTAGAAGATACGAGACCCGTAAAAAAAATTGAAGATTGAACTACACATCTTATAAGTTGGAGAAACCAGATACGACAGTCTTTTTTCTATTTTTAAGCCAACTTGTGATTGATTATCTAACGCCTAACGGAGAGTTAACGGATTTGAGTACTAAGGTCCTTAACGGAAAACTCTGATAGATGAGATCCTTGATGGAAAAAAATATGATAATTTTGGTCTCTTTATTAAGATAAAAGAGTTCCCTTTATTAAGGTCCTACATACATTTTGATAAATTGCGATTAAATTTAATACTCGTATTGATTAGGACTCTTAAAAAATTAGTTATTAGTTAAAATTTTGCAACTGTTGTTTTCTTTACCCGAAATGGAAGTTAACCATCAATATCATGTAAATGCTTACTAATACTTGCGCGTCAAGTAAAGTTGACACAATCGAACATATATTGGCAAAAATATACCATGAATTAACCAGGAAAAAAAAATTCACAACGTGTTCCATTTATGGGTGTCTCGGTCATTTGTTTATCATTTTATACGAAGAATAATTTTGAAAAGTAATTTGTCCTACCACATAATCTAAAGTTCATTTATCACTCAATAACACCCTTAAATGATCTCCTTTTTTTGGTCTTTTTGTCAAAACAAAATTAAGATAAATAAATGATCGGGATGGAGGGAGTATCAACAAACTTACATACTTATACCACTATTGTAAGTCAACGGAATTAACAAAACTAATGGAAGAAGAAATTTTCAAATCATTATCAAAAACTTGCAAATAGAAAATACATAATAGGCAATGTAAAGCAAATTAAACAAAAACTCAAATCCATCACATACATAATAGCAATAAAATAATTAATATGGTTAATGTATTACTTACTAATTATTGCTATTAATACATGAAAATCAATCTAATTCTATCATTGTTGATTTATCCTCGTAATCTATAAAATATTATTAAAAGGCTAGCCTAAAAAGGCCTCGTAGACAATGCCACATGGGATGAAAAAAAGCCACGTACACAATAACAATATGACTTGACAAACTTATATGACATGGATTATCAATTTATTATTATATTGCATTAATTTAATTCACTTATTTCCTTTAAAAATTCATCCATATTCCATTAGCTTTAAACTTAATTAACTAAAAAAAACTACAATAAGAAAATACGCATTAACTATAAGTTAATAATTTCAAGAAATTTTATATGGATTAGTATTATATGTATTCGAAGTAAAAAAAATGAATACATAAGAAATTAAGAACGAAGAAGAATAAATGAAGTTGAAAACAATTTTTTTTTTATATTGTCAGATTTGTCACTAATTCACTTATTATAACTTTGTTGTATATAGAAGATGTTTTACAGAACTAATTAATCAACAAATGAGTATTAAATATCATATAAAATATTTTCTTAGGAAAATATAAAATATATGGAAAAGAAAATATTTATTTAATTTAAGTAATTTACAATCAAATTCTGTAAATACTTAAATAAACACTAATAATAGAATTTTAAAAGGATAGTAATACCGTGTATTTAGTTCATGAAATTATTTCACGTAAAGGATAAGGTTTTGGAAAATATAAAATATATGGAAAAGAAAATATTTATTTAATTTAAATAATTTACAAACAAATTCTGTAAATACATAAGTAAATTAAACACTAATAACAAAATTTTAAAAGGGTAGTAATACCATATATTTAGTTCATGAAATTATATCACATAAAGGATAATTTAAATGAGACCTTCTCCATTCCACTTTTATTGTTTAATTATTCTTTAAAATTTATTCCAAATAAATTGTTTTTTCAAAATTTAGTATGATAAATGACTTAACTATTAGTATCTACACAATATAATAAAAAGACAAGATGAGTAGTTTATTATTTGACGTGTGTCATGTTAAGCAATTTTAAATGCCACATTTTATGTTATTTTTCTTTGCATTTTATCTATCTATACAATATAGTTAAAAGCCTACGTAAAGCATTTAATTTTAATCCACGTGTATTTTTTCTATTGGTTAATAATAATTCAATTATATTAATTACTTAATTATCTAACTAAAATTAAGTAATTATCTAACTAAAAATAATCTCTAAATACCATGTGTTACATGCTTATAAAATATAAAAAAAATTAGTGGCAAATACAAAAAAAAAATTAATACAAACTCTTTATTTTCCTCTCATAAATTTGGTATTAATCTACCTATTCATTTAACTTTTTTTTTTCTTTTTTTTTAATAGATGGTCTTTTGGTTTTCCTCACAATTATATACTTTGCATTTATTTCACCATAACTTTTTATCTCCCCTATTCTTCTTCTCTCAAATAAATTATTGAAATTAATTAGATAATTAATTACAAAAATTTTCTTATATAAAAATCACAACAATCCTATTTTTCATTTTTATCCAAAAAATTGATAGGTAAAGTATGCATATATAACTAATTGAAATATTTAACTTTTTTATTCTTATTAAGTTTTGAATTAATTAATAGTTAGAATCTTATTTAATTATTATTTTTGTGTTTGTATAAAAATTGCAGGAGGATGACATACTCACATATCAAAAACATTGCATGAAATTGGAAATAATGGTTATGAAACTTCTTTGCAATTATCTTTCGACTTGAATATATTTTTCATTTTCATTGAGTTTTCATTTTTTTTTATTATTATGATGTATGCGCAATATCAAATTGTAGCTAGTATGAATCTCTAATTATTGGTGACATGTTACATTATATATTCCAACCTTTGGAATATTAATTGACAAATTTGTACATTGTACTAAATTATCTTATAACCTTTCATGCACTTTATTAGTTTTCCGTGTACTCTTCAACTTGTATTTTGTCAATCAGGTTATAAATCAAATATTAGTCGACAAACAGATTATAAATCAAATGTCTTAATGGAATTGTTGAAGTTATATGCTCCAAGGATATAAATCGTATCTTTTAATGCGGATCAACAAGGTAAATATTTTGCATGGTTTTTGAGCGAAATCCGATGATCATTCTCCAATCCATTGTTCCATTTTGAATGCTTTCAAACCTTTAAATCATTTTTTTGTTTTCCATCAAATATTTTCTTCTAGCACTCTCAATCTTTCTTCGAGAAATGTTTACTTTTTTTGTTTGTATATATTTTTGTTATCTCATAATATTTTTTAATTATCACCCCACTTCTCTTTTTTTTGTCCATTTTTATATTATCACCCTTTTTCTTTCATTTCTACTTTGGGACGTACATTTTACTAAATGTTTCTTATATTTTTTTTTTTAAATTACAAAATAATGTCATCGTTTAAGGGTAAAATTCTCACATTATTCCACCAATTGCAAACTTTGTCCTTTTATTTTCAATTGGTTTTTATGTTTTCTTAATCTTAATTATTGCTCACAAGCAAATGAGATGATAATTAAAAAAAAGGAAGAAGTATAATAATACAAATTGTGTATCCTTATTTCTTTGAAATTCATTGAGATAGGCGTTAAAGCTCTTCACATAAAAGTTCACCAACAAAATAAAATATAGAGATTACTATAATTAACAAGAGAAATAGAAATGAAACTAGAATGATGTCCGTTGTTTAACTTCCTCTAAAGATGAGTAATCAAACTACATGTTTCTTTGTGCACTTTGAGACATTTGCATCGAATTTGCTATTGTTAGAATATGCCTTGAATTTGTTCTGAATTTCGCATCTGATTTAGTTTTCTTATCTGTTTAGGAAATTATTATTTAGTTTCTGTTTAGGAAATTGCTATAGGGTTTCATATATATGTTAGGGTTTCCTAATTCTGTTAAGGAAAATATCTGTTATGAGGGTACTATATAAACTCTCATAAGCTGTCTGTTTTATTCATTAAGGAATCGGTCAAAAATCTGAGTCGTCTAAAATCTGAATACTCTGAAATCTGTAATCATCAAGATCAATAATATTCTTCTCTTCTACTGGTGGACGTAGCTAACTGCTAGAATTGTATATTAGATACGAAAACCAAATCTGCCGTTTATTGATATTAAGTGCGATATATATATTACATTCGAACTAGGGTTACTGTCCTATGTTAATAATACGATACACATAATATTTTCGGGCCTAAACTAGCCCAATATAACTCATTACCCCTCCCCTCCCCCCTCAAGTTGGAGCATACGGATTAAGAATGCCCAACTTGCCAACCAAGGACAAGAAACGAGCTGAGCCGAGCGCCTTAGTGAAAACATCAGCAAGCTGGTCTACAGTAGAGACATGAGACGGAGAAAGAAGATCGTCGTTGATAGCATCACGAATAAAATGTAAATCAACCTCAATGTGCTTAGTCCGCTCGTGAAAGACGGGATTATTATCAATATGTAAAGCGGACATATTATCACAAAACAGAGGGGTAGCCGTCTGTTGTGTGACGCCTAAACACAACAAAAGGCTTCTGAGCCATTTAAGTTCACAGGTAACAGCAGCTAGGGACCGATACTCGGCCTCCTTTGACGAAAGAGATACAGCAGGTTGCTTTTTGGTCTTCCACGACACCGGAGAGGAGCCAAGAAATACGACCCAGCCGGTGAGTGAGTGACGTGTAAGAGGGCAGGCCGCGTAGTCAGAATCACACCAACCGGTGAGAGATAAAGCAGCATCAGAACGTAAGAGGATACCCTGCCCAGGAGTACCCTTCAAATATCGGACGGTACGAATAGCTGCTTCCCAATGATCCTGTCGTGGTGCATGCATAAACTGGGATAATATATGAACAGCATATGCCAGATCGGGTCGGGTCACAACAAGATACACCAGATGACCCACAAGCCGTCGATAACGTCTCGCATCAGCTAGAAGAGGACGGGTGGACAATCCTAGCTGATGGTTTTGTTCAAGGGGCGTAGAGCACGGTTTACAGCCTAAAAGACTAGACTCCGCAACAATATCTAAAGTATATTTCCGTTGGCAAACAAAAATGCCATCGGCATTCCGTGCAACCTCGAGCCCAAGAAAATACTTCATGACTCCCAGGTCTTTCATGTGAAAACGGGAGTGGAGGTAATTTTTAAAAATGGAAATCGCAGCCGGATCATTTGAAGAGATAAACAAGTCATCGACATACAAGAGAACATGCAATTGCACTGTACCTCAGGTGTAAGTAAACAGAGAATAGTCGGCAAGGCTTTGAATAAACCCGTATTCTTTTAGAGCGGCACCGAATTTTGCAAACCAACATCTGGGTGCCTGTTTGAGGCCATATAACGATTTACGCAAGCGATAGACCATTCCGGGTACATCAGACCGAAATCCAGGAGGTAATTTCATATATACTCCCTTCATTCAACTTTTATCACCCCACTTCAATATAATACCTCTCACATAAATTGGAGAAATGAGGTGATAATTGTTGAATGGAGGGGGTACTTCTTCATTAAGGTCACCGTGTAAGAAGGCATTGTGCACATCCATCTGATGCAGTATCCAATTCTTAGCAGCAGCAACAGCAAAAAATGTACGGACTGTAGTCATTTTTGCTACAGGAGCAAACGTCTCTTCATAATCAATCCCCTGTTTTTGATGATTGCCGAGGATGACTAGGCGAGCCTTAAGCCGTTCAATTGAGCCATCGGACTTGTATTTTATTTTATATAACCATTTGCTACCAAGTGCCCGCTTACCTGCTGGGAGCGGCTCTAGAGTCCAAGTCTCATTTTCATCAAGCGCCTTCATTTCAGCATCCATTGCTGCACGCCAACCCTCATCCGTGACTGCCTCATTGAAGGAACGAGGTTCTTTATGTATCGTAATAGCTGCCAAAAAATTACGGTGCTCGACAGAAAATTTTTCGGTACTTACATAATTAATGAGTGGATATAAAATACCTGAGGATGCTGATGGCGTAGCGATATGTGAGACCGTGGATGAACGACTACCTTTAACAGTTTTCTCAAGTACGTAGTCACGGAGTGCAGTAGAGGGTATTTTAGGACGGTGACCATGTCCCATTTGCAAATCAGGCCTCGTATTTTCCTCTTGGGCAGACGGTGCATCAGGCAGAACTTCACTTTCGGGCTGCTCTTTATTCGCAGCAGCGGCACCAGTGTCCAAGGGCACCACGGGCTCCTCTGGACCGGTAACCGGTTCCGTATCCTCGTCATCGCTGTAAACAGAGGGGTGACTCATGAGGCTGTTCGTATTTTCCTCTTGGGCAGATGGTTTATCATTGCAATAAAATTCATGAATTTTTTAGTGTACTTCAGTTTTAGCTGTTAGTAGATAAATCCAAACACCACGCAAGTAGTCATCAACAATAGTGAGAAAATAGCGCGCACCACTAGTAGGCGGTGACTCATAAGGCCCCCATAAATCACAATGCACAAGATGAAAAATACCATCAATTTTATTATCACTTAACGAAAAAGGATTTCGAATATGTTTCGCACGATGGCAAATTTCACAAGGTTTGTTCAACGTGCTCTTATTACTAATAAAGGGAAGCAATTTAACAACTTTTTTGGAAGGATGACCCAACCGTTTATGCCATAAATTTATGCTAGAATCAACACCCACTGCACTCGTGACAATTTGCGGCTCCTGACGAAGGTAATACAGTCCATCCAGCCGATCACCCGTGCCAATCACCATCCTCGAATGCCGGTCCTGAATAAGACAAGTATTAGCATTAGTCACAAACTCACAATCTATAGCATCACTCAACTGTGAAGCTGATATTAAATTACAGTGCAACTGTGGTACATAAAGCACAGGGTCAAGCGAGATGGTCGAAGATAATTTCACGCTACCAACGTGAGAAGCCTGAACATGCGTGCCATCCGGAAGCCCAACAACACGACTTGGGATATGACGAACATTAAGTAAAGAATCCAGCTTCCCGGTAACATGATGCGAACAACCCGTATCAATTAACCACTTACCGGAAAAGGTATGAGAAGGCGTGCCGTATATAGTAACAGGAGGTTGCGAAGATTCTCCGTCACGCGCATTAGTAATCACAGCATTGTTACTCTCGGGTTTAGATGTATTCACAGTATTTTCCGGCCTTGCTTGAGCAGTAGAGCGACCACCCCGTCCCTTGTCCGAATTATTATCACCACGGGAAGCACTAGAACCTCCATGATTTGGAGATTTCAGACCTTTAAGCTCATACCACCAATCAGGTATTTCGTCCATGAGCTCAAAGCACATACTACGATCATGCCCCTTCAGATTACACTTAGTACATACTAACTTCTGCCGTTCAGAACGAGACAATTGTGCGGAAGGTCGAGGAGAAAAACCAGGACGTGAATTAGGTTGTCGAACAGTAAAAGTGGCTATCTCGGATTGCGGCACAATCTCACTGGTTTTATTAATACCCTTCACACGTTCCTCTTGGCTGATCAATTGGAAGGCACGACTGACCGTGGGCAGAGGGGTTTGAGATAAAATAACAGACCGCAAGGTCTCATAATGAGCAGGGAGCAAGCCGAGTAAAAATTGATGAAGACGATCCGACTCCCTACGTTCTAAGTGTTGTTTCCCGACATCAGAGGCACACTTGCAAGTTATAATTGGTTCATATTTATCTAATTCATCCCATAATTGATTTAAGATACCATAATATACCACAACCGACATAGTTTCAGTTTGTTTACAATCACATAATTCACCTTTTATTTGATAAATGCGTGGTCCATCAATGATGCTAAAACGATCATGAAGATCATCCCACAATCGCTTTGCATCGTCATAATTAGATAAAAGACGTTTTACCTCAGGCTCAATGAGGTTATTGAGCCAGGAAACAAGCATTGAATGAATCATCTCCCAATCCTCCTATGTACATGGCGGCTTCGGCTCGGTGTAGGTGCCATCAAGAAATCCAAATTTACGTTGCGCCTTAAGAGCGGTACGAACTGCATGCTTCCATTCATCAAAGTTGTTAAGATTAAGACGGGTTCCAGTAATATGGTCCCCAGGTTTATCATGATTTTCGATGTAGTAAGGATAAGAAGGCTCAATTTTGAGAGGAGGAGGGGGAGGCAGGTCATCGCCAGCCATGGCGGCGGAGCGAGGAGGTGTTCGTAAGATTTTTATTTTGTATTTTTAGGTTGCTCTGATACCATGCTAGAATTGTATATTAGATACGAAAACCAAATCTGCCGTTTATTGATATTAAGTGCGATATATATATTACATTCGAACTAGGGTTACTTCCCTATGTTAATAATACGATACACATAATATTTCCGGGCCTAAACTAGCCCAATATAACTCATTACTAACAAATTGTTAGTGAACCACGTAAATCTGTTGTCTTTTTCACGTATTTATTTATCTTTCTTACATCCGTTATAACAAATATTTTATCATTCGTAGGATTTGTATTATAAAACCGTAAGAAAGCTTTTACCAATTGTCTTGTGAAACCTCTTGTTCTCTTACTCCTACTCAAACTCTAAGACATCAAAACTCACATAAAAAAAATTCTAATTCTACATGAAATTAAAAGTAAAAGATTATTTCTCAAAACATCCGTCATAATCAAGATTAAGTATATAAATCCCACTTGGTCTCTTACAACCCTTGCTTTCATAAAACCTCACAAGATTCATCATTTATCTCTTCAACCTACATATTCACTCTGGGACTTTAGGTTTATTGGATTGATTTGTCACCATTATTTACACACCAATTTGGAGATAAAAAGCAAAAAAATATAATTATAGTAGTTTTCAAAAAAAAAAAAAATCTTTAATTATAGTATGGGTCATGATTTACCTCTTCCGATTTTAAGAGTACAGTTTTATGCACCTTATCTATATGAGGATTGAGGAGTAGTGCTTGATATGTGGAACCGTAGAGATCGATAGTTAAATGATATTTTAACTTTTTTTTTTCCTCATGATTTTTAATCGACAACCGGATACTCAAAAAAATGACTTCTTTAAATTAATGTCTTTGGTACACCGTTAGATTTTCTTTCTATTCTATTGATTTGTGTAATTTATATAGATAGACATCTAATTATATTAGACTTCGGCATTATCATGGTCTATTATCAGACGTTTATTTGCTCATAAACTCCTAATTCATATTACATTGATGAGTTTTTACAAGAATTTGTTGGTTTAGTTAGTTAGGAAAAATTCGTAGTTAGTCAATCACCTTTAAATGTTGATTTCATATTACAATATTTTTGTTTGTTTTGGTTGAATTGTATACATGCAAACATAAATTGTTAGTATGTGACTCATATGTCACTTACGAAGTATATCGGAGTTTGATTACGGTGAGATAATATTTGACTAAGGAAGAAAAGAAGGGCGAGTGTCCAAGCGGGTCGCGGGAGTTTCTGGTGAAAAGCGCATATTGGTGTACAAAGGAGTTAAAGCGTTGACTTTTGTTTTGGAAGTTGACGTCACTTTGTGGCTTGATTTTCTAATTTACTTAGGAATATTATTTGTGTGATTAATTATAATATTTCTTAATTAGGATAATCTTTGTTAGGGTAGTTTAATATATAAACACTACCTTAACCTAGTTATTCTTTTAAGGAGAGATTTGTGAGGCAAACACATTGAGAGTTTTAAGAGGCAGATCTAGAAAAACTCTGTGCTCATCTTTTGTAATCTGTAATTCTCCCGACATAGTGAATTATTCTCCCTCGCCCTGGAGGATGTAGCTATCGCATTGATACTGAACCACGTAAATCTTGTGTGTCTTTTATTTTTGCATCTATTCCGTATCGCTTCCGCACAACAATTGGCACCAGAGCTTTGAGTTTTTGGATCTAGGGAGGAGAAGATGTCGAGTGAGACTATAAGGATTGAGAAGTTCGATTGGAGGAATAGTTTTGCACTATGGCAGTTGAAGATGAGGGCTTTGCTAAAGGAGCGGTGCATCTGGAAACCCTTGGCGCCGGGTTTCTCTACGAAGGTGACGAAGACTGAAGCTTCGGCTGCGGGTGCTGAATCTAGGGTGACTGAGACGGAAGATCCTGCCTTGTTAACAATGGAGGAGAGGGCTCATTCATCGATCTTGTTGAGTTTGTCAGACGATGTCCTAACTGAGGTAGCCGATGAGTCGACTGCAATGGGGTTATGGCTAATTGGAGAGTTTGTACATGAAAAAGTCGCTCACCAATAAGTTGTTGTTGAAACAACGTCTGTTCTCTTTCAAGATGCAGATAGGTATGACACTTCGTGATCATTTAGACAAATATAATACTATATTACTATATCTGCGTAATATAGATGTTAAGATTGAGGATGAAGATGCTGCTTTAATTCTGCTGGTTTCTTTACCTGCGTCGTATGAGAATTTTGTAGATTCTTTTGTTCTTGGTAAAGAGACATTGACCCTAGAGGAAGTGAAGTCAACACTTTGCACTAGGGAGTTGCGACAAAAAGCAACTGTTGACTTAGGAGACGGATCAGGGGCAGGTTTAGTTGTTAATAACACTAAAAAGGGTGGAGGTCGGAAGAAAAAGGCTAAGGCTAAGGCTCCTGGACACCAATACTCGCTAGTAATTCTCATTATCTCGTTACCTATGTAAAGAACCCAGGAATAAAAGACCTAGTTGTCCTAAGTTGAAAGCTAAGTCTATTGCGGCTGTAGTTCAAAGTAAGAATGTGGAGTACGATTCTGAGGCGGACTATGCTCTTGCGGTTGATTCTGTTCGTCTTATAGATCGTTGGATTCTAGATTCTGCGTGTTCTTATCATATGTGTCCACACAAGCATTGGTTTAGTACTTATGAGTCCTTTAATGGGGGTCACGTTGTTGTTGGCAACAATGCTACTTGTGAGGTAGTGGGTATTGGGTCGATCAAGGTGAAGACTGCTGAGGGTAAGAAGTGTACTTTGACTATGTGAGGCATGTTCCAGCTTTGGGGAAGAATCTTATGTCACTTGGTTCATTAAGTGATTTAGGATATGAGTTCCGGGGTAAAGGGAAGATTTTGTCTGTCACAAAGGGTTCTCGTTTGATTACTCGAAAGGTGTCAAACAAAATACCTTGTATGTATTTCAAGGTGAAACACGACTAGTTCTCGGTTTGTGCATCCGTAAATCACGGAGAGATGACTAACCTTTGGCATAAGAGGCTTGGTCATATGGGTGAGAGAGGGATGCAGCTGTTGTCCAAGAGGGATCTTCTTAACGGTGTCAAGGTGAGGAACTTTGAGTTTTGTGAACGTTGTGTGTTTGGTAAGAAACACAGATCTAAATTTAGCAAGGGTGTTCATACAACAAAAGAAGTCCTTGATTATATCCATTCAGATTGTTGGGGGCCTGCTCGAGTTGAAGGTATGGGAGGTTATTATTATTTTGTTACATTTATTGATGACTATTCCAGGTACACATGGCTTAGGTTGCTTAAGCAGAAGAGTGAGGCTTTCAAAGTCTTTGTGCAATGGAAGACTTTGGTGGAAAATTAGAAAGGTAAGAAGATCAAGAAGCTACGAACGGACAATGGTTTGGAATTCTGTTTAGGAGAATTCAATGAGTTCTGTAAGAATGAAGGTATAGGAAGGCATCATACCATCGGGGTACACCACAAACAGAACGGTGTAGCGAACGAATGAACCAGGCACTTTGTTAGAGAGAGTTCGATGCATGCTCTCTAATGCAGGTCTTGCTAGAAGGTACTGGAGTGAAGCTGTTCTTACAGCTTGTTACTTGATCAATCGTGGTCCTCATATGGGAATAAACTGCAAGATTCCTTATGAGTTATGGAGCGGCAATGTACCGGATTATTCTACACTTAGAGTTTTTGGATGTGTAGCTTATTATCATGTAAAAGATAGTAAGTTAGATCCAAGGGCAAGGAAGGGGTGCTTTCTAGGATATGGAGATGGAGTTAAGGGGTTCAAGATTTGGTCTCCGTCAGAGGGTTGTGTTATTATTAGCAGAGATGTTACCTTTGATGAAAATTCCATGTTTATTTCTAAAGGGGTGTCCAAGGGTGTTGAAAAGGATAATAGTGCCGAGGAACAGGTGGAGTTTGGGGTGGCTCCTGCCACTTTATCTATGTTACCACGGGTTGTGATCGAGGAGGATGCCGAACCAGTTATTTCTAGTCCTGTGACTACTCCTACTCCAGTTAATGAGGAAAGTCAACATGGTGAATCTTCTAATCAACCAACTGATCCTATTGACTTGCCTAAACGTGTAAGCAAGAAGACTAGTAGGTTTATTGAGGAGCTTAAGGGCCGCAAAGTTCGTGGCAATAATTGCTATGTTGAGGAGATGGTTGGTTATGCATTACAGGTAGCTGATGAAATTAAGTCTGAAGAACCATCATCTTATAAAGAAGCAATTGATAGTAGTGAGTCGGTGCAATGGCTTGCTGCTATGGGTGAAGAGATGGAGTCTCTCCACAAGAATAATACTTGGGAACTTGTGCCACCCCCAGAAGGGAGAAAATTGATAGGGTGTAAATGGGTGTTCAAGAAAAAGGAAGGAACTTCAGAGGCTGAGACAGTTAGATACAAGGCTAGACTTGTTGCTAAGGGGTTTAGTCAGATAGAGGGAGTTGATTATGTGGAGATTTTCTCTCCTGTTGTGAGACACACTTCTATTCGTGTGTTACTAGCTATAGTGGCACATTATGATTATGAGCTTGAGCAACTTGATGTCAAGACCGCCTTTCTCCACGGTGAGTTGGAGGAAGATATTCTAATGAAGCAGCCAAAGGGGTTCGAAATTCCAGGGAAAGAGCATTTTGCCTGTCATCTGAAGAAGTCCTTGTATGGGCTTAAGCAATATCCAAGGCAATGGTACAAGAGATTTGACACTTTTATGGTAGAGCATGGGTATGAGAGAAACCCATATGATTGTTGTGTTTATCATAACAAGCTAGAAGATGGGTCTTTGATTTATTTACTCTTATATGTTGATGATATGCTTGTTGCTGCTAAGAAAAGGTCAGATGTTGATAATTTGAAGAAGCTACTCAATTCAGAGTTCGATATGAAGGATCTTGGGTCCGCGAAGAAGATATTAGGGATGGAGATTTACAGGGATCGTTCTAAAAGGAAGCTTTTCTTATCTCAGAAAAGCTACATTGAGAAGGTACTTGGCCATTTTGGTATGGGTAATGCTAGACCTTTAAATACTCCTTATCTTTGTCGGTAAGTTAACTATATCTTCGCACCTCAAACTGTCGAGAAGTCTTATATGTCAACGGTTCCCTATGCTAGTGCAGTTGTCAGTTTAATGTATGCCATGGTTTGCACTAGGCCTGATATTGCACATGCTGTTAGTGTTGTTAGCAGGTTTATGGCTCAACCTGGCAAAGAACACTGGTTAGCGGTAAAGAGAATTTTCCGCTACGTGAGAGGAACGACGGATGTTGGTCTCGTTTATGGGAATGATGATGAGTGTTTAGTTGTTGGATATTCTGATTCCGATTATCTTTGCGATGTAGATAGCGGAGGTCCGTAACCGGGTATGTTTTTACACTTGGTGGTTCTGTTGTTAGTTGGAAGTCAACTTTACAATCTTATGTGACTTTGTCAACCACGGAGGCGGAGTATATGGCTTTAACAACAGCTGCTAAGGAGGCTATATGGTTAAAGGGTCTTGTAAGTAAGCTTGGTCTACATCAAGAGATCGCTTCGTTGTATTGTGATAGCTTAAGTGCTATTTGTTTGGCGAAGGATCGGGTGCATCATGATAGAACCAAGCACATAGATGTCAGGTATCATTTTCTGAGGAACGAGAAGAGAATTAAAGTGAAGAAAGTGGGAACAGCTGACAATCCTGCAGATTGCTTCACTAAGCCGGTTCGATTCAGGAAGTTCAAACATTGCTTGGACTTGTTGAATATAGACAGTTATGTCTAGACCCTTCGGGGTGCTGAGCTCGAGGTGGAGCCTTGAGCGGCCCGGTCCAGGGCTAAATGGACGCAGGCCTTTGTCCAGGGCTAATTGGATGGCAGACCCAGTCCAGGGTATATTGGATGGTTATAGACTCAAGGTGGAGTCTATTGTGTTCTAGTGTGAGCGGTCATTTGCTGGAACATGGCAGATACAAGTTTACTTGGGAGTGACTTGTATAATGGACGAGTGGTTTGGAGGTCGTCTGCTAAATGCGACTGTCCGAGTCAAGGTGGAGAATTGTTAGTATGTGACTCGTATGTCACTTACGAAGTATATCAGAGTTTGATTACGGTGAGATAATATTTGACTAAGGAAGAAAAGAAGGGCGAGTGTCCAAGCGGGTCGCAGTTTCTGGTGAAAAGCGCATATTGGTGTACAAAGGAGTTAAAGCGTTGACTTTTGTTTTGGAAGTTGACGTCACTTTGTGGCTTGATTTTCTAGTTTACTTAGGAATATTATTTGTGTGATTAATTATAATATATTTCTTAATTAGGATAATCTTTGTTAGGGTAGTTTAATATATAAACACTACCTTAACCTAGTTATTCTTTTAAGGAGAGATTTGTGAGGCAAACACATTGAGAGTTTTAGGAGGCAGATCTAGAAAAACTCTGTGCTCATCTTTTGTAATCTGTAATTCTCCCGACATAGTGAATTATTCTCCCTCGCCCTGGTGGATGTTGCTATCGCATTGATAGTGAACCACGTAAATCTTGTGTGTCTTTTATTTTTGCATCTACTCCGTATAGCTTCCGCACAACATAAATATTGACAAGTAATATAATTTTGTTTGTTTGTTTTTGCTATAGTTGCAAGATCCTTCATGAGATTGCCGATGAGAAGATAGTGCTTCAACGAGTAGCAATAGAGGGATTGTATTCTTGTACACACAAATCACAATCCTTCTTCGAGAAGTGTCGAGATAGCAACAACCCTGAAACTCTCTACCACTTTAGAATGATACTCTTTTCAACCTTATTATCATAATCAGGGGAGGAGCTACCTTGTTACATGGAATAGCACCCAAAAAAATCGGTTTAAAAATTAAAATCCTGCTACCCTAAAATCTCTAGAATATTAAGAAAACAAATAAATGTCAACAGGCGCAATGATTAAGCATCAAAACTTCAGTAGCTCAGTGGGTGTAGTTATTCATTTGATCTGGTATGTCTTCAAGCCTCCTTCAGTCCTTTGCCCATCTTTTTATCCTTTTTTTCACAAACTAACTCCATCCCATTAAATGTTTGTAGAAGAAACTACAAACGTCCCATTAAATGTCTAATCTAATTAAGGAAACACATATTTACCATAATTATTGAAATAATTTTGAAAATCTTTCCTTACTTAGCTTATTATCATGTTAAAAAAACCCTAAATGTTTTTAGAAGTTAGTGTTGGATTTAGTTTCCTGCCCCTAATAAAATTTAATTTTCAGGTTTTTTTAGTCACAATATTTATCATTGATTTTGTTTAGGAATAACCCTAACTGTGAAATAAAGGGGTTAAAATTATTGTTGAAAGAAAATGAAAGTAGTTCTTGAGTTATACGGAGTAAGTTATAACAAGGAGACGAGAGCTTGCTTGTTGGATTTTAAGACAATATAACAAGCTAATACACATCGTATTATTGATTGTTGATTATTAGTGTAATCAAGGTTTAGATGTCAAAAGCAATTTGCAAATTGCGATGTCTAATTTTCAAGACAAGATTATACGGTAGGAAATTTTGCTACCAAGTTTAAAATCTGAGCGATTTTTTGCATAGTTTGTAAAAGTTGTAGAGAGGTTGATTATTTCCGTGATTTAGTAACGCCATTTGTTTAGCAATGTAATTAAGTTGTAATGAGCCTTTTGGTTACCTACATCAAAGTGGCTATATAAGCCCACTACTTAGCTAAACTACTTAGCAGTAGTTCTATTTTATGAATATGTTTGTGAACAATTATCAGAATGTAGAGTGATTTTTAAGCTCAATGGAGATGCTTCTTTCAGCTTTTCCAAAGTAGTTATGCACCATTTGACAATTTCAGATCTCAATCCTTGTCTACTTCTAGTTTCTCCACCCTCCGATCAAACAATGAAACAAACACAACATATGATATTCTTAGGCCACAGTTTAATATTGTAAGAAGGGCCAGGGTGATTAGGAATGCAAATGTGGTGCCTAAGCATAGCTTTGTCTCTTGCAATGCTAGAGGACGGACTCACCTGGTTAACTGGTGTAGCTTGTGCAAACAGGCTGGGGAATCACATTCCCAATTATTCTTCAAATGATGTTACTCTACCGCACTTTGGCATTGATATGTGGACTGACATTGCTTGGTGAGGTACAAGACTCTATATAGATGTTGTATAGGGGCTGTAGCTTATGCAATCTCGCAGGAGAGAAATCGACTGATTTGAGGGCTCTACTCAGGCAGATTCAGTTCATTGTTTGTGTAAGGACATTACATAGGCATAAAAAGGAAGATGATGAGATAGTTGAACACCTAAATGCTATTTATGTATGATATTAAGTGAAAGTTAAAAGGATCCAAGGACCAAGGGTGACATTGCTTTCGAGTAACTAAAGGCATGTTGGCTTTGAGACTCTTTTAAAATTTTCAGCCTGTCACCCTGGTGCGGTGGCAGTGACGGGCGGGTGAAAATACCACTGCAGGAAGGGTTTATGAAGGTGGTGATCATGATGCTGTCTTAGTTTACTGGGAAAAAGAAGGCTGCCTTTGTACGCTTAATTAACTGACCCCAATTTGAAGTTTGAACTTGAACCTTTATTGGAGCTGAGCTCGTGCTCAAGCTTAAATTTTTGAGGTGATCACAAGCTCATCCAAGTTTGTACTCAGATAGTCACATTCGCCCGTGTTACATTCTCTAGTGTTGCAAATTCTCTAATTTCTTAAGATATTCCTGTTCAAATAGTGTGCACGTCCATACAGCGGCAGTGATGGAAGGAAGGGATTAACATTTCAGTTTTTTTGTCTATTTGCTATGATGTTACTATGATATGATGATTTGCGCATGAACTGATTGTTATTGTCTATTTGCTTTGAGATGGCATAGCACAACATTAGAAGGCAGAGATGGTGAAGCCTGATTTACGGTATAGCTCAACGCTGGTAAGTGCACAACGTAGCACATTTTAATGTTCAAGGATAGAGAATAGAGGACTTGGTGATAGGCTTGTTGTGAGTATGATGTATCCTGTTTATCTAATGGCAGTGAGGTGGCAAAGGTTTTTATAAACTAATCCCCATCCCTGGTATATCAAATCTAGAATCGCGTATAGAAGCTAAAACAGTGTACTATAAACTCATCAGTCTGTAACCCAATAGCAATACTCTCGATTATCATCATCATCAATTTCTGGGTCCAAAACATAATCTCGCTTTTCGTCAGCTCGACCACTCTGACACATCTTATTTATCACGCTACAATTCTCCGATTAATATAAACCTAGAATCACTATACTCTAGTATTACCAGTTACAGACAACCCAAAAAACATGAAACCATATAATTTAATTCCAGAGATATCCCGCAAATCCCAAATTTGAGTAAGAAATAATCAAAATCAGCAACACAATGTAAACCAATAGATGTTAAATGAATACCTCACTATATTTTCCCCTTTCAATCTCTTGCACAACTTTGTAATCCTCTGGAACAATAAGAAATGAACACAAGATCAGTAACAACACAATAAACTTGGAAATCACTACTCCGAGAACTATAATAGTGAATGCATTGAAGTAATTAAACTAGAGGTTATCTCTACGACGACACATATTTTTCATGTTTCAAAGGAAGTATGGTTAGTGGAACGGTAACAAGCTATCAAACATAGAGTACTGAAAAGTATAACAAATTCACAGGGCATTACCGACTGAGTTACTTGTGCTCTCCCCACGCTGCCTACAATTGGGAAACAAAATATATCGATTACAACTTGAAATAAATAAGACAGAGAAGGCAGAATATAAAACCGATGGAAAATTGAAATAGAAAAACCCAAAGTTTTTTTCCGAACAGAAGAATATAGGAATTCTAATAATGTGATATCAAATACCATAAACATAATACACACCGGTTATTATAAGATCCACTCCTATCCTAGGCAATACCACCAAAAGTCTATAGCATTTGCCGCCTGGAATAGGCACACCATTCATAGTTCCCTCAACTCCGGGCATTCAGCCGTCTTCATCGCCTACAGATAATCACATCAGATTAGTCAAATGCAATGTCGACATCCATGTTCCCCAAGTAATACTTCTCTTCCCTTCCTCCAAATTCATATTCTACTCAAAGTTCTGGCCACCCAAATCAATGTCTTGAATTAATCTAACATACTCCCTCCTATTCTTAATAACCCTCCCTATTCATGGAGGGCACGAGAATTCTCATTTGTGACGGACAAATTTCGTCACAGGCTTGTGACGTGAGACAAAGGGCCAAGTGGGAGGGCAAGTGGGAGAGGGTTGTGAGAGGTCACAAGCTTGTGACTGACACGACCAAGACGGACTGAACATATAGTGATTTATGGCCCCGCCAACTGAAAAGTTAGTAACTTAATAAATCCATTTTACAAACATCTTATAATTCGCAATTTCCTAAACCAATTATTGCTTACTTTCTTTAACCACAGTCTGATTTCGGCTAATCAAGATGCATTACTTCATTTTTTTCAAGACAATCAGTAATTGTATGTGCGTATTAGTTATCAGGTAATTTAAAAAACTACCTTGGCAATTGGAGTATCAATAACCTTTTGTGGACCATATTTATGCAGGAGCCCTTTGGTGATTTTGATAATCACAAAGAACAAAAGCACACAATGAGGAGTATCCACTAAATTTCAAATACATCAAATCAATTAACACAATATAAATTGCATAACGGAAGAACCTAATAGGCAGCTATCGAGAAGTACAGACCCAGTATCAGTGGAATTAAAATTTTAATTTCTTGTCATTGTTCAGAAATCAAACTTTCGGTGAAGTGAAGTTACATGTCGCACAAAATAGGAAAAACGTGAGTTTAGTCAGAGAATATGAACCAAACAATTAGGGTTAAGAAACTACTTTTTTCCACGATGGGTATGGAGTTTAAAGAAGCTACAATTACGAAAGTCCATTACTGTGAATGCAAACGCAACCGACACTGCGATCTTAAACCCTGCCTGTGAGTGGCGCTCAACCAACACGTAACATGTTTGACAACTCTGAAAGGTCTAAAAGATAATAGTCGTGTAGTATACTCAAATGTCACAGTCAAGTAAAGTTTATACCTGAATGTCTGACGGATGGACAAAATCTTGTTCTCTGAAAGATTCAATCATGTCTTCACTGCAGTCTAAGTCCCTAAAGGATTTTCGAATGAAAAGAGAACCCTAGCAGAATTCTTTTCATTATGTTTCGCGTCTCTTTGCTCACCTCTAGAACTACTGCGGGTTCTTTGCTGTTCCATCCTTTTGAATAAAGAGAAACATTCAAAGAAGGCACTCTAATGCCAACGAGCGGAAAGAATTGATAGACCATTGGTTGTCAAGAACTTGATCAATGCTACTCTTTAGTCTCTAACCACTGATTTTTTTCATTCTCATCTTAGACATGTCTACCATATCATATGACACAGCCAGATCAGCGGCATTGTCGTCTGTTTCTTCTGCTGTAACTGCATCATCTTAGACATGGCTTTTGATTTTCTAAGATCCCAGTCTTCCAAAGCTGCTCGCTAACCTCTTGGCAGCCACTCCTAACAAAACCATTATGAAGAGCGGATAGAGTTAACAAATCCAAGGCAGGCAAAAACAATGGATAAGAAATGGAAAAGGCTAGATAATTAATGCAACTATCTGATCATCGTACCACTGGCGGCGTTCGTTATCAAATCCCAGGTACTGTAATCAATCCGTTCATCTGCTTCTCGTTGTCAAATCCCATGGGCCATGATGATTCCATCCTTGCATTTGATACCAACAACAGTAGTGTAATCAATCAAAATCAAAATCGTCAAAAGCAATCAAAACCTAAATAATTATCAAGCAATCAAACAAGTGATAATAATTAATTATAATAAGGGTCATGATAAATACAACCTGGGTTGTATTTAAGCAACTTAAAGACAAAATAAATAATTAATATATGAGTAAATTATCAATTACACCACGTCAAATGTACTTTTTTTACATTTACTCCCACGTCAATTTTTTTTTTTTTTAATTTACACCCAAGTTAATAGCTCAGGTTAGAAATTGCACCCCAAGCCATTTTCAGGTGAAAAACTATATGAAATGACAAACTTGCCCCTGCGTGTTTCTAACTCTGAATCAACCTGTTTCAGTTTTTGCCCTAATTTCATCCCAATTTTCCCCAAAATCTTCCTCTTTCAAATTCCCCCAAATTTTCAATCATTGCTATGAAATTATTCAATGTTTTTTTACCTTAATTTGCGGGTTTATAATTGCTACCCATTGAATTAATTATGCATTTCTGGGTTTTAATTGTATAGTTATGCAATTCTGGGTTTGTATTTTTGGGTTTGCATTTCTGGATTTGGGTTTGTATTTCTGGGTTTATAGTGTTTAGGGGTTTGCATTAATGAATGAAGCGTGAGAGATGGCTATGAAAGGGAACATTGGTAACTATGCTGAACCTTATTGGAGTAAGAAAACACCGAGACAAGCGTACTTCATGGATCCGTCCTTCAATTATGCAGACAAGGATATTGATACCAGGAAAATAAATATGGGTAAAGAAGTTACAAATTAGGGAAAATATGAGAGAGAAGGATGAAGAAGGGAAGGGAAGAGATGTTAAACATCAAACAAGCACAAGGTTAATAAAGAAAGGCAGAAGGGCAAAATTGTCTTACAAAATATGTTTTAACCCAAAAAATTTGAAATTTGACAGAAATGTGGTCGGAATCCGATATTGGGTGCAATTTATAAACTGAGCTATTAACTTGAGTGTAATTTATTAAAAAAAATTGACGTGGGAGTTGATGTAAAAAAGTGCATTTGACGTGGGTGTAATTGATAATTTACTCTTAATATATCCATTAGTTGCATTGATTTATGTGTAATTTACTCTCTAACTAGTTTGAATGCCCGTGCGTTGCAACGGGGTAATTAACTTATTTATAATGCAAAAAAAGCGTTATAAGGGTTTAATGTTTACATTCTATGTCTAATGATTTGTTTACATATTATTAAAATATCTCTTTCAAAAAAATAAAAGATTAATATATATATATATATATAGAGTGAGCATCCCATGAGTCTATCATCTTAGATGAGTCTAGCATATCAATAAGGACCATTGGATCAACAAGATCCAACAGCTCTCATTGAGCCACGTCACCCTAAAAAAATCCTCATAAGAAAACTCATACCAGTGATTTTTCTCATTCACGTTTTCGAAATTTCTAGAACTTTTTTTTTTTCTCTCTCTCTCTCTCTCTACCAAAACCCTAAAAAAAGCTAAAATCCCCAAATTCAAGAAGGAATCTGCAAAAATCAATCGAAAATCAATTGAAGATGTAAGAGTATAATCAAAATCTCTCAAAATCAAACATGCTTCTTATTTTGAAAAAGTAAGTCAATCGAAAATCTGCAAAAATCAATCAAATATCAAAATCAAATATCCTTCTTATCATGAATCTCGTTTCTTACACACAAATGAAGAGGTAAGAATCAACTCTCTTTGCGCTATTTTAATTCTTATTTTCTATATATTCGATCTGATATTTTATATGTTCTTATTGTTATCGTCGATTGTTCATATTATTATTGTCGATGTATGTATTCGAGTGTTTTACTGAAAAGTTAGGGTTATGAGATGGTGAAATTGAGCAATAATTTTAATTTGTAGTTATTATTGAGGAATATCGATTATTATTATTAAGGAATATCGATTGTTATTGAATTGAATCTGAAATATTGGTATAACATTGTTACAAACTCATAGTTTTACTTTGTTTGTTTTTGTTAATTTACGATTAAATTATGTAATGGTTACGATTTTATGAGTTGTTAAATCGTGTTATAATATCATTTTTTACTGTTCGTTGTTGATTCTAAGTATAAATAGTATTTGACAAAAATTTAGGGTTATGACATTGTGAGATTCATATCTGGATTTGTTTTCATGAAAATTGGGGCTAAACCGTGACGATTAAATTATGTTTTGTAAAATTCTCGGCACATGTTACTTTAATATTGTTACTGATAACATTATTTTTATCAGTAACATTATTACGAAGAACATTATTACAATAACATTATTATCAACATTATTACTTGTAACATTATTCTTTGTAACAATTTAAAAAATTATTCTTTGTAACATTGTTAGTGTAACATTATTACTGCATGCTATAATGTAGTTATTATTGAGGAATCGTCAGTTACTGTTGAATTGAACTTGAAATATTATTACAACATTGTATATTTGATATTGTGTGATTTAACCTAATTAATTAAATTTGTTGGTATAACATTGTTATTAACTAACAAGAGATGTTGATAATTAATCATGGACCATCGACTTTCACATATGTTTTAATTATTAATGCTACAATGTTTTGTTTTCAATGTCAGGAAATTCGAAGAAGGTTTGAGAAATGAAGCAACATAAAACAAGTCGCGTAACGAAATGGTGTATACAAAGAAGAGAAAGACACCGACAAATCCGTCATGAAGATAGGAGTGAAAAAGGCAACGTTATTGAAGTTGAAATGCTAGTAGAGACTTTTAACATTATGTGTGATTATGATGTATATTTGTCAGAAACTTGAATCGGTGTTGTTATAGTAACATAAGTACTATATTTTTTGTTAACTTAAATCAATGTTGTTATAGTAACATAATTATTGTTCCATTGTTACTTTAATGAGCAAATGATGTTATAGTAACACCGTTACTTTAAATATGTTTAAAATTAATCTTTACCATTACATTTCAGAAATAAATAATACTCGCTTCAATAACATTAATGAATCAATATGTTTACAGTAACACTGTTATAGTAATATTGGTGCACCTTTTATGTATTAAATAATGAAACAAGATGTTACAGTAATACTGTATTACTCTGATAAATGATTGATGTTACTCTAACACTATTACTGTAACGTGACAACATAAAGATTGATTGTATCAGAAATAAGAGAAACGCACAAAGTTCTCTAATAAACTAAAGCAATAAAATGGCGTTCACCATTTAAATAAACAACATTTGACTATATGCCATGTTTGAAAAGATGACAATACAATCTTAAAGTAACTAGAAAGGCTATATGGGATTCGAACCCATACCTTTATGCAAACTTTGCACATTGCTCTCCCATTTGAGCTAATAGCCTTTAAACTAACAATTGGATTATAAGGGAACTGAAACTAGAATATAATACATACAAAACAAGAATACTTGGAGAAAACATGATAAACATTGACAATACCAACTACATTATGTCATGTAGTAACAATAATACAGTAACATTGTTATAGTAACAATAATACAGTAACAATTGTTTACAAGAATAACAATATCTGATAACATTATTACGATAACATGTCTTGAGAATTTACAAAAGCTAATTTAATCGTCTCGGTTTATCCCCAATTTTCATGAAAACAAATCAAGTTATGAATTTCTCAATATCATAACCCTAAATTTTTGACAAATAATATAAATACATAAGATCGACAACGAAAAGATAAAAATGATATTATCACACGATTTAACAACTCATAAAATTGCACTATGAACACCAAAGAACATGCAAATTAAACATAATTTTTTGCCGAAAAATCAATTACTTAGTTTGAGCAAAACATTAACCCTAATTTTTTTGTTGAAAACGAAAACCTAAATTAAACAGAAATTAATTAACAAGAACAACCACAAGAACAAGCGATAACATCGATCACAACTAAAATTAAAAGAAAGACATGAATGCAAAAACTAATTAGGCGCATCAAATCTGAGATTCTCGCATAACAACAACACACAAAAAATACATCAAAAGTATGCGTTAGAAATTGTAAATTAATATCAATTGAGTAAGAAATTCGAAGGACTAGAATTGAATAACAAATGCGAGAAGCAAACGAAAATCACCTGGAAAATCGACAGAAAGTATGCGATGAATTGAATCTGACGAAATTCAAAAATCAACTGAAAATCGACTGAAGGTTAGCGATTAATTGAATAATATGACACGACTTTGATTGAATTGTTCAATTAATTGATTCCTGAATTGTTAGGTTTGTATAATTGCAAAGTGGAATTAGGTTTTGTGACGGGAGGAGAATGAATAGATGTAGCAGAGTGAAATTAATCTAGAGGGAGAGTGATTGAAGAGAGAGAAAGTCAACACAAATTATGAACGTGATTGTGAATGACATAGCTTATATACTTGATTCCACATTTAATCTCAGCCGTGTATCAATCACAAAATCTAATGGTTGAGATTCGCGGGACGGACTCACCTAAGATACCTAGACTCACTTGATGCAATTTATATATATATATATATATATATATATATATATATATATATATAGAGAGGCGGGATCTCGTGAGTTTGGTTCTTACGGTGAGTTGTGAGTTTGTGTGCTTTCAAAATCTCAAATACATTGGATAAAGGGAAATAGATGGCTAAGATTGAATCTAATAAAAATCTCATCCATTAGATGAAGACAAATGGACTGTTTAGATTAAACCTAGTAATAATAATAAAAAAGACGCGGCTAAGCTAAACATAATTTCACACGTTGTATTTATTTCTCTCCCTCTCTTTTCATCTCAATTCCTATTTACAGATTATCAAATCATTTTTTTTTTACTTTAAACCTTCACCACATCCCCTACATCATCATTCATCATCATCTTCCTCAAACATAATTACAAGATCTGTAATTTAAAACAAAATAATTTTTTTTTGTATTACCACCAGTTATTTCACTGTTATTCTTTTGGTTTTTTGACCACGTATTATTTTTTTACCTTTTTGTGTGTTACCACCTGTTATTCCACTGTTATTTTTCTACCACGTGTTATTTTTTTACTTTCTTTTGTGTTACCACCTGTTATTCCACTGTTATTCTTCTGTTTTTTAACCACTTGTTATTTTTTACCTTTTTTTGTGTATTATCACCTGTTAGTCCAATGTTATTCTTCTTCTTGTTTTTTTACCACGTGTTATTTTTTACTTTTGTTTGTTACCACCTGTTATCCACGGTTATTTTTCTATTGTTTTTACCACGTAATATTTTTTTACCTTTTTGTGTGTTACCACCTCTTATTCCACTGTTACTTTTTTTTTATCACGTGTTATTTTTTCTTTTTTTTGTATTACCACCTGTTATTCCACTGTTATTCTTCTGTTTTTTTATCACATGATATTTTTTACCTTTGTTTTTGTGTTACCACATGTTATTCTTCTGTTTTTTAACCACTTGTTATTATTTAACTTTTTTTGGTGTTACCACATATTAGTCCACTGTTATTCTTTTTCTTGTGTTTTACCCTGTGTTATTTTTACCTTTTTTTGTGTTACCACCTGTTATTCCACTGTTATTCTTCTGTTTTTTACCATATAATATTTTTTTAACTTTTTATGTGTTACCACCTGTTATTCCACTGTTATTTTTTTTATCACGTGTTATTTTTACTTTTTTTTTGTTCCCACCTGTTATTCCATTGTTATTCTTCTGTTTTTATCACATGATATTTTTTACCTTTGTTTTTGTGTTACTACCCCTGTTAATCCACTGTTATTCTTCTTGTTTTTTTTTACCACGTGTTATTTTTTAACCTTTTTGTGTGTTACCACCTGTTATTCCACTGTTAGTTTTTTTACCACGTATTATTCCACTATTATCCTTCTGTTTTTACCCCATATTATTTTTTACCTTTGTTTTTGTGTTACCACGTGTTAGTCCACTGTTATTCTTTTTTTTTTAACACGTGTTATTTTTTACTTTTTTTTTTGTTAACACATGTTATTCCACTGTTATTCTTCTGTTTTTTAACCACTTGTTATTTTTTACCTTTTTTTTTGTGTTACCACCTGTTAGTCCACTGTTATTCTTCTTCTTGTTTTTAACATGTGTTACTATGGCGTCATTTTGTTGTTATTCCGTTGTTATTGTGGTGTTATTGTGTTGTTACTCTGCTGTTACTCCACTGTTATTATGGTGTTATTGTGTTGTTACTTTGGTGTTATTCTGGTGTTATTATAGTGTTATTCTTGTGTAATTGTAGTGTTATTGTGGTGTTACTCTACTCTTAACAGGTTATATAATCCTCTAGCAGAACACCCATCTCACTATCATCATAATCGAAGCATCCATCAATGTTGGCCATCACTTGCTCAACAGTTTGACTCGGTTTCAAACGCGTCTCCGCGCACCTGTTGCATCACCAATTAAAACAGTAAAATCATAAGATGGAGTAGATCATGACCAAAGGCACCATAAAACCAAAATTAAAACATTCTAATCATAAGAAGAAGACAAAAACATCAAAATCATTGGATCAAGATAAGAAAACATAGCACATTTCAATTTTCACCAAAAATAAGAAAACATCAGCTCGTCTGCCTCCTCCTTCAGTCAGACTCAAAATCGGTCTTGAAAATCTCGAAGAGATGCAGATGTGATGGAGAGATTTACAAAACACAATTGAAGCAAATAATCATCAAATGATTTCAAAATCGACAAAAACGTAAACGTGTAAAAGTCATTCCTACGATCATGAGCTATTTTCAGCATAATAACCGAAAACATAATAACTAATTTAAGTGCATCAATTTAATTGAAAAAAAGTATACACGCAAAGGTCAATACTTCGTCTGTCAATCCAGCAACTCCTCAATTCAATCTTTGCCAGAACGTTTATCATCATCCTTATTATATTTGTGCCTAATTAACATTCCGGCAACCAAAAAAATTACGAAACTCGTCAAGCTTCAATGTTAATACTATCAATTAGATGAGAACCACCAGAGAAAAGATAAAGCCGATGCACATATCAATTAAAAATCAACAAGAAAGGGACATATCATCAACAAATTTGGCATGCTCAAAACTGATCAAATTGATAAGAGTAATATTATTTTGGAAAAATGAAAGAAATGGGAAGAGAGAGAAAGTAAGATGAAATTGAAGAGCATTGAACATATGACACATCGACACGAATTTTGTCAGAAGTTAATTAGTATATGGCGTGTATAGTCTAATTGACATTGACATAAAACCATAGTCGGCTTAATAGTTCCTTGAAATGATAAGATGTGTTGAGGTCTCTTCCCATATGTGTGTGAGGGGCATTGTCCCACATCGGTAGAATAATAGTGAGGGGACTAGCTTATAAGTAAGTGGGCTACTCCTCCTATCACCAATTGGTTTTAGGATGGAACCTCACTTGCTTGTGGGCCGGTCTCATGCACCTAATTCTATAAGCCCGCTGCGGAGGACTCAACAAGTGGTATCAGAGCCGATGGTTCGGCTTGGGACCGCAAGGTGCGATGTGGTGACGGTGCTCGAGATGGCGCGGAGTAACGTCGTGGTTGCGGAGTAGCACCACCGTTGGACTCTCTCCCTTGGTTGACCAGAGATGCGGAGTAGCATCGTGCGGAGTAGCTTGGTCGGCCTGACGCGGGGTTGTGTCGGGTGCGGAGTAGCGCCAAGTGAGGGGGAGTTTCAGCACACACACATGTGAAAGGGGGAGATTGTTGAGGTATCGATCTCAGTTCCATCGACAAGCTTCCACACATAATTGACTATAATAATCACACAAATTAACAAACTAACACTAAATTCAAACTTCAATTTCACACAAAAACGCAAAACAAATTCTCAAATTATGGAATTGGAAGATAGTATAGATAAGATATACCAGTAACTTCGTCGCCAAAATGTAACCACAATTAATGAAATCAAATTTCACACAAAAATACTTGAATTCAGAAAATATAGATTCGTGCACGAATTCTCAAATTATGGAATTGGAAGATAGTATAGATAAGATATAGATTCGTGCACGAATTTTATTTTTCGGCTCTTATTTCACGATTACTCCGTACAATTCATGAAGTAATCTAGTACTGATTATAAATTGTAACATCCACTAGATGCTACAGACCAACATTGTACAAATCAGAACATAATGTTAACATAACACAATTTGATATTTCATTTATTTTCTGTTCATACATAAAGAATAACTCATTCGCCTAAAATAACCGAGTCCGAGCGTTCTAAATCATCATCCTTTAAGGAATGAAAGGAATCATGATCATCAGACTCATCATCGATATACAACATGAAATTCGAAAATTGTACATTCTAGCAAGAGAAAACTAAGCAGATCTTGAACTGAGATAAGATGTATCATTAGTGGATGAATTTGAAAGGCAACTTGAAGCTAAGATGAATCAGTTGCAGATAGAAAATTTGTGATTGAAAAACACATTCGAGTCGAAGAATTACGAAATCAAAGCATAAAAAAACTAATTTACACAATAATTCATAAAATTACCTGAATTCGAGTCGCTAGAAGATGCGGACTTAAAAACTTGTGCAACATCGCCATTAATATGATAAGAAGAAGAAGCATAAGAAAGAAGCAACGCTTCGAGGTGGTAAATCAGATCAGCGAGTTTGTGTGTCTATTGAAATCACTCAGAATCAAGTTGGGAGACTCGGTGAGTTGACTCGAAGAGGTTGAGGTCGAGTTTAGGAGAGAATTTGGAGTTGAGGAAGTATAAGTTTATCATTAATCATTAGTTAACAGCAAAGTAAAAATCAATGGAAACATATATACACAAGAAAAACCACATAAAAATACCGAACAAAGCAAAAATAGAGATACTGAAGAGAAAAATCGAAGATTAAATATTAAATAAAAGTATAAAAGAAGAGAATAAGAGGAGAAAGAAGTCAATAAAATACCTTAAATTGCAGAAAATATGATGACTTGTGATGAGAAAACAGATGAAAATGTAGTGTAATATCAGAGTAACAAATGAGAGAGAAGTGAGAAAAATTAGTAGGATTCGATCGCGAAGAGAGAGAAATAAAATAAAGAAAATGACAAGAAAAAGAAGGAAAACTCATTTATATATGATCCGTGAGATTAAATCAAGGCCACATATCTCTAATATAATCTAGTGGCTGAGATTTCAAAGCTCAAAACTCACAACTCACCGTAAGAAACAAAACTCACAAGATCCTATCTCTCTATATATATATATATATATATATATATATATATATATATATATATATATATATATATGTGGGTTAACTCTTATTTATAATCATATAATCACCCCACCTTGTACTATTTTTTCGATGTGGGACAATGCTACTATTTATAAGTAATATATTCACCAAACTTGGATTATTTTTCTGATGTGGGACACCTCTACTATTTATACGTAGTATATCATCAAACCTGCATTGTTTTTCAACGTGGGACAAATAACATACTCAGAATTACACCATCTTTTTTGTACATAGTTCGACACTCAACCAGATCCCGAATACCGAATACGGACAATTGATACTCATTATATCTAATAGTTATATTTAAATTTAATAATATGATCAAGTACTCTACATTAATATTTTTCGTTGTTTTTCTTCATTTTTTTTTTATCATAATTGAGATACAGAAATTTTCCGTGGTACCCCTTAATTTTGTCAGGAATCTGCCTATGGTATCCTTGAGGTTGCAATTTTTTTTTGCCCATGGTACCCCCTAAAGTAAAGGCTGTTAAATGGACGTTAAGTTTGATGGCGTGACAATAAAATAACAATTAAAAAATAATACCCCCTTTCTTGTTTTATTGTAACGGATATCTCTCTCTTTTACATGAAAATTTAATTAACTATATCATTATAATATTGGAAATTTCTCACGGTAACCTTAAACTTTGATAGATTACACATGGTACCCCTAATTTTAAGGTTCTACAAATGGTACCCATGTGTCCACCTTTTTCTTTCCCAGAATACCATTTGACAACTTCCGTCATAACGTCATTACTCCTATGATTTTTGACGCCTTTTTCTTTAGTTATCTATTACACAAACACTTCATCATCTAATTCTTAAATCCATATTTTATTTAATAAACTAACATTTAATACCTAAATAACAAAACACAGATAGCATGGCATGCTCAATTACTCATCTAGTTACTCATAGGAGTAACGGCGTTATGTACAAACTTAAAATTAGGGGTATTATGTGTAATCTAACAAAATTCGAGGGTACCATGAAAAATTTCCGTTATAATATTGACCATTTTATCGATCTTTCTCACACCTAAAAAATGTTACAACTTTAAAAATTTAACATTTAATTCAAGATTATGTTTAAAATCTCTTATATAATAAGTATACTTTGAAAGATTCAATATATTTGGGGTGATACCTAAGTTCCAAGGATAAATCCTATTTATAATCATGGGATCACCCTACCTTATGATAATCTTATGATGTGGGACAATTCAACTATTTATACGTAGTATATATTTATCACACCTACATTATTTTTCAATGTGAGACGAATAACATATTTCAAAGTACACCATATTTTTTGAACCTAATTCGATATCCAACTTGATTTAATAATAAGCAAATACTATATTATCTATTAATATTCATACGTTTGTTTTTTTTTATTTTTTTATCATAATTAAAATATGTGTAAATGATGTGAACCTACACTCTAATGATAGAATTTTTTTAACACAATTCTAATTATATTATTTAAACGTAGTATATATTTATCACACCTACATTATTTTTCAATGTGGTACATATAAAATAATGATATAAACGTTTAAGAGCTCTTCAAGATACTTAAGAGACTCAAAAGATTTTGGGTTGATGTCTAAGTTCCAAGTATGCCTCCTATTTATAATTATAGAATCACCCACCTTATACTAATCTTTTGATATGAGACAATTCTACTATTTATATGCAGTATGTTCACTACACCTACTTATTTTCTAATGTGGGACAAAACATACTAAAAAGTACACAATTTTACATATTAAGAAGTACACCATCTTTAATATGTGCAAATAATATGAAATTTATACTCTAATGATAGCATTTTTTTACCACAAAGCTAATTATATTATTTTCATAATTTTTTTAACAATATTTTTTTGACAAATGAAATGTAAAAGTTTGATATAAAAATTGGAAATATCACTTGAATATAATTTAAGAAATATACATATTATAATAATTAAAAGATTCTCCACTTTATTTTTTACATCAAAAATTATACTTTCCTAAATTTATTTTTGATGATGTGGACGCTCTCAGATCGCTCGAAAAAACTCTTTTTTATATATATACTAGATTTAATGCACGTGCGATGCACGGGCCGCTTGGTAGAGTTTTTTTGTCAACCCTCAGAATACTTTATTTAAGCCTTGTTCTCTTCGGTTGAAAAGACCTGAACTGAACTTCACCTAACTTAAAGGAGGTTAACTAAACTGAACTGAATGGAGCTGAACTGGAAGGAAGACTGTAAGAGTTAAGGCTCTATTCTTTTCGGTTGAAAAGATCGAAATAAAACTGAATTGAACTTAAAGAGGCTGAATTGAATGGAACTAAATGAAACTGTACTGAAGTAAGGTCGTGATCTTTTTGGCTGAAAAGAGCCGAAATGAACTGAATGGAGCTGAAAACTAAACTAAACTGAATGGCGGTGAACTGGAATGATCTGAAGTAAGAGTTAATTTGTGAAGATATTAAATACCCGTACAACCGGCATGTTCGGCGCTTGGGCTTATTTATAGTGTTTTATTGTATATAATGTGGTCATTACTTACAAAATGTTATTCAACTATTCTTTTTTTGTTTTCCGTGTATAAAACATGGAGTTTAATCTATTAAAGAAGCAGTAATAATCAATTTTGTATAAGAATATTAGTGTATAGTATTAAGTCATTTAATTTTTCACCTATAAATATTATAGGTCTTTGTAGCTTTGGTTTCGATATAAATATGTAAAGGTCAAATAATTAAGCCATATGTATTTTAGTACTTTTTTGGGTTATAAGGAGGGTTTAAACTTCCAAAAGATAAGTGCATGCCATATGTATTACGGAGTATTCATATATACACACTACTATCTTGCTTAGTTGCTCTTTGCAGCCTTGCAGGCTCATCTTCCAGCCGGTTGATCAATTGAAAATGTAATTCTATATTTTGTAAGATCAACTATATGTTTTTAACAAACAATGATAATGTTTTGAAAATCGAACAGATTAGATAGGAATTATTTTAGCTAAAGAACTTCATTAGTAATTCACTTGATACAGGAATCAGTCTTAATTAATTATTCGTCCAATCGAAAATGATAGTAACGGAGTATTAGGATTATGATTGGTTTTTAGTGTCCTATTTCCAAAATTCAGTTGCTCTGTAAATAGATCCATGCAAAGCCGGGGGCTTCTTTGTTTTAATTAATTTTTAATAGGGCGAGACTTTACGTTGTAAAATTGATGCAAATACTCGTAGAGAACAATGTAAAGAGTGAAGTCCATAACCAAAGAAGCACCACAAGCTCTCAATATCCAAGTTCATGCGGTTGAATTTCAACTGGTATTTATTTTCGAAATATCACTTACAATTATAGTCCCTCACATCAGTTGATTATGCTATTAATCTTTGGTGAGGTGTATTTTTATAAAATGTAAACAACTACGATGTATTCCGTAACTAAATGCGAGGGAGTATTAATCTACCATTAATAAATGCCCAGAATAAATTCAAGAAAATGAAAACAAACTCAAAACTCAAAAGTGAAAGTAATTTCTGGCGTATTTGCATCCATTTATAGTAATTCGTAAGCTCGTTCGTGGTAGTCTTGTTCTTCTTTCAAATTCATTGCCATTTATTATTATGGCTAATTTTAATCTTCCTGATTAACCGATTTTATTTGGGGTTGAAATTTCTTTGAACCGGATTACTTAAAGAGATTTTTGTGTAGCATTGGTGAACCGGCTCATTCAAACAAATAAATTGGTTTAGTGCTTATTTTGACAACCTTTTAATTAAAGGAAAATTGTCAATTTGATAAATAACATAGTTATATAGTTATTTTGGTAAATAGTTTTAATGAAATTGTTAGTTTGGTAAAAGACTCACTATCTGTAACACCCCCATACTCCAAGTGCCTTACCAGGACCACTCAGGTATGAAAACATTACCATCTCGGTTACCCGAGGCAATGATAATCAAATAAACAATGAAGAAACAACGTTTAAATATAAATACTTAGCGAAGAGTTACAATTCTCAAAACCAAACCAAAAGTGTAATACATGTTCTCAAACCGATTTATTCTAACCGAAATGTAGATAAACTAATAAGCTACGAATGAAGACTCCTATCATCATGTCGTGACAATCCCAAAGAATCCCAGTACTCATCTCATACCGCTCAATATCTGCTCACCATCCCCGAATGGATCACCGCAGGTTTACAAAACAACAACCGGGTCGATACTAATCACACAACTCAATATATATATATATATACAATAAGATAAACAGATGCGACTTAACCGTCACACATACACAACCAACCAATTCCAATCATCTCAATCACTTGACCGTCCACTGGACCCCCACCCGATGGGGGACCGCAGTACCCACCAAATCCCCGCTCCACATAGTGAGCGATAACCCTGTCCATTAATGTGCACATCCCTTCTGTGGCGGGTTCCACAGAAGGCGAAACTAGGGCGTGAAGCCACTCCCGCAAGTGACCCCACTCAGCCGAGGACACGCCTCGAGAACCACAAACAGCAGTCACAATCACAATCACAATCACAATCACAATCACAATCACAATCACAACCGTCACAATATAATTACTATATCAAACAACCAATCTCAACACATCAACAATCATCCCATTATGGGACTAATACTGAGTAGAAATCCTACCGGAAAGCACACTTTGTCGACGGTCTCTCTACTGCTGTATCAAAAAGCTTCCTCTATGAACCCTCCTCCTATCATACGACATATAAATGCTACCAAGTCACATACTACTCAAAAACCCCCAAATCCCTATATTAGGGTTTAACCAAAGTAAAGGAAAGACAATAAAAAGAGTACATAGATCTTACCCTCGACGCAAGGAACTCAACGGTATAACCAACGATGAGAACTGATCTCCCAAACTCCAGGAATTGCTAACAATGCGATTAAGATGGTGAACTTGCTTGCTTTCTCTCTTAAACAGTAAATTAGGTTTTGCAAAAGTGATTTAGAAACAATGACGGAAGGTTATATATCTTAATCGCATAATTAACAAAACCCGAGAAAACTTCCCGTAAAACCGGCTACTCGATCGAGTATCCAAGGTACTCGATCGAGTACCCCCTTACTCGATCGAGTACCTCAGCTACTCGATCGAGTACCCAACAGGTCAGAAACTTTTCTAAAACGCAACTTACCCTTACTCGACAGAGTAAGGCCTACTCGATAGAGTACCCAAAGACTCATAAATACGGAGTATTACAGTCTTCCCTCCTTAAAAAAACTTCGTCCCCGAAGTTCAAACCACTACTAACAAAGGTACTCCCATAACACTCCCGACTCAACAATCGAAACAAAATTCAACATAAAACATGTTACTAACCCAACTCATCCCGACAAACATACCGACACAACATACAAAAGGGGTATAAAAACTCTTAAAAACTGCTCGCGATCATCTCCTACCCCCTAAAAGAAACATGGTTACGTCCCGGTAACCATACATACCTGATCAAAAAGGAAAGGGTAACGCTCTTTCATAGCTTCCTCTGGCTCCCATGTAGCTTCCTCGGTCTCGTGGTTAGACCAAAGGATCTTAAGCAAAACTGTCTCACCACTCCTAGTTTTTCTAACCTTTCGGTCAAGAATCTGTTTAGGCACCTCATGATATGATAAGGAATCATCTAGCTCTAAGCTCTCTGCCTCTAACACATGTTACGGGTCACTCACATACTTCCGCAGCTGCGATACATGAAACACATTATGCACTCTCTCTAATGCAGCTGGTAAAGCCAGATGATATGCAACTTCCCCAACTCGCTCTAAGATCTCATAAGGCCCTATAAACTTCTGACTTAACTTGCCTTTCTTCCCAAATCTCATAACCCCACGCATAGGAGACACTTTCAAAAGAACCTTGTCCCCAACTTGGAACTCTATGTCTCGGCGATGTAGATCTGCATAACTCTTTTGCCTATCCTGAGCTGCTCTCATCCGTTCCCTGATCATCTTAATCTGTTCCACCATCTCATGCACCATCTCTGGTCCTAAAACCACTGCCTCAGCACTATCGTCCCAACAGATTGGACTCCTACATCTCCTCCCATACAAAGCCTCAAACGGTGCCATACCAATACTAGTGTGATAGCTGTTATTGTAAGAAAATTCTATCAAGTCCAACCTCTGTTCCCAGCTACCACCAAAATCCATCACACAAGCTCGCAACATATCCTCAAGAGTCTTAATTGTTCTCTCAGTCTGCCCGTCTGTCGCAGGATGAAATGCTGTACTCATCTTCAAAGTTGTTCCCAACGATTCCTGCAACTCTTTCCAAAACCTTGATATAAATCTCACATCTCTGTCAGACACTATGTCCTTAGGGACTTCATGTAACTTAAGCACGTTCTTTCGATAGGCCATAGCCAATTGTGCCTTAGTCCATGTATCTTTCATTGGTACAAAGTGAGCTGACTTGGTCAGTCGATCCACTATTACCCAAATCATGTTGTTACCTTGTTGACTCTTTGGCAAACCCACAATGAAATCCATGGAAATGGATTCCCACTTCCACTCAGGTACCTCTAAAGATTGAATCTTACCTTGTGGTCGTCGCTGTTCCCCTTTAACTCTCTGGCATGTCAAACAACGGGACACAAACTCAGCTGTCTCTCTCTTCATCCCAGGCCACCAAAACGTTTTCTTCAAATCCTTGTATAGCTTGTCACCACCCGGATGTACTGAATATGGTGTACAATGTGCCTCTGTCATGATAGTTTTTTTCAACTCCTCATCATTAGGGACACACCACCTACCATCGAACCTCAAACTACCATCTGTATGAATAGAAAATCGGGACACTGTCCCCTTCTCTACTCCAACTCTCCACTCAACTATCTTTGGATCCAAAGCCTGCTTACCTCGAATGTCATCATAAAACTCAAGCTGTACTGTCATATCACCCATGGCATCACCTTTCTGCATCATATGTATCCCAAACCGTGCTACCTCATCTCTCAGCCTCATCAAAGATAGAGCTGTACACAGAGAATGTACACTCTTCCTACTCAAAGCGTCAGCAACAACATTGGCCTTCCCTTCATGGTAGATGATTTCCATGTCATAATCGCCAATCAGCTCCCTTCACCTCCTCTGTCTCATGTTCAACTCCTTTTGAGTGAAGATGTACTTGAGACTCTTGTGATCAAAAAATACCTTAAAGATTGCTCCATAAAGGTAATGTCTCCAAATCTTGAGAGCAAACACCACCGCACCCAACTCCAGATCATGAGTAGGGTAGTTCTCCTCATAAGGCTTCAATTGCCTAGAAGCATAGGCAATCACTTTACCATTTTGCATCAACACACATCCTAACCCATTCTTCGAGGCATCTGTATAAACCTCAAAGTTCTCGCTCCCTTCAGGCAATGCTAAGACAGGAGCTGTGGTCAAACGCTCCTTTAATGTTTGGAACGCCGTCTCACAACTCTCATCCCAACGAAACCTGTTCTCTTTTCTCATCAACGCTGTCATAGGTCTAGCTATCTTGGAGAAATCTTTCACGAACCGTCTGTAGTATCCAGCTAAACCCAGAAAACTCCTGATCTCAGCAACATTCTTTGGTGCTTCCCACTTTGTCACTGCCTCAATCTTCGCCGGATCCACCGCCACTCCCTCCTTAGAGATCACATGCCCCAGAAAAGCAACTTTCTCTAACCAGAACTCACACTTGGACAGCTTAGCATACAACTCATGCTCCCTCAACGTTTGCAACACGATCCTCAGATGCTCCTCATGCTCCTCTTTAGTCTAAGAATAGACTAAGATATCATCGATAAATACCACTACAAACTGGTCCAAGAACTGTCTGAAGATTCTATTCATCAAATCCATAAACACTGCCGGTGCATTAGACAACCCAAACGGCATCACCACATACTCATAATGGCCATACCTCGACGTGAAAGCTGTCTTTGGTATGTCCACCTCTCTAATCTTCACCTGATGGTACCCCGACCTCAAATCAATCTTGGAAAAGACCGATGCACCACTCAACTGATCAAACAGGTCATCTATCCTTGGCAAAGGATACTTGTTCTTCACCGTCACTCGGTTCGGCTCACCTCCCCGTAATCTATGCACAACCTCAAACTCCCATCTTTCTTCTTCACGAAAAGAACTGGTGCTCCCCACGGCGATACACTTGGTCTAATGTATCCCTTCTCTATCAAATCATCCAACTGCTTCCTAAGCTCCTCCATCTCCTTAGGACCCATACGATACGGTGCCTTAGAGATTGGCCCCGTCCCTGGTTTCAACTCAACGGTGAAATCTATCTCCCTCTTCGGTGGCAACCCCAGAATCTCATCAGGAAAAACGTCGGCAAACTCTCCCACTACTGGTATCTCATCAACTGTCGGACTCTCTATCCGGTCATCTCTCACATGGCACAAGATCAAAGGACATCCCTTCCTCAGATAAGACTTCAAGGTGACAGCTGCAATCAACTTAACTTTGGGTTTGACTAGAAACCCACGATAAGACACACTAACACCCTTAGGACCTTTTAAAGACACTTTCTTTTGATGACAGTCTATCTTAGCTTTATACTTTCCTAACCAATCCATCCCGACTATCATCTTAAAACCGTCAAAAGGAAACTCTAGCAAGTCTACAGGTAGATCAACTTGCCCAACTATCATAGATACATCCCTAAACAACCTCCCACATGATACAGACTCACCCGAAGGTATAAAAACTTGCTCACTAACAGACTCATATACCCTCAAACCCAACCGTTTAACATGACTTGAAGATACAAACGACTGAGAAGCCCCCGAATCAAACAAAACAAAGGTAAGAATACCATTAACAAGGAAAGTACCGGTGATAACGTGCGCATCCTCCTCAACTGCTTTCTTCTCCATCATGAATAACTTTCCACTGGTCTTCTGTCCACCTCCCCGGACAAGATTAGTGAAGTGGTCGGCTTAGCACCCGACCCTTGATTGTTGTTGTTCGTTGGTGGTTTCTGATAAGAATTACCGCCGTTGCGGTTGCCTCCACTCTGGTAACTTTGACTTCCCTGGTTTGGCCATGACCCACCGGTCTGCATTGCTCGCATAGCTCACACCGGTCTCTCGGAAAGATCCCGGTGCACTTGTGCACTCATGCCTCTTGTGGCCTACACCACCACAACTATAGCATGTCACTCCCCAACTACCACTAACACTTCCACGGCCGTGCCCAAAGGAAGCCCCAAAGATCGAACCCGACCCAAGAAAACCCCTTAGGCGATTGTGGTTGCCTTTCTTGTGATTAGATTGGCCACCACCCTCGCTCTCGACTTCCTCTTCTCACCACCCGACCTCTCCCGAGCCATCTCCACCAACCTATCGCTCTCCCGACCCTCTCATAAGCTTCCTTAACATCGCAAGGATTCCCACGGGTAACTTATCCATAATCTTGGTGGTCAACCCCTCTCAAACCTCAACGCCGATTCTCCTCACTCAAACCCATATCCTCGGATACCTAGACTTCTCATTGAACTCGCCTATAGTACTCGACCACGGACATCTCGGCGGTCATCTTAAAACTGACAAACTCTTCCCTCAACTTACTCCTCACATGCTCCGGTTTAACTCCTTTCTCACAACCCTACGAAACTCCTCCCAAGGTATAGCAGGTAAACCTTGGTTTGTATATATCTCCTTAGCACTCACTTTCACCGTATCCCACCACTTACCACCGCCTCCCTCGGATAGAACGCAGCTTGTTCCACTCTCATCTCGTCGGACAAAGAACCAAATCTAATATGTTCTCCATCTCTCTAAGCCAACTATCAAGAAGGTTAGGCTCCCCAACTCCCTTGTACTCTTTCGGGTTAAACCTCGCTATATAGAGGCTGATTTTAGAATGATCAACCTCCTTCTCCTTATCTTTATCCTTATCCTTCCCCACAGTCTTTAAAGCCTCAGTAAGAGCATCTTGGTGCTCCAACATCTTAACGATATCATCCATATTCATGGTCTCAGCTCTGGCATAGTAAGCGTTTTTCTTGGGCGGCATCTTGAAACTATATAAGAAAGGGTAGACATAAACACACGTACTAAACCTCAAAACACGAAAACACGCTGTCCAGAACCCACTCGATCGAGTGCCCAAACATACTCGATCGAGAAACGGGCTACTCGATCGAGTGCCCCAACATCAGACCCCAAACAGACCTTCTGATCTCTAACATACTCGACCGAGATCGAGTGACCCCCTACTCGATCGAGTGCCCCAGGTACTCGATCGAGTGCCCAAAAACACGATTCTGGACTCGAAATCATCAAAAACCCACCCGATCAAGTCAGTCCCACTCGATTGAGTCATGCTAACTCAGAAACGCTACCCGCATGCTATGTCATATACTAACATGCTAAAACTTCATAAAACCACATATTATATCATAACTAAACGTATAATACTACGCATCTTTTCATACGATCTACGAGATCATTATATCATGTTATTAAACGCCACCTTGTAAACATCCAACATGTTATCATTCCCACAACAAGTTTCCATATATCATCAACCTTTCTTTCACATTCTCAAATTTCTACTTCAAACATCCAACAATTACACACACTTCATCACATTCACACACAAGTTAACCAAACAACACATATGACCTTGACATACACCCCCCATGTGACCGGTTCAAAATTGTAGGGCGATTTCGCGGCTTCAGGACGTCTCCCAAGCCTTTGCATTAGCTCCTACAACCTTTACCCCGGGTTCATTTTAATTGACTCCCTATATTCATTAGGTTCTTTGGTTACAGGTTTCAGGAACCTGGCTCTGATACCATTTGTAACACCCCCATACTCCAAGTGCCTTACCAGGACCACTCAGGTATGAAGATATTACCATCTCGGTTACCCGAGGCAATGATAATCAAATAAACAATGAAGAAACAACGTTTAAATATAAATACTTAGCGAAGAGTTACAATTCTCAAAACCAAACCAAAAGTGTAATACATGTTCTCAAACTGACTGTTCTAACTGAAATGTAGATAAACTAATAAGCTACAGATGAAGACTCCTATCATCATGTCGTGGCAATCCCAGCTATCCCAAGATTTCTCATCTCATACCTGCTCAATATCTGCTCACCATCCCCGAATGGATCACCGCAGTTTACAAAACAACAACCGGGTCGTCACTAATCACACAACTCAATATATATATATATATACAATAAGATAAACAGATGACTTAATCACATCACGGATACACAACCAACCAATTCCAATCATCTCAATCACCGATCCCTTTCCACCGGACCCGCTACGCGGGGGGACCGCACTGTACCCACCAAATCCCCGCTCCACATAGTGAGCGATAACCCTGTCCATTAATGTGCACATCCCTTCTGTGGCGGGTTCCACAGAAGGCGAAACTAGGGCGTGAAGCCACTCCTGCAAGTGACCCCACTCAGCCGAGGACACGCCTCGAGAACCACAAACAGCAGTCACAATCACAATCACAATCACAACCGTCACAATATAATTACTATATCAAACAACCAATCTCAACACATCAACAATCATCCCATTATGGGACTAATACTGAGTAGGAAATCCTACCTGGAAAGCACACTGTCAGACGGTCTCTACTGCGGTATCAAAAAGCTTCCTCTATGAACCCTCCTCCTATCATACGACATATAAATGCTACCAAGTCACATACTACTCAAAAACCCCCAAATCCCTATATTAGGGTTTAACCAAATTAAAGGAAAGACAATAAAAAGGGTACATAGATCTTACCCTCGACGCAAGGAACTCAACGGTATAACCAACGATGAGAACTGATCTCCCAAACTCCAGGAATTGCTAACAATGCGATTAAGATGGTGAACTTGCTTGCTTTCTCTCTTAAACAGTAAATTAGGTTTTGCAAAAGTGATTTAGAAACAATGACGGAAGGTTATATATCTTAATCGCATCATTAACAAAACCCGAGAAAACTTCCCGTAAAACCGGCTACTAGATCGAGTATCCAAGGTACTCGATCGAGTACCCCCTTACTCGATCGAGTACCCCAGCTACTCGATCGAGTACCCAACAGGTCAGAAACTTTTCTAGAACGCAATTTACCCTTACTCGACAGAGTAAGGCCTACTCGATAGAGTACCCAAAGACTCATAAATACGGAGTATTACACTATCCAATATTATTTTAGTGAGTTTTATTATTTCAAACACGAAAATAAAATAGTACCACCTGATAATAATCAAATTCATTATCCCGGGTACGCTCTGTCAAAATCTTGCCATAGAGGAGGGGTACGCTGTGGCAAAATCTTGCCATAGAGGATAAAAAGGAGTAGATCCGTATTCTTATATAATTTTACTCAATATTATACATGCATGCTTATTATATTTGTTGAATTTGTATGATTCAGAATTAAAAAAAAAAAGCTATTATGTGGTTGAGTAAAGAAAACCTGTCAAAAATATACGTCTCTACCATACCTTTAAGAATAAATGATTCGAGCTTTCATCCATAAATTCAACCATCTCACGCGCTTAATTTAAGTCGTACCTTAAATTTTAATCCAAATTATTAATACAAAAGATAATAATTTCTATAGTACTCCGTATTAATGATAACAAAACTTTTTGTTATTTGTAAAAGCATAAAAAGAGATGCAATAAAGTATATTCATGTAACTTGTCAGGTGCTTCTATACAAAAATTAATACACATATATAAGACGAAAAAAAAAGAGTCGGCTTGCAATCAATCAAGCCTCAAGAATGAAGAATAAATCATAATATTTGACTTTTGCGTATGGTGCATATATATAGTCTTTTCTATGCTTCTACAAAGTTCGAGATCGACTTGAACTCTTATAGATATTTAGTTATGTTAGAATTTCGTAAGGCAGGTGATTAATATCGGTGTCCATTATCAAGTTGGAGACTATGATATCACTCGAAAAAAGCTTCTTTTAATAATACAGATAGATATAGATTTCTAAATTAATATCAAATATAGAAGGGTATCAAATATAGTGGGTTATATAGAAGGGGAATAAGCTAAAATCAATGATAAGCTCGAAAAATATTGGGAATCACGTTAGCATATAAAACTTTTGATTCAAAATCACTCGAAAATGGGTAACGTATGTTTGAGAAAGAATTGAGATGGAAGTATAGAAATTAGAATTGAGAAATTAGAAATTGACATGAGGTACAAGTCACAGAGAACCGAGTTGAAAGCTTCGTCTAGCTTGCTAACGCCATACCTAACCAAAAAAATACGAAGACAGGGATTAGGGAGATGTTATCTGGGGAGAATATCTACTTATCAAAATCAATCAATCAAACATAAGATAAAGTTGGTAATTTTAACCCAGCAACTCTGATGGCCTGCCTAATCATGCCATCAGAGTCCAACATACATTTGCTTCACTAGAGTATTAGAGTGATGAGCATAACTGTCGAACACCTATTAGTAAGCATAACTGAACGTCACATAATATTTAGATCAGGCAAGGCGCAAAAACCGTTGTGCCTTTGTTACAGACTGCAGGAAAAGGTCCATACATCAAATCGAGTTATATAAATGAACGCTGAAAACCCACATTTAAAATGCAGAAGAAAACATAATAGCTTGCCAAATAGCTATTTAAACGGACTTTACACTGCGTCGCTGCCTTGGTCTTTTGCTTCCACTATAATTCATGGGTACAGTGCACGCAGAAGAGTACTGCAGACAGCTGCATAAGCGTTGTTGTTATGAGCCTTTGCAAGGTCCTGGGCAGCGATCCTCATTGCATAGGGAACCTGTAAGTAGGTCACCTCGCGACGTAAATAGCCCACTTTGGAGAGTGCCCAACATTTGCTGCACTACACTGCGTTCCCTGGCCCACTTTGGAGTGTCAAGTATACCTTGGTACAGTTCCGCTCGTATGCTTGCCTGGTTGTTTCGGAAAAATTCCATTCGAGTAGTGGCTGCGTTAGTATTGTATATTCTGTACTGCGCGATATTGGGGCGTTTGGATTGCCTGTTGTTTGGGAACTGGTGTAGAGACTAATTAGCAATACAGTAGGCCTTCATAAATATTAGCTGTTTACACCCATGTACAGGGTCAAATGGAAAGACAAGAACAATAACAACAGTAGTATGCAGCAAAGGGTTTGCTCCCTATCTATGATGGAAGCTCAAGAAGCTACTCTTTTCATGGTTCAAAGGGTGAAAGCGTCACTATCTTTCACAGAATTAACGACGCTGATATAGTGTGTTTAATAGGTGTTAAAGAGGGCGATATAGGTGAGTTTGAAGTGTTAAATTGTTGGAATTGGATCGCTAATTATCTTTGTGTTGTGATGTTGGAGGATTGTCTTGGGTTGGATAAAAGACGGGTTTAGTGCGTGATTTCATGGACCATATGGAGTGTTGGAGTTTGATGTTTTGAACAAGAGAAATTAAGATGAAGCTTGTGTGATTATAGCCCGAAGAAGAAGCCCAAGAAGCGTGTATGGAGGATTGGGCGAGCGTTGGGCGAGCCATGGGAGAGCGTGCAATTATCAGATTCACGGAAGCATGGCGGGCGAGTAGCCCACCTCTTGGGCGAGCCGCCTGACACTAGGCTAGCCGCCCAGTACTGAAGACGGACGGATCTTTAATCTCGTGTTTTGTTATTTGTTGGAATAAAAGGACTTATTTATTTTACTTAGTTTTCCTATCTTGGATTTTAGCTATTATCATTAGAACAAGAACCCTAATTAATTTTTTTAGCAAGAAAGACATGAGCAACTAATCTTTCCATCTCGGATTAAGATTTGAAGCATCTGATTTATTCAAATTGTGAGACTATTATTCATCTTCCTTTTATCTCTTGAGTAATGTGAATTCTTTGTTTTAATTTTATGGTTGTTGAATGTTTAGATTAAAGTAGCTAATTAATCTTCGCAATTATCAATCTATTGTTATTCTAGTGAATGAATCCGTAATTGTTCAACCTCGCTAGATAAAGTAACAATCTTTACCCTTTTTATTGGATGCGTTTCATCATATTTAGGTTAAAGAAAGAATTAACTTGTGATTCGAACTAATAATCGCGTGTTTTATTGGTCGTCACTTTTATCGTTCCTTATTCGTTCATGCTGTTATTGAATTAAATTTAATCGCGTGTATTAGATTGTTTGATAATTAGGTTATTTGATTATCGCGTTTCGAGTCAAATAATATTACAAAGGAATTGGGAAATTGTTCCCATGATAGTTTGCTCAAGAGTCAATTGGAAGTTGTTAGTCTATGATCAATTTGATAATCAGCTTGTGGAAATTCTTACCCCGAGACCATTTAAACCATTTGAATTCATATTTATTATTCTTCATTCAACTGCTTATTTAATCTCTTGTTTAGTTACTCAGTCGTTTAAAATCCCCCCATTTTGGTTACCTGTTTTCTATACTTTAATTCACATAAATTACATCGCCTTCTCTGTGGATCGATCCTTATTACCATATACTATCATTTGGTTAGAGGTACTAAGTGTTATAAATACTATCTTTGGGAGCATACGACTTCGGCTCACCAAATTTTGGCGCCGTTGCCGGGGAGGGCAATAGGTAATTTTTGTGTTTCTTTAGTATAGACTTTTATTTTATTGTTTTAGTTTATGCCTAATACTCGTTCTTCTGACCAACCACTCGAGCTTTACGACTCAGAGATTGAACGCATATTTTTCAGGTTAAGGCAAATTGGAGAAGGTTCATTAGTTGTTTTTGAGCACCCAGATTCCGAGAAGGATATACACTCTGATTCAGATACTGCAGAAATTCCTGTCACTACTGAGAATATGGCTAGGGAGACTCGAACATTAAGAGAGCTCACAGATCCAAATCTTAACGTTCAACCATTGTGCATCACTTTCCTAGCATTGGATGATGGGGGTTACTTTTGAATTGAAATCTGGTTTGATACATCAATTACCAAGTTTCAGTGGGATGAGCATTAAGGATCCAAATAAGCATCTTTCAGACTTTCATATTGTGTGCACTGGTATGAAGCCACCTGCTATTACTGACGAGCAGTTGAAATTGAGAGCATTTCCTTTCACCTTGAAGGACAATGCAAGAGACTAGTTAAACTATCTACCACCGGGAAGTATCACTACTTGGGTAGGTATGAAGAAGGCATTCTTGGAGAAATATTTTCCTCCTTCTCGATTATCTCAACTGAAAAGAGCCATTAGTAATGTTGAACAGCAAGACGGGGAAACTATGTATGAGTACCTTGAGAAAGTTAAGAAGCTCTGTGCTAGTTGCCCTTATCATGGCTACTCTGACTATGATCTCATTATGTATTTTTGTGGTGGACTGAACTAAGATGACCGTCGCATGATTCACTCTGCTTGTGGAGGAAATATAGCCAACAAAAATCCAGATGAGGCTTGGGAGGTTATTTCAGAGCTAGCTGAGACCTCTAGACAGTTTGAGAGGACACCATCACGAAAAGGAGTGAATGCTATGGGTGTTAGTCCTGGTTTAGAGGAAAAGGTTGATAATATTGTTTCCACTCTCCGTGACATGTTATCTGGGAGACAAATGGCTACTGTTTGTGGCATATGCGCTACTGAGGGTCACCCTAATGATTTGTGTCCTTACTTACGAGAAAGTGGCCAAGAAGAGGTGAATGGTATTTGGGAGAGTACTACAAATAACAGGAAATGGGATCCATATTCTAAGACCTATAATAAAGGATGGAAGGCTCACCCTAACTTTCGTTGGGGAAATTCGCAAGTCGGTCCATCATCTGGCCCTCCTAGAGGCTAGTTTCTCCAACGACCACAAGGACAACAATTTACTCAACAAGTGCCACAACAAGCAGCTGAACAAGCACCACCGAGCTCATCAATGTCTACGGAGGATATGATTCGTTCCATTACTCTCAGTGTTACTCAAGATAGAGCAGATAATAAGCAAAATTTTAAGAATCTTGAAAACCAGGTGAGTCAACTGGCTACTGCTGTCAATCGGTTGGAAGCTAAGCAGTCGGGTTCTCTACCATCTCAAACGGTAGAGAATCCGAGGAAGAATATGAGTGTAGTGTCTTTGAGAAATGAAAGGCAGTTGGTAGAAGTAGAGAAGCCTAAAGCTAAGTCTAAAGCAGTTGCAATCCAAGAGGAAGAGGAGATTGTGATAGAAGAGGGGAGTTCACAAGTGATTGAGGAAGATATTGTGGTGCCTAATTCGATTGCTAAGGATCCACCGATCCAGATTTATGAGCCCACACCACCTTTTTCCGAAGCATTGAAGGATACCCGCAAGAAGGAGCATGACAACGATGTTTACGAGCCCTTTCGTAAATGTGAGGTAAATATTCCCCTTCTAGAGTTACTTAAAAGTGTCTCTCGATATGCAAAGTTTTTAAAAGAACTTTGTACTATAAAGAGGAATAATAGGCTTAAGGGAGTCAAAAAGGTGAAGGTAAGTGAACATGTCTCGGCAATGTTTCAACAAAAATTGCCCACTAAGTGTGGAGACCCAGGAATATTCACAATACCTTGCACTATTGGAGACACCAAAATTTATAACGCTATGTTAGATTTAGGTGCCTCGATCAATGTAATTCCCCATTCCTTCTATCAGTCATTAAAACTCGGACCTATGAGTAAAACAAATGTTGTCATTCAATTGGCGGATCAGTCCAATGTTTATCCAAAGGGAATAGTTGAGGATGTATTAGTTATGGTTGATAAATTGATTTTCCATGCGGACTTTTATGTGCTAGATATGGAGCATGATAGACAAGCTGCCCCTATACTGTTAGGGAGACCATTTATGAAAACTGCAAAAACTAAGATTGATGTTTTTAGCGGTTCTCTTACTATGGAATTTGATGGTCAAGTGGTGGAATATAATATTTTTGATGCTATGAAATTCCCCACTGATGATCATTCTTTGTGTCTTATTGATACGTTTGAGTCATTAGTGCAGGATACCTTTGATTTTAACAATCCAGATGAGTACCAGGTTGTGATTGAGAAGGGTATAGCAGAAGATGATTTTGATGATTTATTGCCTACTAACCTGCAGGAAAGAGCTACTGAGCTGACGGGGGTGTCATTCATGCACACAGAGCCACCTCCTTTAAAACTAACTGTGCCTAGTGAAACCTTGTTACCATCTATTTTGCAGGAACCCGTTGTAGAATTAAAACCACTCCCTGATCACTTGAAGTATGTGTTTCTTGGTGAAGGAGATACATTCCCTGCAATTATCTCTAGTAAGCTCACCGGGGAACAAGAAGAGAGGTTGGTTGAGGTGTTGAAGGAGCACAAACAAGCTATAGGTTGGACTATTGCTGATATCAAAGGCATAAGTCCATCAACTTGCATGCATCGGATTCTGCTCGAGGATGTAGCAAAACCGGTAAGGCAACCGCAGCGGAGGTTGAATCCTCCTATGATGGATGTTGTGAAAAAGGAGGTATTGAAACTTCTCCAAGTAGGTATGATTTATCCTATTTCTGATAGCAAGTGGGTTAGCCCCACTCAGGTTATCCCTAAGAAAAGCGGAGTCACTGTTGTAGAGAATAAAGATGGGGATTTAGTACCAACTAGAGTCCAGAATGGGTGGAGAGTGTGTATAGATTACCGTAGGCTGAACACGGTAACTAAGAAAGACCATTTTCCCCTCCCCTTCATTGATCAGATGTTAGAGAGACTCGTTGGAAAAGCATACTACTTCTTTTTGGATGGATATTCAGGTTATTTTCAGATAGCTATTGCTCCTGAGGATCAGGAGAAGACTACTCTTACATGCCCTTTTAGTACATTCGCGCATCGCCGCATGCCATTTGGGTTATGTAATGCACCCGCAACATTTCAGCGTTGTATGATTAGTATTTTCTCTGAGTATGTGGAAAATTTCATTGAGGTATTTATGGATGATTTTACTGTGCATGGTGATTCTTTTGATGCATGTTTAAATCATTTATCACTTGTTTTGAAGCGTTGTATTGAAACTAACCCTGTGCTTAATTCTGAGAAGTGCCATTTCATGGTTGAACATGGTATAGTTTTGGGACATGTTGTGTCGGGTAAGGGGATAGAGGTAGATAAAGCTAAAATTGATACAATTAAGAGTTTACCTTATCCTACTAATGTGCGCAAAGTTTGCTCCTTTCTTGGACATGCAGGTTTTTACAGAAGGTTCATTAAGGATTTTTCCAAGATTGCACAACCATTGTGCAAATTGCTGCAAAAGGAGGTTGGCTTTGTGTTTGATGAGGCTTGTAAGACGGCATTTGATCAGCTGAAAATCCGTCTTATAAATGCTCCGATTATTCAGGCCCATGATTGGTCTCTTTTTTTTGAGATCATGTGTGATGTGAGCGATTATGCTCTTGGAGCGGTCCTGGGCCAAAATAATGGGAGAGTTTCTCATGTTATTCATTATGCATCTATGACCCTTAATGATGCACAACGCAACTACTCGGCTACTGAGAAAGAGATGTTTTTTTTGGGGAAAGTTAAGTATATTAATATCAAAGAATCAAAGTGTTAAGAGCTTTGAGGTTCCCTGATAAGATGGTGCAAATTATCATGCAATGCATTAGTACACCTTCTTATTCCATTGCTCTAAATGGAGAAGTATTTGGTTTTTTTAAGGGACAAAGGGGTCTTAGACAGGGGGATCCCCTTTCCCCTCTCATTTTCACCCTTTGTCTTGAGTATCTCAGTAGAATACTTCAAACAGTTCAGAAACATCCTAGGTTCAGATTCCACCCTTTATGTAAGAGGATTGGGCTTACTCATCTATGTTTTGCTGATGATTTGATCCTGTTTTGCAAAGGAGATCGAGCCTCAATAGAGTTAATGGTGAATGCTTTCAATTTCTTCTCCAAAGCTTCAGGATTACAGCTGAATAGAGGTAAATCCAACTTTTATTATAATGGAGTAGATGACGGTCTGGTACAAGAAGTTGAGAGAACTACGGGCATGTGTAGAGGTAAAGTTCCTTTTAGATATCTTGGGGTTAGTGTCTCCCCCAAGAGGTTATCTATCTTGGATTGCAATTGCCTTGTGGACAAAGTTGTTGACAGAATTCGTGGTCTGGGATCAAAACAGCTTTCTTATGCTGGGAGGGTGGTACTTATACAATCAGTACTTAGTACACTTCACAGCTATTGGGCACGAATCTTTATCCTGCCCAAAATGGTGATCAAGCAGATTGAAGCCATATGTAGAGATTTTCTCTGGCATGGCAAGGAGACTGGGAGTAGGCCTGCCATGGTGGCTTGGGCTAAGGTTTGCAGAGATGAGAAACATGGAGGTTTAGGTATCAAAAACCTTCATTCTTGGAATTGTGCTGCCATAGCTAAGTATGTATGGTGGATTGAGAAAAAAGAAGATCACTTGTGGGTAAAATGGGTCCATGCAATTTATATCAAGGGTGCTACATGGAAAACTTATGAACCCCCTCTTAATTCCAGCTGGGCATGGCGAAAGATCTGTCAAATTAAAACACTGATGAAGGACTGCATTTGGTCTCAGAATGTTCAGTATTCTATTAATTTTGGTTACAGATGGCTGCTGCCAGATACTGACTCTGTTGATTGGTATTCATGGCACCTGAACAGATGGGTGCTGCCTAAGCATCGTTTTATATGTTGGTTGATTGTTCAACATAGGCTTCTCACTCAGGACAGATTGATGGCTATGGGGATTGCTCAACAGAATGTCTGCTTTCTTTGTGGAATTTCGCCTGAGGATCACAAGCATCTTTTCTTTGAGTGTGTTTACAGTTCTAAATGCTGCAGGATGGTGTCTGACTGGTGTTCCGTTCAGATACCACTGGCAAACTGTATACAATGGTGGATAGGTTTGAGGTCTAGGACTCTTACTCAGAAGAAGGTAATTGGCATCATTGTCTCATCACTGATGTATCATATCTGGATGGGCCGTAACAAGAGCAGGGTGGACTTGTTTCTGTTACGTCCTGAGAAACTGGTAGAGCAGGTGAAAAGTGATGTTATCCATAGGTTAAAAAACTGTAGGATTAAGTGTCAGAATGGTCGTATACTTGCATGGTTGAATGTAATTAGGAGTCATTAAGGAACAAAGGTCATTTGGACTTTGCCTTAGAAGCTGTTTGTATGGTGATTATGATATTTTAATGATAAGACTTACATTTTCCCAAAAAAAAACAACTCAACATATATGCTATTTACATCAAACCAAAACTGAGTAAACTGAACCAAAAAATTTCTCAGGAAATCTGTTGCAGCCAGGCCCTCTCCCGTGACTGCAGATTACTAGTATTCAGTCTCTGAAAACGATGAAGCACATCCTCTATAACCTTCTGTATGACAAAGCTTGGACTTTTTACCAGACCATTTATCCTAGCATCATTCCTGACAAGCCAAATAGAGTATAAAAGATCCACATAACATGCCCCTACAAACCTCTTTTGGAACTTTGTAATGCCTCTACACTTGGAAAACCAGGTGATCATATCATTCAAGTCCATAGGGACTTGCATTTTCTGTTGAAAAAGACCCAGACACTGTCTAGTGTACTGACAATCAGAAAATAGATGCTTGTGATCCTCATTAGCCGCTGCACAAATTTCACATCCACCATCCACAATGATACCCATTCTCAACAAACGATCCTTAGTAAGCAAACGTTGATGCATGATCCCCCAGCAGATAAAAGAGGATTTAGGAATATTTAAAGTATTCCAACAAAGGAATCTCCATCTTACCTTAGGCTGGTTGCCACAAAGCCAGGAGTATCCTGCTTTCACAGTATACTCAGTAGAAGAGTTTAGCCACTGGTTATTGGTGTATGCTTGCTGAAATTTTTTCATAATATGTGTGATCTTCTTCCATGTCCAGCTACAATCAGCAGGGGGACTGTAACTAGACCATTCACAGCCTTTCATATAAACATGAGAGACCCACCTGACCCAAAGATGATCCTTTTTTTAGCAAGCCACCAAGTAGATTTACCCAACAGAGCCATGTTCCAATTCTTAGCATGTTTTAGACCTAAACCACCTTCCTCTTTGCTAAGACAACAAGTATCCCAACTTATATTTGGAGCCCTTTTATACTCATCCCCTCCACTCCATAAATAGTTCCTACAAATGGAATTAATTTTGTTTATAATACCATTTGGAATCAAAAAGATGGTTGCCCAGTAGGAGTGGAGAGTTGAGAGGACAGACTGAACTAAAATAAGCCTACCAGCATAAGAAAGGTGTCTGGATCCCCACCCTCTTATTCTGGCTACAATTCTATCCACCAATTTCATACCTTCAGCTTTAGACAATTTTTTTGCAGAAATGGGAACTCCCAGGTACTTGAAAGGCAACTGGCCTTTATGGAAGCCAGAAACTTGCAAAATATTCTCCATAGCAGAAGAGGGCATGCCATTAAAAAAGATCTCAGACTTAGCTTTATTCAAGGTCAAGCCTGAAGCATTAGAAAAAGTAGAGAAGCTCCTCAACAGCCACATGATGGAGGTCTCAGTACCCTTACAAAAAAGAAGCAAATCGTCTGCAAATAACAAATGATTTAGTCTGATGTGACCACATAAAGGGTGAAATCTGAAGCCATCTTGTAGAGCAACCACCTCTAAAATCCTGGAGAGATATTCCATGCACAAAGTGAAGAGGAGGGGGGAGAGTGGATCTCCTTGCCTCAGACCCCTTTTGCCAGGGAAAAAGCCAAATGAGCTACCATTAACAGACAAAGAATAGGTAGGAGATGTCACACAAGCCATGACAAGGTCAACAAATTTCTTTGGGAACTTTAATGCCTGAAGCATTTGCTCAAGGAAGGACCACTCAACAGAATCATAGGCTTTCCTCAGGTCTATCTTGATCATACATCTAGGTGAAGAGGATTTTCTATTATAAAGCCTCACTAAATCTTGGCAAATCAAAACATTCTCAACTATATTCCTCCCTTTCACAAATCCTCCTTGACTCTCATTAACAATATCAGGTAAAACTTTGTTGAGTCTATTACACAAGACCTTAGCAATGCTCTTATAAATAGTGTTGCAGCAAGATATAGGTCGAAATTCCAAAACTGACTTAGGATTAGAAACTTTGGGGATAAGAGTAAGGGTAGTAGTATTAATTTGCTTCAAAATTTTACCAGTTTTGAAAAAATCTTGGATTGCAGCTACAGTATCAGCTCCAACTACCTCCCATGAGTCTTTGTAGAACTGAATAGTGAAGCCATCAGGCCCAGGAGACTTCACAGAAGGAATGGAGAGAAAACTGGAATGAATCTCATCAGCAGTAACAGGAGCCAAAAGAAGATCAGCATGAGCCTCAGAAATGACAGGCCCTGTTCTAACAGTGGGAAAATGAACAGGTGTGGTACTGTGAGAGCTCCCAAGCAGCTCCTTGTAGTATGTTAAAAAAGCAGCCTCTATATCATGAGAGTTAGTATAAAGAATATCATCAATGCCCCTGATAGACATCACCCTGTTATGAATCTGCCTAGCTCTAATCTGACCATGGAAAAAGCTTGTATTCTCATCCCCCATCTTAAGCCAATCAATCTTTGCTTTCTGACTAAGATAAGAGTGCAGAACCTTACACAAATGTCGATAAGAAATAGCAGCCTCAGACTCAACTGCCATAATAACATGATCAGTAGGACAATTGTGCATTTGAATTTGCAGATCATCCAAAATAACTTTGGCCACCCCAACAGCTTTCTCCATATCAGCAAATTTGTTCCTATTAAGTAATTTCAAAGGTTTCTTCAATGCTTTAAGTTTTGTAGCCACTTGAAACATTAAAGTACCAGTCACAGGTTGATTCCAGACAGCTTGCACTACACTCTTAAATGAAGGATCCAAACTCCACATATTATAGTACCTGAATTGAGGCCTCCTTTGTTCCCTGGTATGTCTTCTGTAGCATACACAAGGGTTGTGATCAAAAAGGCCCTCAGGAAGAAAATGAGCATAAGAATTAGGGTACATGTTCATCCAGTCATCATTAACTAGGAACCTATCTATCCTAGAGAAACCCCTGGAAGCAGGATTTTGCTTGTTATTCCAGGTGAAAAATGCACCTTGACCTTTAATATCAGTAAGACCACAATAATGGACACACTCCCTAAATTCAACAATGTCATTCCAAGTTACATCTCTCCCAATCCTTTCATTATAGTGTAACACATTGTTGAAGTCACCACAAACTCCCCAAGGCCCAATATACAAGTCATGAGTATGCTTCAGCTGAGCCCATAAATCAGACCTCTGACTGTCATCATTAAAGCCATATACCACAGAGAATAAGAAAGAATCACCAGAAGAAATCTCAACTACTCTAACAGTAATAATTTGAGCATCAGTATGCAGAGTTGTAATAGAAAACACACTAGGATTCCAGATTATCCATACTCTTCCCCCAGGATGGAAATCATTATTATTAACACCTTGCCAAGTAGGAGCAACATTATTCAAAACAGAGGGAAAATCATGCCCCTTAATCTTAGTTTCTACTAATCCATAGAGACCAATATTATTCTGAAAAATGAATTTTTTAACATCCATTTGTTTATTGATCCCATTTATTCCCCTAACATTCCAACTGCCTATATTATCCATTAATTATAATCCCAGGTGGTTCCTCCAGTCCCCCTTCCATTGAAATGTCACCTGTTGTATCAGTTAGTGCTTCAGCATAAGATTTTGATGGAGATAGATGGGTCTTTTCTAACTGGTGTTCATGTCTGGAAACCTGTTGCAGCACTGAGACAGATGGGATGTTTGAAGAGTCATGATGAATTGGCCCCCCAAAAGGCACCTCTGACACTGCAGAAACCTTGCTACCAGATTGCCTAGCAGCAGGTCCTGGTGGCTTTGGTCTCCACACCTTCTGGACTGGCTTGGGTTTAGGAACCTCCACTTTCTTTTTCTTACACATTTCTGTAGTGTGTCCTATCCCTTTACATACTCCACAAATAGTAGGTTTCCATTCAAATTCAACAAGACAAGACACTTGGTTACCCTTCTCATCTAAGAAAAGCAACTTATCAGGAAATTCTTGCCCAACTTCCACTTCTACCAGGATACGAGCATAACCAAGCCTTGTCTTATCCTCAGTAGCTCCATCCCTTCTTATGAATTTTCCAATAAGACCTGTCAATTTCTCAAGACTAGTCTTCTCCCAGAATTTAAGTGGCAACCCACAAAGACGCATCCAAGTAGGAACAAATTTGACACGCTCTTTCAATAGGCTACACGACTCAGTCCAGGGCTTGACAACCAGAGGCTTGTTATCAAACATAGGGAAACCTTGTTGTAAAACTAAGTTCTGACACTCTTTCGTAGGAAATCTAACTAGAAAAACTCCATTGGGTAGAAACGATATTTTATCGAATTTGTAGACTCCCCACAACTTAGTAATGAAACCAGAAAGTAATTCCTAAGGAGGATTACCCCCAAGAACATAACAAACCACAGCAGTATCCCAAAATTTAATCTCTTCATCCACATCTTCCTGAGTAAGCTGCAACAAGGACTTAGAGGGAGAAGGAACAGAAGCCGAGACCTTAATAGGAGAAGACCGTTTACCTGAAACCTCCGTCCAACCGCCGCCATCATCCGCCTGCTCAGGAATAACAGCATCTTCAACAACTATTTCCGAGAGATTAATTTCAGGAATACCCACAACTTCACTCATAGATTTTGTCTTCTTCGCATTCTCAGATTGAGGACAAACAGTAGCTTGAGACGATTCCGCAACATCCATATCTAAGTTCAAATCAGAGCAATGAGAAAATGAAAGACGAAGTTTAGCCCTAGATCGAATTGTATGTTTTTTGTTATTATTTTGGGATTTTTTGGTGATTTTTCTTGCCATTGTGCAATCAAAACCCTAGAGAGAAGGCAGAGAAACCTCTCTCTAAAATCCCCATTTTGTGATTCAACGAGAAAGAGATGTTGGCTGTTGTGTTTGCTTTAGAAAAATTTCGTTCTTATTTGCTTGGCACTAAAGTTGTTATTTATACAGATCACGCTGCACTTCACTACTACAAATACAGGCTATAACAACGGGTAAAAACCGTTGTAAAAACAAAAAGCAGACGTTGTTATAGCGGCCGTTGTAAAAGGTATTTACAACGGCTAGGTTATTTACTTAAACCGTTGTCGAAAGTATTCACCACGGTTAAAAGCCGTTGTTGTTGCGTGTAAGCCGTTGTGGAAAGTGCTTCAAAAATTTGGTGGGAAAAATATAACAACGGTTATCATATAAATAACCGTTGTTGTAACTTTCCCACCAAAATTGTAAAGACTTTTAACAACGTGTATATGCTAAAAACCCGTTGTTGAAATTTGTAGTAACAACGGTTCTTCGTTTAAAACCTGTTGTTGAATATTATGCGCGGGTATTTGTGAAAGGTATTTACAATGGTTCTTATTTTAAAACCTGTTGTTGAATATTACGGCGGGTATTTGTGAAAGGTATTTACAACAGTTTTTGTTTTAGTAACCGTTTTTATTACCAACTCCTAATGTTTTTAAAAATTAAATTTGTTTCATGCCATTCAAAAACCTGCATATATCAAAGACCAAAGATAAATCACAAATTGGGTTCATCGAACTCAATAGATTCATTTCAACCACAATAGCAAAGATCATATATATATATATATATATATATATATATATATATATATATATATATATATATATATATATATATATATATATATATATATATATATATATATATATATATATATATATATATATATATATATATATATATACTTACAAGGAGTTAAATTTACATGAACTAATCATTCCCTAACTTCAACAAAATTTTTACTAATAAGCTGATCTAAGCTGAGTATCATGCATTTAGCCTTCAGCATTGCTATGTTCTAAGACGTATTTGCCCAACATGTCCCTTACCTCGTCTATATGTTGCGATTTGTACTGCTGAAGTTCTTGTGGTGCGCTGATTACATACTGCGGAAAAAACAAAGACAAGACATTATTGTAACAACATACATCATTCAGCATAGCAACATCATGGTATAGCAGCAAGCAAGACAACATCAGCTCTAATTTAAAAAAAGTAATAAACACATTATTAAATTACTAACCTTTTCTGGAATAAGGATATATCTTCGCATAATAATCTCGTACATGAACCGACAAACATAGTATCCACATTGTATGCTAGCCGGCTGGCGAGGGACCTATTATTACATAAAAACAAACAGACGAGAGAAGGCTCACATCAGAATCTTGAACTTTAGGTATTATATTAGTATTAAACAGAGATTTTTGCACTTAAGGTATTGTATTTGAGCACGTACCCCTGTTATCGTAATAAAAGTAGGGCCATCATCAGAATCTTTCGTGGGTTGATCCTGCTCGTTAGCTCTTTTCTTCTCAAAGGCCCTTTTTTTTAAAAAAAAAAAAAGGAGGCAGAAACTCATTTTTTTAGCGGCAAAATTGAGCTTTTTGCTATAAATAAAAATTGAAAATGTTATTATAAATAAATCAGTATTATAAACTTACTTAATAATCAAGCGCTTAAAAGTCTCGCTTGGTGGATTATGTATAGAGTCCAACCAAAAAACTTTCTTCTTCGTCGGCATGATGGCTGCTAGCACCCAATGAGTCCTACATCAAGAGACATCATCATTATTAACAAGTACATATATAAGTTATGAAAATGCAATTGTAGGGGAAACGTAATATTAATTTGTTTATTACCCGTTTTCATTATAAGGGGCAAAAACCAGCTTCTTGATTGTCGCCAATTGCTGAGCAATATAATCTACCCGATCTTCGAACGAAAAAATCTAGATAAACATAGATAAAACATAGGGGCACAAGAATCTGTATTGATCACTTGGAATCTTGTTCTCGGGGATCACTCTCAATTTCAATATCCTACATTATTACGGTATTAATTCCGGTATTTAAAACACTATCTAGTAGTCAGAATATTAGAATATGAAATTATTTATTAAGAAACTTACTTCATCCAAACAAATAGGTGTTGGACATCAATCTCGTCTAGGCCAGCCCAAATGGCTAGCATATCCCATGACATAATTGCTTCGCGCTCAACCCCTAGAATATGCTCCTCGAGCGGAATAATTATCAATTGCTCGTTTTCTATGCTATCGCAAGCCTCCTCATGCAGTTTCCTCATCGTCACCGTTCTTACTTTTAGCATGTAATCCTTCCCAGAATATTTTGTGGAATTTAAACTCCTAACATCTTTCAGTTTGGGGAAATAATGATTCTTTGATTTTGTGCTACTACCACCAGCCTACACATGTAAATAATTAAAATAATAAAAAATCCAAAGGTAACATATCCTAGCTAGCTAGTTGGAATAATAAAAATAAAAGAGTACTTAACTAAATACCTCATCAACCTGCTCTTTCAATGATGAGGTAGTAGTAGCAGGTATGACTGGGGACTTAGGCTTATTCGTCTTTTTTGTCCCCTACACAAAATTTCCATGCTTTTTAGAAATACAGAAAAAATATAAATAAAGGGAAGTTTTTAAAAAAATGGAGAAATTAATTAAATACCTCATCAAGTTGTTGTCTGGACGAGGTAGTTGGCATGTCCGGGGACTTAGGCTTATCTGCCTTAGCCGGCTTTTTTGTTCCCTACAAAAAATTTCCATGCTTTTTAGAAATACAGAAAAATTATAAATAAAGGGAGGTTTTCAAAAAAATGGAGAAGTTAATTAAATACATCATCAAGTTGTTATCTCGACGAGGTAGTTGGCATGTCTGTGGACTTAGGCTTATCTGCCTTAGCCAGCTTTTTTGTTCCCTATAAAAAAAATAACATATAAATTTAACATATAAAAACATTCAACAATTAAAAATTTAACATATAAAGGTATTTTTTCTAACCCCAACTGCTTTCGGCTGAGGCGGAGACGAACGAGCCAGGAAGATGTGAGATTCAGGCCATTGGATGAAACTTCCAACCGCATCTCCCAGAATGGTAATGTCGTCAGGAACTGGGACGGGCAGTTAAAAGTTTTCATGGCCTGGAAAGACTTCAGTTATCTCCACTTTTCTATGATTCGGCAAAAGTTTTTCGCCATGAACAACCACTCTAGTTTCCGCTGCTGATTTGGTGGGCACTTCTACGAGAGCCCGGCCAACACGCACAATTGGTTATCGAATTTAGGGTCAGCAAGAATAACTGGCCTCTTGTTTACGGCCTGAAGAATACACATACATTATTATATCCCAAAATTTAATAGAATTCATATAAATTTAACTAATTAAACACTTCATGCATACCTTACTGAAAACAGTGAACTGACTTGAAGGGGATGTATGCTGTTTTCCATCAGCCATCTTCTCAAGTTGCATCTCCTTTTCAGACCCATTATTTACCTAATAAAATTAACCAATGGCACGATGTCAGAAGTTATAGCATTAGAGCTGGCAGGGAACACACCCCCTGATCTTACCCTAAAAAAAGAAAAGAAAAATAAGGAAGTATTAGGTACCTGATCGGCTTTAGTTGTTACAACTTCAGAAGCATTAGGTACCCGATCTTTCTGAATCTCGTTGACCGATACTTCCTTCTCATGTATTGCCAAGGTAGTAGTGTTCTCGGTCTCTTGACCAATCTGTTGTACCTTATTACCCCCTTTAATGACATCCTCCATCATCTTCACTTGTTCTTCGGAAAGCTTGCCTCCAGCATTCATCTTTAGTAGTACGGATGCCATTAACTGAAGCTGCGTGCCAAGAATGTAATGTTTCAGCAATTTTTATCCCAACAATAACATGTGAATTGAACTTAAATGAAAATAATAGAATAAATGGTACCATGTCAACCTTCTCAGCCTTAGTCTTCCTTTTCTTCTTTTTCGGGGCAGTTGTCCCATAATATTTCGTTACTCCAACCTGTAACGGGACACCCCTCAATCGACCTGGATGTTCGGGTCGGCCAATCGCTCTAGCAAGAACGTCTTCACGACCATTGGGAGTGAATTTCCCTTCTTCTACCTCCTTCTTCTACCTTGTCCTATAATATATTAAATAAACTTCAAATTATATTTGTGACTAAAATAATAAAGTTAGTAATGAACTCGTCTTAATAAAATAATGCTTACTATGTTGGCCAACACTTCCTCATCATATTTGTCACGCGGTCGGGATCCTTTAGGCGTGTGCCCTTCTTTATAAGTTACATGCCGATCCAAGTCGGTCACTCCCTTTGCCACCTACACATTAACATGGTAACAGTTATACATGTAAATGTGTATTAAGTCCAAGTGTGATTAAAAAAATCAAATCTCACAGGGGAATGCATGCTACTTACGAGGTTGTCCTCTATCAATCTGTAACCGCCTCGAGAACCATACCATTTCCCCTTCTTGCATGAAATATTAGCACGATTTCTTCTGCTAACGGCCTTCAAATTATATAAAATCGCAAGTAGATGAGATAATAAAAAGACTATATAAAGAACTCATTAATTAAAAAAATGATAGGTAAATCGTTAAAAGGCGAGGATATTTAACCTGAAACTTCTCACTAGTTCTCATCGCTTTGAAAAGCTCCCATTGTTCCTGACTGGTGGTGGGACACTTATTGTCTCCCGGTGGGCTCTTACGCATCTCCCCCGTTGCCTTGTCCACATACAACCAATCCCTAGCAACGTCACACTTCCACTGCCTTAGGGCACCCCCTGCCTTCTGCATTAAATACTTATCATGGCATTCATCGGGTATATCAAAGGCTTCCTTTATACGAGCCAAGTATAACTTCCCCAATTTTGGATTCAGATTTCTAACATCATCTAAATGGATAGGCACAAACTGTCTTGTACAACATCCAATCCAACTGGATAAAAAACCCGCATTTGGACCAGTAGGGAAACCCTTCGAGCTCCATGTTATTTTAAGCGGATCTTTAACTTCTATAGCTGCAAGGGCTTGCGGGCACTTCATACCACCCCTCTCACCAGGTTTATTATCATCCCCACGCTTATTATTCTTTTGACTTCTTTTCCGTTTTTCACCCATGATAATCCTAAAACCCAAATATGAATGAAATAGTAAATGAACAACTTAACAACGTCATGCAGTGTATTATCTAAAACCTAAAGAGGAATGAAAATTTAAAACAACAGTTTGAGCTTCTAAAATCCTAAACCCTAATAAGAGGAGTGAAGTAGATGATATGGGATGATAAAGATAACAAAGAATACGAAAAACAAACAGATGCATGAAAAAGAAAAAAAGATGATCGTCTTAAAACCCTAATGACGAAACACAAAATTAAAATGAACATACCTGATGATGATGATGATGATGATGATAAAGAGAACGAGCAGGATGATAAGGGAAGGCAACGGAATCTGGGCGTCGGAAACTGGGCGACGGCCGGCAACGAGAATGTAGAAAGCGGGGGAGAGAGAATAATAAACTCAGGATACCAACGGTTGAACTGGTGTTGTGTGGTATGCTGTATGTGTTTGTAAATTAGTTTTTTATTAAGACAAACTATTGACAACGGGTCCTCAAAACAAAACCGTTGTTATATGTTAATAACAACGGGTCAATAAAAGTCAACCGTTGTCAAAACTTTATTACAACGGTTAAAATATACCCGTTGTAATATATTTTCACCAAATTTGCGCCAAAATGAAATATGTCTAAAAAATAAATGACAACGGGTAGGGGTACTACACCCGTTGTTGAAAGTAATAACAACGGGTAATGTAACTATAACCGTTGTTGATAGTAATAACAACGGGTAATGTAACTATAACCGTTGTTGAAAGTATTAACAACGGGTAATTTAAATATAACCGTTGTTATTGTTGAACCTTTTTTTTTTAAATTACTCAATTCCATTACAGCCCAAACTCAGAATAATACATACATCGTAATGAGAGAAGCACTATATACCGCAACATTATTCAATTTAAACAACAAGATCCACATCTAATAATAAGATCAAGAAAATAAGACAACACCAAAGATGCATGCATACATCGCATATCTACAGGATTTACCATGCCATGCAAATTTGGGAATCTTTAACAATTACCATTGCTTCTATTGGCTTTTTAAAGCTACCAAAAGTTAAAGACAACACATCTCAAACTTGCTATAAATTCAGAAAAGAGGTATCCCATTAGCTCCCCACAACTCACAAATAAATTAAACCATCAAATTACTGGTCTGAAAATGACTCAAAATGTTGGTCTTCCATATCACTGTGTCCTGATGAATGCCCCAGACCACATAGATATAGACAATGGAAAATTTGCTGCCAAGAGCTTTAATCCTTTGAGGAATAAGCTTATTGAGCTGGGATACTCGGTCAGCAAAGTTAAGCCACAATGGGGGCCATGGAGATTCAAAGGGAGTCTACTCATTCAGTTTGGAACATCACCGCACATGCGAGAATCGCATTTAAGCTTGACATGATGTTTCAACTCGGAGGCCATGGCAGAACGACCGAATGCTCCGAATAGGTCAACACTCGAACCATACCTGCTGGTAGCCACGGACTCGGATCTTTGAGCTTCGAAGAATACCGTGGACTATGTCCAAGTGCCATATGCGACCATCATTAATGGGCAGCAGTCGGCCAGGTCAGAAAGCGTCGATGCCTACAACCAGGTTGTGGCTATTTTCCAAGCAATGTACCCCTAAAACCCCTACAAAATGTGTCCGTGTCTACAACCAGGTTGTGGTTGAAACTTCCAAGCAATGTCGTGTGTTATTTGTTGAGTGTCAAACTGTGTATGTGTCTGTATCCACCTATCATAAGCAGTGTCGTGGGCCTGTATGAAAAGGCAACTTAAATAAAGATAATGTGTAACCCTGTGGTCTTGTAAGATTTCCAGTACGTTTGTATTAAATATGCAGTTCCTTCTACTAATCTGTTCAGTGGAGATTGTTATTTAAAAAAAAAACTAAAAGGAAGATATATATATATTTAAAAAATAAAAATAAAAATAAAAGCTACTATTTCATTATAAGATACAGTGGGTAGATCATATGAGAACGGAGGAAGTAATAACTTACATTATGGACCATCTCAGGATCGGGGAGGTTTCTTGGATATCATAGTTTCTTCGTTAACCCAAATACCTTCACCATGGTCATCACGCATATAGATGCTTTCAGTGTCCTCATGATCAGTGTCAACATCGTCGAAATAAGATACAGTGGTAGAGTGATCCATTCCCTCAAAAACGACATCCTGATCATCATCACCATTATCGGATGGACTACTCCTTCTACTCCTTATAGACAGTATAACAGACCACTTCTTATCCATATGATCGGTGACATAGAACACTTGTTTAGCTTGGGATGCCATTATGAAAGGATCATCCTTATTATTGCCAACCTTACCCAGATTGACCAACGTAAATCCCATCTTATCCTTTCGGACACAATGGATGTTGTTATCAACCCAGTTACATCGAAACAAAGGCATTGTGAAATCAATGTAATATAGTACCAATATTTCTTGAATAACACCATAATAAAGGCATTTTCCCCAAATAGGCTTTTTATCTTTTGAAGTAGCAAAGTGCATTGCCTCAAATTCAGAACTCACACCACTATTTTGCATTGTGCTCAACTCATCTTGCTCGCGGGTGTAAAAAGTATATCCATTAATGGCAAAACTGCTGTAAAAGGTGACCCTGGCATTTGGACCTAAACCAAGACGTAGTAACCTAGGAGAGATGTCATCACCAGTTTGATTCGTACACTCTAAGACAATATTCCTAAACCATTCTGCAAACGTCTCCGTATGCTCGTTTGCAATCCACTTCTCGGTCTTGTTTGGGTGATCGTATTTGAGCTCATCTTTGTGTTGTTGAATATAAGGTTGCACCTCATCTTCGTTGTTTAGCATATACGTATGTGCTAAATGCAACATTTCACGTGTCACAATTTTTTCAACCCGGCCCCTAATACCTTTTCCGGTCATCCAGTCACTATGACGATTCTTAGGAACGCCAATAAAATCCTCAGGGGAGAGATGAGCGTAACAATATGAAAGACCTTCGTCTAAAATAGCGCGTTCATCAAAACAACCTTCCGGACGATACCGATTAGATGTATAGTCCTTGTAGACTTTCATCAATCTTTCGAAAGGATACTGGTATCTCAAGTACAAGGGCCCAAGGTACAAAATCTCCCTAACCAAGTGAATGGTCAGATGAATCATGATAGTGAAGAAAGAGGGTGGAAAATACATTTCCAACTGACAAAGAGAGGTTACAACGAGGTTCTGCAATGAATCCGCGTCATCGGGATCGATGACTTTCTCGCATATGGACTGGAAGAAGAGACAGAATCTAGTTATAACATATCTTACCTTTTCAGGTAAAATGGACCGAATAGCCACAGGTAGTAATTGTTGCATCAAAGTGTGACAATCATGTGACTTTAACCCAGTGAGTTTTAGGTCTTGCATCAACACTAGGCTTTTGATGTTCGACGAATAACCATGTGGCACTTTAATTCCATTCAAGCATGCACATAACTCTTTTTTCTCATTCCGTGAAAGGGTATAAGCTGCTGGCGGTAAAAATGTACGATTACCTCTCTTCTGTGGTGCCAACTCTAGCCTAATACCCATCATTTTCATATCTTCCCTAGCTGCGGCGTTATCCTTTATTTTACCGGGAACATTCAGAAGGGTATTGATAATATTATCACAGACATTTTTCTCAATGTGCATGAAATCGAGGCAATGTCTGACCTCCAGGTCAGGCCAATATGGAAGTTTATCAAAAAATATGGATCTTTTCTTATACCCACAAGTAGACAATTTAGAGTCCCTCTTCTTCCCATAATCTATCTGAATATGCTTTACTTTCTGATAAACTTCATGCCCACTCAAAATTCTAGGAGGTTGACGAAGTTCTTGTCTTCCATTCAATGCTTTCTGCATCTTGCGATAACAATGGTCATGATACAAGAACCTCCTATTTCCCATATACACATACTTACGAGAAGACTTCAAGTATTCAGACAAGATATCCTCCCCACACAATGGACAAGCCTCTTTCCCATGAACTGTGTGCCCGGAAAGGTCGCCATAAGCCGAATAGTCAGATATTATACACAATAACATCGCTCTCAAATTGAAAGTTTCGTTCTTATATGCATCAAATACTTATATCCCACTATCCCACAACATTCGCAAATCATCTAGAAGAGGTTCCAAATAGACATCTATATCATTTCCAGGTTGTTTAGGGCCGGAAATTAACAACGACAACATCAAATACTTTCTTTTCATGCACACATATGGAGGTAAGTTATAAATAGCCAACACTACTGGCCAAGTACTATGTTGGCTACTCATGTTTCCGTGTGGGTTCATTCCATCAGTGGACAGCGCTAGACGTAAGTTTCTAGGTTCATTGCCGAACTCGGGATACTTAGCGTCGAACGATTTCCATTGTATACCATCTGCCGGGTGTCTTAGCTTTCCATCATTTATTCTTCCTGTTTCATGCCAAGTTAACATTTTTGAATCATCGGGATTCGCAAAATCCTTATGACTCTTGGTATCAATGGAAAATACCACAACACCTTAGCCGGGATCCCTTCCTTATCCTTATAACGCCACTCCAAACATTTAGGGCAATTGGTTAAGTTTTGATATAATTTTCGATACAATATGCAATCATTTGGACATGCATGTATTTTCTCATATTTCAAACCCACTCCTCTTATTAGTTTTTTCGCCTCATATGTCTTAACAGGTAGAACATTACCATCTGGAAGCAACTCCTTTATCAAGGCTAAAAAACTAGTGAAACACGTGTCACTCACCTCATTTGCCCCCTTGATATTATACAACTTCACCACAGCCGACATTTTTGTGAACTTACAACCAGGATAAAGAGGTGCTTCAGACTCACACAACTTCTCATACATGTTGTTAAGGTTATCCCAATTAATAGTGTCATCACCTACATCTTCAAAAGCATTCGACTCATCATCATTCTCTTCATTATATATAGACCCAACATTCAACTTCTCTGCTTCCAACTCTTCCAACTCAAAAAACTCGGCAAACTCAGGATCATCAGTTAGCCTTTCGTGTACCTAAACATCATCTTCTTCAGAGCTATTCTCGTCCTCTAATGGTTCCCCATGAAAAATCCAACGTGTATAGGATCGACTAAATCTCAAGTTTTCTAGGTGTATTTTAACGTTCGGAAAAGCCATATAGCTAATATTACCACATCTTTCACAAGGACGTGCAATACTAGAAGAACCTTTCAAATTGTTCGAAACGACTTCATAAAATTTAGCTAAACCATCCTTATAGTTGCGGTCACTCATATTTGCATCAATCATCCAAGTTCGAGTTATTTAGGAATGCAATTAAGCTAAATTATCAACAAATTAGATAATAACCCAACAAATTCACAAATTCAAAAATAATCGACATTCATAGGCAAGAAAATTGAACAATCCTATATCTATATATAGCTTGAAAATCTTAATAAGAAATAGTTAATAAGCTAAGAAACATATATACCTGATTGATAAACACGATGAGGGAGAGAAGACGGTGACAACAGTGACGGAGATGAAGACAGAGAGAGATGATCAAGGAGGAATGGAGGTTGATATTTGTGTAGCAGTATTAATTAGCTAGTGTTTGTGTTTTGTAGCGTATAGCAGAATAAAGCGATATGATGTTCTTTAGAACTAACTTCAATAACAACGGTTATTGCATCTAGAAACGTTGTTAAAACCTAATAACAACGGGTACTAATATAACCGTTGTAATTACTTTTCACTAATTTTGCGCCAAATTATTAACAACGGTTATAATGTATTACAGAGTAAACTGTTGTTATTAGTTTTTATATTAACAACGGTTTTTCAAGTTTGACCCGTTTTTAAAACCAATAACAACGGTTAACAACACATAACCGTTGTAATTAAGTTTAGTAAAATTTTGCGCAAAGATAATTATCCATTCTACATCTTTTGGTGATTTTCGTGAATAAGCGTTGTTAAAGGGCCGTTGTGGTTGCCTGAATTTGTAGTAGTGCTTCGCCACTTGATGGTGAAGAAGGAAGCCAAGCGGAGGTTAATCCACTGGATTCTCCTCCTAAGTGAGTTCGACATTGAGGTGAAAGACAAGAAAGGTGCAGAGAACGTGGTTGCAGACCATTTGAGCCGATTAGTAAGGAATGATGACCATGACCAAGGTTTAGAGGTGGTAAAGGGAGTTTTTCCTGATGAAACTTTATTTGCTTTACGTACTATCGAACCTTGGTATGCTAATATTGTTAACTATTTGGTCTCTAACAAGTTTCCTGCTTGGTTTTCTAAAGCTCAGAAAGATAAGATTCGCAGTGACGCGAAATACTATGTATGGGATGACCCATATTTATGGAAGCATTGCTCTGATCAAATTATTAGACAATGTGTTTCTGAGAGTGAGATGACTTCTATTCTCACTTTTTGTCACTCTCATGCATGTGGTGGCCACTTTGGGTCGAAAAGAACAGCAAAGAAGGTGCTCGATTGTGGTTTCTATTGGCCATATCTGTTTCGAGATGCCCATGGGTTTTGTAAGTCTTGTGACAACTGTCAAAGAGTGAGGAATATATCCTAACACAATGAAATGCCTCAAACCCCCATTATATATTGTGAAATTTTCGATGTATGGGGGATTGATTTCATGGGACCGTTCCCTAACTCTTCTGGATTTATTTACATATTACTTGTTGTTGATTATGTATCGAAGTGGATAGAAACAATACCCACTAAGACTGATGATTCTAAAGTGGTTGCAGATTTTATCAAGTCTTTCATATTTGTTAGGTTTGGATTTCCGAGAGCTATAATCAGTGATCGTGGGACGCATTTTTGCAATAGTACAGTTGGTGCTTTACTGAAGAAGTACCATGTTACCCACAAGGTTTCGACGGCCTATCACCCGCAGACTAATGGCCAAGCAGAGGTGTCTAATAGAGAAGTTAAATCTATTTTAGAGAAGACGGTAACTCCCAAACGTAAGGATTGGAGTCAACGCTTAGAAGATGCGTTGTGGGCATACCGTACTGCTTATAAGACGCCTATAGGAATGTCTCCTTACCGATTAGTGTTTGGTAAACCGTGTCATTTGCCAGTAGAGTTGGAGCATCGAGCTTATTGGGCAGTGAAGAGTTTCAATACAAGCGTGATAGGAGCGGGTCAAAGTCGAAAATTGGAGCTATAAGAGCTTGAGGAAATACAAAATAATTCATATGAGAACGCGACTATTTACAAGGAAAAGACGAGATTATTGCATGACAAGATGATATCTAGAAAGGAGTTCACCATTTGTCAAAAAATGCTCCTTTTTCAATCCCGTTTTAAGCTGTTTCCGGGTAAATTAAGGTCGCGTTGGGTTAGACTGTATGTAGTTACGGATGTGGGATTTCATGGAGCTATTGAGATACGTAGTTTGGATACTAACAAGGTTTTGAAGGTGAATGGTCAACGGTTAAAGCCTTACTACGAGGGGTTTCAAGTTGAGACGGTAGAGAGTTTGACTCTCTACGAGCCTATTTATGAAGACTAAATCTCGCCCCTAAGTCGAGCAAACGACTATAACTAAAAGCGCTTCGGGAGGCAACCCGGGTTTTATTTTTATTTTAGTTAATTCTTTCAAGTTATCTCTTTTCTGTTAATTTATTTCGTTAATGTAATTTTTTTATTATTATTTTATTTTAATGGTGTATTCTTTTTGTCAAGTCGGAAAATGCTATGACATTTATGGAGTGTTAAGAGTCAAGAGCTGCCATCACAAGTCGGGAATTTGAGTGACATTAGCGAGGTTGAGACTAAAAAAAAAAAAAGCTGCAAAGTACACACACGCCTAGCTCATAGGCAAGTCTCCTCACGGATTTTTGGGCGGCTCTCCCACTACAAGCCCACCAATCGGGCTGCTATCCTACCATCCGCCCAAACCTCCTGTTTCTTTTTACTTATTTTCCTATTTCACACACAATACACACAAACCTTCTTTAAAAAAAAAACAAAAAAAAAGCAGAAATAATAAACACAAACACGACACAACAGCAGCAGCAACACGACATCCAGCAGCCGACACCACCTGCTCGTCACCATCACCTCCGGCCAGAATCACCACGGCCGGCCACCACCTGCCCGTCGGCAGTACACGCAGCACCACCGTCGTTGTTCCCACTTCTCTATTTTGACCGAAAATCTGCCCTAATTTCATCGGAATTGACGGTAATTTATTTCCCCTGCAACAACGAATTAGAAGTTGGTATGTTTACATCTTAAATTCAACTTCAAATTCAGGTTTCTTTGAATTTGTTTCATTGTTTAACCTAACTTTAGTTTCCTAAAGTTGTTGTTAGTGAGCTTTGTGTGGTTACTTTGTTGGCATAAGTTGGAGTTGGGTACATTGTTTGAAGTTTTATTGTGCTCTTTGGTGTGTCATTGTTCTCTAATTGCATATTGTGGGATATAGTGGAGAGTAGAAGGCTTGAACTTTGACATTAGAGGAAGTATTGATAGTGCCTTGAAGGTGTTTGTGGAATTGTCTAGGAGAAATTTGGTTTACTTTTACTTGGGTATGGCTAGAGAAAGAAAAGGGCAGGTAGGTGCTTCTACTTCTACGACTAAGAAGTGTAAAGCACCTTCATCTCGGACCCCTAGTAATAAGGCAACACCATCCGAGTTTACGGGTAAGGAAGCTTTGACTAGTGAAGAGTTGACAAGGTTTAAGAAACTTGAGCAAAGGAAGGCACTCACTACAAAGTTTTTCGATGTAGAAACATTGAAGGACTTAGGTTTGTGTGACATTATGGACAAACTCATTACCAAGGGTGGGCTTCGACCTTTATTAGAGAAATGTTGTCCTACTTACAAAGTTTACACTTATGAGTTCTTGGCAACTTTGGAGAAAAGGATGGATGAGAATGGGGAGTTGACTGGGATTACATTTAAACTTGGTGGGAAGGAACGAGAGCTTGATTTAGATTATTTACGTTCAGCCCTTCACATCAGACTACCTCCTGATGGGGAATTTTCTTTGCTCACTGAGTCACAATGGAAGACCTTTTGGGAATCCATTACAGGTAAAGAAAAGAAAGCCGGCCACTTGAGTAATTTGATTACCCACCCATGTCTTCGATTGTTGCACCGTTTTATATCTATGACATTTTTGGGCCATGGTGAACCCACTAAGATTAACATGTCCGAGTTGAGTTACTTATGGGCAATGATTCCTGAGGCCAAGGGTATCCCGGATTGGGCTACTTTGTTTGTTGATACGTGCCTTACTAATAGAAAGGCGGTTGCAGGGAAGATTTCTCAAAGGGGTATGATTACTCTGTTATGCAAACATTTCAATATCAAAAGATCTTCTTCTTGCTCGGAGGTAGTAGGGGACTATAGTTTTACTTTGGATGGCCTCCGTGGTGCTTCCATGTTTTGTATCAAAAGTAGGAGGCAGCCGCCCGGCATTTGGCTGTATAGTTAAGACCGCTTATCTTACTTAAGACTCCCTCGCCCTGTGGGGGATCCTCTTCTATTTGGTCCGAAAGCGAGCGATTTTTACATTGCTCGGGATGGTTCTATTCCAGCTACTGTGTCTGGGTCGGAGAATGAAGGAGATGAGGATGTAGCTATGCTTGAGAGGGATGAGAGACTTGCTAGTGAGGACAGAGAGGATGGGGACCAATGGACCGAGTCGGTACGGGAACTGACTCATTCTGAGGGAGGTGGTTGGGGCAGTTTCTCTAGTTGGTGTACTACAGTGGATGGATGGACAGGCAGTGTTGATGCTAGTTTGGTTCAGTTAGGTACTCAGATGAGGAGGCTAGTAGATCGATTAGAGAGCCACGATGATACTATGGAGGAGATTGGCGACCATGTTTTGGAGTCTTTGGCTTATCAGCGATCTTTGCATGAGTTCTACTTGAAACGTTATCCTAGTGAGATTTTGTAATACTACGGTTTTATGAGTCTCTGGGTACTCTATCGAGTGGGGCTTACTCTGTCGAGTAAGCATGTTTTGATTTACGAAACAGTGTTCTGCCTGTAGGGTACTCGATCGAGTAGCCTTGGTACTCGATCGAGTAAGTGGCACTCGATCGAGTATGTTAGTTACTCGATCGAGTAAGTCGGTTAACGGGTTATATCTCGACGAGTTTTGTTAATAATGCGAATTAGTATTTATATTACGCCGTCATCTTTCATAAACACTTTTTATAAACCTAATACACTCAAAAGAGATTGCAAACTACGTTGTTCTTCCTATTCGCATTATTGGCAAATCCCGGAGCTAGAGAGGTCGGATTACATCGTTCTTTATATCATTGTGATCCTTGCGTCAAGGGTAAGTCCTATGTACCATTTTTTATAGCATTTGGTTAAGGTTGTTTAAACCCTAATTTTGGGATTGAGGGTTTTCTATGTTTATGTTGATGTGGTAGTGATTGTATGATTATGTGTATAGGAGGAGGGTTCGTAGACGAAAGGTTTTGAGACAGCTGTTAGATCGTCTGCTGTTTGTGTTTCATTCCAAGAAGGGTTTCCCTATTCAGTATTAGTTACATGATTGTGTGGTGATTGTTATTGTTATTGAGTAATTATCGTACTGGAATTGGTTGTTGGTAATTGTTGGTGTTGTGACGGTTGTTGTTTATTATCGTTGACTGTTGTTGTATCTATCTGTGTTCTTCGGAGTGCGTCCCTGGCTAAGTGGAGTCACTTGCGGGAGTGGTTTCACGCCCTTGATTCGCCTCCTGTGGAACCCGCCACAGGAGGGATGTGCACATTAATGAACATGGGTTTATCGCTAGATGGAGATGAGCGGGGCTTAGGTGGGAACGGCTGTGGTCCCCCACTGGCGGCGAGGAGTATCTGTTGCGATGGGTACTCTGGTAGGGCTATACACTTTAGTGTGTAGTTAGTTATGAGGTGATTGGAGATGGAGACTGGGATTGTGTGTGAGCTGTTTGTATGATTGTTTCAGTGTGACTTTGATTGTGTAATTAGTACTGACCCCGTTTAATGTTTTAAAAACTGTGGTGATCCATTCGGGGGTGGTGAGCAGTTATTGAGCAGGTATGATATGACGCGTATGGGATAGCTGGGATGAGTCATCACGTGGCAGTTAGAAGTCTTCCGCTGTGTCAGACGATGTTTTACAGTGTTGACAGTTTTATCTGTAGACCGTCTCAGAACCTTGTATTTCAGTTTAACAGTTTTGGTTTTGATCATGTAATCACTTTAAACTATATTGTTATTTAAATTATGTTTCTTCATTGTCATTTGATTATCATTGCCTCGGGTAACCGAGATGGTGACGTTCTTATACCTTAAGTGGTCCTGGTAAGGCACTTGAAGTATAGGGGTGTCACAAAGTGGTATCAGAACGACGATCCTGAAACCTGTAACCAATGAATCTAATGAACATAGGGAGTCAATTAAAATGAACCCGGGGTAGAAGTTGTAGGAGCAAATGCAAAGGCTTGGGAGACGTCCTAAAGTCGCGAACTCGCCCTACAATTTTGAACCGGTCACCATGGGATATGAGTCGGGATCGCTATGTGTTTATCTTGTGAATTGTGCATCTTTGTAGCAAAGTGTGGTATGAATCGGTGGATGTATATATGTGGAGAATGGGGAATGTGTAGAGAATAATGATAATGAAGTGATTTTATACATTATTGATTGGAAGCATGATAAGTTGTTTTACGATATGTCATTATAGAAATATGAAAAGGAAGTTTGTTTGGTTTGAGTTATATATATATATATATATATATATATATATATATATATATATATTGTTGTTGGTAGTGTGGTACGAGTTTATATAGCTGAAAGTTTGAGTAAGAGCATGAATAATTGGTGGAAAAAGATGAATAATTCTTGCATGATAATATGATTTATGATTAAGCATGTTATGTAATAGAAGTTATTTCATAATGTTGTTATGCTAGTAACATGTGAATAGGGGACTTGATGTCATATATTTGTGATTTTGTTTACGTAAAGTTATATAATAAAAACATGTGGGTAATATGTGATTGGTAAGTTGGATGATATATGTGGATTGAGTTATTTGTTGCTTGGCTTTTGAAGATAGTAACATGTGGTTAGGGATAGAGGCTTTATGAGTATTGAATTATTTTTGTTTACCTTGTTGTTGTTTAAGTTGTTTGGAAGTAAAAGTCAAATAGTTATGCCGTTTGATTTCAACAAAGTTATCTTTAAACTGTTATAACTTGAAATTCATAAATGATTTTGAGGTGATTCTAAATGGAGGTGATAGCTTGTTCTTTTACGATTCTAACGATAGGTCACACACCCAAAACGACCAAGAAACGAGTGAGTTATGATCGTTTTACGAAAATTGGACAGTGTTGAGAAATGCGTGGGGTACTCGATCGAGTGGGCCCCACTCGATCTAGTGCACCTCTTGTTACTCGATCGAGTAGCCCTTACTCGATCGAGTAGTCCTGGTAATTTGTTTTACGTGCTTCTGACCTTCACCCACTCGATCGAGTAAGTCACTCACTCGATCGAGTGGCCTGTACTCGATCTAGTGACCCCTGTTTTGGGTCATATGCTTATCTTTTGACTTCGTTACATATTATGTTTGATTCAAATGTGTTATTTTACTTCGTTATGCATTGTTTTATGTATGTAATGGTCCTGATGCATAAGTTACCCAATCTTAGGATGTAAAGGGTGGCACTTGTGGCGAGTGTGAGTTCGGTGGGGAGGACATGAGTGATATGCGGTTGTGATAAGCAGTGGAAAATAAAAGAAGGATTGGTAAGGCTTATTAAGGCATGGAGCAGGTTTTGTGAGAAGAGATGAGTGATATGATTTTGTGTTGAGTAATGTAAAAGTAAGTAAATATGGACAAGGGATGATGGGAGTCTAAGGAACGCGAGAATGAAAAGATTGAAAGGAAGGGTGTGGATGGTGGCAACTTGAGATGTGTAAGGAATTATGGAGGGAGATGGTTAGTAAATCATGTGGGTTAAGAATATATGTAGTGAAATGTCGTTTTAGAGGAATTGAGAAGAGTGGTATATAGTGAACTTAGTGGAGACATGTCGCGACGTGGATTTGCAGAAAGTGAGTGAGTTTGGGAATTTGTGTTATCAAGAGGTGAAACTAATGTGTAATTTCCTTGGGCAATTAACGGTATAAAATGAATTTTGATTTCTAGAGATGTAAAAAAGGAGATGCAATTGTTTGAACAAGTAAACGTTGATTCCATGGATAGATTAGTGGCAAGGGTGAGTGATAGCATAATAAGAGAATATCTATGGTAAGAAAGAGTGAGATGATATCGATATAAAATAGTGAGATGTGAGTTTTGGAGCAATGAGAAGGTAATAGGAGAACTAAAGAGTTAGGTAGAAGTGATAAGGAGTTGAATGGTTAATTGCATTTGTCGAGTGTAAAAAGAAAAGAATGAGGGGAGTAAAATTAGGAAAATGTTCACCGGAGTTATGTGATATAAAAGTAAGGAATCGTCGAGATGTATAATACTATCATGAGGATTTGAGTTAACAGTTATATAGGAGTTCCAAGACGATATGATAATCATGAGTTTCGAGGAATTAAGTAAAGTAAAAGTTGGGTAATTGCACGATATGAGATCTTGGTGGTGAGTCGGGTGACGATACAATTAAGGATGGAATTGGAAATAGTGTTGAGGTGATTTTTGTTGATGTATTTGATGTTCGTTATTTGGGATGATAACCAAAGATAGGAAAGAAACCGTGATGTTTAGAGATGAGTGTAAGAGGTTTGATGTATGAACGGTGGTAGTGTGGAGGTGTTGTCACTTGTGGTTAAGGGTGATGATAAATAGGAAAGATGGCCAATCTAAAGAGGTTAATTTTGTAGAGACCGGATTGATATGTATGGTTGTGAGGAAGTATAAGACGTAGTCTTAGGAGGCGGTTCCTGGTAGTGAGTGTTAGCTGTATGGTTATGTATGGCAGAAGGTGCTGGTTATGTGAATGGAAGAATGTGTTATGAGGGGCATACGAGTTAAGCTCAAGCAAGAGGTAACCTTTATCAGGTGGTAACTTACGTGATCAGGATTGACTAGTTGGTTATGATTACGGGTCTATGATGTGTATAAATATTTGTGTGAGGTTCTGACCTCACAAGAAGTAGTATGGTGTGATAATTATAAAGTTGTTATCTGAATTTTCTATATGTTGAGTACGGTAACCTAATTGAATAAATAAAAAAATGGTAATAATTTGATTGATCTGGCATGGCTAGTTATAATTGTATGTATATTTATAATACATGTGTATTCCGTGAAATGGGAAGGATGATGTTCATGAGATTCTTGTCTGTTTATTCCGCATAATATGTTGTGTTGTGATTTAGTAAAGCAGTTTTGAGTAAGTTTTCTTGTCCGGAAAGTTATACTGAATCAATTTTTGTGGGAATTGTATGTGGTTGTGATGTCTATCGATGTGGTTGTTGTGCCTCGGGTGGAGATCCGGGCACGATACTTCGTGTTGTGATGCGGGTATTTTCGTGCTACGGTGCGGCTGTTGGTGGCGGTGTTGCGATGCCGTCACCGGTTGTGGTGGAGTAGGCGGGATGATTACGATACTAGTTTTCGAAAGTACATACCAGTTATACATAGATTGTTGTTTATTTACTGTTGTTCCTTGTGAGTTTCGGTTAGATATATAGACTGTTGTTTTGTTTGTTGATGTTTCTTGCTAGTTTCAGCTTGGGAGTGAGGGTAGAATATGGTATGAAAGAGAGTTGTATATGTTTTCGTTGTTGTCATAGTATAGTGATATTCTGTTGATGGGACACAGTTGACAAAAGTTGTTACAGTACAGTTGATCTTGTTGTAGATGAGGCATTGGTGCACATAGTCATGACTAGTGATTCGTAGAACATGTGTGGTAATGATCTGAAAGTTGCAGGTGGTTCATAATCTTTCGTTGAGACAGTGAGTGTAGGGTGTTGGGAATTAGTGTCATGTTAAGTTATGTATGAGTTTTGCGGTAATGAAAGAAAAGAACTTGAGGATCTAGTGTGAGTGCATGTAATAATTGTGGATCGTGAGTTTTGAGTATGGAGATAGGTGCAGGTATAGAGGATTATGTCACTTTGGCAGTAATAGGGAACAATTGAAGTTTTGGTTAAGCTAAAGATTTTGATGTATAGGTTAGGTGGTGTAATGAGTGAATTGAAGTATGAGAACTGTTTAAGAGAGCCTTAGATATATGCATGGCGAGTGTTTAGATTATAGGTGGTTATCTTTGACATGCGGTGGTGATGGGGATAATGAGAAGAAATAGCTAGGATTTAGTATTAGTGAGTTACGAGGACGTAACACTTATCTTAAGAGGAGTAGGATGCGATAAAAGAGATTTTGATGGTTGAGCATATGGTAGTATAATTGGAAGTAGAGTGTTGGTGTAGCATAAAGGATGGATATTTGTTTTGATTGATTTTATTAAAGGCCATGACTGTGCTTGTAGTAGTTCGATGTTTAGGAATGGGAGAATATTTCAATAGTGTTGACAGTTGGATGATGATGTTATGAGTGTGAGTAAACTTCGAGGACGAAGTTCCTTTTAAGGGTGGTAGAATGTAACATTCCGTTTGATGTTTATGGGTGTCTTGGTTTTGGATTTGCTGGTGGATAATATGTTAGTGAAACGGAGCTAGCAGCGTTTGTGGATGGTAGTTGCTAGTGTATGGAGTTAGTGTCGAGAGAGGCTTAAATGTGGTGGATACGATATCGTGAGTCATGTTGTAGAGGTAGACGTAGTTGGTGGAGTTGGTGTTGAGAGTTCATGTTTTATAGGTTGGGTTTTCGTTTGAGTTCTTAGCTATGTTGTTGTGTCTTGGTCGAGTTTGTGTGTTTTTTTAGTATGGGTTGAACTTCGGGGACGAAGTTTTTTTTAAGGAGGGAAGACTGTAATACTACGATTTTATGAGTCTCTGGGTACTCTATCGAGTGGGGCTTACTCTGTCGAGTAAGCATGTTTTGATTTACGAAACAGTGTTCTGCCTGTAGGGTACTCGATCGAGTAGCCTTAGTACTCGATCGAGTAAGTGGCACTCGATCGAGTATGTTAGTTACTCGATCGAGTAAGTCGGTTAACTGGTTATATCTCGACGGGTTTTGTTAATAATGCGAATTAGTATTTATATTATGCCGTCATCTTTCATAAACATTTTTTATAAACCTAATACACTCAAAAGAGATTGCAAACTACGTTGTTCTTCCTATTCGCATTATTGGCAAATCCCGGAGCTAGAAAGGTCGGATTACATCGTTCTTTGTATCATTGTGATCCTTGCGTCAAGGGTAAGTCCTATGTACCATTTTTTATAGCATTTGGTTAAGGTTGTTTAAACCCTAATTTTGGGATTGAGGGTTTTCTATGTTTATGTTGATGTGGTAGTGATTGTATGATTATGTGTATAGGAGGAGGGTTCGTAGAGGAAAGGTTTTGAGACAGCTGCTAGATCGTCTTCTGTTTGTGTTGCATTCCAGGTAGGGTTTCCCTACTCAGTATTAGTTACATGATTGTGTGGTGATTGTTATTGTTATTGAGTAATTATCGTACTGGAATTGGTTGTTGGTAATTGTTGGTGTTGTGACGGTTGTTGTTTATTGTCGTTGACTGTTGTTGTATCTATCTGTGTTCTTCGGGGTGCGTCCCTGGCTGAGTGGAGTCACTTGCGGGAGTGGCTTCAAGCCCTTGATTCGCCTCCTGTGGAACCCGCCACAGGAGGGATGTGTACATTAATGAACATGGGTTTATCGCTAGATGGAGATGAGCAGGGCTTAGGTGGGAACGGCTGCGGTCCACCACTGGCGGCGAGGAGTATCTGTTGCGATGGGTACTCTGGCAGAGCTACACACTTTAGTGTGTAGTCAGTTATGAGGTGATTGGAGATGGAGACTGGGATTGTGTGTGAGCTGTTTGTATGATTGTTTCAGTGTGACTTTGATTGTGTAATTAGTGCGACCCGTTTAATGTTTTAAAAACTCGTGGTGATCCATTCGGGGTGGTGAGCGGTTATTGAGCGGGTATGATATGACGCGTATGGGATAGGCCGGGATGAGTCATCACGTGGCGTTAGAAGTCTTCCGCCGTGTCGACGATGTTTTACAGTGTTGACAGTTTTATCTGTAAACCGTCTCAGAACCTTGTATTTCAGTTTAACAGTTTTGGTTTTGATCATGTAATCACTTTAAACTATATTGTTATTTAAATTATGTTTCTTCATTGTCATTTGATTATCATTGCCTCGGGTAACCGAGATGGTGACGTTCTTATACCTTAAGTGGTCCTGGTAAGGCACTTGGAGTATAGGGGTGTCACAAAGTGGTATCAGAGCGACGATCCTGAAACCTGTAACCAATGAATCTAATGAACATAGGGAGTAAGAAGGTAGTAGGGTAGGACTAGTTGGTGCTAGAAGGGAGTCCTAGGATTAGAATTTCATATGATTTTGCTACTACTTTTGTCTCGTTGGTTCTTGATGAGGATGTTGGTGTTTATGGAGTTTGTCTTGTGGTCACAAGCTTGTTGTTGGAGTTTCATTGTTTATGTGACCTTGTATATCAATTTTTGTGGGGGAAGTTATAAGGAGGGCGAGTGAGGGAAGTATGATATTGCTTGTGGAAGGTTTTGCCCATGTTTCTTTTGTAAGGCCTTCTATGCTTATTGTTTTTGTTTCCGGATTTTGTTCGGGACGAACAAAAGTCTAAGTGTGGGGAAGTTGATATAGTGTGTTTAATAGGTGTTAAAAAGGGCGATATAGGTGAGTTTGAAGTGTTAAATTGTTGGAATTGGATCGCTAATTATCTTTGTGTTGTGATGTTGGAGGATTGTCTTGGGTTAGATAAAAGACGGGTTTAGTGCGTGATTTCATGGACCATATGGAGTGTTGGAGTTTGATGGTTTGAACAAGAGAAATTAAGATGAAGCTTGTGTGATTAGCCCGAAGAAGAGGCCCAAGAAGCGTGTATGGAGGATTGGGCGAGCGTTGGGCGAGCCATGGGAGAGCGTGCAATTATCAGATTCACGGAAGCATGGCGGGCGAGTAGCCCACCTTTTGGGCGAGCCGCGGGCGAGCCACCTGACACTGGGCTAGCCGCCCAGTACTGAAGACGGACGGATCTTCATCTCGTGTTTTGTTATTTGTTGGAATAAAAGGACTTATTTATTTTACTTAGTTTTCCTATCTTGGATTTTAGCTATTATCATTAGAACAAGAACCCTAATTGATTTTTATATCAAGAAAGACATGAGCAACTAATCTTTCCATCTCGGATTAAGATTTGAAGCATCTGATTTATTCAAATTGTGAGACTATTATTCATCTTCCTTTTATCTCTTGAGTATTGTGAATTCTTTGTTTTAATTTTATGGTTGTTGAATGTTTAGATTAAAGTAGCTAATTAATCTTCACAATTATCAATCTATTGTTATTCTAGTGAATGAATCCCTAATTGTTCAACCTCGCTAGATAAAGTAACAATCTTTACCCTTTTTATTGGATGTGTTTCATCATATCTAGGTTAAAGAAAGAATTAACTTGTGATTCGAACTAATAATCGCGTGTTTTATTGGTCGTCACTTTTATCGTTCCTTATTCGTTCATGTTGTTATTGAATTAAATTTAATCGCGTGTATTAGGTTGTTTGATAATTAGGTTATTTGATTATCGCGTTTCGAGTCAAATAATATTACAAAGGAATTGGGAAATTGTTCCCATGATAGTTTGCTCAAGAGTCAATTGGAAGTTGTTAGTTTATGATCAATTTGATAATCAGCTTGTGGAAATTCTTACCCCGAGACCATTTAAACCATCTGAATTCATATTTATTATTCTTCATTCAACTGCTTATTTAATCTCTTGTTTAGTTACTCAGTCGTTTAAAATGCCCCCATTTTGGTTACCTGTTTTCTATACTTGAATTCACATAAATTACATCGCCTTCTCTGTGGATCTATCCTTATTACCATATACTATAATTTAGTTAGAGGTTCTAAGTGTTATAAATACTATCTTTAGGAGCATACGACTTCGGCTCACCAAATTTTGGCGCCGTTGCCGGGAAGGGCAATAGTTTAATTTTGTGTTTCTTTAGTATAGACTTTTAGTTTATTGTTGTATTTTATGCCTAATACTCGTTCTTCTGACCAACCACTCGAGCCTTACGACTCAGAGATTGAACGCTCACTTTTCCGGTTAAGGCAAATTGGAGAAGGTTCGTTAGTTGTTTTTGAGCACCCAGATTCCGAGAAGGATATACACTCTGATTCAGATACTGCAGAAATTCCTGTTACTACTGAGAATATGGCTAGGGAGACTCGAACATTAATGGAGCTCACAGCTCCAAATTTTAACATTCAACCATTGTGCATCGCTTTTCCAGCATTGGATGATGGGGTTACTTTTGAACTGAAATCTGGTTTGATACATCACTTACCAAGTTTCAGTGGGATGAGCATTGAGGATCCAAATAAGCATCTTTCAGACTTTCATATTGTGTGCACTGGTATGAAGACACCTACTATTACTGACGAGCAGTTGAAATTGAGAGCATTTCCTTTCACCTTGAAGGACAATGCGAGAGACTGGTTAAACTATCTACCATGAGGAAGTATCACTACTTGGGTAGGTATGAAGAAGGCATTCTTGGAGAAATATTTTCCTCCTTCTAGATCATCTCAACTGAAAAGAGCCATTAGTAATGTTGAACAGCAAGACGGGAAAACTATGTATGAGTACCTAGAGAAATTTAAGAAGCTCTGTGCTAGTTGCCCTTATCATGACTACTCTGACCAGGATCTCATTGTTTATTTTTGTGGTGGACTGAACCAAGATGACCGTCGCATGATTCACTCTGCTTGTGGAAGAAATATAGCCAACAAAAATCCAGATGAGGCTTAGGAGGTTATTTCAGAGCTAGCTAAGACCTCTAGACAGTTTGAGAGGAAACCATCACGAAGAGGAGTGAATGCTATGGGTGTTAGTCCTGTTTTAGAAGAAAAGGTTGATAATATTGCTTCCACTCTCCGTGACATGTTATCTGGGAGACAAATGGCTATTGTTTGTGGCATATGCGCTACTGAGGGCCACCCTAATGATTGGTGACCTTGCTTACGAGAAAGTGGCCAAGAAGAGGTGAATGGTGTTTGGGAGAGTACTACAAATAACAGGAAATGGGATCCATATTCCAAGACCTATAATGAAGGATGGAAGGCTCACCCTAACTTTTGTTGGTGAAATTTGCAAGTCGGCCCATCATCTGGCCCTCCTAGAGGTCAGTTTCTCCAGCGACCACAAGGACAATTTACTCAACAAGTGCCACAACAAGCAGCTGAACAAGCACCACCGAGCTCATCAATGTCAACAGAGGATATGATTCGTTCCCTTACTCTCAGTGTTACTCAAGATAGAGCAGATAATAAGCAAAATTTTAAGAATCTTGAAAACCAGGTGAGTCAACTGGCTACTGCTGTCAATCGTTGGAAGCTAAACAGTCGGGTGCTCTACCATCTCAAACGGTAGAGAATCCGAGGAAGAATGTGAGTGCAGTGTCTTTGAGAAATGGAAGGCAGTTGGTAGAAGTAGAGAAGCCTAAAGCTAAGTCTAAAGCAGTTGCAATCCAAGAGGAAGAGGCGATTGTGATAGAAGAGGGGAGTTCACAAGTGATTAAGGAAGATATTATGGTGCCTAATTCGATTGCTAAGTGTTATAAATACTATCTTTGGAAGCATAAGACTTCGGCTCACCAGACGCGTATTCTGGGGACGAAAGCAGCCCTGAAACAAACTCGTCAGGGTGTGATTCCAGTAAAGAAATAGAGATGGTTTCCGCGATAAAGGGGAAAGCCAAGTGCAAGGATTTAGTGAAAGTGATAGAATCTAGTGTTGAAGATGGTAAGTGGGGAGATTTTTACTGTGGTAACTCGGAGTGAAGTTCATCAGACCCTTTGAGCTTCATTAATCGGTTACATGGGGGTAGTGAAGAAGGGATTGTAAGCTCAAATGATGAGTGAAATGGTGTTCAAATTGCAGGAAGTGATAATAGAGAGATGGTTAAATAGAAGACGTTCATTATCCTTGAGTTATTAGTCTTCGTGTAGCATGCATGTATCAAACTATTATAATCTCAATTTTTATGTGAAACAAAGTTCTCTGGTTCTTGTGTATATCTCATTATCTTAGTTTTTGTTTTTCAATGGTAGCCATATTGTGTCTCGTTGGAGTATTTGTTCACGATGTCTCTATTCGTTGGTCAAATAAGTTCATATTTCTAACATTTGCTGAGTCAGGAACAATTTGGGTTTTAGAGATTATCACTTCTCATCAGCTGGATGTTTTAAGATCAATCTCTTGTTGCCTCTATTGCATTTTTGGCTTGTCATTTGTAGGAGTGAGCTTCCTTATCCTCCCTCCGTCCCGTCAATTATTGTCTTTTGACTTTGGCACAAAGATCAAGGAAACAAGAGGGGACCAATTTGTTGTATTTTTTGTATTACAAAGATTACAAGTATGTAAATAATACAAACAAAGGCACTAAAACAGAAATGAAAACAATAAGACGGTTTATTACACCCAATCGAATCGTGCTGAACACACTTTCTTTAGAGTATTTCGACCCTATAGCCTTTGGGTATCACGAAATATCTGTAGGATAAGACGATTCCTTTGTCTAAGGCAAGAACAAAGAACAATAAGAGAATTTTGGTTTTACTTTGTTTTGTCAAAATACAAAATACGTAAATGTACCACTAAAAATTTTAGCATCTCTGACATCTATTTGTATATGAATACATATATCTAAGATGTTGTTAGTAAATGGATAAGGAATGCATGTGTTGGTTCGTTGAAACCAATCATAAAACATTACAACTGTCAAACACATGCTTATCATGCGCGAAAATAAGAAAAGGCACACAACCCCTATCGGGGACTGTCACCCCGATAGGGGACGTAATAAAATCTTTAATTCACAATTTTTTGCTTTTCAATTTTCGCTAAGTATAAGATATACTTGACCCCGAGTATAAAACCCCGATAGGGGACATAATATACTACGATAACACTTTTATAGTGTCCCTTATCCATTATACACATGAACTCGATATACGATTATATGAGCATACACTCCGTATTCCCGACTCACATTATATCCATTACGAGCTCAAACCGATTTGACATAAGAAACCCGAATACATTTAAATGTCCTTGTGATCAAAATCACCAGCATTCCTCCCCCATTTAAGTGTATCCCTTGTTTCCAATTTAAAACAACAAAGCAAACAAGTCTAGGCATAAATGAAAGTGTCCCAAGGATTGAACTTCCACATTAGTACATTACACATTTCAAATATTCGAGAATCAAGGTGTCCCACGGATTGAACCTTTCAACCCATATTGAATACATGAAGATAACATACACATAGACTCAATAAACTCTTAAAGTTACAAATTTGACACTATTGACCGCCTTGTGTCCATAACTTTTCATGAGAGTATAGGAAACCAAGTCCAAGCCTCTTGAAGCGGCTACACTTCACACTCACATAGGTGAATCTTTCATCGTGCACCTGCAAAATGCACTTTGTCAAAGATTTCATTAAGAAGTATTAAACTTCAACCTCTTGTCATGCAGGTCATGCACATCCCTTTTGGGATTATAACATGTGCCTCAATATTCCACAATAAGCCTTCCACATTGAACTTAGCATCTAAAATTTGTTAGAGGGAAGTTGGGATCTTATCATAAAGATCTAGACGGACTTTAAACCCTTCCCGATTACCGACTTTATAACCAAGTCCTTAGCTAATCCCTTCGTCAAGTGATCAGGCAAATTATGATGTGTCCTCACAAAATCTGTTGGAGCATGTGTCCTCCACAAATTAGTGTGATAACATTTGTAAATCTCTTACAGGTTCACAAGGGTATACTTCGTATATTTAATCAGTTGATTAACGTTTACCTAATAACGGTTGGCTTGCTAGAAAGTTTGACGTTATTATCATACAGATGGCGGTGATCAACTGGTCCCTAAAGGTCACACCTATAGGATGTGTTTGAGAAATGTGGTTATAGAAATATAATCACATTGATGCCCAAAATGACTAAAAAGTTAGTCGATGTGTTGATGAGATAATTATTTAATGAAAATTAAATAATATTAAGTTGAGACGAATTATCTGTCAATTCGTAAATTAAATATAATAAGTTATATTTAATTAAATATATATAATGTTAGCTTGGACGAATTAATCTGTTAATTCGTAATTAAATATAATCAGTTGTATTTAATATCAACAAGCTGAATGTGTCATAGTGGTAATAGTGAGGGTACACATACCAAGAGGTCATGGGTTCGATCCTCACTAGATGACAATTCAACACATATTATATATTTTTGGAAAGACCAAAAATAAGGAGAATTTAGTCCTTATTTCGGTCAGCTTGGCCGAATATTAGGAGAGATTTATCTTTCCTAATTGACTCCAAGTTTCGGTCTGTATAAAAAGAAAGGGAGAGAATTATTTCTACCCTAATGCTTTTTTTTGACCTTGCCTCCTCTCTCTCATCACAAAAAACACAAAAAACAACTAAATTTTACAGAAAATTTTAGATCGATTCTAGCATAATCAAAGGGCATATCTCAGATCGTCTTGGGTGCAACTAATAGGCGAATATCAATTTTGATATTGTTCTTAGGCCATATTTGCTAGGACCGAAGGTTATTTCTGAATCTTTTACTTTTGTTTATGTATTTTATTTTATGACCTTAGATCATCTTTGTTAAATCGTTATAATCCTTCTAAATTAAGGGAAGTATACAGATTATTTCCCACAAGTGGTATTAGAGCTTTAGGCTACGATTTTAATTTTGATGATTTTCATAAAATTTGTATGTGAACAATAGGATTTTCGAGAAAAAAAAATTAGGGTTTCGAATTTTTTTTGTGGTTCGAAAATTTTTTTGTGCCGTTTTTTTTTTTTTTGCCGTTTTTTTTCTTTCTGTTTGATGATATTTTTCCATTCTATTTTTCATATTATAGTTTATAATCAGTTAAAATTATCATATGAAGAATTGGTAGTTCTTGATTTAATGCAGATTAAGTTAAAATTAAATGGAATCGTCATGTTTATGATAAAAAGATTGTTTTTGCTATATAGTTTTTGGCATATAAATTGATCATGTTTATTATTTCATATGCTAATCATGTTCTAATAGTAAAGGTAAACAATTTAGTCATCAAATTTTGTTTTAGGGCATATTGCCGCAAAAAGAAAAAAAATAGGAGGCCGTTTTTTTTAGGGTTTACCGGAAAAAAAAAACTTTATTTTAATTTTGTTTTTTGGTAAACCGAGAAAAGAAAAAAAAATAGGAAAGTTTTTTTTATTTGCCTTTTTACCGAAAACGAAAGAGAAAAAAATTTATGGAAAGTTTTTCCTATTTACCGAATTAAAATAGGAAAGGGGCGTTTTTTTTAATTCAGATGTGACAGCTGATAAATAAAAAAAAAAAAAAATTGTTTTTTCCTAGCCGAGACCAATTTAAAAAAAAATTGGATTTTGTTTTTTATTTTTTTTTTATTTTGGCCAATTAGTTATTGTGAATCGGTTCACAATTTAATGATACCGAGTTATTTTAAAGCAGTTTAAAATTTTGACGGATAGAATTCATATTACAAGTTTAATATGGATTAAGTATGAAATTAATGTGATTAAATTGCGGAATTGTCACTTAATTTAATTTAAATAGGTGGTTTGGATAAATTAATTAACATAATTAATGTATTGTATTATGTATGTTTAATTTATTTTAGTTGATGCTTTTAATTTTGTTGAATGAATCGAATGAATGAATTTAACTTACGTATTTAATTTTTGCAATCGGTTGTAATTTGTAATACTTAGTGTGGCCTTAGTCAAATTATGTTTTCGTAATGAAGGAAACATAATTTCTTATGTAATTATGAGATCTCGAATCTCCTTTATTTTAGTTTTGGGTTTTTGGAATTAGAATGTAATTAATAGGTCAATTATGTAATTTTATTTATTGTAATTTCAAAGAAGACTAAAGATGAAGATTCAAGCTCACTCCCGCTACATGGATCAAGATGGAACATCAAGACAAGCTTCTCGGATCCAAGGATGGATTCCAAACTTGTATTTATTGTTCATTTTGATAGGATAGGCCACACTAGGACTTTTACTGTTTTTTTTACGTTTTTCATTTTTTTATTGCTTTTCATTCACATGTTAGTAATTGCATCATATTCCGCCTAAAACCAAACCACCTACTACTACTAAAATGCATGAAAATTGACTCATATTGGTTGTATGTTAATTTTCATGGACATGCAGATGTCACAGTCTTTAAGCCATCACTTTAGTTTAATCATTCTCGCATGCTAGATTATAGTTCACTTAAAATGAATTTAAATAAAGTTGATGGGATCTTCCTCTAAAACGGAAATTGAGATTAGTCTTTATAAGGGCAAACATCTATGAATCCCTTCTTCGTCGGTAGTCCTAATATGACCCCTTCTACGTTGGGTAAGTAGTTGTGTTGACTTAGTTTACCTCAACATCATAGTCCGAAGAGTTTCTCGTGATTGTGATGGACTAAAGATAGAATTTACAGAAATTTATCGACCAAGAATTCTAACGGTAGAATTAGCTAAAAGGTTAGCTTATCAATTTACAGAGAATTGAGTCTTGGGGTCATTTATATAATTCTTGAGGGAGGTCAATTGTATAAATGTTTTTGAGTCTTCGCGTTATGACATTAGTTCATTAGACTTAAAATTAAAACGATGCACATGCTTATTATTTTATTCTTCTTTCGCAGTGTAGAACACGTTTATTATCAATAATACTGTTACAACAAATGGCTGGAAATAACACAATTCCAATGCCTAGTGCCACACTAGATCGTTCATCCTGGCTAAAAGTGTTCATGGACCAAATGAATCAGTCCACGCGACTGAAGAATGATGGGTCCAACTTTGCGGACTGGGAGGCGGCACTACGGAATGTCCATTCTTTGCCGACGGTAAGCTCAGGTATTTAACTGAGCCAATACCGGTCAACCCAGGCCCAAATGCAGGAGTCAACGAGTCACTCGCTTATAGTGACTTCGTTATGGAAGCGGGTGCGATAAAGAACGTACTCATCTTTGCAATGGAAACCAATTTGCAGAGACGCTTCATTGCCCAAAGTGCAAACAAGATTTTCACTACGCTCACTAACGAGTTCTCAAAAGCACCGAGAATCGTTACATATGAGCATACCTGTCGCTTCTTTGATGCGAAACTCCAGAAGGGCCAACCAGTTAGCCCACACATTCTCGCACATGATTGAGAATGTCGAGAAGTCGGAGACACCGAATTGTAGAATCGGTGAGAGCATTGTCATTGACCGAATGCTTCATTCTCTTCACGATGGTTTTGCCCTTTTCAGGGCGAACTACTACATGAATGACTTGAAAAAGAGTCCTCATGAGCTACACTCCCTTCTCGTACAGACCGAGAAGGATATGAAATTGAGTGGAAGCATGAAGCAGGATGTTCTCACGATTCACAACAAGAGTAAAGGTAAGGGCAAGGCTCATGGCGACCTAGCTGTAGGTAAGCCAAAGTTCAAGAAACCAGGAAACGGTAAGAGTGCGCCTGGTAAGACTAGTGGCTCACAGGGCAAGACAAAGAGCAAGGGCGGTGACCTAGAGTGCCACCATTGTCACAAGACTGGACATTGGAGGAGGAACTGTCCTGTCTACCGTGAGGACATCAAGGCATGCCGCGTCGTTCCTGTTGGTATGTCATCTTATATTCATATGATTGAGATTAACCATGCAAGTTTCGGAACTTGGGTACTAGATACTGGTTGTGGTTCTCATCTGTGTAATCATTTGCAGGGCCTAAAGAACATCATACCTCTCGAAAAAGGTGATGTGGACTTGCGAGTCGGGAATGGAGCACGAGTTGCTTTTTGCCTCGAAGGGAACATATGTAATCCAACTCCCTAGTGGTTTTGAGTTATCTTTAAATAATCACATTACTATGTACCCAGTTTATCTAAGAATATTATTTCAGTTTCCGTACTTGCTAAAGACGGTTTTACATTTTCAATAAAGGATAATAGTTGTATTTTCTCTTTTAATGAAATGATTTATGGCAAAGCAGTTTCCATGAATGGAATTTATATCTTAGATCAAACCACGAAAGTATTACACATGAATAATAAGAAATTAAAGGTTGGTGACAAAGATCAAACCTATCTATGGCATTGTCGAATGGGACACATAAATGAGAAACGCGTAAAGAAACTCGTCGATAATGGGACTATTCCCGCATTCGGATTTTCTGCATATGGCATGTGTGAATCATGTCTCATTGGCAAGATGACTCGAATTTCCTTCAAAGGTGTTGGAATGCGCGCTAGTGACCTATTAGGACTCATACATACGGACGTATGTGGACCTATGTCAATTACCGCTAGAAATGGCTATATATATTTTATCACTTTCACGGACGATTTGAGTAGATACGGATATGTCTACTTAATGAAGCATAAAAGTGAGTCCTCTGAGAAATTCAAGGAATACCAGAATAGGGTACAGAACCAACTGGGTAGAAAGATTAAAGCACTTCGTTCAGATCGGGGTAGCGAATATCTTTCAAATGAGTTTGATCAACACCTGAAAGACTGTGGAATCGTTTTGCAGTTAACTCCACCCGGAACACCTCAATTGAATGGTGTGTCCGAACGGAAAAATCGAACCTTACTTGATATGGTTCGATCCATGATGAGTCACACCGTAGTGCCTGATTCATTATGGGTTTATGCTCTTTTGTCAGCTGCTCTTATACTTAACCGAAGTCCGTCTAAAGCTGTCGACAAGACTCCATATGAAATGTGGAAGGGAAAGGTCCCTAACTTATCCTTTATTCGGGTTTGGGGCTGCGAGGCTTATGTCAAGTGGAGACACGAGGATAAGCTCGGCCCTCGATCGGTCAAGACATACTTTATAGGTTATCCAAAAGGAACATTTGGTCATTACTTCTATTCGCCTACCGAACATCGAGTTTTTGTTGTGGCTAGTGCGACGTTCTTAGAGAAAGAATTTCTCGAGAACAAGACTAGTAATAGAACCTTCGAGCGGTCGGAGATTCCAGAACCAACGACCAAGGAACGGATGGAGGAAGTGGTTCCTCCAACTGATGATATGGTTAATATTCCTGAGGAACCTAGGAGGTCGGGTAGAGACTCTCATCCTCCGGACAGATACATTGGTATGGTCGAGGAGAATGACGTTTTACTTCTAGAAAGTAATGAACCCGCAACCTATAAAGGTGCTATGGCCTGTTCCGACTCAAAGCTATGGCTTGAAGCCATGCAATCCGAGATGGACTCCATGTATGAGAATAACGTATGGGATCTAGTTGATTTACCTAATAAGGTAAAACCTCTACAGTGCAAATGGCTTTTCAAAATAAAGCGTTCTGTAGACGCGCAACCAGATATCTATAAGGCACGACTTATGGCAAAAGGTTTCACTCAAGTGCAAGGATTGCATTATGATGAGATTTTTGCACCTGTAGTCATGCTACGTTCCATTCGGATAATCTTAACGATTGCCGCATTTCATGATTATGAAATTTGGCAAATGGATGTGAAAACCGCCTTCTTAAACGGTTATTTGGAGGAAGAGTTGTACATGGTGCAACCCGAAGGTTTCATAGATCCTAAACATCCTAAGAAAGTATGCAAGCTTAAGCGTTCCCTTTATGGACTTAAGCAAGCTTCTCGGAGTTGGAATCATCGTTTCGACCAAGTGATAAAAGAGTATGGTTTCACTCGATCGGTCGAAAAACCATGCTTATATATCAAGTTGAGTGGGAGCAAGATTGTATTCTTGATATTGTATGTCGATGACAAACTCTTGATTGGGAATGACATTCCTCTCCTATCTTCGGTTAAAGAATGGTTGAAGAACCATTTCCAGATGAAAGATCTGGGTGAGGCACAACGTATATTGGGAATCCGTATCTACCGAGATAGATCACGACGGACGTTATCACTTAGTCAAGAGTCTTATTTGGATAAGGTTCTTGAGAGGTTCAGCATGACCAACTCCAAGAAAAGGAACCTTCCTATGACGACTGGGATGCAGTTGAGCAAGTCTCAGACACCCACGACGCCTGAAGGGATTGAGCGCATGAGTCGTGTTTCTTATGCATCTGCAATAGGATCGATCATGTATGCCATGATATGCACACGTCCAGACGTGGCATATGCATTGAGTATGACGAGTCGGTACCAAAAGACTCCAGGTGAAACACACTGGATAGCAGTCAAAAATATCCTCAAATACCTACGGAGGACTAAGGATTGGGTATTGACTTATGGAGGCGATACTAAGCTATGCGCAGCCGGTTACGCAGATGCTAGCTTCCAAACGGATCGAGATGATTCAAAATCTCAGTCCGGGTTCGTCTTCACTCTTAATGGTGTTGCGGTCAGCTGGAAGAGTTCCAAACAGAGTGTTGTAGCAGATTCTACTACTGAATCCGAGTACTATGCCGCTTCGGAGGCAGCAAAGGAAGCGATATGGATGCGTCAATTCTTACAAGGGCTTTCGGTAGTTCCTAGTTCGAATGACCCGATCACCATCTATTGTGACAATAGAGGTGCCATCTTCCAGGCTAAGGAGCCAAAGTTTAGCAACAAATCTAGACAGTACTTTCGAAGGCTCACCCGATCCGTGATTACGTGGAGCAAGAAGAGATAGTGATTGACAAGATTGCGACGGATGATAAAATCGCAGATCCTCTCACCAAACCGTTGAATTATGATAAGCATGTAGGGCATGTTAATTCCATGGGAATTAAACATGTTCCTAAGTTGTAGTACTTGATTATGGATTTGATACATTATCTTTTTCATATATTTTTTATAACTTCATCGTTTTATATATATAATATTTTGTTTTTCATGTGGATTGTACTGACAACATTGAACGCCACAAAGTGAATCAATTACATTATATTTGTTTGGTCCGTAATCGCCGATGTGAGCCGATAACTCCGGCTATTATATTGTGCAATCGATTGATGGTGGGTTTAACGAGCCATAAGTCAAACGGTTGACTGATCGATCACAGATACGAGATTATGACGATACCTCGTAGGACAACTTTTTGTGACAACGTAATGGAGTCCTAAATGTTTAATAACATTCGGTGCCAGGTCGTGGATAGGACATCCGTTGTGTTCCTAGAGTCAATTCTTTTGACTATCAACTGTCTCTTGAGATTAAGGCAGTTTTTGGGTGACTTTGGTTTCTTTCTCACGGTCTCACCGTGAATCGGGGCTAAGTAGATTTTTTCTGGGTCATTTCATACGTGCTTACATCTGCAGGATTCGAGTTGAGGAAAATATCCAACCCTTATCGGTATAGTTATTTCTCGGGGCCACTCAAGGAGTTGTAACTGAAATGCATGGCCATGCTCGAATGTTGATTCGTTTATCAGTTAAGTTACTCTCAAGTCGGGAAAACCACTCTTGATACTGATCGCTTGTAAAATACGACCTTTGTGAATTCAGATTTGCAAATTGTTTTACATTGAGTGGGAGAAATTTTAAAGGATATGAGAATCGGTTATCGCACATACACTTGTGAGGACAAGTGGGAGTTTGTTGGAGCTTGTGTCCTCCACAAATTAGTGTGATAACATTTGTAAATCTCTTACAGGTTCACAAGGGTATACTTCGTATATTTAATCAGTTGATTAACGTTTACCTAATAACGGTTGGCTTGCTAGAAAGTTTGACGTTATTATCATACAGATGGCGGTGATCAACTGGTCCCTAAAGGTCACACCTATAGGATGTGTTTGAGAAATGTGGTTATAGAAATATAATCACATTGATGCCCAAAATGACTAAAAAGTTAGTCGATGTGTTGATGAGATAATTATTTAATGAAAATTAAATAATATTAAGTTGAGACGACTTATCTGTCAATTCGTAAATTAAATATAATAAGTTATATTTAATTAAATATATATAATGTTAGCTTGGACGAATTAATCTGTTAATTCGTAATTAAATATAATCGCTTGTATTTAATATCAATAAGTCAATGTGTCATAGTGGTAATAGTGAGGGTACACATACCAAGAGGTCATGGGTTCGATCCTCACTAGATGACAATTCAACACATATTATATATTTTTGGAAAGACCAAAAATAAGGAGAATTTAGTCCTTATTTCGGTCAGCTTGGCCAAATATTAGGAGAGATTTATCTTTCCTAATTGACTCCAAGTTTCGGTCTGTATAAAAAGAAAGGGAGAGAATTATTTCTACCCTAATGCTTTTTCTTGACCTTGCCTCCTCTCTCTCATCACAAAAAACACAAAAAACAACTAAATTTTACAGAAAATTTTAGATCGATTCTAGCATAATCAAAGGGCATATCTCAGATCGTCTTGGGTGCAACTAATAGGCGAATATCAATTTTGATATTGTTCTTAGGCCATATTTGCTAGGACCGAAGGTTATTTCTGAATCTTTTACTTTTGTTTATGTATTTTATTTTATGACCTTAGATCATCTTTGTTAAATCGTTATAATCCTTCTAAATTAAGGGAAGTATACAGATTATTTCCCACAAAATCAACGGAAATAACTCCTTGAGTAATCAACTCACGAACCGTGCTATGTCTAACACCAAGGTGTCTAGACTTTCCGTTGTAAACTTCACTATAAGCCCTAGCTAAGATCGCCGAACTATCACAGTGGATAGAAATAGGAGGAATAGGTTTTGGCCAAACCGGAATTTCATAAACCAAATTTCTTAACCATTCTGCCTCTTTACAGGCCGCAGCTAAAGCAATGAATTCCGACTCCATGGTCGAACTTGTTATACAAGTTTGCTTCTTAGAAGCCCATGAGATAGCTCCTCCACCAAGCAAGAAGACCCATCCACTAGTAGATGAATGATCCTCCATGTTGGTGATCTAACTAGCATCGGAATACCCTTCTAAGACCGAAGGAAATCCGACATAGTTCAAATCATAATCCATGGTTTGCTTCAAGTATCTTAATACACGTTTTACCGCAACCTAATGTTCAAGACTAAGATTACTTGTGTATCTACTCAACTTGCCAACGGCAAAGGCGATATCCGGTCTTGTGCAAGTTATGGCATACATCAAACACCCAATCATTTGAGAGTACTCAAGTTGTGAAATAGCTTCACCTTTATTAGGCATAAGCTTAACACTAGGATCCATTGGAGTTTTAACCGGAGAACAATTTCCATGATTAAACTTCTTTAACACTTTCTCTATGTAGTGAGATTGTGTCAAAGAGAATCCCTTGTTCTCACGTTTGATCTTTATACCAAGTATCACATCCGCCTCACCCATGTCTTTCATGGCAAAACTTGATGAGAAAAAGGCCTTAGTAAGGTCTACTTGATTTTGGTCGGTACCAAAGATCAACATGTCATCAACATATAGATAAATAATGACTCCATTACCGTTGTCATCAAATTTTCTATACACATATTTATCCGACTGATTTAGTCTATACCCATTAGATAGAACAACCTCATCAAACTTGTGATGCCATTGTTTAAGAGCTTGTTTAAGTCCATACAATGATTTAATTAATTTACAAACCTTATGCTCATTACCGGGCATAATAAATCCTTCCAGTTGTTTTATATACACCTACTCTTTAAGTTCACCATTCAAGAACGCCGTCTTGACATCCATTTGATGGATCACTAGATTATTAATTGCAGCAAGTTCAATCAACAATCTAATAGTAGTGATGCGAGCTACGGGAGCATAGGTATCGAAATAATCAATCTCTTCCTTTTGTCTAAAGCCTTGGATAACCAACCTAGCTTTAAACTTGTCCATGGAGCCATCAACTTTCATCTTCTTTTTGAAGATCCACTTGCAACCCAATGGTTTACAACCACGAGGTAAATCCGCAAGCACCCAAGTGTTATTGCACATTATGGAATCCATTTCATCATTCACCGCCTGTTTCCAAAAGGAAAAGTCATGAGACGTCATTGCCTCATCAAATGTCTTAGGGTCCTCATCAATGTGAAAACAATATAGATAATAGTTTCCACATCCATCCCTTGAACCTTCAACCAAATAGGTATGAAAATCGGGACCAAATGATTTAGCAATCCTTCTTCTCTTACTCCTACGAATTTCAGGTATTGCTTCTTGAGTTGTGACATTGTCACTTCCCTCAATAACTCCACTAGAACTAGGTACTAGATCCCTTGGCTTCGGCATTGATGAGAAACGACTCTCATCAAATATCGCATCCCTTGACTCAATTACGCTGTGAACCGAAACAGAATAATTAGGTTCAATTACATAGAACCTATAAGCCTTTGAATGCACAACATATCCAATGAATATGCAATCGATGCCCCTTTCCCCTAAGGTTTTAATCTTGGGATCGGGTAGTCTTACAACAGCCCGACAACCCCAAACTCGAAGATAATTCAAGCTAGGTTTCTTTTTGTACCAAAGTTCATATGGAGTGTCTTTATTCCTTTTGTTAGGAATCCTATTTAATAAATAGCAAGCCGTCAAAATGGCTTCACCCCAAAATCCCTCACTCAAACCCGAGTAAGACAATATGGAATTAACCATTTCTTTTAGGACTCTATTTTTCCTTTCCGCTACACCATTTAATTGTGGTGTATAGGAAGGAGTTACTTCATGAATGATATACCACTTGACTCAAAATACAACGGGTCATAATATTCACCACCTCTATCGGAACGCAACCTTTTAATCAAAACCGATTGTTGCAATTCCACTTCATTTTTAAAGACCTTAAACTTATCAATTGCCTCATCTTTAGTGTGAAGTAAATATATGTAACAAAACCGACTAAAATCATCAATAAAAGTCACTACATATTTTTTACCACCTAAAGAATGATAATTGCGAAAAACACATAAATCACTATGAACAAGTTCAAGCACATGTGAGATCCTAGACACATTACCAAAATATTGCCTTGTGATTTTTGTCAACATACAAGTATTACACTTATTAATGTTCATGTTAAATGATGGAATTAAACCATCTTTAGACATAGTTTCCAATCTTTTATAATGTACATGTCCTAATCTCACATGCCAAAGATATGAAGTATCATTCATAGAGGAAGCATAAATATGGAACTTTCATTTGGAACAACATTCAACATAAACATGGCATTACAATAATAACCAAGTCCAATAAATACACCATGTTTAGATAAAACATACTTATTAGATTCATACACTTGTTTATAACCAAGTTTACTTAAACACTACTGGATACAAGGTTCTTTCTAATTCCGGGTACATGTAATACATTATTTAATTTTACAATATTTCCGGAACTAAATTCCAACACCACCATGCCACGACCTACAATAGGAGCGGTAGACTCGTTACCCATATATAGAACGGATCCATCCTTCACTAGTTCATAATCCTTGAACCAATGTCGATCCTTGAAAACATGATTGGTTGCACCCGAGTCTATCCACCATGTCACTACATCATCATGCACATAAAATGCCTCATAAATTAATGGTACATAATTCACAACCGAATTAAAACCAATGTCTAAAATCCAACCTTGATTAGTGGGTGGACCTTGGTCATTAGACCCTTGTCCTCCTTGGCCAGTACTTGCACCCTTTTTCTTTTTGTGCTTTCCAACTTTGCAATTTGCTTTCAAATGCCCGGTCTTTCCACAAATCCAACAAGCACCTTTAGGTGTCTTGTTAGAGTCGTCATTGGTGTTGTTAAAAGGGCGTTTCTTCCCCTTAAATTTGTTCTTGAAACCCTTTCCCTTTTCCATCACATTGACGGAAGAAGATCCCATGACATCCTTACCTTTTCCTTTACCACCATCTTGCGCCCTTAGAGATTCCTCTATGCGAAAGTGGCTACCAAGTTGAACAAGACTCAACTCTTCCTTTTTGTGTTTAAGCATATGTTTAAAATCCTTCCAAGAGGGCGGCAATTTGTCTATGATACTAGACACAAAGATAGATTCATCCATCTCCATCTTATGTTGTGCAAATTTTCCCAAAATCCGGAGCAATTCATTATATTGTTCCATTACCGGTCTAGAATCAACCATTTTATAATTCATGAAATTTCCAACAAGGAACTTCTTACTAGAAGCATCCTCATCCATATATTTAGACTCAAGTTGATCCCATAATTCTTTAGCGGACTCAACATTTTGATAGATATCAAAAAAAGAGTCGGACATACCATTCAAGATGTGACCGCGACATATGTAGTCATCATTCTCCCACTTGTTTCTCTTTCGTTGAATTTCCGTAAGAGTTTCATTCCCCACAATCTCCAGCATAGGAGTACTCAACACATACACAACCTTCTAAGCGGTGAGAAGGAAGTGCATCTTCTTTTGCCAACGACGGAAATCGACACCCTCAAATTTCTCCAACTTTCCAAACTTGGTAGTCATGTCCTTGATTGAATCCATTTCCAAATGTAGAAAATACTCTAAGAATGTTGTATTTTTTGTATTACAAATATTACAAGTATGTAAATAATACAAACAAGGGCACTAAAACAGAAATGAAAACAATAAGACGGTTTATTACACCCAATCTAATCGTGTATGTTGAACACACTTTTCTTAGAGTATTTCGACCCTATAGCCTTTGGGTATCACGAAATCTCTGTAGGATAAGACGATTTCTTTGTCTAAGGCAAGAACAAAAGAACAAAGAACAATAAGAGAATTTTGGTTTTACTTTGTTTTGTCAAAATACAAAATACGTAAATGTACCACTAAAAAATTTTAGCATCTCTGACATCTATTTATATATGAATACATATATCTAAGATGTTGTCAGTAAATGGATAAGGAATGCATGTGTTGGTTCATTTAAACCAATCATAAAACATTACAACCGTCAAACACAAGCTTATCATGCGCGAAAATAAGAAAAGGCACAAAACCCCTATCGGGGACTGTCACCCCGATCAGGGACGTAATAAAATCTTTAATTTACAATTTTTTGCTTTTCAATTTTCGCTAAGTATAAGATATACTTGACCCCGAGTATATAACCCTGATAGGGGACATAATATACTATGACAACACTTTTATAGTTTCCCTTATCCATTATACACATGAACTCGATATACGATTATATGAGCATACACTCCGTATTCCCGACTCACATTATATCCATTACGAGCTCAAACCGATTTGTCATAAGAAACCCGAATACACTTAAATGTCTTTGTGATCAAAATCACCAACACAATTACTAAATGACAAGTGGACAAATTGTGTGTGAATGATCAAATTGTTCATCAAATGCAATCCTAAATTAGAAAGGAGAACAATTAACTGAGACAACCTAAAATGGAATAGGACAATAAATGATCGTGATAAAGGGAGTAATTTGTTATGGTTGTAACTACCATGGTACTCGTGTTAAGATTGATGCGGGTTGCCAAAATAATCTAAAAAGCTCAATCGAGTTTGCTTCACTATATCTAGTCCACTAGCTCGATCAAATTCTGACTAAGCTCCAAATATGGGTTAAATCCTACAAAATGGGAGAACAAGACATGAAAGGCAATACTTCACTAAACACAACGCATTAAGCTCAAAAGACGACATAAAATGCATTGTAACAGGGTATAAATCATAAATCTATATGAAATACGCTTATCATCGAGCTTGGCTCGATCAAAGCTCGGCTCGTGCGAGCTTGGCTCCGTTTGATAACTTAATGAGTCTAGTTGAGCTAACGTTGGCTCGACTCAAAAAGCTACGAGTGGCTCGAACATGTACGATAAAAGAATACCGTGTTCTTATTTTATAAAAATATTACATGATTATATCTTTGTGTAAGAATATCAAATGTTACACAGTTGCATCAAAGTGTGACAATCATGTGACTTTAACCCGGTGAGTTTTAGGTCTTGCATCGACACTAGGCTTTTGATGTTTGACGAATAACCATGTGACACTTTAATTCCATTCAAGCATGCACATAACTCTTTTTTCTTATTCCGTGAAAGGGTATAAACTGCTGGCGGTAAAAATGTACGATTACCTCTCTTTTGTGGTGCCAACTCTAGCCTAATACCCATCATTTTCATATCTTCCCTAGTTGCGGCGTTATCCTTTGTTTTACCGGGAACAATCAGAAGGGTATTGATAATATTATCACAGACATTTTTCTCAATGTGCATGAAATCAAGGCAATGCCTGACCTCCAGGTCAGGCCAATATGGAAGTTTATCAAAATATATGGATCTTTTCTTATACCCACGAGCTGAGTAGACAATTTAGAGCCGCTCTTCTTCCCATAATCTATCTAAATATGCTTTACTTTCTGATAAACTTCATGCCCACTCAAAATTCTAGGAGGTTGACGAAGTTCTTGTCTTCCATTGAATGTTTTCTGCTTCTTGCGATAACAATGGTCATGATACAAGAACCTCCTATTTCCCATATACACATACTTACGAGAAGACTTCAAGTATTTAGACTCGATATACTCCCCACACAATGGACAAGCCTCTTTCCCATGAACTGTGTGCCCAGAAAGGTCGCCATAAGCCGGATAGTCAGATATTGTACACAATAACATTACTCTCAAATTGAAAGTTTCGTTCTTATATGCATCAAATACTTTTATCCCACTATCCCACAATATTCGCAAATCATCTTGAAAAGGTTCCAAATAGACATCTATATCATTTCCAGGTTGTTTAGGGCCGGAAATTAACAACGACAACATCAAATACTTTCTTTTCATGCACACATATGGAGGTAAGTTATAAATAGCCAACACTACTGGCCAAGTACTATGTTGGCTACTCATGTTTCCGTGTGGGTTCATTCCATCAGTGGACAGCGCTAGACGTAAGTTTCTAGGTTCATTGCCGAACTCGGGATACTTAGCGTCGAACAATTTCTAGTGCATACCATCTGCCGGGTGTCTTAGCTTTCCATCATTTATTCTTCTAGTTTCATGCCAAGTTAACATTTTTGAATCATCGCTATTCGCATAAATCCTTATGAATCTTGGTATCACTGAAAAATACCATAACGCTTTAGCCGGGATCCCTTCCTTATCCTTATAATGCCACTGCAAACATTTAGAGCAATTGGTTAAGTTTTGATATAATTTCCGATACAATATGCAATCATTTGGACATGCATGTATTTTCTCATATTTCCTACCCACTCCTCTTATTAGTTTTTTAGCCTCATATTTCTTAACAGGTAGAACATTACAATCTAGAAGCAACTCCTTTATCAAGGCTAAAAAACTAGTGAAACACGTGTCACTCACCCCATTTGCCCCCTTGATATTATACAACTTCAGCACAGCTGACATTTTTGTGAACTTACAGCCATGATACACAGGTGCTTCAGACTCACACAACTTATCATACATGTTGTTAAGGTCCAGGGACGAAGCTCGGGTGAAATTAAGACCTGGGCCGATTTCGACTTCTTATATATATACAAGGAATTTTTTATTAGATAACTTACAAAACATACAAAATATGTATTTTCACGTAATTATTAAATTATACATTGGTTTTTTAAACGGACTTACTCCATATTTTATATATAAAGCGTAGATTGGTGAAACAAATTTAAAATATAAATGATAATAAAACTATTTTAAGACGGTACTGCTATTATAAACTAAGGTGAGACGAAAGATATAAAACAATCACTATTTCGGTAATGATAAAATTGTTTACTAAATTAATACCATTCATGATGATAAAAATGGTTCCCTTACTTAGTTATATAAAGAAACCCTAGTTGACGTTTAAAATATAATAGTTCAATTCGTCGAGGTGTTGAGTATATTCGACTAAATAAGAAAACTATAAAAAATAAAAAATAAAAATAAAATCTGAAAAGTTGAGTATATTCGAGTAAATAAGAAAACTATAAAAAATAAACTAAATAAAAAAACTATAAAAAATAAAAAAATAAAAATAAAATCTGAAAAGTAGAGTTACCAGGAGTCGAACACGCAACTTTAAAGAGGTCTCAATACTTTAGGGAGATGATTACCACTGTTTTACAACAAATTATTGCCATAATTACTACCATTTATTATAGTTATGCTTGAAAAGTTCACCCGGGCCATGGCCCATCCGGCCAAGGCTAAGCTTCGTCTCTGTTAAGGTCATCCCAATTAATAGTGTCATCACCTACATCTTGAAAAGCATTCGACTCATCATCATTCTCTTTATTATCTATAGACCCAACATTCAACATGTCTGCTTCCAACACTTCCAACTCAAAAAACTTGGCAAACTCAGGATCATCAGTTAGCCTTTCGTATACCTCAACATCATCTTTTTCAAAGTTATTCTCGTCCTTTAATGGTTCCCCATGAAAAATCCAACGTGTATAGGATCGGCTAAATCTCCACTTTTCTAGGTGTATTTTAACGTCCAGAAAAGTCATATACCTAATATTACCACATCTTTCACAAGGACATGGAATACTAGAAGAACCTTTCAAATTGTTTGCAACGACTTCATAAAATTCAGCTAAATCATCCTTATAATTGGGGCCACTCATATTTGCAGCAATCATCCAAGTTCGAGTCATTTTTCTACATTCGTAATATATAGGCAACTAATTCAGAAAATCCAATAATAGGCAAACAAATAAACAAAATTCAGGAAATCAATTAAGCTAAATTATCAACAAATTAGATAATAGCCCAACAAATTAACAAATTCAAAAATAATCGACATTCATAGGCCAGGAAATTGAACAATCCTATAATATATATATATATATATATATATATATTATATAATATATATTATATATTATATATTATATATATATATAATATATAATATATAATATATAATATATAATATATATATATATATATATAGCTTGAAAATCTTAATAAGCAATAGTTAATAAGAAACATATATACCTGATTGATAAACACGATGAGGGAGAGAAGACGGTGACAACAGTGACGGAGATGAAGACAGAGAGAGACGATCGGGGAGGGATGGAGGATGATATTTGTGTAGCAGTATTAGCTTGTGTTTGTGTTTTGTAGCGTATAGCAGAATAAATCGATCTGTACGTGGTGTTTGTTCTTTAGATCTGCATAACTAACTTCAATAACAACGGTTATTTTGTCAACAACCGTTGTTAAAACCTAATAACAACGGGTACTAATATAACCGTTGTAATTACGTTTCACTAATTTTGCGTCAAATTATTAACAACGGTTATAATGTATTATAGAGTAAATTGTTGTTATTAGTTTTTATATTAACAACGGTTGTGCAAGTTTGACCCGTTGTTAAAACCAATAACAACGGTTAACAACACATAACCGTTGTAATTAAGTTTAGTAAAATTTCGCGCAATCCATTCTACAACGTCTTTTGGTGATTTTCGTGAATAAGCGTTGTTAAAGGGCCGTTGTGGTTGCCTGGATTTGTAGTAGTGCTACCTTGCCTATATAAGATTATTTTGTTAATATCTATGCAGAGTAATTATATTAATAAAATATTTTTATTAATAATAAGCTTAGCGAATGTTCCTAACCATATTCTTGACTTTGAATATGCCATTGATTACTCCCATAGAAATAATGCTCGAGCCGCCATCTCAGCCTTAGCGAATGTCCCTAGCCATATTCTTGACTTTTCTTAGGCTCTCTTATTTCGGACACCCATTTACCCTAATTTTGAAGGTAAATCCTATAACTAGGGTGTTTACCTTCAAAATTTTCATTATTACTAATAAGTTTGTTCTTTTTTCGGGCATTCTCGTCTCGGTTTTTTGGTTCTGTTGGCCTTTTAGGGGTTATTATTTTGGTAAAGTCGTGGAGGGTGGTAGCGATTGGGGAGGATGAGGAGGATCGTGATGGTCATAATGTTAGTGAAAAGAAAAGGAAGTTTCTTCGATAGTAAGTGTATGTACGTGTATGTAGATTGGATCTTATGAATATAAAGTAATGAAGCTTCTTAAGAAATAAAGGATTATAAATTAATTATGGTCTATGGGGATGTATAGTGTATTTATAGGAGAATGGTTTTAAAAAGACAAAAAGTGTAGGGTAGCCGGGTAGGTATCTTATCTTAATAAAAACAAGAACATTTAAAAGATTTCTGTGCAGCCACGTCATCATAGCAAGGTCTTTTTTATTTTTTTTTTAAATTCCGGAAATAAGGGTCCCACAGAGAAAACTACGGAATTAATTACAAAATAACGTCGGTTCTGATGTTATTTGCAAAATTATTCGGAACGTACTGATTTAATTATTCGAATACAACAACTCTTGTAGTCTACCATGAAATTTTCCAACATTTGGAATGATATTAGACTATTTTCGTTAATTCTAGAATTATGTTTATTCGATTTGATTGTAAACCCTTTTCAAATTTGATAACTATTTCCATTTTATAGCGATATTTATATTGTTTGCTTTTTATTATTTCCCATATATTGCATTTATTATATACTATATACTATATACTATGTTTCATGTTACAACACCGAATTTGTGTGATTTATATCACTTATTTAAAACATGTGCAAGTTTCAATCCCTTGCGAATTTAGCATGTGTTTTATTCTATTATCAATCAATATATATACTTAAAAGAGGAACTTTTGAAGCGATTTCATTGGTTATTACTTACGAGCGATTTCATTGGCTAATATTTTTGTTGAATAAATTATATGTATAAATAAAAAATATAAAAAACAAAAGATATATATGTATTTGAGTTGTTATCAAATTAGAATTTATAAAGATAACTCCACTAATCCAACGTGGTCATTGTGCTTATATGGTCATTGTTCTTATATATAGCTTCATTGCCCCCAGTTTAGCAAATCATGCTTTCTTATTCATCATATGTATTCGTTTTCTTATAGGGTAATTTTTTACATCTTCCTAATATCTACCAATTAATTAATTTTATTTTGCAGGTATAATGTATGCTATTAATAAACACGGTCCAATGTAACGTACAAGAAGAATGTTGCAAACAGTTGAAATCGAGTTGATCAATGTGACATATAAAAAGCGTACTCTATTTTAGGTTCATGAGTTTATTTATTTATTTTTTTAATTCATGTTCCTTCATCGTATTCATCTCTTAGCTTTTTCTTTTAATTCCATAAGTGTGTCTATTATACTTTATGAGCATACAATTTCTTAGCAATATTCAATAATATACGGTTGGTTAAGCGTACTAACGTTTTAATTTGATTCGGAATTGCAGGTATAAAGTGTATTATAATAAGGTTGTTGAATTATTCAAAGTTTAACCAATTAAAGGTAAATGACTAATAACTTCTACGGATCGATGAAGAAGTAGTCGGATAACTTCTTCATTGTCTTTCACATGCATAAATAACTACACTTGCATTGTTGATAGAGAATGAAGATCCTTATTAATTTTCTGATCTCTCTAATATTGTGAAATAACTTATGTTATTGATTTTTCAGGAACTTTTTATTGTTCTAGAACTCATTGAGAAATTATTATTGTTTATGTTAGAAAGGTGGAGAATTTTCTCAATGATACATCAAATGAGTTATTCCATGTGGCATTAAATGAGTTGTTACCCCTTACTCCATGAACTTTGTTCAAGTTACCAGTTTAAATTTGTTCATGGAGAAATAAGCAAATAAGGACGGTGTTGATAACAGTGGCCAAACGAATGAACATAGGAACGTAACATGTTATAATGACTCCGACAATTATCGATAGATCGATAGGATACTAATTGCCGAGTAATAGTCCACTTTCTTTTTTTCCGAAATCCACCAGTACAATAAAGAACTCCGTAACTAATAATCTAACTGAATAAGATTAAAAAAATTTGCTTGCCTTCTGCTATCTCCGCAGTAGCCGTGAGACCCCAAAGAGCAAAGAAGGTAATGAACACGGTTTTTAGACAAATTGTCAATTACGTAAAAGATATGGTTTCGAGTATATACATTACATTCATCTTCCCTCGCCTTACCAAAACATTAAGCAATAATATATTCTTCTTCGATTTAATTGTTTTTGTAAGATGTAGTTTCTTCTTCTTGATGGTATAATTTATCTGGAAAATAATATAAATTGAAAAACTATTTATTTAAAATAATAAAGTAGTTATTAGGAAAATTAATACGTAATTGTATCTGGAAAATGAAATATGAGATTTAACTTCTATGAAATTCTACTTCATTTATTTCTCCTCCTATGTCGTGTAACTAAATGATACGATAAATAATACGTATTTCAATAGGAATCAAACACTTCTTAATTTAAATAATCATGCAGTAACCAAACATGATCTGACCTAATAGTTTAGGATAACAATATGGCCTCATTGGGTGACGCCCAATACAATAGTTTTATATGATCTATTATTGGTTCAAACTTATAAAGATCCAGAGATTTACTTCAGACAATAACTTTCACTACTAAATAATAGTGGTAGATTGACCGAAAACTCTTGACGGAATAGAAAATTGGCAGTTTAGACAGAAATAACTGACGAAATACTGACGGAACGCGTTGTTGGCGCAATATCAGTTAGTTAAAATACGCGCTTTGAACAGTGTTAATGGCACCAATACAGTTTGACGGGTTTTGACGGATAATCTGTTAGAAAAGTCAACAAAAGTCAACTTTTCTGACGGAATTTCCGTAGAATTGTCAACTTTTTGTTGACTTTTCTGTCAGGCCTGGGAGGCCCTCGGTTTTTAGAATTCCTTACTTGAAAATCCGCCAGAAACCTGTTTTTTTGACGATTCGTACAGATGGATATTCTCTCAAAAATGTAAGTTTCTGATAGTATATAGTCGTTTCTGACGGATAAAATCCGTTAGTCTGCCATTATTTATTTTTGTAGTGTTTACTATTTAGCCGTCAATAAACACGAATAATCTACGTCATTGTTGTGGTATTACCCGGGCAACGCCCGGGCATGAAATCTAGTATATAAAAGAAATACAAATTAAAATATCCATGTATATTACTTAACATTTTTTAAATATTTACAGTGATTTCAGTGATTATAAATTCATACCCGTGCAAATTGCACGGGTTGAAAACTAGTAGTTATTTAGTGTATTTGATTAATCGGCCCGTCGTATTATAGACAAACACTATCCGTTTATATTTATAGACGGATAGTGTTCCTCTTATAAATGAATGTGGGTAGTGCAAGTGAAAGTATCCATTTGCACTACCCACTCTCATTTGTGAGAGAGACACTATCCATATATAGGTATAGATGGATAAATGTCCGTGTATAATGAGAATTTGTGTTCATCAATAGAGTAACTTGCATAGTTGCATTACATATTTTTTGAATTATAGAATACATAGAGTATACTCCCTCTTATCCACTCCAAAGATAATATAGATCCAGTTTTTCTCTCACAGAAAATAGATCTATGTTACCTTTGGATCAATAGAGTAACTTGCATAGTTGCATTACACATTTTTTGTATTATAAAATCAATAGAGTATACTCCCTCCCATCCACTCCAAAGATAATATCGACCCACGTTTTCTCTCACAAAAAGTGAATCTATGTTACATTTGGAGTGGATAGGACGGAGTATTTTAATTTGGATGATTTTGAAGTACGTGTTGAAAATGTACGTACAAGTCAATGTGAGATCTTAAGGCTTAATTAAAAATAGATGATGGATAAAAGAAACACAAATACAAAACTCTCTCTCCCTCTCTTCTCTATAAAAAAATCCTAACCTTCATTAATTAAATTTGGGCTTTTATCGACTATTGACTGATGGTAAGCCTCTAAAAAATTTTATTTATCAGTTTTTAGTATGAAACTTTATGGATTAATCAATAAAAGTCTCGCTTTTGGTGAGATACGTTTGTCTGTCTCTATTATCAGAGTTTTTCCAGGCCTTGTTTTTCTACGTTTTATTTCTATTGGAAATATAGATAAGTGCGTCTTGGTCGTTCCTCATATGGTGAAGATGCGGAAGATCAATTTCGTTTATTTATTTTTCATCCGTCTCCACTCATATTATGATAAATACTCCCTCTGTCCCGGTCATTTGTTGTCTTTTTCTATTTTGGGGTGTCTCAGTCATTTGTTGTCCTTTCTATTTTAAAAATGAATTTGATGAGTAATTTGATCATTCACACTCAATTTATTCTACTTGTCATTTAGTAATTGACCCCCTCCCCCTTTCCTTGGTCTTTGTGCCAAAACCAAAGGATAACAAATAACCGAGACGGAGGGAGTAACATGTAAGGAACATAACCATTATGCTTGTAGGCGCTAGACAGAAGTTACAAGAATATAATTAGAGTATGTTCAATAAAAACTTGCATCATTCTTTTTGAAATTCAAATAATCATCATACAAAATAGTAATTTGGTTATGAAGCTTCCAACTGCAAAATAGAGCAAATCAATGAATAAATCTAAACTAAAGATGCTAAAGGCATTCATATAACAATAGATCATTGTTTAAAGGGGGTAAAATGTCTTACTACGGTGTAGTAGTATTATTTCTTGGCCAAAGAATATTTGCTAGCCTCAAATGTCAACACGGGAAAATTCATTATAACGAGGTGAGACTTTTATTAAAAAAAAACGGTTTTTCCCATAGTACCCTCGAACTTTGGCAGATTACACATGGTACCCCTCCTTTTAACTTTCTACATATGGTACCCCTGTATTTACGTTTTTCTTTCCCAGAATGCCCTTAGTCAAACTTCCGTCATCACTCCGTTAGTTTTTTGACTAATGACCTTTTTTTTTGTTATTTAATTCACTAATTATACATAAATCACAAACTCACTTCTTTTGTCTTTTTCGTTATGCTGCAAACTCAATCAATAATTTCCATACTTTAATCTAATAACCATTTAATCCACCATGAAAACCCATGTTATCACCTCCAGTTTCAGTTCTCATTTAACAAAACACCATTGTCATATTCTTCGTCTGAAAACCTGACATCAGAACCGAGTCAACAAGCAACCAACTTTTCACCATCGTCACTACCATTCAACCACCAGCTGCTCCTCCGTTTCCGTCTCCATCCAACGCAGCCTCGCAATCAAGCCACCAAGACTCGTGCCCATCAACAAGCACCAGCAATCAACAACTTCGCCACCACCGCATCACTATCAATCACCATTACCGTCAATTACCAACCACCTCCTTCTAATTCCAGATCCCGACCACCATCAACGACCAATTCAACCATTCACCTCAATTCATCACCTGCTCCACGCACCTCCGTCAACAACAATGAGCAGCCCAGAAATGAACCTAGATTGAGTCGCCATGACTCGATTGCGGCATCGAAACCCGAGTTGAATTTGCAGTCGATGCTTTTAAGGAAGGAGGAAGAAGAAATCAAGAAGGAAATTAGATCTGAAAAAAATTTCACCAAAAAAAGAGAAAGACGACGACATCACCAACCGCCATTTCACCAAAAAAAAATTTCACCAAAAAAAATAGATCGTCAGATCTATTTTTTTTTTTTAATAAAAGAATGTCAGCCGCAGTCGGTGATGGGGTGCGTAAGTGGTGGCGATATTCAGAGGGTTGTGCGGTGGTGGATGTGTGGTGGCGTCAGCGTGGTGGTCGTTGAAGGCATGACAAGTGGTGGGAGCTATGAAGATTATGATGGTGATTGGTATGGTGGTGGGTGAAAGAGGACGATGTTTGGGGTGATTTTGAAGATGATGATGATAAGGGTGGTTTGGGAATTTAGTTATTAAAATTAGTTTATTGTATAAATTAAGGAGTTATGTATTATTAGTGTATTAAATAACCAAAAAAAAGGGTTATTAGTCAAAAAACTAACGGAGTGATGACGGAAGTTTGGCTAGGGGCATTATGGGAAAGAAAAACGTAAATACAGCGATACCATATGTAGAAAGTTAAAAGGAGGGGTACCATGTGTAATCTGCCAAAGTTCGAGGGTACCATGGGAAAAAACCGGAAAAAAAAAAACGGAAAATTCACGTGGTACCCTCGAATTTTGTCATTTTTCACGTAGTACCCAACTTTTTAAGTTTGTGCACATGATATCCTTGAAATTTGATTTTGAAGCACAACATGTCATTTTTATCGTTTTTAAAATTTTCAATTGAGCATAAATTATATGCCAGAAATCGAAATTGACTAATTTTTTACCCAAATTGATTAACTCTTCGAGATCTATAAATTGATAAAAAGAAATTGGTCATTCAGGAATTTTTGATCGAAAATATGTTTGATTTGAGATTTTCGTTAAAAAAAACCTATAAAATGTTAGTCGACAATTTTTTTTCTCAAATCGTAGATTATGACGAGATAATTATTTAACGAAAAAAAATTGGCCGATTCTGAATTCCGATCTAGGAGTTATGCGCAATTGAGTTTTTTTAGAGCGACAAAAGGATATGTTGTGAATGAAAATCAAACATGGAGGGTATATACACAAACTTAAAAAGTTTGGTACAATGTGTAAAATGGCATAATTCGAGGATACCACGTGAATTTTCCGGAAAAATAAAGCATTGTAAAACTGATCTTTTTTTAACAAACGTCATAGAAATGTACAAGTAGGTATCTACCTCAAGTTCAAAAATTTCAAACCATACCGTTGTACAATATCCTAGCAAATATTGATTATTATGTATATAGTTTGTTAGAGTATTATTAGTTGTGTATACATTGTTTTGACTCGATGGAAATGGAAGCACCATAATCTTCTACACGTTTCTTTCTATCATTCTGCATGGTATCGAGCTTAATTTTTCGTTCCTGACATCTTTTTTTTAAAAAAATCCCATTGCCTTTCTTCGGTCTTTCGTCCATCACGCCAGGAGATCCATTTAAAGCGGACATCATCAAATGCAAACAGTCCGCTACAGAATCTGTTATAATAATCTGGTCGTATAATATAAAGAACAGTTGGTCTTGCTTCAGACGAGCCATTTTGGTCTGAAACAATAAGACAGGATTTTGTAGCCATTTTACATACAAATGTGACCACTATTGAAAAACAAGTTACCAAAAACTATAACACTGACAGTACCATTGTGGTTACATTTAACTATAAAATAGTCACATATGCCCGTCTGTGGACGCGGGCCCACGGGGGTCGCTCGGGAGTGAAAAGCGAGCAAGCTTTTTGTGCATTTGTAGAGTCGCCACCAATTTATTGTGGAAAATTGGAAACCGTTCGAATACCTCGTGCCATGTCAAGACACAAAGTAGTGACATGAACACCAAGAACTCGTTACCCTTAGCATTCTATGTCTAGAATGACTCTCGTGGATGCCAATGAACATGGGTGTTCACAGAGATCTGAAGTAAGGGGTGAGGGTACGTATTAGGAAGCTCTTTTGATCGCACACCTAATCTCGCCCGCCTCGATAGCGGCCTCTACTAATGATTAGGGAAGTTATTCATACTCGATATGTTGTAGGTTATATGCATGCAATGCAACATCCATTAGATTGGTCCTAGCATGTGAGAATTAACTAAGTCGGTGAACACGTAGTTTAACATGCAATTGGGTCGAAGTAGAAATTTAAATGTTGATTACATGTGAAAACATACAAGCAAATAATAATAAAGGAATGCAATAACAAATACAATAAAGAAAATTACAATAATTACAATGGGTTATTGATTTACGTCGAGAATATATTTAAAACGGATAATTTGAGAAAAGAAAAGAGAAAATAAATTAACAAACAGATTATTAGTGATAATACGATTAATAGTTAATTAAATACGTGATTAATAAACTAGGTCAAAGAAGAAACGGAAGTTCAGAGACAGAACTCAACCCGGAACAGGCGTAGCAGAGCTGCATCCTTTGGAAGAGGCGCAGCAAACGCTGCGTCTGTTCCTGAGTTCAGTTCTGGCTGTGAAGCCGGAACTGCATATTGTTAATATTCGTGGGTAAATTTAATACTTGATTATTGATAATTGACTCAGATAGAAGTGATTTAACATATTATTTACATTTTATTGGGTCATAAAAACGGTAAAACACGGATAAAATTAATTAGAACGAATTATTTACAAGATTAAAAGGTTAATAACGGATTAAACAAATTAATTTGGTTAATCAGGTTATTAATGACAAACTAATGATGGCAATGATAAATAACAGATGAAAATATACCAACGATGAATTCCAGAGACTCAATATTAATGAATCGAACCTCTAAAAACCCGAATTGATTAGATGACGAAAACCCGCAAATATGAATTATAAGGGATTTAAGTCAGGAATTGAAGGATGAGTTAAATATTAATGATTTACATGTTAAAATTATCATATTCAGATTATTGTGTTATTGGAACATGAACAATCAAAGACGAAACAAAACAAACAGACAAACAAAAGACGAAGGAAGAACAAAGGAAGCAGGAGCTGCGGCAGCCTCAGGAAGAGGCGCAGGAGTTGCTGCGTCCTTTCTCGACGTTTGTCTCCTGTTAATCCGTAAAAAGGATTTCAAATAAGGTTTTATAAATCGGTTTTAAGTGTGTTTTCGACGTAAATCTTACAATAATGATTACAAAAATAAAGAATAATAATAAAATAGGGATTTACACCCTCAGACTTACATGTTTGACGAAACGAGATTGACTAAGTTAACGTTTAGTGATGCTCGACTCGAATGTACGACGAAAGTGCCCTCTAAGAGGAATTAAACAGATTGATTAAAGTTGATTGATGTGGAGTTGGTCAAATTGGTCGGTCATGCAAAACGAGGCTGGTACTCAGAAGGATCCGAGCTTACGTGGTCGAAGGTTCAAGCACGTAGACGCCAAGAAGTAAGAACGTGGTCTAGAATGCAAAGGGAGAAGAGAAGGGCGGACACTCGCGTGAGAAATATGTGAGACCGAAGGTCTCTATTTATACTAATCACACGGAGGAAATTAGGGTTTCAGAGAAACTTTGGAAGTGAATCTCGAAAAGATACGAAAAAAAACGCAGAAAAGGACTGAGGAAGAGGCGCAGCAAGCACTGCGTCTCTTGGAAGAGGCGCAGCACCTGCTGCGTCCTTTGCTCAGTGGTTTCCTCCCGCGGAAGAAAGATTTCCGCGTTTCTATTATGGAATTGCGGATTGATCTTATTTTATTTAATATTTTATATGATTATTGATACCCGTCGTTGTGAGTACCAAAAATAATATTTATATTTCCTATTAAGACTAACAAAAGCTAGTGGTAACAGGGTCGAACCACAGAGAGGCAGATGTAATTATTAGTTGTCTAATTCTAGTCTAAGGTAACGAAGGTGGGGGTTCAGTTGATTTAGTCTATAACAAAGGGCAATAAAAGACAATAAACTAAATAGACGGATGAAACAATTATAAAAAGGGGTGCAAGGATGGTCGGTTCACTGTAGTTTCGGCGGCAGCATACTAAGTAGGTCTAAATCAAGCACATGAGGCGGGAAAACAAGAGGTCCTCTCGGTCCACTCTTAACAAGTAGCATCTTTCGATCTCGCTACGGGTCCCTAATATCACTAATACTGACTCTCGTCCTGAAAAGCGACTAAAAACCTAAACTTTACCTATCTTTCGATCTCAGCATAGTTTAGTCATTTTAATTGGTGGTCAATCAACCTTCCCTATCTTTCGATCTAATGGATCAGTCATATCCTAAACATTCAACTAGTCGTGTGCACTCGATTCGTCAAATATAGAGTTTGAATCAATCAAAACGAAGCAAAACCTCACGTGGCCAGTCGATCGACCAGGTATGGCGGTCGATCGACTGACACGCGATTTCAGTCTACTATTCTACGCCGCCTAATCCTACAGATTCCCTACATCCCAGCACGAATAAATTAGCTACTCATGACTATAGTGGAAACAACAATAATATTAAGGATTAAAACTACTGATTTCATGCTTGAATTAACGGAATAAATGATTAGCATAAAACGATAATTAAGGCTTCGGGAAACTAACTAGCCATTTCTAACTATGAACGATAACAAGGATGAACTGAAACAAGAATAGGGGAATACCGAAAGGAAGAATTGCAGGAATCCAATCCAGAAAACGAATGCAAAAAGTAACTTGAATACGAAACAATATTTGGAACCCTAATTATTTCCTAAAGAACTGTATGCTAAACTTCAATAATAATCGGATGCCTATTCTGAATACCTAGCTTACGTTATATAGAATACAACGTAGCTCTTATTTCCAAAACCTAAATAAAAATGGGTTTTAAGTTCCTCGATCTTTTAATTCACGTCTGAAGTAGCGGTTTGGTCGATCGACCACTGGGACCGGTCGATCGACTAGTCTGCGATGCACAGTAGTTCCTGGAAGTCGTGGGTTGGTCGATCGACTAAAGGGGCCAGTCGATCGACTGCTTTAGCTGGTACTTGACTTCTAGTTCTCGTGGATTTGTCTTTCGGGCCTCGAAATGCGCACCAAGCTCGTTCCTTGAGTGAATACTTCACGTCAAATGCTATGCAAGATACTCGGGGACGGATTTAGCTCAATATCTACTCATTTCCGCATAAATCTGCAATATTACATAAAAATACGAAAGTAGACGAAATGGGGCAAATAGTAGCATAAACTACACAAATAAGCTCTGAAATGCGTGTAAAATGAGGTGTAAAACATCATATAAAGGACACGCATCAAACTTCTTCAAACCAAACCCTTGCTTGTCCCCAAGCAAGAACTAGACTCGATCTAAAGGAACGAGTTCAGTCTTAGAGCGAAATGCAGTTGAATAGCCTAAACCAATTTAATGCACAACTAACAATCAATCAGCATATGAATCTTGCAAACGAATTATGAAGTCGTTAAAAACTTGTTGAACCGTCAGCTGTAGAGACTTTTAAAATTGGACTCTCACGGGTCGCTCAAATCACTCAAATAAGCACAGGTGAATATATGTAAAGATAGAAAGAATTCATTTTGTAATGACACTCACCTAACTACGACCTATAAGAACATGCCTGCAATCTAATATGAAAATAATCTCTACAACCGTACATATGCATTCCAACCAAATAGATGACCATGACACATGCCGAGGTATATATGGGATATGTGAGGTAATGGGCAGGAAAGGCAAAACATTTATGGAAATGTGGGGGTACAGGTGATCAAGCTAGTACCGTAACAAAACCATATGACAATATCCACTTCTTGCTCAAATTTCAATCTACACGGTGCTATAGCAAGCACAAAACTCACAATCTCCGGAATAGTTATAATCAATCAACTCCCCATAAGATATAAATGAAACATGGGAGCAAAAATCGCCATTTAATAAGGACTTTGAATATGCGAATTGATTTTTCTTCTTTTTCTCTTCTCGGGTCCCAGTCGATCGACCGATAATGCCAGTCGATCGACTGCCTCTACAGTACAGCACTCTTTTTTTTTCTCTTTTCTTTTTCGATTCTATTTTTTTTTCCTTTCTTTCTTTCCTTTTTTCAATTTCCCAACTTCATCTCAAAAGAGCAAATGCTACCAAAAACGAAGTAACAATCCCAGAACGTGAACTACTAGCTTGACAAGGGCAGGCTAAATGTAGGATGTAGTAATGGGACAAAAAGGCTGTTTTTGGCAGAGTGGAGCTTATGGGTAAAATGAATAAAAGGAAACCTCTACCACATGTGTCAACAAACCACAAACCGAATGCATACAAGTATTAAGCAGATTAGGTTCATATTTATGCACATTTATGTGACATGTCTCATAAGGAGTACTACTCACAATCCTAGATAAACTGGTCATAGATGTCACCAGTTATAGGCTCTAAATCTCAGAAATATGATGTAATTTGCCAATAATCAAAGTCAAGTTATCAAGTTCGGCAAGATAATTAACGAAAACTCGTAGACTATGCATATATGATTCTACTAATAACATGTCAATTAGCAAGGCTTAGGCCAAAACAGATGCGAATGCAATGTCATCATTGAAATACTACCGTTCCGACTCGACCTATATGCTAAAATAAACGTGAAATTTTTTGAAATTTTGAAATTTTCTTGTCTTTTTTTTTGTGAATTTTTTGTATATATAAAGGAATTAAACAACAATGCAAACTGAAATGTAAACGTGCAACTGAAATGCAATAAAACAATGCAAGCAAATAAAGTGCAACGCAAAACCCTTCCCCAAACCAAATCGCACAATGTCCCCATTGTGCAAAATCATGTAATGAAGAAAAGGAAAACGGGAATTGCGAAAAAAGCTATAAAGGACATGAAGCAAGGCTTAGAAACTCACAAGACTTTAAGCGCAGCAAAAGGAAACCTCCCCAAACCAGCGTGAGCTAGGAGGTTTCAGTAGCTAGCAGTGCTACCAATAAGTACTTGAAAAGACAACAATACCATGCATAAAACCGAGAAAGCAATGTTGAAGCGGTAATAATGTGCATAAGATAAGAAAATGGAAGAGATCAGATATATGACGGAAAATAAAGTGGAGTAGAAAACTCCCTCAATTCCGCAAATCGACCAAACACAGCAGGGGAGTGATCGTGAAGAGGTACAGCAGCGTCCTCGGTCGATCGACCACATTACTCAGTCGATCGACCAACGTGTCAGGAACAGAAGCTCCTGGAACTGTGCAGCTCAGTCGATCGACCATAAGGGTCAGTCGATCGACTGGAATAACTGCTGTAACTTCTGATTTCTTCGAATTAGCTCAATAACTTGAGCTAATGAGGTCTAAAAACCTGCAAATGCACAATAATACGCGCCCAAAATTGCGCAAAACCCAAAGCAATAGTATAAGGTACTGAAAATCCTAAGCAAACTTAAAATGCGAAGTCTCGCACACAGAAAACAAATAAAAAGGTTCAACGAAAGCAAATAAAATGTATAGTTTGTGAAAAAGTCTCAATCAACTAATAGTTGATCAAGAACGACCACGGGATGGCCCACTTGGTCGGCTTCTGGCTACAAGAAGTAGCCTCAACAGTGCTCATCTTCGCAGCTGCACTCTCACTTCCATCATCTGCAAGACTCAACGGGTCAACAGCTTCAACATCTTCCCAAGCAATGACCTCTTCGGACTTGTCGGAATCCAGATCAGACTCCGTTGCTTTGACCGGCTCATCTTCAGGCTCCTCATCAGTGCCATAGCTAAGGCATCCAAGACCACCTCTTTGAATGATTGGCTCTTTCACGGCTGGAGCAACACGTGGCTTTTCCTTCCCCAAACCAGCTCCTGCAATGTCTAAAACAGAAGAATCTTCCTCCACTTTGCTCCCGATCTGGGGCGGAGGTGTCACCACAGGAGTAGGAATAGAGACAGGCATATCAGGAAGTATAAAATAAGATTTCTTTTCAGAAACTGCATTACAAGTTACGGGCCACATGGGGTCTTTCTTCCTAGCTGTATGGGCAAAGACAATGGAATGCTTGCCTACCTTAAAGGTCAAAGTACCCGAACCAACATCAATAACTGCACCAGCAGTGTGCAGGAATGGTCTACCCAATATGATAGGAATGTGGGCATCTTCGGGCATATCAAGTAGTCAAGTACCACGAAGTCAACAGGGAAAAAGAACTTCCCTATTTGCACGGGGATGTCCTCTAAGACTCCTATTGGCTGGACCGCAGAGCGATCGGCCATCTGTACTGTCATGTTGGTCACTGCAAACCTGGTCAATTTGAGCTTCCTAGCAAGACTCAAGGGCATTACACTAATACTGGCTCTTAAGTCACATAAGGCTTTCTCAATAGGAAAGGTGCCAATATTACATGGAACTGAAAAACTACCCGGGTTTTCTAGCTTAAGGGGTGCAGTATGGGTCAAATAGGAGCATGTCTCCTCAGTTAGTGCGACAGTATGCACAGTTTCAAGTGACATCTTTTTAGACAAGAGTTGTTTTATGAATTTCGTGTAAGCAGGCACTTGATTTACTAATTCAAGGAAAGGAACTTGTACATTTAAGCTACGAATAACCTTTTCAAAATTATTAAATGATACATGTTCCTTCGTCGGCACTAATCTCTCCGGATAAGGGGCTGAAAGTAGCAACTTAGCCCGCTCCTCTAAATCTCTCATGCCGGCATCGGTGGACTTAGGCTGAAAGTCCACAACCTTCTCCTTGTTGTAGCTTGACCCTTCTTCAGACCGTCTCAAATGCGAACCATTAATCGACATAGGGTCGTACTTTGGAACCGAAACAGACACATCAGCATTCGGGTCTGTCCTCAATATTTTCGGGGCAGTAGTACCTCGAAACAAGTGATCCCTCAAGTTGTCGGGCATCGGAGGACGAAAAGAATCATCTTCAGCAGCAATCTCAGTCGATCGACCAGGTTGGTCAGTCGATCGACTGACTTGTACAGAACCAGAAGCTACTGTTTGTCGTACTTCAGTCGATCGACCGGGTATGTCAGTCGATCGACTGACATACCTGCTGATCGTCTTTTTCTTGTTTTTATTCGCCATTGCCTTCTTCTGACTCGGTTCCGCCTCATCTTTTTCAGTAGCATCCTCAACCATAACGGGTCCATCAAGGGTAGACCCACTCCTCAAAGTAATGGCATTAAGGGTTTCCTTTTGGTCCGTTTGAGTCGGTAAATGTCCTGGAGCTCGAGTGGTGTTCTTGCTAGCCAATTGGGCAATTTGGCTCTCTAACATCTTCATCCCGGCCTCTCTAGCTTAGGACTCCTTCAGCAACAAGTTCTTTAGTTCGGCAAACTCAGAATTTTGGGATTATTGTTGCTGATGAGGGACATATGGGGGCTTTTGGTAATGTTGTTGTTTATGAGGGGGCACATAGTTCTGCTGCTGCTGCTGCTGTGGAGGTTGAGTCGGATTCAGGACATTTTGGCTACTCCACCTCAAGTTCGGGTGGGTATTCGGCTCAAAGTAAGTATTTGTCTGCTTATAGTGTTGAAAGGCAGCACAGGACTCAAGGGGACTAGGACAATTATCTGAGACATGTCCCTCAGCTCCACATCTTTTACAGACGAAAGGACCGTCTGAAACAGCGTTAACATGGTAAATTCCTCCTTTTGAAGCTCCTCCCAACTCATACTTATCAAATCTTGCGGTGAGAGCTTCTAATGCAGCTACAGAAGGAGATTCAGCAGCTCTTCTTTGATTTCCCCTGGAATTCCCATACTCAGCTTTGTGGGTGGCCAAGTCATCAATAATCTTCCACCCTTTAGTCTCCCCCGTATTCTCCTGGAACCTACCATTAGCTGTCGCATCCAGGATAGCCCTCTGATCGTCATAGAGCCCATTGTAGAACTGATTGCATAGGCTCCACTTCTCAAACCCATGATGCGGAATGGTTTGCACCAGTTTCTTGAAATGGACCCATGCTTCGTGAAAGTTCTCATCAGGCCCCTGTTTAAAGCTCGTGATTTGAGCTCTAATGGCATTCGTCTTCGAGGCAGAAAAGTACTTCTTGTAGAATGCCAAGGCTAAAGAATTCCAGTCGGTGATCCCATTAGCAGCTCGGTCCAGATCTCTGTACCACTCCTTTGCAGCATCGCGGAGTGAGAATATAAACATGGTCTCCTTTATCTGGTCCTGGGTCACACCGGTCGGCGGGGGTATAGAGCAGCAATAATCGATAAATATCTCCATATGCTTGGCTGCATCTTCATTTGCAGCACCCCCAAATTGGTTCCTCTCAACCAAGTTGATATAAGAAGGCTTCGATTCGAATTTCTTATCAGCTCCAGGTAATTCGAACCCCTTGTATAGATTTGCAGTTGTCGGCTCAGAGTGACTTGCTATACTTGCTTCTTCAGCCATGACTGGAAACTCTGGAGATGTGACTGTCTCAGCTGAAGAAGTGGAAATGGGTGATGAAGGTGGATCCTCCTTGTATAGCTCGTTCTCGTAGTAACAAGACAGAGTACTCAGCTCTTCCTCTGTAGGCAATATCCTAGATGATCGTCTCAACTCACGCAAGGTCTTCTCAATCTCGGGATTGATCGGTAGTAGTTCACCACCCTGTGACCTGCGCATAAGATGAAACTACAAGAAGAATATAAGAATAGTTTAAGGAACGAATGTCCCTTAAACTAAGAAACAGACTAAAATAAAACAACTAAAAATTAGAACAATTGCCTCCCAAGAAACGGCGCAAAAAATTTGATACCCGTCGTTGTGAGTACCAAAAATAATATTTATATTTCCTATTAAGACTAACAAAAGCTAGTGGTAACAGGGTCGAACCCCAGAGAGGCAGATGTAATTATTAGTTGTCTAATTCTAGTCTAAGGTAACGAAGGTGGGGGTTCAGTTGATTTAGTCTATAACAAAGGGCAATAAAAGACAATAAACTAAATAGACGGATGAAACAATTATAAAAAGGGGTGCAAGGATGGTCGGTTCACTGTAGTTTCGGCGGCAGCATACTAAGTAGGTCTAAATCAAGCACATGAGGCGGGAAAACAAGAGGTCCTCTCGGTCCACTCTTAACAAGTAGCATCTTTCGATCTCGCTACGGGTCCCTAATATCACTAATACTGACTCTCGTCCTGAAAAGCGACTAAAAACCTAAACTTTACCTATCTTTCGATCTCAGCATAGTTTAGTCATTTTAATTGGTGGTCAATCAACCTTCCCTATCTTTTGATCTAATGGGTCAGTCATATCCTAAACATTCAACTAGTCGTGTGCACTCGATTCGTCAAATATAGAGTTTGAATCAATCAAAAAGAAGCAAAACCTCACGTGGCCAGTCCATCGACCAGGTATGGCGGTTGATCGATTGACACGCGATTTCAGTCTACTATTCTACGCCGCCTAATCCTACAGATTCCCTACATCCCAGCACGAATAAATTAGCTACTCATGACTATAGTGGAAACAACAATAATATTAAGGATTAAAACTACTGATTTCATGCTTGAATTAACGGAATAAACGATTAGCATAAAACGATACTTAAGGCTTCGGGAAACTAACTAGCAATTTCTAACTATGAACGATAACAAGGATGAACTGAAACAAGAATAGGGGAATACCGAAAGGAAGAATTGCAGGAATCCAATCCAGAATAACTTGAATACGAAACAATATTTGGAACCCTAATTATTTCCTAAAGAACTGTATGCTAAACTTCAATAATAATCGGATGCCTATTCTGAATAGCTAGCTTACGTTATATAGAATACAACGTAGCTCTTATTTCCAAAACCTAAATAAAAATGGGCTTCAAGTTCCTCGATCTTTTAATTCACGTCTGAAGTAGCGGTTTGGTCGATCGACCACTGGGACCGGTCGATCGACTAGTCTGCGATGCACAGTAGTTCCTGGAAGTCGTGGGTTGGTCGACCGACTAAAGGGGCCAGTCGATCGACTGCTTTAGCTGGTACTTGACTTCTAATTCTCGTGGATTTGTCTTTCGGGCCTCGAAATGCGCACCAAGCTCGTTCCTTGAGTGAATTCTTCACGTCAAATGCTATGCAAGATACTCGGGGACGGATTTAGCTCAATATCTACTCATTTCCGCATAAATCTGCAATATTACATAAAAATATGAAAGTAGACGAAATGGGGCAAATAGTAGCATAAACTACACAAATGCGCTCTGAAATGCGTGTAAAATGAGGTGTAAAACATCATATAAAGGACACGCTTCAATTATTTCGGGATATATTTTACCAAAGATCAAAAGATTGGAAAATATGGAATAGAAATATCCGGAACATTACAGAATATTGTGACTCGGAATTTTAAACTGTTATTAGAAAATGAAGACGATTTTTTGACCCGGACTCCAAATGTACTCTAATTACAGTTAAAACGACCGTAACGGCGCGTAGATGACGACTATGAGGTAGACACAAGTATTTGAGCTATCACTTGACGATAAACTTACGAACTGTCATAAATCGTTCCGTGTACCAAACATGCGGCTCAATCATCACCGGGTGGTTTGCGGGAGGTGCAGAAATGAGGTATCTACAGAGCCCCCCACTTTGACTGAGGATTGGACAAGGCGAAAGTCAAAGTATAGCCATCAGGTCAATCGAAGATTACAACCTGACGACTAGGGCGACGCGAGGCGGTTCAAGGGGTCTGAACCAAGGACATATCGTCGGGAACATTTTAGAGTCTGTCGACTATCGGAGAGGGTCGTTTAAAGTCCATTAGACTACTTAAGGAGGCTCGCTGGCCATAAGAAGAAACCATACCTCAAATTCCTCGAAACTCCTTACTCTGTCGGACTCCAAGGGGAAACAAAACGCGATACTGGAAGAGGCAGCAGGACGTAGACAGGAACTGCTGGGAGAAATCTGCTTGGGTCAGTTTTCAAACAAACTTCGGAAAAGCTTGGGGTCGATGCTGATCTCCACGTGTTGAGAGGGACGATTGTCTATCCGGAACTCTCGTTGGGGGAACATAATCGGGAACTGATCTCCACGTGTTGAGAGAGACGATTGTCTGTCCAGAACTCTAGCTGGGGGAACAGAATAGAGGTGTGTCGAAACACCTGTCAGAGAATATTCGCTCGTTGTGACAAGCAAGGTCTTGATAAAATACCGCGACAGTTTGTAATTGGCTTAGAAATGCGGATCCAAATGAAGAATAAACATCAAATGGACCAAATATACGACATATGGTATCGAGGAAGAGGCGCACCAAAGATGGGCCACAAATAACGAACTTATAACGAATCTTCGAAAATTGGTTTGGAGGAAAACTGAGGAAGAGGCGCAGCAAGAGTTGCGTCTCCTGGAAGAGGCGCAGCACCTGCTGCGTCCTTTCCTAGATGTGGCTTTTCTGAGTAAAAACTCGATAAAACACGGGATTGTCTTCATAATTTCGAAACATAAAACCTCAATTATTCTCTCAAATTCCAACCATTTCTCGCCAAAATTTGATCAAAAGCTTGCATTTGCTATGACTAATCGAGGTATGTGTATTATCTTTGCATTAATCTTCCGTATTTGATCAAATTGGATCAACAAATTAGGGTTCCCAACCCTAAAAATATCGAAAATTTGGGGCTTTTCCCCCAAACGATTTTGCCTTGAAAAATTGACTTGGTAAATGGCTAATTGGTAGTATAAGGATCATAACCATGTATTTGTTTCGAATTTTCGTTGAGTTTTGAGCATTTAAGCGAAATTGTGACGGTCTCATAGCTGAACCGTAAATTGCTTCGAAAATAGCCTTAGGTTTGCCCATTTATGATGAAACTTGGTATTTAGAATCCTTGTATGATGGGTAAACTTCCTACTGTTTCGGAATTTTGATTTGTGACGGCTTTTTCAGGACACCTTCTAGGGCATAATCGCCGTTATAACGAAATGCTGTCGAAATTTCGATTCGTACCCATGATTAGGCTTCAACTTAGGCTGACTTGACCCATATTGCCACACGAGCGGTCGGGTTTGTGGGAAAACGGCCAAAGATGGCGAGAAAAGAGCGGTTTCGGAGCTTTGAAAACTCGAAAATCCCCTAACTAAGGGTTGTCGTCAATTGACGCGGCCTAAACTCACTTTAATTTTGCAGGTGACGAGGCTTCTACATCAGGGAGAGATCCCATGGACGTGGATACCGTTCTTGACTCTTCTCGTACGCTCGAGGAGGCGATAGAGCAGGCTTTTACTGCTGCGGTGGCAGCTGCTGAGGACGAGGTCGTCGAGGAGGAGGCTGTTGAGGAGGAGGAGGTCCCGAGGCGGGCCAACGTTGGACGAGGTGGTCACCAGCTGAGGGGAGCACCAGAGTGGGCTGAGAGTTGGGACAGCAGACACCTCATCTGGGCTGCGAAGGGTCACCTGTCCTACAGGACGGTGAAGAGCCTGGTAGTTTGAACTCATCACTCTTTCATTTATCTTCTTTCATTCTTATTTGCTATTTCTTTCCTCTTTCATTCGAGCTAAAGATAGCTCTTTCTTCGAATCAAAATAGGAGGCCGGGAACATCAGATCTTTCTCGGGTTACACAACGATGATGGGGTTCTACGAGAGGCTGTCAGTAGAGGAGCGGACCATCATCGATCGGGGAGCGTTTGGTACCTTGATACGAGCTTGGAGGGACATCATGAGGAGTAAGATTCGGGCTAACCTTAGCCTAGTTCGAGCTTTCCTGGACCGGTTTTGGGACACGACCTCCACCTTTCACATGTCGTTTGGTGAGGTTGGGGTCATGTTGGAGGACTACGACATGATTTCCGGCTTGTCGTACGGGACTGAGGTTGTGGAGTGGCCGGAGACAGCCATGAGGGTGGACTCGGCCGAGGCTAGGAGTTTGATCGGCTGGAACCTGATGCCGAAGGCTGCTGCGGTACCCGGGTTGGTTCCTAGTTCCTACGTTCCGGATTATTTTGCTGGGAAGAGACCGACATCGGTGGTGATCGATGGGAGGGAGACGGCTCCTCCTCCCTGCACTGCAGAGCAGAGAGCTCGCTTGTGGCTCTGGTGGTTCTTGTCTCCGATTTACCTCGGAAACAAGGGAGAGAGGTTGTCGACGAAGCTTCTTCCCTTCCTTTCTGACTTGAGTGACCTAGGCCATTGGGACTGGGTCACTGCTGGCTTTGCGGTCCTCATTCGCTATATGAGGGCCATGGTTCATCCGGAGCTGATGGAGAAGGGGACTTCTCTTTCTACGGTTGGTCCTGAGCTGTTGCTGGAGGTATGAACCTCCATTTCATTTCATGCAAGATCATTTCCTTTTTTATCGAATCACGAAAGATCGTTATTGATTATCTTGTTTTGCAGGCATGGGTGTACTCTTAATTTCCGAGTCTCGCGCCAAAGAGGACGGAGCCAGTGGAGAGAGCTTATTCTGTTGTGAGGGACTGGGTGATGTGTCACACGAAGAGCCAGCATTCCTTTCACGACGTCTGTCGACGGGACGTGAACGCTCTGCAGCTTGATGGCGTGAATAACTTCGAGCCACCTTTCTTTGTTTGCTTTTCATTGCTTTCTTTTAGAGCCGATCATAAGAGTGACCTCTTGTTTGCTTTTCATAGTGGGTGCCCAGGCCATGGGTGGAGTGCGCTGGCGCTCCTCCTTTTGTGGCTGAGGTCCTTCGACCGAGGAGCTCGAGCCGGTTGCTTTTGAGGACATCGATAGGTTCCGTGTGGTACTTGGGCGAGCGTTTGGCTCGTCAGTGCTCTCGAGATGTCTTGACGGTCCCCATCGATCCTCCTCGGACGATGTTCAGGGAACCTTCTGATGCTGAGAGGGAGGCTGACTTGGCGGACATCGGTGGCGACGCCCTCCTTCTTCCTGGCGAGGACTACTCGGCGTTCCTCTACGGAAGGTTGGCGTACTGGCCAGTCGTGGTAAGTGTTTTACTCTTCTTTTGATTGTCTCGAAAACATGATGAATGATCATCGATTAACGGAAACCTTTTGGATTTTGCAGGAGCTCGAGGTGGCGGGCATCGAGCCCCCAGAGTACCCCGAGACCCTCGAGTACACTGATGCGACGGGGATGACGACGATCTCCGAGCTGCGCGACTTTGGCGTGGCGGTGACAGATGCTGGCTTGGACGAGTCTCAGCATCTGATTCGGAGGGTAAGTTCCCCAATTTGTATAATTTTTTTTTGTGTAAGAACACATTTGTTTGAATTTGTCCGATCATTGAGAATCCTTGTTTATTGAAATGCAGGTTGCGCCATCCCGGTTCGTGGCTTTGTGGTGGGTAGCCAACCGACTGCGGGCTACTGCCATCGAGGCACTTGCTGGCGGTCGAGGACGTCAGGTATGAACCTTCCGTTTACTTCATCTTTGAATTTTTCTAACTTCCTTTATTGCTTAAAATGATTGACATGAGCCAATTCTTGTCGTTTGTAGAGGGAGAGTGGCCTAGAGCGAGAGCTATCCCAGTCCCGGGAAGAGACGGGTCGCCTGCTAAGGGAGCTAGAGGTCCGCGACGCCGAGATTGCTGCTCTCGAGGCGAGAGTTACTGAGCTAGGCGGCGACCAGCCGTAGTTCGTTTTTTGTTTCTTTTTGTTCTTGGTTGTACTTCATACATTTTGTACATTTTTGGACCTTCATTTTGGACTTTCGGACTTTGTTTCGGGCTCGAGCCCCCAGTTCGGTGTACATATTCCCCTTTTGGTTGTATATACGATGGCCTGAGTGCCTTTGCTGATGGGTTGCTTTGTTTGTACATGTGGGTTAGCTTTGAACAGGTTTGGTAGATGACGGTTTATGCCGTCATGCTGCCGAAATTTACACAGAAATTCACAAAGAATATACATTTGTACACATGGCCTAAATTAGCGCAAGACATCGACTCGAGAAAAATGCAAAAATGCAAAAAATTTACTGAAAATGACCGGACGGTAGGGAGGGTTACCCCCTAAAAAAATGAAAAAATAGAGACCTATAAGTTTGAAATATAATAAAGAATGGGAGGGAAATGATTCCCCAAAAAGAAAATTAAAAAGAAATGGATAAGTTTTGAAAATAGATAATTAAATTGGTTAAATGATTCCCAAAAAAAAAAAGAAAATTAAAAAGAAATGGGTAAGTGTGCTAAAATGACAAAAACATCGACGTTGCCTTGAAATGCGTGCCCGTGGAATTAGGAAACGTGAAACATGGTAATTTGACGGATTTACCAAAATAATAACCCGTATGAATAGGAAATTATTCTTTGAGGAATTAGGAAAGAACCAATGCGGAAAATTACAGAGAGAAGGCTGAGGAAGAGGCGCAGCAGGAGCTGCGTCCCTTTGAAGAGGCGCAACAGGTGTTGTGCCTGTTCGTCGGTGTGTCCATCCTGACAGATTTTAGGAAACAGCTTTTAGTATAAATATAGGCGTCGATGGAGGTCTTATTCACATAACTCTTCCGTCTTTCTTCCGTCTTATTACATAAAAACTCTCTAATTACACATCATGAATACTTTAGAAATCCGTCTCAAAGAATGGACAAACGAGTTCTCTAATGTGGAGAAACACGATATGGATGCCTATAATTTTGGATCGATTTTGAGTTTGAAGCTGATCAAGGTGGTCAAACCGTTCTTGGATGCGTGTCTTGAGTATTGGGACCCGAATTATCACGTATTTGCCTTTCCTGGAGGCGATATCTGCCCATTCCCCGAAGAAATTGCTGCGATTGGTGGTTGGGACCCGGAACATTTACCTGCTATACCCTCTACTTCTCAAGGGTATAAGAACAAATTTAGAGATTTGCTTGGGTTGACAAGAGCTGAGGTTGACCGTCTTGTGACCTCAAAAGGAGTTCGAATGTTGGATTTCATCGATCAATTCATAAATAGGGCAGACCCTACTATTTCTTATGTCGCAAGGCGTAGGGCATTCGGGTTTTGCCTACTGCATGTATATGTCCTTCAAGGGTATGTTGATGAGGATTTGAGAGGTGATCCTCGCTATTTGAGCCTAATTGAGCAAATGGAGCTGCGCAGGAGCCCAGCTTACCTATGTATAGGAGGGATCCTGTTGGGGTTAGATAACAGGAAAGCCAACCGTGACCTTCCTTATTTAGGAAGTCCCATCATTTTGCAGGTAAAAGAACAAAACTCTTTTTTCTTCTCTTTCTTTGTTCGTTTTTTTCGTTTCTTTTTTTTTTCGTTTTTTTTTTTGTTTTTTGTTTATTCTAATACCCGCTTTTGGTAGGTCTGGCTTATGGAGCATATTCGATTGATCGAGTCCCCAGTTAATGTTCCTGCTTATCATGCTCGCTCAATTGCAATGAGGACTAGACTCTACATGGTGGACTTTACTCGAGTCTGCAACTACTGGGAGAACAAGCTGAAGAGCGAGGATGGTCCCCTAATTAGATGGATCGTACCATGGTGGCATCTCAAATCTGTCACTGAAGTATCGTCCTTGGATCCTACCCGATCGGTGCGCATTCCTGGCTTGGAATTCATGATATGCATCTTCCCAGAGAGACTGATGAGACGGGTTGGATTGAGGCAGACGATTCCAAAGCTTGATACTGTCCCGCGGACTGCCATGGCGCTTACTACTGAGAGCCGAAGAGAGTGGGTCATCAAATGGGCTCAAAGAAACATATGGTTCTTGAACTCTTCTGTTAGTGCACTATGGGTATCAGACTCCTACATGCGGTGGAGGAAAGCTACTATTCCAGAGGAGCGCGAGAGGCTAAGGAAGCGTGAGCCTGTTGACTACAAGGTTCGCGATGTAAAGAAGGAGAAAGAGAAACACTTGACCGAGGGAGAGGAAGAAGCCGGATTTCGAGTTGTTCATCCGTCGAAGAAACCAAAGACTTCTCCTGTCGTGGAAAAGGTGGTTGATAAGAATGGCAAGGCTAGACCACGAGAGAGACCGTTGGTGACTAGGTCTGAGATAGCGCAGGAGCGCCCGGCTCGAGGTTGAGACAAGAAATATGACAAAAATGACAAAGGTAAAGGGAAAATGGAAGAATAGCCTAAGTCTTTATTATTATTTATTATTATTATTATTGTTTGTAATAAGAAGGTGGGGTTTTTAGAATACTAGCCTATTATTTATTTTTAGCATTTTTATTATGTAGCGTATTATTATTATTATGGAAAGAAATGAATAAAAAAGTTAATTGGTTATGAAACCGTTGTGCTTTTCTTTTATTATTCTTGTCGAATTCCAAATGCATATACAAATGTCCTTCTATTTACATTCAAAATAAATAATAGGTTGTATCCCGTGAAGGATTGCCTACGTATTCATTTAAAAAAATGAAATCAAATATTTTCGCGTAGTTCAAGTAAATGTAAAAGAATAACTGTTCTAAGCAAGAGCTTATAATGAACTAGAAAATAAGCATGAGCTTTTTACTTACTCCTACAGTGCAATTCAATTTATTTGATGATATGAGGATGACGAATTGTCAAAATGCAAGAGCAAGGTGACATTAGCTTTATTTTAGCTTGGCCAGGGGCCGTTTATATTCCGTGCCACAGGAGCGACACGTGAGGTTACGCGAGGCGCATTTTTTTTGTTCCTATTCTAGGCATAGTAACGTTTCAATTGATCGAGGTTTGTTGGGTTGGCAAATTAATTCCCATCTAAGTCTGTTATTCTAACCGCACCCCCTGGAAGTATGGACTTGACTAGGAATGGTCCGGCCCAGTTGGGTTTAAACTTTCCTCGTGGATCGACAGGTAAAAGAGCTCTAACTGATTTGAGGACCAAGTCTCCCTCTTTGATGTCCCTTGGCTTAACCCTTTTATTGAAGGCTCACTTAATACGTGCCTGATATGTATTCACATTATGTAATGCGCGCAATCTACGTTCATCCAGGAGGATGAGTTCTTCATATCTATCCCTCTTCCAATCGGCTTCTGGGATTTGACTTTCAAGTAGAATACGTAAGGATGGTATTTCGAGCTCGACTGGTTGTACGGCTTCCATGCCGTAGGTCAAATAGAAAGGGGTGGCCCCAGTGGGCGTCCTAACAGATGTGCGGTTTCCCCATAAGGCAAATTGTATCTTGCTTTGCCAATCTCTATAGTTGTCACTCATTTTCTTAAGGATTGTGACAACGTTCTTGTTTGTTGCCTCTACTGCGCCATTAGTTTGTGGTCTATATGGCGATGAATGGTGATGCTTGATCTTGTACTTGGCTAGCAGTTGCTCAGTCTCAGCCTGGAAATGTGACCCATTGTCGCTGATAATCTCATGTGGGCAACCGTATCGACAGATGATATTGGTTTGTATGAATTTTGCCACGTTCTTGGCTGTGAGACTGGTGTAAGAGGCCGCTTCCACCCACTTGGTGAAATAATCGATTGCTACCAGAATGAAACAGTGACCTCCTGTTCCGGCTGGGGTGATTTTTCCGATGATGTCAATTCCCCAAGCAGAAAATGGCTAAGGAGATGTCATGGTGTAGAGCAATGAAGGAGGGACATGTTACACATTCCCGAAGATTTGGCAGTTGTGGTAATGTCTTACATATTTGATGCAATCGGATTCCATTGTGGTCCAATAATACCCCAAACGCGTGATTTTCTTTGCCATCATGGGTCCACTCATGTGAGGGCCACATTCTCCATCATGGACTTCTTCCATCACTTTTCGTGCCTGTGAATGATCAAGGCAACGCAGGATTACACCAAGAGGTGTTCTTTTGTATAACTCTCCTTGCATGAGGTGTATTGGGAAGCTAGCAACCGTATAGCACATTGTCCCCTCTTGCCCATATCCGATGGATAGGTGCCGTTGAGTTTGAAGTTCAGGATCGCTTGGAACCTAGGTTCCTCTGTGATTTCTTCTTCATCTGTGATTTGGTGCACATAAGCTGGTTTTGACCGCTGTTCGATGCATAAAGGCATTTCTACCATATTATCCGGCATATTAATCAAATATGCAAGTTTTGCAAGAGCATCTGCAAATTGATTCTCTTCTCGAGGTAGGTGTAGGTATGTTACTTGATCGAAGAATTGGTCAACTTGCTCTATTCTGGCTTGATATGGTGCTAGACTTTCACTTCGAATTTTCCAAGATCCCGCAATTTGGTTGATGATCAAAGATGAACCTCCATGTACTCGAAGATTTTTGATGCTTAAACCTACTGCTGCTTGTAGTCTAATGAGGCAAGCTTCGTATTCTGACGCGTTATTTGTCAGCTCGAAGTCGAGTTTGACAGAAAGTGGTGTATGCTTGCCTTCAGGAGAAATGAGCAACACTCCTATTCCAAATCCTCTTAAGTTCGATGCCCCATCAAAGTAAAGGTCCCAGGAGTCTACATCGGTTTGGAGTATGTCTTCATCCGGAAATGACCAGGTGTTTATTATTTGTGCATCATTGATGGGCTTTTCTGCGAAGAATTCGGCAACGGCGCGCCCTTTTATAACTTTCAGAGGTACATACTTGAGATCGAACTCTGAGAGCATCAAAGTTCATCTTTTTAGGCGTCCGTTGAGAACGGGTTTCTCGAAGAGGTATTTAACAGGATCCATTTTGGAGTATATTTTTACGGAGTAGCTAAGCATGTAAGGTCGTAGCTTCTTCGTTGCCCACACAAGAGCGAGGCATGTCTTTTCGAGTAGTGCGTATTTGCACTCATACTCCAAGAACTTCTTACTAAGGTAGTAGATAGCTCTTTCTTCTTTTCCTACGGTTTGGGCTAGCATTGCGCCCATGGCTGTTTTAGTTACTGTAAGATATAAACCAAGAGGTTGATCTCGTTGGGGTGGCATGAGCACTGGTGGTTTGGCTAGTATCTCCTTGATTCGGTCGAATGCCTTCTGACAATCATCGTCCCACATGGTGTGATCTGTTTTTTTTAGCTTTTTGAAGATAGGTTCACAGATCATGGTGAGTTTCGATATGAATCGACTTATGTATTGCACCTTACCTAGGAATCCTCTAACTTCTTTCTCTGTTTGAGGTTGCGGCATTTCTATTAGAGCTTTGATCTTGGAAGGGTCTATTTTTATCCCTCGTTGGCTAACAACATACCCCAGGAGTTTGCCAAATGTTACCCCGAATGCGCATTTCTGAGGATTGAGCCTCATGTTGTACTTTCGTAGCCTTGAGAAGAATTTGCGAAGGTTCGCAATGTGCCCCTCTCTATCCTTGGACTTGACCATCATATCATCTACGTATACCTCGATCAACTTCTTTATGCATCATGTCATGTAATAGCGTAGTTGCGGTGCGTTGATATGTAGCCCCGACATTGATTAACCCAAACGGCATAACCGTGTAGCAATAGGTACCCCATTGAGTGACGAAGGCGGTTTTGTGCATATCTTCTATGGCCATCTTGATTTGGTTATATCCCGCGTATCCATCCATGAAGGACAATAGCGCGTGATCTGCTGTGTTGTCAACCAATATGTCGATATGTGGTAGAGGAAAGTAATCCTTAGGACTTGCTTTGTTTAAGTCACTGAAATCAACACGGATTCTCCCATCCTTTTTGGGTACGGGTACTATGTTAGCTACCCCGTCTGAGTACTCGGAAACTTTGATGAACCCGGCTTTGAATTGCTTATCGACTTCTTCTTTGATCTTAAGAGCCCATTCTGTCCTCATTCGACGAAGCTTCTGTTTTACAGGTTTGAAACCTGGTTTAATCGAGATTCTGTGCTCTGCGATATCCCTGTCGATCCCTGGCATGTCCTTGTAGGACCGAGCAAAAACGTCCTTGAACTCATGTAGGAGGTCTATAAAACTGCCCCTTTCGGCGGGGCTCAAGGTTGTCCCTATCCTAAGTTATTGAGGTTCTAGTTCGGTCCTTACGTTGATGGGTTCAATGTTTTCTATTACTGGTCCCCCTTCCCCCTCTTGTAGTATTTCTTTGGCTATGTAGGGAGGTATTTCGATTGAGTTTGGGTCTGGGTCATCCTCATTATCATCGTAAACAGAATTGCATTCAGAATAACACAAAGAGTAAGCAGAACCTGATTTATTCATATTAAAATTTGAGAAAAGTTGAAACAAAGAAGCCATTTGTTCGGTAGTCAGTGGCGGTAAAGAGACAGCCGTAGGGACATTTCCCAAACTGCTGTTACTACTTGATGCTAGGCTAGGAGAAATAAGGGGAGTGGGATTGACGACAGAAGGAGACTCTCTAGGGACTTCTCTCTAGACTCCGACTCTGACTCTGACTCGAATTCATCATCTTCTGGTTCTCCTTTGAACATCTCTCCTTCTCCAGCGGTGAGCTTGAAGAGTCTTCCTTGGTTGTTCGTCCACTTGATCGACTTTCTCCATCCTTTCTGTTGATTCGAATTGGTTGTGGTGCCCAGTGTGGCAATGATCTCATCTATGATGCTTTCGGCGCTTTTAATTAAGGGAAGATCTTGGAGGTAGACATCTTCCTCGCTATCTGTCCATATCCCGTTGATTACCTCTGCTTTTGGGGAGATAAGATATGAGCAATCTAAGGTAGATTCGTCACTTGTAATCATCAGAACTCCAAGAGGATTCTGAGTATTGTTAGGCTTGCCTCCAGGCGGTATTGGTAGGCGACCGTCTTCAATCATGTCTTGAAGTACATGTTTTAGCTTGTAGCATTTTTCTGTATCATGTCCCTTACCTATATGATATTCGCAGTACAAATTCTCATCCCAAAACTTGGATTTCTTTTCTGGTTCAGGCGTAGGGCCTGTGGGTTGAAGCTTACCCTGTTTCATCAATCTCTTTAGAGCATTGGAGTATGTATCCTCAATATTTGTGAACTTTCTTGGTGGGGTACTCTTCTTAGATGGCTCGAGAAGGTTAACTTCATCAGTCTTGCTAGCAGAGCTGTAAGAACGACTTGTTGAGCCTTGATATCCACGACCTACCGTTTTGGACAAGAGCCCTTTACGGATGTCAGCTTCGATTCTTGTTCCCAGTATAGTTAAGTCTTTGAAGGTCTTAATGTTTTGGTACCTCAAATGACTTGCATAGATGGGCTTTAAATTGTCCACGAATTTCTCCACGAGGGTAGCTTCATCTGGACGTTCGACAAGTTGGGTACTAGTCTTCCTCCACCTACTTAGGAAGTCGGTGAAACCTTCTTTATCATTTTGGGTAAGAAACTCTAAAGTGCGCATATTGACTTGGATTTCGGCATTATCCGCATATTGCTTAGCAAACTCAATTGCGGCATCGTCCCAGGTGGCAATCTTCTTGTGCTCTAGAGAATAGAACCATTGTCTCGGGATGGTGTCAAGAGATGAAGGAAAGATCCTTAATAACATCTCGGGTTTAATGCCTTTGATAGATATGTAATCCTTGAAGGCACGGATATAGTTTAAAGGGTTTTCATGCCCTTTGAATTTCGGGATATCCGTCATGTTGAAGTTGGTTGGCAATTTGGAACTCACGGCCTCATATTTGCGATTATTTTCCCTATAGATATCGTCCCCTTTGAGATACATCAATTATTCCTCCAAGTATTGGAGTCGTTTCTCAGCTGCAGTCATACCTACGGGAGGGTTAACCTCATGAGCTCCCATAAAAGAATTTTCGTTCCCGAAGTTATTCACAAATTCATCAGACACTTTACTTTCTCGAGGAGGCAACCTAGTTTCCACAGCAACTATTCGGCCCTCGATCGTGTCGAGGCGATCATACACTTGGTCTTGGGTGACTTGGAGACGAGTTAGCATGGCTAGGATTTGATCATTAACATTCAGGGGTTTGTTGTTGCTCACGTCGCTTGTATCAGGCACCTTGGAAACTGAACAAGAGATCGATGACGAATCAAAACATGATCGACCATTCCAGCACACCTACTCAAAAAATGATTTGACTTGTGGAGTCGGAGTGTGCCACTTGTGTTAAGTGAGGTTTGAAGAAATGACAAAGCTTGAAAATGTTTGTCCTAGTCAACTGTAGTGTAGTTGTAGGAGTGGACTCGAAGTGAGGTTTTGAAATGGGCTTTGAGGCCCGAATTTTGACTCGACAATTGGACAGAGTTTTGACTGGTTTTGCGCTAATACTAGGCCTATTTTCAAAATTTTTTACATTTTAAAAGAGGTTTTGGTTTTACAAAAATCGTCATGGTTTTGTTTAGAAATGGTGATCACATATGGTACAAGCATTTATACAGGCATTATAACGGGATGCTGAATGCATTTAAAAGGGTTTTGGCTTAAAGGGTGGGTTGCCAAACCGAACAATCAAACCCGGGGTCTGTGGAGAGGCTCGTACCAAAGAAGAGTAAGGCCGATTCCTAGTCTATTTCCTAGAGTAGTGAAAGTCCTTGATACAAACAAGAGTAAGTACCATGGTACGGTTGACGTTAATCGCTATCCATCCTTAGACCCAAATAAGAATTTGGATCGTTTAGACGGGACGATTGGTCGAATGGGTTGGGTTGGGCCTAGGAAGGCCGAATAAACGATCTAGGAAGACCGAGTTATGAAAACCGACAACTGTCTTGTACAAACTATTCCCTAACCTTGTTCAAGTTTCACCCTTGGCTACACGTAAGTGTATTAATCCCTAGCAGAGTCGCCAAACTGTGGACGCGGGCCCACTGGGGTCGCTCGGGAGTGAAAAGCGAGCAAGCTTTTTGTGCATTTATGGGGTCGCCACCAATTTATTATGGAAAATTGGAAAGCGTTCGAATACCTCGTGCCATGTCAAGATACAAAGTAGTGACATGAACACCAAGAACTCGTTACTTTTAGCATTCTATGTCTAGAATGACTCTCGTGGATGCCAATGAACATGGGTGTTCACAGAGATCTGAAGTAAGGGGTGAGGGTACGTATTAGGAAGCTCTTTTGATCGAACACCTAATCTCGCCCGCCTCGATAGCGGCCTCTACTAATTATTAGGGAAGTTATTCATACTCGATATGTTGTAGGTTATATGCATGCAATGCAACATCCATTAGATTGGTCCTAGCATGTGAGAATTAACTAAGTCGGTGAACACGTAGTTTAACATGCAATTGGGTCGAAGTAGAAATTTAAATGTTGATTACATGTGAAAACATACAAGCAAATAATAATAAAGGAATGCAATAAAAAATACAATAAAGAAAATTACAATAATTACAATGGGTTATTGATTTACGTCGAAAATAAATTTAAAACGGATAATTTGAGAAAAGAAAAGAGAAAATAAATTAATGAACAAATTATTAGTGATAATACGATTAATAGTTAATTAAATACGTGATTAATAAACTAGGTCAAAGCAGAAACGGAAGTTCAGAGACAGAACTCAACCCGGAACAGGCGCAGCAGAGCTGCGTCCTTTGGAAGAGGCGCAGCAAACGCTGCGTCTGTTCCTGAGTTCAGTTCTGGCTGTGAAGCCGGAACTGCATATTGTTAATATTCGTGGGTAAATTTAATACTTGATTATTGATAATTGACTCGGATAGAAGTGATTTAACATATTATTTACATGTGATTGGGTCATAAAAACAGTAAAACACGGATAAAATTAATTAGAACTAATTATTTACAAGATTACAAGGTTAATAACGGATTAAACAAACTAAAACAAATTAATTAGGTTAAACAGGTTATTAATGACGAACTAATGATGGCAATGATAAATAACAGATGAAAATATATCAACGATGAATTCCAGAGACTCAATATTAATGAATCGAACCTCTAAAAACCCGAATTGATTTGATGACGAAAACCCGCAAATATGAATTATAAGGGATTTAAGTCAGGAATTGAAGGATGAGTTAAATATTAATGATTTACATGTTAAAATTATCATATTCAGATTATTGTGTTATTGGAACATGAACAATCAAAGACGAAACAAAACAAACAGACAAACAAAAGACGAAGGAAGAAGAAAGGAAGCAGGAACTGCGGCCGCCTCAGGAAGAGGCGTAGCAGGTGCTACGTCCCTTCGAAGAGGCGCGGCAGTTGCTGCGTCCTTTCTCGACGTTTGTCTCCTGTTAATCCGTAAAAAGGATTTGAAATAAGGTTTTATAAATCGGTTTTAAGTGTGTTTTCGACGTAAATCTTACAATAATGATTACAAAAATAAAGAATAATAATAAAATAGGGATTTACACCCTCGAACTTACATGTTTGATGAAACGAGATTGACTAAGTTAACGTTTAGTGATGCTCGACTCGAATGTACGACGAAAGTGCCCTCTAAGAGGAATTAAATAGATTGATTAAAGTTGATTGATGTGGAGTTGGTCAAATTTGTCGGTCATGCAAAACGAGGCTGGTACTCAGAAGGATCCGAGCTTACGTGGTCGAAGGTTCAAGCACGTAGACGCCAAGAAGTAAGAACGTGGTCTAGAATACAAAGGGAGAAGAGAAGGGCGGACACTCGCGTGAGAAATATGTGAGACCGAAAGTCTCTATTTATACTAATCACACGAAGGAAATTAGGGTTTTGGAGAAACTTTGGAAGTGAATCTCGAAAAGATACGAAAAAAACGCAGAAAAGGACTGAGGAAGAGGCGCAGCAAGCAATGCGTCTCTTGGAAGAGGCGCAGCACCTGCTGCGTCCTTTCCTCAGTAGTTTCCTCCTGCAAACGAAAGATTTCCGTGTTTCTATTATGGAATTGCGGATTGATCTTATTTTCCTTAATATTTTATATGATTATTTCGGGATATATTTTACCAAAGATCAAAAGATTGGAAAATATGGAATAGAAATATCCGGAACATTCCAAAACATTCTGACTCGGCATTTTAAACTGTTATTAGAAAATGAGGACGGTTTTTGACCCGGACTCCAAATGTACTCTAATTACTGTCAAAACGACTGTATCGGCGCGTAGTTGACGACTATGAGGTAGACACAAGTGTTTGAGCTATCACTTGATGATAAACTTACGAGCTGTCATAAATCGTTCCGTGTACCAAACATGCGGTCCAATCATCACCGGGTGGTTTGCGGGAGGTGCATAAATGAGGTATCTACACCGTCTGAAACTTCAGACGAAAAGTGGCCGTCTGAAACAAGTTCTCCGACGATCACAACTAATGTGACACCCACCTGACCTGTCAATGTATGGATACACTCAGGGGCGTCTTAAAGTAAATGGAGGCCCGGTGCACCACAAAAAAATGAGGCCCCGAATATGAATGTGTAAGTGTAGTACACGTCGAAGTTTGTATTGAACTTTATTAGTAAAACTTATAAATTCGGTGGCCAAAACTGGAGGCCCACTTACAAACTTAAACCAAGTAGATAATATATTGCTACAGAAAAAAGGCATGCATTCAATCACTCAAGGCAAAACAGAATTGCGCTCCAAAACCCAGGCTTTTGTCGCTTGTGTTGCTGGTAGCGGAGGACGAAACTCCGAGCCTGTTTCTTGTAGCATTAAGGGTGATGGACAACAATCCAAAAAGTTAAAGTGCATTACCTGCAAGTGGCAGGGACACTCTGCGACAACCTCTTTCCGCTTCACAGGTAAGTTTTTCGATTGGTGGGGCGATCGACCTCGCGATCGTATTTATCTTGATACTTTAGATGTTGAACATGGTTCCTTTGGTGATTCTCACGAAATACTATCTACACTGGCGGTGGCAGATCAGCCCATATCCAGATTTTGGGCCTAACAGTTTGCCCCCAATTTTCCGCGAAAGCGCAACCCTAATTATTTGAGCGGGAAACTGCAGTATATCGTTGAGTGACTTCTCGCATACTCCATTTCAATTCACATTTTTCAAAACTCCAACTACCCTCTTCTATTTAATCTCACCCATCCCCTTCTTTCTCTTTCATCATCATTTCATTTCCTCAAAATATTCAAATTTCCGTCTCCCCAAACCCTTCTTCTTCAACGTCCTTTCACTGTCAGCGCCGCCTCTTCCCATCTTTTCAGGTACTCTTGCTTCTCTCTCCTTCCTTGTCATGGCCAAAACCCGTCTCACGTCATCTTCATCTGCCACCGTTGACCTTATAGAGGACGATGACTTCCCTTCGCAGGGAGTCCTCAAAAGACCACATTCCGGTGATTCTCACCTAACCCAAGAGGACATCCCTAGGATCAAAGCTTTGCTTAGCCTAGGTGATGATGTGGTGATCCTCATCCCCAAACCCGGTCATAAAGCAGACGCCTTTCGTGTGGGGTGGATCTTCTTGTACACTTACCCTTTCGTCCTTGGTCTTAAATTTCCCTTTCCCCCGATGATCCAAGAGTTCATCCGCCTGAACTCTCTTCCCATGGCCCAAATTGCCCCTTATGCATGGAGGATCCTCTTGTCTACTGTTGCTTTGAACAACAGTCTGGGCGCCGAGATTGGATTGTCAGATCTGGCCCATAGGTTTGAGTGTCGGTCGTTGGGGAATGGCCAATACACCTTCGGGCCGTGGAGAAGATCGAAAACTTCCTCCGGGCGGCTAAAGGGAAGGACGATGGGTGGTACGAGGATTTCTTCTATGTCAAGCTGGAATCTCTTCCCATCCACGCTGATTACTTGTTCGAGCACTGGGTTTTTGCCAAGAGTAAGTGTATTTGCATGTCTATTTTTGTTTGCCCCTGTCGCTCACTGTTCTTACTCTTTAATTTGATGCAAAACTCAAGAACCCTGAAAAATCTAAAGACGAAGCAATCTCTGTTGCCAAGCTTTTCTCCATTCCTGAAGACCGTAGACTGTTTCCCCTCCTGCTCTCTGGTTTAGACGATTCTGCCACTGAAGAAACCATGTGTTCTGGTAAACATCCTCTTTTAATCTTTAGAAGCTTCCTTACCCATTGGTTCTCTATTCTGACCTCTTGCGTCCTGGTGCCTCCGTAGGAAGTGTTAGACCCTCTGCTTTTGAGATCCTGATGTGTCAAGCCAGGAAAAGAACTGCTGACTCCTTTACCTCTCCTGCTTCCTCAAGAAAGAGATCCACCTCAAGGCCTGCTCCAGAACCTATCGAAGTGACTCCAATATCACGTGCCCCTGGGTCCCCTGTCCATGCTGATGAGCTGCTGCTGCTGCGCTCCTGCTAACTTTGGGGATGCTGATCATGCCAACCATCGGCCCGTTGAGAGGCTCGACTCGCTTGCTCCAGGGCATTTGATTCGATCGCCCCCCGGAGAATGACTGACCTGGCTCCGAACATTGCTTCCTTGTGAGTCTTCCTTTACTGGCCCCTTACTTTCTCTGCCCCTGTGCTTCCTTGACTAATGGTTTTCTTCATTGCAGGCTCTCCAATCATCCCTCTATCTCCGCAAGATGCTGCAGAGGGCCAAAACTGAGTGTCTGGCTTCCGTGGGGAAGAACAAGGAGCTTACAGCTACCTGTGCCAAACTGAGGGAGCAGCTCCATGCGGCCAAAAAGGAGAAGGAGGCAGTCAAAGACCAGCTGGCGAGAACGCAGGAGGCTAACTGCGTTCTGACTTCTGGGCTAACAAAGGTAGAGGCCCGTGCTGAAGAGATAGCTGAGCTAGCAAAAAACGTGGGAGCCTACACTGCTTTTGAGGGGCGGATTGACTGCATCCGTGCTTACACTGACGGGAGGCACACATCCTGGAACCTGGAGGAGGAGCTGCCCGAGTTTGCCCGTGCATTTCCCAATGGCATGGATCTGAGCGCCCTGTTCCCTCCTGAAGCTGAGGCTGCTAATCTTGAGCCTGATTTCACCGCCAAGGATATCTCTGGGGCTATCTCTGGGACTGTAGAGGAGATCCTAGAGGAGCAGACTGGTGAAGGTGCTGCTACAACTCCTGAGGCTGTTCAGGTACCTGCAATAGAGAAGCAGATGGAGCACGGGGAGCAGAGCACTGGTCAGGATGCAGTTGTCGAGAGGATTGACCTCTCTTAAATTTTAATTTGTCTGGGGACTTGGCCCTGTGTGGTGCAAGTTTGTAAAAAACTCTTTATCGTTTTTTTTTATTTTGGCTCATTTTGTGCCTGCCGGTGTGCAGGCTTTAAACTCTGATGGTGCCTGCTACAGGTAGCAGGTGCCTTAACTTAAAGTAGTTCTGGGCCCAGGTTTTAGGCCCTCCTTTTGTTATACTTGCGTTTTTTGCCATTGATTTCTGGAGTTGTGATTCCACATAGGTATATCCAGGAAGCTGACCTGGTTCCAGGTGCACAGCTCTTGTTCCTGGTGACAGGTTTTTGATAAAATAATTTACCCATGACGTAAAATATCTTATCACTAGGATTAGCTGACTGGAGAATACCTTCATTGACTGTTTCTGACTAACAAGGAATGTTGCGTTCCTTGTGGTTCCAGACGTTTGAAATTCCGTGTGTGCACCTTTTGCTCTACGTCACAGCTATAGAATTACTGAGATTAACGTTAAGGTATGGGTGGTTGATACGTGCATTTTATATAGTCCTTTTAGGCCTTTTTATGCACGTATTTCTATGCTATTATCGTAGTTTTATGCTACGAAATGCCCCGAATATGCTACTTTGGTTTGTTTTGTCTTATTTGCAGGAATGAACCAGAAAGAAGTGAAATCAAGCCTTTTACCGTCCATTTAGCATGCATTTGGAGGAAGAGTGAATTTGGAGCGGGAATATAGCTATTTTGAGATGCGCAAAGAAGAAAGATAGCTAGGCGAGTAAAGGAAGAACTTCAAATTGATAGTGCCTACTTTAAAGAGCCATATATCGAGTTCTACAACAGATATTCAGGCGATTCCAATTGGAGATGAAAGCTTGTCCTCTTAGCTTTCCAACGCCACCGGAATCGCCCTGTTTTCCCAAGTAACGAAGAAATGGCAGCCGTTTGAAGTTCAGTGCGCGAAGTAAGAATTATGCGCTGGAAAGTACTCGATCGAGTACAATTATGTTCGATCGAGTCCTTTTTCTACTAGATCGAGTAGTTGCATTTTAGGATTTACTCGATCGAGTAGATTTTCTATTCGATCGAGTGGTTTAAGCTTTATTTTACTCGATCGAGTAATTTAAAAGTACTCGATCGAGTGGTTTCTATTGGGCTTGGGCCTTTTTAGCCTTAATCCGTCATTAGGTTAAATAAAAGTTCTATTTTCTTATAAATAGGAAGAGGGACGTCATTTGTAACTCTCTTCCCTATCTTATACACTACTTTGACAGTACTTTTCTCCTGTTACTTTGCTCATCTCTAATTTCCGGATTATTTCTGTAACTCCTTCTTTCCCTTTTCTCTTTTACTTAATTAATGTTTATTGTTCTTCTTCCCGTTATTCTTGTTCTTTATTTATTCATGTCTAGCTAATTTCTCTTCTAGGATTAGGTGATTCAATGGATGAAGGTTAATTGCTAATTAGTTTATAGATTGGTCGTTGTTGTTTTAGTCTTTGTTGTTAATCACTGCCCTTAATTGTATCTAGCTGATTGAATCGATGCAATTAGCCTTTTAATTTTGATAAGCCTTGACCTAGACCGAAAGGTTGGAAGGGGTGAGACCTGCAGTGAACAATAGGCTGCTTTAGTGAGGGCGAAAGTTAAGCTAATAACATTTTAGGGCGAATTGAGACCGAAAGGAGATATTCATTGCCCCTTAGACCGACACATCGACTGATCTGTGACCTTAACTGCGATTGACTGACGTTCATTGATGACCCGAAATCCTAGTCCTCTCTCCCTTGCTTGTTAATTCCTCTCATTTCTATTTCTCTTGCTTTATCTTATTTAGTTTAGTCAAACAACTCAAAACCCCCAACTTGTGACTTAGACAGACTGAATAGACAAGTAGATAGTGACCGCCTCCCTGTGGAGATCGACCGTACTTACCACTGACTTCTGTTAGTAGTAGCTAGGTATTTATTTTTGGTACTGAAACGACGGTATCAAATTTTGGCGCCGTTGCTGGGGAAGCAACTATTTATTTACTTGTTTCTTTTTGTCTGTCTTTAGCCTCAAGGGATTTATTCCTTGAGGCAGTTCTTATCTTTTTCCTTGAGTGTTGTTTTGATAGGCCCTACAGGTCCTACCTAGACAGTTCTAGGTGAAAGATCGTCAAAGGGAAGGCTTGAGTACCTTTGACCCATCACCTATGTCCCATTATATGGCGCAGCAGGTGATTTACTGCGGGAGATGTGGTGCTGCTGAGCATAATGCAGCTTTTTGCATGGCAGAAAATGACGCGGTCTACTAGTTCAGGCTTTGGGGACGAGCTAGCCATTCCTCTGTAGTTGTGCCGCTACATCTACCCTATCAATGAGGCTATCACAAGCCTCCTTTTGTCTGGCCACCGCAACAACAAACCCTTCCTCCCGTTGAAGAGAATGAAGGGGCTGCCGAGTTGAAGTCTATATTAAAAGCACTTATGCTTCGAATGCAAGAAAGCGATAAATCTAAGGAAGCTCACCTCAAGCTACTTGAATCTCAAGTAGCTCAATTAGCTGCCGAGTTGGATTATAGCGACTCAGAGACGGAATATCTTTGTTTTTCCCGTAGTCTTTCCCATGAAAGGCCCGAGTTGTCTAGTGATGATGAAGACATTTATGACTTGGAAATTGAAGGTGATAATGAAGATGAAGCTTTTCTCAAGCACTTCACCATGGTCCAGCCTAACCCACTCGATCGAACAGTCCACATTGCTCGATCGAGTAAATTCTATGATGAGGAAGTCGATCGAGTAGATTTAACCACTCGATCGAATGGTTTGTGTGAATAAAGCTCTCGATCGAGTAACAATTCTACTCGATCGACTGAATTGGCCAGTGAGAGCATTGATTCGTCATGCGGGTTCATTTTAGATGACGATTTTGATGATGATAATGGATACGGTGAATCTCCCCTTTTCAAAGCCAAGTTGGATGCACTTGAGGCTGCGATTTACGGGACGATATCCACAGAGGAGGGTGACAAGGAGGCAGCTGAGTCGGTAATTGCTCCTAGCACGGAAGAGGTAATATCTTCCTTTGTCAATGATTCCGTCATTAAGAGCAACCAACCCTAGGTAGTCAACGATAATTTTATTATTGTTTGTTTAAGCAGTACATTGCCTCATTTGACTTATGCTTCGCATTTTAATGCTTTGCCCTTCCCAGTTGGTCATGTAATTTAACGATTTTTCACCGTTCTTATCACTTCAACTTTGTTAATTTGAAACGCTTCCCTAATTTCCTATTAATTGCTCCTGAGCTCCTCTATTTTGTGGATAAATTTAGGAGCTCTCATAGGAAATTTGTTAGACTTAAACGGTTGTACATTTTTATTTCCTATATCTTTATTCCACTGTGGTGCTACTTACATTTCTGTGTAGCACATGCGCAGCTGTTTGATCGGTTGCTGCGCGCTTTGAGCTGTTTTGACCAGGCTAATTAGAGAGGCTCGAAGAAAAGAAGGTCGAGCTGGGACCTGTCTGAAACTAGCGCTACCCGGGAGGCAACCCGGAGATTTTATTTTTAGTTGTTTTTCAAACATTTCAGTTTTTATTTTGTTTAATAATCAGTTCTCTCGATCGAGTTTTCTTGCTTTGATTCGCTTCCTATGACGCCACTATGAAGCTGTTTATGACCTCCCACGTTGCTGGCTGGTTTGGGGAAGTCCCTTCTTGTGGACAGCGGGCCGCCCACGGGGGCGCTTGGTGAGAAACGGGGAACAAGCGTTTGCATTTTGTATGGAGTCGCCACCAATTTTTATGGGAAATTGGAACCGTTCGAATACCTCGTGTCATGTCAAGACACAAAGTAGAGACATGAACACTAAGCAATCGTTACCCTTAGCATTCTATGTCTAGAATGACTCTCGTGGATGCCAATGAACACGGGTGCTCACGGAGATCTGGAGTAAGGGGTGAGGGTACGTATTAGGAAGCTCTTTTAATCGAACACCTAATCCCGCCCGCCTCGATAGCGGCCTCTACTAATGATTAGGGAAGTTATTCGTACTTGATATATCGTCGGCTATATGCATGCAATGCAACATCCATTAGATTAATCCTAGCATGTGAAGAATTAACTAAGTCGGTGAAACACGTAGTTAGCATACAATTGGGTCGAAGTTGGATTTAATGCTCATTTACATGTGAAAACATACAAACAATAAAATAAATACAATAATTATAAATTACAAGAATGAAAATTACAATAATTACATCGGAAAAGGCGATTTATGTCGAAAATACCTTTAAAACGGACAATTTGATAAAAAGGAATAAAAGAATAAAAGACGAACAGGAATTAGCGATATTACGGATAATAGTTAATTAATTACGTAAACTAATTAATTACGTCAAGGCGAAAAAGGAGTTCGAGACAAACTCATCCGAACAAAGCGCAGCGAGAGATCGCCCTGCGGAAGAGGCGCGGCGATTCTTGCGTCTGTTCCAAGGGTGACTTCTGGCTGTGAAGCCGAAACTGCAAATCGTTAATGTTAATTGGTAATTTACGGATTGATTGATACAATTACTCGGATGAAAGTGATTTAACAGGTTATTTAGCGTATGAATTAGTCATAAAAACAGTAAACATGAATGAGGCGGATGCAAACGGATTAATTACATGAAGGGGCGATGTTTATGAATGATTAATTAGTGACATCGGTGAATAGAACAAACTAAACATGATGAATTAATGACAAATTAACAATGAATATGGACGCAAATATATCAAAGGATGAATTCCAGAAACTCAATATGGATGAAATTGAATCTCTAAAACCCGGATTTGAATATTAATGACGAAAACCCGCAAATATGGATTATTCAGGATTTAAGTCGGACTCATGAATTAAACATGTGAATTAATGAATGATGACTAAAATATACATGCGAATATTAAACTATCATGATGAAGAATTAAAGAAAATAAACGAAACAAATAACAAAACACACGAATTATAGAGGACGAAGAAGAAGAAAAGAAGCAGGAACTGCGGCAGCCTCACGAAGAGGCGCGAGAACTGCGCTCCTTCGAAGAGGCGCAGGCGATTCTTTGCGTCTTTTCTCGATCGTCGATCTACGAAAATCCGTAAAAAAGGGTTTGAAAGACGGTTTTAGAAATCGATTTTAACGGTGTTTTCGACATAAATCTTACATGAGGTGATACGATAAATAAATACAATAAACAAAAGAGGATGATACACCCTCAGACTTACATGTTGACGGAACGAGACGAACTAAGAATCGACTAGTGAATGCTCGACGCGAATGCAAGGAAAGAGTGCCCTCGTAAGAGGAAAACGATTGATTAAATTGATTAATTATTGGTGTAGTTGGTCAAATTGGTCGGTCATGCAACGGAAAGGCTGGTACCCGGAAAGATCCGAGCTTACGTGGTCGGAAGTCCAAGCACGTAGGCGCCAATTAGTAAGAACGAAGTCTAGAATGCAAAGGGAGAAGAGAAGGGCGGACACTCGCGTGAGAAATATGAGGAACGAAAGCTCCTATTTATACTAATCACGTGAAGGAATAGGGTTTCGGAGACTCTTTGGAAGTGAATCTCGGAAAGATATAAAAAAGATACGTAAATCATGCAAAGAAGGGCACGGGAAGAGGCGGCATCAGCATGCGTCTCTTGGAAGAGGCGCAGACACTGCCGTCTGTTCCCGGAGGTTTCCTCTCGCTGAAGAAAGATTTCCGCGTTTGAGTTATGGTAGGACGGAAATAATTCGATTATCTTGTGAATATTACGGGATATTATTTGCCAAAAGATAAAATTTATGAAATATGGAATAGAAATATCCTAACATTCCGAACATTCGACTCGGGATTTAACAAATATCGAGAAAATGGAGACGGTTTTCGACCCGGACTCAAATGTACTCTAATTATCGCCAAAACGACCGTATCAGGATGTAGATGACAACTAAGAGGTTGACATTAATATTTGAGCAAACACTTGACGATAATCTTACGAATTGTCACAAATCGTTCCGCGAATCAAGCATGCGGCCCAATCATCACCGGGTGGTTTGCGGGAGGTGCGAAATGAGGTGTCTCTGAGCCCCCACTTTGACCGAGGCTTGGACAAGGCGAAAGTCAAAGTATAGCCATCAGGTCAATCGAAGATTACAACCTGACGACTATGGCGACGCGAGGCGGCTCAAGGGGTCTGAGCCAAGGACCTGTCGTCGGGAACATTTTAGAGTCTGTCGACTATCGGGGAGGGTCGTTTAAAGTCCATTAGACTACGTAAAGAAGCTCGCCAGCCATAAGAAGAGATCATACCTGAGACTCAGTCGAACTTCGCGGGGAAACAAGAAATATTGAAAGCAGCAGGACGTCGGTAGAAACTGCTGAGGAATCCGCTTGCGTCGGTCTCAAACGAACTCTGGCGAAACTTGAGGGTTAATCTGCTTGCGTCGGTCTCAAACAAACTCTTGCTGGGGAATATATTGACGACTAGGAACATCTTGATCGTCGTGAGAGGAATCTTGAGTGAGCAGTACTGCAAAATACTACTGCGCCGGATAAAATGAGTTGAGCAATACTGCAAAATACTGCTGCGCGGGATAAAATGATCTGGGACAATACTGCAAAATACTGTCGCGCTGGATAAAATGCGGACCGGAACGAAAGAAAATCGTCGAAACGGACCAAAAGAACATAATAGCATTGAAGAAGAGGCGCACCCAAAGATGGGCCCACTAATAACGAACTCATAACGGATTTTTGAAAATTCGTATGGAGGGAACACAAGGAAGAGGCGCAGCAAGAGCTGCGTCTCTTGGAAGAGGCGCATCGCCTGCTGCGTCTTTTCCCCAATTTGGCTATTTCCGCGTAAAAACACGAAATCAGAAGGGTTATATTTCATTATTTCGAAACTTAATTCCTTCAATTTCTCTCTCAAATCTTCACCATTTCCGTCAAGGTTGGATTCAAAAGCTTGCATTAAACATGACTAATCGAGGTATGTGTCTTAATCTTGCATTAATCATCTACATTTGTCGAATTTTGAGCCGCGAGAATTAGGGTTTTCGACCCTTTTGATCGAAAATTTGGGGCTTTTCCCCCAAATGGATTTGTTTTGCCAAATTGATGCTAGAAATGGATAGTAGGCAATGTTAGGAACATAACCATGTGTTTGCTTTGAATTTTCATCGAGTTTTGAACCCTTGAGCAAATTTTGAGACGGTTTCACAGCTGAACCGTAAATTGCTTCGAAAATAGCCTCAGGATTGCCCATTGGCGATGAAATTTGATATTTGGGATCCTTGGATGATGGGTAAACTTCCTACCATCTCGAAACTTTGATTTGTGACGACTTTTTCAGGGCACCTTTCTAGGGCATAATCGCCGTTATAACGAAATGCTGCCGAATTTTCGGCTTGAACCCGGAACTAGGGTTTGACTTGGACTTGACTTGACCCAATTTATCACATGAGTGATCGGGTTGGCGGGAATATGGCCAAAGATGGCATGGAAAGGGCGTTTTCAGGGCTCCGGAGGCTCGAAAACTCCTTAACAAAGGCTTGTCGTCATGTGGCGCGGCCTAAATTTACTTTAATGTTGCAGGTGATGAGGCTTCTACTTCTGGGAGGACTCCCATGGAGGTAGACGCTGCTGTTGAGGAGGCCTTGGAGCAGGCCTTCACCGACGCGGTGATGGCCACTGGATGCGAGGCTCACGAGGAGGAGGCCGTCGAGGAGGAGGAGGAGGCCCCGAGACGGGCCAACGTCAGGCGAGGAGGTCGTCGGAGGGGAGCTCTGCGTGGGGCCGAGACTGGGAGAGTAGGCACCTCGTGTGGGCTGCAGAGGGTCACCTGTCCTACAGGACGGTGAAGAGCTTGGTAAATAAGAATTCACTATTCATTACCTATTCTCTTTCATTCTTTTTGTCCAAACTTCTTGCAAATTTCATTCAAAACTAAAGATAGCTTTGTTTCAAATCATAATAGGAGGCCGGGAACATCAGGTCGTTCTCGGGTTATACGACAGAGATGGAGCACTATGAGCGGCTGTCGGCGGAGGAGAGGGCCATGATCGAGCGTGGAGCGTTCGGTCCTCTCCGTTCGTGTCCGGAGGGATATCGTGAAGAGGAAGTTGCGGGCTAACCTTAGCCTGGTCCGTGCTTTCTTGGATCGGTTCGGGATACGACTTCCATGTTTCACCGCCTTTCGGTGAGGTGGGAGTTACTCGGAGGATTACGGCATGATTTCGTCCGCCGTGTGGGGCCGAGGAGATGGTGTGGCCGGAGACTGCCATGAGGGCGGATTCGGCCGAGGCGAGGAGGTTGATCGGCTGGAACTTATCGCCGAAGGTCACGTTGCGATCTTAGGGCTTGGTACCCGTACTTATGTCCGAGACTACTTTGCGGGAAGACCCCGAGTCGGTGACGATCGATGGGAGGGAGACCGCTCCTCCTCCTCAGTACAAATGAGCGAGAGCTTGTCGTGGCTTTGGTGGTTCTTGTCTTCGATTTACCTTGGAGACAAGGGCGAGAGGCTATCGACGAAGCTTCTTCCCTTTCTTTCTGACCTGAGTTCCCTAGGACGCTGGGACTGGGTCACTGCTGGCTTTGCGGTCCTCATCCGCTTCATGAGGGCCATGGTTCATCCGGAGTTGATGGAGAAGGGGACTTCTCCTGGCGCTGTCGGACCTGGACTACTGTTGGAGGTATGAAACTTCCTTTAGACCAAAGTAAATTCTTTTCTTTATCGAATTACGAAAGATCGTTATTGATTATTCTGTTTTATAGGCATGGGTGTACTCTTACTTCCCGAGTCTCGCGCCCAAGAGGATAGAGCCGCTGGAGAAGGCCTATCCCGTGGTGAGGGATTGGGTGATGTGCCGGACGAAGAGCAAGCGCTCTTCTCACAATGTCTACCGGCGGGAAGTGAACGCCCTTCAGCTGAGCAGTGTGAGTATCCCACTCGTATTCATTTATATTTCTTGTCCTTTACTTTTAATTTATCATAGGAATGATCTTTGCCTTATCTTGTCGCAGTGGGTGCCCAGACCTTGGGCGGAGTACGCTGGAGCGCCTCCTTTTGTCGCTGAGGTCCTTCGACCTAGGAGCCCGAGCCGGCTGCTGTTGTGGACGTCGATGGGTCCTGTGTGGTATCTGGGCGAGCGTTTGGCTCGTCAGTGCTCTCGGGGCGCGTTGACGGTTCCCATTGACCCTCCGAGGACGATGTTCAGGGAGCCTACTGAGGCTGAGAGGGAGGCGGACTTAGCTGGTGCGAGTGGCGACGACCTTCTTCTGCCTGGCGAGGACTACTCGGCGTTCCTTTACGGGAGGTTGGCGTATTGGCCAGTAGTGGTGAGTATCCTTTATTTCCTTGATTTGATTTCGGGAATTACGACGAAAGATCATCGATTGATGAGAGTTATTTGTCTTTGCAGGAGGTCGAGGCGGCGGGCATCGAGCCCCTAGTGTACCCCGAGACCCTTGAGTACACCGACGCGGCTGGGAGGACGACGATCTCCGAGTTGCGTGACTTTGACGTAGAGCCGTGATGAGATCTTTGGCCTAGACGATCGGCAAGATCGATTCGGAGGGTGAGCCTCCAGCTTATATACCCTTCGTGTAAGAACACATTTGATTTGAACTTGTTCACTTTACTCAGAATTTCTTTTGAAATATAGGTCGCGCCATCTCGGTTCGTGGCACTATGGAGGGTGGCCAATCGGCTACGAGCTACGGCCATCGAGGCACTCGTCGGCGGTCGAGATCGTCAGGTATGAACCTCATTTGATTTCTTTTGATTTTTTGATTTTTAGTCTTGTTTGAGTTGATTGACATGAGCCAATTTATTTTTGTCTACAAGCTGGTCGTGAGCTGGAGCGAGAGCTGACCCAGTCTCGGGAGGAGACGGCTCGCTGTCGAGGAGCTCGAGTTTCGGGACGCCGAGATTGCTTTGCTCTTACGGCGAGGGTTCTTTGAGTTGGAGGGTGCCCAGCAGAGTCCGTGTAGTTCGTAGACTTGATTTTGAACATTTTTGGACTTGTTTGGGCGCAAGCCCCGCTTACTGGACTTTGGAACTTGATTCGGGCGCAAGCCCCGTTTGCTTGTACACTTGTATATATGATGGCCTCGAGTGCCTTTGCTTTTTGGGTTGTGTTGCTTGTACCGCAGTTAGTTCTTGAACAGGTTTGGTAGACAATGGTTTACGCCGTTATGCTGCCGAAATTTACACCAAAACATACATTTTAATACACATATGGTCTTAATTAGCGCAAAAAAGACTCAAAAGGACAAAGAAACGCAAAAATGCAAAAAAGGAAAAATTTTGTCGGAAATGACCGGACGGTAGGGAGGGTTACCCCCTAAAAAAAGGAAAAAATAGAAACCTGTAAGTGTAGAAGTGAAAATCTTGAAATTTGTTAAAAAATGAAAATAAAAGAAAATTATTTCCTAAAAAAACGAAATTAAAATGAAATTTATTTCCTAAGAATAAATAAATAAATTAAAATAATAATAAAAGAAAAGTTAAATGCGATAAAAATGGCGAATGTGTCGACGTCGCCTCGAAATGCGTGCCCGCGAATTTAGGAAACATGAAACATGGTAAACTGCTCGTATTTACCAAAATAAAATCCCGTAGGAATAGGAAATTATTCGTTATAGAATTAGGAAAGATCCAAACGCGAAAATCACAGAAAATTAGTCTTTGGAAGAGGCGCAGCATGAGCTGCGTCGCTTTGAATAGGCGCAGCAGGAGCTGCGCCTGTTCCCAAGCTTGTCTCTTCTGGCGGATTTTTGGAAACAGCAATTAGTATAAATAGAAGCGTCGACGAAGCTTTAAATCATATAATTCTTCCGTCTCTTCTCCGTTAATCCTCATAAAAACTCCCAAAATAAATTTTCAAGAGAAAATTGTCATCATGAATACTTTGGAGATCCGCTTGAAGGAATGGACTAATGAATTCTCGAATATTGAGAAGCACGACATGGGTGCTCATAATCTTGGGTCTCTATTTAGTTTGAAACTCATTAAGGTGGTAAAACCGTTCTTGGATGCTTGTCTTGACTACTGGGACCCAAAGTGTCATGTTTTCGCGTTCCCAGGAGGTGATATTTGTCCTTTTCCGGAGGAAATTGCTGCTATTGGTGGGTGGGATCCCGAGCATCTACCTGCCATTCCTTCCACTTCACAAGGGTATAAGACAAAATTCGAGAGACCGCTTGGATTGACTAGACTTGAGGTGGATCGCTTAGTTACCCCGAAAGGCGTGAGAATGCTTGGACTTTGTAGACCGATTCATCAACAGGGTGACCCCACTTGTCTCTTATGTTGCTAGGAGGAGAGCATTTGGCTTCTGTTTGCTTCATGTGTATGTCTTCCATGGACACGTTGATGAAGATTTGCGAGGTGATCCCCGTCTTTTGGGTCTTATTGAGCAAATGGAGTCACAGAGAGCCCACTTGTTTGAGCTTAGGGAGATTATCTTGGGTTTGGATAATAGGAAATCCAACCGCGATCTTCCATTTTTGGGGAGTCCTGTTATCTTACGGTAAAAGACACCCTTTTTTTTCTTTTTTTTTTTTTTTTTTTTTTTTTTTTTTCTTTTTTTTTTTTTTTTTTTTTTTTTTTTTTTTTTTTTTTTTTTTTTTTTTTTGGGTGTCTAATACCTGCTTTTGGTAGGTTTGGCTTATGGAACGGCTCCGACTGCTCGAGCCCCCAGTTCATGCACTTTCCTATCATTCCCGTATGATTGCGATGAGGACGCGGTTGTACATGGTGGACTTCACTCGGGTGCGACTATTGGAAGAACAAGTCAAGAATGACGATGGCCCGTTGATTAGGTGGGTCGTACCGTGGTGGCACCTCAAGTCTATCACTGGAGTGTCTTCTTTGGATCCTACTAGGTCCGTGCGCATTCCAGGGTTGGAGTTCATGGTGTGCATTTTTCCGGAAAGGTTGATGAGGCAGGTTGGTTTGAAACAGGACTATCCCGAGGCTTGATACCGTTCCATGCAGACCGCCGTAGCGCTTACCACCGAGAGCCGAAGAGAGTGGGCTATCAAATGGGCCCAAAGGAACATGTGGTTCTTGAGCTTCTCCGCCAATGCTTTGTGGGTGTCGGATTCCTATCTGAGGTGGAGAAAGGCTGCAACTTCGGAAGAACGTGAAAGATCGAGGAAACGCGAGCCCGTTGACTACAAGGTGCGCGAGGGAGAGAAAGAGAAGGAGAAGCATCGACGAAGGAGAAGAAGAAGAAGCTGGATTTCAAGTCATTCATCCTTCGAAGAAATCAAAGACTACTCCTGTTGCGGAAATGGTGGTTGGCAAGAATGGAAGAGTCAGGCCTCGAGAAAGACCGTTGGTGATTAGGTCTGAAGTGGTGCAAGAGCGCCCGGCTCGAGGTCGTGACAAGAAATATGACAAGAATGACAAGGGCAAGGGGAAGATGGAGGAATAGCCCGAGTCCTTATTTATTATTTGGTTATTATTATTATTGTTGTAATAAAAGGGAGGGATTTTTAGAATCCTAGCTTATTCTATTTTTTTTTTATGTATCGTACTATTATTATTAGAAAATGAATGGAATAAAAAGGTTGAATGGTTAAGAAACCGCTGTGATTTTCTTTTATTATTCTTGTCGAATTTCAACTGCAATGCAATGTCCTTCTATTTACATTTTAGGTATATTGGGTTGAATCCCGTGAAGGATTGCCTACGTATTCACTTAAAAAAGCGAAATCAAACCCTTGCGCGTAGTTCGAGTAAATGTAAAAGAATAATTGTTCGAAGCAAGAGCTTGTAGTGAACATAGAAAATAAGCATGAGCTTTTGCTTGTTCTCAAGGTGCGAATTCGGTTTATTTGATGATGTGAGGATAACAATCTTGTCAAAATGCAAGAGCATAGTGACACTTAGCTTATTTCAGCTTGGCCAGGGGCCGTTTATTTAGTGCCACAAGAGCGACATGTGGGTTTGCGCGAGGCGCGTTTTTGTCCTATTCTAGGCATAGTATCGTTTCAGTTGGTCAAGGTTTGTGGGGTTTGAAAACTCATTCCCATCTAGGTCTGTGATTCTAACCGCACCCCCTGGGAGTATGGATTTGACTAGATATGGTCCGGCCCAATTAGGTTTGAATTTTCCCCTTGGGTCGACAGGTAGAAGAGCTCTAACCGATTTGAGTACTAAGTCTCCTTCTTTGATGTTTCTTGGCCTAACTCTTTTGTTGAAAGCTCGTTTGATACGGGCTTGATATATTTGGACATTATGTAAGGCGCGTAGCCTACGTTCATCCATGAGGATGAGTTCTTCATACCTATCCCTCTTCCAATCGGCTTCAGGGATTTGACTTTCTAGTAGAATACGCAAGGATGGTATTTCTAGCTCGACTGGTTGGACGGCTTCCATGCCGTAGGTCAAATAGAAAGGAGTAGCCCCAGTGGGCGTCCTAACTGATGTACGATATCCCCATAAATCAAAGGGTATCTTGCTTGGCCAATCTCTGTAGTTGTCAGTCATTTTCTTGAGAATTGTGACAACGTTCTTGTTTGCCGCCTCTACCGCGCCGTTAGTCTGTGGTCTGTAGGGCGAAGAGTGGTGATGCTTAATCTTGTATTTGGCTAGAAATTGCTCGGTTTCAGCTTGGAAGTGTGACCCATTATCGCTGATGATCTCATGTGGGCAACCATATCGACGATGATCTTTGTTTTGTATGAATTTTGCCACATTTTTAGCCGTAAGAGCAGTGTAGGAAGCCGCTTCTACCCACTTGGTGAAATAGTCGATTGCTACTAGAATGAAACAGTGACCTCCTGTTCCGGCTGGGGTTATCTTCCCGATTATGTCAATTCCCCATGCGGAGAATGGCCAAGGAGATGTCATCGTGTATAGCAACGAAGGAGGGACATGTTGCACATTCCCGAAGATTTGACAATTGTGGCAGTGTCTCACGTATTTGATGCAATCAGATTCCATGGTGGTCCAATAATACCCTAAGCGTGTGATTTTCTTTGCCATCATGGGCCCACTCATGTGAGGACCGCATTCTCCGTCGTGGACTTCTTCCATCACCTTTTGTGCCTGTGAATGATCAAGGCAACGTAGGACTACACCAAGAGGTGTTCTTTTGTATAATTCTCCTTGCATCAGAATGTATTGGGAAGCTAAAAGTCGTATGGCGCGTTGTCCCCTCTTGTCCATATCCGGTGGATAGGTACCATTAAGCTTGAAATTCAGATCGCTTGGAACCGGGGTTCCCGTGCGATTTCTTCTTCATCGGTTATCTGGTGGACATAAGCCGCTCGATCGTCGTTCGATGCACAAAGGCATTTCTACCATGTGATCTGGCATATTTATTAGAGATGCAAGTTTCGCAAGAGCGTCTGCAAATTGATTTTCCTCTCGAGGTAGGTGTAAGTAGGTTACGTGATCAAAGAATTGAGCCACTTGGTCTATCCTAGCTTGATAGGGTGCGAGGCTTTCGCTTCGGATTTTCCAGGATCCTGTAACTTGGTTGATGATCAGTGATGAATCCCCATGTACTCGGAGGTTTTTGATGCCTAAGCTTACTCGCCGCTTGCGGTCCGATGAGGCAAGCTTCATACTCTGCGGCGTTGTTTGTCACCTCGAAGTCGAGTTTGACAAAGAATCGGTGTATGCTCACCTTCAGGAGAAATGAGCAACACTCCTATTCCGAATCCTCTTAAATTTGATGCTCCATCAAAGTATAGATCCCAAGAGTCTACGTCTGTTTGAAGTATATCCTCGTCGGGAAATGACCAAGTGTCTATGGTTTGTGCGTCGTTGATAGGATTTTCCGCGAAGAATTCGGCGACGGCGCGACCTTTTATGACTTTTAGTGGCACATATTTGAGGTCGAATTATGAGAGCATCAGAGTCCACCTTGCCAGACGTCCGTTGAGGACGGGTTTCTCGAAGAGGTATTTGACTGGATCCATTTTGGAATATATCTTGACGGAGTAGCTAAGCATGTAGTGACGTAGCTTCTTCGTTGCCCACACAAGAGCGAGGCATGTCTTTTCGAGTTGCGAGTATTTGCACTCATATTCCAAGAACTTCTTGCTTAGATAGTAAATAGCTCTTTCTTCACTTCCTACGATTTGAGCCAAAGATAGCACCCATGGTCAAGTTTCGATTCTTCGTGAGATATAAACCAAGAGGTTGATCTCGTTGCGGTGGCATGAGCACTGGCGGTTTAGCCAATATCTCCTTGATTCGGTCAAACGCCTTTTGACAATCATCATCCCACATGGTGTGGTCTGTTTTCTTGAGTTTCTTGAAGATAGGCTCGCAAATCATGGTAAGTTTCGATATGAATCGACTTATATATTGTACCTTTCCCAGGAATCCTCTGACTTCTTTTTCTGTTTGAGGTTGTGGCATTTCGATCAGAGCTTTGATTTTTGAGGGATCTATTTCTATACCGCGCTGGCTGACGACATATCCCAGGAGTTTTCCGGATGTTACCCCAAATGTGCATTTCTGAGGATTGAGTCTCATGTTGTACTTTCGTAGCCTTGCGAAGAACTTGCGAAGGTTTGCAATGTGTCCCTCTCTTTCCTTGGATTTGACGATCATGTCATCTACATATACCTCCACTTCTTTGTGCATCATGTCATATAGGAGTGTAGTTGCGGTGCGTTGGTATGTAGCTCCGGCGTTGATCAATCCGAATGGCATTACTGTATAGCAATATGTTCCCCATTGGGTGACGAATGCGGTTTTGTGCATATCTTCCATGGCCATCTTGATTTGGTTATAACCCGCATATCCATCCATGAAGGATAGTAATGCGTGGTCTGCAGTATTGTCCACCAATATGTCAATGTGAGGTAAAGGGAAGTCATCTTTTGGACTTGCTTTGTTTAAGTCCCTGAAGTCAACACAAACACGGATTCTCCCATCCTTTTTGGGCACAGGTACTATGTTGGCTACCCAGTCAGAGTACTCGGAAACTTTGATGAACCCGGCTTTGAATTGCTTATCAACTTCTTCCTTAATCTTTAGAGCCCATTCTTTCTCATTCGTCGAAGCTTCATTTCACGGTTTTTGAAACCCGCTTAATCGGAATCCTATGTTCGGCGATATCCCTGTCGATCCCTGGCATGTCTTTGTAGGACCAAGCGAAAACGTCTTTGAATTCATTTAGGAGGTTTATGAAATCGGCCCTTCCGGTAGAGCTCAAGGTAGTCCCTATCCTAAGTTCTTTGGGTTCTAATTCGGTTCCCACGTTGATGGGTTCGGTATCTTCTATTACTGGTCCCCCTTCCCCTTCTTGTAATATTTCTTTGGCTACGTAGGGAGGTATTTCGGTCAATTCTGGGTCTTGGTCGTCCTCAGTATCATCATAAACAGAATTGCACTCGAAAGAACACAGAGAGTAAGCAGAACCTGATTTATTCATATTAAGATTTGAGTAAAGTTGAAACAAATGAGCCAACTGATCCATGGTCAGTGGCGGCAAAGGGACAATGGTGGGGCATTTCCCGAACTACCGTGACTACTCGAGGCTAAGCTAGGAGAAACGAAGGGAGTGGGGATGACAACAAGAGTAGACTCTCTAATGACTTCTCTAGACTCCGACTCCGACTCTGATTCGAACTCGTCGTCTTCTGGTTCTCCTTTGAACATCTCTCCTTCTCCAGTAGTGAGCTTGAAGAGCCTTCCTTGGTTGTTGGTCCACTTGATAGATTTTCTCCATCCTTTCTGCTGCTTTGTGTCGATTTCTGTGATCAATGCGGTGGGGTTGAAGCGATCGTCCTGAAGTATCATAGTAATGATCTCATCCTGCGCGGCCCTAATGAATCGGTCCTCTCCAAACAATAGGCTAACAGCTTGTTCGTCGAAGCAAGGTGCTTGACGGGTTTTGACGGTAGGAACCGTTTCGGGAGGAATGAAGTAGCAATCGTGAAAGATCTCGATTCCGGCTAACTTCCTCTCAAGATAATGCCAAGGTTCGGGAAATCCATGAAAGAGTTCTGAACTTCCTTCTTGAACGAAGTACCCATTTAAGGTGGGGAGATATGGTCTCATTTGGACTCCCACGTGCTTGCGATTTTGGACTTGAGCGAGCATTTCGAGAACTTCTTCGGTTGTGGGCTTGTATCCTAGCCCAAGTGGTATCCTTGTCGAGTTACCTTTCTTGTATGGGGCGAAGGCATTCTTTCGAATTGGGTTCAAAGGCATTCCAGGGAAGTATCCCTGAGATTTGAGTATGTGATTGACCACCAAGTTAGAGTAGGGATTATTGTATAAGGGTGCTAACTCACTTTCTATGACATTCACACTATGGAAGCCCCCAAGTTCGTATATGGGATCCGCAAGGACTTGATTGTTTGATTGCTTTTCGATTATTGCCTTGATGGGTGACGAGGTGATCGTCACAACTTTGCCATTTAGTGGGATCTTGATCTTTTGATGAAGGGTGGATGTTACTGCTTTAGAAGCGTGAATCCAAGGCCTTCCCAGAAGTATGTTGAATGAAGCTTCGATGTCCACTATTTGGAAGTTAACTTTTCGTTCGATTGGTCCCTTGGCTATGGTTAGGCTAGCAAGTCCAACCACTTTTCGTCGTGTACCGTCATATGCCCGTACACCTTGATTTGTGGGAGTCCAATCCGACTCCTTCATGCCTAGTTTGTATGCCATTTTGAGGGGTATGACGTTGATCATGAGCCATCATCTACCAAAGTCATTGGCACGTTCTTCTTTAGACAAATGACAGTGATGTATAGAGCAAGGTTGTGACTAGCGCCAAAAGGTGGCAAGTCTTCATCTGAGAAAGTAATAGGATTACTTAGCCTTGGTGATTCTTGGAAGACCAAGTTGACTACATCTTCGGGAGTGGAGTTATGCGCTACATTCAATTTGGCCAAAGCTTGCAGTAAAGCTTGGCGATGCGGAAATGAACTTGCCACTAGTTGCCAGACTGAAAGATCAGCCTTGGTCTTTTGTAATTGCTTGAGCAAATGGTCAGTGGGGTCATCTTCGTTATCATTTGGTGTGATGACATTGGTTGGACCGCTTTGAGTAGTGCTTTGATATGGGCGACCCGAACGAGTTAGGTGGTCCACATCTTGGTCTTCGCCATTTTGGACTATTTCCTTGACCAAGGAGTTTTCAATGAGGTATTCGTCTTCATCGGCATCGGCCCAAACCCCATTGATTGCAGCTAGTTCCTTCATTCTCATGATATCACTTTCTAGTCGTATGATTTGATCGACTAGCTTATCGACCACGGCGACTACTTCTTGCATAGTGGCATTTTGAGAGAAGATCAATGGTACACGTTCCTTAGGTATTGTATTGGGATGGCTTAAGGCCGTTACCATGTTTTCTAATTCCCACACTTGTCTATCTACACTCCTTGCCCATGCGATGAAGTCGGAAATGGTAGGGGAGATGGTAGAGTAGAGCCTTTCTTTCTCAAATGCATGAATTTCATTTTCGGTGGGAGAAATTAGGTGTGAGCAATCTAAGGTAGATTCGTCACTTGTAATCACTAGAACTCCAAGAGGATTCTGAGTGTTGTTGGGTTTACCTCCTGGTGGTATTGGGAGTCGACCATCTTCGATCATATCTTGAAGCACGTGTTTCAACTTGTAGCATTTTTCGGTGTCGTGCCCTTTGCCCCTATGGTATTCACAGTAGGAGTTTTCATCCCAGAACTTGGACTTCTTTTCGGGTTCGGGAGTAGGTCCAATGGGTTGGAGTTTACCTTGCTTCATTAGCCTTTTTAGAGCGTTGGAGTACGTGTCCCCAAGGTTTGTGAACTTCCTTGGTGGGCTAGTTTTCTTGGATGGCTCGAGAAGGTTAACTCCGTCGGTCTTGCTAGTAGAGCCGTATGAACGACTTGTGGACCCTTGATATCCTCGACCTACCGTTTTGGACAAGAGTCCTTTACGGATGTCATCTTCAATTCGTGTCCCTAGTACGGTTAAGTCCTTGAAAGTCTTGATGTTTTGATATCTCAAGTGACTGGCATATATGGGTTTGAGATTATCCACGAACTTTTCCACAAGAGTAGCCTCATCCGGGCGTTCAACTAGTTGAGTACTAGTCTTCCTCCACCTACTTAGGAAGTCGGTGAATCCTTCTTTGTCATTTTGGGTAAGAACCTCTAGAGTACGCATATTGACTTGGATCTCGGCATTATCTGCGTATTGTTTTGAGAACTCGATTGCGGCGTCTTCCCAAGTAGCGACCTTTTTGTGATCTAAAGTGTAGAACCATTGCTTCGGGATGGTGTCGAGAGATGAAGGAAAGATCCTTAAGAACATCTCGGGTTTGATGCCTTTGATAGACATGTAGTCCTTGAAGGCGCGATATGGTTCAAAGGGTTCTCATGTCCTTTAAACTTAGGGATATCCGTCATGCTAAAGTTAGTGGGTAATTTGGAATTGACGGCTTTATACTTGCGATTGTTTTCCCTGTAAATGTCATCCCCCTTGAGGTACATCAATTGCTCCTCTAGGTATTGGAGTCTCTTTTCAGCTGCGGTTGCCCCTAGGGCAGGATTCTCATCCTTAGACTCGTCATCGGAAAATTGGAGTACTTCACCTTTAAGGGGAGGCAACCTTCCCTCTACATCAAAGATACGGCCTTCGATAAGTTCAAGGCGGTCATAGGTTTGTTCTTGAGTGATTTGCATTTGGGTTATCGCGGCTAGGATTCGATCATTACTTTCTTGAATTTGCTGAAGGTTTGTTTCATCACATTACCCAGGCATCTTGGAAACTGGATAAGAGATCGGCGACGAATCAAAACACGATCGACCATTCTATCACACTTGCTAAAAAAGGAAAAGCTTTGACTCGTGAAGTGGGTGTGTGCCACTTGTGTTGAGTGAGTTTTGAAGAAAGACAAGGTCTTTGAAAGTGTGTGTCCTAGCCAACTGTAGTGTAGTTGTAGGAGTGGACTCGAAGTGAGGTTTGAAATGGGCTTGTGGCCCGAATTTTGACACGACAAACGGACAGAGTTTTGACCGGATTTTTGCGCTAATTGAAGGCCCTATTTTTTTCAAAATTTTGCTTTGAAAATAAGGATTTTGATTTTTGAAAATTCGTCATGGTTTTGTTTAGAAATGGTGATCACGTAAGGTTTACACATTTATACAAGCATTATAACGGGATGCTGAGTGCATTTAAAAGGGATTTGGTTTAAAAGGTGGGTTGCCATACCGAACCATCAAACCCGAAGTCTGTGGAGAGGCTCGTGCCAAACAAGAGTACGGCCGATTCCTAGTCCATTTCCTCAAGTAGTGAAGGCCCTTGATACAAACAAGAGTAAGTACCATGGTATGGATGACGTCAATCGCTATCCATCCTTAGGCCCAAATAAGAATTAGGACCGTTTAGACGGGACGATTGGTCGAATGGGTTGGGTTGGGCCTAGGAAGGCCGAATAAACGGTCTAGGAAGACCGAGTTATGAAAACCAACAATTGTCTTGTACAAATTTATTCCCTAACCTTGTTCAAGTTTCACCCTTGCTACACGTAAGTGTATTATCCCAATGAGTCGCCAAACGTGGACAGCGGGCCGCCCACCGGGGCGCTTGGTGAGAAACGGGGAACAAGCGTTTGCATTTTGTATGGAGTCGCCACCAATTTTTATGGGAAATTGGAACCGTTCGAATACCTCGTGTCATGTCAAGACACAAAGTAGAGACATGAACACTAAGCAATCGTTACCCTTAGCATTCTATGTCTAGAATGACTCTCGTGGATGCCAATGAACACGGGTGCTCACGGAGATCTGGAGTAAGGGGTGAGGGTACGTATTAGGAAGCTCTTTTAATCGAACACCTAATCCCGCCCGCCTCGATAGCGGCCTCTACTAATGATTAGGGAAGTTATTCGTACTTGATATATCGTCGGCTATATGCATGCAATGCAACATCCATTAGATTAATCCTAGCATGTGAAGAATTAACTAAGTCGGTGAAACACGTAGTTAGCATACAATTGGGTCGAAGTTGGATTTAATGCTCATTTACATGTGAAAACATACAAACAATAAAATAAATACAATAATTATAAATTACAAGAATGAAAATTACAATAATTACATCGGAAAAGGCGATTTATGTCGAAAATACCTTTAAAACGGACAATTTGATAAAAAGGAATAAGAGAATAAAAGACGAACAGGAATTAGCGATATTACGGATAATAGTTAATTAATTACGTAAACTAATTAATTACGTCAAGGCAGAAAAGGAGTTCAGAGACAGAACTCATCTCGAACAAAGCGCGCAGAGAGATCGCCCTGAAAGAGGCGCGGCGATTCTTGCGTTGCGTCTGTTTCCAAGGGTGAGTTCTCGGCTGTCGAACGCAAATCGTTAATGTTAATTGGTAATTTACGGATTGATTGATACAATTACTCGGATGAAAGTGATTTAACAGGTTATTTAGCGTATGAATTAGTCATAAAAACAGTAAACATGAATGAGGCGGATGCAAACGGATTAATTACATGAAGGGGCGATGTTTATGAATGATTAATTAGTGACATCGGTGAATAGAACAAACTAAACATGATGAATTAATGACAAATTAACAATGAATATGGACGCAAATATATCAAAGGATGAATTCCAGAAACTCAATATGGATGAAATTGAATCTCTAAAACCCGGATTTGAATATTAATGACGAAAACCCGCAAATATGGATTATTCGGGATTTAAGTCGGACTCATGAATTAAACATGTGAATTAATGAATGATGACTAAAATATACATGCGAATATTAAACTATCATGATGAAGAATTAAAGAAAATAAACGAAACAAATAACAAAACACACGAATTATAGAGGACGAAGAAGAAGAAAAGAAGCAGGAACTGCGGCAGCCTCACGAAGAGGCGCAGCAGGAACTGCGCTCCTTCAAGAGGCGCAGCGATTCTTGCGTCTTTTCTCGATCTGTCGATCTACAAAAATCCGTAAAAAAGGGTTTGAAAGACGGTTTTAGAAATCGATTTTAACGGTGTTTTCGACATAAATCTTACATGAGGTGATACGATAAATAAATACAATAAACAAAAGAGGATTATACACCCTCAGACTTACATATTGACGGAACGAGACGAACTAAGAATCGACTAGTGAATGCTCGACGCGAATGCAAGGAAAGAGTGCCCTCGTAAGAGGAAAACGATTGATTAAATTGATTAATTATTGGTGTAGTTGGTCAAATTGGTCGGTCATGCAACGGAAAGGCTGGTACCCGGAAAGATCCGAGCTTACGTGGTCGGAAGTCCAAGCACGTAGGCACCAATTAGTAAGAACGAAGTCTAGAATGCAAAGGGAGAAGAGAAGGGCGGACACTCGCGTGAGAAATATGAGGAACGAAAGCTCCTATTTATACTAATCACGTGAAGGAATAGGGTTTCGGAGACTCTTTGGAAGTGAATCTCGGAAAGATATAAAAAAGATACGTAAATCATGCAAAGAAGGGCCTGGGAAGAGGCGCAGCAGCCATCGCGTCTCTTGGAAGAGGCGCAAAGACTGCTTGCGTCTGTTCCCGTGAGGTTTCCTCCCGCAAGAAAGATTTCCGTTTGAGTTATGGTAGGACGGAAATAATTCGATTATCTTGTGAATATTACGGGATATTATTTGCCAAAAGATAAAATTTATGAAATATGGAATAGAAATATCCGGAACATTCCAGAACATTCTGACTCGGGATTTAACAGCTATCAGAAAATGGAGACGGTTTCCGACCCGGACTCCGAATGTACTCTAATTACTGCCAAAACGACCGTATCAGGACGTAGATGACAACTAAGAGGTTGACATTAATATTTGAGCAAACACTTGACGATAATCTTACGAACTGTCACAAATCGTTCCGCGAATCAAGCATGCGGCCCAATCATCACCGGGTGGTTTGCGGGAGGTGCAGAAATGAGGTGTCTACACTTCTTCGCGTTATCTTGTAATTTTTCCGCGTCTTCACTCTCCTTTTTTAGTTTGCATTTCCTTTCCCTATTTTTGGGTACAATGAGGGCATTGTACGGTTTGGTTTGGGGAGGTTATGCATCCATATATGTGTCTGCATTCAGCTTTTATTGCATTCCTGTTATCACGTTTAATTTTCATATTTCATATGCATTGTTTTTCAAAAAAAAAAAAAAATCAAAAATTCGAAAAATCAAAAAATTCACGTTTATTTTTGCATATAGGTTGAGTTGGAACGGTAGATTTCCGTGATGAAATTGCACTTTAACTTGTCATTCTTTACTTGAGCCTTGCACTTTATTGACAGTTATTAGCTGAGTCTTGCGCATATCTACGAGTTTTTGTTCAAATTTAGCTGACTGTTTAGACTTGACCTGATAAATTGGCAACCTACTCTATAATTTCTGAGTTTTAGAGCTATATAATCGGTAACATTCATGACCAGTTTGCATAGGAATTGAGAGTAGTACTCCTTGCATAACATGTTCATCATTATTGCACATTCATGAAATTCGATTACTTGTCAAATGCATACATTCGGGTTTGTGGTCGGTGTCACATGCAGGGAGGCGCTTGCGAATTTCCCTTTCTTACATTTTTCACCCATTTAGCTCCACTTAAGCCAAATTTAGCCTTTTGACCCATTAGCTACATCCATAATTAAGCCTGCCTTGTCAAGCTAGTTTAGTGTAACTTTTGCGGTATTTTGATCCATATCGTGATTTGCCTCGTATGTTCATTTGTTTGGAGTTGGTAAAAGAATGAGAAAGGGAGAAAAAAAAGAAAATGAAAAAAAAAAGTATACGTGTGAATAAAAAGAAAAAGAAAAAAAAAAGAAAAAAAAAATTGAAAAAGAGGAATCACACGTGAGGCAGAGAAGAAAAAGAAAAAAAAAACAAAAAAAAAAGTTGAAAGAATTTGAGTTGGTTTGATTCATGAGACCGTATGTGCTACTTTTATCTTGTGACGGTCTCACTCCTCCGTTTTATTTTACATTTTTTGAGGAGATAGTGTATTTTGGATGGTGAGTTGTGTGCCAAATGAAGGGCACTTGTGTTTATTTTTCAGTCAGTTGAGATTCGAACGGTCTTATATGGTCCTGTTTAGGAACTAGCTTGACGTTTTACCTCCACATTTCCATAACTTGTTTTGCCTTTTCTCACCTGAACCTCACTTTCCCATATCATTTGTAAGCCCTCAGTAGTGACGGACATTATTGGTTGGAATGTATGTGTAGTACTTGAATCGTCTATCATTTTTGTTGCATGCATGTTATGTAGGTCGCAGTCTAGGTGAGTGACTGTTTTCTCTTTCTATCTTATACATATATTTTCACCCTTTGCTTCATGAGAGAAGAGTGACCACGTGAGAGTCCGATTTTGTTGGTCTTGCAGGGTTGATAGGTCAGCTTTATTTATGGACATCTTATAATTCGTTTGCGTAATGACCATGGTAGCTGTAACTGTTGATTTTAGTTTGCATTAAATTGGCTTAAGTAGATAAGTTATAGCTAGCTCTGAGTTATCTTTTCCGTTCCATTAGTTTGCATTTATTTTACTCGAGGACGAGTAAAGGTTTGGTTTGGGGAGATTTGATACGTGCATTTTATATAGTCCTTTTAGGCCTTTTTATGCACGTATTTCTATGCTATTATCGTAGTTTTATGCTACGAAATGCCCCGAATATGCTACTTTGGTTTGTTTTGTCTTATTTGCAGGAATGAACCAGAAAGTAGTGAAATCAAGCCTTTTACCGTCCGTTTAGCATGCATTTGGAGAAAGAGTGAATTTGGAGCGGGAATATAGCTATTTTGAGATGCGCAAAGAAGAAAGATAGCTAGGCGAGTAAAGGAAGAACTTCAAATTGATAGTGCCTAATTTGAAGAGCCATATCTCGAGTTCTACAACTGATATTCAGGTGATTCCAATTGGAGATGAAAGCTTGTCCTCTTAGCTTTCCAACGCCACCGGAATCGCTCTGTTTTCCCAAGTAACGAAGAAATGGCAGCCGTTTGAAGTTCAGTGCGCGAAGTAGGAATTATGCGCTGGAAAGTACTCGATCGAGTACAATTATGTTCGATCGAGTCCTTTTTCTACTCGATCGAGTAGTTGCATTTTAGGATTTACTCGATCGAGTAGATTTTCTATTCGATCGAGTGGTTTAAGCTTTATTTTACTCGATCGAGTAGTTTAAAAGTACTCGATCGAGTGGTTTCTATTGGGCTTGGGCCTTTTTAGCCTTAATCCGTCATTAGGTTAAATAAAAGTTCTATTTTCTTATAAATAGGAAGAGGGACGTCATTTGTAACTCTCTTCCCTATCTTATACACTACTTTGACAGTACTTTTCTCCTGTTACTTTGCTCATCTCTAATTTCCGGATTATTTCTGTAACTCCTTCTTTCCCTTTTCTCTTTTACTTAATTAATGTTTATTGTTCTTCTTCCCGTTATTCTTGTTCTTTATTTATTCATGTCTAGCTAACTTCTCTGCTAGGATTAGGTGATTCAATGGATGAAGGTTAATTGCTAATTAGTTTATAGATTGGTCGTTGTTGTTTTAGTCTTTGTTGTTAATCACTGCCCTTAATTGTATCTAGCTGATTGAATTGATGCAATTAGCCTTTTAATTTTGGTAAGCCTTGACCTAGACCAAAAGGTTGGATGGGGTGAGACCTGCAGTGAACAATAGGCTGCTTTAGTGAGGGCGAAAGTTAAGCTAATAGCATTTTAGGGCGAACTGAGACCGAAAGGAGATATTCATTGCCCCTTAGACCGACACATCGACTGATCTGTGACCTTAACTGCGATTGACTGACGTTCATTGATGACCCGAAATCCTAGTCCTCTCTCCCTTGCTTGTTAATTCCTCTCATTTCTATTTCTCTTGCTTTATCTTATTTAGTTTAGTCAAACAACTCAAAACCCCCAACTTGTGACTTAGACAGACTGAATAGACAAGTAGATAGTGACCGCCTCCCTGTGGAGATCGACCCTACTAACCGCTGACTTCTGTTAGTAGTAACTAGGTATTTATTTTTGGTACTGAAACGACGGTATCAGTGGTCTTAGTATGTCGTACCCTGCGCGCTACCTCGGCGTATGCTCCCCATGTGGCTTGACTTAAGATAAACGTCTTCGCAGCCTCACATGGCAGGGGCTGGACCCTCAAAGTGTTCCTTATCTGACAAGTAACCAACATTAGTACCAAAGCCTTTCTTCGTAGAAGCATGATAAATTCCAAAGTAGTGCAAATTACCTGGATTTATCTCATGGTGTTCCAGGGCAACACCTAGATCCAGGAAGCCACGGCCTGGACTACTTGGTTTAAAAACAACTCTATTTGATTTTAAAAAAAGAAAAACGTTTTCTGAAATACACCAATACCTAAAGCATATACTAACCCCCACCCTCTTTTTTTTTCTTTTTTTTTTATTATTTTTTGCTTCACGGACTTTTGAAAGGTCCTTTGTACACTAAAGTTTTGGCACTTTGTCAGAGAAAGTACTGTTTCAAGTGACGAATGTTCCAGGGTTTATCCAGGATTTGACCGTGCATGGTCATCAACCTGTATGCCCCATTCTTGATAATGCTTTTGACCTGATATGGCCCTTCCCATTTGTAGGCAAACTTGCCTGCTTTGTGGTTCTTGGTATTTTCGAATACCCTTCTGAGTACGAGGTCCCCTACTTCAAGGGTCCTGATCTTGACATTTTTGTTATATGTCCTTGCTACAGATTGTTTGTACGACGCCATACGTATGTAGGCGCTTTCTCGCAGCTCCTCAACTGTATCCAGGCTCCTAGCCATTTCGACCTTGTTCTGCTCTATCGTCTGACAGCCGTATCTGTGCGTGGGTACCAGAACTTCTGAGGGTATCACTGCCTCTGCTCCGTATACGAGGCTAAATAGAGTTTGGCCTGTTGCCATTTTCGGTGTTGTTCTGTCTGACCAGAGTACTAATGGTAGTTCATCTGCCCATTTTCCCCCCAACTCTTCCAACCGTTTTCTGAGGTTCTCCACAATGATTTTGTTGCTGGACTCGGCTTGGCCGTTGGTTTGTGGATATCTGGGGTCTGACTTTCTCAGTGTTATGTTCCAGCGCGAACAAAAGCCCTTGGTGTTATCTGATATGAACTGGGATCCATTGTCACATATGATCTCAGATGGTATCCCAAATCTGCTTATGATGTTGGGCTTGATAAAAGAGATCACCTGCCGTTCTTTTACCTCTGTCATTGCCTCTACTTCAATCCACTTTGAGAAGTAATCGGTCATAACTAACATATACACTCTGTTTCCTGGAGCCCTGGGCAGCTTACCTACTATGTCCATGCCCCACATCATGAATGGTCATGGAGAGATAATCGGATGCATTGGTTCTGCTGGCTGGTGGAATGCTGGAACCGCCTTTTGACATGACTCACAGTGTTTGGCATGATTTACGACATCTGCGCGCATGGTGGGCCAGAAATACCCCTGTCTCAAGATTTTGTTAGACAGACTTCGTCCTCCAGCATGGTTCCCGCATTCTCCGCCGTGTACATCATGAAGCACCGTTTCTGCCTCCTCTTTGCTCAAGCACCTGAGGCATGGTCCTGCTAATGACTTTCTGAAGAGAATGTTATCAATCATAATATACCTGGAGGCTTTTATCCTGAAACTTTGTGCTTCCTTTATATCCTCAGGGAGTGTCCCATCCCTTAGCCAATTTATGTACGACACTCTCCAATCTGGATCCTGCTGTCCTACTGTGGAAACCAGAGTTCTGGCTCCCTGCGTATACGGCATATGTACAGCCTCTTTCACCGGATTCTGATATGGCTCCTTCTGGATGGTTGGGGTCAATACATGGGTGATAGGTATATTTGACAGTTCTGTGGGCTGGAAGGTGACCCCTAACGTTGCCAGGGCGTCTACTTCCACGTTCTGATCTCGCGGCACCTGAGTTATCTTGAACGTTCTAAACTTTGACTTTTGCTCTGTGGCTATTTTCAAGTAGGCTATCATCTTTGAATCACGTGCCACATATTCGTTGTTTACATGATTTACCACAAGTAAGGAGTCACTATACACCCTCAGGTTCCTTACCTTAAGCCCCGACGCCATCTGCATCCCAAGTATAAGGGCTTCATACTCGGCTTCGTTGTTGGTTGCCTTGAACTCACACCTAATAGCTTGTACTATCATATCACCTTTAGGTGATCGAAGGACCAAACCTACACCGGCTCCCCTTGCATTTGAGGCTCCGTCAATGTAAAGGGTCCATATCTCACTATCCTGACTCCCCATTATTGTCAGAATTCCTTCTTCTGCCTCCCCACGGATAGCAGGGCAGAAGTCAGAGACGAAATCTGCTAGGGCCTGGGATTTTATCGCTGTTCTGGGTTCGAATTGTAAGTCGTACCCACTACGATGTACTGACCATTTAGTTATTCTGCCCGAAAGTTCAGGCTTCCTCATAATAGTCTTTAGCGGGTAGTTGGTTATTACGTGGATGGTGTGAGATTCAAAGTACAGCCGCAGTTTATAGGAAGCAGTAACTAAAGCCAATGCTAGTTTTTCAAAGGAAGTGTACCTGGTCTCTGCAGGAAGTAGAGACTTGCTAATGTAATACACAGGATGTTGCACTCCTTCTTGTTCCTTGACCAAGACCGCACTTACAGCTGATTCCGTGACTGACAGGTATAGGAATAGCGGCTCCCCTTGCTCCGGCTTCGCGAGTAACGGTGGCGTGCTTAGATAGCTTTTGAGTTCCGCGAATGCCTTTTCATGTTCTTCGGTCCATTCGAATTTCTGACTTTTCCTCAATATATCATAGAACAGCTTGCACCTAACTGAAGCCCTTGATATGAACCTCTTTAGGGCCGCCACCTTCCCTGCCAGCCTCTGCACATCTTTTGGCTTCTGCGGTGATTCCAGCTGGAGTATTGCTTTTATCTGCTCCTTGCTTGCTTCAATTCCTCTATGGGTCACCATATATCCTAAGAATTTTCCCGAGGATACTCCAAACGAGCACTTGGACGGATTAAGCTTCATTTTAAACTCCCTTAATGTATGGAAGGTGTCCGCTAAGTGTTCCATATGCATTCCTGCTTTTCCGGACTTCACTACCATGTCGTCTATGTATACTTCCATGGTCTTTCCTATTTGCTGCTTGAACATTTTATTTACCAATCGCTGGTAAGTGGACCCGGCGTTCTTTAGGCCAAAGGGCATGACATTGTAACAATATATGCCTCTTTCTGACATGAATGCTGTTTTCTCTTGATCTTGTGGATGCATCTTGATCTGATTGTAGCCGCTCCAAGCGTCGAGGAAAGTAAGTACCTCGTGTCTGCAGTAGCGTCCACCATTGCATCGATATGTGGTAGTGGAAAGGGGTCTTTGGGACAAGCTTTGATTAAATCGGTGAAGTCTACGCATACCCTCCATTTGCCGTTCTTTTTGGGCAAAACTACCACATTAGAAAGCCATTCGGGGTAGCTAACTTCTCTAATTTTACCTACTGCTAAGAGACTGTCTACTTCTTTGTTAATGACTTCGTTTCGTTCTGCCGCGAATTTCCTTCTCTTCTGCTGTACTGGGGTGCAGCCTGGGTTCACACTTAGCTTATGTGAAATAACGGATGGGTCTATACCTACCATATCGTCGTGGGACAAGGCGAAACAGTCCATGTTGGTTTTCAGAAATTGAGTCAGTTGGCTGCGTAGCTCTTCAATGCAAGTTGCTCCAATTAATACTGTCCTATCCGGGTGCTCCTCGTCCAGGTGGACCTAGTCTAGTTCCTCCGAGGGAGGCTCCTTGTATTCTTTCGAGGTGCCCCGGTCCTGTAATTGCTATGAGGGGAGCCTGGTTGTAGCTTTGAGGGCTTGAGCGTAGCAGTTTCTGGATTCCTCTCGATCCCCTTTTACTGTGACTGTACCCCATGGTGTTGGGAACTTGAGACACTGATGATATGTTGAGGGCACCGCCTTCATCTGATGCAGCCATGGTCTTCCTAGTATCACGTTGTAAGTGATCGGACCCTCAATGACTAAGTACCTTACCAGTTTATTAACTCCTTCGATGTACGTTGGGATGGTTATCTCACCCACCGAATGCGCAGTCTCACCATTGAATCCCACCAGGGGTACAGATTTCTTTATCAGGTTCTCTTTATCAAAACCCATGGTTTTGAGGGTTTCAAGCATGATGAGGTTCACAGAACTCCCTGTATCCACTAATGCTTTTCGTACGGTGTAATTGCCAATGGATAACGTTATAGTTAGGGCATCTTCATGTTACTCTGCACCGCTTTCTATGTCAGTTTCGTCGAAAGTTACCGGGGGTAAATTGCTGTGGCTTACTCTGTATGAAGTTTCAGGATGATCCCCTTTACTTCCGGTGGCTTTCCTCTTAGCGGCGGAATATGTCAAACCTGATAGTTCGGACCCGTCTGTTATCACGTTAATAATTTTTGTGCATATGGGTGGAGCAGAAGGAAGCACCTGATTTGCTGCTTCTCTCCTGTCCTGCTTGCCCCCACGTGATAACAGGTGGTCCAAATTTCCCCTGCGTACCTGGAACTTTACTTCCTTTCGCAACCTGTAGCGATCTTAATCCCGTGACCTATGTCCCGATGCCATTCGCATCTCTTGCTCCTGTCTCTGTCGTCGTTGGGTCGATCCTGAGTGGGAGGCTTTGGCCACCTTACCTGATCACCTAGGCCTCTTAGCGCTTTCAGCAACCCTTCCATTCCCGTGTTGAATCCATACTCAGATAGCTTAGGAGGGTGCTGAGAGTCGTCAACTTGCTGGGTTTTTTCTGCTATTCTGCTGATATTGGGTCTGCTGTATGGCTTAGCTCGTTCGTCTTTCTTTTCTGTTGTGATTTTCCTGCTAGGTTTGTTGAAGTTTGCTATTCCTTTTCTAGCTTGTATATCTTCTTCCAATATTAATGCTGCTGTAGCTCTCTGCTGAACTTCTTCGAACCTCTCACAAGGGTACATCGTTAATTCTTTGTAGAGGTTTGATTCCTTATCCAAGCCCTGCCTGAAGGCGTTGATGGCCGTGGACGTATCGCAGCCTCGTATTGAGACTTTCTCTACGTTGAACCTGGTGACGTAATCTTTGATTGATTCACCTATTTCCTGAACGGTCCTATACAGATCACTTGGCTGCTTTGGTGTTCTCCGGCTGCTAGAGAATTGTTGATTGAATGCGTTGACCAAATCGGCGAATGAAGATATGGTCCCGTTAGGCAAGCCGACGAACCATTGTAATGCTGCTCCGGTTAGGGTCGAACCAAATCCTTTACACATGCATGCCTCCTACGAGGCTCCTGTGGCGGTGGTAACCATATTTTTTGCTTAAATTGGCTAATGTGATCGCAGGGGTCTGTGGTTCCATCGAAGAGGGTCATTGTTGGGACGTTAAATCCTTTTGGTAAGGCTACTGTAGCTATATCGTCAGTAAACGGCGAGTCAGCGTAGCTTTCTGGTGCGGCCATCTCCATAGGCAGCGGCATTCCTGGGACCCTTCGGAGGAGGCTTCGTAGTTCCTGGTATTGCTGTTCTATGTATGTCTCTCTCCCGGCATGTCGCAGGTGCTCTTGTAACTGATGCTCGACTCCTCGTACGAAGTTCTGTTATCCCAAGACTGCTGGTTGGCGCATCTGCGATGCTGCTGCAGCCGGGCCGCTTTCCCAGGTATACTCAGCTTGATTCGTAACCGAGGCCCTGATCATCGGGACCGCAGCTGCTGCTCTGCTCCGCTGGCGTCCTTCTGCATCTGAAGCGGGTGTTGGCTCTTGGTGGGCTGGCTCCTCATTTGGTGTCAATGCCCCCAGTCCTGTTGGGACCAGGCCTCCTCTCGACTGTGGTGTTGCGTCCATGTCCAGCCTAAGTGCCACTTCGCGTGGCAACACCCGCGTCTGCCTCCGGTCCCCACTTTCTCCTAGTGGCCTCCCGGATCTGTCTTCCTGCATCCAAGGGGCCGAATTAGCGGCATGGCTCCTTAACTCGTTGATCTGTGCTCGGAGGAGATTGTTGTCCTCTTCCATCTGGGATCTCATGCTTCTATTCTCGTTCTGCATTGTCCGGATTGTCCTTGCTAATGTGTCCAGTCCGCTTCTCATGATGCTGGTGGGACTCGGAGGAGCCTGAGCCTGTTTCCTAGATTGTGTTTCTCTTTCAGGCTGTGCGACTCCTTGCCGTCCCTGGATGACTCTTGAATCTCTAGTCTGGACTCTCTCCGAAGATGGGCTTGCTGCTACCTGGGAACTTTGGCTTTGCTTAACTGCTGGTATCTGGGCAGCAGTGGTGGTCTGGATCGAGGTAGCGCGTCTTTGTTGTTCTTAGGAGATGGTACTGTGTTCTTTGCGGAGGGGGCGGTACCCGCATTGCTGGGGCGCCGCTCGTGCTACCTGGGTTGGTTTCTTTGTGTCCGGACATGTTATGCTTGCTGTGTAGACTGGCTAACGAAGACGGCCACTATGCCCCACGGTGGGCGCCAAACTGTTTTGGTAAATTTCTACCAATTTAGGGTTAAAGCGATCTTAGCGTTAGGTCCGTATTATGATTTTATTGTTTGTTGTATGTTAATTTGAATGTGCGACGTAAATAAAGAACATAAGCAATTTTGGTGACGCGGAAAACCCAATTTGGGAAACAACCGCGGGGGGAGACGGAATCCCACCAAGATTTTCACTATAATTCGGGAGGAAATACAGTTCGTGCGTTATGCTATGAATTCTAGGGTGTAGTTCTTGAATTTTCTGATGATCTTTCTTCTTTGCGTTGAGGCTCTTTATATAGGGGAGCTTGGCTAGCTAGGGTTTCTTGCTTTCCCTCCAAGTTATTCCTAATTTGATACCAAATAGGACTTTCCTTCCTTGGATATGGTAAGTGATAGAACTCTCATATGCTTCTTATATGCGGATCAAAGCCCACGTTTTGCGCTGCACGCTGATGCTGTCACCCTGGCTCCCTGATGTCCTGCGTCCCACAATGCTTCCAGACTTGCTGCCCCAGATCAGCCCATATCCAGATTTTGGGCCTAACAAGAGTAATGACGGAAACTGTTAGGCCCAAAATCTGGATATGGGCTGACTTGGGGCAGCAGGCCTGGGAGCGTTACGGGATGGAGGGTATCAGGGAGTCAGGGTGCAAGCGTCAATAAGCAGCGTAGGGTATGGGCTTTGGTCCACACGGGAGAAGCTTATGAGAGTCCAACATCTTGCGAGATCCGAAGAAGGAAAGTCCCACCCATTGTCAAATTAGGAATAACTTGGAGGGAAAGCAAGAAACCCTAGCCCAACGAGCTCCCCTATATAAAGAGCCTCGATGCAAAGAAGGAAGATCATCAGAAAATACAAGAACTATACCCTAGCATTCATAGCAAGCATACGAACTGTATTTCCTCTCGAATTATAGTGAAAATATTGGTGGGATTCCATCTCCACCCGCGGTTGTTTCCCACATCGGGTTTTCCGCGTCACCAAAATTGCTCGTGTTCTTCGTTTAAGTCGTTCATACAGGATAACATACAATAATCATTCAAATCGTAACATAGACCTAACGCTAAGACCGCTTTAACCCTAAATTGGTAGAAATTTACCAAAACAGTTTGGCGCCCACCGTGGGGCATAGTGGCCGTCTTCGTTAGTCGATCTACTCAATACCAAAACATGTCCGGACACAAAGAAACAACCTCAGTAACGTCGGCGGTGCACCAGAAGAACACAGTGTCGCCCTTCAACAAAGAACACGATACCATCCCCTCGACAAAGAGCGGGGCAGCTCTGAAACTTCGGGTAAAATCACCACCACTGCTTGCTCGATACCAAAGAAACCAAACAAAGTCGAGTTCCCAGTAGCAAGCCCATCTTCGGGAAGGGCTCGGACTAGAGATCCAGGAGTCACCCAGGGACAAACAGGAGTCATGCGGTCAAAAAGGAGCACAACCTGCAATGATTCGGGCTCCTCCGAGTCCCACCAAAGATCATGATAAGCGGGTCGGATACATTAGCTAGGACCATCATAACTATGCAAAGCGAAAATAGAAGCATGAGATCCCAGATGGAAGAGGACAACAATCTCCTCTGAGCGCAGATCAACGAATTAAGGAGCCAGGCCGCTAGTTCGACCCCTTGGGTGCAGGAAGACAGATCTGGAAGGCCGCCAGAGAAAGTGGGGATCGAAGGCGGACACGGGTGTTACCACGCGAAGTAGCACTCGAGCTAGACATGGATGGAACACCACAGCCAAGAGGAGGCCTGGTCCCAACAGGACTGGGGGCATTAACACCAGATGAGGAACCAGCACGCCAAGAGCCTACACCCACATCAGGCGCGGTGGGATAGCAGAGATGCAGGGCTACAGTTGCGGTCCCAATAACCAGGATGCCAGTTACAAATCAAGTTGAATATACCTGGGAAGGTACTCGGCAAAGAACATCGCAGTACGTCAAACGAAGTCCTGGAACAAAAAAACTTCGTACGAGGAGCGAACGTCGATCACAGAGCATCTCGCGACCCACCGGGAGAGAGACACACATAGAACAAAGATGCAGAACTACGGAGCCTTCTCCGGAGGGTCCCGAATGCCTCTCGCCTATGGAGATGGCTGCACCGAAAGCTATCCGACTCACCATTCACCGACAATATAGCTACAAAGTGGCCTTACCAAAAGGATTTAGCGTCCCAACGATGACCCTCTTCGATGGAACCACATACCCCCGCGATCATATCACCAATTCAAGCGAAGAAGATGATGGTTACTACCGCCACAGGAGCCTCAAAGGAGGCATGTATGTGTAAAGGATTCGGTTCAACCCTAACCGGAGCAAAGATTACAATGGTTCGTTGGCTTGCCTAACGGACCATAAGTTCATTCGCCGATTTAGTCAACGCATTTAACCAACAGTTCTCCGGAAGAGAACACCCAAGCGACAAGCGACACATGCACAGATCGTCCAGAAATAGGTGAATCAATCAAAGATTATGTCACCAGGTTCATGCGAGAAAGTCTCAATACGGGTCGATATGTCCACCGCCATCAATGCCTTCAGCGGGGCCTGATAAGGAATCCAGCCTCTACAAAGAATTAACGATGTACCCTTGTGAAAGATTCGATGAAGTCCAGCAAAGAGCTACATCGGCATTAAGGTTAGAAGAAGACATACAGGCTAGAAAGGGTATAGCAAGCTTCGACAAGACAAGCAGAAAGTTTGCGACAGAAAAGAAAGACGATAGAGCTAAACCGTACAACAGACGCAATATCAGCAGGGTAGCAGAAAAAACTCAGCAAATTGACGACTCCCAGCATCCTCCTAAACTATCTGAATACGGATTCAACACGGGAATGGAAGGACTGCTGAAAAAGCACTGAGGAGTCTGGGCGATCAGGTAAGGTGGCCGAAGCCTCCCACTCAGGACCGACCCAACGACGACAGAGATAGCAGCAAAAGATGCGAATGACACCAGGACATAGGTCACAGAACAGAAGACTGCTACAGGTTGCGAAAGGAAGTAAAGTTTCAGGTACGCAAAGGAAACTTGGACCACCTGCTATCACGTGGGGGCAAGCGGGACGAGGGAGGAAGAAATCAGTGCTTCCTTCTGCTCCACCCATATGCACGAAAATTATTAACGTGATAACAGGCGGATCCGAGCTATCAGGTTTGACATATTCCGCTGCCAAGAGGAAAGCCACCAGAAGTGAAGGGGAACATCCAGAAACTTCATACAGAGTAAGCCAGAGCAATTTACCCCCGGTAACTTTCGATGAGACCGATATAGAAAGCGGCGCAGAGCAACACGACGATGCCCTAACTATAACGTTATCCATTGGCAATTGCACCGTACGGAAAGCAATGGTAGATACAGGGAGCTCTGTGAACCTTATCATGCTCGAAACCCTCAAAACCATGGGTTTCGATAAAGAAAACCTGATAAAGAAGTATGTGCCCCTGGTGGGATTCAGTGGGGAGACCGCGCATTCAGTAGGTGAGATAACCATCCCAACGTATATTGAAGGAGTTAATAAACTAGTAAGATACCTAGTCATCGAAGGTCCAACCACCTACAACGTCATACTAGGAAGACCGTGGCTGCATCAGATGAAGGCGGTGCCTTCAACATATCATCAGTGTCTCAAGTTCCCAACACCATGGGGCACGGTTACGATAAAAGGAGATCAAGAGGAATCCAGAAACTGCTATACCCAAGCCCTCAAGGCTACAACCAAGCTCCCCTCATAGCAATTACAGGACCGGGGCACCTCGACATAATACAAGGAGCCTCCCTCGGAGGAGCTGGACCAGATACACCTGGACGAGGAACACCGGATAGACAGGTGTTGATTGGGGCAACTTGCGAAAGAGTCAGTGCAACCGGCCGATTCAATTTCTCAAGAACAACATGGATCGCTTTCGCCTGGTCCCACAATGATATGGTAGGCATAGACCCATCCGTTATTTCGCATAAATTAGCGTGAACCCAAGTCGCACCCAAGATGCAAGAAGAGAAGAAAATTCGCAGCAGAAAGAAATGAGGTCATTAACAAAGAAGTAGACAGTCTCCTGGCAGCAGATAAAATTAGAGAAGTCAGTTACCCTGAGTGGCTCTCTAACGTAGTAGTGGTGCCCAAGCAGAACGGCAAATGGAGGGTGTGCGTAGACTTCACAGATCTAAACAAAGCTTGTCCCAAGGATCCCTTCCCACTGCCACATATCGATGCAATGGTGGACGCTACTGCAGGACACAAGGTACTCACTTTCCTCGTTGCCAGGAGCGGTTATAATCAAATCAAGATGCATCCACAAGATCAAGAGAAAACAGCATTCATGTCGGAAAGAGGCATATATTGTTACAAGGTCATGCCCTTTGGCCTGAAGAACACCGGGTCTACGTACCAGCGGCTGGTAAATAAAATGTTCAAGCAACAAATAGGAAAGACCATGGAAGTATACATAGACGACATGGTGGTGAAGTCCAAAAAAGCAAGAATGCACATGGAGCACTTAGCAGACACCTTCCAAACGTTAAGGGAGTTTAAAATGAAACTTAATCCGTCCAAATGCTCGTTTGGGGTATCTTCAGGAAAATTCCTAGGGTACATGGTGACCCAGAGGGGAATTGAGGCAAGCAAAGAACAGATAAGAGCAATACTCCAGCTGGAATCACCCCAGAAGCCAAAAGACGTACAGAGGCTGGCGGGGAAGGTGGCGGCCCTAAACAGGTTCATATCAAGGGCCTGGGATAGGTGCAAACTATTCTATGATATATTGAGGAAGAGTCAGAAATTCGAATGGATTGAGGAGCATGAAAAAGCATTCGCAGAACTCAAAAGCTACCTAAGCACGCCACCATTACTCGCGAAACCTGAGCAAGGGGAACCACTATTTTTGTACCTGTCAGTCACGGAAGCAGCCGTAAGCGCAGTCTTGGTCAAAGAACAAGAAGGAGTGCAGCATCCCGTGTATTACATTAGCAAGTCTCTGCTCCCTGCAGAGACCAGGTACACTTCCTTTGAAAAACTAGCATTGGCTTTGGTTATCGCTTCTTATAAATCTATGCGCGTACTTTGAATCTCACACCATCCATGTAATAACCAATTACCCGCTAAAGACTATTATGAGGAAGCCTGAACTTTCAGGCAGAATGACTAAGTGGTCAGTACATCTTAGTGGCTATGACTTGCAATTTGAACCCAGAACGGGGATAAAATCCCAAGCCCTAGCAGACTTCGTCTCTGACTTCTGCCCCGCCACCCGTAGGGAGGCAGAAGAAGGGATGTTGGCGATAACAGGGAATCAGGATGGTGAAATATGGACCTTGTACATTGATGGAGCCTCAAATGCAAGAGGGGCTGGCGTAGGTCTGCTCCTTCGATCTCCTAAAGGAGACATGATAGTGCAAGCCATTAGGTGTGAGTTCAAGGCAACCAACAACGAAGCCGAGTATGAGGCTCTTATACTTGGGATGCAGATGGCGTCAGGGCTCAAGGTGAGGAACCTGAGGGTATACAGTGACTCCTTACTTGTGGTAAATCACGTAAACAACGAGTATGTAGCGCGTGATCCAAAGATGATAGCTTACTTGAAAATAGCCACAGAGCGAAAGTCAAAATTCAGAACATTCAAGATAACTCAGGTGCCGTGGGAGCAGATCGTGGAGGCAAACGCTCTGGCCACGTTGGGATCCACCTTCCAGCCCGCAGAACTATCAAACATACCGATTACTCATGTGTTGACCCCAGCCATCCAGGAAGAGCCAGATCAGAGACCAATGAAAGAGGATGTACACGTGCAGTGTGCACAATGAACCAGGACGCTGGTCTCCGCAGTAGGACAGCAGGATGCAGATTGGAGGGTTCCATACCTAAATTGGCTAAGGGATGGGACACTCCCCGAAGACGGAAAAGAAGCACAAAGTTTCAGAATAAAAGCTTCTAGGTACATCATGATTGATAATATTCTCTTGAAAAATCATTGGCGGGACCATGCCTCGGTGCTTAGGCAAAGAGGAAGTCAAAACAAGTATTGAAAGATGTGCACAGCGGAGAATGTGGGAACCACGCTGGAGGACGAAGTCTGTCAAACAAAATCTTGAGACAAGGGTATTTCTGGCCCACCATGCACGCAGACGCTGTAAATCACGCTAAACGCTGCGAGTCGTGTCAAAAGGCGGCTCCAAAGAATCCACCACCAAACGAGAACCAATGCATCCGATTATCTCTCCATGGCCATTCATGATGTGGGGCATGGACATAGTGGGTAAACTGCCCAGAGCTCCAGGAAACAGAGTATATATGTTAGTCATGACCGACTACTTCTCAAAGTGGATGACAGAGGTAAAAGAACAGCAGGTGATCTCTTTCATCAAGCGCAACATCATAAGCAGATTTGGGATACCATCCGAGATCATATGCGACAACGGGTCCCAGTTCATATCAGATAACACCGAGGGCTTATGTGCACGATGGAACATAACACTAAGAAAATCAGCCCCCAGCTATCCACAAACCAACGGCCAAGCCGAGTCCAGCAATAAAATCATTGTGGAAAACCTCAGAAAACGGCTGGAAGAGTTGGGAGGAAAATGGGCAGATGAACGCCACCGGTACTGCCTCGGACAGAACAACACCTAAAATGGCAACAGTCAAACTCCGTTTAGCCTTGTATACGGAGCGGAGGCGAAGAATACCCTCGAAGTTCGTACCCACGCAGAGATACGGCTGTCAGACGGCAGAACAAAACAAAGTCGAAATGGCTAGGAGCCTGGATACAGTTGATGAGCTACGAGAAAGCGCTTACATACGTATGGCATCGTATAAACAATCCGTAGCAAGGACATATAACAAGAATGTTAGGATCAGGACCCTTGAAGTAGGGGACCTTGTACTCAGAAGGGTATTCGAAAATACCAAGAACCACAAAGCAGGCAAGTTTGCCTACAAATGAGAAGGGCCATATCAGGTTGAAAGCATTATCAAGAATGGGGCATACAGGTTGATGACCATGCACGGTCAAATCTTGGATAAACCCTGGAACATCCGTCACTTGAAACGGTACTTTGTCTGACAAAGTGCCAAAACTTTAGTGTACAAAGGACCTTTCGAAAGTCCGTGAAGCAAAAAAAAAAAAAAAAAAAAAAAAAAAAAAAAAAAAAAAAGGGTGGGGGTTAGTATATGCTTTAAGTGTTAGTATGTTTCACAAAACTTTTTTCTTTTAGTTTTTCTTTTTTGAAGTCAGAAAGAGTCGTTTTTAAACCGAGTAGTACAGGCTGTGGCTTCCTGGATCCAGGTGTTGCTCTGGAACACCATGAGATAGCACCAGGTAATTTGCACTACTTTGGACTTTATAACGCTTCTACGAAGAAAGGATTTGGTACTAATGTTGGTTACTTATCGATGAGGCACACTTTGAGGGTCCATTTTGCCATGTGAGGCTACAAAGACGTTTATCTTAAGTCAAGCCACATGGAGAGCATACGCCGAGGTAGCGCGCAGGGTTCGGCATACTAAGACCACCCATACCTTAACGTTAACTCAGTAATTCCATAGCTATGTCGTCGATCAAAGAGTGCACGCACCGATTTCAAACGTCTGGAACCACAAGGAACGCAACATTCCTTGTTAGTCAGAAACATTCAATGAAGGTACGCTCTAATCAGCTAACCCTAGTGATAAGATATTTTACGTCATGGGTAAAATATGTTATCAAAAGCATGTCGCCAGAAACAGGAGCTGCGCACCTGGAACCAGGTCGGCTTCCTGGGTATATCTATGTGGAAACAAAACTCCAGAAATCAATGGCAAAACACAAGTATAACAAAAGTAGGGCCTAGAAACCAGGGCCCAGAGCTACTTTAAGTTAGGGCACCTGCTACCTTTAGCAGCGCGCACACGAAAGTTCAAAACCCGCACACCGAGGCACAAAAACGGACCAAAACAAGAAAGAAAATAGTTTTTTACAAAACTTGCGCCACACAGGGCCAAGTCCCCAGATAATTTGAAATAAAATTTAAGAGAGGTCAATCCTCTCGATAACTGCTTCCTGACCATTGCTCTGCTCCCCATGCTCTGTTTTCTCCTCCGTTGCAGGTGCCTGAACAGCCTCAGGAGTTGCAGTGGCGCCATCACCAGTCTCCCCAGCCAGGATCTCCTCGACAGTCCCAGAGATGGCTCCAGAAATATCTATGGCTGTGTACTCAGGCTCCGGGTTAGCAGCTTCAGCTTCAGGAGGAAACAGGGCGCTCAGGTCCATGCCATTGGGAAATGCACGAGCAAACTCTGCCAGCTCCTCCTCCAGGTTCCAGGACGTGTGCCTCCCCTCAGTATAAGCACAGATGCAGTCAATCCGCCCCTCAAAAGCAGTATAGGCACCCACATTTTTGGCTAGCTCAGCCATCTCTTCAGCACGGGCCTCTGCCTTTGTCAACCCTAATCGAACGCATTAGCCTCCCCGGGTCCTCGCCAGCTGGTCTTTAGCTGCCTCCTTCTCTTTTAAGGCCACATGGAGCTGTTCCCTCAACTTAGCGCAGAGCTGTGAGCTCCTTGTTCTTTCACACAGAGGCCAGACATTCAATCTTGGCCCTCTGCAGCACCTTACGAAGATAGAGGGAGGATTGGAGAGACTGCAATGAAGAAAATGTTAGTCATGAAAGCACAGGGGCAAAGGAAGAAAAGAAGCAGTGAAAGGAGACTCACCAGAAAGCAGTGTTCCGCAGCTAGGTCGGTCATTTCTTGGGGGGCAGTCGAGTCAAACGCCTTGGAGCAAGCCGGGGTCAGAAGCCTTTCCTGCGGGCCGATGACTGGCACGATCGGCGTCCCCAAACTCGGCGGGAGGCATAGCGGCAGCTCGTCAGTATGAACAGGGGACCCAGGTGCACGCGATATCGGGGTCACTTCAATGGGCTCTGGATCAGGCCTAAAGGAGGATCTCCTTCTTGAGGAGGCAGGGGAGTGAGAGGAATCAGCAGTCCTTTTCCTGGCATGGCGCATCAGGATCTCAGAGGCAGATGGTTTAGCACTTCCTGCAGGGGCACAAGAACGCAGGGGATCAGAATAAAGAGCCAGTGAAGGCAAGAGATTCCAAGAGATTGAAGGATGTTTACCAGAAGACATGGTTTCTTCAGTAGCAGAATCGGCTAAGCCAGAGAGCAAAAGGGGAAACTGTTTTGACAGGCTTTTTACTGATCTAGATTGTCCTGCCAGGGATTTATATGTAGGGTGATCTAACTCAAACAACTCGCCTAATTGGTATAGTTAAGTGCAAAATGAACTAATAAACAATGACACAAAGATTTTTATACGTGGAAAAACCCTGGGAATAAGGGAAAAAACCACGGGCACCAAGCCAGGAGTGATTGTTACTATGGTTTTAGATAGCCTGACAGAGTATTGTTATATCAGGCGTGACAGGTGAATATATTACTTAAGAATACAAAAATATAAGTGAAAGTGAGGGTATATCTCATGATCCTTCTGATCTTCTCCTCTTTTCTATTAATAGCTAATTTCTCCTTCCCCTTTATGCCGTTTAGGGTTTCCTGGTAAATAGGGAATGTTCCCTATTTACCCGGAGGTGGTTGCCTTTTGATTAGCCGTTGCTTTGACTGCTTCCTATATCATAGCTTTCTGGAATTGGTCTTCCTTTTTTGTAGGGAACATATATCAATTGCCTGTTTGTCGCCTGCAGTGGCCTGGTGCTCAATCTTTTCAGGCTGTTGGTTATCTTTCGCCTGTCTTTCATCAACTCCTGCTTGGTGCCTATCTGTGTTTGAATAAATGCCTGGTTTCATATGTCTTTTGCTTGGAACTTGTCTTTGGATGTCGCTTGGCCTTCGTCAGGTCAGGCAGAGTAATTTTGGGCCCAACAATTGCCCCTTATCTGCTTATTCCATTATTGGGTCTGGTCAGGAATAAGGAGATAAAAATTTGGGCTAGGCAAGTGATTTGTGTAGGGGCTTCTTATCGGGTTAGAATTAGTGTTTGATTTGGATTCTGGTAACGGCTATTTGCCATTAATAGGGTAGGTTCACAAAACCCTAGGAGAGTCATGATTAGTCTCTACCACTTGCTTTTCTAGCCGTTTAGGATTTGCGGTTATAAATGTCCTTCCTTTGCCGTGATTGCTTCCACATTCCAATCCCCAAATTTCTTCTTTCCCTTTCTAAAAAATTCTCTCTTTGAAAAATTCATCTTCCAGAAAAAATAAGATATGGCTGGTGGCAGGAGGAGGACAGCAGCTTCGAAAGCTCCTGCTGAGGCTGAAGAAGTTCCTGTTGAAGTTGAAATGGTTTCTGCTGAGGTTGAGAGGGTCCCTGATATCATCCCTGAGGATGATGTGGTGGAGATTGTCGCTCCTCCAGAGGTTCTGTCCATGTCTTATAAGGGGGTTGAATATTCTCCTAATAAGGCTTTGGCGGCTTCTTTCCAAGAAGCCAATCAACTGAAACCTGCTTTTGAGCATTATATAAAGGGCAGGGGCCTTATTCCTCATGGGGCTGAGGTTTGGATTCCTGAGAACGGTCTTGTCAGGGCTAATTGGAGTAGCCCGGGTTGGTTCTGTATTTTTGAGTGGGCGTTCAGGGGTGGCGGTCAGCTTCCCCTTTCTCCTTTTATGACTGAGGTAATTAGGGCTATCAGGGTTCCTCCGTTTCAACTCATGCCAATGGTTTGGAAAATTGCCATTCTGTTGAGCATTTATGTTCTAAGCATAAATTGGTTATTACCCTGGATGATTTCAAGAATGTCTATCACCTGAAGAGTCATTCTCTTTGGGAGGTTCAATTTTCGAGTCGGTCAAAGATGGCTCACCCGATTACCAACTTTGATTCGGGGGATGATAAAGGATGGGCTCAAACCTATATGTTTATCAAGGTGATTCAATTGCCCCCGACTGGACTATCTCAATTACCCAAATTGTTGAAGGAGGTAATTTTCTTTCCTGCATTATTTTTGGTTTGGTAATAATATGTTTTGGAGAGTTTACTTACTTTGCCCGTGCTTTCTTTTAGTAAATGATTGGGTGAATGATCCTGATGCTGAGGGGTCGGCTAACCGGATAGCAGCGTTCATGGCGTTGCCTGAAGTGGAGAGGGCTTGGCCTGCCTGTCTTGGGCAGGCTTCTATGCCTCGTTTTAAGAAGGCTAAGTTGAGTACGTATAAGCCTGTGAAGAGCACTAAGGTTCCAGGGGCATCTTCGTTAGGGAGTAAGTTCTTTTGCTTATTTTTGTCATTTTGTTTCCTGTATTGGGTTCATGCTTATATTGCTGATTTAGAAACTCGTCGTGCAGCTACCAGGGCTTCTGCCAGGATTGTTAGTTTTGGTCTGTCTTTGGTGAAGGCAGGGGTCTCTCAGATTACAGGGGAGAAGTCAAAGAGCAGTGAGGCAACGGGAAGTGACAGTGCTGTTCAAGTTCAGAAACCTGTGCAGGAGGTTCAGTTGGCGTCTCCTGAAAAGATTGTGGATGATAGTGACCGTCCTGAGAAGAGGAAGAGAGTGGATGAGTCTAGAGGAGTTCATGAGGTCAGGGGGGTCAGGGCTCGTATGGATGAGGTCCAGTTTGCCAAGGATCAAATTCAGGCTCAGGCTTTTGTGGTTGATGATCCATATTTCATGTACCAGGCAGAGGAAGCTTCGCCCGTGCTTTGGTCGCTATGTATCATTCCAGGGACTATGCTGCCAACCTGATTACCATGCTTCAGGACGTATATATTCTCTGTCTTTGTTTATTGTGGGTTTTTGTGTGTGTTTTCTTTTTTGTGGCTTAGATAGGCATTTTTCTTTTGTTTTAGAATGTTAATGATGTGCTGAGGAGCGCCTGTCAACTGGAATCAGTCCATGGTCTGAAAAATACCTTGGATTGGGAGGTACAAATCTTGAAAAAAGATGCTGACAAGTTTAAAGCTGAGTTAAAGGTGTCCAAGGCTGAGAATCATTCTTTGAAGGAGGATAATGAGGCAGGGAAGGCTCGGTTGCTGGTGGAATCTTCTAAGCTGAAATCTGCTCAGGATGCTCTGAAAGCTCTTCAGGCTAAGTTTGATATTGCTCAGGAAGAGTTGAAGGCTGAAAAGCAGGCTATGCAGGAGCAGTTAAAGATAAAGGAAGAATTGGTTGTAGAGAGGGATGAGGTCCAGGCTAGGTATAAAGATGCTGCATTGTATTTCTTTGGCAAGGGTCGTGTGGATGCTATGAAGGAGCTCTGCAAGTCGCCTTTTGGAATCCCGATCGAGTTGGCTGATCTCAATACCACTTATCCTGAGCTTTGTAAGTTGCATGCTGACGAGGAAGTGGACTCTCCTCCATCCAAAGGGAAAAATAGTGATGCTGAAGGGGAGGGAGATGAAGAGGAGAAGGCTGCTGATGAAGGAATTGGCTCTGCTACTGTGTCCAAGGCGGGCTAGTTTGGTTTTTTCTGTTGTGGACTTTTGTGTTGTTTTGGCCTATTCAGGGGGGGATGTTCCCTGAACAAATAATTTAGAACTTGTTTTGGTTTTTGTTGGCTTTTCCTGGATAAACGGTTTGTTCTTTTTGCCTGGGAAGGGTATATTCCTGGGTAGGTTTTGATATATATATATATCTTTTCTTCTCTTGATTTTCTTGGAATTTGTACCTGTACAGTCATGTGATATTTTTCTGTTAGAGTGATGCCTGTCAGGAGGGCTTATGGCCCTCATTCCTGTGTTTATGGGGAATGGTGGCTCTATTTGCCTGTCAGGAGGGCTTTTAAGAATGAGGGTGGTTGCCGGTCAGGAGGGCTTATGGCCCTCACTGTCGAGGGAGGGCTTTTTTGACAAGTACTGGTCTATTCCACCTTTGTACTTGTCTTTTTATGTACTGAGCTCAGTTTTAATTTTTCAGGTCAGGCAGGCAGGTGCCAAATTAGAGCATTTTTAGAAATGCTATTCAGGTTGGGTGGAGTGGCCCTCAATCCTGAACATTTGTTTAAGCCTAAAGTGTAACATATAATAAGTGAAAAGAAGGCGTAAAACAAGTTTTCAGGATTTGAAATAAAGTTTTAGATGAAGCTAAGAATGACAGGCAAGCAATTTAGCACATAGCAGGAAGTTCTATTGACATGTATATAGGGTAGGTAATTTTACCTGCTTCTCAGATATGAAATAGTTTTAAGTGGTAAATGTTCCAGGATCTGGGGATCATTTCTCCTTCCAAAGTTTGTAGCATGTAAGCTCCTTGTCCCACTATTGAATCAATTAGGTACGGGCCTTCCCATGTAGGGGCTAGTTTGCCTGCGTTCTTTTCTCTGGTGTTGGGGAAAACTTTCCTTAGGACCAGGTCTCCTTCTTTGAATACTCTGATGTTGACATTTTTGTTGTAACTTCGGACTCTTGCTGTTGGTAGGCGGCTATCCCGACTTTGGCCGCATCCCTAAGTTCTTCTTAAGAGTAGGTTATCCCGCAATAGGGGCCTGTTCTCTTCTATTGTGTTCAGTTGCTTTCGGTAGTTGGCACATGAATTTCTCGCTGGTATTACTACTTCGCGACCATAGACCAGGGAATATGGTGTCCGGCCCGTGGTTGTTTTGGGTGTGGTCCCGTCACCCATAGGACTAGGGGAGCTCTTCGCCCATCTTCCTTTTCTTCTTTTCACTTTTTCTTCAGAAGTCGATTACTACTTTGTTACTTGATTCTGCTTGGCCGTTGGCTTTAGGGTAGCCTGGTGTAGATGTGACTAGGTTGATATTCCATTGTGCACGAAGTTTGTCTTTGTTCTTTTTCCCACAAATTGTGTACCGTTGTCACAGACTATTTCTCAAGGTATTCCATATCTGCATATGATATTCCTTTTGATAAATGATATGACATCCTTTTCTTTGACTTGCCTGTAAGAGTCTGCCTCTATCCATTTGGAAAAGTAGTCAGTCATTGCTAGCATGAAGACTTTTTTCCGTGCGCCGAGGTAGCTTGCCTACTATGTCCATGCCCCATTTCATGAATGGCCAGGGGGGCTGAGATGGAATGGAGTAGCTCGATGGTTGATGGATATAAGGGGAGTGGATTTGGCAGATTCACATTTTGAGCTATATGCTATGCGATCGGCTCTCGGGGTGGGCAGTAGCCTGTCCTGCGAGAATTTTGCTTGCCGAGCTTCTTCCACCTTTATGATTTCCGCAGATCCATAATGTATGTCTTCTATGACCTGGTGGCTTTATTTGGTTCCGTGCAACGTAAGTAAGGTCCAGCCTGAGACTTTTTAAACAGGGTGTTATTTATAATGGTATAAGTGGATGCTTTGATTTTCAGGGCCCTTGCTTCGTTTTTATTTGTAGGGAGTATCCCCTGTAAGAACCAATCATAGTAAGGTTTAGTCCAGGAGTTTGTATCTTCCTGGATAGGGCAAATTTGTTCGTGCCTTTCTATGGTTGGTTCCAACAGTGGACGATGGGTATTTTGTCAAACACAAAGCAGGGCTGAAGTTTGATCCCAGTCAAGCTAGGGCATCCGCCTGGGTATTTAAGTCCATTGGTATTTGGTCAATGTCAAAGGTTTTGAATTTTTTGCAAAGGTTTTTGACATATTCCAAATAGAGTATCATCTTTGAATCTTTTGCAAAGATATACTCCTTTGATTTGATTGGAAATTAAGAGAGAGTCGGTTTTACCTTGAGGTTTGCTACACCGAGTTCTATACATACCTTTAGTCCAAAGAATCGGGCTTCATATTCAGCCTCATTATTCGTGGCTTTGAATTCACAATTAATAGCATGTGCAATTAGGTCTCCCTGTGGTGACTTTAGGACTAGTCCTAGGCCAGTGCCTTTCATATTTGTTGCCCCATCTACATGGAGAGTCCATTCCCGGTCCGCCTTTTTGGGTGTCAAGAAGATTGACCTTTTTTATGAGGTCCGGTTCTAGGGTAGGGACCGAATTCACCACAAAGTCTCGCTAGTGCCGAGATTTAATTGTCGTTCTGGGTTCAAAGGTTATATCATAGGTGCTAATTTGTACGACCATTTTCCCATTCTCGCCCGACAACTCGGGCTTTCTCGGGAGACAGATTTGATAGGCAGGTTGGTTCTTACAATAATTGGGTGACTTTCAAAATAAGGTCGAAGTTTAGTGCAGGACATTACTAAAGCAAGTACATATTTTTCAAGTAAGCCATACCTGGTTTCTCGTCTAGGAGACTTTTACTTACATAGTAAACTGGATGTCTTTGTTGGCCATCAATTTCTTTGGTCGACTCCACTTACTTGTTGTTTCGTGACAGATAGGTAGACCGTCGGGGTTCTCCTTTGACCGGTTTGGCAAGTAATGGAGGTGTAGTCGGTACGTTTTGAGCTCCTGGAAGGTCGTCTCGTGTTCAGCAACCATTTGAATGCCTTGTTCTTCCCGAGTAAGTCATAGAATGCGTTGCACCTTACGATGATCCGGAAATGAATCTATTCAGGGTCGCAACTCGTCCCGTCGCTTTTTGAATATCTTTGACTGACTTGGGGGATTCCAGTTCTAGTATGGCTCTTATTTGTTCTGGGCTGGCTTCTATTCCTCTTTTGGTTACCATGTAACCTAGGAATTTGCCTGAAGATACTCCAAAATGGCATTTGGATGGGTTAAGTTTCATATTGAATTCTTCTAGGATCTTAAAGGCTGTTTCCAAGTCCCTGACATGATCTTCAGCTTTCCTTGATTTAACTACCATGTCATCAATATAGACTTCCATGGTGTCTCCTATTTGGTCTTTAAACATTGTATTGACCAAGCGTTGGTATGTTGCCCCTGTATTTTTTAGGTCAAAGGGCATTGCTGTGTAGCAGTATATGCCTCTTTCCGTGATAAATGCAGTATGTTCCTGATCAGATGGGTGCATCTTGATTTGATTGAATCCACTTGAGGCATCCATGAATGTCAGGAGTTCATGCCCTGCTGTAGCATCCACCATTGCGTCTATGTGTGGGAGCGGAAATGGGTCTTTTGGGCAGGCTTTATTGAGGTCTGTGTAATCTACACAAACTCTCCACTTGCCATTCTTCTTTTGTACCACCACTACGTTGGCTAGCCAGTTAGGGTACATGACTTCTCTTATCATCCCCATGTCCAATAATTTGTCCACTTCTTCATTAATGATAGCATGTCTTTCAGCGGCAAATTTTGTTCTTTTCTGCTGGACAGGCTTATAAGACTCATCTATATTTAGTTTATGTGTAATAATGTTGGCATCTATGCCGGTCATATCAAAATGTGACCAAGCAACATGAAGATTTACCTTTAAGAAAATTTACTAATTCTGGCCTGATGTTATCAGGGACATCAGATCCTACCAGTACGTGCCTGTCAGGGTACTCGTGGTCTAAAATTACTTGATCGCTTTCCATTTTGGTTTCTCGCCACATGAGTTGTCCCGACAGTGGTACTCGTAATTGCTAGGCGAGAGACTTACCCGCCTTGAAGGCTTCGACTCAAGATAGCATTCCCGGCAGATTTATGTTCACCTTTTATGGTTGCTACTCCCCATTCTGTTGGTATTTTGATGCATTGGTGATAGGTGGAGGGTATGGCCCTTACGTTGTGGATCCATGGTCTTCCCAGTATGGCATTGTAGGATGACAGGCAGTCCAGGACTCCGAATCTTTCGTATGAAGATACTCCTTCCACGTATGTGGGCAGGTGAATTTCTTCCAGTGTGTTCCTTGTTTCTCCACTGAATCTTACTAGGACATTAACTTCTTTATGATTTGGCTTTCATCAATCTTCATTGCTTTAAGGACGTCAAGCATGATCAGGTTTACTGAACTGCCTCCATCTACCAGGATTCTCATGACACGTGCAGTCCCTATTTGCATGGTGATGACCAGGCTATCATGGTGGAGATCTGGAATGCCCTGCATATCAGTGTCGTCAAAAGTAATTTGAGGTAAATTGATAGGTTTAAAAGGAGATTTCATTTTTGACTCCCTGGCGATTTTCTTTGCAGCTGAGTTGGTCAGGCCACAAATTTCTGATCCTCCATTGATGAATTTGACTTCATAGATGGGTGGTGCAGGGGGTAAGTCACGTTGTTGCCTTTCTGTGTTTTTTCTTGTTCCATCATCTTCCCTGTTCTTTGTTGGCATCAAGTCTTTCAGGTATCCTTTCTTTAGCAGGTAAGCCACTTGTCTCCGTAATCCCAGGCATTCTTCTGTTGTGTGCCCTATGTCCATGTGAAATTCGCACCACCTGGCGGTGTCCTTCCTTGAGTTGGGGTTGTCTGACTTCTTTGGCCACTTGACAATGTCTCCCATATGGTCAAGTCTCTTGATCATCTGCAATGTTAACAGAGAAGTTATATTCCCGGACGAAGGATAAGTATAGGAGTTACCTCGTTGTTCATGTGTATAGTTGACTTCGATCCGTCGGGTCTCGTGCGGGAGATGGCCTGGAACTCGCTTCCTTTGTGGTTAGAGCTTTTTCTCGTTGGTTTTGTCATATCCTGAGTTGTTGTCGCATTATCTCGCCTTGTAGCCTTTGTCTTCTTCCAGACTGATATAGCCTATGGCTAATGCTTGGACATCTTCAAAGGTATGACAGGGCTTCATGGTCATTGCATCGTAGAAATCACTTTGTCCGGGGGTAGGCCTTGCCTGAAAGCTTCAACGGCTGTTCCAACATCACATCTGGGGATTGAAACCTTTTCTTTGTTGAATCTTGTCATGTAAGATATGATGGATTCTCCAGGCTTTTGTTTAACCCCGTATAGGTCACGGATCTCTTTTCTAGTTCCCCTCGCTGCAAACCGATGATTGAAAGAGTTGACCAGTGTCGAAAGGACTTGATGCTTCCATTTGGCAGGTTTATGTACCATTGCAGGCGGTCCGTTCGAGTTGTTCCAAATCCCTTACACATGCGGACTTGACGTAGTTCATCGGGAATTGATGTTTGCCAAATCCTTTGCTTGTAATAGGCAACATGGTTCTCTGGATCTGTGGTTCCATCATAGATTCTCATTGAGGGAATCACAAATTTCTTTGGCAGTCTATTTTTGCTATTTCATCCACAAAGGGTGAATCAAAGATAGCTCTCTGGATTTGCTTCTTCAATTGGGGTAGGAACTCCTGGAATCTTTTCAAATCTCTCATGAAGTTTTTGGATTTCTGGAGCATAGCCATCATAATGGCCGTGTTAGTCCGATCCGATGAGGTCTCTTCATTTTGGAGTTCTCCCGAGTCCTGTCTCTTCTCCAGCTTTGGACTTTGATGGAGTAGGAGTACCAATATTGGAGAAATCAATGTTCCTTATGATTGAGGAGAATGGTGTGCCAGGCTGGACTTTCAACTTTGATCCTGAAGGTTTTTCTCCCAGCTGTATTTTTAGGCTGGATTCTAATTCTTTCAATTTTGCCACTTCTGCTTCAGCCTGGACCATTTTTTGTTTCAGTTGTTCCATCTCCAACAACTATTGTTTGGCAGCAGCTAATTGTTGCTCAACGCTATCACCTGCCATCTTTTCTTAGTTTTTTGTGGTGTTTAGTTATGGGCTTTGATTATTTTTGAGCTAGATGCCCCACGGTGGGCGCCAATTATTTTGACAGGCTTTTTACTGATCTAGATTGTCCTGCCAGGGATTTATATGTAGGGTGATCTAACTCAAACAACTCGCCTAATTGGTATAGTTAAGTGCAAAATGAACTAATAAACAATGACACAAAGATTTTTATACGTGGAAAAACCCTGGGAATAAGAGAAAAAACCACGGGCACCAAGCCAGGAGTGATTGTTACTATGGTTTTAGATAGCCTGACAGAGTATTGTTATATCAGGCGTGACAGGCGAATATATTACTTAAGAATACAAAAATATAAGTGAAAGTGAGGGTATATCTCATGATCCTTCTGATCTTCTCCTCTTTTCTATTTATAGCTAATTTCTCCTTCCCCTTTATGCCGTTTAGGGTTTCCTGGTAAATAGGGAATGTGCCCTATTTACCCGGAGGTGGTTGCCTTTTGATTAGCCGTTGCTTTGACTGCTTCCTATATCATAGCTTTCTGGAATTGGTCTTCCTTTTTTGTAGGGAACATATATCAATTGCCTGTTTGTCGCCTGCAGTGGCCTGGTGCTCAATCTTTTCAGGCTGCTGGTTATCTTTCGCCTGTCTTTCATCAACTCCTGCTTGGTGCCTATCTGTGTTTGAATAAATGCCTGGTTTCATATGTCTTTTGCTTGGAACTTGTCTTTGGATGTCGCATGGCCTTCGTCAGGTCAGGCAGAGTAATTTTGGGCCCAACAGAAACAGCCTGCGATCTTCAGGGATAGAAAAGAGCTTGGCAACAGAAGTATCCTCGTCCTCGGATTTCTCGGGGTTCGTGAGTTCTGCATCAGATCAAAGAGTAAGAATAGTAAGTGACAAGAACGATCAAGAGTAGATATGCAAAATATACTTACTCTTGGCAAAAACCCAGCGCTCGAACAAGTAATCAGCATGAATGGGGAGAGAATCAAGCTTGACATAGAAAAAATCCTCATACCACCCATCGTCCTTCCCTTTAGCATCCGATTGGAGGAAGTTTTCAGTCTTCTCCACGGCCCTGAAAGTATATTGGCCGTGCCCCAGTGACCGACACTCAAACCTATGGGCCAGATCTGATAACCCAATTTCCGCGCCCAGGCTGTTGTTCAGAGCAACGGTGGACAAAAGGATTCTCCATGCATAAGGGGCGATTTGGGCCATGGGTAGGGAGTTCAAACGAATGAACTCTTGAATCATCAGGGGAAAAGGAAATCTAAGGCCAAGGGCGAAGGGATAGGTATACAAGCGAGATCCACCCCGCGCGAGGGCGTCCGCTACGGCCAGGTTTGGGGATGAGGATCACCACATCGTCACCCAACCCCAACAGAGCTTTGATCCTAGGTATATCCTCTTGGGTTAGGTGGGAGTCGCCGGAATGTGGTCTTTTGAGGACTCCCTGTGAAGGGAAGTCATCGTTTTCGAGGTCGATGGTGGTGGAGGAAGATGATGTTAAACGGGTCTTAGCCATGTTAAACGAGGAGAGAGAAGCGAAAGTACCTGAGAGGACGGATGAAGGCGGCGCTAGCAGTGAAAGGACGTTGACGAAGAAGGGATTTGGGGAGACGGAAAGTTAAAGGTTTTGAGGAGGCGAAATGATGATGAAAGAGAAAATGGTGGGCGGATGAGATTAAATAGGAAAGGGTAGTTGGGGTTTCGAAAATGTGAATTGAAATGGAGTATGCGAGAAGTCACTCAACGATACACTGCAATTTCCCGCTCAAATAATTAGGGTTGCACTTTTCGCAGAAAATTGAGGGCAAACTGTTAGGCCCAAACTCTGGATATGGGCTGACTTGGGGCAGCAGGCCTGGGAGCGTTACGGGATGCAGGGTATCAGGGAGTCGGGTGCCAGCGCGTCGAAGTGCGGCGTAGGGTATGGGCTTTGGTCCACGCGGGAGAAGCTTATGAGAGTCTAACATCTTGCGAGATCCGAAGAAGGAAAGTCCTACCCAGTGTCAAATTAGGAATAACTTGGAGGGAAAGCAAGAAACCCTAGCCCAACGAGCTCCCCTATATAAAGAGCCTCGATGCAAAGAAGGAAGATCATCAGAAAATACAAGAACTATACCCTAGCATTCATAGCAAGCATACGAACTGTATTTCCTCTCGAATTATAGTGAAAATATTGGTGGGATTCCGTCTCCCCCCGCGGTTGTTTCCCACATCGGGTTTTCCGCGTCACCAAAATTGCTTGTGTTCTTCGTTTAAGTCGTTCATACAGGATAACATACAATAATCATTCAAATCGTAACATAGACCTAACGTTAAAACCGCTTTAACCCTAAATTGGTAGAAATTTACCAAAACAGAAACGTTTCTGCTGCAAGTCATTTTGTTGATTAAGAAGAATTTGAAAGTTAAAAGACAAGATTGTAGTATAAAATTATATTACGTGATTAATATTGAATACCCTTCCTTCAATGGTTCAATCAATATATACATAATACACATGAAAATATATACGGAGTGAAACGTATTTGTTTGCTACGTTATTTTTGGAGATATTTCGTATGTCACGTATTATCTTTGATTAATTTTTGTTTGGGAAGTGTTAGGGCAACAATTGAGGGAAGAATGCTTGGTCAGTACCTTTCCCTTGCACCAAGTTTTCTCGATGCGAAGATTTCCGTCCACCCGGTGTTACCGAGTTTCAATACCATTTTAATTAGAAAAATGAAAAAAAAATGAAAAGATAATCATTTTTATTTTCACGCCAAATTATAAAGGTTATAGATGTAATTTACTGTACTTAATTGATACATTTAGGAAGTATTCCAATTAAATTTGTCTATAATTTCCAAAGATTGTACTGCTAATATCAATCGATGAACATGAACAATCTAGTACGTAAAATCGTGAATCAACAAAGAAAGGTAGATAATGATTGAGGAAAAATCCAATACTAGAATATTTTGATCAACATGAAAAATAGTTCATGTTTGTCTCTAATAACTTGTTTCGTAGTATTGAAGGAGGAACCTAAATTAATTGAGAGAGTGTTTGGAAACACGGAATTGATTTCATTTTAATTGTAGATATTCAAATGTTTTAATTCAATTCCAAAATTACGTTTGGGAAACCATGGAATTGGAATTGGAATTAAACTTGGGCGAGACGGATATGGGTCGAGGTCATTGGATTTTTTATATTTGAAAAAATTAAATATTGTCTCGAAAAATATTTATGATCGGAAAAAATATCATAAATAAAAATATTTTGATGAAATTTTCGTCACAAAATAAAACATAAGAAGTGATGGAATTGAAATGACTACTATTTTTTTTTTTTTTTTTTGGTCTCACGAAGCGCGCACATAGTCGCATTACGGATCATCTGTGGGCCAAATTTTAACTAGCTTGGAATTGATAAGGAATTGAGTCAATTCCAATTCCAAATTCTAGTGGTTTACAAGCACTTGAAATATCTCAATTACGGAATTCAATTCCAATTTAAGATTCCCAACCATACCATCTACTGTCTGCAAACTCAAATATAAACTCAAAAGAAGAGATAAGAAGTTATGTGACCGTACAGTACTTTAAGACAAGAACTCGGTTCAGAATACGGATCATCTGTGGGCTGAATTCAAACTGAGGAGAAGCTAGACAAAGCAATACACGGCTTCGGTTAAAGAACTTGTAAGCATGCTTCAGAGAGAGGTTTTCAAACAACAAACGGCGAGGCGCTGGATGGTGAAGTCAGGGTGACAGAGATGGCAATTGGGAGAAAGAGTAATTCTCATTAACAGGCCTAATGCTGACATGACAGGAAGTAGTGACAAGTGGTGTCTGGCGAACATTGCAGTGGTAATGGCGGTGATGGCTGATCCTTCTGTTTCCTCGGCATTCATGACTGACTCCCCTCTCTCTGGGGTCACCACTTTTGACCTTATCTAAGTTTGAAGCCTTCAAAATTGAAAGGATTAAAGCTTGGTTGTTTTGAATAGTAGCTCTGGACCTAACGGTCTCTGCAAGTATTGTTGCATCAATATTTCTCTGAAATAATAAAAAATGAAAAAAAAAATGGCACGAGAAATTTACTATTGGATTATGATGAAATAAAGTGAAAAGATTCAGGTTTCTAAGCTTCAAACGTTATGAAATATAAGCACAATTCTCCCTGTACACAGTATTTCCCAGGGTTCAATGATGTTATCACTCTCAACAAGAGTCGTCCTAAGGGAATCACCATCAATCCATTTGTCATTCCAAAAGCTAAGCCTTGAGGGATAACCAATTTGCCATACCATTCCATGTTTAAGGAGTTCCGTCCCCTACCAAATACCTCAACCAATCCAAGAAGTACCTTTAATATCAACCTTGCTCGAATACTGAAAATACTCTATTAATATTCAATTTCGATCCAAAAAATTTACTAATAAGGCAATCAGGTTGAGTAATAAGATTCCCAGACCTCACACACCTTTAGGTTGATTAATTTGTTTCTTACTACACTAGTGGATCATCCTACCATGACGCGCACCACCTCACCAAAACTCACCAAAACTGGGACAAAAGAGAGTCGATCTTGGATGTCACACTTACCGGGATGGGAGTCAAACCAAGATAAACCGTAGTGTGTCTTTCCTACTTACATCCAAATTATTCCCATTAAGGCCCTTAATATTATCCCCATTAATGCCCTTAGATCCTCCTTCAGCCAAGCTCTCTCAATCTCAAGATTAATAGTTCCTCCACCAGCCTCATCTTTATAAGACTGAATTTCCTGATATTTTCATGTTCATTATTGTCAGCAGGAATAACACGCTCATTTATAGACGAGAGAGAGTTCATGCCATGATCCTGTAGTAGGCGATTTAACTCTTCTACAGCAACATCCTGAAGCCCTTTTTCATTAACAGTATCTACAAACACTGAACTATCAGAAGAATTCTCACACTAAGAAGTAAGAATGCCAGAAGGAGAAATACTTGTATTCGGGGTTGGAAATTCTGGATTGAATACCCCATTGTGATAATCTTATTAGCAGAGGAACCCTCATGATAATTAATTGGACATCCAATAAGTATTTCGAAAGCCTGGTTATAACCACTTCTGTCATCGATCTTTCTCCCTAGCCCTCCAAGAGTTTCCCTCCAGTCTATTATAAATAGACTCTTGTACTTCGAAGTCCATGTCGACAATATCCTGGTCATGTCCTTGATTTACATATTGTTGGTAAATGTCTGCATGGAACTGATTAAAATACACACCATCAACACCTTCAGTTTGAGAACAAAACACTCTTGCATGTTTATATTTCTACCAGTAGAATCACCCAATCCACCCATATTCTGATGAACATTGACACCCCCTTAATTTTCATTCAAGTTCATTTCTGCATGTAGCCCGAACTCCATACCATCAATATTATTAGGCTGCATCTGTTCCACTGGAACACCACCATGCTGGGGATTTGCCCCTCCTCCGGTATTTCTTGATTATAGGATTGTTGATGTCCATCTTGAAATATCACAGGACCAGAAGAAGGTGGAGCATTCATATGAAATCTCAAACCAGGGTTGAATCTGGAAAAAAGGGAGTCAACTTAGAATGAGATGTTGCCACCAGCTTCGTTTGCTCAGTCCGGTTTCACCACTACAAATCTAGCAAACTGCAAATCATTTCGCAAAGTTACTGGCTTAGTGCGCTGCTTACATTTACGTAAAACCAACATTGGCAACCACTTTCAATAACTCGTCTACTACCCTAGCCAACTCAAATTCCCTACTGATAGAGATGACGGAGCGCATGCTTCTTCTCTTTCTTCAAACGCTGCCTCTCCAAGTACTCGAGATCATCCCTCTGTTGCTTTTTATCCTTCTAGCCTTTGCGTTTCCCACCCATTTCAGGGTTTGTAGTGCTCAATGAACTCCTATCAACATCCTCTCCCACTACTGAAGCCGCATGAAGCAAGTCGGGTTTCAACATCTCTTGATTCACCATCCTTTCTTCTCTACCAAAATTAAGTGATCAATGATCACCAGTCGGGTGAATGTTGCTAGTATCAGCAGTGCATGGGAGGTCTCTTCCAACCTCGTTGCCTTCTTGCCACCTTGGCACTCTTGATACTGGCTGTCATGTGAGAACCACGACTCTGGCATGAGTTTACTTTTTCAGTGACATGGTTGGTTAGGCAAACAGCCTCTGTAAAATTTCTATCAGGTGCATCAAGGGAAACCGAGCTGCTTGCAGCAGGATTGACTTGCTTATAACCAACTTGAGATCTTGTGAGGTTTGAGTTGCTGGCTCTTTTAACACTGTTAGATGTTGCTATTTGCTTGACCCTAATTTTGACAACAGGCACGCACCTTTCACGGCTAGTAGATATATTATCCGCCTCTTTCAATTTCCTGAACTGGCAACTTATCCACCTGGTTATTGGAAACAGCATCTACATGGTTAACTGTCACCTGAACTGATCTTTTCCATCCGTGTGGTGGAGATAGTATCTGCATCTCTAGTAGCTTCCTGACGTGGCAATATCTAACAGCTAGAGATGGTATTGACATCTTTGGAAGCTTCCGGAACTTGTATGTGGTGCTCATTATTGGCATCAGGTTGAGCTGGCATATTATGTATCTGACTACTGGAATGAGTATCATCTTGGGCAGCTTCCGAGGCTTGCATGTTGAACTCCTGAATATTTGCAATAGTGTCAGCCTAAACTAGAATTTTATGGTTCTGACTAGGGGAAATAGTATCTACATCAGCATCAACATCAAATTCTATTTCAACGTCTACATCTACATCTTTCGGATCTTCTTGAGCTGCTACGTCCTGCACCTGGCCAAAGGCAATAGCATCATTCTGAACCGGCATTTTGGGTGACTGCCTATTGGAGATAGTATCCACATAGGATCAGTAATTTTAAATGGCTCCTGAGCAAAAGGGCTGTGATACTCAGCAGAAGGATCCATGGGAATAACATAGAGGGTTGGCCGCCTGAAAGAAATTTGAAATAGTTGCATGTAATTAACTCAATACTTTGTTACGACCAGCCAGTTCACTATTCAACAACGCCCCTCCCCAAAAAGACAGCAAAGCCTTCAACCCAAAAAAGTTTGGGGTGACATGAAACGGTTCAAGAAAATCATTGGAATGAAAATAACGGAAAGAGGAAAAAAATCGTGGATAGGAAGATAAAATACGACATAAGAATTCCGGTGAAACCTATCTGATTATGACATTGCTTTACTTTGGTTGGACAATGACATGATCCTTCGATACTTTTTTTTTTTTTAAACTCCGCCTCAAAATAGTTTTCACCGTGTCGTGTCTCACACTTACAGGCTTGCAGCTGAGATCAAGTAACACAGGGTGAAACAATATACACAAGTTTCAACTTAAATAATCGATATGGGATAACTAGGTAATTGCATATTTTTTAAATAAGTCCTACCTCCATTCCAAACAATTGTTTACATCTCATAAGAGCTAAGATATAAGAACAGAATTTTGAAAAATGTAAAAAATTGGTTGGAATATCGGGACTCAGGAGTAACAATTATACTAAATTAATTCTTCTAATTTTTTGCACAATTCCTAGAGGCGTTACTCATTAGGGTAATGTTGTAATACTTTTAAATATATTTTATTCACTTGTATCTATTTCAAATATTATAAAAGAACATTGTGGAAATTTAGAACTAAAAAAACAATCATTTAGGCATTAATCATTAGGTGGCCATCAAAAGGATAGACTATAAGCAAGGTGACTAGAGTTCGGCTCTTCACATCATCATTTGAGCCAGAAACAGCAGTAATTTGGCTCAGCCGAATCATACATATACCAAGTTTTCCTGAACTGTCAAGCAAGATACACAGTTTTTAAGCAGTAAGAATAAACCATTAGTTTGGCTTGAACAATAAACCACATCCAGCAATATATAAAAGTTATAATGTAATGTTTTTCAATTGATGATTAGCAATGTACAAGGATGGGGTATATATATGATTTACATGAGATACTAGGCTCCTATTTACTTTCTAATTTACATGATCACAATATGTTAATGAAAGTAATGAATAATGCTAAACAATATTTACTACAAATAAAGATATGTGAGGATATTTGATATATTTGCTGAGATTGCAATATTATTGTTTGATATTCCCGCTCAAGATGGACGGTCTCTGACGAAGGCCGATCTTGGAAATAAGCTCAATGAAGCGCGGCTTGTGTAAGGGCTTTGTGAGGGCGTCAGCTATTTGGTCAGTTCCATTTATATGCTGAATACGAATATTGGCATCCCGAATTTGTTCTTTGACAAAGTGAAAGGATAAGGCTAGATGCTTCATGCGCGAGTGAAAGACCGGATTTGCAGAATAGTGTGTCGCGCTGAGGTTGTCACAGTAGATTGTAGGGGATTTGAGAGTGCGGATGCCGAGCTCGGTAAGGAGGGAGGATAGCCATAAAAGTTCGGAAGTAGTGATAGCAATGGCACAAAATTCGGCCTCAGTGGATGAACAAGACAGAGCGCGTTGTTTCTTGGAGGCCCACAAAATGGGGTTATTTCTGAGGTAAATGACGTAACCAAAAGTTGATACATAGTCAGCAGGGTCACCACCTCAGTCGGCATCACAAAAGGCATGGAGACAAAGTGGAGAGTGTTTGTCGAGATGAATGCCATAATGCATCGTTCCATGTAAATAACGAAGCAATATTTTAAGGGCTGCCCAGTGGTCGATGGTAGGATGATTGAGGAACTGAGATTTGTTGACGGGATGAGCTATGTCAGGACAAGTTAGGGAAAGGTATTGGAGGCTGCCGACAAGTGCACGATAGTCAGATTCATTTTCGACGGGTTTGTCAGGTCGATTTGTGAGGATGGGATAAGGAAGCATGGGGGTAGGCACGGGTTTGCAGTCAAGCATACCGAATTTATGGAGAAGGTCGGAGGTGTATTTGTCTTGGTTAAGGTGAAGACCAGAGGCGGTGGGTGTGACTTCAATGCCGAGGAAATAGGAGAGGGGACCAAGGTCTTTCAATGAAAATTTGGTGGAGATTTCAGAGATAAATTTACTGATGTGGTTCGGCTGTGGACCGGTGACGATGATATCGTCAACGTATACAAGTACATAAAGTTGGCAGGAGGATTTGTGGTATATAAATAGTGAGGGGTCAGATACTGAGTTGCGAAAACCGAAAGAAGGAGATAGTTGCGTAGTTCAGTAAACCATGCTCGTAGTGCCTATTTTAGGCCGTAGATGGCCTTGGTTAATCGGTAAACATGATCGGGTTTTTCGGGATCCGCGAAACCAGGAGGTTGCTCCATGAATACCGTATCAATGAGGTGGCCTTGGAGAAAGGCGTTGTTGACATCGATTTGGTGAAGATGCCAATTATTGGTGACAGCAAGGGTTAAAATAAGACGGATAGTTGTAGGTTTGATGATTGGGCTAAACGTTTCGGAGTAGTCAATTCCCGGGCGTTGATGAAAACCTTTGGCAACAAGACGAGCTTTATATTGTTTTAGGCTACAATCAACGTTGTATTTAACACGATATACCCATTTGCATCCAACAACATTCGGGGCAAGATGACGGGGAACGAGTGTCCAGGTATTGTTTCAAAGGAGAGCTTGGTTTTCCTCGATCATGGCAGCGCGCCAGCGAGGATCAATTAGTGCTTGTTTGGTGGTGGTGGGAGTGGTATAAAGGGTGGGAGATGGGGTAGTGGACGCATATTTTGCGTAGCAAGAGTTAGGTTTGATAATATTGTTTGAAAGGCGAGTAGTAGCGCGGGTGGGTGGAGGAGGAGGTGGTGGTGGGGATGGGATGGGGGCGGAAGCAGTGGAGGGAGGTGTGACTGGTGAGGTAGGGGTCGATGGGGCAGGAGTGGAGGTGTTGGGGTTGGGTTGTGGCTGATCCCCAGTTCGACGGGAATAAATCCGAGTGATGGGTGGCCGAGAAGGTGGGGTGGAGGGTTCATTAGGGGTAGGAGTGGTGGACGAGGGAGGTGGAGAGGAGGCAGAGGGGGTGGAGGTGTCAGGTGGTGTAGTGGCAGGGGTGGATGAGAGAATAGGGAGGAAAAGGGTACACCATTTGTCAGGAGATATAGAGGAGGTTGACGGGTTTTGAGACTGTGGTTGGGTGTTGGGTGTTGGAAGGATGCCTCGGTGGTTGTTGCTAGGGTAGGATGTGTGGGGTGTGGTGCGAGGGCGAGTTTGGTTTTGGTAGTAGTAAGGCTTGGTGGTGGCGGCATGTGTGCTGATGGAGGAAAAGGGGTGGTAGGGGTTTCACGTTTGATGATGATTTCATGTTGGATTAGTTTTTCATGTAAATCATCGAACGAGATTAGGGTGTCTCGAGCACGGACAATGTCAATGACCGATTTATAAAGGTTAGGGTTGAGGCCATTGATGATGTGAGCGGTGATATCCTCGGGATCAACGGGTTTCCCGAGTTGTGCTAATTGGTCTGTGCAAAGTTTGATGGCTAGCATGTAATCAGTGATTGTTTTGTCGCCTAAGGTTATCTGTTTGAGACGATCTTTTAGTTGTAGAATATGGCCACGCGAGGGGTTTGCTTAGGTGGTAGCAAGAATTTGCCACGCTTCTCTAGAGGTGGTGGCGTTGTTAAGGAGATGGGCAATGGATTCGTCAAGGGTGCCGGCAAGTGCACCTAGGATCAACTGGTCTTGACGAAACCAGGTTTCATAGGCAGGGTTAGGCACGGGTGTGGGTGTCTTGGTGGCATCAGAGGTCGTGGTGGGTGTAGTGGTTTCAGGTGGTGGTGAAACGGTGCCATCGAGGAAGGAGAAGAGGGCAAAGCCTTGGAGTAGGCGTGTGATCTGATAGCACCAAGATCGATAAGTGGTGGAGGTGAGTTTGATGCAGTTTGGGTAGGAGATGGAGATGGGGGGGTTTGGTGGGTTCAGCCGGGTTAGGAAGGATGGTGTTGCTGGATGCCATGGTTGTGCGAAATACAGTGATGATAGCAAGAAGAAGAAGAGTTTGGATCGGTATTGAACCTGATACCATATAAAAGTTATAATGTAATGTTTTTCAATTGATGATTAGCAATGTACAAGGATGGGGTATATATATGATTTACATGAGATACTAGGCTCCTATTTACTTCCTAATTTACATGATCACAATATGTTAATGAAATAATGAATAATGCTAAACAATATTTACTACAAATAAAGATATGTGAGGATATTTGATATATTTGCTGAGATCGCAATATTATTGTTTGATACAATAAGCATGGAGATCATGGTCGAGCGCATCAGAATATCAAAATGCATGAAGAAGCACATGCTAGTATGCTACCACTGTCAGTTTTCATACACCTCTCATTAGCCCCGAACAAAATTGGAGCACCAATTTCTCCCTGCCAGAGGTGAGACTAGCTACTCTAATGAATGGTTCACCAAAGGACCAACTGATGTAAATTCTACAACTATTAGTGCTGACGCAGGTTAAACCATTAGTAATTGAGAATGGGGAGAGTAAATATATAAGTGGTAATAGGGTAGTAAGGAAGAAAATTACGCATATGAGAAGTTGGAAGACGAGCGAATGTGAATGAATGAGCGGAACACTATGGAGTATGGCCACACAAGGGTTTGTAGCTCATTAACTTGGACGGGTCATCCACACTAAATTGTTCAGCTGATGAACCAAATTTTGTATTGGCCAAATCAAGATTTTAATACCCAGATTTTTTTTTATATGTCGGCTTTTTTTACTTCCGAGTCACTCATTTCTATATATGTCCAACAGTTATTGATATATATGAGTAAATATTATGAAAATGTATAATCGTGTAAAAGCTCTTTATTTCTACAAAGATTAGTACTGGTAGTTTTACAATTTTTGGATGAATATATTTTTGTATAAATTAAAGTTACGTACGCTCACCCCATAAAACAAATACATATTTAATCCCGTGCAATTATTGCACGGGTTTATAACTAGTTTGAAAGGTTAGTTTTCAATATGTTATCAAAATAAAATCAAGATTTTAATATATTAGTGACTTATTTTTGGGCTTTTGTTCTATTGGATCACTCATGTATTGTAAAACAATTTTATAAAGAGTTGCTGAAGGTAAGAAATCATATACCGGGTCAACTATGGGTTTGGGGCAGATGCGAGTTGGTCCTAATACGATTTTGTAGCCCACTCACAAATGAGCAAGAACTCATTCAGGGTATGTCAGACTTTTCGGGTCGGGTTGGGTGATTTTTGGGTGAACTATTGTCGGGTCTCTTTCAGGTATGGGTCATTTTAGGTCGGGTCACTTTCGGGTATGAGTCTTTTCGGTCGGGTCACTCTTGAGTGAATGACTAAAGAGTAAGACTAGTTAAAATTATTTTGATTAAGAAATACTACTATTTTGCAAGTTTAACTACGGAGTATTTATTAGGGACGTTTAAAACCAATAAAACTTTTTTTAATGCATAAACATTAGTATGACATAGGAGTATAGGACTTGTCATTTTGGATTATTTTAGGTCACTTCAAATCATTTTGGATCGGGAATAAAGCTAGTATCGTAGATATTACGGAGTAGAAGGTAAGGATACTTGACGAATATGTAGAAGTGTTACCATTGATTATGGTATTACTCACGCCATACTGGTAAATGTGTGAGGACAGGGGAGTTAGTCTTGTTTAAGACGGGTTTTTACCCTAATGTAGTTGTAAAACAAATCCAAAGACAATCCTATAATCAATTTACAGCTAGTGTACTGTGATGGAACTTGACCAAAAAATTTGCCAGAATGAAGTTCTAAACATTAATAGCTTCCGTCAATGTTTCGAGATATAAGCGAAGATCACCATATTGTCACTTATTCCCTTCCTTTGCCTCCAGGTTCCCCTGTCTCACCTTTTCTATGAGATCAATTTAACCTTAGTTTTAAATCTAGTTAATGCCTGCATTCATCAAAAGTACTACTTACATTGTGGAAAGCGTAGTATGACGAATCGTCTAACAATATCGTATTCAATTCACAGTAGAGTCTTACAGGAAATCTAACATATTTACATATCTCATTGGAAATATCAACAAAGTCCCTCAAGTTCATATAAGCCACACTGTTTGCAAATTTCAGGTGCTTGTATCCAGAGCAGTGTAGAAATAAAGTGTTTGTCAGCGCGTCGTCTTGGTCTATGCTATATCAACACCACTTGGCTTCGGATCGCAGGTCGACACAGAAAAACATACGTTTTGAAACGCCATTTTAGCCAGAATAATAATATTTCTCCACTTTTAATAATAAAACTCCAATTCCCACTTACCCATTCCAGACAGTTGTAGCCAGGGTGGATTACCATTACCATTTCTCAACTGTCCTGTCCCTCCACAGTTTTCGATGTCTTCTCCCTTCTTTTCCTCTACTTAAAATCTGCACTTCCTTAATGGGGGAAGAACAAACCCTAATAATCGATTTCAAAACCTCAATTCCCGTTAAATACGAGGAAATTTCATAACTTCCGAAAACCATGGATGTTGAAAACCCATCTCTTGATTTAGCTAAATCTGATGAAAATGAGGTGGGTCAATTACCATTACTCCAGAATCTGATCAAGTTTCGGTAATTGATGAAACCCTAGAATTTAGGGAAATTGAGGGTAATGTTAGACATGAGAAACTAGTGATTAATGGAATTTGCACTGAAGGTAAGTTATGACTATGAGATACACAGTGACAGTCCAAATGTTTGCTCCAATCTGATACTCGTAATTATTAAAAATGCAAAGCAGCTGTTTCAAATAAACTCATACATCTGTCAACCGAGGAAATCGAGTATTAAAATATAGAGTCCCAACATATGAAAGATTAAACAGAAAGAACAAAAGCGAGTCTCAAGTGAATAGTAAGCTCTGCACATGTACCAGAGAATTTTAATACTCGATTTCCTCTGTCGACAGATGTATGAATTCAATCCTTATGCAACTATTGAATTACACTAGTATTGAGCATACTAATTAAGTAACTAGCAATTCCGGCTACGCGACTTTGTACAAGAAAAATGAAAACGAGCACATCAAATCAATCAAAAACATTGTTATTAGGATCCTGGAAAAATTTGACAAAAACTGAATCAAGTACGAGTGATCAAACATGGCAAAAGATTGATGCTTTGCAACAAAACAAAAATGAAGCTTTTAATCAAACTTTGGTACCTCGAAATATTGAAAGAACCCAACAAAATTAAACCCTGCTGCTGTTGTGATGCCCCAGCCTCTGCGTCTCCCCCCGCCTGGGCAGGCCCTTTTAAAATAAGCTAGCACCTCTACAGTCATGAGCAATGGAAGAAGGTAGCACAAACAATGACATGTTATATCATAAATGAAAATGCAACATGCTATATCACTTACAGATAGGTCCAATCAACACTCCAAAGGATTACCTCCTACTCAATTGTGCGATAAGTTCCTCAAAAACAAACTGATGTTTACCTAAGAAACTGGACATCCGATAAACCCAACAACCACTAAGGAAGCTCAAGCACCCCACACTCTTGGAGATCCGTATACAACCGCGAGAGTATTCAACCATAACTTCACCTACAATATCTCCATTTCTCCGGGACGGATTTTCCTAAGGTTACATTTCTATGCCGGTTTTTATCTGAATTGCGACATTAAAAAGGCTATTTTTTCGGTCGCAGTTAATGGTAAGACCATTATTAGAGAGGTTAGTGTGTATCAAATCACACAAGCTCTCGGCCATGAATACCTTATTAAAGAGTATTCAATTTTCAATGACCAACCGGTTTTGAAAATCACCTTTAGGCCATCAACTACTACATTTGCATTTATAAATGGGATAGAGGTTGTTTCCATGCCCAACGACCTCTACAAAATCCCAAACTCCCCTTCCAACTCAACCACACTAGAGCTAATGGTGAGACTAAATGTGGGTGGAAGATTAATTTCCCCCACGAACGATACGGAGTTGTTTCGGTTGTGGAACCTCGACGAGCATTATATCCTTGAACCCACAGGGGCTGATAGCTTCAAAAGTGAAAAAATAACCATCGCATTTTCGAAAGGGGCTTCATACATTGCCCCTGTGGATGTGTATTCCTCATTTCGAGAGATGACCCCGTACAATAATGTGAATCTTAACTTCAACCTGACATGGCGGGTACCGGTTGATATTGGATTTAATTACATGGTCAGGTTGCATTTCTGTGAAATTCTCACCTCAGTTTATAAAAAAAAAAATCAAGTTTTTGATATATATATCAACAACAGAACGGTGAAATCTGGGGTGGATATTATTCAACTGGCGGGTGGTGTCGGGATTCCTTACGTTTTAGAATTCCTCGTTTATGCATCCAGTGAAAATATACCGAAATATTTTCACTGGATGCATAAACGAGGAATTCCAAAACGTAAGGAATCCCGACACCACCCGCCAGTTGAATAATATCAACCCCAGATTTCACCGTTCGATTGTTGATATATATATATCGAAAACAACTTGATTTTTTTTATAAACTAAAGTGAGAATTTCACAGAAATGCATCCTGACCGTGTAATTAAATCCAATATCAACTGATACCCGTCATGTCAAGTTGAAGTTAAGATTAACATTACCATACGGAGTCATCTTCTAAATGAGAAATACACACCAACGGGGGCAAGGTATGAAGCAAGTTTCAGAAACGCGATGGTCATTTTTTTACCTTTGAAGCTCGTAACTCCTACGGGTTCAACGACATAATGTTCGTCGGGTACCACGAGCGAAACAACCCCGTATCGTGCGTGGGGTAAATTAATTTTCCACCCACACTTAGTCTCGACATTAACTCGAGTGTCGTTAAGTTGGCAGGGGAGTTTGGGATTTTGATAAGAAAAATAAGGCACAACTCATACGTTTTATTCATATGGAAATCGTATTTATAGTACAACGCATGCTTAGGGTTTAAAACGAGAAACTCGGAAACAAAGTAAATGGGCCTCGGCCTTACAGACAAATACGTAGTCTATTACCCCCCCTCAAGTTGGAGCATACGGATTGAGAATGCCCAACTTGCTAACTAATGCCACAAACTGAGAAACACCAAGAGACTTGGTAAGAACGTCCGCGAGTTGCACAGTAGTAGGTACATAAGATGGGGCGAGAAGACCGTCTTGAATTGCATCGCGAACGGAATGACAGTCTATCTCAATATGCTTGGTACGCTCATGAAATACAGGGTTATTAGCAATGTGTAAGGCAGACTTACTATCACAGGAGAGTGAAACAGCGGAAGGATGAGGCACACCCAAACATTCCAATAAACCCTTAAGCCATTTGATCTCACATGTTATAGCAGCCATAGCATGATATTCAGCTTCAGCCGACGAGAGAGAAACAGTGGCTTGCTTTTTAGACTTCCACGAAATGGGCGAGCCACCCAAAAATACCAGCCAACCAGATAGAGAACGCCGTCGTTCAGGACACCCGGCCCAGTCAGAATCACACCAACCTGTGAGAGTCAAGTCGGAATTGGCACTCAACAATATACCTTGACCGGGTGTACCCTTCAAATAACGCACGGTGCGTATAGCCGCATTCCAGTGGTCCTCACGAGGAGCACTCATAAACCGCGACAGAATATGCACAGCGTAGGAGAGGTCTGGGCGCGTCACAGCTAGATATATCAATCGCCCGACGAGCCTTCGATATGCCTCGGGATCATCAAGTAGCTTGCTGGTGGAATCCAACAATTTATGATGTTGCTCGATGGGTGTCGGAGATGGCTTGCACCCAAGGAGACCAATTTCAGAAATAATATCGAGTGCGTACTTACGTTGACACAAGAAAATGCCGTCTCTATTTCGAGCCACTTCAATACCCAGAAAGTACCGTAATTCGCCCAAGTCTTTCATGTGAAAGCATTTACTCAAATATTCTTTGAAAGCAGTAAGGGCCGGTAATTCATTTCCCGAGACAATCAAATCATCGACGTATACTAAAACATTTAGACGTACCTGTTCTTTCACATATGTGAACAATGAGTAATCAGAATAACTTTGCACGAAACCATACCGCTTCAGTGCTTGGCCGAGTTTAGAAAACCAACAACGGGGGGCCTGTTTAAGACCGCACAATGATTTTTTCAGGCGACAAACCTGTCCCTGGACAGGTGATGTAAAACCAGGTGGCAGCCGCATATACACCTCCTCCTCCAAATCACCATGTAAAAAAGCATTGTGCACATCCATCTGATGTAAGTACCATTTTTGTTTAGCTGCTACAGTGAGAAATGTTCGTACCGTAGTCATCTTTGCAACTGGCGCGAATGTCTCATCGTAATCCACCCCTTCCGTTTGATGATTCCCAAAAACAACCAAGCGAGCCTTAAACCGTTCGATGGAGGAGTCCGACTTGTATTTAATTTTATATAACCACTTGCTACCGAGAGCTTTCTTACCCGGAGGCAAGGATACCATAGTCCACGTGCCATTATCAACAAGGGCTCGCATCTCAGTCTCCATGGCAGCGCGCCATTCGGGGCTTTGAATTGCTTCTTTAAAACTGCGTGGCTCACGATGAGAAGTTAACGCTGCCAAGTATGTACGGTATGTGGACGAGAATTTAGAACAAGTCAGGTAATTTGCAAGAGGATATAACATACCTGAGGAAGACGACGGCGTACTGAGGTGTGACGCACTGGATGGACTACCTTCTTCATGGAGATTCACAATATAATCATTGAGGTTTTTATTCGGAATTTTAATCCGATGACCCCGACCCAATGCTTCAGGAGGTGCGGGTTCCTCACTATCCGAACCACTAGAGGAGGAGGATGGGCTGGCGGGATTGGCGGGTGTGGAGGGTGTGGAAGGCGTGGCTGGAGTTTCGCCTTCAGTGATGATGACGGGTTCATCCCATTTAACCAAATAATCATCGTGGCTAGAGGGTTCCTTAGGCAACTTGGATGGTGTTTCGGGTTTATTGAGGAACGGGAAATGCTCTTCATAGAACTTCACATCCCGGGAAACAAAATATTCCTTGCGCTCAAGATCATACAAATACCAACCTTTTTGACCCGCTGGATAGCCGACAAACACACATTTTCTACTACGGCTAGCAAACTTATCACCTTTGGAGCGTTGATTGTGAGCAAAGCAAAGCGATCCAAAAACCCGCAAAGTTTGAAAATTCGGAGGGTTGCTATAGATAATTTCATACGGTGTCTTGCCATGTAAAATTCGAGAAGGAGTTCGATTCAAAACGTAAGCAGCAGCTAAGACACATTCGCCCCAAAATTCTATGGGAAGGCCGGCTTGGAACCGTAATGCACGAGCCACATTCAGAATGTGCTGGTGTTTGCGCTCGACCCTTCCATTCTGTTGAGGCGTCCCAACACAAGATGACTGAAATAAGATACCTTGGCTGGCAAACTTAGGTTTTAATAAATTAAATTCCGTCCCATTATCACTCCGCACAATTTTTATCTTAGCAGCAAATTGTCTTTTAATCATAGCCATAAATAACATGAATTTGTCATACACCTCAGTTTTGGTTTTTAAAAGATAAATCCATACACCCCGCGAACAATCATCCACCAAAGTTAAAAAATAACGAGCTCCAGAAGATGACGGAATATCATAAGGTCCCCACAAATCACAGTGAATTAATTCAAAAACACGCAAACTTGTATTATTGCTCAACGGAAAACTACTACGGATATGTTTAGCACGATGACAAACCTCACACGGTTTTGACAACGATTGTTTATTAGAAAGAAATAAAGGAAGCATCTTAACAACTGGCTCAGACGGATGCCCCAATCTAGCATGCCATAAATCTAAATTTGACTCTACTGCAATATTCCTCAAAACGGTCTTCTCTTCTTCACGAAGGTAGTATAGTCCATCCAGTCGATCACCCGTGCCAATCGTCTCCCTCGTATCCGGGTCCTGAATTATACATAATTTAGCATTAGTCACAAAGATACATTTCAATTCATCGCATAATTGAGAGGCAGAGATTAAATTGCAATGTAATTTGGGGACATAAAGCACCGATGAAAGGGATAGTGCAGACGTTAAGTCCACTCTGCCTACTTGTGATGCGTGAATAAGAGAACCATCAGGCAACCCAACTACGCGACTCGGTATATTACGAACGTCATATAACAATGCAAAATTTCCAGTGACATGGTGGGAACATCCTGTGTCGATTAACCACTTACCGGAATGAGTATGAGTAGGAGTACCGTATACTGTTATCAAAGCTTTCGAGGAGTCAGAAGCCGCGGTTGAAGAAGTATGGACAGCATTACTACTTTCGGTAGTTCGATTCTGTTCTCCTCCGCGGTTGGTGTTGCTGCTATCATCACGGCCCCGAGAGACACCACGGTCACTGCCACGATCTCCACCCCGATCACCACGGCCACCTCCCTTGCCCGAGCCCCCACGTCCTCGGCCAGAATTACTATTACGAGCAGGTGGCTTAATTCCTTTTAATTCGTACCACCAATCAGGAAGTTCGTCAAGAAGATCGAAACACATACTCCTGTCATGCCCTTTTTGATTACACTGGTTGCAATGGAGTTGCTGGCGCTCCGTACGAGACATTTGAGACGGCAATTTTGGTGGAGGTCGAGGAGAAGCATTAACAGCGAAACTCGCAACTTCAGTGACGGACTCGGAAGAATTAGCAAGACCGCGAACCCGCTCCTCTTGAGTTAACATGTGGAACACCCTTGCAACCGTAGGAAGCGGAGATTGAGATAAAATCACAGAACGGAGGGAAGCATACGGACCGGGTAACAATCCCATTAAAAACTGATGCAGACGATCGGATTCGCGACGGTCAGCGTGTTGCTTTCCACTGGTACAGGCAGAACAACATTTGCAATCAATTAAGGGTTCTTGTTTATCAAGAGCATCCCATAATTGACAGAGCTTGCCATAATAAACAGCGATCGACATAGTGTCGAGTTGGCGGCAGTCATGGAGTGCCGATTTAAGCTGCTGGATACGAGCACCGTCGACAACGCTAAAACGAGCGTGGAGATCGTCCCACAAAGTTTTCGCGTTTTCATACTTAGGAAGGAGAGCGCGGACCTCGGTGGAAATCGTGTGGGTAATCCAAGAAACTAACATCGAATGGATAGTTTCCCAATCATCCTGAGTACAAGGGGCTTGAGGGGTGTTAATGGTACCATTAACAAATACATACTTACGACGAGATTTAAGAGCAACGCGAACATCGTGTGCCCATTCATCAAAATTTTCCAAGGTCAGACGAACGGGGGTGAGATTGTCACCGGGTTTGTCTTGAGGACCAAGATAGTAAGGAGACGTCGGCTCAATTTTGGAACCGGAGGAGTCGCCTACAGTCATGGCGGCTAGGGTTTTGGAATTTATGATCTTTATTTTGTGTTTTGGTTTACTGATACCATGATAAGAAAAATAAGGCACAACTCATACGTTTTATTCATATGGAAATCGTATTTATAGTACAACGCATGCTTAGGGTTTAAAACGAGAAACTCGGAAACAAAGTAAATGGACCTCGGCCTTACAGACAAATACGTAGTCTATTAGATTTTGTAAAGGTCGTTAGGCATGGAAACAACCTCAATCCCATTTATATATACAAATGTGGTAAGGCGTAAAGGTGAGTTTCAAAAACCGTTGGTCGATGAAGATTGAATACTCTTTGATAAGGTATTCATGGCTGAGACCTTTTGTGATTTGATAGACACTAACCTCTCTAAGAATGGTGTTACCATTAACTGCGACCGAAAAATTAGCTTTTTTTATATCGTAATCCAAATAAAAACTGGTGTAGAAATGTAACCTCATGAAAATCCCTCCCGGAGAAATGGGGATATTGTGAGTGAAGTCGTGGTTGAAGATCCGCGTGGTTGTATACGGCACTCCAAGAGTGTCGGGTGCTTGAGCCTCCTCGGTGGCAGTTGGGTTTTTGGCCGCGAAAAACGGTTGATCGGACTTCCAATTTCTTAGCTAAACGTCACTTGTTTTTTTAGGAACTTGTCGCACAATTGAGGAGGAGATAATCATCAAATAAGAGGAGGAGAAGAAGGAGAAGAAGTGGTAGAAGAAGGGAGGTGGAAGGAGGTGAAGAAGAAAAAAAGAATGCGAGGTGTATTTATTTGATGATTAGCGTAGAAACCATGAAAACCAGATTATATGATGATGGTGATGATGAAGACGAAGACTTTGAAGATGAAGAACAAGATGAATGAATTGAATTGAATATTTCAGAGAATATATGTTGTTGTATTTACGATGATCAGATTTGTTGGTATTTATAACAAATTTAAGTTAGCTCTAATTAACTTTAAACTATAGTTAGTTGACTCAACTGTAGTTAGTTTATAACTAACGTCCTAATTATCTAATAACCACACATGTGACATGACACACACCCCACATGGCATGTACACGACTTTGGTTGCTTCTGCTGCCTAAAATTTCCTTCTTTCGTAGCATTTGCAATTTTGCATCCATTAACCTCCCCATATTTTCTCTCTTTTTCTTATTCGTCCAAGTCACTTTTCATTAAATTTTTTCATTTCTCCACCTCATTTTATTATTATCTCTTGTATCAATGGGGTTCCCCAACAAATTTGTCTCTATTAATTTTATGTGTCTCATCTGCCACATGGTCGTGTCCCATTTGTTGTTCAATTTAGGAAGGTTTTCTCAAACTAGGGGAGCCCTAAATGATGGGGAACATTCCACATTGATGTGGCACCCCAATTAAAGAGAGAATGTATTTGAGTCACTAAATTTCAACCATTGCACATGCTATGAACATCTATGTTCCCATACCCAAATTCTTATTTAAGACGTAGACATCCGTTTAAGCCTAAAACAGTTTAAATAATAATAATAATAATAATAATAATTCATTTGTATAGATAAGACAAACATTTGTTATTACCCACACATTTTATTGTTGTTTTATCCGGATAAGGGATACTACTCGACCTATTTTAAATTAAGACAGAACGTATTGATTCCTATATTATACATAACTACATGTCTACATGTTTCTCAATTTATTTTATTTTTAAAAAGTGTTATGATAAAATTAGGGGGTTGAATTTCACAATTATACAAAGCTAAGGAGTCTCGATTATCACGAAAGTATACAATTTACAGCTAGTCTTGCTTGTGACGGGCTAATCTCGTCACAAGCTTATGACCTCTCACAAAAAGGGAGAGGGGACAAGGTGGGGCACCCCCCATGTGCTTCCCACTCATCTCTAAATGGGTATTTTATGAGAGAATATGGTATCCGTCACAAGCTTGTGACGGATATCGTCCGTCTTCAATAAGATTTTGTATACAATTTAACAAGATTGGAATTAGTTGTATGTTTCTTGTGCTTTATACGCGTAGTATTTTTGTGTGTTCATCGAGTGCTTGATAAATTTTCATTAAAAAATTAGCCACACATGAGTACATGACACACCCCACATGGCATGTACACGACTTTGGTTGCTTCTGTTGCCTAAAATTTCCTTCCTTGAACCTCTATGTTCCCATACCCAAATTCTCTTTTAAGACAAACATTTGTTATTACATTTTATTTTTGTTTTATCTGGATAGGGATATTATTCGACCTGTTTTAATTTAAGACGAGTATATTCGTCTTAAAAGAAATGTATTGGCTCCTATATTATGGAATACATAACTACTTTCTCCATACCAGACCAGTGGTAACACTTACCAAATACGGTCATACCACACCAATGGTAATATTTCAACATTACCATATTATTCTTGTACTCATTTGATATTTACACAAAATGTCATTACATACCCCACCTACAAATCCACAATTACTTACCCCACCTATTTTTTCCCTCTTTATCCTTACTTTTACCCTTTTTTTCAAAACCCCTTTTTTTACCATGATGTTACCATTGATCTGATATGGAGGGAGTATATGTCTAGATGTTTCTCAGTTTATTTTATTTTAAAAAGTGTTATGATTGAAAATTATCAAGTTAGGTTAAGATTATACGAAGTATTCCGTAGTAATTGAATGTACTTTTTAATTGTCATTTATATGCAATTTAGGACACCTCATTATTTATTTGACCTTCAAATGTTGAAGTTTTGTTGGGTCGTTACTCTCTAGCGTCGACTGAGATTTTCAACCTCTTAAGTCGTAATCAATTCCTTTAACTTTGTACAATTGTGAATTCAACTCTTTAATTTTAAATTGGAGTGAATTCAACTTTGTACAATTGTGAATTCAACCTTCAAATGTTGAAGTTTTGTGAATTGCTTTAACTTTGTACAATTGTGAATTCAACTCTTTAATTTTAAATTGGAGTGACTAAACCCTATAACTTGCGAGTAAAATTACGCTTCTTGACAAAATCTCACAAGAAATTAATTATCTCGTAAAAAGAAAACTTAAATTCGGTATGATTTTTGGAAAAAAACTATTATCCATTTTGTACGTAATTTTTTTTAAATGCTGAAAATAATTTTTTGTATCCTTATAATATTTTCCATACTTTTTAAAGTATTTTTTATCATGGAAATCTTTTAGTCACTTTTGATTTTTTTTCATCTACCTAACAGCAATTAGAATTTTTTTACAAAAACTGATAAAAAGTTGAAAAAAAAATTGTATTTTATATTAAAAAAAATAAATGGTTGTTTTGTCAAATATTTTTATTTTTATTTTCTCATTTATGATAACTTTTTTTTAATCTTGATTATTATTCTTAAAATCTTTTTATATTTTTTAAAGCCATAACCAATTTTAATAAATTGAATTTCTTGGGAGATTTTGATTAAGGGTTTTACTTTTGTACTAGTTTTATACCCGTGCAAAAAATGCACGGGTCGTAATAGCAGGCGCTATCATTAGATGCATGAACATATAATTGAGCGTGATTAAGTGTTTAATACCGTGACAATATAAATAATGCATATTTGGAGATTCGTATATTTGATAAATATTAGATTTGAATATCAGATAATATACAACCGTATTTTATTAGAATTATATTAAAGGTGATGGGGCATATTCTGCACCGCTGACCAAGTCAACATATTGAGCAAGGTCAAAGATATCCACAGCAAGTCAACGGCTTAGACAGCCTAGCCAATGCAGCCCGTCGGCTGTCGGCTGGTCTCGGCATGGCAACCAACCAAATGGGGGCACACATCCGCGAACTCATATCCAAGACCCCTCGGCGGTGAGTCAACAGGCCCGCCGGCCTGCCACAGTCCCTCGGCCGAGGGGTAGATCAATCTTTTCCACCTGCTAGCCACTTGGCCACTTGGCCACTACGTGACAAAAGGTGAAAGTCTATAAATACTCCTCAACCTTCATTGAGGAAAGGATCCACAACTTAACCTAAGAATCACTATTCATCTGGTATTATCTTCCTTATCTCTCTACAACATACATTCAGCCAAGTAACAACTTAAGGGATAAGTTTACTGACTTGAGCGTCGGAGTGAGTACGCTTGGCACAAAGCCAAGCCCTCAGTTAGTTCATTGTTGCAGGAGAGGCCGAGAGGAACAATTAAGGAAAGAAGGATTCAACCAAAGACGACATTCTACAAGCTACGAGTGGTAACGAACATCTGCTCTGGAATTATACCCGGAACAATTGGCGCCGTCTGTGGGAACGCTACTAGAAGCTAGTCACATTCATTCCCAAACAAAAAAAAAACAACAAAAACCCACCCAAAAAGCTAAGAAGATGTCGAAACAACAAGACGCAGTCGTGACCGACGAAACCGCATTTCTACCAAGATGATACCTTCAACAATTTTGGAGTCGTGCAGCCCTCCACCGGCGGAGTAATCCAACCGGAGTTCGGGATGCCAATAATACCAGACACGCCGCTGCCAGCCAACCAGGTCACCATCATGGGACATGTGGTTGACGTAGCAAACCGAAAATGCTCCCGGACCTAATTAGTAATACGCCCGCTCACACCGTCACGCCGACAAGAGCGGCGGAAAACCGTCGAGACCAGGGCCCGAAATGTGACTCCGAGAAATTTGAACGGAGCACTAGGAGAAGCTGACCAAGTCAAGTCGCCGGGGGAGCCCAAAGTGGGCGGGGTAGACCTAAGTCCTTCCCGTACTCATGGGAGGACAGGCGTCCCGCAGACGAACGAGGCTTACCCCAAAGGAGCCGAGGAGTCCGACTCAAAGAGAGTTGGAGAAGAAGTCCAAGTCGAAGAAGGAGTCCTTCCCGCTACGAGGAGAGGAGCCGGATTAGGAATGCGAGGAGCCGATCGCCACGTGTCGTTCGACACGTGGTCAGACAGCCCCTCAACGCCTACGTCCTAGAAGTCCAGGTGCCAACTAAGCTCAAGTTGCCACCCATATCATACAAAGGAGATAGTGATCCAGCCGACCACATCGAGGCTTTCGAGTCTTACATGTCGGTATGGGAGCAGCCCGATGAGGTCTGGTGCCGATTTTTCCCAACAACTTTGCATGGGATGGCTCAAAGTTGGTACAAGGGGCTTCCCGACGGCTCGGTATACTATTACGCCGACCTAAGGGACGCCTTTCTAGCCCAGTACTCTTGCAATAAGAGGAGGGCCGTGGAGACGTCGGACCTCCTAACTATCAAGCAGGAGGGGGGCGAGTCTCTACGAAGCTATGTGAAGAGGTTCGACGGAAAGGTCCAGCAGATTCGAGAAATTAATCCCGAACTGGCGGCCTTCGCGCTGATGAAGGGCCTCCCAAGGGGAGACTTAAAAAATGAGCTCATCAAGTGCGGAGGCCTGGGCTTGGATGCCGCCAGGAAGATGGCTGACCAAGCCATCAAGGTAGAGGACTATCACAAGACCTGGGTAGGCCCCAGCGAGGCCGAGCACTCAGAAAAGAAGAGCCGCCGGGAGGACAACCCGGATGAAAGACGCCGTGACAATAATGGATCACGGTCCGATGAAAGACGTCGTGACAATAAGGGGTCACGGTCGGACAAATCTGCCAGGAAACAGGACTCGACGGGCGCCGGGTGGAGTTCAGGAACGTACCACCAGAGGCGGTATAGTGATAAAACCCCTCTCGTCGTATCAGCCGCCGAGGTCTTCGCCCGAGCAAAACGAGGGCCGGAAGTGGGAGAGACCCCCAAGCCAAAAAGTGACGGTGACACGAGCCAAGATCGTGAGTACCACGGCCACACCGCCATTTAACCAACGATCGCCGCATCCAAGAATGCCATTGAAGAGCTGATCCGGAAGGGGAGCCTCGGCAAGTACGTTGCCAAAGGCCAAAAGACCGACGCCGGCGATTCAGATAAGAAATCCGTCTTCGAACGGATAGGAGTGATCCATGTTGTCATCGGGGCAACGAGAACGGAGGGTCCGCTCATGGGCACAAACGACACCGAACGAGCCGTATCGGGCCATCAACTTTGTGCCCAACACAACGATCCCCGCTTCCAACATCCCCGATATGACCATTGGAAGGAAGGACTACGAAGGAGTCATCGCTCCTCACAAATGACCCACTTGTAGTCAATTTGGACATATCCAACCACCTGGTCAAGAGGTGCCTGATTGACACAGGCGCGTACACGAACATCATGTTCAGGGAGTGCTTCCTCAGCCTCGGCCTGAAAGTCAAGGACTTGAGCCCCTGCACCAACCCACTATACAACTTCTCTGGGGCCGGCCTGGTACCACTGGGATCAATCAGACTCCCGGTAACGTTCGGCGAAAGAAATGCGGCTAAGAATGTCCTAGCTGAGTTCGTGGTCATCGACGGCTCGTCCGCCTACAACGTTCTCATAGGCCGAGTCACCCTGAGCGAGGCCGACGCAGTGATGTCCATCCGGGCCCTAACACTGATGTATGTCTCAGACCGGGGGGAAGCGCATAAGCTCGTCTCCAAAGACGAGAAAGACGAGGTGGTCAACGTCCGGATAGGCGCCGAGGATGCAACATGCAATCCCTCAAAGTGGCAAAGAAATCAGAGAAAGGGAAAGGTATATCCTTACAACAGGAGGGCGACCTCATGGATGTAACTGGCGGCTGACCGGGAAGGTGTGCCTTTGATAAACCATTAGGACACTGGTAATCTCGGGAAAACTCTGTGTAACGGCGGAGGTGTCCAAAACAGCTGTGGGCACCCCGACGCATGTTTTTATCTAATGAAAAATCGTCCAAGTCTTCCATCAAAATGTTCATTTTCCCCGTAGTCACTAGGAAGCAGCAGACACCGGCTCGCACTGTCATACCGACAAGAGCGGCAGTCTTTATCAGTAAGCAGACGTCGGTTCACACTGTCATACCGACAAGAACGGCAGTCTCCATCAAGAAGTAGGCGCCGTCGCAGTCACCCCAAGTAGTAGACGCCACGGCAGTCACCCCAAGAGGTTTGACGCCGTCGCAGTCACTCCAAGTGGTAGACGCCACGACGTCTCCATCAAGAAGTAGGCGCCGTCGCAGTCACCCCAAGTAGTAGACGCCACGGCAGTCACCCCAAGAGGTTTGACGCCGTCGCAGTCACTCCAAGTGGTAGACGCCACGACAGTCTCCATCAAGAAGTAGGCGCCGTCACAGTCACCCCAAGTAGTAGACGCCACGGCAGTCACCCCAAGAGGTTTGACGTCGTCGCAGTCACTCCAAGTGGTAGACGCCACGGCAGTCTCCATCAAGAAGTAGGCGCCGTCGCAGTCACCCCAAGTAGTAGACGCCACGGCAGTCACCCCAAGAGGTTTGACGCCGTCGCAGTCACTCCAAGTGATAGACGCCACGGCAGTCTCCATCAAGAGGTTTGACGCCGTCACAGTCACTCCAAATGGTAGACGCCACGGCAGTCAATAATAAGGAGCACACGCCGGCTGACACCGTCACACCGGCAAGAATGGCAATCACCCTCAGGAAACAAAGGAGACGCCCAACTATTAGCACAAGAAAAAGGAATGAGGTAAAAACCTCGGCCAAGCCGGAGGCAGAAGAAACGAGCTCTTATTAAATATGTTCAACAAATTACAAGAAATGCAAACGACGGCCGTCCCCATAAGGATTAAGCCAAAAGACCACCTACCAAAGTTGTACAAAATACAAAGAAAGGAAAGGCAAAAAGTTACAGATATCATCTCCCTATGTCTATTGCTGCTCGCCATCGGCAGCGGTAGCAGCATCTTCTTCGATGGGCAACCCAAATAGTTTCCCTAGCGACCTCGGCTTTTAGCGACCTCGGCTTTAGCGGCCTCGGCTTCAAGCGGCCTCGGCCTTAGCCTCGGCAGCCTCAGCTGCCCTTGCCTTCTCGGCTTCCTCCTTGGCCGCCTTAGCCTTCTCAGCAAGAGCTGATGCCTCCTCGGCCGCCTCTTTCTCTATCTTCACCCTCACCGCCTCCTTGGCCTTCTCCTCCACGGCCTTCTCCTTAGCCTCGAGCTTGTCGTCAAACAGCTCGTTGAATTTGCCCCACGGAAAGGAACCATCAAGAGGAAAGAGCTCCTCAATCACTTCCCTGGCAGCCGCTTCGGCCAGATCCCGAAATTCGGAGCACATGTTAGGGAGCATGTCGGTTTGGAGCATCTCAATGTCGTCCTCCTTTTGCCTGATGATGGCCTCCTTGCTCCGAATCACCTTCCCCTGGATCTGAAACCGTTCCCTGAATTCATTCCTCTGCTGGAGGTAAAGGTCGGCGTGCCTCTGAACAAGGTCACACTTCGCCAGCAGCTTTTCAACTTCGGCCGCAGCAGCCTCGGCCTTGGCTCTCTCAGCAAGGACCTCCTTTTCAGCGTCCTCCCTGAGCTTTCTCTCAGCCAAGAGCGCTTTCTCAGCCTCCCCCCTAAGCCTCTGCTCATTGAGAAGATCCAGCTTCGCCTTCGCGGCCACCTTCTTAGTGGCATTAAGCTCAAAAGCGGATTGAGCCACGGCCTTCTCCTGCTCCATGATACGAGCACCGGTCAGCTCGTTCCACCTCGCCAGTCTCTTGATCAACCTCGCGCTTTCCGCTACAAGCTGGGAGGGGGAAGCCTTCTGGGATGAAGAGCCAGTGGCGACGTTTCGATCACCAGCCTGCGGTCGGGAAAGGGAAACCTTCTGGGATGAAGAGTCAATGGCGACGTTATGATCACCAGCCTGCGCGGGGTTCTCCTCCGTTTGCTGCTCAACAAGAGCGGCGGCCGACAGCGGCTGATCTACAAAATTTTTTAAAAAAAAAAAAAAAAAAAAAAAGGGGGCATCAGTATCAACATACATAGGCATGCCGAAGAGCCTGTCATCAGCAGCGCCTGATGAACCGGCTAAATCTGAGCCACCGGATAGATCAATACCGTGCTTGGCCTTCTTGGCCGAAGGGCGCATTTCCTCGTCAGCAGCAGAAGCAACGGCAGCGGTAAAGGCTGTCTGCTTTCTTTTACGAACAAGGGGAGACCCCTCCTCCTCACCGGAGTCATCCCCATTGGAGATATAAACGATCTCCACCGTCTCCTTCTGAACAGGGGGGTGGAAGGCGGAGCCGATGTCGACGCCATCACCGCCGAAGGCTTTGTTTTTCGCGTACGGCGCGGCATGTTACTAACAACCTTCGCCTGGGCCTCCACCACATTCAAGCTTTTCAGCTGCTGATCCATGAGATCATTCGGCGACGTCCTGCGGTCATGAATCAGAGCCTTGGGATGCAAGTTAGCAACGGTTTTGTCTTTGTGCAGCCCCATCCTCCGGAGGATATCCTCAGACAAGTCCGATCCAAAGTGGTCTGCAAAGAAAACAAAGCAAGAATTAAGTAGAAGAAATAAATCGAAGTTCGAAAAACAGGAACATTGAGAGCGGTGATGGGCCTCACACCGACCCCACTCACCCTGTGCTAGGGCCGGTATGAGGCCGACATGGCAGAGCGGCTCATCCTGTAGAATGATCTGCGTTGGGGGAATCCATCTTTTCGGCACCCCACTCTTGTCCGCCTCAAAAAGCCTCATCGCCAGCTTCTCACCCTCTTTAAGAAGGACCTTGCTGGCATCCATCTTGAGCTTTTTCCGGGTGACCCATCTGTCATGTTCCGCCTTAGTCTCACACCGCAAATTCACTCGGTGCTGAAAAGAACGGGGCAGCGGATAGTCATCCGGCACCTTAACGTACACCCACCGATCTCTCCAGTCTTTGCAAGAAGTAAGTTTGTCAACAGAGACATAACCCTTCTCCATGTGCACACTGTACCAACCGACGCGGCCAGAGATTGACGGCTGGAGATAATGAAGCCGACGGAATAAATTCACCGTTGGGGCCTCCCCCTTGAAGAGACAAAGCCAGACAAAGCCGACTATGGTCCTCACAGCCAACGGGTGCAGTTGGGCAACGGCAACGTTCATGGCCCTAATGATGGCCATAACATACTCATTCAGCGGAAACCGGAGCCCGTACTCCAAGTGTCGCATGTACACGCCGGTGTGGCCCGGTGGAGGGCAACAGACGGCCTGACCCTCCTCAGGGATAACAATTTTGTATCCCTTGCCAAAGAAGAAATGGCCCCCGAACAATGTCTCGCCGGAACAACTTGTCAACTTATGGGTCCAAGCACGGTCAACGCGTACCTTACAGACGTCACCGTGATCCATAACGTACTGCCTCCCCTCTTTGGGACGAGCCTTTTCAGCATCATCACCAAAATCGTCTGCGTCATCATCGACATCATCGTCATCCTCCCATTCCTCCAAAATTCGAGGATCAACTTCAGGAGAAGGAGACCTAGGGCCCCCAGGTCTTATCAGGAGGGCGTCCAACTTCTCCTCCTCATCAAGACGCGACGGAGAACCCCCCCGCGCCGGTTTGCTAGGCCCGGCATCAGCAGAAGACATGTTTACAATAAAAACTTACAAAGTTAAGAAATTGGAAAGTTTGTTCGTTTACCTTGAAGAAAAACACTCGCCGGAGTAACAACTCTGAAAATTAGAAGACAAAGAAGCCCTTGAAAGTTTAGAGAGAAGAAAAATTTTGGAGAATGAAATTGGTGGCCAATTTCACGGAATAACTGCCCTATTTATAGGGAAAAGCCCATAAAGAAGGACCAATCAAATGAAGACCCATGAAGCGTCAACCAATCAGCGTGCAGACACGTGTCGGACATGCAACCACGGGATGTCAATCGTTGCAACAGTTGAACGTCAATCAATGCAACAGTGACCAAGCGTCTTCAACACAGCCATTCATATCTCTCCGCCTATTCACCTTCCTCAACAAAATTCCCAAGCATCTGTTCTCCGCCGGCCACTTGATCAACCAAGCTAGGTAGCGCCGGCCGGGGGCAATCAAAAACAACCGGCACACTCAACCCTGGTCTCGGCCAGCGTCACTTTCTTTTCCACATCGGATGCCCTTTACGCATCCATGTGGAGGGGGGATATGGTAGTACGGCCTAAGAAATACCAGGCCGAGGTAAAAGAAGTCGCCGCAGAAGAAGCCGATGCAGAAAAGATTTTACAAATTACTTGCGCAGAATATACGCTCAAACGTACATCGGATCCCATACCACGGCATAGACTACGCTGGGGGCAAATTGATGGGGCATATTCTGCACCGCTGACCAAGTCAACATATTGAGCAAGGTCAAAGATATCCACAGCAAGTCAACGGCTTAGACAGCCTAGCCGATGCAGCCCGTCGGCCTGTCAGCCTGGGTCTCGGCATGGCAACCAGCCAGCCGGGGCACACATCCGCGAACTCATATCCAAGACCCCTCGGCGGTGAGTCAACAGGGCCCGCCGGCCTGCCACAGGTCCCTCGGCCGAGGGGTAGATCAGTCTTTCCACCTGCTAGCCACTTGGCCACTTGGCCACTACGTGACAAAAGGTGAAAGTCTATAAATACTCCTCAACCTTCATTGAGGAAAGGATCCACAACTTAACCTAAGAATCACTATTCATCTGGTATTATCTTCCTTATCTCTCTACAACATACATTCAACCAAGTAACAACTTAAGGGATAAGTTTACTGACTTGAGCGTCGGAGTGAGTACGCTTGGCACAAAGCCAAGCCCTCAGTTCGTTCATTGTTGCAGGAGAGGCCGAGAGGAACAATTAAGAAAAGAAGGATTCAACCAAAGACGACATTCTACAAGCTACGAGTGGTAACGAACATCTGCTCTGGAATTATACCCGGAACAAAAGGTATTTGACATATTAGACCCGTTGAATGTATGTAAATTGCAACATTTTATGTAAATTGTGACATTTTAACTTATATTTTAACATAAGTAATTAATATAGGAATAAGAATTAGATTGAGGAGAGAGGGTAATTAAATGGAATAGAAAATATGGGGGGACCCACATGTAAAAATTCAGTAGCCAATCAAAAGCCAAGAAAAAACTTGACTTTTATAATATGTAGATGATAAATTGAATTTCTTGGGAGATTTTAATTAAGGGGTTTATTGTGTTAGTTATTGGTCAAATCACTCTAATTTAAAGTTAGGGGGTTGAATTTCACAATTATACAAAGTTAAGGGGGCTCGATTACCACGAAAGTATACAATATAACAAGATTGGAATTAGTTGTATGTTTCTTGTGCTTTATACGCGTAGTATTTTTTTTGTGTGTTCATCGAGTGCTTGATAAATTTTCTTAAAAAAGATGTTTTATATTTATATTTGATTACTTAATTCATATAATGGTTAAAGTGAATACTTTATAGTTCATATATGGTTAAAGTCAGTTGTTAGAAGATACGTAGTACTTGAATTTGCATACTATTGAATCCTACGTCTGCTAGTACAAAAACTAATTATTTTAAAATTAATATTTCAAATTCTTAATTTATCTTTGATCTAATGGGTCGATTTATTGGGTCGACTTTTGATAAAATGTGAAACTGATGATGAACACAAGGCTTGAATGCCTGATTCTTATTTGAATGATAAAAACGTAATACAACGCTAATACTTATACACAAGCTAGTCAAAGCTACCCTAAAATATGCCCTATAAACAAGATAACAGAAAGATTACAACCATACAAATCTCAACATTATGTTCAAGTGTATAATGGAAAATATGGTAAACATATTCCCATATAATCGGATGATATGGAGAATATATTTCCACACTCCCCTTTAAGTTGGAGCATTTGGTAATCGAATACCCAACTTACGCTGTAAATAGTCGAACGCTTCACCTTCAAGAGCTTTAGTGAAAAGGTCCGCTATTTGTTCTTTACTCGGAACATGAATTGTTTCAATGTCGTTATTAACCAAATGTTCTCTAATGAAATGGCAATCTATCTCAATGTATTTTGTGCGGTCTGTAAATAGTCGAACGCTTCACCTCCAAGAGCTTTAGTGAAAAGATCCGCTATTTGTTCTTTGCAAGGAACATGAATTGTTTCAATGTCGTTATTAACCAAATGTTCTCTAATGAAATGGCAATCTATCTCAATGTGTTTTGTGCGGTCGTGAAAAACCGGGTTTTTAGCAATGTGTAAAGCTGACTTATTGTCGCACAAAACTCGCATTGGATGCTTGTGAGGAAAACCGAGGGAAGCAAGGAAAGACTTTACCCAAATGAGCTCACGCGTCACTGCCGCCATGACTCTATACTCGGCTTCTGCAGTGGACAAGGCCATCGTTGGCTGCTTTCTAACTCTCCAAGAAATGGGCGTGTTCCCTAGAGCAACAAAGTACCATGTTAAACTCCTCCTTGTTATAGGACACCGTGCATAGTCGGAATCCGAATACCCGTGAAGTTGAAATGTTGTATCTTTGCTCATTACTATACCTTTCCCTGGATTGCCTTTTAGGTACCGTATCACTCGTAGTGCTGCATCCCAATGTTCTTTCCGTGGGCTTTGGACGAACTGTGACAAGATGTGCACTACATACACTAAATCAGGTCGGGTTATGGTAAGATAGACAAGGCGTCCTACCAACCTTCGATTCATCATTGGATCTTTCAAAATATCACCTTTGGCAAGAGCCAACTCGTGATTCTGGGGTATTGGAGGGGTAACGGGTTTTGCTCCCTCCATTTTTGCTTCCTTGATGATTTTTAATGCATACTTGCGTTGGCTAAGGAATAAACCCGCTGCCCCTTGTGCTACTTCGATACGCAAGAAATACTTAAGTCGTCCAAGATCTTTAATTCCAAATTTTTGATCGAGAAAGGATTTTAAATCGTCACAAGCTTTGACATCGTCACTTACTACAATCATATCATCAACATAGATTAAAATAGCAAGGAAAGTATCGCTCTTTGTCATTGTAAACAACGAATAGTCCGCCATTGATTGTGAGAAACCATAACCTTTTAATGCATCCGTCAACTTTGCGAACCAATTCCTTGAAGCTTGTTTTATTCCGTAAAGTGATTTCAAAAGACGACATGCCTTACCCGAGCCATGAGCTTCGAATCCCGGTGGCAACTTCATGTAGACTTCTTCACTCAAGTCACCATGAAGAAAAGCGTTCTTCACGTCCAATTGAGCAATATTCCACTTCTTTGCCACCGCCACAGCTAATAGGAGTCGTACACTGGTCATCTTAGCTACCGGCGTGAAAGTTTCATGATAATCTACTCCTTCAATTTGAGTGAACTCCTATGCTACTAATCGAGCCTTGTAGCATTCGATACTCCCATCAGCTTTGTGCTTGATTTTGTAGACCCATTTACACCCAATAGGTCGTTTACCTTGAAGCAAGTCTACAATTTTCCAAGTCCCATTTTTTTCGAGTGCATCTATTTCATTTGCCATTGCAATTTTCCATTCATCTTTCTTGACGGCCTCAAAATAATTTCGTGGTTCTTTCGTAGCATCGATGGCTCCGATGAAATTCCTGTGAGAAACGAAAAAACAACTACTTGTGACATAATCAATTATTGGATAACGAGTACCTTTCGTAGAAGACGGAGATTGGGACGTGTGAGCTGTTCTTGTGGGCATGACACGAGTCGACTTACAAACGTAATCCTTTCTCCACACCGGCTCAATTTTTTGTCTTTCTCCTCTTCCAAGTCTCGTCTCCTCCCCTACTGTTGTATTTTACACCTCGACATTTGAATTGGACCCTATCCCTTCATTATTTTCGACGTCATTTGTATCTGAACTATTCCCTCCATTTTGGTCTATTTTGTGGGTAGTGTTCTGCTGATTTGTCGAAATAGTTATGGAATTTGTTTGGGTTTGTTTGTCAGTTAGTGGAATTTAGACAATTTCATAATCTGATGAGATATAGTGCGTGTCACTCAACTCTTCCCTGGACTCATTTTGTGTGTCATTAGAGACATTATACGGGAAAACATGCTCGTAAAATTTAACATCACGGGATACAAAATGATGACGAGTTTTTAAATCATACAGCCTCCAACCTTTCTGGGTTTTTGGATAACCAATGAAAACACATCGTGTTCCTCGCTCTTGGAATTTGTCTTTCGGTCTTTGTTTATTGTGAGCATAGGCAAGACATCCCATGACGCGTAAGTTGTCGAGATTGGGCGGGTGACCATATAAAAGTTCGTAAGGTGTACGACCTTTTAGGACTTGGGTAGGTGTACGGTTGATAAGGTATACTGCAGTTAAGACACACTCCCCTCCCCCAAATTCGATGGGTAAATTGGGTTGGAAACGAAGGGCCCTTGCTTTTTCTAAGAGGCCAGGTTCTAATACTACGGTTTTCTATGTCTATGGGTACTCTATCGAGTGGGACTTACTCTGTCGAGTAAGTAAGTTGTTTTACGAAACAGTGTTCTGTCTGATGGGTACTCGATCGAGTAAGTGTGGCACTTGATCGAGTAAGGGTCACTCGATCGAGTAAGTGACTTACTCGATCGAGTAAGTGCGTTTTACGGGTTGTTTTAGCCGGGTTTTGTTAATAACGCGGGATTAATATAAAAAGGCTTCCGTCATTATTCTTAATCATTTTTATTTCTTAAAACCTTTCAAGAGAAGAGAACAGAGTTACGTAGTTCGCATTCGTCACGTTATTAACAAATCCCAAAGGCTAAGGTGGTCGGATCGTCGTATTCTTTACGCCGTTGAGTTCGTCGTGTTGTGGGTAAGAACCTAGTATAGTTTTTATATCGTTTCATTGATTTTAGTTGAAACCCTAATTGGGTAATTTGGGGAGTTTTGGGGAGTATTGTTGATGTTAGATTGTGATTATATGATTGTGTGTTTATAGGAGGTGATTTCGTTGAAGAACGATTGTGATTAGCTGATTGTGACGATCGTGGTGATTGCTTTCCAGGTAGGGTTTCCCTTCTCAGTATTGGTTACATAACGTTGTTGGTGTTGTTGTTATTGTTGTTGATTCCTTTATCGTATTGGCATTGGTTTTGGTACTTGTTGTTTGTATAAGGTGATTGTTGTGTAACTGTCTGTGATCTTTGGGGTGCGTCCCTGGCTGAGTGGAGTCACTTGCGGAAGTGGCTTCACGCCCTTGATTCGTCTTCTGTGGAACCCGCCACAGAAGGAATGTGCACATTAATGAACATGGGTTTATCGCTCGATGGAGATGAGCGGGGCTTAGGTGAGAACGGCTGTGGTCCCCCACTGGCGGCGAGGAGTACTTGTTGCGATGGGTACTCTAGCAGTGCTACACACTTCGGTGTGTAGTTAGATGTGTGGAGATGGGATAGAGTTGTGCTGATTGAGTTGTGCTGATTGAGTTGTTTGTAATAATACTGTTTCTTTGCAGCTGTTGTTTTGTGTAATCAGTACTGACCCCGTTTAAATGTTTTAAAAACTGTGGTGATCCATTCGGGGATGGTGAGCAGTTGTTGAGCAAGTATGATGGCTTACGCGATGGATAGCTGGGATGGAGTCATCACGAGTCGTAGAGTCTTCCGTTGTGTTATGAAATAGTTGCCTTTCAGTTGTTTAGTAGTTTGACAGTTTTGGAGAACATTTGTATTTATTTTACCAGTTTTGGATTTGGTTTGTATCACTTAAACTTTATCATTATTAAAGTACGTTTCGTTATTGTCTATTTGATTATCATTGCCTCGGGTAACCGAGATGGTAGCATTCTCATGCCTTAAGTGGTCCTGGTAAGGCACTTGGAGTATGAGGGTGTTACAAAGTGGTATCAGAGAGACGATCTTGAAACCTGTAACCAATGAACCTAATGAACATAGGGAGTCAAACTAAAATGAACCCGGGTAGGAGTTGTTAGGAGCTAATGTAAAGACTTGGGAGACGTCCTAAAGTCGCGAACTCGCCCTACAACTTTAAACCGGTCACTACTGGGGTGTCATGGGATCGCTATGTGCTTGATAATGTCCTATTGCATACATATTGAATGATGTGTTGTATGAATATGTTAGATGGATGGGTGTTATGGGGTTGAATGGAGCTGTGATGGAAAAGATGAAGGTAATTGTGTATGATAACATGAATTGTGGTTGGGATCGCTACTAGTTACAATTGTTTATATGCATATTATTGGATGAATAAATTGTATGAATACGTGTATGATTATGATCTATGAATGGATTTGAAAAGATGAAGTAAGAAATTGGATGAGAATATGAAATTCATGTGGGGAACATGTTTATGTGATGGAAGTGGATTTTCTACTTTTTATATGTTAGTAACATGTGAATCGGGGATTTTACGTCGTCTATTATGTTATTGTTGTACGTCAAGTTACAAAGTTAAAGCATGCGGGTAGTACATGATTGATAAGTGAATGTTATATGAGCATGATAGATGTTATTATTTGGTTTTTGGTAGGTAGTAACATGTGGTTAGGGATAGTGGTTTTACAAGTATCGAGCCATTTTGTTCACCTTGTTGATGTTTAAGTTGTTTGAAAGAGGAAATCAAATAGTTATGTTGTTCGATTATAGAGAGGTTGTCTTTAAATTATTATAACTTGAGATGTATATATGATTTTGATGTGATTCTAATTGGAGGCGATAGCTTGTTCTTTTGCGATTCTAACGATAGGTCACACGCCCAAAATGACCAAGAAACGAGTGAGATATAACCGTTTTACGAAAATTGGACATTGTTGAGAAATGCGTAGGATACTCGATCGAGTGGCCCTCACTCGATCGAGTGCACCCCTTGTTACTCGATCGAGTAACCCTTACTCGATCGAGTAGCCCTGGTAATTTGTTGTACGTGCCTCTGACCTTCACCTACTCGATCAAGTAAGTCACTTACTCGATCGAGTGACCTGTACTCGATCTAGTGACCCCTGTTTTGGGTCATATGCTTATCTTTTGACTTCGTTGCCTATTATATATGTTTAATTCAAAGGTGATCTTTTGCTTCTTTATGCGTTGTTTCACGTATGTGTTGGTCCTGATGCGTAAGTTACCCAATCTTATGATGTAAGGAGTGGCACCTGTGGTGAGTATGAGTTCGGTGGGGAGGACATGAGCTATATGTGGACGTAGTAGATAGTGGAAAAAGAAAAGGAAGATTGGTAAGGCTTATTGAGGCATAGAGCATGTTTTTTTAGATGAGATAAGTGATATGATTGTGTGTTGAGTAATGAAAAAGTAAGTGAATGTGGGCAGGGAATGATGTAAGTCTAAGGAACGTGAGAATGAAAAGAATGAAAGGAAGGATGTGAATGGTAGCAACTTGAGAAGTGTAAGGAATTATGGAGGGAGATGCTTAGATGGTGTTGGTTAAGAATATATGTAATGATAGGTTGTTGTAGTGGGATGGAGAATAGTGGTATATAGTGAACTTAGATGGAGACATGTAGCGACGTGGATTTGTAGACAGTGAGTGAGTTTGGGAATTTCTATTATCAAGAGGTGAAACCAATGTGTGATTTACTTAGGAATTGACGGTTTGAATAGTCGTATTGGCATTGGTTTTGGTACTTGTTGTTTGTATAAGGTGATTGTTGTGTAACTGTCTGCGATCTTCAGGGTGCATCCCTGGCTGAATGGAGTCACTTGTGGGAGTGGCTTCATGCCCTTGATTCGCCTTCTGTGGAACCCGCCACAGAAGGGATGTGCACATTAATGAACATGGGTTTATCGCTCGATGGAGATGAGCGGGGCTTAGGTGAGAATGACTACGGTCCCCCGCTGGCGGCGAGGAGTACTTATTGCGATGGGTACTCTGGCAGGGCTACACACTTCAGTGTGTAGTCAGATGTGTGGAGATGGGATGGAGTTGTGCTGATTGAGTTGTTTGTAATACTGTTTCTTTACAGCAGTTGTTTTATGTAATTAGTATCGACCCCGTTTAAATGTTTTAAAAACTGTGGTGATCCATTTAGGAATGGTTAGCAGTTGTTGAGCAGGTATGATGGCTTACGCGAGGGATAGCTGGGATGGAGTCATCACGTGCCGTAGAGTCTTCCGTTATGTCATGAAATAGTTGCCTTTCAGTTGTTTAGTAGTTTGACAGTTTTGAACAACATTTGTATTTCTTTTACCAGTTTTGGATTTGGTTTGTATCACTTAAACTTTATCATTATTAAAGTACGTTTCGTTATTGTCTATTTGATTAACATTGCCTCGGGTAACCGAGATGGTAGCATTCTCATGCCTTAAGTGGTCCTGGTAAGACACTTGGAGTATGAGGGTGTTACAGAGGTGCCTATGTTTACGCTCTACCCGTCCATTTTGTTGAGGAGTGTCAATCACACTAGTTTGGAAAAGCATCCCATTTTCATTATAAAACTGCTTTAAATTACCCGAAAGGAATTCATTGCCATTATCGCTTTGGACAAGTTTGACTTGTTTTCCATATTGTGTATTGACCATTTTAAAGAAATATTTCATTAAATCACCGACTTCCCCCTTATCCTTCATAAGATGAACCCAGACACTCCGACTATGGTCATCAACGATGGTTAGAAAATAGTGTGCCCGGACAAACTACTAGCATGATACGGTCCCCATATATCGCAATGGATTAAATGAAAAAAAGCATCATGCCTCTTATTATTGAGTTGAAATTGAGAACGGGTCTGTTTGGCGCGACAACAAGAATCACAAATATTTGCGGAATTAAAAGATAAAGGTTTCTTAATTAAATTACTCAAATGCGGAAAATATTGCTCGAGGGATGGCCCAATCTTCGATGCCAAGTCCATCCTTCATCAAATGTTGTACGTGCAACAATTTCGTCGACTCGTGCCAGGTAGTAAACGCCGTATTTATAGAAAACACCCCGTCCAATATCCGTCTTCGAACACTGGTCCTGTATTATGCAATAATCAGGATTAAAAATCACCAAGCAATTATTTTCTCGAATGAGTTGCTGAATTGAAATAAGATGGCAAGTTAAATTAGGAACATATAAAACATCCTTTAGCTCGAATGTTTTATTCAACAGAACAGTCCCATGTACTCGGGCAAGAAGAGTAGATCCCTCTGGCAACCCTATCGTAGACGACTCTCCCTGCCATTGATTAGTAAGCAACTCTCAACACCCAGTCATATGGTGCGAAGCACCACTATCAAGCATCCATTCAATCTTATGAATACGATTCGTGCCTGTTAATGTTCCGTTACCGTCCGACTTGGCAGTGATAAGAGACCTTAGCTGCTCAATCTCTTCGGCTGTGAAATCTCTTTTCGAGGGTTCTCCTTCACTAGTAGCAACAACATTAGCAACGTGGTTTGAATTCCCATTGCTCCTTCCACCTCTGCTGTTTCCACGGCCTCCTCTCCTTCCCCTGCCTCGGCCTTTGCCATTGATACCGAGTTTGTCCCAGCAATTTTCCTCGGTATGGTACCACTTGTTGCAATGCGTACAACGAGTGGTTCATATTCCTTTGGTTCCTGATTTGTCATAATCCCTTTGCCACGACCTGTACCAAGTCTGGCAGCCATGGCCACTTCAGTATGATCTTCACGAACTCGAGTCACAGTCTTGTGTCGCTCTTCCCTCAGAACGAGCGCATAGGCGCGGCTTAAAGATGTGAGATTGTCCTCCATCAGTAAATTAGACCTGAGAAGGTCGTACAGGGCAGTATTAAGTCCCATAACGAACTGGTGTATTTTTTCTTCTTCTTTCGCCTTGGCAAACGCTGCTCTGGCAACACAGGAACAGTCGGGCACATGACTGTAATTACCCAACTCATCCCAGATTGACTTGAGATGGGTATAATAGTCCACGACAGAACGAGTCCCTTGACGACATTCTGCTAATTCACTTTTAAGCTGGTGGACTCGGGGTGCATTCTCCGCTGAGTAACGCTCCTCCAACTCCTTCCAGATCTCACGCATGGTGGCTGCTGAGAAGGCAATACTTGAGTACAATTTTTCGTCAATAGCATTGCGTAACCAAGCCTTTATCATTGTGTTACATTGACGCCAGGCGACAACTTCATAGTTGTCGTCTTCTGTGCTTTCGGGCTTTTTGATGGTACCGGCAACGAAACTTAACTTGTTCTTTACGTCAAGCCCGTTGCGTACCGCATCTGCCTACAAGGCGTAATTTTCTCCATTGAAAACGGTATGAGTCAATTTTAGACTCGGACTGTCGGAGGGGTGAAGAAACAATGGCAACGAGATTGGTATTGTCATCTTTTCGCGGCTATTGTTCTGAGAATCCCCACCGATTTTTGTCATGATTTAGAGATTAAATTGTGTTTGAGTTTTGTGAATTTTATTGTGACAGATGCAAGGATCACACCTGCTCCGCTGATACCGTGATAAAATGTGAAACTGATGATGAACACAAGGCTTGAATGCCTGATTCTTATTTGAATGATAAAAACGTAATACAACGCTAATACTTATACACAAGCTAGTCAAAGCTACCCTAAAATATGCCCTATAAACAAGGTAACAGAAAGATTACAACCATACAAATCTCAACATTATGTGCAAGTGTATAATGGAAAATATGGTAAACATATTCCCATATAATCAGATGATATAGAGAATATATTTCCACAGGTTTTGACTCTGAATTAACGGGTCATTTCGGATTTGATTCAAATGGATTGTGGGTCGAGATTTTCCGTGTGTTGATCCTGAAAAAACGGGTCGGACGTATCGAGTTTTTTTGGGTCAGATCAGAATTTAATGGGTCTAATATTAGCATCCATAAATCTTCACCAATTTGTGTTTTATCTAGAGGTGGCAATCGGGTTAGTCAGGTTGAGGCAAGTCGGGTCGGTCATATCGGGTTAAGGCTATGTCGCGTCAGCCAACCCTTTCTGGTCGGATCGGGTCGTTATCGGGTCGGGTCATTTCTAATCAAATAATGTATCGGGTCGGGTCGGCTTTGGGTCGGGTCATTTTCGGGTTCGATTACTTTATCACAGTACTTCAATTTTTGACCCTTGAATTTAGTTTTTATCTATTATTTTATTTAATTACTTCATTATTAAGTCAAATGTATTAACATTTTAATCAATATTAAGCTTAATAATTGTCGGGTCTTCAATTTAATCATTACTATCGGGTCGGGTTAGGGACGGGTTCGGGTCACTGATCATCGAGTCATGTCGGGTTACGATCGTCATCGGCTCGGGTCAGGTCGATTTCGGGTTGCAATATTTACAAGTTTTGTCGAATCGGATCACTCGAATCGAGTGAGGCTTGTTGCTTGCAAGCTCTTGTTTTATCCGATATACGCGTTTTGACTCCTCTCTTCAATGTAGAGGTAGCAATCGGGTCACTCGGGTCGGTTACGGGTCGGGTCAAAGCAGCTCGGGTCATATCGGGTTCTGGGTTGTGTCGGGTCAATTTGTTCTTCAATTCGGTTCGGGTCGGGTCAACAATAAGCTCATTTCAGTTCAGGTCGGGTCGAGTTATAACGGGTCATTATATGGGTCGGGTCAAAGTATTTAAATGGGTCGAGATTATTGAGATTGTCAAAATATGATATGGCAAAGGAATATTTCACTTGCTCTAATGAATGGAACTATGGAAGAATGACAAGTTTTCTTCTATTAGATAACAATGTATTTAAACTTGTGTTGAACAATAATTCTTATGGTTGTTTAATCGATGATATGTTGATATACACTTTCAATGTTAAGTGATTATTGAGGTAAGCATAATTGTCGAGTAATAACTTGCAATTCTTAATAAAAAATCTTTTTTTAAAAAAATCAGAATATTGGTTAGAGTTGATTTGATTTGGGTTGAGTCGGTTCGGGTCAAATCAGGTTATAAATCAATTCACGGGTCGGATCAGGTTGAGTTGGGTTGGGTCAAAGCGGGTCGTACGCTGATTCGGGTTGCAGGTCGGGTTGGGTTGGGTCACGAGTCGGTTCGGTTCATTGGAATTCGGGTTGTATCGGTTATCAATTGACCTACGGGTCGGTTCGGTTTGGTTCATTATTTTATCAGGTGTTATCGGGTCGGTTTTTGGGCAGTTCGAGTCGGGTCCCTTGGGTCGGGTCAGCTTTTGCCAGCTCTTCTTCAATGTACACTTTCCATTTCAGCCTTTTCAAAACTTTTACTCTCCTACATGAACTATTTAACATCTACCCCTTATTCTTATTCTACGGCCGGAGTATAATACGAATATGTACTACGTATTATATTACTACTCCCTTGTCCAATCAATGGTTATCTATTACTTTTGACAAAAAAATTAAGAAAATATGTTATAATGTATTTTGATTACACTTCACACAAATCATACATCCTCCACTTACAGATAGAAAAACTCATAAAAGTAGTTTTTAACCCGTGCAAAATTGCATGGGTATGTTTTTAAGAACATTGATATAATGATTAACATTTAAAAAATGTTAACCAAAATACATGACTATTTTATACTCTATTTCTTTTATAATGATAGTAGGTTAAAACACGTTCAAAAATTGCAAGGGTTTGAAACTTACACATGTTTTAAATCTGTGAAAAAAATGCAAGAATTAAGCGCTAAAATAATAAATAGCTAACAATGTAAATATCGCTATAAAATCGAAACAATTGTCAAAATTTAAAAGGGTTTACAATACAATTGAAGAAACATAAATATAGAATTAACTAAAAGAGTCTAATATCATTTCAAATATTGGAAAATTTCAGGGTAGACTACATTAATTTTAAACCCGTACAAAATTGCACGGATATGTTTTTAAGAACATTGATATAATGATTAACTTTAAAAAAAATATTAGGGTTATTTCGTAACAATAATCCATCCTATTGGTGGTCTGTAATAATCACTTCATCCTATCAATAATCTCAATTAAATCCAACCTAAACAGCATACCTTCTAATAACGAACCAGCTGATATTTTGTGATGTTTATGTGTATCAAATAAACCAAGTTCTTGATTCATCACTTGAAAATATTACACATAAACTTCACATATACCAGCTTAGTTGTCCAAAAACTATCAAATATTCCAACATAAACTTCAAAAAAATATCAGTTGGTTCATTATTAGAAGGTATGGTGCTTAGGTTGGATTTAATTGGGATTATTGATAGGATGGAGTGATTATTGCAGACCACCAATAGGATAGATTATTGTTATGAAATAACCCAAAATATTAATGTAATAAACGATTATAGTGAACAGAATTACTGGATGGAACTTCCACCATTTTTTTTTTACAACAATAAACTTTAATAAATAAAATAAACTAATACAAACCGTTCCTTCAAAATACAAACAAAGGGGGATTAGAGACCCCCGAACTACCTAATATAACCGAAGAAAAGATACCTGAACTTCAACCATTTTGGTGTAGATGCATTCGATGGTGAAATAAAATAGGTACAACTTTTACACAAATTCTCATTGAAGACGGACACTATGTGAATTTATCATTTGGGACGACGCTATGACTGAGTTGCTTGGAAAAACGGCCTGACATTATGTACATTTGGACAAATTCGACGGATCAAGTATAAAAAATATTGTACTACTTAATCCACTTAACCCGGTTAACCCAATAAACTAGTCTAATAAACTAAGCTTTATAGGCGTAATACCTCAAAAATGATGAATGAAAATGCTTATTTTTAAGCTGTCTGGTTGAATTATTGACTCAACCTAAACATAGTATGACACTTTTAAATAAATGGATTATTCGTGTCGGGTTCGTGTCAAAAATGTTCAACCCTAACCCGATCCATTTAAGTTTTGTGTCGTGTCCGTGTCAACCAATTTTTTTTATTTTGTTGTTTTCATGGGTAGTGATGAAATTCATTATTTTTCCTTGTAGCGTTCAAAGTAATTTTTTGAGATTGTTCATTATTTGTTCATTAGTCATTAAAAAATATTACGTTATTTTTTTTCTTTGGTAATAGTTATACTTCATGAGAACCAAAAGATAATTTCTTTTTTAGAATTAGAAAATATGTAAATCTGGTAATTGCATGCTTAAAAAGTTATTTAAAATTGATGTAACTACTCCGTAATTTTTTAAAGACCCTTATTCTATCAATTTAAATTTGTTCAATTTTGGGAACATTTTATTGATATATTATATTATATTATTTACTTAATATTCTTAAAATTATAAATTGTAAAATTGAATAAATAGTAATGTTTATATAAACATATTAACTTATCAGATTATAAACACGGTTAATCTGTAATGAAAAAAGAAATTAATTCAACTAATTGGCAAAGGGGCCCACGATTTATTTTATGGGAAAAAAACAAAAAAGAAAAAAAAAACTGCATAAGGTGACGTGGATCAATGTGGATGCATGAAATGTTTCTGTATTTATAAAGATAAGATATGCCAAAATTGAAAATAGATAACAATTGACTGATACATCAAAAAAAAATAGATAACTGTTGACCGGGACGGAGGAAGTGATACAAGAAGTATTCATTATTACTACGAGTATCATTTATCAACATAAAAATTATATTATTATTTTCAGTAATTTTTGGGTGAAACGGTCCTACACAGTGAGATAGTCTTATTATATAAAAAGATAACGGCCAAACTCCCAAATTGGTAAAAAAAGTAGAGGGTCTTGGACAAATTGGTAAAAAAAAATAGCCTATTAGACAAATTGGTAAAAAAAATGTTGATTAAGTGATAAATTGGTAAAAATTGTTTAATTAAGTGATATTTAGGCCAAAATCTATAAATAATATTAAAAAAAACTTTTATTAATGAACATATATATAGTACGTAATATATGCGGACAATATTTTGACCCTTAATATATTCTCTACTTAAATTCATTTTAACTTGAAATTACATTTACGATTCATTTGGGTTAATTAGGTCGAGTTCGGGTCATTTCCGGGTTTACTAGAACTCAGATAAGTTCGAGTCGTGTCAGATCATTTCTAACTTTGGTCATTTTCGGGTCTAGTATTGTAAAGTTTATTAGGGCAATGCAGGTTAGTTTACAATGATAAACATTCTTGTCGGGTCAGATTTGTTAATATCAATTTGGGTTACGGGTTATTCTTTGCTCCTCAGTTCAGATGACGTGTCAACTCGGGTCTTGTCTTTCGGGTCATATTAGTTATTTTCTATACCCAACATTTATATTAACCATAGACTATAATAAAAAACTGAGCCGATTTACTCAAACTGACGCGATACCTGAACTGAGGATCCCTGTAACACCCTCATATACCAACGTGCCTTACCAAGGACCACCCTAGCATATAAAAGCGCTACCATCTCGGTTGCCCGAGGTAAGTAGATCAAATAAACAATAACAGAACATTTATTAATTAACTTTATCCTTTACAACTAAAACTAACGTGAGCGAGATTACAACATATACAATTGAAAGAACTTCTAGACAAAAGTAACAGCGGCATCTAGTTCGGCAGCGTGACGACCCGATTTCCCTTCCATGTTCCGAAAGCATCGTAGCAAGCAACACCTGCTAAACCAACTGCTCACCATCCCCAAATGGATCACCACAGTTTTGAAAACACAACACAAAGCCAGTTCACTGAGTAAACCAAATAAGCTAAGCACAAGGGAAACAATCAAGACAATCAACTGTACAACCATTCTCCAACTCCAATCCTATATATCTCATATCCGGCTACACACTTAAGTGTGTAGCTCTGCCAGATTATCCGTCGCAACAGGTAAACTTTACCGCCAATGGGGGACCATAACCTTGCCAAGTAAGCCCACGCTCATCGCAACGAGCAACAACCCATGTCCATTAATGTGCACATCCCCCTTTGTGACGGGAACCACAAGGGGCGAATCAAGGGCGTGAAGCCATTTCCGAAAATGACCTCACTCAACCGAGGACGCACCTCGCAAACATAGCCAATCAACAAACGTTTTATAAAATGGATCATTTTACAATGTGAGACCGTTTTATCTTAAAATTTGTGTAATATTTTAGGATATCTAAACTATTCTTTTTACCGTTATGATAGTAAACTCGATGATTATTCTTTTTTACCATTATGATAGTAATGACCGTCTTATTGTGATAAAGTCTATAGACATAGAACGAAAAATTAGGAATTGTGTAGCAAAAATTATTCACATTTCAAAATGCAAAAAGATCCATTTGGCAAATATAAATACAATAAATTTATCCGTATTAAATAAAAACGGGTCAAGTAGTATTTCATTTACATGGATAAAACATAAATGAAATGTCTAGGAAATAACAAGAACTTTGTCTTGACTCTTGTATATGCAAATGGGTCATTACTTGACTTGTCTTAAGTTTAGGACGGATACTTCCATCTTAAATACAAATTTGTGGTAAATGGTCAATAAGACTGGGATTAGATTAAGGAAATGTCATACACCATAAAATAAATCCATAATGTAATGTTTGCTGCCCTTGTATTTCGGGAAAAAATGTTAAGAATTGAAGAATAGGAGGGGGCAAAATGTGTTATGTTTGCATTAGTTAATCAAACGTATATATAACATGTCACATGGGCTCATTAGAATCAGTCAATCAACCCATATCATAAGCTAACATTACATAAGAATCAGTTCCAAGACTATGCAACTGGCTATTGTATATTCAAAGGTATTTTAGTCCTTTTTCAAATACTTTTCCAAAAAAAAAAACGTAATTCAATTTTCAATCCAATCCCCCTTCCCTCACAAATAAGATCATACAACCTGTTGTACAATAGCACTGTACAACAGGCCCATATATATTACATATTAAACTATTTAGGCCCAATAAAAGAAAAAATTCTACACAACTCGTTGTTCCCTAATTTCGATTTCTCTCCAGTCGACAAACCCTCATCTTTCTTTTCTCTAAATTTCTCTTAAACGACAGTCAACAAACCTCTCTTTTCCGTAATTCTGATTCTAATATGACGAAAGGAAAGCAATTAACATCATAATCAAGGAGGAAAAACGCATCTAACAATATTTTGGTGAACGCGAAGCAATTTACATCATCATCAAGAAGGAAAAATGGATCTAACAATACTTTGAGGTAAATTTCTACATCAATCACGCGAACAATTATTAGAAAAATACAAGCTAAAATAATTCGAGCACATAAGAATACGAGCTATTAAGATAAGAATACGAGCTAATGTAAGAAGAATATGGGCTTAAAAGAATCACGAACTTAAAAATACGAGCACATAAGGATATGAGCTATTAAGATAAGAATGCGAGCTAATGTAAAAAGAATACGAGCTTAAAAGGATCAAGAGCTTTAAAATACGAGCACGTAAGAATACGAGCTAATGTCAAAAGAATACGAGCTTAAAAGGATCAAGAGCTTTAAAATACGAGCACATAAGAATAAGAGCTATAAAGATAAGAATACGAGCTAATGTAAAAATAATACGAGCTTCAACTATTTTCATGCATTATAAATTTTGGATAAATTTTTTTTTTTTCTCACGAGTCATGTAATATGACTTGTTCCGCATAATCAATTAATTATAATAATTTAAGGGAGAATATGATTCATTAACTGAATGATAGAGGAAGAGGGAGAGGAGTTAGCAGAAAAATATGGAAGCAGTCAGAGGAGAGAATGGGGGATTAGATTGAAAATTGAATTACGTTTTTTTTTGGTAAAGTATTTAAAAAAAGACTAAAATACCCTTGGATGTACAATGCTATTGTACATCTAGTTGTATAGTCTTGGAACTGCCCTTCTCTCCGTCCCACTTTTGTCTCCCATTCTGTGTCTCACTCCATTTATCTTCTGACACATCACTTGATGCAAGAATAAAATATGCAATATATAATATAATTAGTTGATGTGTCAGAATATGTATGGAGTGGGACACAGAATGGGACACCAAATGGGACATAAGATTCTTACTGGAAATATATGAAAAGTTTATACAATAATTTTTCCTTTTTGCAATAACAAAATCTGGAATCCCTAACCTTTAAAAAGAGAGAAGTTGTCGGTACTGTAGCGATGAATAGTGGCTACCAAGCACCCTCCTCAGCCGTTGATTTCCCCCTTTTGATCACAGCCCTTCATTCCTCTTTTACTTCTTAACCACTCCTTTACACATACGACTCTCATCCACTCCTTCAGCTCACTGCTCCTCACTCCTCAATAACTCATCGATGCCTCTAAAGGAGATCTCCCCATCGATGATCTCCCCAGAGGTATTTGCTTCTTCTAATCTTATTCTTATTATGCGATGTGCGCTGTTTTTTTGTTGTTGTTTCGATTTAATGTCGTCATTGTTAGGGTATTAGAACATAAAAGGGGATTTTTTTATCGAGAATGTTATTGATAATGCTGTCTTTTTATTGGATTGAATTGCAATTAGCTTAAATATTGCTCTTTTATAGTTAAGTTTGAAGTAGATAAGTTGGAAGGAAGAAAGGGCGATGATTAGATGAAGAAGAGGTTGGTGTTAATTTGGATGGATAATTTAGTCAAACCCTGTTTGGTTATGGTTAGATATAATAAATGTAGATGAGGAAATTAAGCATGATAGACTTAAAATCGATCTCTTTCTTGTAAAAGATAATAATACTCCTATGACTATCAAACATAATTTGGACTGCAAGTCATGATTTATTTGTTTCTTGTATATGCTTCCAATTTCCATGTGAGGGCAATGAGTTACTTGATCTAATTTTGTTATTGGGAAGTCCATAAACTCCCTGCTACATTATTGAATATGAATGTTGATTATGCGTCTGACTTTTTATGGTGAGTGTGTACCTGTATGGCACACGAGTGTACGTGGTTATTTAGATAAAGAAGTAGAGAATTTGTCTTGTAGAGGGTGCTTTGTCTGTGGAAACATGAAATGAATACTCTCTTCATAACATGAAATTACTACTCTTATATTGAAGTCAAATCTATATAAGTCTGATGATTTGGGTGTCGAAAATCAAAACTCGCCGTTGAATACCGTTGACTCATTAGTAGTCGAGCAATTCACAAAGTTGGAAAGTATTCCCTCTGTCTCATTTGGTATTTTAGTCAAAGCTAAACAAATGATTGAGACGGACGGAGTATATTATTTGTTTTGGGCATGGCCACTCGTGAGGAAAATTATGTTTTACGAAAACCGGTAGTTGCCAAACCGAAATAGTGAATAATGAATCAATGTTTCTAGGCAAGGTTCGCTTCTTGGTATATTTGACCACGGCTTCAGTTGATTTGGTTCCCTCCGCAAGGTTATTAGCGGTTAAAGCAACGGCTTTGTTGATATTTTTATGAAAGCTTACTGTGATTTCGGATTTATGTAATTGTGGTAATCGTTTGAAATTTTCAGGGTCCCGACTTTAGTGGGCCGATTGTCAAGCTGCCTCTCCTTGAAGGTGCTTTGCGATTGCCCTCCCGGTTTATTGTTTTTGTGTAACTGCTTTCTGACCAATTAATGTTTATTATTGTCCAGGTCTCTCATTCCTGTGGCTGTTATTTCCTGAAACAGGGATTATGGCCGTGGTCCCGCGGTTACAGCTACATACAAATTCCCCTAAAAGACCGGCGAAGGTTACTAGCATTGTGATTTCCTACTTCCTGGGGTTGGAGTTGTATCCGTAGACCTGGACTGGAGTTGATTTTGATACTCCTGGCAGGTTAATAGTGCTATTGTTGGAAAATGGTTTATTTTGGTACTGTGTGCGATTTGATTTAGTAGTTTTGGGCGTAATCTAATTCGGCGATTTCATTGTTTTCGTTTAGGGTTTACGAAAAGCCTCGACTCTGAAGGTTTGTCTACTGATTACGTTCTGGTTTGCTTTGAACTATGAGGTGCGTGTTTATTTGTCTATTTCATCCCATTGCCCGTGTTGAGTTGTTCATTTGGTTACTTGATTACGTGGTCGGATATCATTTTGTAACTATTTTTTTATGTGTTTAGAGTACCGCCGGTTGCTGCTACCTTGGATTGGAATTTGGATCATACCCCACGGCTCCAGTTGTTTTGTCTTCCTCCGAAAGGTTCTTAGCAGTGACAACAACGGCTTTGTTGATATGTTTACCATGCTTACTGTGAATTCTGAATTGTGTCCCTGTTGTAATTGTTGGATATTTTTAGGCTCACGTCCTGGGTTTGGTGGTTCTCATGCTGCTTCTCTTTAGAGGTACCTTCTGTTTGATTGTTTTGGCTTAAGGCTTACGAGCAGCCTTGTCTTTGAAGCTGTGTCTTCTAATATTTTGTGAACTGCTTTGCCTACTGAGTTACATCTTTATTTGTTCATTTCAATTCATTGCCCGTGTTGATTTGTTCATTTGGTTATCTGTTTACGTGATCGGATATCATTTTCTAATTATATTTTGGTATGTACTTAGAGTTCCGAGGCTACTGCTTCCTGGGATTGGGATTTGGATCTGGATCATAGCCTACGGCCCCAGTTGGGCTGGCTTTCTCCGAAAGCGTATTAGCGGTGACAATTATGGCTTTGTTGATGTTTTTACGATGCTTATTGTGAATTATGAATTATGTGATTGTTGTAATTGCTGGATACTTTCAGACTCGCGGCTTTGGTTTGGTGATTCTCATGCCGCCTCTCCTTGGAGGTGCCTTACGTTTGATTGTTTTCGATTGGAGGCTCACGAGCAGTCTTGTCTTTGAAGGTATAGCTTCTAATTATATTCTGAACTGCTTTGCCTGCGGAGTCATGACTTTCTTTGTTCATTTCAATTCACTGCCCATGTTGATTTGTACATTTGGTAATTTGTTTACGTGGTCGGAAATCATTTTCTAATTATTTCTTTCTATGCGCTTTGAGTTCTTAGGCTGCTACTACCTGAGATTAGGCTTTTGATCATAGACCAAGGCTCCAGTTAATTTGACCTCCTTTTAAAGGTTATTAGTAGTTCCAGCAATGGCTCAGTTGATATTTTTACGATGCTTATTGTGTATTACGATTATTGTGATTGACGTTATCCTTGGATATTTTTAGGGTAGCAGCTTAAGTCTGGTGATTTGCAATCTTCTGTTGACTGATAGTTTGAGGTTTTCTTTTTCTTGAATTAAATGGGATTTTGTGTTTAATTAAAGTGGGTCTTAACCTTATTTGTAACTTTTATTGTCAAGTATTCCAGACATAAGAACACCGAACATAATGGTGGGTTACCACAATCCAGAAAAAGCAAAGTTGTATGTTTGTATATCTGTATCAGAACACCGAACATAATGCGATGAATGTTTGAATATCTGTATTAGTTTAGCATAATTTGTTTGTTCTAATTTGCTTATATCACTGCTTTCTGTTGGTGGTCTTAGGTTACTTGTAGATATTCTTGTGCCATTGGTGAAGTCCTTGGGGCTGGAATTTAGCTCTTGCATTTTTTTAGCATCTAGAATCTCTGGGGGTACCGTTCGGTGTCTAACCGATGATCAACTTTCGTGATTTTAGTGTTAGTTCACACTGTTAAAAGTTGGTGATGGTGTTGGGTTTAGTCTTTAAGCATGTGCTTTTATTGGTTCTTAATTTGTCAAGCTTATTTAGGGTGTTCATCTGTTTTAGCTTGCTTATTTAGGGTTTTGATAAAGCATATTTCGGTGCTGGTTTCTGGTTAATTTGTGTTGCACTCCTCGACGTCCCTTTTATATTTTGTTTTGGACTCAGTTTCTCTGTTCGATCTTTAACATGCTAAGCATTGCATTTTTGGCGTGGCAGAAAGGATTGTTAAGCTGTTACCTGCGGTGCTTTATGTTTGTCAGCCGGATTGGCGGCGCGGCGCCAAAGCATAGGTATTGGTCTCGCTTGCTGGCCTAATTGACACTGGATAGTTTTGTGGGACATGACAGGCCGTGACATTTCAATTGACGTTTTCCTTTCCTGGGGCGGTATTATAAGTATTTGTGGTTGTAGATTACGGGGTTGCCGTTGGCGAGGGGTCTGGGTGTGTGAATTTTGTGCCAATATCCTAAACTCTTTTTTATTTACAGATAGATGTTTTCGACTAATCAGCCTAAATTTGGAGGTGCTAGATAGTGGAGAATCGGTGCAGCCAGGGAGGGGCGTTAATTTGATCTAGACAGCGCTTTAAGGTTTTCCCTCCTACTCAGCGTTTGTCTTCATTTGTTTATGAGTAGGAGCTTACTTGTAGAATCTTGAGGCTAAACGTTGGCTTACCTGATGCTGTCTTCAGGCTGTTGGTTGACCATCTTAGTTGGGCTTGACCCTTAAGCTTTGAGTTTGTTTTCAGATTACTGTCTGCGTCCCTTAATTTGGCTTGTTTCAAGTTTGTTTATGATATTAGATTGTCTTAACTCTAATTGTACCCTGAATTGCAGGAGTGGTGGGGGCAGGCTGGATGCGAAGAGATGATTCTTGATTTGTTTGCGTGTTTCTCCAGGTGCTTATTTCATACTTTTGATTTATTCAATGTTTTGCCACATTGTTTTGTTGGATATTTCAAGCGATTCGAAAATTTCCCCTGCCTATCTTAATTGGTTTCACCCCTTTTCTCTCTTTCACTCCCACACCATTTCACAATTGACCTTACCAAATTTTATTTCCTCAGACCTATTCTCTCCTATTTATAATTCGTTTTTTAGGCTCTTTGTTAATTTGTTTGCGTTTTTAGTTGACGATTCATGCATTGTTGACGAGTTATTATGTATACCCTTCTCTCAAATGACTCCTCCACTCCATCAAATCTCTGTCCATTGTTCAATTTAATTTCTCATTGACGATTCATGCTGTGTTAATTTCTCATTGCTGCAATGACATTATCTGTTTTGCAGGATATAGGAGTGCAGGCAGTGCTACAATATTGAGGTGAGCCAGGACATGTATCCACAGAATAGCGCCACAGAACATGTTCACGGGCGATAGGGGTGTTGTGGGTGAGGGGCTGAGGGCCCTGGAGTTGGAATTTATGTGATGCATTCTTCGGCTGTTCGACAACTTTCGTTTGCCTTTTTAGCTACCTTTAAATTTCTTTGTTGTAGTACAGCTCTCTAACTTCCGATTGTACCGTAAATTGCAGGAGCGGGGTGCAGGCAGGTTATAATGATACAACTTTAATGAGTTTGTTCGGCAGACGGTGTTTGTTTGGCAGTTGACGGTGAGCTCTCCACTGGTTTATTTGTTGGGTACTGATTGTGTCTGAATTTTTTAAAACCGTCTTGCTTCTCTTTCCCTGGCATTATACTGTCTATATAGGGTCACGTGGCGCAGAGTGTCGTTAATGAGGGGCATTATTTTTTACACTTTCTTTGCTTACCGTGCATATTGCTAGGGTTTCTTTTTGCCGACCTCTGACATGTCGAATCTCCTTTTGGTTTGGAATTTATGGTGCTGAGCACTACATATTTTATGCTGCTGAATATTTTGACACTTGAAAGATGAAAATTGGAATACTGGTGTGTATTAAATGAAATGAAAGCTTAATGGAATGTTAGCTAAGTTATTAAGTGATGTTCTGGACCTCGCTTGAAAGCTCCAATCGCCCTTGTGGCCTAATCTACCCCTGAAATATGATAGTTGTTGGGTTAATTGATTGGTCTTACATATAAGATTGTCACATACAAGTTTCTAGGTCCTTGTATTATTGATGTTTGTTTAAAAATATTTGGGTTGAATCTCAAGGGCCCATAACAATTAGACCAATAAACCGCCAAATCGGGTAATGCAAAGACTTCTAAATCTCGGCTTGTTGTTCTCGAGGAAATGGTTATGTTCATCGGCGAGAAGACGATACTAAATGGAATAGAGTGAGGGAATAATAGGTTTTGATTGTAATGACAATATTGATGGATACTTGAAGTATATAGGGGTCCCATCATTCTTTCCTTGAAACATGTTTTAGTGTGCGAAAGATAGTTTCTTGTTAACCATTGAAATTTGTTCTCGACCGCCTGACGTTCTTTTTCATCTTTCAGATCAGATTGAATTATTAAGACTGTGGTTGGAAATTGGAATAATACCCAATTTGTTGTCGTCCCTTTTTTAAGTAATTACTACTCTTTTTCCCGATCGTGCTTGTTGATTGCCATGAAGTACAGGAAAGGGATGCTCTAGCTTTTTTAAACGCTCATTTTGAGTTGGTCCATTACTTTGCACGGGTTAACATTTGTAGCGCACCCACAATTTATGAGGATAAATATATTAGGACGTGCTTAAAGTTTTAGCGTTGTAGGATACGACTTACTTGATTTGGGTCCCTCGTTTGTGGTCCGGAGCCGTTTCTCGGCTCAACTTGCTATATCCAGCGACCCATGAACAAAAGCCGGTTGTGGCCTCGAGCTGAGGTCGCCTCACTTTCTAATTTTCACTTACAATATCCTCTTTAATTTACATAATGTTCTTGTATGGGCATCCTTGTTGCATTGTGGAAGATTTCTTGTATAAATTGGAATGCACCTTTTTTTTGACGAAATTGTGGAGGGTGAAACACATTTGTGATTTGAAGATAAATTAAGTTGGAAATTATATGGGTCTCTTTTGATATTTACAATGCAAGAAGCACCACAAAAAGTGAGTCTTTAGTAAGAGTTATATATTCTATTTGCTTCACTCTTAAGTTTGTCTTATGGATTCTCTTCTAGCATTATTTTAGTTAACTTCTTATTCTTCATGGTGCATTACGAATAAAGATGTTCAAATTGGAAGTAGGTCATCTGGTGAGTTTTCTGTTGCCTTCACTATAGATTATGTGCTCAAACACCTATGTGTTCAAAGAGTATCAAGCTTTTAAAGGAATTAATTTTAAATACCCCATTTTTGTGTGGGTTTGAAGAACTGTTTGTTCAACCTTAAAAGTGCACAAACTAAAGTTACTCTTGAGCGTCTTAATTTTTTTTGAGATCTTAAATAACCAGAAACTAAATTGCGCTATCCCTCCCTCCCTTCTTACCCACCTTTAGCTTTTCAGTTAGCACTTAGCAGTGTTTTACGATATCACTTAGCGCAGCAATTAATACTTAGTTTTCATGGATTGTGCAGGAGGTGCTTGTGGCACTGCCAACCAGGTACGCCTTATTTGAAAATATGCACTTCGAGTGCATATAGTCATTACTATGAGAAATGTGTTCATGCCTTGTAATCTTGCATAATGCCGATAAGTTGTTTATGGAACATGTGTAATGTTAAGAAAGATTATTGTTGGTCTCTGCATCCTATGTTCACGGTTCAGCCCACAAAAGAGTATCAAACCTCAATGTTCCATTTGAGGTTTCAAGGTCATTAGAGTACTTGCCCGACGGCGGGGGGAGCGAGGACCGAAATGTATCTAGGGCTATATGATAGACTACTAAAACGTTTTGGTTTAAAAAAAAAAATCAACTCGTGACATACCTTTCTATTGAGACGTCGACGGATATTTACTATTTTAATTAATCTTATATGATTAATACCATTAAAATCTAGCATGATAAGACAATCTTGTAAAGATTAGCAAACAAAAAACATGCTTTACAAAAAAAAAGTTTTAATTCGGGAATAAACGATTTTTTCATAAACCAAACACTTTATAATGATTATAACATAATTAATAATTACTCTATTTAATTTGGATTTTGATAAAGACAAATACATAATATTGGAATTTGTGATGATTGGCAATCAAAACTAGGGAAGGCTCATATATTGGAAATTATCCAAAATACAAAATAAATAAAGTTGGCTATTAATGAAAGTTGACTAGAAAAATTAAATAAGCAATTAGAAAAAAAAAATGCTTCCAGTAGGGATTGAACCCCAATCATTTGGCTGGTAGACAATACATCAACCAACTGCACTTACATTGTAACTATGTGAACTATGTGAACTTAGTTCACTTATTTTTATTTGACATTTTATCTAGGGCTATAGCCCTAGGAAATACGGGCTGCATCCGCCCCTGCTGACAGGCTTTACACAAGTGAGTGCTTAGTAGTTAGTATACACACCACATTTCTATATTTTGCATGAGCATTGGTTTTTTTGAGTTATTTTCTTTAGTAAGTCAAGTTGTTATTGGACCTTCAATGATTAGTATGATCTCAGAGTTAGATACAATTAATGGCCCTTATCTTCCTATTTTATTTGGGATGATTGTTTTGAAACCCCCATTATTATTTAAATAATCCTAAAAAAATATCAAAGAAACTGGAGTCTGGAGGCGAAATAGATTAAAATTTAGGAGGTTTTGTCGAAGGTGAATGACGGAAATAAGTAGGACTGGAAGACCCAATTCGTAATGCACAAGATTGGGACATCAGTAATCTGGTTATTTAAGCTTAATGAGGCAACAAATGATATGCTTGGTGAGTACTCCGGAGTCCGGACTTGGTTTATTTGATGCCATAATTAGAATGCTCTATCAATTGATTGCTATAATAGTTTGCTTTTAGTTTTGATCTGTCTATGCTCTTATCGGTATTTCTTCTACCGGTAAGTGTGTCAACAAATATTAACTCGACTTATTTCCGAGTCCTTCAACTCGGCTACAAACTATGCTCGGGTTCCCCATGAAGCCAGACATGAAGGCCAAATGCTTACTAATGCACATGGTTGTATGCGCATACATTGTTGTCCTTCTCTCCTTATGCGCCCTGTACTCAAACTGTTGTAAAGACACTCAAAGAGTAACTTTTAAAACATCTCATGTTGTAGTCTGGCTTTTGCATTGCTATCTTGTCTTCTATTCCTGTTCGCACCGTGTACTTTAGTTTTCTCTGAAAACGGGTCTCCCTTATTGGGCATGGGTTTTCGATTTATGTTTATTCTAATGTCGTGTTTAAAATATCTTACGTAAATATCTTTCTTTTATGTGCTTCTCTTACATGTAGTATAATAATTACCATGTTCTACTCGATTTCTATCGAGGTGAAAGACAATTTTCGTTTTTATTTTGATGGTGAAATAAACGTAAATATCTTTCTTTGGATATTCTTGTGAAAGAACCTTGTAAATTAAGAGCATTTTATATCAAGTCTTATTGTCCAACATTAAATGTTGGAAGCTCGATTCCGCTTTTCGGAAGTGCTTGCTTTGAGAGGAGTTGAGTTCAACACCAGGCTTGTTAGGCTTGTTAAAGGTTGATGGTGGCTAGGAGCTTTTATAATCAGTAATGGCAATGACATGTAAAACATTTCAGCTCCATCTTCATCTCTTAACATCTTCATATTCATAATTTCTTTGTTTTTTGCCTTTCATTTGATTTGCAGTGGATTTAAAGTCAGAGTAGGTTTGATCATACATTGTAGGGTGATTAGAGACGGAGATTTAACCCTCCGCTTTATTTGGTGCATTTTAATTTGGGAATAGTGAAGTAATTATTATAGCTTGCCAAATGAAGTATGATCAATATTTGTTAAAGGTGAAGTATATGATCAATATTTGGTGCATTTTACACATGGATGATTAATTCGAAAAAAAAAAAGAGAAAAAAGAACCCTAGACTTGTATACCCACCCATGATCGTCCGAAACAAAAAAGAGAGGAAATAGAGATCTGAGCTTCGTATACCCTCCCACGATATCCTGTTTATTTGTGATTTGTTGCAACTTTCCTCTACCATTTTCGCATCCGAGCAATAATCACAACCATTTTTTGTTCGGGTATGTCTTTTCTTTCTTATCCTGTTAATTTGGGTGACTTATTTTTCGACCAATCGCCCGGTCAATAATCACGTGTTGTTTAATTTAAAGGTTTCAAGTTTGGTTTCTTTGTACTGTACAAGAAACTTATGTGAAAACAACAGATACATCGAATGCCCATTACATCTCACACGATTATGTTGTTGCAGGTGCTAATGATGATGTATATCTCTTATGTTGGTGATGATGATGATAGCGATGAGCCGATGATGATAGAAGTTTGTGCGCATTCAACTACTTTTGTCGATCAAGTTCAAATTACTTGTGATAGTTTTAGAAATAACCCTTCTTTTGTGTGAGATAGCCGTTAATATATGTTCTAATAAATACTACGCCGTATGTGATAGGTGTATAGCCTTTCTTTTAATTCTGTGGTCGTTTGTGTGTATGAGACTAAGCATGACGAAGCGTGGCGTAGAAACGTCTATCGACCATAGGAATTACTATACTAATGTCTGTTTTACGCGTCCGTCTTATTGTACATTAACCACTATGGTTTATAGACGTTTCTAGCCAGGTGAGAGGCGTTTTTCGATTCTATTTCGATGTCCCATAATGAGTTCGGAGACTCCCCGATTACTAACCCAGCTGTTAACTTGTACGTTCTGGCCCCAAGGCTATACTATAGGATTTTGCCTGCCCAAGATAGCAGCGTAAGGTTGTCGATGTGTGCTAAATGGTAGGGGCCAACTTCGGAAAGTAATTAGCATGCTATTCTAATGTCATGTGCACATTAACTAAACAGGAATCCAGTCAATAATATGTCAGTGGTTAATCAAATTGTAGATATAAAATCAAATTGGTTAAATAATATCGTCCTAATTGTTATAAATTGTAGATATAAAATCAGAGTTGTTGTGCACAGCTATAACTATAAAAACCCATAGGAAAAAATTAACTGCAAAAATACTTTGTATTCTCTAACACATAACGCATTGTCAAAGATTGTTTATTGATAATACTCGTTTATTTGTAAATTTAGTTCTCATAATAAAACCTATGTTAGCATTATCATACGCATAGTACGACTCTATTTTAAGTAATTACATTTAGGGATTATGATATAAGCTTTCGCTTAAAGCATATAGAAATGTAAAACTTAGAGAACACTAACTTTGCTCTATATTTTACATATTTCCTCAATCAATTCTACTCCATCTTTTACAGTTATTTGCTTCACACGTTCACATAAATTCTTGTATTTCTACCTATACAAATTCAAATAGGTTATAGTCTTTTACAACTCTTTTTAGTATTTCGTAAAAATTGGAGTCTCTTACATCAATCGAAAGTATATTCTATAAACCTCGATTTTCTGTAATCACTCAAAAAAACTCAATTTAATAATATTCAATATATAAAGAGATCATGCCCGTGCGATACACAAGTTATTTTTAGGGTATATTTTACAATATTTTGAGTTATGTATTTTTCATAGCAAACTATCGAAGGTTATGTTTATAGTATAGTAGTATAGAAAGATGATTTAGTACCATCCCCGAAGGAGATTACCTCAGCTGTCGGTAGAGGATATTCCTGATCAACACCAAAAAAAATAAATGATTACTCGTAAAATTGAAGGCTATTTATTAATAATACACGTCTATTTGGGAATTTTTTGATAAAACTCATCTAAATGCTTAATATAATGGTCAAAATCAATTGTTGAATATTCTCTTAGCTTCAATAAGGTCAATAACTCTATTTGTGTCATTAAGACTTGATGGGTATACAATTATTAGCTATGAGTTACCTGAGGTATACTAACATCATAATTCTTATTTATAACCTTATTAGTGCTATAATTAATTATCTAATCATACTAAATAAAAAGTTTCTACATGTTATTTATTTATTTTATATTTTATATTAAGATGTCACTATTATGATAAAATTGCACTGATCATCGTATTCCTTTTATAATTTTTAGATTTTTATTTATAGTTTTAACTTCTTAACCTCACCTAAACGTAAACAATGACAATATCTGTAACACCCCCAGATTTAACAAATAAGCTAGATAAATATTGCATTTTATATTAATAAAAGTCCATGGTGGCAGAAACACCATGACGATAAATCCGGGTGCTACCGAAATATATAAAGTAATAGTTAACTACGCATACAACTACTCTCGGGAATGAAAACCCGTCCAAAATAAAACAACAAGGTTCGATTACTAAACATCATAACTATTATTTATTATCTCTCTCTCAAAACCCATCCATGACCAAGAAGCACATCAACCTGAAAAAAAATATCAACAACCACCGTCAGTGGGGAGTAACTAGGAGTCCTCCCAGCCATGACTTAAGAAAATTCAAGAAACAATTATGAGCAAATAATAAGAGACAATATATAATCCATTCAAAATATGAAAACATGTGAACTTCATGGAAATTAAATATCAAGGTATATAATCACAAATGAGTGAGTAATAATGATACCACATGATTAATTAAAATGTGTAACAACTTACAAGTTTCATGTCACTTACATGATTATATGAAATACTGTAAAAGAAGGTGGTCATAATGAAAAAGAAATAACACCAATTTACCCGAATGACATATAAAATGAGTAATGATAATATACGAGTGGTAAACACATCCAAATCTTGGACCATAAATGCATAGAATAACACGAGACAAGAACGAGCACCGTCTAGGGCCAATTCAATAACCTGACACCAAAATAACCCTACGGCAGGACACATAACCGTGAACCCGTGTCTAAGACTAGCCAGACTCTTGAGGGACATAAAGTCTAGTTAACGCGTAAATGTGCGGACCCTTAACCAGTCGAGGCGTAAAAGTGCGGACCCTTGACCCCCAAACGACATATCCATAGACTCATAAGAGTATCCAAAAAGGACGGTCAACCCATAGCAGGCCAATAACCTGAAACCATGTCAGGGTACTAGGTAGGCCAATAACCTGAAACCTACCCAGTTTGGTATTGCTCTTCTCAAGTAGACCAATAACCTGAAATCTACTCGATATCTTATACTCTAGCTAAACCATATATAAAATGGACCAAGGTCCAAAAGATAACAAATGTGCACCATGAATAACCTCATGTTAACATGCCAAAATGCTCATAACTGAGCGATAAATAATATCAAATGAAATTCAATAATGGTCATCAAAGCTAGAGTATAAGTTCAACTTTTCCAATATAAAACAAGAGACACTCATGTCAATATATAATTTACGAAAGTCAATATCACAAAAAGCGTATACATGACATTTAGCATTGTAGAAGTAACAATCAATTCTTAACACATACATTATTGTAATCTCACCTTATAAACATCTTTATGGAGAATATATTCACAAGACATGATAACATCAAATATATTATTACTTATTTCCTTAATAAACATTTATTAATTCAAATAATTAAACACCTATTAATTCTAAACAATTAAACAAAAGTTATATTCTGCCCATGCAAAATTACTAGATATTTTAGGGAGCTATAAATTCAATAAAAACAGTACCTTATAAATTACTTAACCTCATTTCATATATTTAACTTAAAATAACATTTAATAGGCAATTTCATGAAAAAAAATAAATAAATAATTAAGCAAATTGTGTCACGCCCATTAATAATTTATTTTTCATAAGTATAGGATAGAATATGCATAAAAATAAATTTTAAATATTTTATTTATATTTATTTATTATTCTAACACAATTAAACCTTATTTATGGACTAATTAGTTATAAAATTCAAAAGTAATTATAAAAATTACAAAATGGACATGAAAAACTTTAATACACTAAAACAAGTCATATTATGATAAAACATTCAATTTTAACATTTATTTGTATATTTTACATATTTACTTGAGATTAATTGCATAAAACACGAATATATATTAAATAAGAGCAATAATAATTATAAAAATAAAATAATCAATTTAAATACTATATAAATTATAATAGGCCAGAATAAAATTAAGGAAGTAATTTTTTTCGAAATTATTTTATGTTTTATATATTTATTAGACGATTATCACATAAAACCGTGATTAAATATCAAATAACAACAAATAAATATATGATAATTATAGAACTAAAATAATCACATACAAACTCATAAATAATGATAATAAATCAGAATATAATCAAAAATATAATTTTTATAATCATCCATATATTTTACATATTGTTTAGATTGTTAAATCACATAAAAAAATACAAATAAATCATAGAAAACATTTAAATAAGTATATATTCATCACAAAATAATAAAAACTACTATTTATTATATAAATCATGAATCTCATATATTTCAATGATTTTAAACATCATATATATTATCAATTTTATTATAACCTCATAAAAGCACTTGAAATTCAAAAATCATAGAAAGGAGAAAACCTAGTTACTTTGATAGAGATTATTACTAGTAAATAGGTAGGATAGTATTATAAGATCAACCTAAATGATCTCCCTCAACCAAGGTATCTTGCTCACCTCCTTGAACAAACATAAGAATTAAAACAAATAATTAAATACTACTCTAAATAAACTAGTAGAAGGATGACAATTAAATAATTACCTACACTTACAAATGAGCAAGATGAAAGAGATGTGAGAATGAAAGAAACAAAGGTTGGAAATGGATGTTGAAAGCTACGGCCAAATGAAGGGTTTTAGAGAGGAAATTTTGTAGAATGATTATGTCTAACTTGTAGGTAATAGGAAGTTAATAAAGAGTGAGTGATAGAAATGATTAAGGCTAGTCTTTAGGCTATTACTCTAGGTAAAAGAGTGAGTGGTAGAAATGATTAAGGCTAGTCTTTAGGCTATTACTCTAGGTAAATTAGAGAGCGGTAGAAATGATTAAGGCTAGTCTTTAGGCTATTACTTTAAGTAAAGTAGTCACATGCCTATGAGGGTAGGCCTTGGGCTTCAAGGAAAAAGATCAAGTTGTCAACTTGACATGTGCCTAGGTGATGAGGTAAATGATAACTCAAGGTGAAAAGAGGAATAACGAGTGTGGGTCTTGTTCGCGGATTTCTGCGACACTCTTTCGTATTTCGGGCATAATTTCCTCTAAAGAACTCCGATTGAGGTGTTTTTGGTGGCGTTGGAAAGCTAAGAGAAATATCTACAACTTTCATTTTACGACCAAGAGCTAAATCTGTCTTTGAAACATCATAAAATTAGCATCAACGACGAAGTAGGTATTCGTCGGCATAAGAAGTGTATGTTTAGGATGGGTATTTGGATATCATTGTCGAAAAATAATAGATTTGAAAGGATAAAATTTTATTGTGAATCATTTTTATTATTTAAAAATATGAGTTTTATTATTTAGGATGACGTGTAAATTGCGGGGTGTTACAACCCTACCTCCTTAAGAAAAGTTTCGTCCTCGAAACTTGAAATAGAAGGGTTACCCAAATCGAATAGGTATGGATATCTCTCCCGCATAGATGCTTCAGTTTCCCATGTAGCCTCTTCAAACTTTTGGCTGCGCCACAAAACCTTTACTAGCGAAACGACCTTATTCCTTAGGGTTTTATCTTTCCTATCTAGGATGCGTACTGGTTGCTCCTCATAAGTGAGGTTTGGTTCCACCTCGACCACATCTGACTGAAGTATGTGGGAGGGGTCACTGCGATACCTCCTTAATTGAGACACATGAAAGACATTATGAACCTTAGATAAATTTGGGGGTAACGCTAACTTATAATCCACCTCTCAAGTACCTCATAAGGTCCAACAAACTTTGGGTTCAACTTGCCCTTAATACCAAATCTCTTCACCCCTTTCATAGGTGACACCTTCAAGAATACCTTGTCTCCAACTTGGTACTCAATCGGCCTTCGCGGCAAGTCGGCATACGACTTTTGTCGGTCCAGAGCTACCTTCATCTTTTCCCGAATTAGCTTAACTTGCTCAATGGATTCTTAAATCATTTCGGGTCCAAGAACTGTAGCTTCACTTATATCATCCCAACACAACGGGCTTCGACATTTTCTCCCATATAAAGCCTCAAATGGCGCCATCTTAATGCTGGAGTGAAAACTGTTATTGTAAGAGAACTCAACCAAGGGAAGACTTTTATTCTAACCGGCTTGAAACTCTAATGCACAAGCTCGAAGCATATCCTCTAACGTTTGAATAGTACGCTCCGTGTGTCCATCTGTAGCGGCATGAAATGCCGTACTCAACTTTAGCTTACTACCCAAAGCCTCCTGAAGTTTCCTCCGAAAATGCGAACAAAATCGTGGGTCACGATCGGATACTATATCTTTCGGAACACCATGTAATCTAATAACTTCTCTTTGGTATGCCATCTCCATCTCATCCAAACTCCACGTTTCTTTCATCGGAATGAAATGAGCTACTTTAGTCAACCGATCAACAACAACCCAAATGGCATTCTTTCCTGTCGGCGTCCTTGGCAAGCCCATCACAAAGTCCATGGAAATTGAATCCCATTTCCACACTGGTATTTCCAACGGCTGCAAAAGACCACCGGGTCTTTGATGTTCAAACTTCACCTTTTGACAAGTGAGGCATTTAGCCACAAAATCGGCTCTCTCTCTTTTCATATTAGGGCACCAAAAGAATTTTTTCAAATCTTTATACATGTTATCCTCACCCAGGTGAACAGAGTATGGTGTACTATGAGCCTCTTGCATAATCTTTCTTTTGAGCACATCACAGCTAGGAACACACCATCTCCCATGAAATCTTAAACTCCCATCTACCCAAATCTTGAATTCCTTAGCTTCTCCAGCCTTGGCACGCAAATCTTCGAGTATTGCATCCTCTCGTTGCTTCACTCGAATCTCATGATATATTTCAGGTTTAGCTGTTATAGCACTCAAGTTGGCACTTCCTTGACGGACCACTTCCAAATTCAGCTTTTGAAATTCACGGCAAAGTTCATCAGGCAACACTAGAGCCACATTTAGCGTGTTTTTTTTCCCTTCCTACCTAATGCATCAGCCACCACATTGGCCTTACCTTCATGGTACTGGAGCTGAAGGTTATAATCATTGATCAACTCTAACCATCTCCTTTGCCTCGCATTTAGATCCCTTTGTGTGAAAATGTATTTTAAGCTTTTGTGATCTGTATAAAACTTGCATGAAACTCCATAGAGGTAGTGTCTCCAAATCTCGAGAGCAAAAACTATAGCTGCCAACTCGAGATCATGAGTCGGATAGTTCTTTTCACTTTCCTTTAGTTGCCTCGACGCATAAGCCACAACCTTTCCATTCTGCATTAGCACACAACCTAGTCCATTCTTTGACGCGTCACTATACACATCAAATTCGAAGCCTTCCTCGAATAATGTTAGAATCGGTGCTGACGTCAATCTTATCTTCAGCTCTTGAAACGCCTCTTCGCAGGCACTAGACAACGTAAATTTTGATTCCTTCTTTAGTAAAGAAGTCATTGGTTTTGCCACCTTAGAAAAATCTTTAATGAACCTACGGTAGTAGCCTACCAGACCCAAGAAACTTCTAATCTCACTCACATTCTTAGGGCTTTCCAAATCCACTACTGCTTGAACTTTAGCTGGATCGACACTGACGCCCTCACTAGAAATGACATGTCCTAAAAATGCAATTTCCTTAAGCCAAAATTCGCATTTCGAAAACTTTGCAAACCATTTTTCATTCCTTAGAGTCTCCAATACCAAAAAAATATGTTACGCAGGTTCATCCTCATTCTGTGAATAAATCATAATATCATCTATGAACACAACTACACATTTATCCAAATACTCGTGGAAGGTCATGTTCATCTGAATCCATGGACACGGCTAAGACATATCCATCTTTTATGCCTCGGGCATGTGAGTCACCACAAACAACTTCTCCATTTTACGTATCGAACCCTTTAGCATGACTGGGTTACTGGCTCTAATGAAGACCAGAGGTTGGTGGCGATTGAAACGCTTAAAAACGGATCTTCCCCTTTCATTTGGTTGAGCATTGTTCTCCTTCTCCAGTAATTCCAATAAAGTTGTTTCAATCAAACGAGTTTGCTCATTTTCGCCATTACCAAGGTTGTTTCCATTTCGGGTGTTCATCTTCAACAAAACAAATAGATAACTCACGTGATAGAAGCCTAATTACCACTAGCAAGCAACTACTCAACCACAAGTAACGAATAAACAAAAACAATACTCATATGCAAGTAAGAGACCTATAATATAAACATAAATAGAGTCCTTACTTGTTTCTACCCCACTCTCTTTTAGTCATAATTAATCTTTGTTTAAGTCTTATTTCAATCCGAGAGTGTTGGGAGCGTTCTGGCTCCGATACCAACTGTAACACCCCCGGATTTAATAATACAAAAAAGCTAGATAAATATTGCATTTTATATTAATAAAAGTCCATGGTGGCGGAAACACCATGACGATAAATCCGGGTGCTACCGAAATATATAAAGTAATAGTTAACTACGCATACAACTACTCTCGGGAATGAAAACCCGTCCAAAATAAAACAACAAGGTTCGATTACTAAACATCATAACTATTATTTATTATCTCTCTCTCAAAACCCATCCATGACCAAGAAGCACATCAACCTGAAAAAAAATATCAACAACCACCGTCAGTGGGGAGTAACTAGGAGTCCTCCCAGCCATGACTTAAGAAAATTCAAGAAACAATTATGAGCAAATAATAAGAGACAACATATAATCCATTCAAAATATGAAAACATGTGAACTTCATGGAAATTAAATATCAAGGTATATAATCACAAATGAGTGAGTAATAATGATACCACATGATTAATTAAAATGTGTAACAACTTACAAGTTTCATGTCACTTACATGATTATATGAAATACAGTAAAAGAAGGTGGTCATAATGAAAAAGAAATAACACCAATTTACCCGAATGACATATGAAATGAGTAATGATAATATACGAGTGGTAAACACATCCAAATCTTGGACCATAAATGCATAGAATAACACGAGACAAGAACGAGCACCGTCTAGGGCCAATAACCTGAAACCCTAAACCTTGGTGTCAATAACCTACACCAAAATAACCATACGGCAGGACATATAACCGTGAACCCGTGTCTAAGACTGGCCAGACTCTCGAGGGACATAAAGTCTAGTTATGGCGTAAATGTGCGGACCCTTAACTAGTCAAGGCGTAAAAGTACGGACCCTTGACCCCCAAACGACATATCCATAGACTCATAAGAGTATTCAAAAAGGACGGTCAACCCATAGCAGGCCAATAACCTGAAACCATGTCAGGGTACTAGGTAGGCCAATAACCTGAAACCTACCCAGTTTGGTATTGCTCTTCTCAAGTAGACCAATAACCTGAAATCTACTCGATATCTTATACTCTAGCTAAACCATATATAAAATGGAACAAGGTCCAAAAGATAACAAATGTGCACCATGAATAACCTCATGTTAACATGCCAAAATGCTCATAACTGAGCGATAAATAATATCAAATGAAATTAAATAATGTTCATCAAAGCTAGAGTATAAGTTCAACTTTTCCAATATAAAACAAGAGACACTCATGTCAATATATAATTTACGAAAGTCAATATCACAAAAAGCGTATACATGACATTTAGCATTGTAGAAGTAACAATCAATTCTTAACACATACATTATTGTAATCTCACCTTATAAACATCTTTATGGAGAATATATTCACAAGACATGATAACGTCAAATATATTATTACTTATTTCCTTAATAAACATTTATTAATTCAAATAATTAAACACCTATTAATTCTAAACAATTAAACAAAAGTTATATTTTACCCATGCAAAATTACTAGATATTTTAGGGAGCTATAAATTCAATAAAAACAGTACCTTATAAATTACTTAACCTCATTTCATATATTTAACTTAAAATAACATTTAATAGGCAATTTCATGAAAAAAAAATAAAGAAATAATTAAGCAAATTGTGTCACGGCCATTAATAATTTATTTTTCATAAGTATAGGATAGAATATGCATAAAAATAAATTTTAAATATTTTATTTATATTTATTTATTATTCTAACACAATTAAACCTTATTTATGGACTAATTAGTTATAAAATTCAAAAGTAATTATAAAAATTACAAAATGGACATGAAAAACTTTAATACACTAAAACAAGTAATATTATGATAAAACATTCAATTTTAACATTTATTTGTATATTTTACATATTTACTTGAGATTAATTGCATAAAACACGAATATATATTAAATAAGAGCAATAATAATTATAAAAATAAAATAATTAATTTAAATACTATAAAAATTATAATAGGCCAGAATAAAATTAAGGAAGTAATTTTTTTCGAAATTATTTTATGTTTTATATATTTATTAGACGATTATCACATAAAACCGTGATTAAATATCAAATAACAACAAATAAATATATGATAATTATAGAACTAAAATAATCACATGCAAACTCATAAATAATGATAATAAATCAGAATATAATCAAAAATATAATTTTTATAATCATCCATATATTTTACATATTGTTTAGATTGTTAAATCACATAAAAATATACAAATAAATCATAGAAAATATTTAAATAAGTATATATTCATCACAAAATAATGAAAACTACTATTTATTATATAAATCATGAATCTCATATATTTCCATGATTTTAAACATCATATATATTATCAATCTTATTATAACCTCATAAAAGCACTTGAAATTCAAAAATCATAGAAAGGAGAAAACCTAGTTACTTTGATAGAGATTATTACTAGTAAATAGGTAGGATAGTATTATAAGATCAACCCAAATGATCTCCCTCAACCAAGGTATCTTACTCACCTCCTTGAACAAACATAAGAATTAAAACAAATAATTAAATACTACTCTAAATAAACTAGTAGAAGGATGACAATTAAATAAGTACCTACACTTAAAAATGAGCAAGATGAAAGAGATGTGAGAATGAAAGAAACAAAGGTTGGAAATGGATGTTGAAAGCTACGGCCAAATGAAGGGTTTTAGAGAGGAAATTTTGTAGAATGATTATGTCTAACTTGTAGGTAATAGGAAGCTAATAAAGAGTGAGTGATAGAAATGATTAAGGCTAGTCTTCAGGCTATTACTCTAGGTAAAAGAGTGAGTGGTAGAAATGATTAAGGCTAGTCTTTAGGCTATTACTCTAGGTAAATTAGTGAGCGGTAGAAATGATTAAGGCTAGTGTTTAGGCTATTACTTTAAGTAAAGTAGTCACATGCCTATGAGGGTAGGCCTTGGGCTTCAAGGAAAAAGATCAAGTTGTAAAATTGACATGTGCCTAGGTGATGAGGTAAATGATAACTCAAGGTGAAAAGAGGAATAACGAGTGTGGGTCTTGTTCGCGGATTTCTGCGACACTCTTTCGTATTTCGGGCGTAATTTCCTCTACAGAACTCCGATTGAGGTGTTTTTGGTGGCGTTGGAAAGTTAAGAAAAATATCTACAACTTTCATTTTACGACCAAGAGCTAAATCTGTCTTTGAAATATCATAAAATTAGCATCAACGACGAAGTAGTTATACGTCGGCATAAGAAGTGTATGTTTAGGATGGGTATTTGGATATCATTGTCGAAAAATAATAGATTTTAAAGGATAAAATTTTATTGTGAATCATTCTTATTATTTAAAAATATGAGTTTTATTATTTAGGATGACGTGTAAATTGCGGGGTGTTACAATATCAATAATGTTTTATGAGAGAGCTCTCTTATTAACATTAATGAAACACCGCCTCTCTTAAGAATTTGTGTCCAAGCTTATTCTAAGATACTATTAATTACCAAAGTAAAACGTTTAACCATAGGCGCATTGAAATTTGACATAAAGCGCAAATCCAATAGCATTTAGGCTCTCCGATCAGCGAAAGATAAGTATGACTCGAACCATTACCCAACATAAAAAGTCTAATATGGAAAAGAAGATGCGAAGTGAGGGTATTGAAAAATTATATATTCCTATTACACGAGTGTAATACTACGGTTTTATGAGTCTTTGGGTACTCTATCGAGTGGGACTTACTCTGTCGAGTAAGTAGTTTCTGACGCAAAACAGTAGTCTGCCTGTAGGGTACTCGACCGAGTAAGTTGGGTACTCGATCGAGTAGGGGGCACTCGATCGAGTAAGTGTGTTTTACGGGTTGTTTTAGCCGGGTTTTGTTAATAACGCGAGATTTATATAAAAGGCTTCCGTCATTGTTCTTAATCATTTTTACTTCTTAAAACCTTTTAAGGGAAGAGAAAAGAGTTACGTAGTTCACTTTCGTCACGTTATTAACAAATCCCAAAGGCTAACGTGGCTGGATCGTCGTGTCGAGGGTAAGATCCTTGTATAGTTTTTATGTTGTTTCTTTAAGTTTGGTTAAAACCCTAATTTGGTAGATTTGGGGGTTTTTGGGTATGTTGTATGGATGGGGTGATAATTATGTGAATATGTGTTGTAGGAGGAGGATTCGTAGAGGGACTTTGTTGTTTAGCTGCTGTGACGGTCTTGTGGCTGCTATTCTAGCCTTCCAGGTAGGGTTTCCCTACTCAGTATTAGTTACATGATGTGTGTGGTGATTGTGCTGTAGATGGTAATTGTTGGTTGTTTCAGACGGTTGTGATATTGTACTGTTGGTAATTGTTGGTGTTGTGACGGTTGTTGTGTATTGTCGTTGACTATTGTTGTATCTTTCTGTGTTCTTCGGGGTGCGTCCCTGGCTGAGTGGAGTCACTTGCGGGAGTGGCTTCACACCCTTGATTCGCCTCCTGTGGAACCCGCCACAGGAGGGATGTGCACATTAATGAACATGGGTTTATCGCTCGATGGAGATGAGCGGGGCTTAGGTGGGAACGGCTGCGGTCCCCCACTGGCGGCGAGGAGTAACCTATTGCGATGGGTACTCTGGTAGGGCTACACACTTTAGTGTGTAGTCAGTTGTGTGGAGATTGGAGATGGAGACTGGGTTGTGTTGAGCTGTTTGAACTGTTTGTGTACTTGTTTCATTGTGGCATTGTTTTTGTGTAATTAGTACTGACCCCGTTTAAATGTTTTAAAAATTGTGGTGATTCATTCGGGGGTGGTGAGCAGTTATTGAGCAGGTATGATATGACCTGTATGGGATAGCTGAGATGAGTCATCACGTGGCAGTTAGAAGTTTTCCGCTGTGTCAGACGATGTTTTATAGCTTTGATAGTTTTATCAGTAGACCGTCTGAGAACCTTGTATTTCAGTTTAACAGTTTTGGTTTTGATCATGTAATAACTTTAAACTATATTGTTATTTAAATTATGTTTCTTCATTGTCATTTGATTATCATTGCCTCGGGTAACCGAGATGGTAGCACTTTCATGCCTTAAGTGGTCCTGGTAAGGCACTTGGAGTATGGCGGTGTTACAAAATGGTATCAGAGCGACGATCCTGAAACCTGTAACCAATGAATCCAATGAACATAGGGAGTCAAATAAAATGAACCCGGGGTAGAAGTTGTAGGAGCTAATGCAAAGACTTGGGAGACGTCCTAAAGTCGCGAACTCGCCCTACAATTTTGAACCGGTCACCATGGGATATGTGTCGGGATGTTATGTGCTTATTGTGTGCTTTGTGTATCTATATAGTAGTATGTTGTATGAATTGATGGATGCATGCATGTGGAGGATGGGAGATCTGAGTTGAAAGATGATGATGACGTGAATTGTATGTTGGTTGATTGTAAAGCATGAAAGTATAATGATTGATACATATAATTTGGCATGTTATAATTATGAAAGGAAAAGTGTTTTGTTTATATATATATAAAGCGATGCGTAAGTATATATGTTGTTGTAGTCGTTTTGAGTAAGAGTATAGAAAGTTGGGAGTGTGAATTGAACATGTGTTGGGTGAATATGTTGAACGAATATGGTGGATAAATATGTGGCATGTTGGATGAATTAGTGGGAAAAGATGAATAATCGTTGTATGATAATATGATTTATGATTAGGCATGTTATATAATGGAAGTTATTTTATAATGTTATTATGCTAGTAACATGTGAATAGGGGACTTGATGTCATGTATTTGTGATTTTGTTTACGAAAAGTGATAGAATAAAAGCATGTGGGTAAGTCATGATTGGCAAGTTAAATAAATTATGTGCATGATGAATGTTGTTGCTTTGCTTTCGAAAATAGTAACATGTGATTGGGACTACTGGTTTTATGAGTATTGGGTTGTTTTTGTTTACCTTGTTGTCGTTTAAGTTGTTTGGAAGTAAAATCAAGTGGTTGTGTTTTTCGATTATAAAGAGGTTGTCTTTAAACTGTTATAACTTGAGATTTATAAATGATTTTAATGTGATTTCCAATTGGAGGTGATAGCTTTTTCTTTTACGATTCTAACGATAGGTCACACGCCCAAATCGACCAAGAAATGAGTGAGTTATGACCGTTTTACGAAAACTGGACAGTGCTGAGAAATGCGTAGGGTACTCGATCGAGTGGCCCTCACTCGATCGAGTGCACCTTGGTACTCGATCGAGTACCCCTTACTCGATCGAGTAGCCCTGGTAATTTTTTTTATATACATCTCTGACTTTAACCTACTCGATCGAGTAAGTCATTTACTCGATCGAGTGGCCAGTACTCGATCTAGTGACCCCTATTTTGGGTCATATGCTTATCTTTGACTTCGTTGCATATTATGTTTAATTCAAAGGTGTTATTTTGCTTCTTTATGCATTGTTTTATATGTATGTTGAGCCTGATGCGTAAGTTACCCAATCTTATGATGTAAGGAGTGGCACCTGTGGTGAGTATGAGTTATATGTGGTTGTGATAGATAGTGAAAAAAGAAAAGGAAGATCGTTATGGCTTAATTGAGACATAGAGCATGTTTTCTGAGATGAGATGAGTGATATGATTGTGTGTTGAGTAACGTAAAAGCAAGTGAATATGGGCAAGGGATGATGTGAGTCTAAGGAACGTGAGAATAAAAAGATTGAAAGTAAGGATGTGGATAGTGGCAGCTTGAGATATGTAAAGAATTATGGAGGGAGATGGTTAGGAGTCGTGTGGGTTAAGGATATATGTAGCGAAAGTTCGTTTTAAAGGGGTTGAGAAGAGTGGTATATAGTGAACTTTATGGAGACATGTCGCGAGGTAGATTTGTACACAGTGAGTGAGTTTGGGAGATTTGGTTTATTAAGAGATGAAACTATAGTGTGATTTCCTTGGGCAATTAACGGTATGAAATGAATTCTGATTTCTAGAGAGGTACAAAGGAGATGCAGGAACAGTGAAGGTTGATTTTATGGATAGATTAGTGGCAAGTGTGAGTGATAGCATAATAAGAGAAGATCCATGGTAAGAAAGAGTGAGATGATATCGATATAAAATAATGGGATTTGAGTTTTGGAGCGATGAGAAGGTAATTGGAGCACTAAAGAGTTAGGTAGAAGTAATAAGGAGTTGAGCTATTAAATGGTATTGTTGAGTATAAAGAGAAAAGAAGGATAAAAGTAAGCTGAGAAAAATGTTAACCGGAGTTATATGACATAAAAATAAGGAATCTTCGAGATGTATGATACTATCAAGAGTAAGTAAGTTAATGGTTATACAGAAGTTTCAGGACAACATGATTAATCATGAGTTTCGAGGAATTAAGGGAATATGAAGTTGGTGGAGTATTTGCACGATACGAGATTTTTGGTGGAGAGTTAGATGATGATATAATTAAGGATAGTATTGGGAAGAATGTTGAAGTAATTTTGTTGATGGATTCGATGTTCGTTATTTGGGTGTTAACCAAAGATAAGAAAGAAATCGCGATGTTTAGAGATGAGTGTAAGAGGTTTGATGTCCGGGCAGTGGTAGTGTTATGGTTTGTGACTAGTGGTTAAGGGTGATGGTATATTAGAAAGGTAGCAATTCTAAAGAGGTTGATTTTGTAGAGACCAGATTGATATGTATGGTTGTGAGAGAGTATAATATGTGGTTATATGAGGCGGTTGTTAGTAGTTGAGTATTAATGGTATGGTTACAATTGGCAGGGGGTGATGGATATGCGAATGAGAGAATATGTTATGAGGGGTATACGAGTTAAGCTCGGGTGAGAGGTAACTTTTATCAGGTGGTAACTTACGTGATCAGGATTGACTAATTGGATGTGATTACATGTCTATGATGTGTATAAATGTTTATGTGGGGTTCTGACCTAACGGGAAGTGGTATGGTGTGATAGTTATAAAGCTGTTATTTGAATGTTCTGTAATATATGTTGGATACGGTAACCTAGTGGAATGATGATTAAAAAGGTAATAATTTGAGTGATCTGGCATGACTGGTTATACTTGTATGTATTCATGATACTTGTTAATCTGTGATATGGTAAGGGGATGATATTCATGAGGTTATTATCTATTTAATTCATATAATATGTTGCGTTGTGATTTAGTAAAGTGGATTTGAGTAAGTTTTTCTTGTCTGAGAAGTTATTCTGAGTCAGTGTTTATGGGAATTTTATGTAGTTGTGATGTCTATCGATGTGGTTGTTGTACCTCGGGCGGTGATCCGGGCACGATACTTAGTGTTGTGATGCGGATATTTTCGCACTGCGGTGTGGTTGTTGGTGACGGTGTTGCGATGCCGTCACCGGTTGTGGTGGAGTAGGCGGGATGATTATGATTCGAGTTTCGAAAGTACATACCAGTCATACATAGATTGTTGTTTTGTTTGATGTTGCTTCCTGTGAGTTTCAGTTTGTACAGATAGACAGTTGTTTTGTTTGTTGATGGTCCTTACCAGTTTAAGTTTGGGAATGAGGGTAAAGTATGATATGAAAGAGAGTTGTGTCTGTTTTCATCGTTGTCGTGGTATAGTGATATTCTGTTGATGGGACACAGTTGTGAGAAGTTGTTACAGTACATGTGATCTTGTTGTAGATGAGGCATTGGTGAACATAGTCATGGCAAGTGATTTGTGGAACATGTGTTGTACTGATATGGACGCTGCAGAGGGTTCATAATCAGATTTTGGGACAGTGAGTGTAGGGTGTTTGGAATTAGTGACATGTTAAGTTATGTATGAGTTTTGCGGTAACGAAATAAAGGAACTTGAGGATCTAGTGTGAGTGTACATAACAGATGTGGATCGTGAGTTATGCTTTTGGTGATAGGAGTTTTATATAGTTTATATAGAGAGGTATGTCGTGTTGCGGTAATGTGGAAGAGTTAGAGGGTCTCTTATGATCAGGATTTTGTGGTATTGGTTAGATGGCATGCATAATGATTTGATGTATGAGAACTGTTTAAGTAAGAGAGCCTTGGAAATAGGAATGGTTATAAGTGTGAGGGTATAGGCGGTTATCTTTGACATGTGGTGGTGATGAAGATAATGAGAGGATATAGCTAAGGATCTGGTATTAGTGAGTTACGAGGACGTAACATGTGTTTTAAGAGGAGTAGGATGCAGCAAAGAGCGTTTGAGGGTTGTGCATGCCGTAGTATAATTGAAAGTAGAGTGTTGGTGTAGCATAAAGTATGGATTTGTATATATTGTGGTTGATAGTGTTAAAAGGTCATGGACGTGCTTGTAGTAGTTCGATGTTTAGGAATGGGAGAATACTTCGATAGTGTTGACAGTTGGATGATGATGTTTAGGAATTCGAGAGTGTTGACAGTGGGATGATGATGTTTATGAGTGTGAGTAAACTTCGAGGACGAAGTTCCTTTTAAGGGTAGTAGAATGTAACATTCCGTTTGATGTTTATGAGTGTCTTGATATTGGATTTTAAGGTGGATAATATGTTAGTGAAACGGAGCTAGCAACGTTTGTGGATGGTAGTTGGTAGGGTATGGAGTTAGTGTCGAGTGAGACTATGATGGAGTTGATACGATATCGTGAGCCATGTTGTGGAGGTAAACATAGTTGGTGGAGTTGGTGTTAAGAGTTCATGTTTTATAGGGTGAGGTTTTGTTTTGAGTTCTTAATTGCGTTGTTGTGTCTTAGTCAAGTTGGTAGGTTTGTTTTTATGTATGGGTTGAACTTCGGGGACGAAGTTCCTTTTAAGGAGGGAAGACTGTAATACTACGGTTTTATGAGTCCTTGGGTACTCTATCGAGTGGGGCTTACTCTGTCGAGTAAGTAGTTTTTGACGCAAAACAGTAGTCTGCCTGTAGGGTACTCGATCGAGTAAGTTGGGTACTCGATCGAGTAGGGGGCACTCGATCGAGTAAGTGCCTTACTCGATCGAGTAAGTGTGTTTTACGGGTTGTTTTAGCCGGGTTTTGTTAATAACGCGAGATTTATATAAAAGGCTTCCGTCATTGTTCTTAATTATTTTTACTTCTTAAAACCTTTTAAGGGAAGAGAAAAGAGTTACGTAGTTCGCTTTCGTCACGTTATTAACAAATCCCAAAGGCTATGGTGGTCGGATCGTCGTGTTCTTTACGCCGTTGAGTTCGTCGTGTCGAGGGTAAGATCCTTATATAGTTTTTATGTTGTTTCTTTAAGTTTGGTTAAAACCCTAATTTGGTAGATTTGGGGGTTTTTGGGTATATATTGTATGGATGGGGTGATAATTATGTGAATATGTGTTGTAGGAGGAGGATTCGTAGAGGGACTTTGTTGTTTAGATGCTGTGACGGTCTTGTGGCTGCTATTCCAGGTAGGGTTTCCCTACTCAGTATTAGTTACATGATGTGTGTGGTGATTGTGCTGTAGATGGTAATTGTTGGTTGTTTTAGACGGTTGTGATATTGTGCTGTTGTTAATTGTTGGTGTTGTGACGGTTGTTGTGTATTGTCGTTGACTGTTGTTGTATCTGTCTGTGTTCTTCGGGGTACGTCCCTAGCTGAGTGGAGTCACTTGCGGGAGTGGCTTCACGCCCTTGATTCGCCTCCTGTGGAACCCGCCACAGGAGGGATTTGCACATTAATGAACATGGGTTGATCGCTCGATGGAGATGAGCGGGGCTTAGGTGGGAACGGTTGCGGTCCCCCACTGGCGGCGAGGAGTAACCTGTTGCGATGGGTACTCTGGTAGGGCTACACACTTTAGTGTGTAGTCAGTTGTGTGGAGATTGGAGATGGAGACTGGGGTTGTGTTGAGCTGTTTGAACTGTTTGTGTACTTGTTTCATTGTGGCATTGTTTTTATGTAATTAGTACTGACCCCGTTTAAATGTTTTAAAAACTGTGGTGATCCATTTGGGGGTGGTGCGCAGTTATTGAGTAGATATAATATGACGCGTATGGGATAGCTGGGATGAGTCATCACGTTGCAGTTAGAAGTCTTCCGCTTTATCAGACGATGTTTTATAGCTTTGATAGTTTTATCAGTAGACCGTCTGAGAACCTTGTATTTCAGTTTAACAGTTTTGGTTTTGATCATGTAATCACTTTAAACTATATTGTTATTTAAATTATGTTTCTTCAATGTCATTTGATTATCATTGCCTCGGGTAACCGAGATGGTAGCACTTCCATGCCTTGAGTGGTCTTGGTAAGGCACTTGGAGTATGAGGGTGTTACAACGAGTCCATGACTAATTGAAGCTAAACGAGTATTCATAGTTGTTAAGATTCATCTCTTAATAATGATGCGAATATCTAAAGTCTTGCCACAACATGTCAATATCCCATGTATCACAATTATAGTATAGGACAGTCTCATACTGTGAAACGCTCCACTTTTATAAAAAGATTGTTTATTTATTGCTATCATTGGGTTGGTTATCTTTTTATACGATGGGACAGTCCAAAAATGTAAGACGGTCTTAGACAATAACTACTGACCACCTATTTGTAAAATAGGAATATACCTATCTCAATTTTAATGAATTGAAAATATTTCTTTCCAATATCTCTTCAATAAACTACATAAATATTAGAAAACACAATTGGAGTTTTCATAAATAGTGAATAAAGATCAAAATACCTCGTAAAGAAGTCGAAGAACCCTTATGCAACACATAAATCAATACAATATAATCAATTTCCTGCAGATTCATATACAAAAAATTAATCTTAAAAACATCAAGATATTGATAGCAACATTATAATATTTACAAACATGCAAAAATAAAGTGAAACATAACACAAAATAATGCATGCATCTCATGTGGAGCTAATATCTTAAGCAAAAAAAAATGCATAGAAATTAGAAATCATATATGACAAAATTAAAAACAGCATAGTCCTAGATAGACATCACAAATTCTCATTTGTGACGGCGATATCCGTCACAAGCTTGTGACGGGAACCGTTTCCACTCACAAAATGCCCATTGAGAGGTGAGTGGGAAGCACATGGGGGGTGCCCCACCTTTGTCCCCTCTCCCTTTTTGTGAGAGGTCACAAGCTTGTGACGGGATTAGCCCGTCACAAGCAAGACTAGCTGGATAGACATAGCTTTGAGTTTTATCATGTGAATTTTTGGCAATAGTGGTTCTTATTCTTTGGGTCTTGAATAAGAACCCCAAATTATAAAGTTCTTCTATTGCAACTAAAAGTTGTTCTTAAAATAAAGAACCAAGTTCTAAAATAAGAACTAAGTTTGTTACATATTGGAATTTGGGGACCAATAAATATGACTTTGAAAATTGTAAAAGACCAATTACATATAGTTTATTTTTAATCTAAGAACTTTACATAAATGTGATCTATTGTAAACAAAAGTTCTTAAACATTGAAATTACTAAAATATGACATGGCAAAAGAAGAACTTTATATAAAGTTCTTCTATTGCTATTGCTCTGAAGAGTCTTAATTAGCATCATCATCTTATTAATTAATTAAAGAGATTAATTGTAACCCCTTTTAAACTCTAACTAGGTTTGTGACCCGTGAAATTCACGGGTTTATCTGTTTTAATTTTGTTATTTTTATCTTTTTATTTATACTTGTCTGAGCAATTAGTTGATCCATTTAAAAAATATAGTCTTCGAATACATAAAAGTTAGTCGGTTAGTGTCTTATTTCTTTGACAACTTTGGTTTATTTTCAAAACTATATATTGTACTTTATTTGCTTATTTTGATTAATATACTAATAACATGTGATTTTAAAAAAAATAATTACCTTTAATAAGTCCAGTAATTCATGATAAATGCTTAAGATTATCTTTTAATTAGATTGTATAGATTATGTACTAAAATTTTTATGTGAAAGCTTGAATATCCCTTTGTCATTTAGGCCAATAAAGTTAGTACGTGAAGACGAAAGAGTAAATTAATCCATAGTATTAAATTATTAATCCTTTTTTTCTTCTTTTTTTTGAGAATAATAAATCTCGAAATGTAAGGAGTTAAGAAGATATAGAATTATAGGACTTTTTATCTTTTAATTCTCATAAATCATATTTTCTAATAGTAGCATAATTATGAAGTTTAATAAATGATAATCTTAATATATCGTTTATATCAATTTATCAAAAATCTTAAATTTTAAAATTTTGCATAAAAGATAAAATGAGTTAAATGGTAGCCTACTACAAATCTCATTGCAATCTCATTTGTGTGAGTATAAGACATACACACAAGATAATATGACATGTACGTACGCATAAGTATAAGACAATAATTTACATTTAACTACTATCAATACCAAAAGAGATTTTTTTGTCCATCTTGTTAATAAGATTGAGATCATCGCAACTCCAATTTCATTCTATGATAGCTATTTTTCAAAGAAAAAATGATGAATAAAAAAGTAACACATACCCAAATAAAACATATAGTTGAAAGTTTCTGAAATAATTAAAAAAAATTATGAACCTAAAAACAATTACTCATTCACATTCATGTTGTCAATCTTGTAGTTAGTTTATAACATAGTATTAAGTGTAATGAGGGGAGTATTTGTTTAAGCAATTATAGTATTTCTCTTCTTCATATAGTCTTCTTTCTCCAATTAACTATCCATACAAAAAAAATCCACTGAGTGATTAATAACAAATAAAATGGTGGAATTTAATTTATGTAATATTAACCTTATCGTTATTAATTTAAGTTTTCTCTTACTACTCTTCTTCATCTAATCTTCTTTCTCCAATTAACTATCCATACAAAAAAATCCACTGAGTGATTAATAACAAATAAAATGGTGGAATTTAATTTATGTAATATTAACCTTATCGTTATTAATTTAAGTTTTCTCTTAAACAAGTTAAGAAATAGGGATGGAATTATAAAGATATAAGTATATTTACCTTTGAATAATTAAACTCCGCAAATCTTGATAGTCTCTAAATGAAAACAAAATTACATATATATAAAGGTTAAAAATGTGAAGATTACTTCAAACCAATCGAACTTAAAAATAAATAAATAAATTATTAATTTAAAAACCTTAATACACTTACTTTGATGTTGATACAATAATAAGAAAGATTATTGACACATACATACAATTCTTTTGGCAATAGGGGTAAAAAAAATTCTGGCTTGAATTTTGGCTCACAAATGTTGTCTTTCATAAAACATTTATATAGCCAAATGAGGATGCATTTTATGACTTTTAGACTTTTTATTATTATTATTATTATCAAAGTTAATATATACATAAATATGTAGAAAAGTTTCATGACTTTTGAGTATTCGTTTTCATTATTAGCATATTTATTATAGACATAAATATAGAGTAAATAGAAAGAAATGTAAAAGTTTTTTTTTCTTTTTTTTTTCCAAAATTCACATTACGTGAGAATTGTTTAGGGAGTTATCTTACGAAACTAAAAGAGGTGGATATTTTGTCTTGCCTTTTATTTATAAATTATATTTATAGATTTATTTATTTATCAAATTTAACAAAATTGAGCAAGTTTATTTCAATAAGATTTAAGAGGGGGTTCCACATATAAACAGTTTAAAATTAGAGTGATGTAATTTTTTAATTTTTCATTATTTGCTCTTAATATTTACAAATTATTTATTTTTTATAAATGGTGTAAAATTATAATTATGTGATATTTATTTGCTGCTTAAAATATTCTAACAATAAACGTAAAAAATTTAAATTTAGCATGAATTTATTTTTAATGGTTGTTTAGTTTATCTAAAAATTAAAAAAGCCAAAGTTAATGTTTGTTATGCTATTTGCATTTAATGGTTCAAATTTTTTTTCTTTTTAAATAAGAAATAATGACGTGGCTCTCTATAATTGGTGACGTGAAATTTTGGTTATGCAAAGTGGCATTTAGTAATGTGAGGTGGCATTGTTTATCCTTTTAATAATACTAGGTTTGATGCCCGGCTACGCCCGGGCTACCTTTATTTACCATTTAATTTAATTTTCTATGAAATATGATTCCTTAAATTTGGTTAACACATACATTTACAATTTATATCTTGAAATTATGATGAGATGTAAAATTAATCAACAATTTATGAGACACGTTCACCACTCCCGCTGTTAATATTACTACTTTCACTACATCCCCAGTTAATACTATTACGTTCAATACTTCTTCGGTTACTGTTGTTTCTTTAACTACTCCTGCTATTTTTACGGTTAACCCGTTAATTTACTCAAACTCATATATTTAAATAAATTAATATTTTCCTAAAATCGAATTGTTAGTTAATTTTTCATAGTCTCTCCGTTGTTTCTACTGTTACTTTCATTACATGTGTTGTAACTACTATTACTTTCACTTCTCCCGCCGTCATTATTTTTTCTTTCACTACTCCCGTATTCATTATTGTTAATTTTACTACTCCCGTTGCTGTTAGTATGACTTTCACTACTCCCGTTTCTATAAGTGTTGCTTTCACTAATCACATGGGTAGTTACTATCATATTAGTTGATTATCTAGTTGTATTAGAGTTATATATTTTTAAATTAATCCGAAATATTAAATTAAAATACTATTTAAGAGGAATCATTATTATTTATCAATTAAATTACAAATCAAAATAATTATGGAATATTATATTTTGTTGGAAATCTAGCTTGATTTATTTACCTTTTAATAGTTTCCAAAATATAACATACTTATATTATATCCGTGTATGTTAAATAATTAACATATTCTTTATACTAATATACCATAAGTGTGACATGTTTATTTTAAGTAAAATCACCATATTATGATTTTCTCTAAATTTATACTTTTAACCAAAACTATATAATATTTACATTGAGGTCCCTTTATCAGGTCCATCACACGGTACTATCGATTTAAAACTATATAATATATTTAATTTGTATAAATTTATTTAATTACATTGAAGTTCCTTGGTTTCTGGAATTAATATATAGTACTAGTATTGGTGCCCGGCTTCGCCCGGGTTATCTCCATTTACCATTAATTTTTTTTTTTCATTACATAAAATTACTTCAAGTTGCATAACCCATAAATTTATCATTAATAAATTTTTCTATGACATATCCTAAAATTACGATGAAATAAATTTTGAGATAAATTCACTACTCCCGCTATTAATATTTTACTCTTATTAAGAAAACATTAGTAATAACATTTCACTAGTTGACCGTAATTATTGTTACTTTCACTACTCCCGATGTAATTATTGTTACTGTCACTACTATCTCATTAATATTGATAATTTCACTACTCACGTCGTAATTATCGTTACTTTCACTATTGCCGCATTAATATTGATTATTTCACTACTCCCGTTGTTGTTTTTACCACTTTCACTAATCTCGCTGATAATATTGTTACTTTACTATTCAAATGAGTGATTACTGCCATATAACTATATGCAATGTTACTAAAATTCTTTTCTTTACTCACGAAATTACTTTTACTACTTAGGCATGCAATTTTAAGAGGATTATATATTTATATAAATATATTATATATATGCATTAAATCAAATTGAAAGAATTATGCAATATTATATATTATGGAATTTAATTTGAATTATTTATAATCTACTTATATTATATTTTTGCATGTTAAATTAACATCTCTATACATCTAATAAACTAAAGTTTAATAAAATTACATGGTTTTAAATTTAATATATAATTTTATGATGATAATAATTAATACCATAAGTGTGCATGTTTATACTAATTAATTATTTTATTTTAAGGAAATTGACCATCTTCTAGTTTTCTATAAATATTTAGGAAAAGCATCAAGCATTTTTTTTAGTCTCCTTGAAATTGACCGTCTTAGTTAATTATTTTATTTTAAGAAAATTGACCATCTTAATTAATTATTTTATTTTAAGGAAATTGACCATGTTTTAGTTTTTTACGAATATTTGCATTGAGATCCCTTAATCGGGTCCGTCACACGGTGTTATTGATTTAAAACTTTTTTTTTTTTGTGTCGATCAGGAGTATCCCCTACCGACAGCTGGGGCAATCTCCTTCGGGGTACTGAAGGCAATTTAATGGGTTGACCCCTCCCAAGTTTGGCGTTTTCATTCGCAAGAGTCAGGAATCGAACCCCTGACCACTTGTTTAAGAGATGAGAGCCCTTACCACTCACACCAGCCAACTTTGGTTGATTTAAAACTATATAGTATAATTAATTTGTATAACTTTTTTTAATTACATTGAAGTCCATTGGTTTCTGGATTTAATATATAGTATTGATTGATTTATAGATTCAGGGCACAAAGAGTCAATGTACGATAGGAATTGAACTCAAATTTGTATTAACATTAATTAGATATTTATATTAGTAACTTAAAGTTGGAGACTTGGTGATTCCGAGAAATTGGACTCTCTAGAATTGCTCGAAAAAAGTTTTCTTTAATAATATAGATAGATATAGATAGAATAAATAAAAAATTACTCCATTTTAAAATATTGTTTTCTAAAATTACTCCCTTATATAATTTTTTCCAAAAATTACTCTCTTAATATGCACTTTTATAAAAAAAATGCTTCAAAATTCCAATTTAGGTAACTTATTACGTCTGTTTTTGAACATATTCTCCATTGTTATACGTTTTAATGTACAAATTGGCTAAGACACAAACGAAATAAGTTCATAAAATGACGAAATAAGTAACTTAAGTTGGTGTTTTGAAGCATATTTTATTGCATATTTGGTGTCCCATTCTGTATATTTTATTCTTGCATCAAGTTATGTGTCAGAAGATAAATGGAGCAATAAGAATCCTCTGTTTCATTTGGTGTTCCATTGTATGTCCCACTCCATACATATTCTGACACATCAACTAATTATACTATATATTGCATATTTTATTCTTGCTCGATAGTAAGGATCCTTACTGCTCGATGACCCCTACATCGTTTAACCACTCCCATGTAGCTAGCGAGCAATCAAAAGATGTTGTTGGATCTAAGGTGTTGCCACACGTTTTTCGGATGAGGTCTTCGTTGATAAATAGGCTTGTACAAAAGAAGCGGAAAGACGTCGAAAATAAGTTGATAATAATAAGTACTCCGATCCGTATCTTTTGGTTGCAAACCATTTTGTCAAGTAACTTGAGTACGTTGTGCCATTGTATACTAGCCTACTAGGTATATACTCCGTATGTATAAAGAAAAGAAAATGTTGAATTTGATCGATATTGTATAATGTCCTATTTAATTCGATTTCAAAATGATTAATATTTTTCCCTTTTTGCAGGATCATATTTTTAATTCATATACTCCGTAGTCCGTACATTATGAGAATTTAAAAGACTTTAAACACGCTCCAAATTATTCAATTCGTTACAAATTTATTTAAATTACATGGAACTATAATGATACTGAACTCAATACCACACTGCAAAGTGCGAACGCACCCCGCATATGTATATTAGTTACGGTCTTACGGAGTATATGTCGAGTTAACAATCTTTCTCACATTATACAATAGTGAATAAGTAACATCATAATCAATTCTAACTAGAGTCATCTCGTCAACAAAAGTTTTGGGCAATTTCATATCATCGTGTAGAAGAAATACGGTGCAAATATCAAATTTATAAAATATGACGTCATACAACGTACCCTTGGCATCGTCAAACGATTCACTCTTGACCTTTTGGCGAACAGCGTCGCTATCATGGAGAATTTGCTCAAAATATACGACGCAACCGTTAAGCGCTTTTACTACCCTTTCGTCCGATTGGCTTGGGATAATACTATTTGTGATGATTATGAGGTTGCTCGTGTCACCTACGGCACATTGGACCGTTGCTTCAATAACATTAGCAATCGTCACGATATTCATATTAAGGCCAACGTTGTTGACGCAACTTAAACATGAGTCTTGTTCGTTGGCAAAGCCGCACACTTTGTTGACGAGTTTAACATCGACGGAGGCTTGTACGAAAGAAGATGAAATACATGCAGAGATTAATATGATAGTAATAATGAAGATGGTGTTTCGGTTGCAAGTCATTTTGTAGTTGTGTGATGAATATTGAATACCCTTCTTTCAGTACTTCAATCTATATATAGATGAAGGATTGAAGGTACGTAAACAAAGTACTCCGCATTTATTTGATTACTCCCTTCGTCATGTTTATATTGATTAAAATGACTCTTATCAAGAATAAATATGTAAACAAATGATTAGTAGTTTAGTACAGACTACAAACTCTATCAAAATTAGTGACATTTTTTAAGTAGGTTTTAACCGATTTCGGTTGAACTAATGGTCCAAGTAACTTTCTAAAATATTAATGGTAACAATTTATCAGAGAATAGAAAATATGGTAGTTTCGATGTAACGTATAACTTTATCCGACTCATCATCCATTTGCACCGTTTTTCATCCATTTTATTAAAAGGAACTTGGAACTTGGAAGGATATATGTTTAGGTACATACGTGTAAAATTGTCATATGAAACGGTCTTACCATAATGTTAATGTGAGATCTCTTTTAGGTGTTTACTAATTTATTTTGTCTTTTAATTTTACCTTTTAGTTGCTACGTAGTATAATACCTTCGGTTTCGGTCATTTGTCTACCTTTAGTTTTGTCACAAAGAACAAGGAAATGGGAGAAGGTTAATAATTGGATGCCAATGCAAGTACTGGACCAAATTGGATGTGAAGGATCAAATTGCCTATTAAAGCATTCCAAGATAGATTGGTGAACAATTGATGAGACCTAAAAATGGAATAGGTAAACATATGACCGAAATGAAGGGAACAATTTTTCATGCGTTTAATGGTATCTTTATGGATATCAGATTGATTATTCATATCCTCTTTTTGAAAAGATCATGCAGAATGCAGATTGCCAATTTGAGCGAAAATTGGCCGTAAAATTAAAAGTTTTTATGTAAGAGTGTAAGGTAAGGATTTTATTTTTTATTTTCCCGTTAGTCTAAAATACGCTAATTTTATCTTCAAAGTAAGCGTATGAAAGCTGGTCTCAAGTAGGATAATAATGAGACGAGACAGCTCGCGAGTAACTCGATATTGGCTTGATAAAAGCTCGGCTCGTGTGAGGTTGACTCGAGGTTGACTTGAGCTTGAGCACCGCTCGGATTTTGAAGAAAATATGGACTTTGATATGGTATAATGTTCATAATTTTCCATTTGTGCAAGATCACATTATTAATTCATATACTTACTATGTTCGACAATATTGCCCCGTAGGTACATTTATGAGAATTTATCTCATTATTACGCTTAATTATAATTACGATTTTTTCATTGGTTATGATGTGCGATAACTTGTAATACATGGCGCATAAAAAATAAGTAGCTTTTGTTTGAAAGGAAGGCAAAAATCAGATTAAATGATCCTAACTTATAACTTTAGAATTAATTAATTTTGGCATATAAAACATGCTCCAAATTATTCATTACAAATATATTTAAAAAAGTTACGTTTGGAACTTATGGTACTGAACTCGATACCACACTACAAAGTGCGAACACACCTCACGATTCGTGTATTACTTACGGAGTAATGACGAGTTAGCAATCTTTCTCGCATTGAAAAGTAGTGAATAGGTAACATCATAATCAATTCTAAGTTGAATCATCTCATCAACAAAAGTTTTCGGCAATTTAATGCCATCTTTTAGAAGAAATGTGGTGCAAATATCAAGTTTATTCAATATGACGTCATACAACGTACCCTTGGCATCGTCAAACGCTCCATTCTCGACCTTTTGGCGAACAACGTCGCTGTCTTGGAAAATTTGCTCAAAATATACGACGCAATCGTTAAGCGCCTTTACTACCCTTGCGTCGGATTGGCGGGGGGCAGTATCTTTTGTGTTGGTTATGATGTTGCTCGTGTCACCTACGGCACATCTTAGGGTTGCTTCGATAACATTAGCAATTGTCGCGATATTCATGCTGTGGCCAGCGTAGTTGACACAACGCAAACATGAGTCTTCTTCGTTGGCAAAGCCGCACGCTTTATTGATGAGATTAACATTGACGAAGGCTTGTACAAAAGTTGATGAAATACATGAAGAGATCAATATGAGAGTAATAATGACGATGGTGTTTCGGTTGCAAGTCATTTTGTTAATTACTCCGTAATTGATTATTCCCATCGTCCTATTTATTGACTAAAATAACTCTTATAAGGAATAAAAAAGTAAACAAATAATTGATACGGACTGCAGACTCTATCACAAAGATATCGGATTAATGATTCCTTAACCCCTTTTACAAAAGATCATGTAGATTGTTCAATTTGAGCAACAAATGGCTCTAAAAAAAGCACGAGATCGATTTTGACCTTTTCTGTAAGATGGGTATGTTAGGCCCAAAATGTGGATATGGGCTAATCTGGGGCAGCAGGTTTGGAAGCATTATGGGACGCAGGATATCAGGGAGCCAGGGTGACAGCATCAGCGTGGCAGCGCAGAACGTGGGCTTTAATCCGCGTGAAAGAAGCGTATGGGAGTCCTACCACTTACCAAATCCAAGGAAGGAAAGTCCTATTCGGTGTCAAATTAGGAATAACTTGGAAGGAAAGCAAGAAACCCTAGCTAACCGAGCTCCCCTATATAAAGAGCCTCAACGCAAAGAGGAGGGATCATCAGAAAATACAAGAAATATACTCTAGCATTCATAGCAAACGCACGAACTGTATTTCCTCCCGAATTATAGTGAAAATATTGGTGGGATTCCGTCTCCCCCGCGGTTGTTTCCCAAATTGGGTTTTCCGCGTCACCAAAATTGCTTGTGTTCTTTGTTTACGTCGCACATTCAAATCAACATACAACAAACAATCAAATCATAATACGGACCTAACGCTAAGACCGCTTTAACCCTAAATTGGTAGAAATTTACCAAAACAGTTTGGCGCCCACTGTGGGGCATAGTGGTCGTCTTCGTTAGTCAGTCCACACAGCAAGCACAACATGTCCGGACACCAAGAAACCAACCCAGGTAGCACCAGCGGTGCCTCGGCAACGCGGGTACCGCCCCCCTCGGCAGCAACACAGGTACCATCTCCCTCGACAACAGCAGCACGCACAACCTCGGTTCAAACCATAAGTACTGCCCAGATTCCGACAGTCAAGCAAAGTCAAAGTTCCCAGGTAGCAGCAAGCCCATCTTCGGAGAGAGTCCAGACCAGAGATCCAGGAGTCGTCCAGGGATGGCAGGGAGTCCCACAGCCTGAGAGAGGAGCACAATCTAGGCAGCAGGCTCAGGCTCCTCCGAGTCCCACAAGCATCATGATAAGCGGATTGGACACATTAGCAAGGACAACCCGGACAATGCAAAACGAGAATAGAAGCATGAGATCCCAGATGGAAGAGGACAACAATCTCCTCTGAGCACAGATCAACGAGTTAAGGAGCCATGCCGCCAATTCGGCCCCTTGGATGCAGGAAGGCAGATCCGGGAGGCCAGCAGGAGAAAGTGGGGACCGGAGGCAGACACAAGTGTTGCCACGCGAAGTGGCACTTAGGCTGGACATGGACGCAACACCACAGTCAAGAGGAGGCCTGGTTCCGAAAGGACTGGGGGCATTGACACCAGATGAGGAGCCAGCCCACCAAGAGACAACACCCGCGTCAGATGCAAAAGGACGCCAACGGGGCAGAGCAGCAGCTGCGGTCCCGATAATCAGGGCCCCGGTTACGAATCAAGCTGAGTATACTTGGGAAAGCGGCCCGGCTGCAGCAGCATCGCAGATGTGCCAACCAGCAGTCTTGGGGCAACAGAACTCCGTACGAGGAGCCGAGCATCAGTTACAGGAGCATCTGCGACCTGCCGGGAGAGAGACATACATAGAACAGCAATACCAGGAACTACGAAGCCTCCTCCGAAGGGTCCCAGGAATGCCGCTGCTTATGGAGATGGCCGCACCAGAAAGCTACGCTGACTCGCCATTTACTGACGATATAGCTACAGTGGCCTTACCAAAGAGATTTAACGTCCCAACAATGACCCTCTTCGATGGAACAAAAGACCCCTGCGATCACATTAGCCAATTCAAGCAGAAAATGATGGTTACCACTGCCACGGGAGCCTCGAAGGAGGCATGTATGTGTAAAGGATTTGGTTCGACCTTAACCGGAGCAGCATTACAATGGTTCGTCGGCTTGCCTAACGGGACCATATCTTCATTCGCTGATCTGGTCAACGCATTCAATCAACAGTTCTCCAGCAGCCGGAGAACACCAAAGCAGCCAAGTGATCTATATAGGATCGTTCAGGAAATAGGTGAGTCAATCAAAGATTACGTCACCAGGTTCAATGCAAAGAAAGTCTCAATACGAGGCTGTGATATGTCTACGGCCATCAACGCCTTCAGACAGGGCTTGGACAAGGAATCAAACCTCTACAAAGGACTAACGATGTACCCTTGTGAGAGGTTCGAAGAAGTCCAGCAGAGAGCTACAGCAGCATTAAGATTGGAAGAAGATATACAAGCTAGAAAAGGAATAGCAAACTTCGACAAACCTAGCAGGAAAATCACAACAGAAAAGAAAGACGAACGAGCTAAGCCATACAGCAGACCTAATATCAGCAGAATAGCAGAAAAAACCCAGCAAGTCGACGACTCTCAGCACCCTCCTAAGCTATCTGAGTATGGATTCAACACGGGAATGGAAGGGTTGCTGAAAGCGCTAAGAGGTCTAGGTGATCAGGTAAGGTGGCCTAAACCCCTCACACAGGATCGACCCAACGACGACAGAGACAGCAGCAAGAGATGCGAATGGCATCAGGACATAGGTCACAGGACAGAAGACTGCTACAGGTTGCGAAAGAAAGTAAAATTCCAGGTACGCAGGGGAAACTTGGACCACCTGTTATCACGTGGGGGCAAGCAGGACAGGAGGGAAGCAGCAAATCAGGTGCTTCCTTCTGCTCCACCCATATGCACAAAAATTATTAACGTGATAACAGGCGGGTCCAAGCTATCAGGTTTGACATATTCCGCCCCTAAAAGGAAAGCCACCGGAAGTAAAGGGGATCATCTAGAAACTTCATACAGAGTAAGCCAGAGCAATTTACCCCTGGTAACTTTCAACGAAACCAACATAGAAAGCGGCGCAGAGCAACATGACGATGCGCTAACTATAACGTTATCCATTGGCAATTGCACCGTACGAAAAGCATTAGTGGATACAGGGAGTTCTGTGAACCTCATCATGCTTGAAACCCTCAAAACCATGGGTTTTGATAAAGAGAACCTGATAAATAAATCTGTGCCCCTGGTGGGATTCAGTGGTGAGACTGCGCATTCGGTAGGTGAGATAACCATCCCAACATATATTGAAGGAGTTAATAAACTGGTGAGGTACCTAGTCACTGAGGGTCCAACCACTTACAACGCGATACTAGGAAGACCATGGCTGCATCAGATGAAGGCGGTGCCCTCAACATATCATCAGTGTCTCAAGTTCCCAACACCATGGGGTACGGTCACAGTAAAAGGGGATCGAGAGGAATCCAGAAACTGCTACGCTCAAGCTCTCAAAGCCACAACTAAGCTCCCCTCATAGCAATTACAGGACCGGGGCACCTCGAAAGAATATAAGGAGCCTCCCTCGGAGGAACTGGATCAGGTACACCTGGACGAGGAGCACCCGGATAGGACAGTATTGATTGGGGCAACTTGCAGTAAAGAGCTGCGCAGCCAGCTGACTCAATTTCTGAAAACCAACATGGACTACTTCGCTTGGTCCCACAACGATATGGTAGGCATAGACCCATCCGTTATTTCACATAGGCTAAGTGTGAACCCAGGCTGCACCCCAGTACAGCAGAAGAGAAGAAAATTCGCGGCAGAACGAAACGAAGTCATTAATAAAGAAGTAGACAGTCTCTTGGCAGCAGGTAAAATTAGAGAAGTTAGCTACCCTGAGTGGCTTTCTAATGTGGAGGTTGTGCCCAAAAAGAACGGCACATGGAGGGTGTGTGTAGACTTCACAAATTTAAACAAAGCTTGTCCCAAGGACCCCTTTCCACTGCCACATATCGATGCAATGGTGGACGCTACTGCGGAACACGAGGTACTCACTTTCCTCGACGCCTGGAGCGGTTACAATCAGATCAAGATGCATCCACAAGATCAAGAGAAAACGGCATTCATGTCGGAAAGAGGCATATATTGTTACAAGGTCATGCCCTTTGGCCTAAAGAACGCCGGGTCCACTTACCAACGGTTGGTAAACAAAATGTTCAAGCAGCAAATATGAAAGACCATGGAAGTATACATAGACGACATGGTTGTGAAGTCCAAAAAAGCAGAAATGCACATAGAGCACTTGGCAGACACCTTCCAGACATTAAGGGAGTTTTAAATGAAACTTAATCCGTCCAAGTGTTCGTTTGGAGTATCCTCGGGAAAATTCTTAGGGTATATGGTGACCCAGAGAGGAATTGAAGCAAGCAAGGAACAGATAAAAGCAATAATCCAGCTGGAATCACCGCAGAAACCAAAAGATGTGCAAAGGCTGGCAGGGAAGGTGGCGGCACTAAACAGGTTCATATCAAGGGCTTCAGATAGGTGCAAGCTGTTCTATGATATATTGAGGAAAAGTCGAATGGACCGAGAAACATGAAAAAGCATTCGCAGAACTCAAAAGCTACCTAAGCACGCCACCATTACTCGCAAAGCCGGAGCAAGGGGAGCCACTATTCCTATACCTGTCAGTCACGGAAGCAGCTGTAAGTGCGGTCTTGGTCAAAGAACAAGAAGGAGTGCAGCATCCCGTGTATTACATTAGCAAGTCTTTGCTTCCTGCAGAGACCAGGTACACTTCCTTTGAGAAACTAGCATTGGCTTTGGTTACTGCTTCCTATAAATCTGCGTCGTACTTTGAATCTCACACCATCCATGTAATAACCAACTACCCGCTAAAGACTATTATGAGGAAGCCTGAACTTTCGGGCAGAATGACTAAATGGTCAGTACATCTTAGTGGGTATGACTTGTAATTCGAACCCAGAACGGCGATAAAATTCCAAGCCCTAGCAGATTTCGTCTCTGACTTCTGCCCTGCTACCCATGTGGAGGCAGAAGAAGGAATGCTGGCGATAACAGGGAGTCAGGATAGTGAGATATGGACCCTATACATTGACGGAGCCTCAAATGCAAGGGGAGCTGGTGTAGGTTTGGTCCTTCGATCACCTAAAGGTGATATGATAGTACAAGCTGTTAGGTGTGAGTTCAAAGCAACCAACAACGAAGCCGAGTATGAAGCTCTTATACTTGGGATGCAGATGGCGTCGGGGCTTAAGGTGAGGAACCTGAGGGTGTATAGTGACTCCTTACTTGTAGTAAATCATGTAAACAATGAATATGTGGCACGAGATTCAAAGATGATAGCCTACTTGAAGATAGCCACAGAGCAAAAGTCAAAGTTTAGAACATTCAAGATAACTCAGGTGCCGCGAGATCAGAACGTGGAGGCAGACGCCCTGGCAACGTTGGGGGCAACCTTCCAGCCCACAGAACTATCAAACATACCTATCACCCATGTGTTGACCCCAAAGAATCCGAAGGAGCCGGTCGAGAATCCGGTGAAAGAGGATGTACACATGCGAAGATACGCAGGAGCCGGACGCCGGTTTCCACAAAGAGGACAAACAGGATGCGATTGAGAGTACCATACATAAATTGACTAAGGGATGGGACACTCCCTGAAGACATAAAGGAAGCACAAAGTTTCAGGATAAAAGCCTCCAGGTATAACATGATTGATAACATTCTATTCAGAAAGTCATTGGCAGGACCATGCCTCAGGTGCTTGAGCAAAGAGGAAGCAGAAACAGTACTGCAGGATGTGCACGGCGGAGAATGCGGGAACCATGCTGGAGGACGAAGTCTGTCAAACAAAATTTTGAGACAGGGGTATTTTTGGCCCACCATGCGCGCAGATGCCGTGAATCATGCCAAACGCTGTGAGTCATGTCAAAAGGCGGCTCCAGCAATCCACCAGCCAACAGAACCAATGCATCCGATTATCTCTCCATGGCCATTCATGATGTGGGGCATAGACATAGTGGGTAAGCTGCCCAGGGCTCCAGGAAACAGAGTGTATATGCTAGTTATGACTGATTACTTCTCAAAGTGGATTGAAGCAGAGGCAATGACAGAGGTAAAAGAGCGGCAGGTGATCTCTTTCATCAAGCGCAACATCATAAGCAGATTTGGGATACCATCCGAAATCATATGCGACAATGGATACCAATTCATATCAGATAACACCGAGGGCTTCTGTGCACGATGGAACATAACACTGAGAAAGTCAGCCCCCAGATATCCGCAAACCAACGACCAAGCCGAGTCCAGCAACAAAATCATTGTGGAGAACCTCGAAAACTACCGGAAGAGTTGGGGGAAATGAGCAGATGAACTACCATTGGTACTGCGGTCGACGAAACAACACCGAAAATGGCAACATGCCAAACTCCATTTAGCCTCGTATACGGAGCGAGAGGCGTGATACCCTCGAAGTTCTCGGTGCCCACGCACAGTACACGGCCGTCGGGACGGAGCGAACAAGGTCGAAATGGCTAGGAGCCTGGATACGATTGATGAGTCAGTGAGAAAGCGCCTACATACGTATGGCGTCGTATAAAAAATCTGTAGCAAGGACGTATAACAAGAATGTCAAGATCAGGACCCTTGAAGTAGGGGACCTCGTACTCAGAAGGGTATTCGAAATACCAAGAACCACAAGGCAGACAAGTTTGCCTACAAATGGGAAGGGCCATATCAGGTCGAGAGCATTGTCAAGAATGGGGCATACAGGTTGATGACCATGCACGGTCAGATCCTGGATAAACCCTGGAACATTCGTCACTTGAAACGGTACTTTATCTGACAAAGTGCCAAAACTTTAGTGTACAAAGGACCTTTCGAAAGTCCGTGAAGCAAAAAAAAAAAAAAAAAAAAAAAAAAAAAAAAAAAAAAAAAGAAAGAGGGAGGGGGGTTAGTATATGCTTTAGGTATTGGTGTGTTTCAGAAAACTTTTTTCTTTTGTTTTCCCTAGTTTTTCTTTTTTGAAATCAAATAGAGTCGTTTTTAAACCAAGTAGTCCAGGCTATGGCTTCCTGGATCCAGGTGTTGCCCTGGAACACCATGAGATAGCACCAGGTAATTTGCACTACTTTGGGATTTATCATGCTTCTACGAAGAAAGGCTTTGGTACTAATGTTGGTTACTTGTCAGATAAGGAACACTTTGAGGGTCCAGCCCCTGCCATGTGAGGCTGTGAAGACGTTTATCTTAAGTCAAGCCACATGGGGAGCATACGCCGAGGTAGCGCGTAGGGTACGACATACTAAGACCACCCATACCTTAACGTTAACTCAGTAATTCCATAGCTATGTCATAGAGCAAAAGGTGCACGCACGGAATTTCAAACGTCTGGAACCACAAGGAACGCAACATTCCTTGTTAGTCAGAAACAGTCAATGAAGGTATGCTCTAGTCAGCTAATCCTAGTGATAAGATATTTTACGTCATGGGTAAAATATGTTATCAGAAACCTGTCACCAGGGGCAAGGGCTGTGCACCTGGAGCCAGGTCAGCCTCCCGGGTATACTTATGTGGAATCACACCTCCAGAAATCAAGGCAAGAAACGCAAGTATAACAAAAGGAGGGCCCAAAACCTGGGCCCAGAACTACTTTAAGTTAAGTCATCTGCTACCTTTAGCAGACGCCATTAGAGTTTAAAGCCTGCGTACCAGCAGGCGCAAAACAAGCCAAAATAAAAGAAACAAAAAAGAGTTTTTTTTACAAACTTGCGCCACACAGGGCCAAGTCCCCAGATAATTTAAATTAAAATTTTAAGAGAGGTCAATCCTCTCAACAACTGCATTCTAACCAATGCTCTGCTCCCCATGCTCCATCTGCTTCTCCGTTGCAGGTACCTGAACAGCCTTAAGAGTCGCAGCTGCATCATCACCAGTCTGCTCTGCCAGGATCTCCTCTACAGTCCCAGAGATAGCCCTAGAGATGTCCATGGCAGTAAAATCAGGCTCCGGATTAGCAGCCTCAGCTTCAGGAAGGAACAGGGCGCTCAGATCCATACCATTGGGGAATGCACGGGCAAACTCGGCCGCCTCCTCCTCCAGTTCCAGGATGTGTGCCTCCCCTCGGTATAAGCACGGATGCGGTCAATCCGCCCCTCAAAAGCGATAAGCTCCCACATTCTTGGCTAGTTCACCATCTCTTCAAAGACGGGCCTCCGCCTTTGTCGCCCCGTGTCGAACGCAGTTAGCTTCCTGCGTCCTCGCCAGCTGGTTTTTAGCTGCCTCCTTCTCTTTTAAAGCCGCATGGAGCTGCTCCCTCAGTTTGGCACGGGTAGCTGTGAGCTCCTTATTCTTCCCCACGGAAGCCAGACACTCAGTCTTGGCTCTCTGCAGCATCTTGCGAAGATAGAGAGATGATTGGAGAGCCTGCAATGAAGAAAATCATTAGTCAAGGAAGCACAGGGGTAGAGAAAGAAAGGGACCAGTAAAGGAAGACACACAAGGAAGCAATGTTCAGTAGCCAGGTCAGTCATCTCCTGGGGGGTAGTCGAATCAAATGCCCTGGAGCAAGCCGGAGTCAGGAGCCTCTCCAGTGCAGGCCAGTAGTTGGCATGATCAGCATCCCCAAAGTTAGCAGGGAGGCGCAGCAGTAGTTCGTCAGCATGAACAGGGGACCCAGGGGCGCGTGATATTGGAGTCACTTCAATAGGTTCTGGGGCAGGTCTAGAGGAGGATCTCTTTCTTGAGGAAGCAGGAGAAGTGAAGGAGTCAGCAGTTCTTTTTCTAGCTTGGCGCATCAGGATCTCGGAGGCAGAGGGTATAGCATTTTCTATGATGAAGCCAGGGTACAAGAAGTCAAAATAAAAGGTAAATAGACATGGAAGCTAATGGAAGCCAAAAGGGGATATTTACCAGAGGACATGGTTTCTTCAGCGGTGGAGACGTCTAAACCAGAGAGTAGGATGGGGAACAGTCTGCGGTCCTCAGGGATGGAAAAGAGCTTGGCAACAGAAGTTTCCTCGTCCTCGGATTTCTCAGGGTTTGTCCTGCTTATCATGCTCGCTCTATTACAATGAGGACTAGGCTCTACATGGTGGATTTCACTCGAGTCTGCAATTATTGGGAAAACAAACTTAAGAGTGATGATGGTCCCCTGATTAGATGGATCGTACCATGGTGACATCTCAAATCTGTCACTGGAGTATCTTCCTTGGATCCTACCCGATCTGTTCGAGTTCCCGGCTTGGAGTTTATGATATGCATCTTCCCGAAGAGGTTGATGAGACAGGTTGGGTTGAAGCAGACGATTCCCAAGCTTGACACTGTCCCGCAGACTGCCGTGGCGCTTACCATTGAGAGTCGAAGAGAATGGGCCATCAAATGGGCTCAAAGAAACGTATGGTTCTTGAACTCTTCTGTTAGTGCCTTATGGGTGTCTGATTCCTATCTACGGTGGAGAAAAGCTACTACTCCGGAGGAGCGCGAGAGATTGAGGAAGCGCGAGCCTGTTGACTAGAAGGTGCGCGAGGTGGAAAAGGAGAAAGAGAAGCATCTGACTGAGGGAGAGGAAGAAGCCGGGTTCCGAGTTGTTCATCCTTCGAAGAAACCGAAGACTTCTCCTGTCGTTGAAAAGGTGATTGACAAGAATGACAAAGCTAGACCACGAGAGAGACCGTTGGTGATTAGGTCTGAAGTGGCACAAGAGCGTCCGGCTCGAGGTCGGAACAAGAAATATGACAAAAACGACAAGGGCAAAGGGAAAATGGAGGAATAGCCCAAGTCTTTATTATTATTATTATTTATTATTATTATTATTGTAATAAGAAGGTGGGGTTTTTAGAATCTTAACCTATATTTATTTTTTTAGCATTATTTTATTATGTAACGTACTATTATTATTAGAAATGAAATAAAAAAGGTTAAATGGTTATGAAACCGTTGTGATTTTCTTTTTATTATTCTTGTCGAATTTCAAATGCAATTGCAAGTGTCCTTCTATTTACATTTAAAATTACGGGTTGTATCCTGTGAAGGATTGCCTACGTATTCATTTAAAAATGAAATCAAACCCTTGCAGGTAGTTCAAGTAAATGTAAAAGAATAATTGTTCTAAGCAAGAGCTTGTAATGAACTTTAGAAAATGAGCATGAGCTTGTACTTACTCCTAAAATGCAATTTTAGTTTATTTGATGATATGAGGATGACAAGTTGTCAAAACGCAAGAGCAAAGTGACATTAGCTTATTTTAGCTTGGCCAGGGGCCGTTTATTTCGTGCCACAGGAGCTAGGGGTGCTCACCGGTCCAAAACCGGACCGGACCGGGCCGGATGAACCCGCGGACCGGATAACCACATATCCCAAGACCGCGGACCGGACCGGTTAGAAGGGGACCCGGACCGGACCGGACCGGAACCCTTTAGGTCCGGTTTTTTCCGGGTTTGGACCGGACCGGTACTAATTTATAAGGCAATTTAGTTTTATTTTTTTACGTGGACCGGACCGGAGACCGGTCACCATATTTTTTGGGACCCGGAGACCGGACCGGTATGTATCCGGTCTGGACCGGACCGGACCGGCCGGTCCGGGTCGGTCCGGTTTACCGGTCCGGACCACTTTTTGTTCACCCCTAACAGGAGCGACACGTGAGGTTACGCGAGGCGCATTTTTGTTCCTATTCTAGGCATAGTAACGTTTTAGTTGGTCGAGGTTTGTCGGGTTGGCAAATTCATTCCCATCTAGGTCACTGATCCTAACCGCACCCCCTGGAAGTATGGACTTGACTAGAAATGGCCCGGCCCAATTGGGTTTGAATTTTCCTCGTGGATCGACAAGTAAAAGAGCTCTAATCGACTTGAGTACTAGGTCTCCTTCTTTGATGTTCCTTGGCTTAACCCTTTTGTTGAAGGCTCGCTTGATACGTGCTTGATATGTTTGTACATTATGTAATGCACGTAGTCTACGCTCATCCAAGAGGATGAGTTCTTCGTATCTATCCCTCTTCCAATCGGCTTCTGGGATTTGACTTTCGAGTATAATACGCAAGGATGGTATCTTTAACTCGACTGGTTGTACAGCTTCCATGCCGTATGTCAAATAAAAAGGGGTGGCCCCAGTGGGCGTCCTAACAGATGTACGGTATCCCCATAAAGCAAAAGGTATCTTGCTTGGCCAATCTCGATAGTTGTCAATCATTTTCTTGAGGATTGTGACAACGTTCTTGTTCACCGCTTCTACCGCGCCATTAGTTTGTGGTCTATATGGCGAGGAATGGTGATGCTTGATTTTGTACTTGGCTAGCAATTGCTCAATCTCAGCTTGGAAATGTGATCCATTGTCATTAATGATCTCATGTAGGCAACCGTATCGACAGATGATGTTGTTTTGTATGAACTTTGCTACATTTTTGGCCGTGAGACTAGTGTAGGAAGCCGCTTCTACCCATTTGGTGAAATAATCAATTGCCATTAAGATGAAACAATGACCTCCTGTTCCGGCTGGAGTGATCTTTCCGATAATATCAATTCCCCAAGCAGAAAATGGCCATGGAGATGTGATAGGCTTATCGCGTACCTATGCAAAGATAATTACCCTAGACAACAAGTTAATGTAGCAATAGGGGTCGAACACAAGGAAACGGGAATTACTTCGTGAATTGCTATGGGTAGATTTTTATCAAGGTCGATTACGATTTGGGTTGGTTTGATTGCGTGGTGATTAATAACAATAATGATATAAATTATATAATAAAAGAGAGTCTAAGGGGTTCGGGTCACACATGCAAAAGTAAACATATGATTATGATAAATTCGGTATTAATAACATTGTCAATTGCTTAGGTATAAAGATACCCACCTTGCGGCATTAGCATCAACCATAGACCGGGTCCTAGAGAAACTCTCGTCCATGACTAGGTCGTCCTACTATACATGCTTAGTCTAATTCAATTCCGTGCCTCTCGACTTATAGAATGAATGAACAAACTTAATCATTTGAATAAGGCCTTAAACAACGATTAAACGTGACGATGCAAGCATGTGATAGAAGTAATATGAACAATATTAGTATTAACTTATTTTATCATGTTTATATATTAAATTTATGCATGGCTCCCCTAGCCCTTAGACTAGGAAATTTAGCTACTCATACTAAAATATAAATTGCAAACTATATTGTAAGAAATATTAAACATGGTTATAAGATTTATATTAATTAGATGATATAACATGAGAAAAGAACAATGCTAATGTAAAATGGAATACTTGATTATAAACTATGTGATAACTAAAATAGAAATGTAAAATTGCAAACTAGAAATAGAAATACCTTAATAATAGAGAACTTGTATGGAAGAACAATGTATAACCAAAAGCTTGAAATAACTTAGAACCAAATGTTTGAACAACTACAAGATTAACTAATTTGTAAACTAATATGAAAACTATTGAGAGAATTATAATGCTTAAGGCTATTGTAAACTAAAACTTGGACGTAAAATTGGATGCCTAAGACCTCGGAACACCTCTCCTATTTATAGGAGAGGAAGAAGAAACGTAAACAATCAAGACGACTGCGGCCCCGATCGGGGTTGCATGGCCCCGATCGGGGTCGTGTGTTTCTCGGTTAATTCCCTTAATTCTCCTCTTAATTGCAAAGGGTATCCAATGTTGGTGATTAATTGTGCGATTAATCACCCGGTTTAATGCTAGTATTTGGCATCTTAGGAACTTTAGAATCCCATGCTTTCCCATTGACTTGGACTTTGAAGTTGGGCTTGATTTTGGTTGTTGACAACATTTGAATTACACAATTTGATCCACCAATTTCTTCATGCAAACCCATGCCAATACTCCATGCTAGTCCAAAACTTGGTTTCATTTAGCCATAGTACTCTAGTAGCTCATCTTGTAGTATTTTAGCTCCAAAAAGCTTAAGTATCCTACAAAACATGTTAAGACAAGCAAACACACTAGAATAACAAATATTAGCTCACAACACTATGATAAGTGCCAAATTACATGTAAAATGAAGCTAATATAGGGGGTGAACGTATATAAAATATGCACTTATCAAGATGTCATTGTATAGAGTAGTGAAGGAGGGACATGTTGCACGTTCCCGAAGATTTGACAGTTATGGCAATGTCTTACATATTTGATGCAATCGGATTCCATTGTGGTCCAATAATACCCTAAACGTGTGATTTTCTTTGCCATCATGGGTCCACTCATGTGAGGACCGCATTCTCCATCATGGACTTCTTCCATCACTTTCCGTGCCTGTGAATGATCAAGGCAACGTAGGAATATCAATGTTGTCAGGATCGGGATTCTACTTTGAATCGATGGGGAGGGTAGGATCGAATCGGTAGAAACGGATCGTAGAATCGTAAGATTCTACAAATTCACTAAATATAGTTTTTAATTTGGTAAAAATATATAATTGAAGATCAAAACACTTATTTATACCCAAAATATTGATAATTAATGAGTTTAGTATCATTTCGTGAACATGTTTCTACAAATGACATGAAATTTGGATTTTACGATGTTGTTATATAAAAAATTATTTTAATATGTTTACTATGGAGTCGGATCGTAGGATCGTAGGATCGTAAGATCGTAGAATCGTATTATGATCCTACCTCTAGAAAATTTCAAAAAAATAGGATCGTAAGATTCTACAAACATGATAGAATCGTAGGATCCGGGATCGGACAAGCATTTTTGGATCGTAAAATCGTAGAATCATAGGATCGAATCGGGATTCTGACAACTGGTGTTCTTTTGTATAACTCTCCTTGCATGAGAACGTATTGGGAAGCTAGTAATCGTATAGCGCGTTGTCCCCTTTTGTCCATATCCGGTGGATATGTGCCGTTGAGCTTGAAGTTTAGGATCGCTTGGAACCAAGGTTCCTTTGTGGTTTCTTCTTCATCGGTGATTTGGTGCACAAAAGCTGGCCCTGATCGTCGTTCGATGCATAAAGGCATTTCTACCATGCTATCCGGCATATTAATCAAAGATGCAAGTTTTGCAAGAGCATCTACAAATTGATTTTCTTCTCGAGGTAGATGTAGGTAAGTCACTTGATCGAAGAATTGGGCAACTTGGTCTATTCTGGCTTGATAGGGTGTTAAGCTTTCGCTTTGGATTTTCCAAGATCCCGTAACTTGGTTGATGATCAAAGACGAATCCCCATGTACTCGAAGATTCTTGATGCCTAAACTTACTGCTGCTTGCAATCCAATGTGATAAGCTTCGTATTCTGCAGCGTTATTTGTCACCTCGAAGTCAAGTTTGACAGAGATCGGTGTATGCTCGCCTTTAGGAGAAATGAGCAACACTCCTATTTCGAATCCTCTTAAGTTTGATGCTCCATCAAAGTAAAGGTCCCAGGAGTCTACATCCGTTTGGAGTATATCCTCATCTGGAAATAACCAAGTGTCTATCGTTTGCGCATCATTGATGAGATTTTCTGCGAAGTATTCGGCAACGGCGCGCCCTTTTATAACTTTCAGAGGTACGTATTTGAGGTCGAACTCTGAGAGCATCAAGGTCCATCTTGCTAGGTGTCCATTGAGAACGGGTTTCTCGAAGAGGTATTTGACAGGATCCATTTTGGAGTATATTTTAACGGAGTAGCTAAGTATGTAATGTCGTAACTTCTTTGTTGCCCACACAAGAGCGAGGCATGTCTTTTCGAGTTGTGTATATTTGCACTCGTACTCCAAGAACTTCTTACTAAGGTAGTAGATAGCTCTTTCTTCTTTTCCTACGGTTTGAGCTAGCATGGCGCCCATGGTTGTTTCAGTTACCGTGAGATATAAACCAAGAGGTTAATCTCGTTGAGGTGGCATGAGAACTGGTGGCTTGGCTAGTATCTCCTTGATTCGGTGGAATGCCTTTTGACAGTCATCATCCCACATAGTGTGATCTGTTTTCTTGAGCTTTTTGAAGATAGGTTCACAGATCATGGTGAGTTTCGATATGAATCGACTTATGTATTACACCTTACCTTGGAATCCTCTAACTTCCTTTTCTGTTTGAGGTTGCGGCATTTCGATTAGAGTCTTGATCTTGGAAGGGTCTATTTCTATACCTCGTTGACTAACAATGTATCCCAGGAGTTTACCAGATGTCACTCCGAATGCGCATTTCTGAGGATTGAGCCTCATGTTATACTTTCGTAGCCTTGGGAAGAATTTGCGAAGGTTCGCAATGTGCCCCTCTCTATCTTTGGACTTGACAATCATGTCGTCTATGTATACCTCAACTTCTTTATGCATCATATCATGTAAGAGCGTAGTCGCGGTGCGTTGGTATGTAGCTCCTGCATTGATTAACCCAAATGGCATGACCGTGTAGCAATAGGTTCCCCACTGAGTGACGAAGGCGGTCTTATGCATATCTTCTATGGCCATCTTGATTTGGTTATATGCTGCGTATCCATCCATGAAGGACAATAATGCGTGATCTGTCGTATTATCCACCAATATGTCGATATGTGGTAGAGGAAAGTCATCTTTAGGACTTGCTTTGTTTAAGTCTCTAAAATCAACACAAACACGGATTCTCCCATCCTTTTTGGGTACGGGTACTATGTTAGCTACCCAGTCAGAGTACTCGGAAACTTTGATGAACCCGGCTTTGAATTGCTTATCGACTTCTTCTTTGATCTTAAGAGCCCATTCTGTCCTCATTCGACGAAGCTTCTGTTTTACGGGTTTGAAACCTGGCTTGATTGGGATTCCATGCTCTGCAATGTCCTTGTCGATCCCTGGCATGTCTTTGTAGGACCAAGCGAAAAAGTCTTTGAATTCTTGTATGAGGTCTATGAAACTGGCCCTTTCGGTAGAGCTCAAGGTCGTCCATATCCTAAGTTCTTGGGGTTCTAGTTCGGTTCCTACATTGATGGGTTCAGTGTTCTCTATTACTGGTCCCCCTTCCCCCTCTTGTAGTATTTCCTTGGCTATGTAAGGAGGTATCTCGATCGAGTCTATGTCTGGGTCATCCTCAGTATCATCGTAAACAGAATTGCATTCAAGATAACACAAAGAGTAAGCAGAACCTAATTTATTCATATTAAAGTTTGAGAAAAGTTGAAACAAAGAAGCCATCTGATCTGTAGTCAGTGGCGGTAAAGGGACGGTTGTTGGGACATTTCCCGAACTACTGTTATTAATTAATGCTAGGCTAGGATAAATAAAGGGAATGGGGATGACGACAGGAGGAGACTCCCTAGGAACTTCTCTAGACTCCGACTCTGACTCGAATTCATCGTCTTCTGGTTCTCCTTTGAACATCTCTCCTTCTTCAGTGGTGAGCTTGAAGAGTCTTCCTTGATTGTTTGACCACTTGATTGATTTTCTTCATCCTTTCTGCTGGTTTGTGTTAGTTTCTGTGATTAACGCGGTAGGGTTGAATTGATCGTCTTGAAGTATCATGGTAATGATCTCATCCTGCGCGGCTCTAACGAATCGATCCTCTCCAAATAGTAGACTAACAGCTTGTTCGTTTAAGCAAGGTGCTTGACGAGTTTTGACGGTAGGAACCGTTTCTGGAGGAATGAAGTAGCAATCGTGAAAGATCTCGATTCCGGCTAGCTTCCTGTCGAGATAGTGCCAAGGTTCGGGAAATCCGTGAAAGAGTTCTTGACTTCCTTCCCTAACGAAGTATCCATTTAGGGTAGGGAGGTAGGGTCGCATTTGGACTCCTACATTCTTACGGTTTTGAACTCGAGCAAGCATCTCGAGAACCTCCTCTTTAGTGGGTTTGTATCCTAGTCCAAGTGGTATTCTTTGTGAGTTGCCTTCTTTGTAGGGTGTGAAGGTGTTTCTTCGGATAGGATTCAAAGGCATTCCCGGGAAGTATCCCTGGGATTTGAGTATGTGGTTGACCACCAAGTTGGAGTAGGGATTGAAGTACAAGGGTGCCAATTCACTTTCTATGACACTTATGCTTTGAAAGCCCCCAAGTCCATACACTGGATCCGCAAGGACTTGATTACTTGACCTCTTTTCGATTTTTGCTTTGATGGGTGACGAAGTGATCGTCACCACTTTGTCATTTAGTGGGATTTTGATTTTCTGGTGGAGGGTGGATGTTACCGCTTTAGAAGCGTGAATCCAAGGTCTTCCCAGAAGTATGTTAGAGGATGCCTCAATTTCCACTATTTGGAAGTTAACCTTTCGCTCGATTGGCCTTGTGGCTATGGTTAGGTTAACAATTCCTACTACCTTTCGTCGTGTACCATCATATGCGCGAACACCTTGATTGGTAGGGGTCCAATCCGACTCTTTCATTCCTAATTTGTATGCCGTTTTCAAGGGTATGACGTTGACCGCGGAGCCATCATCTACCAAGGTCATTGGCACATTCTTCTTTAAGCAAATGACAGTGATATAAAGAGCCAAGTTATGACTAGCACCAAAGGGTGGCAAATCTTCATCTGAGAAAGTAATAGGATTACTTAGCTTCGGTGATTCTTGGAAGACCAAGTTGACTAAATCGTCAGGCGTGGAGTTATGTGCCACATTTAGTTTGGCCAAGGCTTGTAGTAAAGCTTGGCGATGTGGGAATGAGCTTGCTACTAGTTGCCAGACTGAAAGATCAGCCTTTGTCTTCTGTAATTGCTTTAGCAAATGGTTAGTAGAGTCATCTTCATTATCGTTTGGTGTGACGATATTGGTTGGACCATTTTGAGAAGTATTTTGATATGGACGTCCCGAACGAGTAAGGTGGTCCACATCTTGGTCTTAGCCATTTTGGACTATTTCCTTGACTAGGTGATGTTCAATGAGGTACTCATCTTCATCATCATCGGCCCATACTCCATTAACAGTAGCAAGTTCCTTCATCCTTATGATTTCAGCCTCCAATTGGATGATTTGGTCGATTAGTTCATCAACCACGGCTACTACTTCTTGCATGGTGGCATTTTGAGAGAAGATTAGTGGTGCGCGTTCCTTAGGTGTTGCATTGGGATCACGTAGGGTTGCCACTACACTCTCTAACTCTGAGACTTGTCTATCTACACTCCTTGTCCATGCGATGAAATCGGTGATGGTAGGGGAAATGGTAGAGTAGTACCCTTCATTCTCTATCGCGTGGATTTCATCTTCGAGTGGAGAAATGAGGTGTGAACAATCTATGGTAGATTCTTCACTTGTAATCACTAGAATTCCAAAAGGATTCTGAGTGTTGTTAGGCTTACCTCCTGGCGGTATTGGTAGGCGACCGTCTTCAATCATGTCTTGAAGCATATTTCTTAGTTTGTAGCATTTTTATGTGTCATGTCCCTTACCTCTATGATACTCGCAGTAGGCATTCTCATCCCAGAACTTGGATTTCTTTTCTGGTTCGGGTGTAGGTCCTATGGGTTGAAGCTTGCCTTGTTTCATCAACCTTTTTAGAGCATTGGAGTATGTGTCCCCAAGATTTGTGAATTTCCTCGGCGGAGTATTCTTCTTAGATGGCTCGAGAAGATTAACTTCATCAATCTTGCTAGTAGAGCCGTAAGAACGACTTGTTGAGCCTTGATATCCTCGACCTACCGTTTTGGACAAGAGCCCTTTACGGATGTCATCTTCGATCCTTGTTCCTAGTATGGTCAAATCTTTGAAGGTCTTAATGTTTTGGTACCTCAAATGACTTGCATAGATGGGCTTTAGATTGTCCACGAATTTCTCCACGAGGGTAGCTTCATCTGGACGTTCAACAAGTTGGGTACTAGTCTTCCTCCATCTACTTAGAAAGTCGGTGAAACCTTCTTTGTCATTTTGGGTAAGAACCTCTAAAGTGCGCATGTTAACTTGGATTTCAGCCTCGTTTCTACGGTATATATTCGGCCTTCGATTGTGTCGAGGCGATCATACACTTGGTCTTGAGTGACTTGGAGACGAGCTAGCGCGGCTAGGATTTGATCATTACCATTCTGGGGTTGGTCGTTGCTCAAGTCGCTTGTTTCAGGCATCTTGGAAACTGGATAAGAGATCGACGACGAATCAAAACACGATCGACCATTCTAGCACACTTACTAAGAAAACGTTTTGACTTGTGAAGTGGGAGTGTGCCACTTGTGTCAAGTGAGTTTTGAAGAAAGGACAGAATTTGAAAATGTTGGTCCTAGTCAACTGTAGTGTAGTTGTAGGAGTGGACTCGAAGTGGGATTTTGAAATGGGCCTAGGCACGAAATTTGACTCGAGTTTCAACTTGTTTTGCGCTAATATTGGGCTTTTTCGAAATTTTTACATTTTGAAGAAGATTTTGATTTTTTACAAAAATCGTCATGGTTTTATTTAGAAATGGGTTTTGGTTTAAAGGGTGGGTTGTCATACCGAACAATCAAACCCGAAGTCTGTGGAGAGGCTCGTACCAAACAAGAGTAAGACCGATTCCTAGTCCATTCCCTCAAGTAGTTAAATTCCTTGATACAAACAAGAGTAAGTACCATGGTATGGATGACGTCAATCGCTATCCATCCTTGGGCCCAAATAAGAATGAAGACCGTTTAGACGGGACGATTGGTCAAATGGGTTGGGTTGGGCCTAGGAAGGCCGAATAAACGATCTAGGAAGACCGAGTTATGAAAAACCGACAACTGTCTTGTACAAACTATTCCCTAACCTTGTTCAAGTTTCACCCTTTTGGCTACACGTAAGTGTATTATCCCCAGCGGAGTCGCCAAACTGTGGACGCGGGCCACGGGGGGCGCTTGGGACAAGCGTTTGCATTTGTGGAGTCGCCACCAATTTATTGTGGAAAATTGGAAACCGTTCGAATACCTCTTGCCATGTCAAGACACAAAGTAGTGACATGAACACTAAGCACTCGTTACCCTTAGCATTCTATGTCTAGAATGACTCTCGTGGATGTCAATGAATACGGATGTTCACAGAGATCTGGAGTAAGGGGTGATGGTACGTATTAGGAAGCTCTTTTGATCGAACACCTAATCCCGCCCGCCTCGATAGCGGCCTCTACTAATGATTAGGGAAAATCGTCTATACTCGATATATTGTCGATTTATATGCATGCAATGCAACATCCAACGTTTTAATCCTAACATGTGAGAATTATACTAAGTCGGTTAACAATTAATTTAGCACACAATTAAGTCGATGTAGGGATTTAGATTTATTACATGTGAAGGCATACCAACAATACGATACAAGAAATACAATAAATATAATAATTACAATTACAATAATTACAATGGGATAAAACGATTTATGTCGAAAATACTTTTAAAACGGATAATTTGGAAAAGAATAAATAAATAAATTAACGAACAGGAATTAGGGTGATAATACGAATAATAGTTAGTTAATACGTAATTAGTAAACTAGGTCAAGGCAAAACGAGAGATCAGAGACAGAAATCAACCAGGAACAGGCGCAACAGAGCTGCGCCCTCTGGAAGAGGCGCAGCAGTTGCTGCGTCTGTTCCTTGGCTCAGTTCTGGCTGTGAAGCCGGAATTGCAAATCGTTAATGTCAATTGGTGAATTTAATGATTGATTATATTATTTGACTCGGATGAAAGTGATTAATATGTTATTTACATGTGATTGAGGGTCATAAAAACAGTAAACACGAATGAAACTAATTAATACGAGTTATTTACATGATTAAAAGGGTTAATTAATTAATTGAATGAACTAATTAGGCTAAACAAGACGAATTAATGATGAATATGATAAATAAACAGGTGGAAATATATCAAAGATCGAATTCCAGAGATCCAATATGGATGAATCGAATCTCTAAAACCCGGATTGACTTTAATGACGAAAACCCGCAAATATTAGTTATAAGGGATTTAAGTCGGGACTTAATGATGAATTAAATATTAACGATGAAGAATATTATGTCAAATTACTATGTTAAAATTGTTACGTTAAAGAATCAGAGAACAAACGAAATAAAAGTGACGAATTGACAAAAGACGAAGGAAGAAGAAAGGAAGCAGGAACTGCGGCAGCATCACGAAGAGGCGCAGCAGGTGCTGCGTCCCTTCCAAGAGGCGCAGTAGTTGCTGCGTCCTTTCTCGACGTCTGTGTTCTGATAATTCGTAAAAAAAGATTTAAAACATGATTTTACAAATCGATTTTAAGAATACTTTCGACATAAATCTTACATTATGATTACAATAAATAAAATAAGGATTTAAACCCTCAGACTTACATGTTTGACGAAACGAGATGAACTAAGTTAACGTTTAGTGATGCTCGACTCGAATGTACGACGAAAGTGCCCTCTTAAGAGGAAAACGAATAAAGTTGATTAAAGTTGATTGATTGTGGAGTTGGTCAAATTGGTCGGTCATGCAAAACGAGGGTGGTACTCCGAAAGATCCGAGCTTACGTGGTCGAAAGTTCAAGCACTTAGACGCCAAAAAGTAAGAACGTGGTCTAGAATGCAAAGGGAGAAGAGAAGGGCGGACACTCGCGTGAGAAATATGTGAGACCGAAGGTCTCTATTTATACTAATCACAAGGAGGAAGTAGGGTTTTTCGGAGAAACTTTGGAAGTGAATCTCGAAAAGATATGAAAAGATACGAAAAATACGCAGAAAAGGGCTTGGGAAGAGGCGCAGCATGCACTGCGTCTCTTGGAAGAGGCGCAGCACTTGCTGCGTCCTTTTCCAAGCGGTTTCCTCCTGCGGAAGAAAGATTTCCGTGTTTTGTTTATGGAATAACGGATTAATCTTGTTTTCCTTAATATTTTGTGTGAATATTACGGGAAATACTTTACCAAAGATTAAAAGATTGGAGAATATGGAATAGAAATATCCGGAACATTCCAAAATATTCTGACTCGACATTTTAACGGTTATCAGAAAATGAAGACGATTTTAGGCCCGGACTCCAAATGTACTCTAATTATTGCCAAAACGAGCGTATCGGCGCGTAGATGACAATTAAGAGGTAGGCACAAGTATTTGAGCGATCACTTGACGATAAACTTACGAATTGTCACAAATCGTTCCGCGTACCAAACATGCGGCCCAATCATCACCAGGTGGTTTGCGGAAGGTGCAGAAATGAGGTATCTACACATACAATTACAATCTAACATCAACCATACTCCCCAAAACCCCCAAATTACCCAATTAGGGTTTCAACTAAAATCAATGAAACAATATAAAAACTATACAAGGATCTTACCCTCGACACGACGAACTCAATGGTGTAAAGAACGTGACGATCCGACAACCTTAGCCCTTGGGATTTGATAGTAACGCGATGACTGAGACAACGTAACTTCTTTTCTCTTTGAAGGGTTTTTAGAAAAAGTAACAGTGATGAATAAAGTGACGGAAACATTTAAATATGAATTACGCGTTATTAACAAATCCCATCACAACCCGTAAAAGTAACTTACTCGATCGAGTAAGTAACTTACTCGATCGAGTGCCCCTTACTCGATCGAGTGCCACACATGCTCGATCGAGTACCCATCAGACAGACTACTGTTTCGTATAAAAACATACTTACTCGACAGAGTAAGCCCCACTCGATAGAGTACCCATAGACATAGAAAACCGTAGTATTACAGTCTTCCCTCCTTAAAAAGAACTTCGTCCCCCAAGTTCAACCAATACATAAAAACAAACATACTAACCCGATCAAAACACTACAACGTAACTAAGAACTTAAAACAAAACCCCAACCTATAAAACATGAACTCCCAACACCAACTCCACCAATCGTGTCTACCTCCACAACATGACTCACGATATCGTATCCACCACATTATAGCCTCTCTCGACACTAACTCCATACACTACCAACTACTATCCACAAACGCTGCTAACTCCATAACATATTATCCACTAGAAAATGCGATATCAAGACACTCATTACATAAAACGGAATGTTACATTCTACCACCATTAAAAAGGAACTTCGTCCTCAAAGTTTACTCACACCTATAAACATCATCATCCCACTGTCAACACTCTCGAACTCATAAACATCATCATCCAACTGTCAACACTATCGAAATATTCTCCCATTCCTAAACATCGAACTACTACAAGCACGGCCATGATGACCTTTTTAACAATATCAACCACAATACAAATCTATCCTTATGCTACATCAACGCTCTACTTCCAATTATACTACAACATGCACAACCATCAAACTCTCTTTTATAGCATCCTAATCCTCTTAAGATAAATGTTACGTCCTCGTAACTCACTAATACTAAATCCTTAGCTATATCTTCTCACTATCCTCATCACCACCGCATGTCAAAGATAGCCGCCGATAATCTGAACACTCACCATTCCTATATCTAAGGCTCTCTTACTTAACAGTTCTCATACCTCAATTCACTCGGCACACCACCTAACCTATACCACAAAATCTTTAGCTTAACCAAAACTTCAACTGTTCCCTATTACTGCCAAAACGACATAGTCCTCTATACATGCACCTATCTCCATAACCAGAACTCACGATCCACAATTATTACACACACTTACACTAGGTCCTCAAGTTCTCCCTTTTATTACCACAAACTCATCCAGAACTTACCATGATACTAATGTCCAACACCCTATACTCACTGTCTCAATCAAAAGATTATAAACCACTTGCAGCTTTTAGATCAGCAACGAAAACATATACAACTCTCTTTAATATCATACTCTACCCTCATTCCCAAACTTAAACTGGTAAGAAACATCAATAAACAAAACAACTGTCTATCTGTACAAACTGAAACTCACAGAAGCAAAGAAGAAACAAAACAAAGAATCTATGTATAACTGGTATATACTTTTGAAACTCGAATCGTATTCATCCCGCCTACTCCACCACAACCGGTGACGGCATCGCAACACTGCCACCAACAGCCGCACCGCAGCGCGAAAATACCCGTAACATAACACGAAGTACCGTGCCCGGATCACCACCCGAGGCACAACAACCACATCGATAAACATCATAACCACATATAATTCCCATCAACACTGACTTAGTATAACATTCCGGACAAGAAAACTTACTCAAAACTGCTTTACTAGATCATAACACAACATATTGTATGGACTAAACAGACAAGAATCTCACGAATATCATCCATACCTTTTTACGGAATAAACAAATATCAGGAATACACATACCAGTATAACTATCCATGCCAGATCACCCAAACTATCACTTTTGAACATCATTCCACTAGGTTACCGTATCCAACATATATTACAGAACATTGGGATAACAGCTTTATAACTATCTCACCATACCACTTCTCGTGAGGTCAGAACCTCACACAAACATTTATACACATCATAGACACGTAATCACATCCAACTAGTCAGTCCTGATCACGTAAGTTACCACTCGATAAAGGTTACCTGTCGCCCGAGCTTAACTCATATGCCCCTCATAACATATTCCCCCATTCGCATAACCATCACCTCATGCCAAGTATAACCATACCATTACTATTCAACTATTAGCACCCACCTCATCTAATCACATCTTATACTTCCTTACAACCATACATTTCAATCCGGCCGCTACAGAATCAACCTCTTTAGAATTTCTATCTTTCTTATCTATCATCGCCTTTAACCACTAGTGACAACACCTCAACACTACCATCGTTCTGACATCAAGCCTCTTACACTCATCTCTAAACATCACGGTTTCTTTCCTATCTTTGGTTAACATCCCAAATAACGAACATCAAACCCATCAACCAAATTACCTCAACATTATTTCTAATTCCATCCTTAATTGTATCGTCACCCAACTCACCACCAAGATCTCATATCGTGCAAATTATTTACCCAACTTTTTACTTTCCTTAATTCCTCGAAACGCATGATTATCATGTCATCCTGAAACTCCTATACAATCATTAACCAACACCCTCGTGATGGTATCACACATCTCGACGATTCCTTAGTTTTATATCACATAACCTCGGTGAACATTTTCCTAGTTTTACTCCCCTCATTCTTTTCTTTTACACTCGACAAAATCAATTAACCATTCAACTCCTTTTTACTTCTATCTAACTCTTTAGTGCCCCGGTTACCTTTTCATTGCTCCAAAACTCCCATCTCGTTATTTCATATCAGTATCATCTCACTCTCTCTTACCATGGATCCTCTCTTATCATGCCATCACTCACATTTATCACCAATCAGTCCAAACCGTCTCATGCTATCACTCACATTGATCTCCAATCATTTTTTTTTACAGATTCCCAAAACTCATTTCATAACGTTACTTGCCCAAGGAAATCATACACTAGTTTCACCTCTTGATAATGCAAATACTCAAACTCGCTCACTATCTGCAAATCCACGTTAAGACATGTCTCCATTAAGTTCACCCTATATACCACTCTTCTCAATTCCTCTAAAACGACCTTTCACTACATATATTCTTAACCCACACGATTCCTAACCATCTTCCTCCATAATTCTTTACACATCTCAAGTTGCCACCATCCGCGTCCTTCCTTTCAATCTTTTCATTCTCACGTTCCTTAGACATACATCATCCCTTGCCCATATTTACTTACTTTTACATTACTCAACACAAAATCATATCACTCATCTCTTCTCACAAAACATGCTCCATGCCTTAATAAGCCTTACCGATCCTTCTTTTCTTTTCCACTACCTATCACAACCGCATATAACTCATGTCCTCCCCACCAACTCACACTCACCACAGGTGCCGCTCCTTACATCATAAGATTGGGTAACTTACGCATCAGGACCAATACATACGTAAAACAATGCATACAAAAGCAGAAGAACACCTTTGAATTAAACATAATATGAAACGAAGTCAAAAGATAAGCACATGACCCAAAACAGGGGTTACTAGATCGAGTACAGGCCACTCGATCGAGTGAATAGCCTACTGGATCGAGTAGGTGAAGGTCAGAGACACGTATAACAAATTACCAGGGCTACTAGATCGAGTAACAAGAGGTGCACTCGATCGAGTGAGGGCCACTCGATCGAGTACCCTACGCATTTCTCAGCACTGTCCAATTTTCATAAAACGGTCATAACTCACTCGTTTCTTGGTCGTTTTGGGCGTGTGACCTATCTTTAGAATCGTAAAAGAACAAGCTATCACCTCCAATTGAAATCACATCAAAATTGTATATAAATCTCAAGTTATAATAGTTTAAAGACAACCTCTCTATAATCAAAAACACAATTACTTGATTTTACTTCCAAACAACTTAAACGACAACAACGTAAACAAAAACAAATCCATACTCATAAAACCAGTATCCTTAACCACATGTTACTATCTTCAAAAATCAAGCAACAACATCCATCGTGCACATACATCATTCAACTTACCAAGCATGTATTACCTACATGTTTTTACTCCATAACTTTACGTAAACAAAATCACAAATATATAACATCAAGTCCCCTATTCACATGTTACTAGCATAACAACATTATAAAATCTCTTGCATCATACAACATGCTTTATCATAAATCATATTATCATACAACGATTATTCATCTTTTTCCACTAATTCATCCATCATACCACATATTTATCCACCATATTCGTTCAACATATTCACCCAACACATGTTCAATTCACACTCCCAACTTTCTATAATCTTACACAAAATGACAACAACAACATATATACTTACGCATCGCTTTATATATATAAACAAAATACTTTTCCTTTCATAAATCTAACATGCCACATTATATGTATCAATCATTATACTTTTATGCTTTACAATCAACCAACATACAATTCACGTCATCATCATCTTTCAACTCAGATCTCCCATCCTCCACATGCATGCATCCATCAATTCATACAACATTCTACTATATAGATACACAAAGCACACGATAAGCACATAACAATACCGACACATACCCCATGTGACCGGTTTAAAATTGTAGGGCGAGGTCGCGACTTTAGGACGTCTCCCAAGTCTTTGCATTAGCTCCTACAACTTCTACCCCGGGTTCATTTTATTTTGACTCCCTATGTTCATTAGGTTCATTGGTTACAGGTTTCAGGATCGTTGCTCTGATACCACTTTGTGACACCCCCATACTCCAAGTGCCTTACCAGGACCACTCAAGTATAGGAACATCACCATCTCGGTTACCCGAGTCAATAAATATCATAAGACAATAACGAAACGTACTTTAAAGGTAAATATAATTTAAATGTTTACATGTTCAAAGCCAAACTGATAAATCAAATACAAGTTCCAAAACCCAAATGTCTACCAGCCAAAACTGAATACTAAAGACATCGTCTGACACAACGGAAGACTCTCCTAATCCATGTGATAACTCATCCCAGCTAGCCCAAGAGCGTTATATCAAACCTGCTCAACAACTGCTCACCATCCCCGAATGGATCACCACAATTTTTAAAACAATTAAACGGGGTCAGTACTAATTACACGATATAAAACAAACATGAAACAACAGCCAAACAACTCAGTCAACACAACAATCCCCAGTCTCCATCAACAATCTCCACACAACTGACTACACACTAAAGTGTGTAGCCCTGCCAGATTACCCATCGCCACAAGTACTCCACGCCGCCAGTGGGGGACCGCAGCCGTACCCACCAAATTCCCGCTCATCTCCATCGAGCGATAAACCCAAGTTCATTAATGTGCACATCCCCTCTATGACGGGTTCCACAGAGGGCGAATCAAGGGCGTGAAGCCACTCCCGCAAGTGACTCCACTCAGCCAGGGACGCACTCCGAAGATCACAGACAGATATACAACAACAATCAACAACATAAACCAACAACCGTCACAATTACCAGCAATATAATTAATCAATCGTCACAACAACAATCACCACGCCAACATGTAACTAATACTAAGTAGGGAAACCCTACCTGAAATAGCAATCACCAAGATCGTCATAATCAGCTAATCACAATCGTTCCTCAACGAAATCATCTCCTATAAACACACAATCATACAATTACAATCTAACATCAACCATACTCCCCAAAACCCCAAAATTACCCAATTAGGGTTTCAACTAAAATCAATGAAATAATATAAAAACTATACAAGGATCTTACCCTCGACACGACGAACTCAATGGTGTAAAGAACGTGACGATCCGACAACCTTAGCCCTTGGGATTTGATAGTAACGCGATGACGGAGACAACGTAACTTCTTTTCTCTTTGAAGGGTTTTTAGAAAAAGTAACAGTGATGAATAAAGTGACGGAAACATTTAAATATGAATCACGCGTTATTAACAAATCCCATCAAAAACAACCCGTAAAAGTAACTTACTCGATCGAGTAAGTAACTTACTCGATCGAGTGCCCCACTCGATCGAGTGCCACACATGCTCGATCGAGTACCCATTAGACAGACTACTGTTTCGTATAAAAACATACGTACTCGACAGAGTAAGCCCCACTCGATAGAGTACCCATAGACATAGAAAACCGTAGTATTACAGCAAACTTTAGTTACAACAATACCATACAAATATTAATCACGTAGATATTTAAAAAGTGATTATATATTAGGATTTTTTGATAACTTATACCTCAAATAACTCATTTTTTCAAATCTTATATCTAAGATAACATTCGTTAAAATCTTATACCTAAAATAACATTTTCTTTCAAACTTGATACCAAATCTTAAAAAAAAGCCCTAAATTGATGAATTTGCCCTTACTAATTTGAGAGTTTTTAGTGGTGGTAACTGTGGATGTGTAGGTTAATAGGTGGGGAGAAGGATGATGATATTTTATTAATAAGGACAAGATCGTCAATTAAGGGCTTTTGTTTTAGATTTGGTATTAAGTTTGGAAGAAAATTTAATTTTAGGTATAAGATTTTAAAGAAAGTTATCTTAGGTATATGATTTGAAAAAGTGAGTTATTCAAGTTATAAGTTATCTAAAAACCCTATATATTATGGAGTACTATATTACTGATATTATAATGTTTATTTTAAGATAATCGATAGTATAATAACTTTACTTAAGACAAAATCATAATTAAAAAATAAAATGGGTGCTAAATATACATAAATTGGTTATTAATGTATCATATAATGATAATATCTGCACTAAAATAGAAAATTTATGAATTATAATAAAATCAAGTGTTGCATAAAAAGATCTTGAATCCACAAACAAATCAATAATGAGCTTTTTTACTTTGATAAATAGTATAATTAAATCTTTTTAACTTTCAAATATAGGTAATTATTATGCCTCATTACATTTGAGTAACTAAAACGCATCATAATTTTTAACCATTAATCAAAATCGCACCAGGAAAAGAAAATATTTTGCATTTGTTTATACATTTTATTGCTCCCTCATTACATCTTAAAAGTCGTGTTAGGAAAAAAAATGTAATTTAAATCATATCATTTGTACATATTTTAATTATAACAAAAAATGGAAAAAAACGTACGAATATAAATAGATAGTATAATATTTTCTCATTATTAAATCGGGTTGGATATCGAAATAGGTGCAAAAAAGATGGTATACTTTTTCGTGTGTTATTTGTCCCACATTGAAAAATAATGTAGGTGTGGTAAATATACTACATATAAATAGTTGAATTGTCCCACATCAGAAAATTATCATAAGGTGGGTGATCTTAAAAATTAATTTAGGAAAGTATCATAAATAATATTTTTGATGTAAAAAATAAAGTGGAGAGTCTTTTCATTATTATAATATTTATTTCCTATATTATATTCAAGTGATGTTTCTAATTTTTATATAAAAAAATTTACATTTCATTTGGCAAAAAAATATCGTTAAGAAAATTATGAAAATAACATAATTTGATTCGTGGTAAAAATGATATCATTAGCGTAGAGATTTCATATAATTTGTACATATAATAAAATTGTGTGCTTCTTGGTATGTTATATGTCCACATTGAAAAATAATGTAGGATTATATAAAAATAATAGAATTGTCCCACATCGAAAGATTAACATATGATGTAGTGGTCTTATGATTATAAATATGAGGCATCTTTGAACTTAGGTATCAACCTTACATCTTTTGCGTCTCTTAAATAAGATGTTTGGACTTTTGATCATATCTAAATAAATGATTAGACATAAAATGTAAATATTAAGACCTTCTAACCAATTTTTTTACTTAGTTAATTACCTCGTTGCAACGCACGGGCATCCAAACTAGTGTTTTAGTATAACTAACCGGGTTTTTCTAAAATGTGCCCTTAGAGCACATGATAATAAGCTAAGTAGGGAAAGATTTTCAAGATTGGATTACTAATTATGGTAAATATGAGTTTTAACTTTAATTTATCATGATATATTCTCAACAATATTTCCATAATTAGATTATTATCATGTGCCGTTAGGACACATTTTAGAAAAACCCCTAACTAAATTATCAACTTACTAAAGTGGATAAGTTTGTTATAACTTCTTATTTTCAACAGATGATCGAAGTTCAAACTTTAATATAAGCATTTTTTATTTTTTTGGCATTACTTGAATATTTAGATGGCTTGAGTAAGCTCGATCCCACGATTCTCGAGCTCATCAAGGCATATGAGCTTGTACTTGTAGAGCTTGTGCCAAACAGTCTTAAGTTCGTGTTTAGCTTGACTCGTTATCATCCCTTGCTAGAAATCCTCGGCTTGAATAGATTAGACGTTTATAGAGTTTAGAACTACTTTTTGTTCAAAATTTGCTCAAGTATGTGCAAGGCATTTGAAAATGTAATTGCCTTAAATTGTGTTTCGTCATTCTGTTAGTATGTCTCAAAATTCCCATGAAGGCTGAGTGACGTCGTTTTTAAGTTCATTCTTACTATCTACGACATAATTTATTCTTACAAGATTATAATTGCCCTATCTACATGTCAAAATACACGTGACGATGGAGTTGGTTTTAAGTTTACCCTTACGCGACACACAATATACTCGCTCTTACGGGTTCATAATTGACATATCTACTTGTCCAAGGTTAGTATTATATTCTAAAATTTTGACGAGGTTAAGAAGTTTCTCTCATACAAGGCTATACAACTATGCATTTGAAAGCTCAATTTGGGACGGGTCATAAGAGTATGAAATTGAACCGTGGCATGCGGTAAATCTTTACAATGTGACCAATTTCCCTCAGATCTACGTACTCGTAGCATGGGTCACAAGGCGAATTAGCAATAGTCAGGAATTCTTGTCAATATCAAGCCCCATTCACAATTTAACATTCTTTGTTATCGTCATGAAAAGAACAAGTCATATTCGGAGTTGCGTATAGGATTATAGAGCAAGTTACTCGGATGGAATCTGCCAAGAATAGTATAAAAGGATGATTTTGTGTTCAGTCGATTGAATCTGCCAAGAATAGTATAAAAGATGAAGAAATAAAAAATTGCTGTAGCGAGGAGTCGAACCTGGAATCATTTCAAATTCCGAAAGTTGATTTACCAATGTGCTACTACAGCTTTTGATGACTATATATGGAAAGATCAATATATAACTATTTACAATGGACTGACCCCAAAAACCGCAACCCATAATAATCGACCAAAATTTGTGAATTTAAGGCTTGACTCCTCAAGTCGTAATCATCTTTCCATATATATCCTTAAATTCGTGCTAAAGACATTTGTCAAGCCAATCACGAATTTCTCGAGTTCGTCAAGCAAGCATATAAATTGATGAATATATATATGGAAAAATGATTACGACTTGAGGAGTCAAGTCCGCTGGCAATGTCTTTTGTGACGATTATGAGATCGTTGTATTACGATATTTACGTCGTTTACATAGAATAAGCTTCGTAAATATGTTTTAGAAATATTAATTCATTTGCAATGATATTGACAATGATTGTCACCTTTAATAACTCAAAATCGTTCATGAACATTGTAGAAGTATGTGTCGGCAGTCTGTGACTCACATTTGAGGCCTAGAACCAGAGTATCCAGTCGTAGATGTTCGTTCTGATCGACATGCATTAATAATTGTAGTATCGAGTTACTTGAGGTCTAAGGAGGAATCCTAAACCGATAATTTTACCTCCTTTCGTTCCATTCATTTGTTTATCATTGATTAAACAAAAAAAAAATCGAGGAAAAGTAACGTAGTCTAAAGTCTGAACATTACCGGACGCAAAATCTTGTTTTATTTCATTTTTCCATATAGATTGACTTAAAATTTAGAATCGAGCATATGAAACAAATTTTAGATTTTCTCGATTAATTTTCTTAATTAATGTCGGGCATGATTTCCGCGATTAATTGATAAGTAATTGTAAAATCAACTCTAACACGATACCCTAAAGCCACAATACGAGGAGCAGCAGTTCCAAGTACTTGGACAGACGAGTTGCAATCCTTAATCTGTGGAAAGACGGTCTGATTAATTGCAGTGTTCGCATCCTCCATCGACCCAGCCAACACGGTTCTTCACATCTTGGAAATTTGCTATACAAGAATTGAGCACGGTTTTTACCTTGCCATCTGTTGATCGCCCAACAACATCTTTTGTGACGTTTATTGAATCAGAAGTTGCGCATCGTAGCAATGCTACGATCACATCTCTATCATCCTCGAGAAAATAAAAATTAAAATCTGCTGTAGCCAGGATTCGAACCTGGAATCATTTCAAATCCGAAAGTTGATTTACCAATGTGCTACTACAACTTTTGATAAATAGGTATGGAAATATATATACTATTTACAATGGACTGGCCCCAAAAACCGCAACCCATAATCGACCAAAATTACTGAATGTAAATTGATTCATTGGTTGAATCTCAAAAAAAAAACAGAAAATTGTTTAATTTGTTGAATTGAAACAACGCAAGTCAAAAATTTTACAAACCCAAATATTAATCTATAAATAAAATTGTATGAACCAAGATCGAAGACAATTTGACTCCTCAAGACGTAATCATCTAATTAGTATACATAGATGTTTTTTAGTAGACATAAATGTTTTTAGTATACATAAACTCGTGATTATGTGATAGTATACGCGTAAATCATGATTTTTTTTCATCTGCTATGAATCTATTGAAAATCGAGAGAAACAGAAAGAATGATGAAGGATATTTCTTATTGATCATACGTATAACATAGTTATAATTAGGGGTGTTAATGAGACGAGACAGCTCGGAAAAAACTCGAGATCGGCTCGGCAAAAGCTCGGTCAAAGCTCGTCTCGTGCGAGATCGGCTCGAGCTCGGATTCGGCTCGAGAGCTTAACAAGTCAAGCCGAGCAAACGCTGGCTCGGCTCGGAAAGCTCGTGAGCGGCTCGAACTTATGTGATTAAATAAGATATTGCTCATATTTTATAAAAATATTTTATCATAATTATATCTTTATATCACGTATATCAAATGTCTCACTGATTTGTCAAATATTTTACATTTAACCTTCAAGCCTTGTTATTGAAAATATCGGAAGAAAAAAAATCAAAAACTAACCATTATATATAGGCTCGATTTGAGTTCGAGTTCGGCTCGAGCTCGCGTTAAAGCTCGCAAGCTTGATATCGAGCACATTTTCTACAAGCTCGGGTAAGCTCGAGATCGAGTTTTAGTTCTTGAGCACAAGCCCAGCAAAGCCAAGCTCAGGCTCGGCTCGGCTCGTTAGCACCCCTAGGTACAATATATACACATTACACTCCCCAAATATAGCAACTGAATAACCTATACAATATACATTATATTCTAAGATATATTCCATATCGTAATCAAATCATATGTCGATATTTACCGATATGGTTTCCAACTCCCCCTCAATTTGGACCTCCGGGTAAACCGAGTCCTAACTTGTCTTGCAAATAGTCGAATGTTTCTCCTCCCAATGCCTTCGTGAACAAGTCTGCCACTTGTTCTTTGCTTCGAACATGTACCGTTTTGATCGTGCCCTCCATGAGATGATGTCTAACAAAATGATAGTCGATCTCTATGCGCTCTATCCTATCATGAAACACTGGATTCTTTGCTATGTGAATCGCCGCTTGATTGTCACAACACAACTCCATGGGCTTCATGTGAAACACCCCTAACGAGGCTAAGAACGACTTCAACCAAATCAATTCACTTGTCGCACTACCCATAGCACGATACTCTGCTTCTGCTGTTGATCTTGATACCGTAGCTTGCTTCTTCGCTCTTTATGATACGGGTGACGAGCCAAGCGAAACAAAATACCCACTCAAAGACCGTCTTGTCAATGGACATCGTCCATAATCTGAGTCACAATACCCTCGTAACTCCAAGTTTGTATCTCTACTTAGGTTTATCCCCTTGCTCGGATTCGCTTTGACATAGCGCACTACTATTAAAGCAGCGTCCCAATGCTCCTTTCGTGGTTCACTCACAAACCGAGACAACATGTGGACGGAATAGACTAGGTCCGGCCTCGTGATGGTTAAATAAACCAACCTCCCAACTAGTCTGCGATATTTCATTGCATCTTTCAATAAATCACTTCTAGCTAGATCCAATTGGTGATTTTGCAACATGGGTGTATATAAGGGTTTTGCTCCATTCATTCCCGCTTCCTCTATTATCCCCAACGCATATTTTCGTTGGTTCAAAAACAGTCCTTTCGACCCATGTGCTACTTCGATTCCCAAGAAGTATTTTAATCGACCCAAATCTTTAATTCCAAAATGTTTATCGAGACTAGCCTTAAACCTTCCACTTTCTTCTTCGTTGTTGCTCACTATTATCGTGTCATCGACATAGACTAGAATTCTAATGAAGACCTTTCCGTTATTATAGGTAAATAAAGAATAATCGGCCAAGGATTGAACGAAATCATGCCTCACTAAGAATTGCGTAAGCTTTGCAAACCAATTACGGGATGCTTGTTTTAGGCTATAGATAGACTTCAATTATCTGCAAACTCGATTCTCCCCCTTTCGCTCAAAACCTTGTGGTATTCTCATGTATACCTCTTCTTCTAAATCTCGATGTAAAAACGCATTATTGACGTCCAATTGCTCAATACTCCACTTCTTTGCTAATGCTACGGTCAATAGACAATGAACACTCGTCATCTTTGCCACCGGAGCGTAAGTCTCATGGTAATCAATTCTTTCCAGTTGAGTGAACCCTTGTGCCACCAACCGTGCCTTATACCGTTCAACTCTCTCATCAACTTTGTATTTCATTTTGTATCCCCATTTACAACCTATGGGTTTCTTCCCATTCGGTAGTTGCACGATCTTCCAACCCCATTATTTTCCAACGCTTCTATTTTTTTATTCATCGCCTCCCTCCATTTCGCATCTTTGGCTGCCTTATGATAAAAACTGGTTCTTTTATCTCATCAATTTTTGTTAGAAAAATTTTGTGGGAATTGGAAAAACAATTGGTTTCAACATAATTAACTAGAGGATAACGAGTACCTGATTTCGTTGACTTCGATTGATCGAGATGAACACTGACGATGGGTTTTACAATTCTTGTCGACTTGCAAATATAGTCCTTCTTCCAATATGGCTCCCGTCGTTCTCGAGCTCCTCGACCAACCCTCTCATTCTATGTATTTTGTGTGGAACCATTTTCATCGCCTATATTTGTACTGCCTCCATTTTCATTTGACTCATTCAAAGAATCTTGCTCACTTCGACCCTCTGTTTCGTTATGCCCTCCACTATTCGATGCTGCTCTTTCTACATCACTCTCGACATATTCTTCCTCTACTAATTCCGAGTTATCCTCAACATAAACAGCTTGTTCACCCGTGTTACTTGTTTGCTTGTGTGACTCACTCGGTTCATAGAAAGAAAAGACATGTTCAAAGAACATTACATCTCGTGAGACGAACACCTGTTGAGCATTCAAATCATACATTTTCCACCCTTTCTTCCCTTGTGGATATCCTAGGAACAAACATCGCTTTCCCAGTTCCCCAAACTGGTCACGAGGTTTATCTTTATTGTGGGCATAGCACAAACAACCGAGAACTTTGAGATTGGTCAAGTTTGGTTTCTTTTGATATAGAATTTCATATGGAGTTTTATTTTGAAGTAAAGGGGTTGGTATTCGATTTATGAGATAAGCTGATGTCAAAACACACTCTCCCTAAAACTGAATGGGTAGATGACCCGAAAATCGCAATGCCCTAGCCTTTTCAAGGATGTGACGGTGTTTTCTCTCAACTCTCCCGTTTTGTTGTGAGGTGTCGACATTGCTAGTTTGAAATAGAATCCCATTATTCTCATAATAATTCTTCATTTTCCCGGATAAAAGCTCACTTCCATTGTCACTTTGAATGATCTTAACGAGTTTGTTGAATTGAGTTTTAACCATTTTGCAGAAAATTTTCATGAATTTACTCGCCTCACTTTTCTCTTTCATTAAATAAATCCACACACTCCGACTATAATCGTCTACTATAGACAAGAAATAATGGGCTCGAGATAAACTAGCAATAGGGTATTTTCCCCAAATGTCCACATGAATTAAACCAAACAATTCATCACACCTTTTATTGTTCAAGCTAAACGAATTACGTGTTTGTTTAGCTCTACAGCAAGAATCACAAAATTGACTAGAATCCCAATTCAAATTGTAATTAACTAACTCAGAAAAGGAAAACGATTTACTCCTTGACGGATGTCCAAGTCTTTTGTGCCAAAGTTCTCCATCCTTCGACATGGACACCTTCCTCACGGTCTCCACTTTACTCGACTTCAACTTGTAAACCCCATCATGGTGCTCACCCCGTCTAATCTCCATCCTCGAAACCTGATCCTGCATTACACAATAGTCAGGGAAAAATGTTACAACGCAATTGTTTTCATAAATTAACTATTGCACCAATATTAGATCACACGTTAACGTGGGCACATATAACACATCTTCCAATATGAAATTATTGCTCAACATGACTTCACCATGCTCCCGTGCTTTGATTTGTCGCCCGTCTGGTAACCCTACATTAGACGGCTCTTCGACCCAAACATTTGTAAGACAATTTCATCTTCCTGTCATGTGGTGCGAAGCAACACTATCAAATAACCATTCTCGATCAGTTTTAGTATGCATACCTGTCAATTTGTCACTACCTTCAGGACTCGCATTGAGCAAAAAACGAATTCTCTCTATTTCTTCACTGGTGAAGGTCGCGTTTTTCTTGGACTATTCTCCTTCTTTTGCACTGGACGAATTGCTTACTGCATTCGCCTGATAATTGTCTTTCTGTCCTCGTCATTGCGACCTCCCTCGACCACGTCCTCTGCCATATCCCCCACGTCTGCCTCTTCCTCTTTCTCTTGCTTTCACGGTCTCATAGCCGTGTTTGTCATAGCAATTGTCCTCCGTGTGATAATACTTTCCACAGTGATTGCAATACGGGGGTGATTCTGCTTCGTCCATCCTTCTTTGAATAGCTCTCTTTTCCCTTCGCTGCTCCATAGGACTTCATTGCCATCGCAGGTTCATTGCTTTCTTCTTTTTCCTTCGTTATACTTGAGTGCCTTTCTTCGCGCAACACCAATGCATATGCGCGAGGTAAAGAAGTGATGGGGTCTTCCATCAACAAGTTGCTACGGACATGTCCGTATAATTTGTTATCGAGTCCCATCAAAAATTGATGGACTTTTTCTTCTTCCTTCTCCTTAGCAATTTCGACTGCTGCTCCACAAGTACAATTTGGGGTCTTGCTGTAATTTGCAAGTTCGTCCCAAATCGTCTTCAATTTCGTGTAGTATTCAACCACGGATAACCTTCCTTGTTTGCACTCTGCGAGATCCCCTTTTAACTGGTGTACTCTTGGTGCGTTTCCGGCAGAGTACCTATTCTTCAATTCTTCCCATACCTCTGAGGCGGCCTACTCAAAGGCGATACTTGGATGTAATTTAATGTCGATTACATTCCGCAACCATGCTTTAAACATGGCATTGCACTATCTCCAAGCCACGGACTCAACATTGTCCTCTTCTTTGTCCACGATTGGCTTTTTTACCTTCCCTTCAATGAATGCCAACTTATTTTTCGCATCCAGACCATTTCTTACAGTCGGTGCCCATAAGTCGTAATTATCACCATTAAAGATGATTTGTGTCAACATGAGACTAGTACTATCAGATTGGTGAAGGTAAAGAGGAGAAGTGGTGGGAATGATTTTGCTTTTCGAGCCCTTGCCTTCGTCTCCTGGCATGATGGCTCTTTGGTGTTTGAGTATTTTAATTTTGAGATTTGTGTTAATTAACCTAGCTCTCCGATACCATGAAAATCGAGAGAAACAGAAAGAATGATGAAGGATATTTCTTATTGATCATACGTATAACATTGGTACAATATATACACATTACACTCCTAAAATATCTCCTTAAATATAGCAACTAAATAACCTATACAATATACATTATATTCTAAGATATATTTCATATCGTAATCTAATCATATGTCGATATTACCGATATGTTTCCATATCTATGATACGCAATGTATTAAAAAGCTTTTCTTAAAAAGAATGCAAAATCGGAATAAATGTAAAAAAGTCACAAACTTTGAATTAATTTCGGCACACAATTTACTAAATCCCGCCCATTTTGTCGCCTTGTTCCGAGTTTAGCCCTCTCATTTCTCACCCCCATCAAGAGAGAGACAAATAAAAACCTAAAAAACAAGAAATTCCCTAAAGTGCCACGATGCCGACGATGGAGAGAGGGAAAGGGGACGTCTGCGACGGAAAGTCGACGGCAAGGGGTGGTGGCAGGATTGGTGGTTAAGGATTGTTTCCCAAAGAAAACGCAAGTTACAGGCCCTTGTATGATGTGCAATTGTGCAAACACGAGGAATCTCTCTTCCGTCAATGTGCAGTCATGCGACATCATGATATGCATAAACAAGATGCATCTCAATTCTCATTAAAAAACATGGATCGTTTAATTTGCTTAAGTCTCACCATTGATAATTTGGTTAATTGTAGAAGAAACGATTTTTTTTTTAATTTGTGAAATCCGTAATTAAAAAACATCCATCGATTAAAGCCGTCTATTAAGAAAATTGTTGTTACTACTATTAGGATATTAGGCTCATTAGGGCCGACTATCATTAGGGTTAGGTTACAAGTTACGACGGCCATCGTCTAGGGTTTAAAGTATCGTCGTCTTTTATATATATCGTGTCCATGTATTCTCATGAGATCACAATTCAATAATACAATTCCTTTATGCAATTCTCTCCCTTTCATAATCTTAACAACTACAATGAAATTACTCGTAATATGTGCGATTAATATCCATAGTTATCGAATTATTAGCGATTGGTTAAGATTGTAGAGAGAAAAAGAGGAATTTTTTTTTAATTTGTTTTAGGATGAAGGGTAATATTGGAATAATAGAGGCAAAGCGTGCGGGATTAAGTAAAACAGTGTGCGGGATTTAGCAATTACGTCAATGACACAAAATGCGAACACTCGTCACTTAAAATTTACTTCTTTCATTCAAGTTAATTTTATACATTTATTCAATATATATTTTAAGTTGTATTTTAATGAAATTAAATTGGCTTGAACGAAGAGAGTACATGATGAGGTAGCAATCTAATCCGCATTATCAAGTAATTTATAAGTAATATTATAATCAGTTCTAACTTGATTCATCCCTGAAATCACAGTTTGCGGCGGTGTAATTCCCTCCTGCTGTAGAAATGTGGTGCAAAGTCCAAATTTCTGAAAAATTTCCTCATACAATGAAGCCTTTGCTTGGGGAAACGATCCACGATTCACTTCTTGGCGAACAACGGTACTATCCTTGAGAACTACTTGGAAATACACGAGACAATCGTTAAGCGCCTGTTGTACCCTTCCGTCAGCTTGGCGGCTGGCAATGTCTTTTGTGACGATTATGAGATCGTTGGTAGCACCTTCGGCACATTGTAGGGTTGCGTCGATAACACTAGAGATTGTTGAAATTTCCGTATTGCGGCCAATGTAATCGACGCAATTAAAACACGCTTCCTGATCGGAGGTAGTAATGCCGCACATTTTATTGACGAGATCCGCGTCAACATAGGCTTGTACAAAAGATGATGCAATACATGTCGAGATTAATATTAAAGTAATTATGATAATGTTTTTGTTGCAAGTCATTTTGTTGATTATACTCTCAACTCCCCCTCGCTCAATCAACAATATATAAATGAAAATATAAAATACATGGAATTGTGTTAATTAAAAGAAAATATTGAATTTGGTATCGGATTAACTATTTCTTTCCATTTTTACACGATCATATAACTTGTACAATTTTGTCCAAAAATCAGCTCCGAGAAAATCAGGAGATGGATTTTGGATATCAAATTAGAGTTTTCAGTACCACCGAGTAGCGTAATCTCATTTAGTATTTTCAATAGATCTACCAATATGAACTTGCAGTAAGTTGGTGAGGATAGGTAGGGTAGTTTTGGTCGATAGGCCATTTAGCCACCCAATCGGGTGAGTCTCACGTGGCCCGCCTTGCAAGCTTATTTTTACTTGGGCTTGATATTTTTCTTCCCGAACGTCCCTAATCTAACTTTATTTATACTTGGTATAAGTTATAACTCTATGTAAGATGCGTTAACTATATTCCCGACACTAGTATGGGTATGCCGTATGCCACACTAGGAATGATTGTCACCTCTAATAACTCAAAAACGGTCTGTCGAGCGAGAGAATTGCGCTCATGAACATTATTGTAGAAGTATGTGTTGGGAGTCTGTGACTCAAATTTGAGGCCTAGTACCATAGTATTCAGTCGTAAATGTTCGTTTTGATCGACATGCATTAATAATTGTAGACTTCGAGTTCCTTGATGTCTAAGGAGGAATCCTAACCCGATAATTTTTACCTCCTTTCATTCCATTCATTTGTTTATCTTTATGATAGAAAGAAAAAAAATCGAAGAAAAGTAAAGTAGTCTAAAGTATGAACATTACCAGACACAAAATCTAGTTTTATTTCATTTTTCCATATAAAATGTGACTTAAAATTTAGAACCGAGCATATAAAACAAATTATAGATTTTCTCGATTAATTTTCTTGATTAATCTAGAGCTTTTGTCACCCATGAATTAATTGATAAGCAATCATAAAATCAATATTAACACGATTCATCTCTAAAGCCACAATACGAGGAACAGCAGATCCAAGTGGTTGGACCGACGAGTTGCAAGCCTTAATCTGTTGAAAGACGGTCTGATAAATTACAATGTTAGCGTCCTCAAATGAGCCATCCAAAACTTGTTCTTTAATATGACCAACATGGTTCTTCACGTCTTTGAAATTTGTTATACAAGAATTGAGCACGGTTTTTACCTTATTGCCATCCATTGTTCGCTCAACAATATCTTTAGTGACCTTTATAGAATCAGAAGTCGCGCCTTCTGCACACCGTAGCATTGCTATGATGACTCCCAGTTCATCCACGACGGCCATGTCGTGAGCTACAGAGACGATGCAATTAAAACATGTCTTTGGAGCGAATGTAGGGGCGCACATATCTCGGATGAGTGCTTTGTCGATCTCCGCTTGTACCAAGAATATGGAAAGACGAGACGAAAGTAAGATGAGAATAATAAGAAGGGTGTTTTGGTTGCAAGCCATTTTGTCAACAACTTTGTAACTTAAGAGATGACCGGTTCTCCACTTTATTTATACTCCCTCTCACGCCTGTTAAAGTAAATGAAGGCGTGCACACAAAAAATGAGGTCCTAAATATTTATAATTAATTTCATCAATAAAATTTGTAAATTCTGTGGCCAAAACTGGACGCCCCGATCCGTCACCCGTGGTTTCTCATGGCCTTAGACGCCCCTCCTGCAGTCCCTCCCTCCGTCCCGGTCAATTATTTATATATTTCATTTTTTGGTGTCTCAGTTAATTGTTTACCTTTCTATTTTAGGAATATTTTTTATGGGTAATTTGATCTTTCACATTCAATTTGGTCAACTTGTCATCAATAATTGGTCCGCTCATCTTTTCTTGGTTTTTATGTCAAAAACAAAAGAAAATAAATGACCGGGGTGGATAGAATATACCAATTAGAGATCTTAGAATTTAATTAATAGTGTGTTAATTTAGAAGAAAATGTGACAAATTGGTAATGTATCATGTATATTTTTTCTATTTCAGATTAACTGATTATTTGCCCTTTATGCTAGTTAAAAGTCCGTCTTTTACTAACTTATTAAAAGACTATTTTATAATTTGTTGTAAATAATTCTCCCTCAATTATATGAACCCACTTTTCACCCCAACCAAAAGTTGAGTACAAAAATGCTAAAATGAATACGTATAATATAAAATGGTTTATTAATAAACATGGTCAGAGACTCACATATACAATAAAAGTGTACGTTTATATGATACATGTATCAAATGGAGCACGTGAAGAGATACCACAAATACTATCCTATCATCAGTTGTATAATAGCATTGTACAACCGCCTCAAAGTTATTGAGCTCTTACACAAAGTTGTTGAGCAATTTTACAAGTTATTGAGCTATGTTACGAAATTATTGAGTTTAATAATTATTCTGTTAAGCTCAATAACTTTGTACCATAGCTCGGTAATTTTATTAATAAAACTCGATAACTTTGTAACAAAGCTCAACTACTTTAAATAAGTTGTTGTATAATACATTAACTGGAAGCGATACCGAAAAAGTAATACTCATAAATATTTAATGTGATTTAAGAATATAACATATGAGATTTATTATTTGACCAAGAATTCAAATATGGTTTAATGGACCATTTACATTCCTTTAATTTTAATGACTTATGAGTTATAAGGATATTTTTATATGATAAATTTTACTCGTATTTAAAAGGATGATTTATTTACGAGTATTAAGTTTATGAACAAATGTGGTACATACAAACTATGTGTAACGTGTGAATTGGCAAAAAATACCAACGGCCAATTTTGATTTATGGCATTCATTATTTTGGTTATATTATTATCGTCTATTCGTCTAATTACTATAAATTATTATATACAAATAATTAGTTTATCTTTAAATTATTATTGAGCACCGGACGGTCATTGGTTCGTATCTTGGGAGAGGAACGTATTATTGGGTAACCAGTGCAGTGGGGACGTTATCTCATTTAAGAAAGCGCCACTTATGATACGAAAATTGCACGAAAGCGGTTTTAAATTATAAAGAACAATAACGATAAAAGGGATATTTGCTTCAAAATACGTGAAGATCTCAAAATAATGGGATATTTGCTTTGAAATCTGTCTAGAAATCGAACTAATGGGATATTTATTCGATCTAGACATATAGAATGAATAATGGTGAATTATAAGCAAGACATTGACTATAACTCGTGTTAAAGCTTGAAAACGCGTCAAACTATAACTATTTTTGGAACGAACTCGTCGAACAATGTTTACAACTATAAACGAAACACGTTGTTTTTATTCAATAACTCAATCTAATTGCTAATCTTATTCAACACACTGGCCGCTAATTAAATCTAATCCTATAATTAGTTTTATTCGACTAAACTACGGATTAATTAAATCACATTTGTATCATCCCTTCCCTCTAAGGAAGAAGTTGTCCTCAATTCTTGAAAACTCAACCCATCGGGTTCAAAGACGAATCTGATCAAGATGCGCAATTGAAGATGAACATTAGCAACGAATTGGAATATGGTGTAGAACCATCTTCGATGCGAATCTGCAACTTGTTCGTCCCTTTGAATTTCAAAATCTTCTTGTGCCATATTAGCTTGTGTCGCCTCAACTCGTGCCTTCCACCCCACCACCCTCCTTACACAAAAATAACTTCCTTCAGCATTAACCTCCTCAACAGTTTTATAAATTCTCCCCTGAATCTTTGACAAATTTTAAAGACTCCACCTTTTTGCCCGTAATGGACCATCTCAAACTAAGCAAAACATCCTCGTTGTAACTTCTAGAGTTGGCAATTATTGACACGATACAAAAACACGACACGAACCCGACACGAAATTAGAGGGTTAGGGTTAAGACTATGTGACCCATTTTAAGTAATTGGGTTGACACAGACACAACACGAAATTTAAATGGGTCGGGTTAGGGTTGAGCTCTTTTGACACGAACCCGACACGAATAACCCGTTTATTTAAAAGTTTCATAATATATTTGGGTTGAATCAATAATCCAAACAAACAATTTAAAAACGTTTATTTAAATTAATCATCTTTGGGATAATATGGCTATAAAGCTTAGTTTAGTTTATTTGGTTAAATGGGTTAAGTAGGTTAAAAATGACTTGCTAAAAGATAAATGGGTTAAACAAGTCGGGTTGGGTTATGAAAAAATTAAATGGGTTGGGTTAGGGTTGAGAAAAATGACCCGTTTATGTAATTGGGTTGGGTTAGGATTGAGGTTGTGATGACCCGTTTAAAGTTGACACGAACACGACACGACCGGATCTGTTTGCCAGGTCTAGTAACTTCCCATATCTATCGCCCTCGTAAGACCATCTTGGTTTAAAGAAAGCCAGAGCCGAAGCTCTAATACCACTAATGATACGAGTTATGAAAGCTTAGCAAACTTTTAACGACCTTTAAGGCACACAAACAGAAAGTAACGAACACAAGAAGTGGATAATTGCTCGGATTATAGCGCGATTTGACCAAGAAGTGGATAATTGCTCGGATTATAGCGCGATTTGACCCAGTGGATAATTGCTCGGATTATAGCGCGATTTGACCAAGAAGTGGATAATTGCTCGGATTATAGCGCGATTTGACCCAGGATACATCTTTTCTCTCTACTCTCTTCTATATTATTGTTTACTCATTTGTATTATTATATTTATGTAGTAATATTATTTACGGAAATACAATACTCCACTTTTTCAAACAAAAAAAGCACGAGATGGAATTTGCAATGAAAAGATTTGAGCTTTCCATGTGATGGGCATTTTACTTCTGTTATATACTCACAAGAGGATTCATTTGTATTAGCAATCAAGGTTGATGAAGCAGGATCTGATATTGTGTTGGAACTTGGAAGGGAGAATCAAAGACGGCGAGGTCAGGAGTGTCCTTTTCATTAAACCAACCCCTACGCATGGCTGTTTTAGATTAGCAAGCGTTTCTCAATTCTGGGTCTTGTTAACCTATAAACACGCCATGCGAATTGGAGGTCCTCCTCCTTCCCAAGCTTCCAACTGTATAGACTACAGACCCTATTTCGTTAAATGTTTCACCAAAACCAATAAATTTGCGATGATTTTTTTCTCGGGCGAAAATAAAACTTGGGCAATAAATTTCAGTGCTTGCTTGCTTGCTTCAACCAAAAAGAAAAGGTTAAATATAGGTCGACATATCATAGGGTCTTACTATTAGAGGAAAAAAAATCATCACGATTTAAAATTGATAAATTAAGAAAAATGAAAAGCAACCGAAAAGCCGCAATTATGAAAATCAAGTGATCTTGCATAAGTCTAATCCTAAAAACTTAACCGTAGAAACTCATCACTCTTGTATGCCAAGGAAAACAAATACTCCCATTTTTCAACTCTCCTATTTGGTTTCAAACCTGCGCAGGCCCGCCTTGACGGGTCCCATTCTGATCGACGCGCTGGTAGCCCTCGGATCCCTTCCCAGCTGGGCCTCTGGGTCGTCCTGAAAACTCGCCCGAACCTCTGAAGTCACTCCTACCATAACCGCGACCTCCACTAAAATTCCCACGCCCTCTAAAGCTTTCGTTTCGGAATCCACCCCTCGAAGAAGGGTACCTTCCTCTTCCATTGTTAGGGCTCGCCGGACCTGAGACGTGAAAAAATAATTCGTCATTGCTAGTGACACTACCTATAAAGGCAAGCTTTTGAAGTAAAAGAAGTCAGTTGTGATCGCAAGGTATAATTTACCTCTAGATGTAGTTCTCTTCTCTTCGATAGTGGCTTTACGCCCCCCTATTAAAATCGGCGAGGCCTGAAAGATGGCACAAAGAACTCTTACATCAAGTATTTCAACTAAGTGTCTATTCTTAGAAAATCACGAGTATCATCGCTCAACAACTCGCCACCTAGACTAAGCTAGCCAACGGAAGCTATTATAGGACACACTTGAGCAAACACTAATTGGAACTAGACTTGCAATGTATAATGTTATCTACTTTATATCTCCAGTCAAGCCAACGACTCAGTGTTCTTCGCATGTGTATAAAGGCAAATGGACTGCATTACTTCTTTTAGCAGTGAAGTAGCCATCATTCGTTGTTAATTCTCAGCACAATTTTCAGAATAGGCCATCTAAAAACTCTCTTTGTGTCAAAACAACACAGGAGCAGCATCCAATTACAATTATTCCAGATGGATCACGAAACAAATATCACAAATATTTAGCACGTAATACCCCAGTGGCGGTTTCAGTGGATGTTCGTGGGGTTTAATTTGAATCTATAGCCGTTTAAAAACCAATATAATCTATTTAGCACGTAATTAGTCCTTGCCTCCCTGAGGTTACAGGTTTGACTCACAGCATGAGTGTTCTCCTCCAAATTTCCCAAGTTTTACAAGCACTGAATTTGTTGAAGTTTAATTTTAAATGTTTACACTTTTGCCGTAGAAAATACTTTTGACAAAACTCGAAAGCCCATTATCCAATCCTAGTCCCGCCATTTTATAATACCTTGGATTAAAAGAACCTACATTTTTCCTTTTCATCAACATTGAAGAAGAGGTTACTAGCATAAAGACAGAAAGTAGGCCAAACTCAACACAGATGTTATCAATGTCACAGTTGCATAGACAGATCTTGCACCATACCTCAATTGCGGAATTCATGGAGTCCGCTGCTTCAAACTCTACAAAGCCAAAGCAAAATCCTTGCTGATTGGCAGAAAGATATAGATGATGTTATGAAGCGATAGAGCAGAGGACGATACAAACAGCAACGGATCAAGATTGGCCGTCAAGAACAATACCTTATTACTCCTCACTTGAACGCCTCCTTGCTTAATTGGCCCAAATTTTGCAAAAACTTCCTCCACTTCTGCAGAGGTAGCAGTTTGGGGCAGATTTCGCACGTATATAGAATAACCTTCAGATAAAAAAAAGAAAAAATCAAAACACAACTCAAAATCATCTAGATTCAGAAAAGCTTTGTTTAGGGAAAAAAAAAAAAGGAATCTCATTGTCAATCAGGGATGCCATTTGGTCCAGCTAAAAATGGATATTGCACTGCACCTGCACCCCTTGAAGTGGGTATGGGTAGTGTTTTGGCTGGTGCGGTGGTATGGGGATGGGCTGTCCCATGAAGAGCTCTGTCAACAAGGTTCTGTTTAATCCCACCTTACTCCAAATAGCCATGTCCCGTTGGACTAGGGTAAAACTAAGAAGTTAAAATTGGTTATACCCATACAATTGTGTCCAACGTCTTCTAACATCACCTGACTGTACACTCCAACCTTAATGCTGTTAAACCACTCCCCACATCTAAAAAGGGAAAAAAAGTAGAGAAATGCAGCGCATCTCATGTATGCAGCTTTGACCATTAGAACTTCTATCATAATATGTGCCCCGACTTGTGTGCTCCTTGATGAGTAGCTAGGCCATTTTACCAAGACTTCAAAACAAATCTTCAAATAAACTCCACACGAAAACACAAACTACTCACATATGTAACTCAGTTGAGCCAGAAGACAAATACGACATTATTCCAAGTCTTTGACTCATTCCATTTCAATACATGAGCTAAACTTAGTTTCCAGCATCACAAAAATCTGCGTGTAGAATATGACATGAACAAGATAAGACCAAAAGAGTTGAATCAGGCACCTTCTTCGAGGACATCGATCTTTTCAGGCCGAGCTTCACTTTTTGAAGCCGGTGCTTCGGATACTGGTGTGGGTTTAACATAACCACTTGTTTCCTGATTGCTGCTGGGACGTTTAACATTAGCATTCTTAGCAGGTGCTCTGATTGGTGTAGGTGATGGATTGGTCCTCATTGCCTTCAACTGTAATTGACAGTTTCAGTAAGAATGCCACTAGATTCAACATCAAGCATTCAATAGACAAAGTCAACGTTAAACTTACAATCGCTGCATATGATCTTTTGGGCTCATCCTCTTGAGAGGCAGATGGCACTAAAGTAACAGTCACATCTTCAGTCTGATCCAAATGAGTAGGCTGTGGTTCAACAACCTCCTCCTCATGTATTGATCTATCTTCGATATCTACAGGATCACATACTTCTGGCTCATTATTAAGGTCTTCCTCTGTTAAGGTCTCTTGGACATGTTCAGGAAGGTCCGCAGCATGACTAGGCTGCTCTGGAAACAAAACAAAACTGACTTGTGAATTTGGAGTACAATTGAATAACAAAAAGAAACATGAAACCGTTGGCCAGTTCCTCAATGACTCCTACCCTAGATGTATGCGCCCTAAGCCCGTGTTATGACCAATAAAAAAAATTGCATCGCAAAATTCATTAGTGCTATACTACTTCATGATACAAGAAGCATAGAGAGTGTACTGAGGCATTTAGCTTTTTATAATATATTCCAAAGCCGGAGAATAATGAGCCTTTGCACCATTTTAATTAGTCAAATAGATATCACTAGTGAACAAAAACAGCCAAGTAAATTACAGGTAAGAAATAGAGCACCTGGCTCTGGTGTCTGAATGGTAGGTTGGACAATTTCAATAGTATCATCTGCTGGAGCTGAAACAGCTTCCTTTGTATCTTCATCTTCAACAAATCTGAAGACATCGTTCAAGACATAAAAGCCTTTCTCTTGTGGGGCTAAAAAGAATGATTGGGCAAATTTCTTTTTTATATTGTCGCTTCCAGTTAAGTATCCAGTAACAAGGACGACCACGCCATCGCCCAAAGACTCTTGGGCGTCGGCAGTCTTTATCTCCGCAATAGTATCTTTGTAATTCAAAGACAGAATCTTCTCATTAATTCCCTGCAGGGGTTGTTTAAACACTTCTGATCATGCATGCAGATTATTCTGAGACAATCATTAACACAAACATGATCTGTATAATAGCAAAGAGGTTCGAGAAACAAGGATATCCCCATAAATCTCACGGTTAACACGCAATGAAGCCCACATCAAGGCATCAACTCCATGCCTCCAATACCAAGAAGAAAGAAAGGGTAATGAACTAATGATAACATGAAATGGAGGGGGGGAGGAAAAAAAAACAGCCACATGTATAATAATTTTGGGTTGCCTAACATGGTATCTCGTGTGAATGGATACAAAGTAAAAATAAAGTAAAATTACTAAACAATAAGTAAGGCCGCCACTTCATATACAGAACAAATTGATAAATACCCATATGGGCACTCAAATTAGATTTTGTAAATCTAAGGGATCCAATATTCTGATGACAGTACTGACAAATCAAAATTTCAGAACATTTGTTCATAGTTTCATACAAGTTAATCAGACCCAGCTAATGTCATATCCATTACCGAGTGTCGGACATGAGTGTGCAAAATAATATGAAGAGTACATGAAAAGTATTTGCTCATTCCTTGATGTATATCCCATGGGCAGTTGATTTGACACTTAGTTGACATACTCAGATGCTGGGAAAAAGTTGGAAAGCCAATTATATTCTTAGTTTACAGAAATTATCATTAATGAATTTGCTGCACCTTTACCAGGAAATCTAAGAAGTGCTCATAACCAATACTTCGTAGCAAGATTGGCAAAAATCTGGATAGAAGTTTTTAATGCCAAAAAAAAAAATACAAGTCCATAACCAATATGAAAAGGAGAAAGAGGGTCCCCTTGACGAATATCTCTAGAGGCACATGGGTGCTAACATTAACAAGCACTGTGGAGAACAACTAAAAAAGTAGCAGAGCTACATATCAGCAACCACTTTCTTCATTTACTCTATCCTTCTAAGAGTGAACGTTAGAAAGCCTGGAAAACATTGTCAAAAGACTTCTCAGCTTTAAGTTTGCATAAGAGAACCATTTGATTGGACTTTTGAAAGGACTCAATACACTCAACAGGAATAAGGACAGTATGCGAGATTGGCAACGAAGGAGACAGTGACATAGGCATAAGATTCCACACGCGTTCCAACCAATTAGTTAGATCTAAGTCGAATACATAGGCAGGAGATTTAAATAGACTACCAAGCAGCCTCATTTAAATCTCTTTCAAAAGGTGGACGAAGACAATCTAACAAGTTTGATCCTCAATAAGCTCAAATCCCAGCCCACTTTTCACGTCCTACCTCAAGTTACAATTCGATTCACTTAATTGACTTAAAACTAACCTTCCAGAAGGCAAGCAAAATGAGAGATTTGATATTGTAACTAGCTACTAGCACTTAGAGAAATCAAGATATTAGCTTAATATAAACATACTTGCATTGTCGTGGCGGTTGTTATAACACCGTTAGAATCTGGACGAGTCAACACACTTGAATCTTGATAAAATCTGTAAACCAACTCAGGCGACTGGTGAAGAATGTGGTAGTACTGCTCCACAAAGGCATTCCCAACAATCTGAGCGGCTGGAATATCAGCAGGACTCTCTGCCTGCATTGCCATCTGCAAAAGCATCAAAATAAGTTTGGAACGTGGAATGTGTAAGTGGGAAAAAAATGAAAATCATACAAGATACATGGATTTATAAGGTTTTTTGACTTCTCAGCTTTGGAATGTAAAATCCACAGGTGTACACCATTAAATTCCAACAAATAACCTACTGAGTATCCAGCAATGAAAAGTTAACCTTTTCTTCTTTCACAATAGTGGCAAAACTAAAAGCTATGTGACGATATCCTCCAAAGTCTCGCTTTTTGAAATGTGTATATCGACTAATTTCTAAAGAATATGAGTAAATTACTCATTCACTCGGGCAGGTAACCCATTTCATAAGTCTGAAGTACCTGAATGGAGAATAGCAAGTCGCCACCTGCCTATTGGGCCAAACCCCCTATGGGCTATATACCCTCCCTTAGATCCTTTTTTTTCCAGGAATTGGGTTGGAGGGAAAAGGAGAGGTTCATTTTTCCATATACAACACAATTTAAATCCCTCAGCATGGGAGAATTTTGGAAGGAAAACATCCCAAATTCATTACCCCTCCCCTCTTCTTCCCCCACCATCCTTTCCGTCACCTGCATCCTCCTCCCCTCTCATTGCCCCCTTTTTTGTATCCAAACAGAGGATTATCCCCTTTCCCTTTATCCAAACATGAGGTAAATATCAATGAGCCAGGCCTCTCCTTCCATAAAGCCCTCACTCGCCCTTTTACGAATCGTTCTATAAAATATCTCATTTACTCCCCCAAAACCTCAAACTGTCAATGTACACCAGACCACCTCAATATAAACTATACAAGTAGGATTCTTATAGATCTATAATAGTGTATCCTTTGTTTCCCTAACTGCTTCCCCAATTTCCAGTAAACCACATATGTACCAATGCCATATGTTCCCCCTATTTCCGGTAAGCCTTTAATGTATCATATGTTTCCCCAACTTCCTTGGTCAGAAATCTTTCAGGTTATCCGCAAAAATAAACTGGAAGTCTGGAACAGAAGTGCATCCTAAACTATTCCAAATTTCCAACTAAAAACGTTATCAAAAAGTTCGAGCACCATGACACATTAACCCCCAACCAAAACATACCAGGTAAACAAAGTAAACATTTTACCAAGTACAATTGCTGCAAAAATAAGCAAGCCACTTAAAGCTCACAGAGTCACATCATTGCTAGTCCACCAAAAATTCAGCAAAACCAAAGCCAGGTTCAAATATCACTACACACAATCAATTCAAATGAACGCAAAATAACGACGTAAGAAATTAATTCGATCATATCTCAAGGAAAACCAAAAGAACACCCCAAAAAAAATCCAGAATCATAAATTTGTGACACGAAAACCGTGCCTCGGACAAAAAACCCACTCATGGTCACTATGAGGATCATAGGATCATAAATTGAGCTGGAATCTACTAAACTCCAGATCAATAATGTCAAAACTACTAATTCAACAATCACCCAAACAAATTGCTCAACCACAAAGCAAGGATCTTTTATCCTAAAAAACAACAGTCTAAAATTACAGTCCCCTCAAAAACAATCAACATTCAAAATTAACCTAAAATACTAAAAACCCAGATCAGAGAACACCAAAAATAGTCAAAAATCAACAAATTTAAACCTAATTTGCAGAAAATCAAATTACCCAACATGCCAAAAACATTACAAAACATTAAAATGATAAAAATGTTGAATCTTTACATAAATTAAAAGGGGGGATTTGAATAATACCTGATGTTAGGGATTAAGAGAAGGTAAAGGGGTTTGAGAAAGAGAGAGATCTAGAAAGTAGAAACACAGAAGGGTTAAGTAAACGCAGAAAATATGAGAATGAAAGAGTAGAGATTGTTGTTGTTGTTGTTGTTGTTGTTAGCAACTTAGCATCTAAGAATATGTAAGGTGTGATGAGATCACTGTACTTGTATTTTTATACTCGTTTTATTCTTTCTTAAAATTTTAGGGAACCAATTTTGGAAGTGATTCAAGAGATGTAGGGTCGAATTTGGTAGGAAATTTTGTAGATTTATATCCTTTTTTATTACTATAGTATTATACGGAGTAATAAAATATTCACAAACACTATCCGTCTATATATATAGACGGATACCATTTGCCCTCACAAAATACTCATTTGCCATAAAGTGGGAAGTACATGGGTGCCCTACCTTGTCCCCCTACCCATTTTATTAGAGGTCTTTACCCGTCTGTTCGTCTCACCCGTCTATACCAAGACCTATTGTAAAATATTTTGCGGTTACGTTTTGGAAATATAATGATTTACCATTAGATTTAGTTCGAATTTGAGTCAAGTGGGACTATTAGGATGGTAAAATTCACCCGCGTGAACACGAGACATTTCGTTAAATTAGAATAACCTCTTACCAGCTGGTCTAAGTGTCCATGGATTGAGATAAACCTATAAACTACGTACATGAGGGTAATAACTTTGTGAATAGTGTATATTTGTTAGACACGGTTTTATCAGAATGGTAGTTCTAAATCAAAAGGGTATCATAGGCAAATGTTCTTTTGGGATGAGTCTAACTATCCAACTATCCAAGACTCCGTAATGATTCACGCATAACTTCACTAATTGAGTCAAGTCATACGATGTAGATTTACATACCTCGTGTTTTAAGAATTTGCGTTATCTGAAATCGTTTTTTTGGGCATGGTTTTGAAATAGATGCATCTACCTCGTGTTTTAAGAATTTGCGTTATCTGAAATTGTTCTTTTGGGCATGGTTTTAAAATAGATGCATCTTTCTATGGTGATTACCGATTCCCGTGTTGGTAGTTGGTAGCATGATGCTTTGGGTTTGCTTTAAATTAAACATGTACTCCTACTACTACAAAGTGAGATTTTCTATAAGAAAGGTATAATTGTCGAACACTCGAAACGTATTTTCTTATGTTAGAACTTAGAAGGAAAAACATTTTGGATTAGGTAGATGACTTCTGCGTTTTCTACAATAATTCATTTAATCAATTCCTCTTGAGACATGAAGACCTCTTGAGAATGCTCTTTTAAGTAACTCACTCATCTACTAGTCGTATGGTTTTTTTAGCAAAATGACGACATTCTTGCTAGTGCTTGGTGATATGGCAACCATTATATATTTACATGGGGATCAATGCACACCAAAATGTGGTGCTTGTACGACACATTCTGTTTGCTTTGGTTTATGTCAGAATAAGTAATGCACGCTGAAAATAATTTACGGTAAAATATTACTATTAAACCATCTATAAGAACCGAGAAATCCTTCTTACAAAATATATAGTTGGCAAAAGTTATTTAAATGGGGTTATTAAGAAAAATAGTGCAATTTTACAATAATATTTGTGTAAAATTGTTTATGTAGTTTTTTTTTTGTTAGAAATTGCCCATTTACCTAATGGAAACAATTCATAAGCATAGGAGAAAGTACTATATTCCTCCGTTTATTCAAATTTAAATATTTCATTTGCCTTTCCAAACTCAAGTACACTATTTTTAACCATGTTTAATTATTCTTCATCAATATGTTGACGATATTTGTTGTAACAAATTATAATACTCCGTATGAAAGAAATACATATAAATATTTTAGTTTGATATTTTTTTTTTATCTATTTTCAATAATGGACGGTTAACGTTGAGAAATTTTACCTCAAAGTAAATTAAGTAATTGGATTTGAAGGTAGGAGGTTACATGTATTATATAAGTTGAAAGTACGAGAAATTAGTAAAACGCACAGTTTATCTTTAACAGAAAATGTTATTGTCGGCTATAAGATAATGATAATTGCGCGCCCGCGTCATCCGCTAACCAGTTTAGGGCAAGTTCATTTGAAATCGACAAAGTCATTGAAGTTATAATGCTATAAATTACAGTTCTTAAAGTCCACATAACCGAGTTCTCTATTATCTTCTTACTTGGTACATTAGACTTGGTCAGGGACCGGTCTAGAAGCTCACGACCTGAACCGACTCTTTTCATGTATGGCCGGACCAACTCATGCTTAGCCCTAGCCCAACTGGATTTGCATTTCTCTTTTCGTGGGATGGGCCTTGCTCGACACAAAGGGAATTTGGTACACATGCCTTGAAAGGGAAGACTCGACATCACGGGTTGAAAGGAGCGAGATAACCCCTGCTATCAGCGAGGTCTATTGTACATTTGTACACCATGATAATTTGTATAGCGTGAGTTTTGTTTTTTTTCCCTTTCAATAGCGAGTCAGTCTTGTGTAAGGCTTTTTATACAAATATACTTCGTATATAGTTGTAAAATGCATTTAAATATTGTGTAAAATGGATTTACTAAAATCTCATTTTGCGATAAATTTGTATAACTGTCTTCTTATACAAGTATCTGTCTTTAGTAAAACAGTAGATTATTGAACTAAACTACCAAAACATGGTCAATTAATATATTTGTAACAGATTATTCAACATCCGTTGTAGTCTAGTTGGTTAGGATACTCGGCTCTCACCCGAGAGACCCGGGTTCAAGTCCCGGCAACGGAATTTCAGATTTTGTTTTTTTCATTTTTTAATCTCCCACTCCTCCAATCACAAACCGTTAGATGACCAACAAAATAACAAATCAACGGCTCAGATTCTCTTTCATTTAACATACACTTACTCTCCTATAGACCGTCCTATAGCATAAGACGAGATTAGCCCAACAAAAGAAGGTTAAATAAAAACCGGCTTGTGAAACGTCTTCGAAGTTTAAAAAAAAAAAAAAAACTGCCCTTCCCCTCCCCTCCCCTCCCCTCTCTGTATCACTACTCACTAGTCACTACTCCCTCTTTCAACCTTACTCTCTCTAACTCAACTTTACCCACCCCACCGCCGCACCACCACCACCACCGCAGCAACACGCACCACCGTAGCACCGCATCTTGTCGATTTTCTTCTCAATTTTGTTCTGATATTCTCAAGTAAGTCCGAAAACAAAATTGTTTTGAATTAGTTTGTATAAATTGATTTTAATTAGGTTTTGTTTATCTTGATTTGTATGAATTCTTCTTCTTCATTTGGTTCGCACTTGTAATTTTTGTTTAGACTGTTAATTTTGTATTCATTGTCCGTCTATTGTCTGTCTAAGTCCGGCAACGCGCGATTCAAACGAAAAAAAAATAACAATTTTATAGATTATTAATTACTTAATTAGTTAACTTACCAATGATTCGTCGTTAGCCGTTGATTTAGATGTTTGGTCGTTTGCCATTGAATGGAGTTAGCAATCTTGTATTTTTTTAAAAGTTTTTTTTTTTTGGGAGAGAATAGAGTAAAGAGAGAGAGAGTCCAAGGGTATTGATGATCTTTATTTTAAAAAACGTCGACGATTCGTTACAAACGTCGACGACGTTTCGCAACCCCCTAAAAAAACCGAAAAGTCTACTGCGATTGACCAAAACTCCTCCTCTTCACTATCACTGCGATTTTCGTTTTCATCACCACCGTTCGACCCTTTCTTTTCTTCCACCATTGTTGAATTCGATAATTTACCCTGGTAAATATTTGTTACTCAATTTATTTTTCATCTTTAGTTCTAATTATATCATTGTTTTTTAATTTGTGAAATTTGAAGTGTTCTTAGTTATCGTGTCTAAATTTAGAGATGACTGATGATTTTAGGGAGAAAAGCAGCTGGTTTGTTTAGTCTTGAAGAGCGACTCTCCTATAAAACCCTCTTATAGTGTAGGACGGGTCCAATTGAAGAATTAGCCAACTAAAAAGGCTTACAAGTTACAATTGAAACAAGATACTCCCTTTGTCGGAATCATTTGTTTCCGAGAATTCTGATCTTTAAGTTAAAAAAAACATATTTTTGCTGTAAGACCGTGTTACGGTATGAGACGGTTCTTTTATATATAACACACTCATTCAGTGATGGTATTATGGTAATAGATGAGGGTTTAGCCAATAAAAGGACAGTGTCGTTCTGTAAGACGGTTTAATTCTTTTCGGTGTGTTCATTAGGTTTTGTAAATGTGTTAATTGTTAGTTTGATTTACTGTTGTGCTACAATTTTGCAAAGGGATGCAGGTTGTTTAGTGAGAATGTTTGCTTTGGTCATTTGATGTTGTTGAATGATTGTTTTGTCCAGTGATTGATGTTGAAAATCTAGTGTAATACCATCTTAACTCCTTTATAAGACTGTCCGATACCATAGAATATCGGCATAGTTCCATCTCCTGCGCATGAAATTGAAAATCTTTAAACCTCTTCTCTTCCATTGGCACAGTTCCCAACTCTAGCACCTCTGTGCCTTTGCTTTCTTTTGGTAAAGTATGATTTTTAGTTTAATGCCAAGTAAATTTAGCTTGATAAATCTAGTATTCTTTTTGTAAAAGTAGGATTTTCAGATGAATATCTAGAGGGAGGGGTTTCGCTAAGTAGGATTGCCATTCATGGCGTGGGCATAAGATCGGAGATGAATGATTTTGGGGGTCTGGACTCTGGCCTGGCCTGACTTTGGGCTGCATAGCAAACAGGAGAAGAAAGATTAGAGAGAGTGAGAGAGATGATAGAATGGAGTCTGGATTTGTTCTAAATGGGTCTGACTTTTTATAAAGTTTGTTGGCCATAGGCATTCAAGAGATATCATCGTTTACTCTTTGGTTTATTCTAATAACTGAATTGACAGCTTACATGATAAATGAATTTGTACGCCATATCCCATAGGCATATTGTTAAACATGATTAGATCGATCTGATTGGTCTTCAACTTCATATGTGCTGGTCATTTGTTACAGGCTTGTAGTTTTTGCTCTCGTACATCATACACATTGTTTTTAATCTGAGTCACGAGGCTCATGGAAGCACGGGGTAAGGGAACAGTGACATCATTGTCATCGCTGTTCCCGGCTGAGGAAGCTCAGAAAGCTGCACAGCGCGTGAAGGACAATATCACCGAGAAGTATAAGGAGCTTGACAACCTTCACAGCTTTGTCAATGACAATACCAGCCTAATCAACTTAGTGAACCGCCTTCCTGATGAACTGCATCACCAGATTATGGTATCCCTCTTTTTCCATTTTTTCGGCTGTCTTTTAATATGCCAGCAACCGCAAGGAGAGTTTCACTTTAATAGTTTGAGTTCTTTTCAGGTTCCGTTCGGGAAAGCTGCATTCTTTCCAGGTCGATTGGTTCACACAAACGAATTTATGGTAAACAATTTTTTTTTTTTAGATCAAGTACAGTGTCATTTTTTTGCAAGACTTGGTTGGTCATTCTGTTGTATGTTTTTAACCATAAATATTGATATGTGGTGGATCAACTTGAAGTTATTGTTTAGACTTTAGATTAGTAGTGACTTGTGACTTGTGAGGCAATATGAGTTGGTCTATTTGACGACATCTTTTGGCAGTAATTTACCATTTAATAGGTGGCTAATCGTGTAAGTATGTCGCTTCTGGAATCTTTAGCAATATCACAATGAAATTCAGTAGCCTATGCACTGCCCTGCAGTAAAATCTTGCGTTTGGACAAGCAAACCAAAGTGGTCTGAACTTGGGGAAGGGGAGCAGGTTCCTGTGAGTTTCACTTACTCATAGGTTGGGATTGTGTTTATCTGTCTTTAAGGCTTGAGTGATGGTCTACTAAAAACATGTGGCCCAGTAATGATAGATTTGGCGTAGACAGCTATTTAAACTTTTGAAAGATGCTGATGTTTTTGTGTGGTAAAATATTTAACTCTGGAAAAGGTATACTGCGGATCAACTTTGTTAGCTCACTATTGCAACAATACATCTTTTAAATCGCAAGAATTATTGTTTCCATGAGTAAGGTATATTTTGGTGATGTATTGCTGTAAGTTGTAGACTTCTAGCTGATTTTTGTTTTTAATTTAACAAGACCAATATTGTTCTTTTATTCGTAAAATGGACTTCACAACTACGGGGTTCTGATAAAATGATGTATTAATGGCTCTTAGGTTCTCTTAGGTGAGGGCTATTTTGCTGAAAGATCAGCCAAACAAACTGCCGACATTCTTAAGAGAAGAGGAAATATGTTGGATTCTGAAGTTGATTCACTTAAATCTGTGATTGAAGATCTCAAAACCGAGGCTTCATTTTTTGACAAGACAGCCGAGGAAGCTGCAGTAAGTTATCCATGCTTTTGAATTACTTCTTAGTTCTTAGTCATTGTTTTTCATGTCAAATATTCACATGCTTATTTAGTTACCCATTGTGAAACACAGGAGGGTCTTGTGGAAATCAGAGAGGAATATATTGATGATGACGACGATGATGGTGGTGAAGAAGGTTTTGAAGAAAGTATGTCAAATTCAGGCAAGACATTTTTTATTCACATACATGACTTCCTTGTTTGGAAGATGATGGCGATTACATCATGTCACATTTTGACTCCCATAATTTATAGGAATGTACTCATTTTACAGTAGGTCAATTAGGGGAAAAGTTACCCTTACGATTTGGGCCCAAGATGTTCATCTTTGTCCTGTTTACTACTGTACAAGTCTGCTTCATAAGTTAGCTTGGTTTACTTTTATATGTAGTTTAGGGACATAGACACATGGTATTTTGTTTATCAGGTAGGTCATAGGTGGCATGATATTTGCTTCAGTTCATTAGTTTTACTGCAGAAGCTTCAGAAATTTATTCTGTCGTACTTATTACTGAACTTTTTTCCTTGGACTACTGCTTCCTTTGCATTGACAATGGAGTATGGCAGAATCAAGCAACATGGCTGTTAAATTGTTGGTACTTTTGTGAAGTAACATGTTCTCTGATGCAATTTTTTAATTACGGGTCATTCTGAAAACAGCTTTGCTCACATTCGGCCCCTTACCCCATTATAGATAGGAGAAATGTTGTTATTTTTCTTTCCTTTCAACTCTATATCATTACATATTTACCGGCACATATGAAAGGGGATGGGTTGGTAAGCCTTGAATGTATGGGATTAGATTTCTTTAATAGATTAATATGATGGGGGTATGAATCTTAATATGTTGAATTGTGCATGCTCTCTTAATAGTTTCTTGCTATGCTGGTAAGAACTTGAGTGGAATAATTACAAGTCGACTGTAGAAGCTACTGTCTAAACTGTATGCGTTCATATGCAGTTCAAGGCCAAGAAAATTCAAATGCACCTAATGTGTCTGTAGCGGATAGTGCAACTGGAGTAATTGATGACCAAGAATATGCTCGTATGATGGCTAGATTTGATGAGCTTGAGAAAGAAGAACTTGAATTAGAAGATATTGAACATCAGGATGAAGATAAATATGATGAAGATCTTGATACTCAGGTGAGTCATCCGAAAGCAACACCTGATTTTAAAATTGTAATCAACTAAGATACGTGTTTCGTACCTTTGATGAAATTAGACTCTTGTTAATCCCTAAATCACATTAAATACAATGCTTAATATAATACTGACATAAAGAGAGTTAAGAAAAAGTTGTGTAAAATGTATCGAGAGATATCTTCTGCTGCTCAAAATTGAAAGACTGAGCTACAACTTTACTCGTTTTTAGAAAGAAATAGAGTGGTGAAGTCAGCAAAGCTATGAGGACAAGAAGTCATTTACTTTACTGAGTTATAAACAGCTCCAGTCCCTTTGAAATTATGTAATTGAAACCTCTTTAAGGCATCGCCTGTTGTTAACTCTCTACAACTCTTAACTTTCACAATTAGGACAAAGAGCATTCAGATGGAAGGTCTTATGGCAATGTGTTCTCTGATGTTTCTCATCCAGAAGTTGCTGCGACATCAAATGTAAGTACTAAGCAACTTTTGTTCTGGCGGGACTGTATTCTTAATTGTGTTCCGTTGGTTGCGAGTGCCTGAAAGTGAATCTTTAACTACTTTTAACACATGCCGCGGATAGCATAACTTCTTTTACCCTTTTTTTTCCATTGTGTAGCAGAAAAATTCGAGTTGGCTGCCAATACGTAAAGGTATGTTGCTTCATTCAGAATGATTTCTTATCTGCTTTCAAATACGGAGTAATGTAGTTCATGGCCCACTGGCACTTAGTTTGTGCAGCTCTGACCTGTCTGGTCTTATATTTATATTGAAAAGTGGAACCTAACTGAAACATCTCTGATATCATCAATCTGCATTTTGATGGTCGGGGTTTGAAATGTAATGTCTTGGGTTATCAGAGGCCAAACAATCGCAATAACTGTCTTTGTTGGTGCTTAGTGCTTTATCTCTAAATACTAATTTTATCTTTTACATTTTGACATTTATAAGCAGATGAGTCCTCTTTTACGAAAGCTTTACCACAAACCCTTGTGGGTAAATCAGTTGTTGAAAATGTTCCAACTGTGTTGAAGACCAGTGTTCAGCCAGTATCAAAGTCAAAACCCAAGGTACCAATAAGTTGATCTTTGGTTGATCTAAATCTTCTGCATTTGTTCTTTGTTTAAGTCTTGGTGTGTGTTCTTTTATACTCCCCCATCCCATAATAATCTTCCTAGTTTGACTACACTGTCCAAGACACCACTTTGACTCGGTTTTTCTCCATTTATATTCATTTTTTTTCATTCGGAAAAAAGTTTATGAAAGACTGTCACGATGAATGTAAATATTTTATTATCATGTTTTACTTTTTACACTCTTATTCATTGTAAATATTTTAGTAATAATGGGATGGAGGGAGTACTAAAAAGGTCCATTCTTCAACAAAATATCTGGATTTAAGATCGAGAAGTGTGAGAAGAAAATGGAAATTGGGAGAATGAAAATGGGCTAGTGATGAGAAACAAATTAAATTCGAGGGCTTGTTTTTCACTCTTTCTTTTCCTGAAAGCCATTTCAGGTTTTTGCCTTGAGTTTAAATCCTGGCTGATTAGAAACTGTTGAAACTACTTATGTTGTGGGTGAAATATGGTTCTTGTTGTTCTCCTTGATATCATCTGTTTCTTTCATTCTGTTATGCCAGGTTGGTGCCTCGATGTCTAATCAAGATGCTGGAAGTCTAATGTCAAGGCAAGCTATCAATAGTCTGAAGGTAAATTCAATCGAACTATACATCATTACATCTAGACTTCAGTGGACGGAGTTGCTCTTTATATATTCGCTTTACTATTTTCTTAATCACTTGCAGGCCTTCAGTGGCTCAATCGTAGAGAGGACGGTTGATGTGCCAACTAACTCCAAGAAAGAGACTACTAGTCAGGAGGTAGACATTCTTCCTAATGTTTGCTATACACAATTGGTCCTGTGTAAAAATATGCCCTTCTAAAAAAAAGGTAGTCAATGAAGTTTTGTGAGCATATATAGGTAAAATGCAAGGTGGTTTTACAATAAATTAGTGTATTACCGCTTGCTATGAACTTTGATGGTTGTTATTTTTGGTTATGATGATGTTAGAAAACTCATAATAATGTTATTTATGCAGCCTTCAAAACCGATTTCGAGGTTTAAGATGCAGAGGAAAGGCGGTCAAATCTGAAGCATTATATCATCTGACTAGTTACTGTAGATTAATCAATGGTGTATTTGAATGATGATCAACTCAAAATATGATTTAGGATTTTAACCTGCAAGTTAGAATTGTTAACCATTGGCCTAGTAGTAAAAATCATTTTTGACAGCCCAAATCCTGACGTGTTGAATTATGTTACACGTCTCATTTTGGTAAACTACTAGACTATATTTTGATGAGAAGAGCGTATGAGCTTAATATCCGAAAATGTAAGCAATGAAAGGAAAATAAATACTACTGTTGCATAAGAAGGGAGATGTTCGTAGGTTTTTGTTGGATTTGTGTTAAATCTAATGTATCCTTTACATGGGGGACTTGTTTAGGGTGAATTCACCTAAAAAGTAACACAAATTCTTGTTTAAGATCGTCTTACATAAGAATTCGCTATCTCACTTTGTTTTTCAATTAATACCAAAATGGATCTAGTTTTCATGGTTAAACTTAACACAACAATGATGATGAAAGGTGCAAGATAGTGGAGTTTAATGGACGGAAAAAGAATACATGCAATGTTGAGTTAAATAGAGAGTGTACTTTCCATTGATGCACAAATAGAGAGTGTACTTCGCTGAATCGAAGACGTTATTCGGGTGGGTACCCCATTGAAGAGGTTCATTGATTGACCTAAAATCTGACTTGTGCTTAAATGGATTGAAAGTATTACTCATATCAATAAAGTGCACTTTCTTTTCTGGTTATCCATGCGAAAGAACTTTATAGTTAAGCATGCTTGATTGAGAGTAGTCTTAGGATGGGTGAACTCCTTAGAAGGTTTTATGGGATGCACATGAGTGAAAACAAAATGAGCTGGAAAGGACCCGTGTTGATATGTGGATCATGTACACAGTCCGACAAGCTATCGTGAGTGACCGCTCCCGACCCTAGGTTTGGGCCGGGGAGTTACACGTTAGGAAGGGATGAAGTAAATTCTACGATGTTTGTAAAATGCCGACGACGTATAAGCCTATAACATACCTAGGCCTGGAAAAACTGGTCGACCCAAATAACTTGACCCACACCCTAACAAAGGACCCGGGGTAAATGAGTCAATCGGGTGGAGTTTAGGTTGGGTCACTTGGGGTTTGTAAGAATTCGGGTCAAGTCAGTTTCAGGTTAGTTCTTATCTCAAAATATTTGGGGATAACGATCGGTATGCAATAATGAATTATCAGGTCAGGTTGGGTTTAGAGTTTCAAGTCCTCAATTTAGGTTCAGTCCAGTCAATTTTGTTAGGTCTTTTGAAATTCTATTAAACCCTCCTATTCAACCTGACACAAATGTTAATTGTCATAAACTGATCATTATCCCTAAATAATTTAGCGAAAAACATCATAAAAATGGCTACAACCCAACATTTCTCGGTCAGACACGATCTAACCCGAATTGTTAAAATCCGAAATAACCCGACCTAACAACGTAGATGAACTTTTTACGTTTTGACAAATCTACTACTACACAATCCCACAGGCCACAACTAACACCAAATAAACCCAAGTTCACTCAATTCAAGTCCATTTAGTCCCCAATTAGCCCAAAATGTCAACCAAAGGGCAAAGCTGTACTTTTACTATCTCAAATTCAAATCGTAAAATCGCGCTCTCCTTAAATTTTAATTAAAATTAAAATTAAAACTTTAATCTAAACTAAGCACATTTCTGAAGTTAATCACATTTCACGACTACAAAACCCTGTTCTACTCCTCTCCCTATTCTTTGCCACTTCTGCTTTCATTCTCTCTCTCTCTCTCTAGAACATCAATACACACAACATTTCGGTATGTACCCCTTTTCACTTCGTCGTATTTTTTCCGGGTTTCAGTTCGATTCAGTTCAGTTCTTCGTTTACTTATCTGGGTTTCGCTTCATTTCTTTGTTTCTTGTCAAAGTTTCCCCATTTACGAAAATAATCATTTGTTTCGCTACATTACATCTGGGTCTGACTTCATATTTTTGTCGGATTTTAGTTCAATTCAGTTCGGTTTTTCGTTTTCTTTTCTGGGTCTCGCTTCATTTCTTTCTTTCTTCTCAAAGTTTTCGCCATTACGAAAATTAAGAATCGTCTGTTGTGTTTAATTTTATGTGGGTCTGAGTTCAATTTTGTGAATTCCGTTGAATGTATAGCCCTTGTTTACTTGCATTTTATCTCGGTATGTTTCGGTTTTTGTCCTCGAATGTTATTACTTTTATTGGGTCAATTCAGTTCAGTTCTTCGTTAATTTATTCATCCGGGTATTTTTCGATTTTTGTCGTCGAATGTTGTTGCTTTTGTGGGTCGTTATCAATCATATGATTATTAAATGTTTTTTGTGGCAAATTAATTTAATTGAATTTGGAAACGATTCGTTTCAAGATTCTGAATAATCGGCGAACAAATTCCTGTACCAGCGTCAAGAGATATTGTTTCATTGTTTCTTGTCAAATTTTCGCCTTTTCGAAGATAAAAGAATCATCTTTGTGTTTAATTTCACGTGGGTCTAATTTCATTTCTCTGAATTTGGTCGAATATAAGCCTTGTGTACTTGCATTTTATCTGGGCATACTCCGATTTTTTGTCGTCGAATATTTCTGTAAGTTCTTGTTGATTCTCAATTGGTTTTAATATTGAATTGTTGTAGGGTTTTAAGAATCGGCGAAAAAAATGCCTATACCAGCATCAAGAGATAGGTTGTCAAGGCCAGTTGACATTTCTACCCTTCTAGATAAAGCACCCCGTAGAGTGAACATCATTGTAGATGAACCAGGGTTGCGACGAGCCGGGTTATCAGGTTATGGGTTTAGGAATGCACCAGGAAATGGTGGCGGCCGTGGTGGTGGATCAACAAGGAGTCCAGTTGGGGTCCAGAGAGGGGGAATTGGGCAAGGCCGCAACCAACAGAGAGCGGCAGTGGGTGTCCGGGATACAAGAACACCGGGGACTACTGGTGCTCGACGTGGTGGTGGCCGAGGAAGGAGGCAATTGCCTTCTTGGTACCCAAGAACTCCTCTTAGGGACATTACTGGAATTATGAGGGTAATGATTCTTGGCTATTTTATTGTGCATTTCGCAATCTACTGTATGTAAAGTGTTCAATGTGCTGCATGATTTGGGGTTTTTATAGTTGATTACTGTTTGTTGCTAACACGGGTAAGGCAACGTACATCCGACTTCCCATCCCTTAATTTGTGCCGGCCATTGAGTCAGTGGGGTAATGTTGTTGGTGTAGGTAGTGAATTGCTGTACTGTAATGGTATGTGATATATCAGAAGATTTGCGACGGCCTAAGAAATGTCTTTCAAACTTTCACCCATTAGAAATGCATCTTTGGTACTTTAGTGTTATAATTGCTGGGTATGAATTAGTTCAGGTACAATTGAACATCTCGAATTTATCTTAGCTTTCGACTATTGAGGACCCTTTTCATAATTGTAGTGACCTGTCTTCGAGTCTGTATATCTAAGAAACTTTGACATGTTACTATGAATTATATAGATTTTTGATAGGGATAAAGATAAACTCACCATTGATATTATGTGCTGTACTAATATGGAACTATGTTGAAGAAAAGTTAATACTTCCACCTAAAATTCGTGTAGCTTCTGGTCGGTATGATGTCCTGCATTCAATAAGTATTTGCCAACTTTAGCCACATTCTGATTCTATACATTTCAAGCTAGTTGGGTTGAGGGATCAAGATCCTCTGCTTATGATAGTGACAGTGAAGATTTAGGCAATGAAGCTACACTCAAACCGTGACTTGTTTGCATTGGTCGGCCTGCCAAATGTGTCTTATCTTTGTCATGTCAGTACTTGGGATATTTGAAGTCTGATTTACTCTTAACACAACCGTGGCGTGTTTGTTACTGTGTATTTCATATATAGAAATTGTTAAGTGCAGTTTGAAGTTAATCTCTTTGGTTTTTACAGGTCATATAGTTTTGGGTTAGGTCATTTCGGATTGGGTCAATTTGGGTTACAGGTTTTGTTCTGGCTGTTCTGTTTGGGTCTTGGGTCAAGTCAGTTTGGCGAGGCCTAGTTATAAGGATAACCAATAACATCATTTTGATTTGACGAGGGTAACAGGCCATAGAGAGCAGGAGAGCAGAACTTGGCTTGAACCAAGACACAGAAGCTCAGCAAGAAGATAATAACAACGCTGAACCAGGAAATATACAGCGTGTGCCAGAAATTGATGCTTCGACACCCGTGCCCACAATTACTTTCAAGCCACAACCCTCACCAGCCAGTCAGATGTGGATAATGAAGACCGGCAATGCTGACTGGACTATCGATTCTTCTGAGTTCTTGACCCCAGAGAAGAAGCTTCTGAACTCAATTGAAAAGGTCAGGGAAGCCTGGCTGGAAGATCAACGGAAATTAGAAAGAACACCAGCTGCAAAGAGAGTCGAGGAGGAAAAGAAGGTACGTGTGTTGATGTCTATGAGATAATCTACTGATTATCAAAACAAGAGATGAGTTGAGAAGGGAAGCGGAATGGCCACAGGAGATCATCTACTGATGATCCCATATCCTATATACTTACTACCGATACTTTAGCTATGCTTGTAGCTTAATCTTTCAGCATTTAGGTTTACTATCTGTAGCTAATCTTTCAGCATTTAGATTTACTTTAGCTATGCTTTAGCTATCCACAGTACATCAATCATTAGGTAAATAATCGCGGTGTAGATGTCAGCATCTGCTGATAGTTTTGGTGCTTAGATGTCTGACAAGTGAAGCCAGCAAGAAATTCAGTAGTTATATACTGTACCTGAATTGTACATATGATTGAAGATCTTAAGCATAATTGTACTTTCGAATGTTGGAATCTTTCTGATTTTGTCCTGTCTTGTCTGTGACGCTTCATACTATTAATCTAGAAAAGGAGCAGTTATATTTTTAGGCTTTATTAACCTTTTGCGGTTCCATCTGTTGTAAAATTTCTGAATTTGAAGAAAAATCCTGTTTCTCAAACTAGTTTCCGAAAAATTGAAATTTTCAAAATCTGACTATGAATAAATACTGATACATAACATAGTTGATTGAGAATTATAATACAAATGAATTAGACAAACTACTTTTCACAAAATCTACCTGGAAATTAAGTGTATTCTAAATATAACAAAATATACTTGAAAAAAAAAAAAGAAAAAAAAAACTAAACACTAATTTATAGCTTCCATTGATAAATACTCCATAATTTATCTGCTTCATTACATGTATGAATTATGATGTATCAACGACGAAAACAACAAGAGAAGTAGGACAACCAGGAGGACGATGCAGGAGCGGGCGAAGCAGCTGATGTTGGTGTTTTTGGTCCCTCCTTTTCAGGATCTGATGTATTCTTTGGCTCTGCGCGACTTTGACCTGAATTTACTGATTTATCCCTTTCAATTTGTGCAAGCCTGCAATTGATTCAAAGTTACAACCAGTCATTCTGTCTAGTGCTCTTTAAGTCTGATATCGGAAATTGCACATTATACAACTAGTGGCTCACCTTCTTGGTTTGAAGGACTACCCATAAATTGTCATTTAATGTTATGTGCACGATACTTAGTTCAATGAAAGGAAAAAAGAAGAGAGTATGTTGCCAACTTACACTGGAAATGCAAATGACTGACCGCTTGCATCAGAATGGTGAGGAGATGCACCGGCTGAAGGAGGTATTTCATCGGACACAGTTCTACCTTTCTTTTTCTCCGTAACTACTGGCTTTGGATCAGGAGTTACAGCAGCCTCATTAACCTTAGGTGAACTTTTTACCTCAACATCAGGTGGTCTGTTAACTACAGGTGGAGGTGTTGCAGATGGCTTAAAATGATTAGCGATAATCTGTTCTCCTGATTTAGGTGTAACCGGAGGGGGCATAGGCGCCATTTGCTCCTTGGGTTTCTGTTCCCCTGGTTTGAGCACGATTCTAGGTGAAGGCGGAGGGAGTTCTCCTGATTTCCGTATATCACCAGGTCCTGCTCCTGGTCCGTACATACCTAGTTCCCCCGATTTCAGCAACCAGTTAAACTGGTCCCTAGTGAAACTCATATTTCCAGTATGAATACTGAACAATGATTCATTAGAAGCCGTGCTCCAATCCTGGTTTGGGGTGCCTGATTTGTTGCTGGCAAAAACACGAGATGGAATCCTATAACCCGACTCATCTGGAGGTTGCTCCATCACCTGAGCTGGAGCTGTTTCTATAGTTGATGCACTACCAGGAGCATTTTTGCTGGACTGTTCATTATCAAGAGCAAAGCTACCTACAAGAGATCAAAACCCGTCATTATAAAATATTAGGCTGTCAAAATAAAATCGCAGGTTTCATAAATACTCGTATTTTCCTAGTTTATGTGTTTAATGAACTTACCATGATCATTTATGTCTAGTTGATATGGATCTTCAAATGAAAATTCAGAGGATGCTGATTTGACTGATGATGGAGATGAAACAGAAGACGACCGTAGTCTGTCTTCTTGATTTGAATGTTCAGCTTCTTTAGTGACGGTTGTTTCAGCTACAGTTTTAGTTTCCATCACTTGACAAACAATAACTTGAAGCTTTTTCCAATGTTCATGAATATTTGTTGAGATAATTGGTTATCACGCAACACACTGAAAAGAAACATGAACAGAAACGTAAAGAATCAGTTGAATCGGAGAGAGTATTTTACAAGTTATATTAGCATGTAGATACAATAAGGTCACTATTTTGAATAACCCCCATCTAATCATCTAATGCATATGCATGATCATTGTCTTCAATAAAGTGTAATTAGTTAACAAAACTTGTTCATACAAACTAGTTTTTCAATTTTACACAATTCATTGAAATGTGTTATCTATCTCAACAACTAAATCTACAAAAGATAATTCACATGTCTCAAAGACTCATTTTTTATGCCGTCGTGCATACACAAGTAACACAACCTTAACCTTACCCTCGGTTGGTACAAAAAACAATATAATAATCAATAAAGTACGTCAAGAATTCAATTTTCCAAATATTGATTCACAATATAAGAGGGCGTAGACGTTTAGAGCTCCAATTTGCTTTATTCTATTATTCCCAAAAGCAACTATTAGGTCATGGATTAGCTCTAAGCCTCCAATGAAAATGAAAATGTTAATCATTTATACCAATAGCAATAAATGAACTTCAAATTCAATATGCCACAAACAAAAGAAATTCAGCATAACCCTTTCAAATAGGGTAATCTAATTAGTTGTATACGTTTTCAAAACACGTGGAAAGAATTTTGAAAAACGTATACAATCAAATGAAACAGATATGACAACATTCCCACCATGACCATAAATTGCAAATGTAACATAAACATAACATTTCATAGAAAAACCATCATTTGGGTAACATAATATATATATTTAGGCATGCAATTTAAAAAGTTAAATAAAGAGTGTGAGAAATTAATTACCCAAAGATAATGGTGATTGAACAAAGAATTAAACCCAGAAAATTAATTAATTTAATTAATTAATTAATTAATGACGAGACTGTTGATCCCACCACTGGAAAAAGAGGAAACCAAGAGGGAATCAACAGCCCCAAATTAATTTGTTCAAACAAAATTGAAAGAAATCTGGGTAATTTTGCAATAATTTTATCTGGGAATTAAGAAAAATGAAAGTTTTAGATGGAGATTAAAAAAATACAATAATGGGAAATTAATAGCTAAAAATAGAATATTATGAAAGCATGCATTATGCATGTGTGACAAAGATGAACAGAAATTTGTTAATTTAACTGTCATGCAAATGACAAGTATTTAGTTAGGGAAAAATTGATGATTATAAGAGCTATCAAAAGTTTGAGCATTTTTTTTGGTTCCTCTTCTTCCCGCCTCCTTTAAGGCTTTAACTAACTCTTGCCTACGTGTACTATATACCACTCGGTTTCGGTCATTTGTTTGCCTATTTTATTTTGGCTATCTCAGTTAACAATAAGTCTCTCTTAAAACGGATTATATATTCGTCTTAAGATTAAAACGGGTCAAACACATGTCATTTACATATATAAAAACAAGACTTTTGCTAATATATAGGCATTTTGGTTTGTCTTATCTATAAAAGTGGTAGTTATTTGACCCGTTTTAGGCTTGAGACGGATAATGTTCATCTTAAATAAGAATTTGTGCTCAGTAAATTGTTTGTCTTTTTATTTTAGGGATGTGTTTGATGGGCAGCTGGATCCTCCACACTCAATTTAGTCCACTTATCATTTAATAATTGGCCCCCTTATCTTTATTTGGTCGTTGTGTTAAAATTCATAAGATATTAACTAATGACCGGTACTTGGGGATTAATATCGATTTTTCTAATGTTTGCCCTTAAAACGCACTAGGATGTGTTATGATTTTTCCTTATTAGCTTACTAATGTGTATTCTTAGAGTGCAAGTCGGTTTTCTAATGTAATTATTTGTGTCAAATTTTTCAGTAAGTCTCCCTTCTGACGGGTTAAGTATCACCTACATAGGTAGATAAGACAAAAATATAGTCGATCCCTAGGGAGTCACAAATCATTTGACTTTATCTACCAATGTGAGTTTTATTTGATCCGTCACAAATCAGAATTTTTTTGCCAATTTTTAGTGAACAAACGAGGAGGGAGTCAATTATTAGTTGACAAATATATCAAATTAAGTGTGGATGATTAACTTGCTCATTAAAAGCATTTCTAAGGGTACGATTATCTGCCATTTTAGTTTTCCACTATTTTATTAGTTCTTTATTGTTCAGACTTCAGACCCACCTTATATTCACCTCAAACTCTATACATTATCCGTCAACACACCTCGAACGCTACTTTTTCACATTATTTGACAAGATGGGGGTTAAAAAAAAGAATAAAAATAGGGATTTTCTACCATATACCCTAATACTTGCTCATTAAGATTTGAGTTAAAACCTATGAATCGGATTATCGTGAAAAATGTGTTAAAGCTCGTTATTTGAGGCTGAAATCGAACAGGTTAATTCCTAAAATAAGCTCGGACGCGTGATTGAAAAACAGGAAGAAAAAGAAGCAGGGTCCGGTACGACCTTTCGAACGGCTGAAATTGAAGTGTATAATACACGGTTTTTCGGGATTCCGGGGTCCCGGAACAAAATTCTCCGAAAATCGCATAGAAAGTTACTCGGGTCAGATAAAGCGGCCACGCAAAATTTGAGCACCAACGGAAGACATTTGGGGGTGTCGGTGTGACACAAACCAGCATTCGCCGAAACTCGGATTATCGTGAAAAATGTGTTAAAACTCGTTATTTGAGGCTGAAATCGAACAGGTTAATTCCCGAAATGAGCTCGGACGCGTGATTGAAAAATAGGGATAAAAAGAAACAGGTCCTATTTACGACCTTCCGAACGGCTGAAATCGAAGTGTATAATACACGGTTTTTCGGGATTCCGGGGTCCCGGAACAAAATTCTCCAGAAATCGCTAGAAAGTTCCTCGGGTCAGATAAAGCGGCCATACAAAATTTTAGCACCAACGGAAGACATTTGGAGGTGCCGGTGTGCCACAAACCAGCATTCGCCGAAACTCGGATTATCGTGAAAAATGTGTTAAAGTTCGTTATTTGAGGCTGAAATCGAACAGGTTAATTCCTGAAATAAGCTCGGACGCGTGATTGAAAAACAAGGAGAAAAAGAAGCAGGGTCCGGCACGACCTTTCGAACGGCTGAAATTGAAGTGTATAATACACGGTTTTTCGGGATTCCGAGGTCCCGGAACAAAATTCTCCGAAAATCGCATAGAAAGTTACTCGGGTCAGATAAAGCGGCCACGCAAAATTTGAGCACCAACGGAAGACATTTGGGGGTGCCGGTGTGACACAAACCAGCATTCGCCGAAACTCGGATTATCGTGAAAAATGTGTTAAAACTCGTTATTTGAGGCTGAAATCGAACAGGTTAATTCTCGAAATGAGCTCGGACGCGTGATTGAAAAATAGGGATAAAAAGAAACAGGGTCCGGTAAGACCTTCCGAACGGCTGAAATTGAAGTGTATAATACACGGTTTTTCGGGATTCCGGGTTCCTAGAAAAAAATTCTCCGGAAATCACATAGAAAATTCCTCGGGTCAGATAAAGCGGCCACACAAAATTTGAGCACCAACGGAAAACATTTGGGGGTGCCGGTGTGACACAAAACAGCATTCGCCGAAACTCGGATTATCGTGAAAAATGTGTTAAAACTCGTTATTTGAGACTGAAATCGAACAGGTTAATTCCTGAGATGAGCTCGGACGCGTGATTGAAAAACAGAGAGAAAAAGAAACAGGTCCGGTACGACCTTCCGAACGGCTGAAATTGAAGTGTATAATACACGGTTTTTTGAGATTCCGGGGTCCCGGAACAAATTCTCCGAAAATCGCATAGAAAGTTTCTCGGGTCAGATAAAGCGGCCACACAAAATTTGAGCACCAACGAAAAACATTTGGGGGTGCCGGTGTGCCACAAACCAGCATTCGCCGAAACTCGGATTATCGTGAAAAATGTGTTAAAGCTCGTTATTTGAGGCTGAAATCGAACAGGTTAATTCCTGAAATAAGCTCGGACGCGTGATTGAAAAACAGGGAGAAAAAGAAACAGGGTCCGGTACGACATTCCGAACGGCTGAAATTGAAGTGTAAATAAACGGTTTTTCGGGATTCCTGGGTCCCGGAACAAAATTCTCCGGAAATCACATAGAAAGTTCCTCTAGTCAGATAAAGCGGCCACGCAAAATTTGAGCACCAACGGAAGACATTTGTGAGTGCCGATATGCCACAAACCAGCATTCGCCAAAACTCGGATTATCGTGAAAAATGTGTTAAAGCTCGTTATTTGAGGCTGAAATCGAACAGGTTAATTCCTGAGATGAGCTCGGACGCGTGATTAAAAAATAGGGAAAAAAAGAAACAGGGTCCGGTACGACCTTCCGAACGGCTGAAATTGAAGTGTATAATACACGGTTTTTCGGGATTCCGGGGTCCCGGAACAAAATTCTCCGGAAATCGCATAGAAAGTTTCTCGGGTCAGATAAAGCCTCCACGCAAAATTTTAGCACCAACGGAAGACATTTGGGGGTGCCGGTGTGCCACAAACCAACATTCGTCGAAACTCGGATTATCGTGAAAAATGTTTTAAAGCTTGTTATTTGAGGCTGAAATCGAACAGGTTAATTCCTGAAATGAGCTCGGACGCGTGATTAAAAAACAGGGAGAAAAAGAAACAGGGTCCGGTACGACCTTCCGAACGGCTGAAATCGAAGTGTATAATACACGGTTTTTCGGGATTCCGGGGTCCCGGAACAAAATTCTCCAGAAATCGCATAGAAAGTTCCTCGGGTCAGATAAAGCGGCCACACAAAGTTTAAGCACCAACGGAAGACATTTGGAGGTGCCGGTGTGCCACAAACCAGCATTCGCCGAAACTCGAATTATCGTGAAAAATGTGTTAAAGCTCGTTATTTGAGGCTGAAATCGAACAGGTTAATTCCTGAAATAAGCTCGGACGCGTGATTGAAAAACAGGAAGAAAAAGAAGCAGGGTCCAGTACGACCTTTCGAACGGCTGAAATTGAAGTGTATAATACACGGTTTTTTGGGATTCCGGGGTCCCGCAACAAAATTCTCCGAAAATCGCATAGAAAGTTACACGGGTCAGATAAAGCGGCCACGCAAAATTTGAGCACCAACGGAAGACATTTGGGGGTGCCGGTGTGACACAAACCAGCATTCGCCGAAACTCGGATTATCGTGAAAAATGTGTTAAAACTCGTTATTTGAGGCTGAAATCGAACAGGTTAATTCCCGAAATGAGCTCGGACGCGTGATTGAAAAATAGGTATAAAAAGAAACAGGGTCCGGTAAGACCTTCCGAACGGCTGAAATTGAAGTGTATAATACACGGTTTTTCGGGATTCCGGGTTCCTAGAAAAAAATTCTCCGGAAATCACATAGAAAGTTCCTCGGGTCAGAAAAAGCGGCCACACAAAATTTGAGCATCAACGGAAAACATTTGGGGGTGCCGGTGTGACACAAAACAGCATTCGCCGAAACTCAGATTATCGTGAAAAATGTGTTAAAACTCGTTATTTGAGGCTGAAATCGAACAGGTTAACTCCCGAAATGAGCTTGGACGCGTGATTGAAATATAGGGATAAAAAGAAACAGGGCCCGGTAAGACCTTCCGAACGGCTGAAATTGAAGTGTATAATAGACGGTTTTTCGGGATTCCGGGGTCCCAGAAAAAATTTCTCCGGAAATCACATAGAAAGTTTCTCGGGTCAGATAAAGCGGCTACACAAAATTTGAGCACCAACGGAAGACATTTGGGAGTGCCGGTGTGCCACAAACCAGCATTCGCCGAAACTCGGATTATCGTGAAAAATGTGTTAAAACTCGTTATTTGAGGCTGAAATCGAACAGGTTAATTCCTGAGATGAGCTCGGACGCGTGATTGAAAAACAGAGAGAAAATTAAACAGGGTCCGGTACGACCTTCCGAACGGCTGAAATTGAAGTATATAATACACGGTTTTTTGAGATTCCGGGGTCCCGGAACAAATTCTCCGAAAATCGCATAGAAAGTTCCTCGGGTCAGATAAAGCGGCCACACAAAATTTGAGCACCAACGGAAGACATTTGGAGGTGCCGGTGTGCCACAAACCAGCATTCGCCGAAACTCGGATTATCGTGAAAAATGTGTTAAAGCTCGTTATTTGAGGCTGAAATCGAACAGGTTAATTCCTGAAATAAGCTCGGACGCGTGATTGAAAAACAGGAGAAAAAGAAACAGTCCTAGACGACATTCCGAACGGCCGAAATTGAAGTGTAAATAAAGGGTTTTTCGGGATTCCCGGAACAAAATTCTCCGGAAATCACATAGAAAGTTCCTCTAGTCAGATAAAGCGGCCACGCAAAATTTGAGCACCAACGGAAGACATTTGTGAGTGCCGATATGCCACAAACCAAAGATTCGCAAAACTCGGATTATCGTGAAAAATGTGTTAAAGCTCGTTATTTGAGGTTTGAAATCGAACAGTTAATTCCTCGAGATGAGCTCGGACGCGTGATTAAAAAATAGGGAGAAAAAGAAACAGGGTCCGGTACGACCTTCCGAACGGCTGAAATTGAAGTGTATAATACACGGTTTTTCGAGATTCCGGGGTCCCGGAACAAAATTCTCTGAAAATCGCATAGAAAGTTCCTCGGCTCGGATAAAGCGGCCACACAAAATTTGAGCACCAACGGAAGACATTTGGGGGTGCCGGTGTGACACAAACCAGCATTCGCCGAAACTCGGATTATCGTGAAAAATGTGTTAAAACTCATTATTTGAGGCTGAAATTGAACAGGTTAATTCGCGAAATAAGCTCGGACGCGTGATTGAAAAATTGGGATAAAAAGAAACAGGGTCCGGTAAAAACTTCCGAACGGCTAAAATTGAAGTGTATAATACACGGTTTTTCGGGATTCCGGGGTCCCAGAAATAAATTCTCCGGAAATTACATAGAAAGTTCCTCGGGTCAGATAAAGCGGCCACGAAAAATTTGAGCACCAACGGAAGACATTTGGGGGTGCCGGTGTGACACAAACCAGCATTCGCCGAAACTCGGATTATCGTGAAAAATGTGTTAAAACTCGTTTTTTGAGGCTGAAATCGAACATGTTAATTCCTGAAATGAGCTCGGACGCGTGATTGAAAAACAGGGAGAAAAAGAAATAGGGTCCGGTACGACCTTCCGAACGGCTGAAATTGAAGTGTAAAATAAACGGTTTTTCGGGATTCCCAGGTCCCGGAACAAAATTCTCCGGAAATCACATAGAAAGTTCCTCGGGTCAGATAAAGCGGCCACACAAACTTTGAGCACCAACGAAAGACATTTGGGGGTGCCGGTGTGCCACAAACCAACATACGCCGAAACTCGGATTATCGTGAAAAATGTTTTAAAGCTCGTTATTTGAGGCTGAAATCAAACAGGTTAATTCCTGAAATGAGCTCGGACGCGTGATTAAAAAACAGGGAGAAAAAGAAACAGGTCCTGTTTACCCTTCGAACGGCTGAAATCGAAGTGTATAATACACGGTTTTTCGGGATTTCGGGGTCCCGGAACAAAATTCTCCGGAAATCGCATAGAAAGTTTCTCGGGTCAGATAAAGCCTCCACGCAAAATTTGAGCACCAACGGAGGACATTTGGGGGTGCCGGTGTGCCACAAACCAGCATTCGCCGAAACTCGGATTATCGTGAAAAATGTGTTAAAGCTCGTTATTTGAGGCTGAAATCGAACAGGTTAATTCCTGAAATAAGCTCGGACGCGTGATTGAAAAACAGGAAGAAAAAGAAGCAGGGTCCGGTACGACCTTTCGAACGGCTGAAATTGAAGTGTATAATACACGGTTTTTCGGGATTCCGGGGTCCCGGAACAAAATTCTCCGAAAATCGCATAGAAAGTTACTCGGGTCAGATAAAGCGGTCACGCAAAATTTGAGCACCAACGGAAGACATTTGGGGGTGCCGGTGTGACACAAACCAGCATTCGCCGAAACTCGGATTATCGTGAAAAATGTGTTAAAACTCGTTATTTGAGGCTGAAATCGAACAGGTTAATTCCCGAAATGAGCTCGGACGCGTGATTGAAAAATAGGGATAAAAAGAAACAGGTCCGCATTTACCTTCCGAACGGTGAAATCGAAGTGTATAATACACGGTTTTTCGGGATTCCGGGGTCCCGGAACAAAATTCTCCAGAAATCGCATAGAAAGTTCCTCGGGTCAGATAAAGCGGCCATACAAAATTTTAGCACCAACGGAAGACATTTGGAGGTGCCGGTGTGCCACAAACCAGCATTCGCCGAAACTCGGATTATCGTGAAAAATGTGTTAAAGCTCGTTATTTGAGGCTGAAATCGAACAGGTTAATTCCTGAAATAAGCTCGGACGCGTGATTGAAAAACAAGGAGAAAAAGAAGCAGGGTCCGGCACGACCTTTCGAACGGCTGAAATTGAAGTGTATAATGCACGGTTTTTCGGGATTCCGAGGTCCCGGAACAAAATTCTCCAAAAATCGCATAGAAAGTTACTCGGGTCAGATAAAGCGGCCACGCAAAATTTGAGCACCAACGGAAGACATTTGGGGGTGCCGGTGTGACACAAACCAGCATTCGCCGAAACTCGGATTATCGTGAAAAATGTGTTAAAACTCGTTATTTGAGGCTGAAATCGAACAGGTTAATTCCCGAAATGAGCTCGGACGCGTGATTGAAAAATAGGGATAAAAAGAAACAGGGTCCGGTAAGACCTTCCGAACGGCTGAAATTGAAGTGTATAATACACGGTTTTTCGGGATTCCGGGTTCCTAGAAAAAAATTCTCCGGAAATCACATAGAAAGTTCCTCGGGTCAGATAAAGCGGCCACACAAAATTTGAGCACCAACGGAAAACATTTGGGTGTGCCGGTGTGACACAAAACAGCATTCGCCGAAACTCGGATTATCGTGAAAAATGTGTTAAAACTCGTTATTTGAGGCTGAAATCGAACAGGTTAATTCCTGAGATGAGCTCGGACGCGTGATTGAAAAACAGAGAGAAAAAGAAAGAGGGTCCGGTACGACCTTCCGAACGGCTGAAATTGAAGTGTATAATACACGGTTTTTTGAGATTTCGGGGTCCCGGAACAAATTCTCCGAAAATCGCATAGAAAGTTCCTCGGGTCAGATAAAGCGGCCACACAAAATTTGAGCACCAACGGAAGACATTTGGAGGTGCTGGTGTGCCACAAACCAGCATTTACTCAAAACTCGGATTATCGTGAAAAATGTGTTAAAGCTCGTTATTTGAGGCTGAAATCGAACAGGTTAATTCCTGAAATAAGCTCGGACGCGTGATTGAAAAACAGGAGAAAAGAAACAGGTCCTGCGACATTCCGAACGGCTGAAATTGAAGTGTAAATAAAGGGTTTTTCGGGATTCCTGGGTCCCGGAACAAAATTCTCCGGAAATCACATAGAAAGTTCCTCTAGTCAGATAAAGCGGCCACGCAAATTTGAGCACCAACGGAAGACATTTGTGAGTGCCGATATGCCACAAACCAGCATTCGCCGAAACTCGGATTATCGTGAAAAATGTGTTAAAGCTCGTTATTTGAGGCTGAAATCGAACAGGTTAATTCCTGAGATGAGCTCGGACGCGTGATTGAAAAACAGAGAGAAAAAAAAACGAGGTCCTCACGACCTTCCGAACGGTCAAATTGAAGTGTATAATATACGGTTTTTTGAGATTCCGGGGTCCCGAAACAAATTCTCCGAAAATCGCATAGAAAGTTCCTCGGGTCAGATAAAGCGGCCACACAAAATTTGAGCACCAACGGAAGACATTTGGAGGTGCCGGTGTGCCACAAACCAGCATTCGCCGAAACTCGGATTATCGTGAAAAATGTGTTAAAACTCATTATTTGAGGCTGAAATTGAACAGGTTAATTCGCGAAATAAGCTCGGACGCGTGATTGAAAAATTGGGATAAAAAGAAACAGGGTCCGGTAAAAACTTCCGAACGGCTGAAATTGAAGTGTATAATACACGGTTTTTCGGGATTCCGGTCCCAAAATAAATTCTCCGGAAATTACATAGAAAGTTCCTCGGGTCAGATAAAGCGGCCACGAAAAATTTGAGCACCAACGGAAGACATTTGGGGTGCTTAGGTGTGACACAAACCAGAATTCGCCGAAACTCGGATTATCGTGAAAAATGTGTTAAAGCTCGTTATTTGAGGCTGAAATCGAACATGTTAATTCTGAAATGAGCTCGGACGCGTGATTGAAAAACAGGAGAAAAAGAAATAGGTCCTAGATTTACCTTCCGAACGATCAAATTGAAGTGTAAAATAAACGGTTTTTCGGGATTCCCAGGTCCCGGAACAAAATTCTCCGGAAATCACATAGAAAGTTCCTCGGGTCAGATAAAGCGGCCACACAAACTTTGAGCACCAACGAAAGACATTTGGGGGTGCCGGTGTGCCACAAACCAACATACGCCGAAACTCGGATTATCGTGAAAAATGTTTTAAAGCTCGTTATTTGAGGCTGAAATCAAACAGGTTAATTCCTGAAATAAGCTCGGACGCGTGATTGAAAAACAGGGAGAAAAAGAAACAGGTCCTAGACGACTTTCCGAACTACCGAAATTGAAGTGTAAATAAACGGTTTTTCGGGATTCCTGGGTCCCGGAACAAAATTCTCCGGAAATCACATAGAATGTTCCTCTAGTCAGATAAAGCGGCCACGCAAAATTTGAGCACCAACGGAAGACATTTGTGAGTGCCGATATGCCACAAACCAGGATTCGCCGAAACTCGGATTATCGTGAAAAATGTGTTAAAACTCGTTATTTGAGGCTGAAATCGAACAGGTTAATTCCTGAGATGAGCTCGGACGCGTGATTAAAAAATAGAGAAAAAAAGAAACAGGTTCCGGTACGACCTTCCGAACGGCTGAAATCGAAGTGTATAATACACGGTTTTTCGGGATTCCGGGGTCCCGGAACAAAATTCTCCAGAAATCGCATAGAAAGTTCCTCGGGTCAGATAAAGCGGCCACAAAAAATTTAAGCACCAACGGAAGACATTTGGAGGTGCCGGTGTGCCACAAACAAGCATTCGCCGAAACTCGGATTATCGTGAAAAATGTGTTAAATCTCGTTATTTGAGGCTGAAATCGAACAGGTTAATTCCGAAATAAGCTCGCACGTGATTGAAAAACAGAAGAAAAAGAAGCGGTCCGGTGCGACCTTTCGAACGGCTGAAATTGAAGTGTATAATACACGGTTTTTCGGGATTCCGGGAACAAAATTCTCCGAAAATCGCATAGAAAGTTACTCGGGTCGATAAAGCGGCCACGCAAAATTTGAGCACCAACGGAAGACATTTGGGGGTGCCGGTGTGACACAAACCAAGATTCGCCAAACTCGGATTATCGTGAAAATGTGTTAAAACTCGTTATTTGAGGTCAAAATCGAACAGGTTAATTCCCGAAATGAGCTCGGACGCGTGATTGAAAAATAGGGATAAAAAGAAACAGGGTCCGTACGACCTTCCGAACGGTAAATCGAAGTGTATAATACACGGTTTTTCGGGATTCCCGGAACAAAATTCTCCGTAAATCGCATAGAAAGTTCCTCGGGTCAGATAAAGCGGCCACACAAAATTTTAGCACCAACGGAAGACATTTGGAGGTGCTTGGTGTGCCTGAAACCAAAGCATTCGCCGAAACTCGGATTATCGTGAAAAATGTGTTAAAGCTCGTTATTTGAGGCTGAAATCGAACAGGTTAATTCCTGAAATAAGCTCGGCACGTGATTGAAAAACAGGAAGAAAAAGAAGCAGGGTCCGGTACGACCTTTCGAACGGCTGAAATTGAAGTGTATAATACACGGTTTTTCGGGATTCCGGGGTCCCGGAACAAAATTCTCCGAAAATCGCATAGAAAGTTACTCGGGTCAGATAAAGCGGCCACGCAAAATTTGAGCACCAACGGAAGACATTTGGGGGTGCCGGTGTGACACAAACCAGCATTCGCCGAAACTCGGATTATCGTGAAAAATGTGTTAAAACTCGTTATTTGAGGCTGAAATCGAACAGGTTAATTCCCGAAATGAGCTCGGACGCGTGATTGAAAAATAGGGATAAAAAGAAACAGGGTCCGGTACGACCTTCCGAACGGCTGAAATCGAAGTGTATAATACACGGTTTTTCGGGATTCCGGGGTCCCGGAACAAAATTCTCCAGAAATCGCATAGAAAGTTCCTCGGGTCAGATAAAGCGGCCACACAAAATTTTAGCACCAACGGAAGACATTTGAAGGTGCCGGTGTGCCACAAACCAGCATTCGCCGAAATTCGGATTATCGTGAAAAATGTGTTAAAGTTCGTTATTTGAGGCTGAAATCGAACAGGTTAATTCCTGAAATAAGCTCGGACGCGTGATTGAAAAACAAGGAGAAAAAGAAGCGGGGTCCTGCATTTACCTTTCGAACGGCCAAATTGAAGTGTATAATACACGGTTTTTCGGGATTCCGAGGTCCCGGAACAAAATTCTCCGAAAATCGCATAGAAAGTTACTCGGGTCAGATAAAGCGGCCACGCAAAATTTGAGCACCAACGGAAGACATTTGGGGGTGCCGGTGTGACACAAACCAGCATTCGCCGAAACTCGGATTATCGTGAAAAATGTGATAAAAATCGTTATTTGAGGTCAAATCGAACAGTTAATTCTCGAAATGAGCTCGGACGCGTGATTGAAAAATAGGGATAAAAAGAAACAGGTCCTAAGACTTTCCGAACGATCAAATTGAAGTGTATAATACACGGTTTTTCGGGATTCCGGTTCCTAGAAAAAATTCTCCGAAATCACATAGAAAATTCCTCGGGTCGATAAAGCGGCCACGCAAAATTTGAGCACCAACGGAAAACATTTGGGGTGCCGGTGACACAAAACAAAGATTCGCCGAAACTCGGATTATCGTGAAAAATGTGTTAAAACTCGTTATTTGAGGCTGAAATCGAACAGGTTAATTCTGAGATGAGCTCGGACGCATGATTGAAAAACAGAAGAAAAAGAAACAGGTCCTAGCATTTACATTCCGAACTAGGAAAATTGAAGTGTAAATAAACGGTTTTTCGGGATTCCTGGGTCCCGGAACAAAATTCTCCGGAAATCACATAGATAGTTCCTCTAGTCAGATAAAGCGGCCACGCAAAATTTGAGCACCAACGGAAGACATTTGTGAGTGCCGATATGCCACAAACCAGCATTCGCCGAAACTCGGATTATCGTGAAAAATGTGTTAAAGCTCGTTATTTGAGGCTGAAATCGAACAGGTTAATTCCTGAAATGAGCTCGGGCGCGTGATTAAAAAACAGGGAGAAAAAGAAACAGGTCCGTGCGACCTTCCGAACGAACGGGAAAAATCGAAGTGTATAATACACGGTTTTTCGGGATTCCGGGGTCCCGGAACAAAATTCTCCAGAAATCGCATAGAAAGTTCCTCGGGTCAGATAAAGCGGCCACACAAAATTTAAGCACCAACGGAAGACATTTGGAGGTGCCGGTGTGCCACAAACAAGCATTCGCCGAATCTCGGATTATCGTGAAAAATGTGTTAAATCTCGTTATTTGAGGCTGAAATCGAACAGGTTAATTCCTGAAATAAGCTCGGCACGTGATTGAAAAACAGGAAGAAAAAGAAGCGGTGGTCCTCGACGACCTTTCGAACGGGCCGAAATAGAAGTGTATAATACACGGTTTTTCGGGATTCCGGGAACAAAATTCTCCGAAAATCGCATAGAAAGTTACTCGGGTCGATAAAGCGGCCACGCAAAATTTGAGCACCAACGGAAGACATTTGGGGGTGCCGGTGTGACACAAACCAAAGATTCGCCAAACTGGATTATCGTGAAAAATGTGTTAAAACTCGTTTTTTGAGGCTGAAATCGAACAGGTTAATTCCCGAAATGAGCTCGGAAGCGTGATTGAAAAATAGGGATAAAAAGAAACAGGGTCCGGTACGACCTTCCGAACGGCTGAAATCGAAGTGTATAATACACGGTTTTTCGGGATTCCGGGGTCCCGGAACAAAATTCTCCAGAAATAGCATAGAAAGTTCCTCGGGTCAGATAAAGCGGGCACACAAAATTTTAGCACCAACGGAAGACATTTGGAGGTGCCGGTGTGCCACAAACCAGCATTCGCCGAAACTCGGATTATCGTGAAAAATGTGTTAAAGTTCGTTATTTGAGGCTGAAATCGAACAGGTTAATTCCCGAAATGAGCTCGGACGCGTGATTAAAAAACAGGGATAAAAAGAAACAGGGTCCGGTACGACCTTTCGAACGGCTGAAATTGAAGTGTATAATACACGGTTTTTCGGGATTCCGAAGTCCCGGAACAAAATTCTCCGAAAATCGCATAGAAAGTTACTCGGGTCAGATAACGCGGCCACGCAAAATTTGAGCACCAACGGAAGACATTTGGGAGTGCCGGTGTGACACAAACCAGCATTCGCCGAAACTCGGATTATCGTGAAAAATGTGTTAAAACTCGTTATTTGAGGCTGAAATCGAACAGGTTAATTCCCGAAATGAGCTCGGACGCGTGATTGAAAAATAGGGATGATGGGGCATATTCTGTGCCGCTGACCAAGTCAACATATTGAACGAGGTCAAAGATATCCACAGCAAGCCAATGACTTGGACATCCTCACCGACGCAGCCTCGGCTGCGGCATGATGGGTCTCGGCATGGCAACCTACCAGCCGGGGCACATACCCGCGTACTCATATCCAAGAACCCTCGGCATGGAGTCAACCAGGCCCGCCGCCTGCCATGGGTCCCTCGGCCGAGGGTAGATCGCCTCTTTCCACCGCTATGCCACTTGGCCCACTTGGCCACTACGTGACAAGAGGTGAAAGTCTATAAATACTCCTCAATCCTCATTGAGGAAGGGATCCAGAATCTAACCTAAGAACCACTTAAATTGGTATTATCTCTCTCATCTCTCTATCATACACGTAATCAAGTTACATACTACCTAATCACAGTAAGTTCACTGACTTGAGCGTCGGAGTGAGTACGCTGGCACAAAGCCAAGCCCTCGCTTGCTCATTGTCGCAGGAGAGGCCGAGGAGAGCAGTCAAGGCTAGAAGAGGCATTCTTCGACAAAGCTAGCGTGGTAAACAAACCTGCTTCGGAATTCATACCCGGAACAATTGGCGCCGTCTGTGGGAAAAGAGATACTAGAAGCTAGTCATTCCCAAACCAAAACAAAAAAAAAACCCACCCAAAAAGCCAAGAAGATGTCAAAAGAACAAGAGGTGTTCGTAACCGAAGAGCCCCTCCACCCAGATGACACCGTCCACAATTCTGGAGTTGTGCAGCCCTCCACCACCGGATAATTCAACCGGAGTTCGGGATGCCAATAATGCCGATACGCCGCCGTCCGCCGACCAGGTCACCGTCATGGGGCGTGTGGTTGATGCAAAGAAAGCCGGCGCTCCGGACTGATTGTCGGCCACGCGCTCACACACACACCGACAAGAGCGGCGGGACCCGTCCAGGAAGCTAGGGCCCAAAAGGTGACTCCGAGAAACCTGAACGAAGCACTAAGAGAGGCTGAGCCTACCAAGACGCCGGGGGAGCCCAGAGTGTCAGTGGTAGAACTAAGCCCTTCCCGCACTCGCGGAAGGACGATGTCGCCGCGACGCCCACGAGGCATGCCCCGCACGAGCGAAAGGAGTCCGACTCACCGAGTCGGAGAAGGAGTCCGACTCACCGAGTCGAAGAAGGAGTCCGACTCACCGAGTCGAAGAAGGAGTCCGACTCACCGTAGTCGGAGAAGAAGCCCTTCCCGCCACGGGGAGAGGGGCCGGACTAGGGATGCGAGGAGCCGATCGCCGCGTGTCATTAGACACGTGGTCAGACAGCCCCTCAGTGCCTACGTCCTAGAGACCCAGGTGCCGCCAAAGCTAAAGCTACCGTCTATATCATACAAAGGAGAGGGCGACCCAACCGATCATGCCGAGGCTTTCGAGTCTCACATGTCGGTGTGGGAGCAACCTGACGAGGTCTGGTGCCGAATTTTCCCAACGACCTTGGTTGGAATGGCGCAAAGCGGTACAAGGGCTACCCGATGGGTCGGTATACTCCTATTCCGACCTAAGAGACGCGTTTTTGGCCCAAGATACTCCACCAATAAAAGGAGAGCCGTTGAGACATCGGATCTCCCGACCATCGGCAGAGGAGGGAGGCGAGTCACTCCGAAGCTATGTGAAGAGGTTCGATGCCAGGGTTCAGCAGATTAGGGAGCTGAACAGCGAACTAGCGGCCTTCGCACTGATGAAAGGCCTCCCCAGAGGGGACTTGAAAAACGAGCTCATCAAGTGCGGTGGCCTGAGCCTTGAGTCCGCCAGGAAATTGGCCGACCAGGCCATTAAGGTCGAAGACTATCACAAAATATGGGTAGGCCACGGCGAGGCCGGGCACTCAGAAAGAAAGAGCCACCGGGAGGACAAGCCGGATGAAGGGCGCCGTGACAATAATAGGTCGCGGACCGACAGGCCCGCCAGGAAGCGTAACCGGACGCCGGGGGGAGTTCAGGTCCGTACTACCATAAGAAGTACAAAGATCACACCCCCCTGGTCGTATCGGCCGCCGAGGTCTTCTCCCTGAGCAGAAACGAGGGGCAGAAGTGGGAAAGGCCCCCCAAACCTAGGGGGGACGGTGACACGAGCCTGTACTGTGAGTACCACGGCCACACCGGTCACTTAACCAACGACTGCCGGCATTTGAAGAATGCCATTGAAGAGCTGATCCGAAAAGGGAGCCTCGGCAAGTATATTGCCGGAGGCCAAAAGCCCAACACCGGTGGCTCAGATAAAAAGTCCGTCTTTGAACGGATAGGAACAATTCATGTTGTCATCGGGGGAAACGAGAACGGCGGATCCGCTCACGGGCACAAACGGCACCTGAACGAATCGATCGGGCCGTCAACTTCGTGCCCTCTACAAATGCCCCGCGCTTCCAATATCCCGAACATAACTATTGGGAAGAAGGACTACGAAGGAATCATCGCCCCGCATAGCGACCCACTCGTAGTCCACTTAGACATAGCCAACCACCTGGTCATGAGATGCCTGATTGACACGGGTGCTTACACGAACATCATGTTCATGTTCGAGTGCTTTACGGGGCTCGGCACGAAAATTGCGGACCTTAGCCCATGCACCAACCCATTGTACACTTCTCCGGCAGGTTTGGTCCCCCTCGGGTCTATCAAGTTACCAGTAATGTTCGGCCAAATCCGACGCGGCCAAGAATGTGATGTCCGAGTTCGTGGTCATCGACGGCTCATCCGCATACAACGTTCTCATCGGCCGTGTCACCCCGAGTGAGGTCGATGCTTTGTAATGTCCATCCGGGCCCGACACCGATGTATGTCTCGGACCGCGGGGAAGTTCATAAACTCGTCTCAAAGAACGAAAAAGACGAGGTGGTCAACGTCCAAATATCGGCCAGAGGATGCAACATGCAATCCTTCAAAGTGGCAAAGAAAGAGGAAAAAGGGAAGAACCCGTCCTTAAGACAGGAGGACGAACCGATGAGCACCAACCACGCGCCATGGTCGAAGGGGCCGAGACCGAACAGATAGAGATTGATCCAGGACGCACCGTGATCGCTGTCGGTGTCGAACCAACCAAAATTCAGGGCCGATCTCCTAGACCTGCTGAGAAGGAACAAAGACGTCTTTGCGTACTCAGCCGCCGAGATGCCAGGTGTAAGCCGAGAAGTCATCGTTCACAAGCTGAACGTACTCCCCGCGCCGCCCGTGAAGCGAGGGTGAGAAACTCCTCGGCCGAAAAGGAAGATGCCATCAAGGCCGAGGTTGATAAGTTGTTAGACGCAGGCTTTATCATCCCTTGTACATACCCTGAATGGCTAGCTAATGTTGTAATGGTTAAAAAGTCATCAGGGGGGTGGAGGATGTGTGTTGATTTTACGCAACTTAATAAAGCATGCCCGAAAGATTGCTACCCCTTGCCTCGGATAGATAGCCTAATAGACGCAACGGCAGGCTAAACAATGCCGAGCCCGCCGACGCCTTTTCGTGATACCATCGTATTCATGGCGGAGGAAGACATGCCTAAATGCGCATTCATCACCATACACGGCACCTACATGTACAAAATGATGCCGTTTGGTTTGAAAAATGCCGGCGCGACTTACACAAGACTGGTGGACAAAATATTCCAAAATCAAAAAGGGCGAAACATTGAGGCCTACGTCGACGATGCTATTGTCAAGAGCAAGTCCGACGGCGAGCACCTAGCCGATTTACACGAGACATTTTGTTCACTAAGGAAATACAAGATGAAGCTTAACCCAACAAAGTGCAACTTCGGTGTCCGGCCGGAAATTCCTCGGCGTGCTTGTTAGCGCCGGGGAATTGATGCCAATCCGAAAAAGTCCAAGCAATTCTCAAACTACGGAGCCGAGGAACCGCAAAGAGGTTATGATACTTGACCGGAAGGATGGCGGCCCTTGCCCGTTTATCTCTCGGTCACCGACAAAGCACCCCTTTCTTCAAAGTGTTGAAGGGGAATAAAGACTTTTCTTTGGGGGAGGAACAAAGCACAGCTTTCAAACAATCAAGGCCCATCTCGCAAACTCTCCCGACCCTGTCCCGGCACCGACGCCTGGGAAACGCTATATCTATACTTAGCAAGAACCTCGGCCACGGTCGATCTTCGTGATCGTCGAGAGAAGAAAACAAGCAAAGAAGACCCAATCTACTTTATCACCATACATCAAGGTTCGCCGAGAGAAACTACCCGCTGATTGAAAAAGCGGCCTTTGCCGTGGTTGTTGCCGCAAGGAAGTTGAAACCCTACTTCGACGCACATCCCCCGACGGTCTTAACCGACCAAAGTTGGAAAAAGCATTGGAAAAATTCGAACAATCAGGCAGACTTATCAAATGGGCGGTGGAGCTATCCGGCTTCGGCATTCAATACAAACCGAGGCCTTCAATAAAGGGGCAAAGCTGGCAGACTTCTTGGCCGAGTGCACGTATCAGGAAGAATCGTGTCCCGGCATGTGGGAGGTATATACCGATGGATCCTCCACAAACGCTCAGAGCCGCATCCTTATCATCAGCCCAAACGGGGACGAGTTCGAGTACGCTTTGAAGTTTACCTTCTCGACCTCTAACAACGAATCCGAATATGAGGCGTGATAACCGGAGTTGAGTTAGCCGAGCCGCGGCGTAACACATCATTTTGAAAACAGACTCTCTCTTGGTGACTAACCAATACGAAGGAGAGTACGAAGCTCCGGACGATGGGATGGTAAGATACCTGGAAAAGGTAAAAGCCGAGACCTCAAAATTGAAGTCATTCAAAATGCGACACATCCCTGTGTCCGAGAACAACCGGCCGACGCTCTCTCAAAGCGGCGCCACAACCATAAAGAATATCACCAACCGTGCTTTGGTGGACATCGAGAACGCTAAAAGCATTGACGAAACCATCGGCATGGTGTGCGACGTGGAAGCCGAGACGACATGGATGACTCCGATAAAGAGGTATAAACTGTCAAACGAATTACCAGTGGACCGCAACCTCTCGCAAAAGATAAAGAGGATCGCAGCAAGGTACTTGGTGTTTGAAGGAGAGTTATACAAGAGGTCCGTGACAAGGCCACTCCTGAAATGTGTCGGTCCAAATTGCGAGCTAATATCGACAGAGATACACGAAGGCATCTCGTGGTCATCACATGGGGCAAGAACACTAGCCCACAAAGCTCTCCGAGCCGGCTACTTCGCCCACCATGCTTGAAGATTCCGTAAAACAAAACCGAGAAAATGCAACAATGCGGATGCACGCTCCGTGATACACGCACCTTCCCGAGACTCCGCAACCAAAGCTTAATCCCCTTCCCTTTGCACAGTGGGGAATGGATCTACTAGGGCCATTTCCAACGGCATCCGGAGGAAGAAAGTTCCTAATCGTCGCCGTCGACTACTTCACCAAATGGGTTGAGGCCGTGGCGAGTCTCAAAAATCGCTGCGGCGGCCGTAAGAAAGGTGATCTGGGAAAATGTCATAACTCGCTTTGGGTTACCCCAAGTCATGGTGTTCGACCATGGCCGAGAATTTTGGAGTGACACAATAATGAGCCGGTTGGAAGAACTCAAAGATCAAATTTGCATACTCCTCCGTCCGTCCCGCCACCCCCGCAGCAACGGACAAAGGAGGCGACCAATAAAACGATCCTCAACGGCTTGAAGAAGACAGTTGAAGACCTCAAGGGAAGATGGGCCGATGAGTTACCCGGCGTACTATGGTCCCTCCGGACCACGGAGAAAGAAGCGACGGGTGCAGTCCTTTTCACCTAGTCTACGGTCCGGCGCCCCGCCGATTGAAGCAACGGTGCCAACATTCAGAACGACCACTTTTAACCCGGATGAAAACGAGGAAGGCCTAAGAACCTCCCCGGACCTGGTCGAAGAAAGCCGAGATACAAAGACGCCTTAACTTAGCAAAGATATCGAGCCGAATGAAGAGGGCCTACAACCGAAGAGTCCACAAAAGGGACTTAAAAGTAGGAGATCTGGTCCTAAGGAAGTCAGCTGCCACCAACAAAGGAAACATCCATGGCAAGTTGACGGCCAACTGGGAGGGTCCCTACAAGGTAGTTGAAGAAATGAGGCCGGGTACATACCGGCTGACGGACATGGGAGATATACCTTTGATGAGCCATTGAACACCGACAATCTCGAAAATACTTTGTATAACAAATGAGTTGCCCAAAACAAATTGTTGGCACCCCAATGCATATTCATATCTAATGAGGAATCATCCAAGTTTTTCATCGAAGTATTAATCCACCCCAATCGAAGGCATACTAACATATGTACACAAAGCAGACAGAGCTAAAACCTCGATCATCCCGGCCTTTAACGGAGTGACGGGGACGAGCCGTTATGCTAACATACGTTCAACGGCAATCAAAACGTAAACTCCGTTGCCCCCAGAATCGGCCGGGAAGAGACGAGTGAAACGCGACTGCCCTCGGCAAATTAAGACCGAGCTTAAAGACGTTAAACACAGTTGAGATACGCATTCTAACTGCCTCGGCCAAGCCAAAGGTAAAAACGAAAAAGCGCTCAATTAATTAACGCAATCGCTTCTCGGCAAATTAAGACCGAGCTTAAAGACGTTAAACACAGTTGAGATACGCATTCTAACTGCCTCGGCTAAAGCCAAAGGTAAAAGCGAAAAGCGCTCAATTAATTAACGCAAGAAGACAAGTGAAGGAATAAATCAAAAGGCCTCGGCCAAGCCAGAGGCAAAGCAAGCAAAATCTCATTAAGGAAAAGATAACGAGGTTACAAGAAGGAGAAATACGGCGACGACGGCCCCCCTTTGGGATAAGCCAAGACTCTACCTACCAAGGTCTTACAAAATACAAAGAAAAGTAAAGCAAAAGGTTACGGACTGGTTCTTTGAAGCGCCAAAAGGATGGCAGGGAGAAAAGGCTTAATAGTTGGCCCCGAATAGCCGGGCTATCCGAGACGCCGGGGAGCCTCGGTGACGACCGCCCGTCTCCCTATGCCTGTTCTTCGCCCTTACCGCCATCAGCAGCGTTACCCTCGGTGAGCGACTTAGATGCAATCTGGGCAGCCTTAGCATCCGCAGCTTTCTTAGCTGCCTTAGCATCCTCAGCTTCCTTGGCAGCCTTAGCATCCGCAGCTTCCTTGGCAACCTTAGCATCCTCAGCTGCCTTATCCGCCGCAGCTTTTTTAGCTGCCTTAGCATCCTCAGCTGCCTTCTCTGCCAGGGCCGCCCTTGCAGCGGTCGCCTCCTCCTCCTTCTTGGCCCTCGCATCCTCGGCAGCCTTGTCCGCCGCAGCCTTCTCCTTAGCCTCGAGCCTATCGTCGAACAGCTCGTCAAATTTTGTCCACGAGAAAGGAGCCATCCTGGATAGACCTCATCTATCACCTCCCCGAAAGCTTCTTCGGTCGTCCCTATATCGAGCACACATGCGAGGAAGAATAGTGCTTTGAAGTGTCTCAATATCCTTCTCCCTTTGGGCAAGGATAGCACTAGTCTCCCTATGCGACTCTGCTTGGAGCCGATACGCCCTTTTCGACTCCTCCCTTTGGGCGACAACAACGTCGTAGCCGCCCTTGTACCTGTCCCGCTCCTCCTTCAGCTTGGCGGCGGCAGAATCAGCAGCCTCTACTTTGGCCTTCTCGGCCGACAGCAGCTTCTCAATTGCCTCGACCCGCGCTTGTGCGGCAAGGAGGTCAAGCTTAGCCTTCCCGCTACCCCTTTGCGCAACAACATCGAGCCTCACCGCTTTATATCAACGGTCCCGTCTCGGCCAAGGCCTTTTCCTGCTCCCTAATACGAGAGCCGGCCAGATCGGACCAAATCCCAACCTTCTTGCTCAGCTTTGTACCCTCCGCTATGAGCCGGTCGTTGGATATCGACGCGAGTACGGAGTCGGTATTTTTTCCCGCCGTCTGCATAGGCCTCTTCTCAACTCGCCGCTCGGTAATTGGGATGATCGCGCCGGTTGATCTACAAAAAATTCAACCAAAGAGTCCACATCAACGTTCATGGACATACCGAGAGCCGGTCATCGTGTATATCTAATGAGCCAAGCAACTGAGCCGCAAGTTAGATCTGTACCGGAGGGCTTGCTCTTCTTGACCGGTTGACCCGTTTCCTCGGCTACCGGCATTAACATGAGCGACGGGCGAAGCATCGGCGGCATGGGGAGATCTTTTCCTCTTACGCCTAAGCGGAGACCCCTCAGCATCGGAATCCTCTCCATCGACAATGTTAACGACCTCCACCTCTGGTTGAGGCGTAACTGAGGTTGACACCGTCGCCGCCTTAGACTTGGCTTTTCGGACCCGGCGAGGCAAGGCAAAGGCAGCTACTTTGCCTCGGCCGCCGTCTCGTCCAAGCCCTTCAGAGGTCGAGGCGACGGACGGCGGTCATTTACATCGACCTTCGGATTCTTCTCCGTAACGTTTCCGTCTTTATCCAGCCCCATCTTCTCTAGGAGTTGCTCAGACAGAACGGGACCAAAGTGCTCTGTAAAAGAAACAAAGTAAAACTTAGACAAAGGGACATGTCAAGATACAAACAACGAAAAACATTAAAACAGAAATGGGCCTCACACCGACCCCACTCACCCTGTGCTAGGGCCGGTATGAGGCCGACATAGCAAAGCGGCTCGTCCATCAAGATGATTTGCGTCGGGGGCAACCAAACCTTCGGCGCCCCATCACCATCAACCTCGAAAGCTTCATGTGCTCGCTTCGTCCTCATTAAGATAGACGCTCGCGGCTTCCATTTTATTCTTGCCCCTGGGGATCATCTTCTCACGCTCCCCTTTGCTCTCGCACCGCAAGTTGACGCGATGCTCAAAGGACCGAGGCAACAGATAATCATCTCGGGACCTCGACATACACCCACCGTTCTTTCCAAATTTCTTGCGGGAGGAGAGCTTAGGCACGGTGAGATAGCCTGGCTCGGTCCGGACGCTATACCACCCCCGCCGCCTTGAACATTCATTCGAAGGAAATGCATCCTGGCGAATAAATTTACCGTTGGGATCACCCCCTAAAGCGACACAAACCACACAAAGCCGACTATAGTCCTAACGGCAAGCGGGTGAAGCTGCGCCACTGCAACGTTCATCGCCTGTATTATGGTAGAGACGTAAATATTGAGAGGAAACCGGAGACCATACTCCAGGTGTCTCATATATACGCCGATGTGACCCGGGGGAGGGCAACAGACGGACTGATCCTCTCTAGGGATGACAATGTTGTACCCCTTGCCAAAAAGAAGTGCTCTTCGAAAAATTCGAGAGCGAGCAATGCGGGCGAGCCCATCGGTCCAAGCACGATTGGGGCCGATGGTACGTATATCGTAATGATGCAAAACCGCCGCCCTCTCCGCACTGAAGGATTCCTTTCCTCATCATCATCCACATCGTCATCATCCTCCCACCGCTCCGTAACTCGGGGTCAACTTCAGGGGAAGGAGACCTAGGGCCCCTCGACCTTAACGGAATTGCGGCTACCGCCTCCTCCTCCTCAAAACGGGACGGGAACCCCGCGCACGGCATCGGGACCGGCGTCGAGAAGACATGGTTCACAACAATTACTTAAACAAAACAAAAAGTTGAAAAGGTTTTTTGGTTTACCTTGAAGAAAAGTGCTACGCCGACGTAAAAATTCTGAAGATCGGAAGAGAGGGAAAGACTTGGAATTTTGGAAAGAAGAAAATTTTTAGAATGAATGAAATTGTTAACCAATTTCACTTCAAAGATCCGTATTTATAGGCAAAGGCCCATAAAGGAGGACCAATCAAAACGCACCCATGAAGCGTCGGCCAATCAACGAAGAGACACATGTCGTGCATGCGTACACGGAATGTCAATCGACGCGCAATTGAATGTCAATCAAAGCAACAAGAACCAAGCGTCTTCAACACGCCCCTTCATATCCCTTTGCCTATTCACCTTCCTCAAAAAACTCCTAAAAATATCTATTTTCCGCCGCAAGAAACACGACTAACCAAGCTAGGCAAAGACCGTCGGGGCAATCAAAAATACACCGCACTATCAACCTTGGGTCCGCCGCCAAGAAGACCTTCTCTTTCCACATTTTGATGTCCATTACACATCCATGTGGAGGGGGGATACGGTACGGCCCGTACAGAGTAAGCCGAGGGAGAAAAAGGCCGGCGTAAAATTTTCACTTGCACGAATATACACTCAAAGATACATCGAGCCCATACCACGGCATAGACTACGCTGGGGGCAAATTGATGGGGCATATTCTGTGCCGCTGACCAAGTCAACATATTGAACGAGGTCAAAGATATCCACAGCAAGCCAATGACTTGGACATCCCAGCCGATGCAGCCCGTCGGCCTGCAGCATGGGTCTCGGCATGGCAACCTACCAGCCGGGGCACATACCCGCGTACTCATATCCAAGAACCCTCGGCATGGAGTCAACCAGGCCCGCCGGCCTGCCATGGGTCCCTCGGCCGAGGGTAGATCGCCTCTTTCCACCGCTATGCCACTTGGCCCACTTGGCCACTACGTGACAAGAGGTGAAAGTCTATAAATACTCCTCAATCCTCATTGAGGAAGGGATCCAGAATCTAACCTAAGAACCACTTAAATTGGTATTATCTCTCTCATCTCTCTATCATACACGTAATCAAGTTACATACTACCTAATCACAGTAAGTTCACTGACTTGAGCGTCGGAGTGAGTACGCTTGGCACAAAGCCAAGCCCTCAGTTTGCTCATTGTCGCAGGAGAGGCCGAGGAGAGCAGTCAAGGCTAGAAGAGGCATTCTTCGACAAAGCTAGCGTGGTAAACAAACCTGCTTCGGAATTCATACCCGGAACAAGGGATAAAAAGAAACAGGGTCTGGTAAGACCTTCCGAACGGCTGAAATTGAAGTGTATAATACACGGTTTTTCGGGATTCCGGGTTCCTAGAAAAAAATTCTCCGGAAATCACATATAAAGTTCCTCGGGTCAGATAAAGCGGCCACATAAAATTTGAGCACCAACGGAAAACATTTGGGGGTGCCGGTGTGACACAAAACAGCATTCGCCGAAACTTGGATTATCGTGAAAAATGTGTTAAAACTCGTTATTTGAGGCTGAAATCGAACAGGTTAATTCCTGAGATGAGCTCGGACGCGTGATTGAAAAACAGAGAGAAAAAAAAACAGGGTCCGGTACGACCTTCCGAACGGCTGAAATTGAAGTGTATAATACACGGTTTTTTGAGATTCCGGGGTCCCGAAACAAATTCTCCGAAAATCGCATAGAAAGTTCCTCGGGTCAGATAAAGCGGCCACACAAAATTTGAGCACCAACGGAAGACATTTGGAGGTGCCGGTGTGCCACAAACCAGAATTCGCCGAAACTCGGATTATCGTGAAAAATGTGTTAAAGCTCGTTATTTGAGGCTGAAATCGAACAGGTTAATTCCAGAAATAAGCTCGGACGCGTGATTGAAAAACAGGAGAAAAAGAAACAGGGTCCGTGCGACATTCCGAACTACCGAAATTGAAGTGTAAATAAACGGTTTTTCGGGATTCCTGGGTCCCGGAACAAAATTCTCCGGAAATCACATAGAAAGTTCCTCTAGTCAGATAAAGCGGCCACGCAAAATTTGAGCACCAACGGAAGACATTTGTGAGTGCCGATATGCCACAAACCAGCATTCGCCGAAACTCGGATTATCGTGAAAAATGTGTTAAAGCTCGTTATTTGAGGCTGGAATCGAACAGGTTAATTCCTGAGATGAGCTCGGACGCGTGATTAAAAAATAGGGAAAAAAAGAAACAGGGTCCGGTACGACCTTCCGAACGGCTGAAATTGAAGTGTATACACGGTTTTTCGGGATTCCGGGGTCCCGGAACAAAATTCTCCGGAAATCGCATAGAAAGTTTCTCGGGTCGATAAAGCCTCCACGCAAAGTTTGAGCACCAACGGAAGACATTTGGGGTGCTGGTGTGCCACAAACCAACATTCGCCGAAACTCGGATTATCGTGAAAAATGTTTTAAAGCTTGTTATTTGAGGTCAAATCGAACAGGTTAATTTCGAAATGAGCTCGGACGCGTGATTAAAAAACAGGAGAAAAAGAAACAGGTCCGGTTTACCTTCCGAACGGTACAAATCGAAGTGTATAATACACGGTTTTTCGGGATTCCGGTCCCGAACAATATTCTCCGTAAATCGCATAGAAAGTTCCTCGGGTCAGATAAAGCGGCCACACAAAATTTAAGCACCAACGGAAGACATTTGGAGGTGCCGGTGTGTGCCTGAACCAAAGATTCGCCAAACTCGAATTATCGTGAAAAATGTGTTAAAGCTCGTTATTTGAGGTCAAAATCGAACAGTTAATTCTGAAATAAGCTCGGACGCGTGATTGAAAAACAGAAGAAAAAGAAGCGGTCCAAAGATTTACCTTTCGAACGGTACAAATTGAAGTGTATAATACACGGTTTTTCGGGATTCCGGTCCCTTTAACAAAATTCTCCGAAAATCGCATAGAAAGTTACACGGTCGATAAAGCGGCCACGCAAAATTTGAACACCAACGGAAGACATTTGGGGGTGCCGGTGTGACACAAACCAAAGATTCGCCAAAACTCGGATTATCGTGAAAAATGTGTTAAAACTCGTTATTTGAGGCTGAAATCGAACAGGTTAATTCCCGAAATGAGCTCGGACGCGTGATTGAAAAATAGGGATAAAAAGAAACAGGGTCCGGTAAGACCTTCCGAACGGCTGAAATTGAAGTGTATAATACACGGTTTTTCGGATATTTGCTCATAGAAGTTTGGTTCGATATTGGAATGGCTATAGTAATAGTAGATATAGTCATATTGTAGTAGCCATAGGTTGGAATCTCCTATTTACTAAAAGAATAGGTGATCTCTGTCATTTTCCCGCCAAAATGCATATTCTCAAAAAATGCAAGTAATGATAATTATGTTCATTCACTAAATAAGGAAACTGATAATTATAATTTAATTTATATATTATATTTTCATTAAAATTAATCTTTTTATCAAGTTATATTATTTTGACTAAACTCTGAACTATAATATTTTAATTAAATTAAAATAAAATTGATATAAAACAATAAATTACTAAATCTAGATATTGAGTTGACCCATATTCCATATAAAAACAAAATTGTATATCTGTATATCGTTTTTATTAGTTTTGTTACAAAAAAGATTGAAAATAAAATATACATTGAAACTCATTAGTTTTATACTATAAAAATATTTTTATTAAAATATATTTACTTCTAACTCAAATCTATTAACTAATTTTCAATTTCACCTTTTGTTTATCGAAGCAATGATGAGAAAAGGAAAAATGTCAACAATTATAAGGTACTAATAATATTAAACTTTAAAAGTAGCGTGCATGTAGTGCACGGGTTTAAACTAGTGGATATAATAAATTAATAACCACCCACGTATGATTGTCGTATCCTCATTAACATTTTAATCGAACGGCTGGGATTAATTCCTCAATTTATCAACGGTCAAGATGTAACCACACACATAACCTTACAATACATAGTCAACATTTTCTACATTTTCCCTTCTCCTGTAAATCCCTCTTCCCCCAAATCGCGATCCTAAAACCCTTTCTCTCATTTTCTAGGGTTTATCGTTCAATCAATCAAATCGCCATTTTTTCATCCAATTCAAGGTTCTTCTCTATCCTTCTTTTATAATAATCCTTCAAATGTTAAAACGATTTTATTCATCAATCGAATGTTAATTATCGTTATTTCTAAAAAAATGTTTGTATTTGGTATTGTTTGTTTTTTCGTTGATTTGTAGTTAGTTGTTATGATTTTGATTTGTTAGTGATTCTATCAGTGTTTGAATTTGTTTTTGTGTTGATGTCTTGATGATGTTAGGGTTAGGGTTTTATGATTTTCCTCTTTCATTTGTAATCAAGCTTTCTTTAATCGTGAAGCGCTCCCTCCGTTCTCAGTGAGAAGAAAATTGTTGAATGGGGTTAATCCGGTAAAATAGAGGAAGTAGTATTAGTTTGGGAAATGTAGGATGTTTCGATTCGACTGTGGAAACTGTTGTTGATAGTTACCGAAGAGAAGTACTTCGTATTTAGTTACCTCGTTTTCCATGTAAGTTAAAATTAATAGTTTTTCGTGGATAGCTAGCTTGGATGTTAGCTACTCCGTCTGTCCCGCTCATTTGTTGTCCTATTCTATTTTGGGTGTGTCGGTTAATTGTTGTCCTTTCTATTTTAAGAATGAATTTGATGAGCAATTTGATCATTCACACTCAATTTGTTCCACCATTTAGTAATTGACCTCCTCCCCTTTCCTTGGTCTTTGTGCCAAAATCAAAGGACAACAATTGACAGGGACGGAAGGAGTATATGTTACTCCGACACTTTACTATGGTCGCAACACGGTCATCAACACAGGGGTTCAAGACCGTTGTTGGTGAAGATGTATTTGAACCAGTTAGTTTAAAACCAACTTAATAATCCCATTGTTTTCTTTTTAGTTTATTCATTGTGTGCATCATCTGCGTAGTTATCTTGTGATACAAGCGATACTCAGTGAGCTACATTGTGATGCTTATTTGTCTAATTTAATCGTCTTTTTATATTCTTGTAGGCTTTAGCTATGGCTTTTCTTAATAAAGTCGGGAGTATATTGAAACAGAGTGCGAGCAAGCAGATTGGTTCACAGTTTTCAGCATCTAACCCCTATATCTATCAAGCGCTAAGATGCATGTCATCTTCTAAAGTTTTCATTGGAGGTATTTTTGTGCAATTTTATACGTGTTAGAGTAGTTTTCACTTACTTTTTTTGGGTACCCTTGAATAACTATACTTCCAATGAAATACAGGCCTCCCTTGGGCGGTGGATGACTCAAATTTACATGCAACCTTTTCTCAGTATGGTGAAGTTCTCGAAGGTGTGTATAACTGCAGTTAACTTCTGTAATTTTTTCAATTGCACTTAGCAGTGATGAATAAAAATGCCTACCAACTATGTTACGCCTGGGTTTGATTTAGCAGTTTCTAGTGCATTTTTTTGGTTACTTCACTCGGTTGTCAACAATTAATTTTTACGAATTAGCAACCAAGTAGTCTTTATCCATTTCGTTTCACGGGTTGCAGTAACCAAGTGGTCTTGAAACACGTGTACAGAGTAGTGTCATTTGAATTGTTTTGTTTTAATATTTATGATTTAGTTAATCAATTTTGGGTACAGCTAAATTGTGCCACGTAATGAGCTGGTTAATTGATTGACCTATTTCCAAGTTGTCAACTTCAGAATCTCTTGACATCTCCAGTCTATTTTTCTATTTCCTCCCCATTGTTATACAATGGTAGAAGTTTCCAGGTGTCCTGTTTGATGTTTTTACAATTACCATTGCAGCTAGAGTCATCTACGACAGGGAGCAGAATAGGTCTAAAGGCTTTGGCTTTGTCACATTTTCATCTACTGAAGCGGCTTCTAGTGCTATCCAGGCATTGGACGGACAGGTATTGATTGTGTTTGTCGGCTTGCTTCTCTGATGCCTCGGTGCGGTTATTCCCATCTCCATGAATTTATTTGTGCGTGCTAATAAGAAAAGGCAGTTAGCATTTTAGCATTTAGGTTAGTCTTTGTGATGGTGGCAGTACAAACTACAAACATATCTTTTTATCTGTTGTGATCCATTATAGGAATAAGGTCTGTAAATCCAATCCTCTTACCTCTATCATTTGGCGGGGGGAACTTTTGAGGCAATGTGTTAATGTTTTTGTTGTCTGTTTGTGGTCCATTATCTGGTTAACGGTTTTGAAATGTCGATTGTTCATCCTATTTCATCGGTCATGCTACCTTGATTAAATTTGTACTTGTCAATCATGCAGGATCTCCAAGGCCGTAGGGTAAAGGTGGATTATGCAGCAGACAGACCCCCTCGTGCATTTGGTGGTGGCAGTTACATGGGCGGCGGTGGCGGTGGGTATGGTGGAGGTGGTAGTTATGGCGGGGGACAAAATTATGGTGGGGGACAAAATTATGGTGGGGGAAGTGGTGGTGGTTATGGTGGAGGCAACAGTGGTAGTTATGCTGGAGGTTATGGCAGCGGTGGTGCAAGCCATGGAGTTGGTGATGCTGCTGGTGGTAATGTCACAGCCGACAGCGGGTTTGCCAGTAGTGGGTTTGAGGGTGGTTCAGGTTTTGGTAGTGATTCTGGCGATCAATTCGGAGTCGGTTCTACTAGCCCAGTGAGTAATGATGCTGGAGACTTCAATCCCACTGGGGTACCAGAAAATAGCTTTGGGGATGATGTGCCCGGTGATGGCTTTGCCGAAAAGGCTTGATTCCCGTCAAATTTGGTAACAACAATGTGGTTGAAAGCGTATTCAATAATTTGAAGTGAAGCAACGCCAGCAGTCATTTACTTTCGTTTACTTGCTGCAAGTATGTTACCCGACATTTGTCAAATGACCAAGACCATGTTTAAATTCTCTAGCTGATGATAATTTTATGGTCTCTGAATTTGTTACCCGACTGATCTGTCTTCTGTGCTTTATCCGACCACCTTTTTCTGGAAGATTTCTCAAAGATTGCACTGTGGAATTTTGGTGTTTTATTTGCTTCTGAATTCTGATACTCTTGAGCCTTTGTTTGAGAATATATTCCAAGTATTTTTTTTTAGGACATTGTGATCAAGTACTCGTCAAATTCAAGCAAACTTTCTTGTTTTTTCGAATTGTACGTGAACCTATATTTTTTCAAAAATGCTTCATTGGTGCCACTATACTTGGTAAATAGTTACGGGAGCAGATCCATAACTTAGGTAAATCAACCCCTAAGTTTTTTTTTTTGAAACAACCCCAAAGGCGGGTTTACCTCATCTCATTAATATCACGAGTAACCAACGACCGACATGACTTGTTCAGGTAACAAACAATCCCATACTTGCCTACCTATTTCAGACGAGCTAAAATGGGCAAGCTCATGCGATACACTATTGAGTTTCTGACTAACAAAAGACCAAATAACTGAATTAAAAACAGAACAAAAATAGAAAATGTCATCTAAAATCAAATGGAAATCACTCTGGCCTTGCTCCTTCTTCTTTAATGCGTCAATCACCGGTCTGCAGTCGCTCTCGATGATTATGTTCGTATGGCCCCTGCTCCTCGCCTCTTTAACTCCTTCGAGAATCGCCATAGTCTCCGCCAACTTTGGTTCCATCTCCTCCCCCCTGTGCTCTGCTAAACCCCAGACCACCTCCCCATTGCTTCCACGGCAAACCACTCCTACTCCCATTCCCCAACCTTCCTTCACCCCCGCATCTATATTCAACTTCACATACCCCCTTTCTGGTTTCTCCCACTGCCCCTACCCACCCAGAATAGCCCATGTTGCCTCCGCGGTTCCCATATCCACCTCCATCTCCCTTCTCATACCCTTTACTCTCTTCACCACCCGCATTGCATCCAACTGCTCTTGCTCGAAAACCACTTTATTTCTTGCTTCCCACATCGCCCAACACCCGAACATGAACAAATCTATCTCACTATCCTCCAACTCCCTCCACACGTCCTCCACCCACTCCCTCACCCGCTCATACCCCTCCGTCCTCCTTACTCCAATCCCAAGCCTATCCCACACCCCACCCGTCCACCCACACCCCCTTACAAGATGGAGACTGGTCTCCAACTCGCAACAACAAATAGGACAACCTGCATCAATGGATCGAACACGGGTAGCTACATTGGCTTTAGTGACAATCGCCTCGTTGCATAGCTGCCATATAAACACCTTGACCCGCGGCCACACATTCGCTCTCCAAATATGGTTCCAAAGTTTCTTTTCCCCCGCATAGCTTGAGGACCCAGCACCCTCCAACTCGTCTCCTACCATAGCTTTATAAGCTGATTTGATCGAGTACTCGCCCCTCTTTTCCAAGTCCCACATCCAACAGTCCTCCGGTTTCGTATCGCTAATACGAATATTTAGAATTCGTTCCTGCTCAAAAGGTAGAAAAAGCTCACTAACTTTGGCCGTGTCCCACGCCCCACCATCCGCAGTCCATAGTTCAGCCACACGCATATCCACCGGTGCCTCCCCCCCTATCAGAAATAATGAGTCTCGACTGTGTGTGTGGAACCCATGGGTCTGACCACAATCTCGTACTTAACCCATTACCAATACGCTTCCTAATCCCCAACTTCAACACCTCCCGAGCCTCCCAAATTCCACGCCACGTGTAGCTAGGATTAACCCCGAGATTTGCCTCCATAAATTGTCCACTCGGGAAGTATTTACCGCCCAGAACTCGAACCATAAGGCTAGTCTTATCAGTTAAGAACCTCCAAGCTTGTTTTCCTAAAAGTGCCATGTTGAATTTGTGGAAGTCCCTAAATCCTAGTCCACCCATCCCCTTCGGTTTGCAAAGCTTTGACCAAGCAATCCAAGGGATCTTCGCCCTACCCCGAGCTGCCCCCCACCAAAACCGTGACACTAAGGAGCGAAGTTCATTACAAAAATTGTCCGGGAGCTTGAAGACACTCATCGCATAGGTTGTGATTGATTGGGCTACTGCCTTTATCAACACTTCCCGACCCGCCTTCGAAAACAACTACCCTTTCCATCCTTGTAATTTCTTCCCCAATTTGTCACGCACCACATTCGCTACCACGCTCCTAGAATGACCGACCGTTGTAGGAAGACCCAGATATCGATCCTAACCATCCACCATTCGAACCCCCAACACTTGAGTAACCCCCTCTTTATCTCGTTCACGAGTTCCTCGGCTAATAGAAACCGTAGTTTTGTCAAAATTAATCACCTGTCCCGAGGCCCCAGCATAGACATTTAGGATCTCCTTCACCTTAATAGCTTCTTCCATATTTGCCTTGACAAAGAAAATACTATCATTCGCAAAGAGCAAATGTGTTACCGTAGGCGATTGAGGAGCGATTCTTATTCCATGTATAGCCCCTATTTCTGCAGCTCGTCTCATTAAACTTGATAAAACTTCCGCACACAGTATAAAGAGATAAGGTGATAAAGGGTCACCTTGTCGAAGTCCTCGCTCGGGTCGAAACTCGTCAGACGGAGTGCCATTGATAATAATAGAAAAAGTTACAGAAGTCACACAATGCATCACTCTATCTACCCATCCTGTATCAAACCCCATCCGGATCAAAACCCGCTCCAAAAAATTCCACTCCACTCTATCATAAGCTTTGGACATATCAAGTTTGAGAGCCAAAAACCCATTTTTGTGCTTGGAATTTTTCATAAAATGGAACATTTCGAAAGCTACTAAAATATTATCCGTGATGAGGCGACCCGGTGTAAAGGCACTTTGATTTTCCGACACAATTTCACCCAAGAAAATTTTCAGACGGTTAGCTAACCCCTAAGTTTTACTTGTAGCAAATTAGGCCCGTAAGTTTTACTTGTAGCAAATTAGGCCCGTAAGTTTCAAAAAATGTGCAATTAAGCACAAATCATGTTTTCTACCATTTTTTTTAACTAAAACATATTATTTTCTATTATAAAAACCATTTTAAATATATCCATTAAAAATTAAATATTTACATATTCAACGTAAAATGTGGACTAAAATTCATATAAATAAAAATTTGGTCATATAACTTTTTCATTGTAACTTTACTGAAAATTCTCATCTTATCAAATATTTTTTCACCAACATAAATAAAAAAAATATTTGAACATGCTTCTTTTAATTAGGAATTTTAGGATTTAAAATTTTATTAATAATTTTGACTTTCAATAATAGTAAAATACAGGTTGAATGCTCGTGCGTTGCAACGGGTACTTGACTTGAATGCTCGTGCGTTGCCACGGGTACTTAACTTAGTTTGGAAATTACTATTGTGGAAACAATAATACGAAGTCTTAAAAACTCTCTGTTAGAATACTTAAAAGACTCGATGACTTCTTCATCAGAGTTCCATTATTTTTCAATGTGGGACAAATAATATATTAAGAAGTACATTATTATCTTTTTCACACCTACATTGTTGTCAAAGATTTAACGAAATAAAGGCAGCTCTCTCCATCTCTCTAAAATTGGAGAGAGAAATCCCCTCTAATAAAACACCCCAAATCTAATACTTTCTTTCTTGTACCACCGTATCTGTCTTCCACCCATCTCACTCCCCTTGCATCACATCTTTTCGCCGGAGATGTGACTGCCTTAGGCCCATCTCCGGCGAACCTCTATGCTCCTCTTGGTTAACACCCCCGGTCTTCCAATTTTGTCTTTCTGTCTTCCGGGAAGTGGTCTTTAGTCTGTTTCCTTCGCTTTTTTCTCACCGTTGCTTCTCCGGCTTCACTCCTTCACCCCGGTGTTGTTGTGTGTCGCTCATTCAGTTGCTGGTTTCTAATCAACCGTCGTCGTCGTCGCCATGGTCATCTACCTTTTTATCGTCATCGTCGCCGCCGTGTTTCGAGTGCCATCGTCTGGGATTTTACTTACGAGGTGTTCCTCTTCCTCTCGCCCCTTCCCCCACCTCCAATGGTAAGATCTGTCTTTGACCCGGGTGGTCTGTCTGTGACACCCTTAAAAAAAAACGATAAAAGAAATGCGTAAATTCTACAGAAAAACTGACAGGATATGTTTGTAATTGGTTCAACTAGACAAAACCTGTAATTTTTAAAACTTTCCTAAACTAACCACAAACATTTCCAACATTCCCAAGAGGAGGGTGCCAAAACCTGCAATGCTAACGAACTAATTTACATGCCATAGCTAATCTATAAGAAAATATAATGATACAACCCAAAATAGAAAAGGGAGACATATGTCCCTTCAAATTATATACAAAACCAAAAGTTAAAAGGTTTACTATAAGAATAGCCAAACTAGGTCCAAGGTTCCTTATGCTCACTAGCTCGTCTGTGACCCCATCTAAAATCTTCAACCTGTCAATCGCATTTTATACAAACACGAAAGCCACAATTCAGTGGAGAGTAACTTCGAGTCCTCCCAGCCACGAATCGTCATATTTAATGTAACATGTAATGAAACATGTAAACAACATGATAAATAATTCAATTATCAAGTATTCTAACATACGAGCCCTAAATTGACCAAACTAAACTATCATGTGAAACATGTAACAAGCAGTAATCCAAACTTTATCAATTGTAACCGGCTTACATCTCACCTATTACAATTCATAAAGTCACCATACAAGAAAGGGCAATATATCAAAGACAGGCATAAGTTCTTAGTACGGTCAATAGTCACTTTGTAACTCGAGTCTATACCACGAGGTAGGGAAGGTAATCGAACCGGTATCTTGGCTCAGCGGTTAATATTAATAAAACATGGCCAAGACACAACACAACCCTAGCCTAAAATCACAGAGACCTAGACATGCGGATACACACCACCGCACCCAAGACCCACAATTTTTCTAAAACAAAGTGAGTACCCTAAGGAGTCCACCAAAGGGTTGGCTAGTACTTAAGCTGACCACTTACTCTCAAAATAAGTAACGAGGTCATGCCCCAACTTGGATATAAATCCACTAGTCAGGAACACAAAGGCTATCAAGCAGTGAACATATACTCGTCAAAGACTATAAAGACCTATCTATGATGAAGGCCGAAATACTCACCTAGGACCTAGTCCCAGCTTGAATACTTTAGCCCACACCACACAAGACAAGTAAGACACCCACTTAACCATAAGAGGGCAGAGAGTCCAACTTACCAACATAAATGCTAACATTCTATCATGTGAAAGGCTATATAAATGTCTATTCAGCAGACAATCCAACAATATCCCCAATAAGTATTCAATACCAATTTCCAATTCTAACAATATTAACCATATTAAAGGCTTCAGGGAATCTAGGGCCGTTTCTACAATATAAGAAGCTACTTAAATTCAACTAACTACACATGTGAAATAGAGATATAATAAATGGCCTAAAACAAGAAAAAGGCCGATTGTCTAATTCATTCAAAATTTCATCCAACCGAATTTTTACCCGCAACCCCAGCCCTGCGACAGGTACGGGTTAAATTGCGGCTGACCAATCACTCAATTAACCGACATCGAATCGATCCAAAGGGACTAAGGCTCAGTTTTCGGCACAATCATCAAAACATTGCAATTATTGCTATAAAATTCATTTTGAGCCTAATCCTTACAATTTCATTTTATAATCTACCCTAACATGTGCAACTACCAATATAAACATAATTTTTACCATTAACATAATTTTTAACTACTTATATGAGTCATTTCCTAAGTTTAACCATATGTTACTTATTCTAATTATATCATTAATGAACCTAAAATGACGACAATGCATGGAAAACCGCGAACAAGCAACGGGCTGACCCGGGCCAGCCGTGGGCCTGCCGGGCTGCTGCCGGGCTTGCTGCCGCCACCCCCACACTTCCATTTTTCCGTTTTTGTTCAGTATAAGACCGTCTGAAACATAATTAATCGTTCCCAATACTAACATATTAACTTAAACTATCCAAAGGACATGAATTAAAACATGCATGCAATCATTTTAACATGTGAAATTAACTACTTAATTAAAAATCACAAAAACATACAAAAATCAAAGATTGTGACGATTTTTCGTCGAGTAACTCGAAATATGTTACCTTAAGCTAGAAAATGAGCAATTAGCACCTTAAAACCCAAACCCTAACTAGTAACTATCCGCTATCTTCGACAATATACGAGTCCCCAAACTCGTCTTCCAATTCTTCACCTAAATAAACAATAAAAACACAATAAATAAGCATAATACCGAAATTATACCAAAATACGTCTTAAAACAACTTCAAGAAAACTGAAATTAAAATATACCAGGTTATAGATCTCGACGAGAGGATTCCGGAAATATAAATTATGCGAAAATCCGTCAAGAAACGAGAAAGTTATGGTGATTTTAGCTTGAAAAGTAAGTTTAATGGTGGTTTTTGGTGATTGGGAATGTTAAGGAAGAAGAACAAAAGAAAAATCAGAAAAAATGAAGGGGAAGGGGGAGGTGCCGCGTGAAAGGAAGAGGAAAGGAGGGAGACGGGTTTAAGTCGGGATTTTACGAGTCGGTTTCGGCTCGTTTCGATAATAATTAGAACCGTTGGTCAAATGCAAATTCCGACAAGACCAAAGTTCTTAAACACGAGATTACAAGAAAATTGAATACTCATACGACCCATTTCCAAAACCGTTTACCCAATTTTCAAAAGAGTTGTAATTTTTCTCCGATATGCCCTTATTTCGAAATAAAAAGTTTTTACACGGTTTAAACTATTTTTAAACATTTCGAAACTATCAAAATAAATACTTTACTTCAAAATATAATAAAATTATATTTCTTTGAATTATTTTTATTTCAAATATATTAATATTAAATTCAACTTAATCAATAAATTACTTTCACAAAATAATAACGGTCCAAAATTTACGGGGCGTTACACTGTCTATGCGTCGGTCGTTCTGTTTTTGTGTGTTTATGAGGTCTGTCTTCCTCACGGTGGTTGTGCATGTGTCTTTCTCAGTGTTCCCCTTCCCTCACCGATTGGTCTTTGCATGTCTAGTTGGGGTTGATCGTTCCTTGCATGTCGCCTTTGTGGCATCTTTAGGCTTTGTCGGTATGTCCGGGGTTGAGTTTTGGTATGGATGGCATGTGTGCTTTGGCTGGTTTTGTAATACTACGGTTTTACGAGTCTCTGGGTACTCTATCGAGTGGGCCTTACTCTGTCGAGTAAGCATATTTTGCAGTTTAAAACAGTTTCTGACCTGTAGGGTACTCGATCGAGTAGCCTTGGTACTCGATCGAGTAGGTGGCACTCGATCGAGTACGTCAGTTACTCGATCGAGTAGCCCGGTTTACGAGTAATGTTTTGTCGGGTTTTGTTAATAATGCGAATTAGTATTTAAACCTTTCCGTCACTTTCATAATACACTTTTTACAAACTTAATTACTTTGAAAAGAGATTGCAACCTACGTACTTCCCATCCTTCACATTATTGACAAATCCCGGAGCTTGGGAGGTTGGAATTCATCGTTCCTTACATTCTTGTGATCCTTGCGTCGAGGGTAAGATCTACGTACTGATTTTATGGTATTTTGTTAAGGTTGTTTAAACCTTAATTTAGGGGTTTGGGGGTTTTGTTGTCTTTTATGATTGTTAGTAATAGTATGATCATATGTTAGGAGGAGGATTCGTAGAGGAGGCCTTTTGATAACAGCTGTTAAGACCGTCTGATTGTATTGCATTCTAGGTAGGGTTTCCCTACTCAGTATTAGTCACATGATGTGTTGGTTGTGCTTTGTGATTGTTGAATATTATCATACGAGTATTGTGACGGTTGTTGGTTTTGATTGTTGATAGTAGTTGTGGTTGATTGTATCTGTCTGTGTTCTTCGGGGTGCGTCCCTGGCTGAGTGGAGTCACTTGCGGGAGTGGCTTCACGCCCATTATTTGCCTTCTGTGGAACCCGCCACAGAAGGGATGTGCACATTAATGGATTTGGGTTTATCGCTCGACGGAGATGAGTGGGGCTTAGGTGGGAACGGCCGCGTCCCCCATCGGCGGCGAGGAGTAACCCGTTGCGATGGGTACTCACGCGGGGGCTACACACTTTAGTGTGTAGTCAATATTGTGGAGTTGGTGATGGAGTTCGGAGTATGTCTGTGACGATTGAGCTGTGTTGTTTGTTGTATTGTTGAGTTATATAAATTGTTTGATTAGTACTGACCCCGTTTATTGTTTTAAAAACTGTGGTGATCCATTCGGGGATGGTGAGCAGTTATTGAGCAGGTATGAGTCGAGATACATGGGATAGCTGGGATGTTCACTTTCAGATGATAGAGTCTTCCGCTGTAGCTTGAGTTGTTTGTCAGACATTTCGTTTAGTTGATTATACAGTTGTTTTGGAGAATATGTAACCCGTATTTTTGGGCAGTTGGTTTTGGATTGTATTTATTCACTAAACTTATACTATTTAAATATTGTTTCGTTATTGTCTTATGATTATCATTGCCTCGGGAAACCGAGATGGTGGCATCTTTATACTTGAGTGGTCCTGGTAAGGCACTTGGAGTATAGGGGTGTCACAAAGTGGTATCAGAGCGACGATCCTGAAACCTGTAACTAATGAATATAATGAACATAGGGAGTCAATTAAAATGAACCCGGGGTAAAAGTGAACTCGCCCTACAATTTTGAACCAGTCACATGGGGGGGGGGCATATGTCAAGGTCGTATGTGGTGTCTGTTAGTTTGTATGTGTACGTAACGATATATATTGTGAATTGTTGGATGTTGGGAGTGGAGGATTGAACTTGTGATTGAAAAGTTGGTGGGGTGTGTTTATATGTTGGTTAGCATAAAGAAGCATGATGGTTGTTTATTATGTGGCATTTAATAACATGAAGTAGATTATTTTGTTGATTGTATGAGGAACTGTGTAGAATTGCATGCGTAGTTATATTATAATGTTGAGATTATGAAGTTGCATAGTACGTTGGGGTATGTGAGATAACATGCGGGTAGTATTCACGAGTCTGCATGACTCGATCGAGTGGGTCTGACTTGATCGAGTGGGTATTTGACGTTTTTATGATCAGAATCGTGTTTTGGGGTACTCGATCGAGTACATAGGGGCACTCGATCGAGTAGGGGGTCACTCGATCGAGTGGCTAGTCTGCTTGGTCGAGTATGTTAGAGATCAGAAGGTCTGTTTGGGGTCTGGAGTTGGGGTACTCGATCGAGTACGTTAGGCACTCGATCGAGTAGCCTCTACTCGATCGAGTAGGTTTAGACACTCGATCGAGTGGGGCCTGGGCAGGTTGTCTTCGTGTTTTGGGTTATAGTACGTATGTTGACACCTACCTTTTCTTATATAGTTTCAAGATGCCGCCAAAGAAAACCGCTTTGTATGCGAGAGCTGAGAGCATGAACATTGACGATATAGTTAAGATGTTGGAGCATCAAGATGCTCTTACGGAGGCCCTAAAGAGAGTGGGGAAGGATAAGGAGGTTGATCACTCTAAGATCAGTCTTTATATAGCGAGGTTTAACCCAAAAGAGTATAAGGGGACCGGGGAGCCAATTCTTCTTGACAATTGGCATCGGGAGATGGAGAACATTCTGGATCTGGTACATTGTCCTGATGAGATGAAAGTAGAACAAGCTGCGTTCTACTTAAGGGAAGCGGCTGGTGAGTGGTGGGACAAGGTGAAAGCGAGTGCTAGGGAGATGTATGCGAAGCAGGGCCTGCCTGCTATACCTTGGGAAGAGTTCCGAAGGGCTATGAGGAGAGAGTTTGTACCTGAGCATGTGAGGAGTAAGTTGAGGGAGGAGTGTGATGGGTTTAGGATGACATATGATATGTTGGTAGTTGAGTACTACAAGCAGTTTAATGAGAAGTCTAGATATGCTAAGGACATGGGTTTGAGTGAGGAGAACCTAGCGCTGAGATTTGAGAGGGGGTTGACCCCTAGGATTATGGACAAGTTACCTGTGGGAGTCCTTACTGATGTTAAGGAAGCTTATGAGAGGGCTGGGAGAGTTGAGAGGTTGGTGGAGATGGCCCGGGAGAGAGGAGGTGAGAAAAGAAAGGCTGAGAGTGAGGGTGGTGGCCAATCTAATTACAAGAAAGGCAACCACAATCAAAGCTAGAGCGTTTTATTCGGCTCGGGGTTCGATCTTTGGGGCTTCCTTTGGGCGTGGCCGTGGGAGCGATAACGAATAGTTGGGGAATGACTCGCTTTGGCCGTGGCGGTGTAGGCCACAAGAGACATGAGTGCACGAGTGTACTTGGGAGCTTTTCGAGATCGGCTCGGGGGAGCTATTCTCGGGGGGCACGAGTTATGCGAGCAACAGCAAATGCCGGGCCGGGTCATGGTCCAACCGGGGAGGTCAGAGCAACCAGGGTGGAGGTAACCGCAATGGCGGTAATTCTTATCAGAAACCAGCTACGAACAACAACAATAATCAAGGGTCGGGAGCTAAGCCGACCGACTACGTCGGATCTTGTCCCGAGGAGGTGGACAAGACCAAAGGAAAGTCAGATATGATGGACAAGAAAGCAGCTGAGGACGATGCACATGTTATCACTGGTACCTTTCTTGTTAACGGTATTCATACCTTTGTTTTGTTTGATTCGGGGGGCGTCTCAGTCGTTTGTATCTTCGAGTCATGTTAAACGGTTGGGTCTGAGGGTATATGAGTCTGTAAGTGAGAAAGTTTTAATAACTTCAGGTGAGTCTGTATCATGTGGGAGGTTGTATAGGGATGTATCTATGATAGTTGAGCAAGTTGATTTACCTGTGGACTTGCTAGAGTTTCCTTTAGACGGTTTTGAGATGATAGTCAGGATGGATTGGTTGGGAAAGTACAAAGCTAAGATAGACTGCCATCAAAAGAAAGTGTCTTTGAGAGGTCCTAAGGGCGTTAGCGTATCTTATCGTGGGTTTGTGGTCAAACCCAAAGTTAAGTTGATTGCAGCTGTGACCTTGAAGTCCTATCTGAGGAAGGGATGCCCTTTGATCTTGTGCCATGTGAGATATGACCGGATAGAGAGTCCGACAGTTGATCAGATACCAGTGGTGGATGAGTTTGCAGATGTCTTTCCAGAGGAGATTCCGGGGTTGCCACCGAAGAGGGAGATAGATTTCACGGTTGAGTTGAAACCGGAAACGGGGCCAATCTCTAAGGCACCGTACCAGATGGGTCCTAAAGAGTTGGAGGAGCTTAGGAAGCAGTTAGATGATCTTATAGAGAAGGGATACATTTGACCTAGTGTATCACCGTGGGGAGCACCAGTTCTTTTTCTGAAGAAGAAACATGGGAGCTTGAGGTTGTGTATAGAATACATGGAGATGAACCGAGTGATGGTGAAGTACAAGTATCCTTTGCCAAGGATAGACGACCTGTTTGATCAGTTGAGTGGTGCATCAGTCTTTTCCAAGATTGATTTGAGGTCGGGGTACCATCAGGTGAAGATTAGAGAGGTGGACATACCAAAGACAGCTTTTACGTCGAGGTATGGCCATTATGAGTATGTGGTGATGCCTTTTGGGTTATCTAACGCACCGGCTGTGTTTATGGATTTGATGAACAGAATCTTCAGTCAGCTTTTGGACAAGTTTGTGGTGGTGTTCATTGATGATATCTTAGTCTATTCCAAGACTAAGGAGGAACACGAGGTGCATCTGAGGATTGTGTTGCAGACCTTAAGGGAGCATGATTTATATGCTAAGTTGTCCAAGTGTGAGTTCTGGTTAGAGAGAGTTGTTTTTCTGGGGCATGTGATCTCTAAGGATGGGGTAGCTGTGGATCCGACAAAGATTGAGGCAGTGACCAAGTGGGAAGCACCAAAGAATATTGATGAGATCAGGAGTTTCTTGGGTTTAGCTGGATATTACAGACGGTTCGTGAAGGATTTCTCCAAGATTGCTAGACCTATGACAGCTTTGATGAGGAAAGAGAACAGGTTTCGTTGGGATGACAGTTGTGAGACGGCGTTCCAAACATTAAAGGAGTTTTTGACCACAACTCTTATCTTAGCATTGCCTGAAGGGAGTGAAAACTTTGAGGTTTATATAGATGCCTCAAAGAATGGGTTGGGATGTGTGTTGATGCAGAACGGTAAAGTGATTGCCTATGCTTCTAGGAAATTGAAGCCTTATGAGGAGAATTATTCTACACACGACCTAGAGTTGGGTGCAGTAGTGTTTGCTCTCAAGATTTGGAGACATTACCTTTATGGGGCGACCTTTAAGGTATTTTCTGATCACAAGAGTCTCAAGTACATCTTCACTCAAAAGGCGTTGAACATGAGACAGAGGAGGTGGATGGAGCTGATTGGCGATTATGACATGGATATTATCTACCATGAAGGGAAAGCCAATGTTGTTGCTGATGCTTTAAGAAGGAAGAGTGTACATTCTTTGTGTACAACTTTATCTTTGACGAGGTTGAGAGATGAGGTGGGGAAGTTTGGGATACATATGATGTAGAGAGGGGATGCCATAGGAGATTTGTCAGTGCAGCCTGATCTTTATGATGATATTCGAGGTAAACAGGCGTTGGATCCTAAGATGGTAGAGTGGAGAGCTGGAGTAGAGAAAGGGACAGTGTCTAGATTCTCTATTCATACAGATGGTAGTTTGAGGTTCGATGGGAGGTGGTGTGTCCCTAATGATGAGGTGCTGAAAAAAATAATCATGACAGAGGCATATTGTACACCATATTCAGTACATCCAGGTGGTGACAAGCTATACAAGGATTTAAAGAACACGTTTTGGTGGCCTGGGATGAAGAAAGAGACAACTGAGTTTGTGGCCCGTTGTTTGACATGCCAGAGAGTTAAAGGGGAACAGCGACGACCACAAGGTAAGATTCAGTCTTTAGAGGTACTTGAGTGGAAGTGGGAATCCATTTCTATGGATTTTATCGTGGGTTTGCCGAAGAGTCAACATGGTAACAATATGATATGGGTAATAGTGGATCGATTGACCAAGTCAACTCATTTTGTGCCAATGAAAGATACATGGACTAAGGCACAATTAGCTATGGCTTATCGGAAGAATGTGCTAAAGTTGCATGGGCCCCATAAGGACATAGTATCTAACGGAGATGCGAGATTTATCTCAAGGTTTTGGAAAGAGTTGCAGGAATCTTTGGGAACAACTTTGAAGATGAGTACAGCATTTCATCCTGCGACAGATGGTCAGATAGAGAGAACGATCAAGACTCTTGAGGATATGTTACGAGCTTGCGTGATGGACTTTGGTGGTAGCTGGGAACAGAGGTTGGATTTGATAGAGTTTTCTTACAACAACAGCTATCACACTAGTATTGGCATGGCACTGTTTGAGGCCTTATATGGGAGAAGATGTAGGAGTCTGATTTGTTGGGACGACAGTGCTGAGGCAGTGGTTCTAGGACCAGAGATGGTACATGAGATGGTTGAGCAGATTAAGATGATCAGAGAAAGGATGAGAGCGGCTCAGGTTAGGCAAAAGATTTATGCAGATCTACATCGTCGGGATATAGAGTTTCAGGTTGGGGACAAGGTTCTTCTGAAAGTGTCTCCAATGCGTGGGGTTATGAGATTTGGGAAGAAAGGCAAGTTGAGTCAGAAGTTCATAGGACCTTATGAGATCTTAGATCGGGTTAGAGAGGTTGCCAATCGTTTGGCTTTACCAGCTGCGTTGGAGAGAGTGCATAATGTGTTTCATGTGTCCCAGTTGCGCAAGTATGTGAGTGATCCGTCACATGTGTTAGAGGCAGAAAGCATAGAGCTAGATGAGTCCTTGTCTTACCTTGAGGTGCCTAAACAGATTCTTGACCGGAAGGTTAGGAAGACTAGGAGTGGTGAGACAATTTTGCTTAAGATCCTTTGGTCTAATCATGAGGTCGAGGAAGCTACGTGGGAGGCAGATGAGGCCATGAGAGAGCGTCACCCTTTCCTTTTTGATCAGGTATGTATGGTTACGGGGACGTAACCTTGTTTCTTTTAGGGGGTAGGAGATGATCGCAAAGAGTTTTTAAGAGTTTTTACACCCTTTTTGTGTTGTGTCGGTATGTCTTGTAGTGGTTGTGTCGGGTTGAGTTTGGTTGGTAGCATGTTTTTATGTTGAATTTTATGTTGGTTGTTGTGTCGGGAGTGTGGTAGTGTGTTTTGAACTTCGGGGACGAAGTTCTTTTTAAGGAGGGAAGACTGTAATACTACGGTTTTACGAGTCTCTGGGTACTCTATCGAGTGGGCCTTACTCTGTCGAGTAAGCATGTTTTGCAGTTTAAAACAGTTTCTGACCTGTAGGGTACTCGATCGAGTAGCCTTGGTACTCGATCGAGTAGGCGACACTCGATCGAGTATGTTAGTTACTCGATCGAGTAGCTCGGTTTACGGGTAATGTTTTGTCGGGTTTTGTTAATAATGCGAATTAGTATTTAAACCTTTCCGTCACTTTCATAATACACTTTTTACAAACTTAATTACTTTGAAAAGAGATTGCAACCTACGTACTTCCCATCCTTCACATTATTGACAAATCTCGGAGCTTGGGAGGTCGGAATTCATCGTTCCTTACATTCTTGTGATCCTTGCGTCGAGGGTAAGATCTACGTACTGATTTTATGGTATTTTGTTAAGGTTGTTTAAACCCTAATTTGGGGGTTTGGGGGTTTTGTTGTCTTTTATGATTGTTAGTAATAGTATGATCATATGTTAGGAGGAGGATTCGTAGAGGAGGCCTTTTGATAACAGCTGTTGAGACCGTCTGATTGTATTGCATTCCAGGTAGGGTTTCCCTACTCAGTATTAGTCACATGATGTGTTGGTACTGCTTTGTGATTGTTGAATATTATCATACGAGCATTGTGAAGGTTGTTGGTTTTGAGTGTTGATAGTAGTTGTGGTTAATTGTATCTGTCTGTGTTCTTCGGGGTGCGTCCCTGGCTGAGTCGAGTCACTTGCGGGAGTGGCTTCACGCCCATTATTCGCCTTCTGTGGAACCCGCCACAGAAGGGATGTGCACATTAATGGATTTGGGTTTATCGCTCTGATACCCGTCGTTGTGAGTACCAAAAATAAGATTTATAAAACCTATTAAAACTAACAGAATCTAGTGGTAACAGGGTCGAACCACAGGGAGGCGAATGTAATTAATAATTGTCTAATTTAGTCTAAGGTAACGAATGTGGGGGTTGATTTGATTTGGTCTAGAGCTAAAGGCAGTAAAAGACAATAAACTAAGGAATATATTAAATCAAATATAAAGAAGGGTACTAGGATGGTCGGTTCACTATAGTTTCGGCGGCAGCAAACTAAGTCAGTCTAAATCTAACACATGAGGCAGGAAAACAAGAGGTCCTCTCGGTCCACTCTCAACACATAGCATCTTTCGATCTCGCTATAAGTCCCTAATATCACTAATACTGACTCTCGTCCTGAAAAGTGACTAATAATCTAAACTTTACCTATCTTTCGATCTCAGCATAGTTTAGTCATTTTAATTGGTGGTCAATCAACTGTCCCTATCTCTCGATCTAATGGGCCAGTCACATCCTAAACATTCAACTAGTCGTGTGCACTCGATTCGTCGAATAAAAAATTAAAACAATTAAAACGAAGGTAAAACCACGTGGTCGATCGATCGACCAGTATGGCGTGGCATCGATCGACTGACACGCGATTCAGGCCGTGTTAATTCTACGCCGCCTAATCTATAGTTCCCCTACATCCTAGCACGATTAAATTAGCTACTCATACTAGAGATGATAACAACAATGAAATTAACGAAATTAACTACTGAATTCATGATTAAAACAACGGAACAAAAGGGCTAGCATAAAACGATAATTATGGTTTCGGGAAACTAACTAACAATTCTATATCTATGAATGCAATTAAAGTAATAAACTGGAATAAAAAGAATACCAAAATCGCAGAAGAGTTGTAATGGAATGATTGAAAGCACGAACGAAAATCCAATGCGAAATAATATCCCGAACCCTAATTATTTGATAAACTAAAACTGAATGTAAAACTTGATAAAAGCTAGATGATTATATCTCTGAACTACGTTACGTTATATAGAAAGTATACGTAACATAATTCCTAAACCTAATATCGCTTTGGGCTTTGGAAAACTCGTTCTATATCTTCACGTCTGAGTAGCGGCTTGGTCGATCGACTGAGCAACATGGTCGATCGACTGCTCTGAGCTGAACAGTAGCTACTGGAACCCGTGGCTTGGTCGATCGACTGAAGGCATTGGTCGATCGACTGAAGTAGCTGATGGTTGGCTTCTATAATCTCGTGGATTTATCTTTTGGGCCTTGAAACGCGCACCAAGCTCGTTCCTTAAGTGAATTCTTCACGTCTAATGCAATGCAGGATACTCGGGGACGGATTTAGCTCAATTTCCGTTGAATTCTTCACATTTCTGCAATAATATACAAAAACACGAAAGTAGACGGAAATAGGGAGAATAGTAGCATAAACTACACAAATGAGCTCTGAAATGCGTGTAAAATGAGGTGTAAAACATCATATAAAAGACACGTATCAAACTTCCCCAAACCAAACCCTTGTTTGTCCCCAAGCAAGAACTAGACTCGATCTAATTACCTAATGGAACGAGTTCAATCTCAGAGCGAATTACAACATGTAAAGCCTAAACCAATTTAATGCAATAACCAACAATCAATTAGCAATGTGAATCATGCAAACGAGTTATAAAGTCGTTAAAAACTGCTGAGCCATCAACTATAGAGACCTATCAAATTGGACTCTCACGGGTCGCTCATATCACACATAAGCACAGGTGAATATATGTAAGAGGATAGAAAGAATTCATTTTGTAGAGACTCTCACCTAACTACGACCTATAAGAACATGCCTGCAATATAGTATGAAAGTAATCTCTATGACCGTACATATGCATTCCAACCAACAAAAGACCATGACACATGCCGAGGTATATATGGATATGTGAGGTATGGGTAAGAAGAGGCAGAACATTTATGGGAAAGTGGGGGTACAGGTGATCAAGCTAGTACCAAAACGGAACCATATGACAACATCGTTCTTCTTGCTCAAAATTCAATCGATACGGTGCTATAGCAAGCACAAAACTCACAATCTCCAATATAACAGTAATCAACCAACTTCCCATAAGATACTAATGCAACATGGGAGCAAAAATCGCCATAAGATAAGGATTTTGAATTATGCGAATTGATTTCCTTCAGAACCCAGTCGATCGAATAGAATTGGCAGTCGATCGACCGTTTTGAACAGTACAGAACTCTTTTTTTTTTCCCTTTTTTTTTCGAATCATTTTTTTTCATTTTTTTTTTCTTTTCTATTTCTTTCTTCCTTTCTTTCCTTTTTCATCTTCCCATCAATATCTCAAAAGAGCATATGCCACCAAAAACTAAGTAACAATCCCAACAACATAGACTACTAGCTTGACAAAGGACAGGCTAAATGTAGGATGTAGTAATGGGAAAAAAGGCTGTTTTGGCAGTGTGAAGCATATGGGTAAAACGAATAAAGGGAAACATCTACCACATGTGTCAACAAACCACAAACCGAATGCATACAGGTATTAAGCAGATCAAGTTCATATTTATGCACATTTATGTAACATGTCTCATAAGGAGTACTACTCACATTCCTAGATAAACTGGTCATGAATGTCACCAGTTATAAGCTCTAATTCTCAGAAATATGATGTAGCTTGCCAAAATTCTAAGTCAAGTCTCAAGCTCAACAAGAAATTTATCGAAAACTCGTGGACTATGCATATGATTCTACGAATAACATGTCAATTAGCAAGGCTTAGGCATAAAACAGATGCAAATGCAATGTCATCATTGAAATACTACCGTTCCGACTCGATCTATATGCTAAAATAAACATGCATTTTTTTTTGAATTTTTGAAATTTTTGAATTTTTTTTTTTTGGAATTTTGTATATATGAGAAATGAAATAAGCAATGCAAAACAAAATGTAAACGTGAATGCAAGCAAATGATATGCGACGCAAAACCCTTCCCCAAACCAAATCGCACAATGTCCCCATTGTGCAAAATCATATAATGAAGAAAAGAGAAACGGGAATTTGCGAGAAAATAAAGAAATATGACATGAAGTGGAAATCGGGAACTTACAAGACTTTAAGCGCAGCAAAAGGAAACCTCCCCAAACCAGCGTGAGCTAGGAGGTTTCAGTAGCTAGCAGTGCAATCAAAAAGTACCTGAAAAGACAAAAGGACCACGCATAAGTCCGAGAAAACAATTTTGAATCGGTAATTATGTGCACAATTGAGAAAATAGAAGAAATAAATAAAATGACGGAAGATAAAGTGGAGTAGAAAACTCCCTCAATTCCGCAAATCGACCAAACACAGCAGGGGAAAGGTCGCGAACAGGTACAGCAGTCCAGGGCGGTCGATCGACCACATCACTCAGTCGATCGACCAAGGTGAAAGGAACAGTAGCTTCTGGAAACTGCACACCAGTCGATCGACTATACAGACCAATCGATCGACTGGAAATACTGCTGTAACTTCTGATTTCTTCGTATTTGCTCAATTACTTGAGCTAATGAGGTCTAAAAACCTGTAATTGCACAATAATACGCGCCCAAAAATTGCGCAAAACCCAAAGTAACCATCTAAAGAGTTTAAAATCCTAAGCAAATGTAAACAGCGAAGTTTCGCGCACACAAAACAATAAATAAAAAGGTTCAACGAAAGCAAATAAAATGTAAATGTTTTAAAGAAGTCTCAATCAACTAATAGTTGATCAGGAACGGCCATGTAATGGCCCACTTGACTGGCTTCTGGCTACAAGAAGTAGCCTCAATAGTGCTCATCTTCTCAGCTGCACTCTCACTTCCATCGTCTGCAAGACTCAACGGGTCAACATATCGGACATCATCCCAAGCAATCACCTCTTCGGACTCGTCGGAATCCAGATCAAACTCCGTTGCTTTGACCGGCTCATCTTCAACCTCCTCATCAGTGCCATAACTAAGGCAACCAAGACCGCCTCGTGAAATGATCGGCTCCTTCACAGCTGGAGCAACTTGCAGCTCTCCCTTCCCCAAACCAACTCCTGCAATATCAGAAATAAACAAATATTCCTCCAATTTGCTCCCAATCTGGGGCGGAAGGGTTACGACAGGAATAGGAATAGAGACAGGCACATCAGGAAGCACAAAGTAGGATTTCTTTTCAGAAACCGTATTGCAAGTCACAGGCCACATGGGGTCTTTCTTCTTAGCAGGTTGAGCAAAAACAATGGAATGCTTCCCTATTTTGAAGGTCAAGGTTCCCGAGCCTACATCTATGACTGCACCAGCAGTGTGCAGAAATGGTCTACCTAGTATGATAGGAATGTGGGCATCCTCAGGCATATCAAGTACAACGAAGTCTACAGGGAAGAAGAACTTTCCTATTTGAACGGGAATGTCTTCTAAGACTCCTATAGGCTGGACCGCAGATCGGTCAGCCATCTGTACTGTCATGTCGGTCACTGCGAACCTAGTTAATTTGAGCTTTCTAGCAAGACTCAAGGGCATTACACTTATACTAGCTCCTAAGTCACATAATGTCTTCTCAATCGAAAAGGTACCAATGCTACAAGGAACGGAGAAGCTACCTGGGTCTTCTAGCTTGTGGGGTGCAGTGTGGGTTAGATAGGAACACGACTCTTTAGTAAGTGCGACAGTATGCACAGTTTCAAGTGACCGTTTTTAGATAAAAGTTGTTTCATGAATTTAGTATAAGCGGGTACTTGATTTACTAATTCGAGAAAAGAAACATGTACATTCAAGCTACGAATAACTTTTTCAAATTTATTGAAAGATATCTGTTCCTTCGTTGGCACCAATCTCTCCGGATAGGGGGCGGTAAGAAGTAACTTAGCCATCTCCTCTAAATCTCGCATGCCGGCATCAGTGGACTTAGGCTGAAAGTCCACCACCTTCTCCTTATTGAAGCTTGACCCCTCTTCAGACCGTCTCAAATACGAACCATTGATCGACATTAGGTCATACTTTGGAACCGGGACTGACCCATCAGCAGTCGGGTCTGGCCTCAATATTTTCGGGGCAGGTCGTACCCCGAAACAAGTGATCCCTCAGATTATTGGGCATTGGAGGACGAAATTGTTCAATATCAGCAGCGCCCTCGGTCGATCGACCATGTTGCTCAGTCGATCGACCGGATTCGACAGTACCAGAAGCTCCTGTAACTCGCACTTCAGTCGATCGACTAACATACCTGGTAGACGCCTTTTTCTTTCCTTTGTTCGTTCCAGCTTTGTTTTGACTCGGTTCCGGGTTATCTTTTTCAGGGGCATCCTCAATCATAGCAGGCCCCTCCAGGGTAGACCCGCTCCTCAAAGTGATGGCATTAAGGGTCTCCTTTTAGTCGGTTTGAGTCGGTAAGTGCCCCGGAGCTCGAGTGGTATTCTTGCTAGCCAATTGAGCAATTTGGCTCTCTAGTAGTTTCATTCCGGCCTCTCTAGCTTGGGACTCCTTCTGCAACATATTCTTCAACTCAGCAAACTCAGAATTTTGGGATTGTTGTTGCTGCGGCACATAGGGAGGTTTTTGATATGGTTATTGCTTGTGAGGGAGCACATAAGCTTGCTGCTGCTGCTGCTGCTGTGGAGGTTGAGTCGGATTCAGGACATTCTGGCTACTCCACCTCAAGTTGGGATGGACATTAGGCTCATAGTACGTGTTTGTCTGCCTGTAATGTTGAAAGGCAGCACAAGATTCGAAGGGACTAGGACAATTTTCTGAGACATGTCCCTCAGCTCCACATCTTCTACAGACGAAAGGACCGTCTGAAACAGCATTCACATGATACATCCCTCCTTTAGAAGCTCCGCCCAACTCGTATTTGTCAAACCTCGCCGTGAGAGCCTCTAATGCAGCTACAGAAGGGGATTCAACACTCCTCCTCTGATTGCCTCTCGAATTCCCATATTCAGCTTTATGGGTGGCTAAATCATCAATGATCTTCCACCCCTTAGTCTCTCCCATATTCTCAGCAAATCGGCCATTGGCTGCAGCATCCAAAATAGCCCTCTGATCGTCATACAGCCCGTTATAGAAACCGATTGCAAAGACTCCATTTTTCGAACCCATGGTGCGGAATAGTTCGCACCAGCTTCTTGAAACGGACCCATGCTTCATGAAAGTTCTCATCAGGTCCCTGTTTAAAGCTCGTGATCTGAGCTCTAATGGCATTCGTCTTCGAGGCAGAGAAATATTTCTTGTAGAATGCCAAGGCCAAAGAATTCCAGTCGGTGATCCCATGAGCGGCTCGGTCCAGATCTCTGTACCACTCCCTTGCAGCATCACGGAGTGAGAATATAAACATAGTCTCCTTTATCTGGTCCTGGGTCACACCGGTCGGCGGGGGTATAGAGCGAAAGAATAATCGATAAATATCTCCATATGCTTGGCTGCATCTTCATTTGCAAAGCACCCCCGAATCGGTTCGTCTCAACCAAGTTGATATAGGAAGGCTTCGGTTCGAATTTCCTATCAGCTCCAGGTAATTCGAACCCCTTGTAAAGATTTTCAGCTGTCGGCTCAGAATGACTTGCTATAGTTGCTTCTTCAGCCATGACTGGAATTTCCGAAGATGTGACTGTCTCAGCTGAAGAAGTAGAAGCAGGAGATGTAGGTGGGTCTTCTTCGAACAGTTCGTTCTCGTAGTAACTAGACAGAGTACTCAGCTCTTCCTCTGTCGGCAATACCCTTGATGATCGTCTCAACTCACGCAAGGTCTTCTCAATCTCAGGATTGAAAGGTACTAATTCACCACCCTGTGACCTGCGCATAAGAAGAAACTACAAAAAGAATATAAGAAAAGTTTAAGGAACGGATGTCCCTTAAACTAAGAAACAGACTAAAATAAAATAACTAAAAATTAGAACAATTGCCTCCCCGACAACGGCGCCAAAATTTGATACCCGTCGTTGTGAGTACCAAAAATAAGATTTATAAAACCTATTAAAACTAACAGAAGCTAGTGGTAACAGGGTCGAACCACAGGGAGGCGAATGTAATTAATAATTGTCTAATTTAGTCTAAGGTAACGAACGTGGGGGTTGATTTGATTTGGTCTAGAGCTAAAGGCACTAAAAGACAATAAACTAAGGAATATATTAAATCAAATATAAAGAAGGGTACTAGGATGGTCGGTTCACTATAGTTTCGGCGGCAGCAAACTAAGTCGGTCTAAATCTAACACATGAGGCAGGAAAACAAGAGGTCCTCTCGGTCTACTCTCAACAGATAGCATCTTTCGATCTCGCTATAAGTCCCTAATATCACTAATACTGACTCTCGTCCTGAAAAGTGACTAATAATCTAAACTTTACCTATCTTTCGATCTCAGCATAGTTTAGTCATTTTAATTGGTGGTCAATCAACTGTCCCTATCTCTCGATCTAATGGGTCAGTCACATCCTAAACATTCAACTAGTCGTGTGCACTCGATTCGTCGAATAAAAAATTAAAACAATTAAAACGAAGGTAAAACCTCACGTGGTCAGTCGATCGACCGACCAGGTATGGCGATCGATCGATCGACAAGCGATCTCAGCCGTGTTAATTCTACGCCGCCTAATCTATAGTTCCCCTACATCCTAGCACGATTAAATTAGCTACTCATACTAGAGATGATAACAACAATGAAATTAACGAAATTAACTACTGAATTCATGATTAAAACAACGGAACAAAAGGGCTAGCATAAAACGATAATTATGGTTTCGGGAAACTAACTAACAATTCTATATCTATGAATGCAATTAAAGTAATAAACTGGAATAAAAAGAATACCAAAATCGCAGAAGAGTTGTAACGGAATGATTGAAAGCACGAACGAAAATCCAATGCGAAATAATATCCCGAACCCTAATTATTTGATAAACTAAAACTGAATGTAAAACTTGATAAAAGCTAGATGATTATATCTCTGAACTAGGTTATGTTATATAGAAAGTATACGTATCATAATTCCTAAACCTAATATCGCTTTGGGCTTTGGAAAACTCATTCTATATCTTCACGTCTGAGTAGCGGCTTGGTCGATCGACTGAGCAACATGGTCGATCGACTGCTCTGAGCTGAACAGTAGCTACTGGAACCCGTGGCTTGGTCGATCGACTGAAGGCATTGGTCGATCGACTGAAGTAGCTGATGGTTGGCTTCTATAATCTCGTGGATTTGTCTTTTGGGCCTTGAAACACGCACCAAGCTCGTTCCTTAATTGAAATCTTCACGTCTAATGCAATGCAGGATACTCGGGGACGGATTTAGCTCAATTTCCGTTGAATTCTTCACATTTCTGCAATAATATACAAAAACACGAAAGTAGACGGAAATAGGGAGAATAGTAGCATAAACTACACAAATGAGCTCTGAAATGCATGTAAAATGAGGTGTAAAACATCACATAAAAGACATGCATCACGCTCGACGGAGATGAGCGGGGCTTAGGTGAGAACGGTTGCGGTCCCCCACTGGCGGCGAGGAGTAACCTGTTGCGATGGGTACTCTGGTAGGGCTACACACTTTAGTGTGTAGTCAGTATTGTGGAGTTGGTGATGGAGTTCGGAGTATGTCTGTGATGATTGAGCTGTGTTGTTTGTTGTATTGTTGAGTTATATAAATTGTGTGATTAGTACTGACCCTGTTTATTGTTTTAAAAACTGTGGTGATCCATTCAGGGATGGTGAGCAGTTATTGTGCAGGTATGAGTCGAGATACATGGGATAACTGGGATGTTCACTTTCAGATGATAGAGTCTTCCGCTGTAGCTTGAGTTGTTTGTCAGACATTTCGTTTAGTTGATTAGACAGTTGTTTTGGAGAATATGTAACCCGTATTTTTGGGCAGTTGGTTTTGAATTGTATTTATTCACTAAACTTATACTATTTAAATATTGTTTCGTTATTGTCTTATGATTATCATTGCCTCGGGAAACCGAGATGGTTGCATATTTATACCTGAGTAAACGAGTTTGAAATATAATCTTATTTTATTTTGAAGAAATGTAATTATTTTTGATAGTTTAGAAATGTTTAAAAGTGATTTAAACTATATTTAAACCTTTTCCCTTGATAAAATAGATTTCGTATAAAAGTCGTAAAATTGGGATTTTTCCATTTCTTACGGTCGTTGGGTAAACGAGTTTGGATATTGGGCATATGATTACTTAATCTTTTAGTAAAATCGTGTTTAAGAACTTTAATTTTCTCGGAAATCGCGTTCGACGAATATTTCTAATTTCCGTCGAAACGAACCAAAACGTAAACAATTGAAACTCACCCAAACACCCTACCCCAAACCATGCATCCTCCATCCTCCATGGGTCTCCTCTTCATCTTTCATTTCCTCAATTCTCATTCTCTCTCTTCCTTTCACCAAACACCAAATTTATCTCAAAACAAATCATCCTTACAATCCCTAAATCCTTCATAAATTCTTCATTTCTCCACCAAATCGCATAAAAATTATATATTCGGAATCATCTCTTCAATCCTCATCTACTAGTAAGCTTTATTTTCATTTCCCCCAATTTTTATTTAAGACACTGTTTTTAGGGTTTCGAATTTAAGCTTAATAATTGTGTTTTTGTTGTTCTTATAGGTGAAGAATTTGAAGATGAGTTAGGTGACTCATATGTTGTTGAAGATGAAGAGTAATTTTGGGTTTTAGAAGCTTTCTCAAGTTATTACTTGTCTCTTTGCTAGCTTAAGGTAACTATTCCGAGTTACTCGACGAATTAATGTCACATTAGTAGTTGTATTTGTTGTTTGTTGATGTTTATTGTCGTTTGTTGTTGTTTGTTGTTGTTTGAGACGATCTTGTTGATAAATGAATGAATGGAGTAAGATAAGTATGCTTATGTTTAGTTTATGTTACCCATTTGTATATTATTGTTTGGAACAAATTTGGATGAGGAATTATGTGTTGTGAAAAGTCCGTGTTTTGGCTGGAACGCGACAGTACCGGACCAAGACGGTTTCCAATATTTCCAAAAATATGACAGATTGAACGGCATCGAAAAATTAGGTGGTTTAGCCACTTGAATCACTCAAATCGGAGTCCGTATGAGTAAATGGCGTCGTTTTATCGATTAAAATTTATAGAAAAGTTTACCCTTGTGTGAGACGGTTATTTATGCTATTTTATTATGCGAGAATTTTGTGGAATTAGTTACTTTGTAAGTTGGAATATATTTTCTTATGTTGATAGTCTTTCACATGATAGAAATTGAAAATGGCATGAGAATGATATGGTGATTTGGGCCAAAGTAGGCCAAGACTCTGAGCTGGGCCAGATTGACCGAACGAGTTTGGTCAAACTAGGTTTAAACCGGTCAGGCTCGATTTGACCGATGACCCGTCGCGGGACTCGGGTCGAGGGTTTGTCTTTGAGGTGAGATTGGTTGTTATTGGATGTTTTATGTTATGCCTTGATATTTGTAATTATCATTTCACATGTTGGTTGTTGGATGCTTTGGATGCCTTATGCCTGTGTCTTGTTGCCTCTTTGCCATTTTAGCTTGTTCTCATGGATTAGGGTACTGTTGGTTAGCTGGAATTTGGATTGTTATTGATATTGGAGATATTGTTGGATTGTCAGCTGAATATGCTCTTGCGTAGCCTTTCATATGCTAGGGTGTGTATGATCATTTGTGTGTGCAAGTTTGGACTCTTTGCCCCTTTTATGGTTAATTGGGTGTCTTACTTGTCTTGTGTGGTGTGGGCTAAAGTATTCAAGCTGGGACTAGGTCCTAGGTGAGTATTTCGGCCTTCGTCATAGATAGGCCATTTTAGTCTTTGACGAGTGTATGTTTGCAGCTTAATAGCCTTTGTGTCTTAGCTTGGTGGGTTTATATCCAAGTTAGGGCATGACCTCCTGACGTACTCGTAGAAGTATGTAGTCAGCTTAAGTACTAGTCAACCCTTTGGTGGACTCCTTAGGGGTACTCATGTGTGTGATCATGGGTCTTGGATGCGGTATTTTCCGCATGTCGCTAGGTCTGCGCAGGTTTAGGACTAGGGTGTTTACCTTACCTCGTGGTATAGACTCGAGTTCTGAGTGACTATTGACCGTACTAGGAACTTATGCCTGTCTCTAGATATATTGTCCTTTCTTGTTTGATGATTCTATGAATCATAGAAGGTGAGATGCAAGCCGGCTATGGTTGATAGAGTTTGGATTCCCGGATGTTATGTGATTCACATGATAGTGTAGTATGAGTCGGTCTAGTATTCACATGCTAGGACTATGTGTTGTTATATTGTTGTTCACATGATAAGCACGATTGTCTTGCATTTGTATGCTAAGGCTATGTGTTGTTCATATTCATATTCTTATGTTTACATGTTATATTAACTATGACATTTCGTGGCTGGGAGAACTTGGAGTTACTCCCCACTGACTGTGGCTTTCGTATTTGTATAAAATCCGATTGACAGGTAGGTGATGCATATATGGTGTACATGGACGAGCTAGCGAGCAAAGTAACCTTGGGACCTAGATTGACTTTATTTTATTGTGACCCTTAAACACTTTTTATGTCATATACGTTTTTAGGGACATATGTCTCCCTTTTTCATATTTGGGTTGTATAACTTTGTTTTGCGACTTTAGCGATGTTTTATTTATGAGATTTATTTAGACCTTGCATGTTTGACACCTAACCATTTTGATACGCTTATAACAGCTTCGGGTTTTAAAAATTACAGGTTTTTACCCAAATGAACCTATTACAAACATATCCATGCAGTTTTATTCTATTACGTGTTTATTTTTCCGCAATGAATGAGGGTGTCACAGTTGGTATCAGAGCATATTTGCTCCCGACACACGTTTGTGCACCCCAATATAAATAACTTGACCTTCAAATAATAAACTCGAGAGATGGGTAGGATGGGTAGACTTAAGGACCTAAGGTGGTAGTCTGTAGTGTGCTTGCTCTTTGTTAGGTTCTAACATGTTTGTTGATTGCCATTTATTAATTGTTGTGCCCTTGGATCAATGACCGTGAACTTACCAATGTGGTGATCAAGATTTGGTGCCTATTGCCGAGGACTGAAGATTTGTTTATCTTTGAAGAATGTTCTACTTCCTCGAAGATGTTTCTCATTCTTTGTGTACCTTGCCTTATTCTTTATCTCTTGGCGCTTATTCTTCTTCTAAACTCTCTCTTCTCTTTCCTTGAAAGTTACTCTTGTACCCTCCTAACTTGTCCGTTGTTCCATGCTTATCCTCCCTTAACACCTTTTTGATAGTACTCTTTCTTTTGAGGAACGTTGACCTTGGTTTGGAAAATTCGACTTTTGAGGAGATTGTTTGTGGTTAACCATAACCCTGGTTTTAAGAGGTTGTGATGTTGGAAAGACTTAGGTGGAATTGAGTGGTGGAATCGAAGGTGTAAGATTGAGAGAGTAAGTAACTTGAATTTACGATTGGCTTTCGTAATCGCTTTGGATATGAGGGTTTTATAAGGTATATGTTACCATATGAGAAATACTAATTTTGGGATTATTAGTTGGTCTAAGTGAGTGATCTTAATTACTACTTGAGGTATGGAATGAGAGTGAGACTAAGCTACACTGTTGGGAAATCTTAGCACTTGTTTTAGTAACTAGAAAGGATAATGGTATGGTTGACGCCAATTGTTAAGTTGAAGGACATAATTTTAATTTATGGTCTTAGAATGTGGGAATTTAGAGATTGGAATTAGGACCCTTGATTGAAGATTTTATCATTTTGAGAAACCCATGGTTGACACTAGTTGGATATGAGTATAGCTTTGTTGGAACTTTGACCTTGATCTTGTGGAAGTTGTTTGTGGATGTTTGAAGATTTGGAGTGGTGAAATCACACTTATAGTGGAGTACCCTGTTTCAGGGAATAGATTCGGATGAAGTAACATGAGCGTTTTGAGGAAATCCTTGGGAGTGATGTGGTTATATGTTTTGTTGCTAAGAAGTTTTCGGAACCGCTTAGGTTGATGTTGTTGTTTGAGATTTGAGTACCTGGCGTTTCCTTGTTGTCTAATTTCCTTTCTTCTTTGACCATAAGCGTTACCGTTCATACCTCCTTTTCCTCGCTTCATCTTGCTCATGATCTTGAATTAGCCGCCGTGGTACATGCCTTGAAGACATGGAGGCATTAACTTATTGGAGTTCATTGCCGCATTTATACCGATCATAAGAGTTTGAGGTGTATCTTTACCCAGAAAGAATTGAATATGAGGCAAAGAAGATGGCTAGAGTTGGTGAATGATTATGATGCCGAGTTGATTTATCATGAAGGGAAAGCAAATGTGGTGGCCGATGCTTTGAGTAGGAAGACTAGTCACTCTTTGAGCACTATCCGTGTGTTACCTGATGAACTTACCATGGAATTTCAAAAGTTAGGGATAAGCCTTGTTGGGAAGGCTTTGACTATCTTAGTGCCTTGAGTGCAGAACCCGACTTTTACCGTGAGATCCGTACTTGCCTACCTGAGGATGCTACTTTCAAGTCCATTCAAGCAAAAATCCAACTTGGGCAAGCTAAAGATTGTGTGATGGATAGTGATGGATACCTTCGTTACCAAGGTAGGATGTATGTTCCGAGAGTAGCCGAGTTGAGGAAGAAGATCCTTGATGAAGCTCACCTTTCTCCTTACTCTATTCATCCTGGCGGTGACAAGATGTATAAAGACTTGAGATTACAGTTTTGGTGGCCTAGGATGAAGATTGATGTCCTAGAGTATGTTAGGAAGTGTCTTACCTGTCAAAAAGTGAAGATTGAGCATCAGAAACCCGGGGGTTTGCTACAACCTTTGGATGTTCCCCTTTGGAAATGGGAGTCCATCTCCATGGACTTTGTGATGGCTTTACCTAAGACTGCTAGCGGAAAAGATGTTGTTTGGGCAGTTGTAGATCGATTGACCAAGTGTGCTAGATTTATACCTATCAAGGAGACATGGAACTTATATGTCCTAGCTGGTGCCTACGTGAAGGAGATAGTACGCTACCATGGAGTGCCTAAGGATATAGTTTCAGATCGTGGCCCTAGATTCTGTTCCCGTTTCTGGACTGCTTTGCAAGAAGCCATGGGTAGTAAGCTACTGATGAGTACCGCTTTTCATGCCGCTACAGATGGACAGACTGAGAGGACTATCCAGACTTTAGAGGACCTCCTCCGTGCTTGTGCTTTATACTTCCACACTTCTTGGGAGAAATGTGTACCTCTTGTCGAATTCTCCTACAACAATAGTTATCATTCCTCTATCAAGATGTCACCTTATGAAGCTTTGTACGGTAGGAAGTGCCATAGTCCTGTTTGTTGGGATCAAGTCCAAGATGCTCATGTGTTGAGACCCGATTTGGTGACTGAGACCATCAATCAGGTTCAGATCATTCGAGAGCGTATGAAAACCGCTCAAGACCGACAGAAATCTTATGCCGATGTCCGTCGTCGACCACTTACCTTTGAGGTTGATGATCGAGTGTTCCTTAAGGTATCACCTATGAAAGGGGTGAATCAGTTTGGTGTGAAAGGAAAGCCGAGTCCCAAATACATTGGACTTTTCCGTGTGCTTGAGAAGATTGGTCCCGTTGCTTACCGTTTGAAGTTGCCCCCGAATTTGAGCAAGGTTCATAATGTCTTCCATGTATCTCAGTTGAGGAAGTACATTAGTGATCCGAGCCATGTTATTCAAGAAGAAATCCCAGATTTGGAACCCAACTTGGCTTTGGAAGAAAGGCCGATCCGAATCCTCGAAAGGGCAAACAAGCAACTTAGAAACAAAGTGGTGCCCCTAGTTCGTATACTTTGGCGTTGTGGAAATGTCGAAGAAGAAACTTGGGAGCCTGAATCCTCTATGTTAGCTAAATATCCCGAACTTTTCTCGTGAGGTAATCCTCTTTCCTTTATCTAATTCTTGTGAGTTTTAGCTATCCTTTCGAGTGTTCCTCTCCTTCTCTTAAATTCCCTCCGCGTTAGTAGTCCTTGCTTAGTTGTTTAAAAGTCGTAGTTAGAGTTTGGTCATAGCTAGTGGAGTTATTATCCTTTTTTATAGAGTTTCGAACTAAAGATTTTTGAAAATGTTTTACTGTTTTCCACTAGTTTTAACGTCAATGAGTGGTAAAGCTCGTTATTGGAGACGTCCGATAATTGGTTTAATCATTTGTTGGTGTAAAAATATATATTTTTATGTCTTTGATTTGGAATGTTGATGTTCTTGAACGGCCGACGAGGATTTTCCGTTCCATTGAAAAGACACTTATACTTCATACGTCCATATTTTGAAGATTTTGTTTACTTGATTTTAAGGAGATAGACCTACATATATACAATGTTCCTTCTTCTAAGTTTCGGGGACGAAACTTCTTAAAAGGAGGGGTGATTGTAACATCCCGTAAATTTGAAGACCTTCATTATATTTTAAAAGTAATATTTTAATCTATTTTAATTTTATATTAATTTATTTGAAATAAAATTTATTTGATAAAATATAATCTTATTTTATTTTGAAGAAATGTAATTATTTTTGATAGTTTAGAAATGTTTAAAAGTGATTTAAACTATATTTAAACCTTTTCCCTTGATAAAATAGATTTCGTATAAAAGTCGTAAAATTGGGATTTTTCCATTTCTTACGGTCGTTGGGTAAACGAGTTTGGATATTGGGCATATGATTACTTAATCTTTTAGTAAAATCGTGTTTAAGAACTTTAATTTTCTCGGAAATCGCGTTCGACGAATATTTCTAATTTCCGTCGAAACGAACCAAAACGTAAACAATTGAAACTCACCCAAACACCCTACCCCAAACCATGCATCCTCCATCCTCCATGGGTCTCCTCTTCATCTTTCATTTCCTCAATTCTCATTCTCTCTCTTCCTTTCACCAAACACCAAATTTATCTCAAAACAAATCATCCTTACAATCCCTAAATCCTTCATAAATTCTTCATTTCTCCACCAATTCGCATAAAAATTATATATTCGGAATCATCTCTTCAATCCTCATCTACTAGTAAGCTTTATTTTCATTTCCCCCAATTTTTATTTAAGACACTTTTTTTAGGGTTTCGAATTTAAGCTTAATAATTGTGTTTTTGTTGTTCTTATAGGTGAAGAATTTGAAGATGAGTTAGGTGACTCATATGTTGTTGAAGATGAAGAGTAATTTTGGGTTTTAGAAGCTTTCTCAAGTTATTACTTGTCTCTTTGCTAGCTTAAGGTAACTATTCCGAGTTACTCGACGAATTAATGTCACATTAGTAGTTGTATTTGTTGTTTGTTGATGTTTATTGTCGTTTGTTGTTGTTTGTTGTTGTTTGAGACGATCTTGTTGATAAATGAATGAATGGAGTAAGATGAGTATGCTTATGTTTAGTTTATGTTACCCATTTGTATATTATTGTTTGGAACAAATTTGGATGAGGAATTATGTGTTGTGAAAAGTCCGTGTTTTGGCTGGAACGTGACAGTACCGGACCGAGACGGTTTCCAATATTTCCAAAAATATGACAGATTGAACGACATCGAAAAATTAGGTGGTTTAGCCACTTGAATCACTCAATTCGGAGTCCGTATGAGTAAATGGCGTCGTTTTATCGATTAAAATTTATAGAAAAGTTTACCCTTGTGTGAGACGGTTATTTATGCTATTTTATTATGCGAGAATTTTGTGGAATTAGTTACTTTGTAAGTTGGAATATATTTTCTTATGTTGATAATCTTTCACATGACAGAAATTGAAAATGGCATGAGAATGATATGGTGATTTGGGCCAAAGTAGGCCAAGACTCTGAGCTGGGCCAGATTGACCGAACGAGTTTGGTCAAATTAGGTTTAAACCGGTCAGCCTCGATTTGACCGATGACCCGTCGCGGGACTCGGGTCGAGGGTTTGTCTTTGAGGTGAGATTGGTTGTTATTGGATGTTTTATGTTATGCCTTGATATTTGTAATTATCATTTCACATGTTGGTTGTTGGATGATTTGGATGCCTTATGCCTGAGTCTTGTTGCCTCTTTGCCATTTTAGCTTGTTCTCATGGATTAGGGTACTGTTGGTTAGCTGGAATTTGGATTGTTATTGATATTGGAGATATTGTTGGATTGTCAGCTGAATATGCTCTTGCGTAGCCTTTCATATGCTAGGGTGTGTATGATCATTTGTGTGTGTAAGGTTGGACTCTTTGCCCCTTTTATGGTTAATTGGGTGTCCTACTTGTCTTGTGTGGTGTGGGCTAAAGTATTCAAGCTGGGACTAGGTCCTAGGTGAGTATTTCGGCCTTCGTCATAGATAGGTCATTATAGTCTTTGACGAGTGTATGTTTGCGGCTTAATAACCTTTGTGTCTTAGCTTGGTGGGTTTATATCCAAGTTAGGGCATGACCTCCTGACGTACTCGTAGAAGTATGTGGTCAGCTTAAGTACTAGCCAACCCTTTGGTGGACTCCTTAGGGGTACTCATGTGTGTGATCATGGGTCTTGGATGCGGTATTTTCCGCATGTCGCTAGGTCTCAAGCGCGAGTTTAGGACTAGGGTGTTTACCTTACCTCGTGGTATAGACTCGAGTTACAGAGTGACTATTGACTGTACTAGGAACTTATGCCTGTCTCTAGATATATTGTCCTTTCTTGTTTGATGATTCTATGAATCATTGAAGGTGAGATGCCACTACTACAGATACAGCCTATAACAACGGGTAAAAACCGTTGTAAAATAAGAAAGCGGACGTTGTTAAAGCGCCCGTTGTAGAAGGTATTTACAACGGTTTGCTTATTTAGTGAAACCGTTGTCTAAAGTATTCACCACGGTTAAAAGCCGTTGTTGTTGGGTGTTCTCCGTTGTGGAAAGTGTTTCAAAATTTTGGAGGGAATCATATAACAACGGTTGTCGTATGTATAACCGTTGTTGTAACTTTCCCTCCAAAATTGTGAAGACTTTTGACAACGGGTTTATGGTACATACCCGTTGTTGAAATTTTTAGTAACAACGGTTCTTTGTTTAATACCCGTTGTTGTAATTTTACCTCCAAAATTGTGAAGACTTTTAACAACGGTTCTTCGATTAAAACCTGTTGTTGAATATTATGCGCGGGTATTTGTGAATGTCATTCACAACGGTGTTATTTTTATTAACCGTTGTGAAAGGTATTCACAACGGTTTTTTTTAGTAACCGTTTTTATTACAAACTCCTAATGTTTTGAAAAAATAAATTTGTTTCATGCCATATCATTCAAAAACCTGCACATATATGTCAACAGCACCAGCATAAATCACAGCTGGGTTCATCAGAACTCAATAGATTGTGAATTCAACCACAACAGCAGCTGCATCATATATATATATATATACTTACAAGGAGTTGAATTTACATATGAACTAATCATTCCCTAACTTCAACAAAAAATTTACTAATAAGTTGATCTAAACTCTGAGTATATGCATTTCTAGCTAATATATTCTAAGACGTAGTTGCCCCACATGTCTCTTACCTCGTCTATATCTACACTTGAGTACTTGCTCAATCTGTTGTGATCTGTTGATTGCATACCGCGGCAAAAACAAAGAGAAGACATTATGGTATATATAGCAGCAAGCAAGACAACATTAGCAACATCATGGTATATATATATAGCAAAGCAAGAAGACAACATTAGCTCTAATTTAAAAAAAAGTAATAAACACATGTTTAAATTATTACTAACCTTTTCTGGAATAACGAGATATCTTCGCCTAATAATCTCCAACATGAACCGACAAGCGTAGTATCCACATTGTATGCTATCTGGCTGGCGAGGGGCCTATTATTACATAAAAAAAATAGACGAGAGAAGGCTCACATCAGAATCTTGAACTTTAGGTATTGTATTAATTAGTATTAAACACAGATTTTGCACTTAATGTTATTGTATTTGAGCACGTACCCCTGTTATCGTAATAAATTCGGGGCCAACATCGAAATCTTCCGTGGGTTGATCCCGCTTTCGTTTGCTCTTTTCTTCTTAAAGGCCCTTTTTTTAAAAAATAAAAAAGGAGGCAGAAACTAATTTTTTTAGGGGCAAAAATATGAAAGAGCTTTTTTCTATAAATAAAAAATGAAAATGTTATTATAAATAAATCAGTATTATAAACTTACATATTAATCAAGTGCTTAAAAGTCTCGCTTGGTTGATGATGTAAAGAGTCCAACCAGAAAACTTTATTCCTTGTCGGCATGATGGCTGCTAGCACCCAATGAGTCCTACATCAAGAGACATCATCATTATTAATAACAAGTACATATATTAGGTATGAAAATGCAATTGTAGGGGGAAACGTAATATTAATTTGTTTATTACCCTTTTTCATTATAAGCGCCAAAAATCAGCTTCTTGGTTGTCGCCAATTGCTGAGCAATATAATCTACCCGTTGTTCGAACGTGAAATCCGGAATAAATAAAGATAAAACATAGGGGCACAGGAATCCGTATAGATCAGATGGAATATTCTTCTCGGGGATCACTCTCAATTTCAATATCCTACATTATTACGGTATTAATTCCGGTATTTAAAACACTATCTAGTAGTCAGAATATTAGACTATGAAATTATTTATTAAGAAACTTACTTCATCCAAACAAATATGTGTTGGACATCAATCTGGTCTAGGCCAGCCCATACGGCTAGCACATCCCATGATACATGTGCTTGGCGCTCAGCCCCTAGAATATCCTCTTCGAGCGGAATAACTATCAATTGCTCGGTGGCTATGCGATGGCCAGCCTCCTCATGCAGTCTCTTCATCGTCACCGTTCTTACTTTTTGCATGTAATCCTTCCCTTTATATTGTGTGGAGTTTAAAGTCCTAATAACTTTCTGGTCCGGGAAAGAATGAGTCTTTGATTTTGTCCCCTACACAAAATTACCATGCTTTTTATAAATACAGACAAAATATAAATAAAGGGAGCGAGGTTAATTTTTAAAAAAATGGAGAAGTTAATTAAATACATACCTCATCAAGTTGTTGTGAAGTCGAGGTCGTTGGCATGTCTGTGGACTTAGGCTTATCCGCCAAAGCCGCCTTTTTTGTTCCCTACAAAAAAAAAATAACATATAAATTTAACATATAAAAACATTCAACAATTAAAAATGTAACACATATATATATATAAAGGTATTTCTTCTAACCCCAACTGCTTTCCGCTGCTCAGGCGGAGGCGGCGGAGATATCTTCGCCAAGTAGATGTGAGTATCAGGCCATTGGATGAAACTTCCAAGCGCATCTCCCAGAATGGTAATGTCGTCACGAACTGGGACAGGCAGTTGAAATTTTTCATGGCCTGGATTGACTGTAGTTATCTCTACTATTCTATGATTCGGCAAAAGTTTTTCGCCATGAACTACAGTTTCCGCTGCTGCAGATTTGTTTTCTACGAGACCCCGGCCAACACGCACATGTGGCTTTTCGATTCTATTAGGGTCAGCAAGAATAACTGGCCTCTTGTTTACGGCCTGAAGAATATACACATACATACATTATTATATCTTTGCAAAAACGCTTGAAATTCAAAAGATTTTGCAAAAACGCTTTCGTCTCGAGGCCGATTTTTGCACAAACTTCAACATTCATATAAATTTAACTAATTAAACACTTCATGCATACCTTACAAAAAACAGGAACTGACTTGAAGGGGATGTATGCTGTTTTCCATCAGCCGTCTTCTCATCAAGTTGCATCTCCTTTTCAGACCCATTATTTACCTAATAAAATTAACCAATTCAATGGCACCATGTCAGAAGTTGGCAGTGAACACACCCCCTGATCTTACCCAAAAAAAAAAAAAAGAAAAATAAGGAAGTATTAGGTACCTGATCGGCTTTAGTTGTTACAACTTCAGAAGCATTATTAGGTACCTGATCTTTCTGAATCTCGTTGACCGATACTTCCTTCTCATGTATTGCCAAGGTAGTAGCGGCCTCTTCACCAATCTGTTGTACCTTATTATTACCCCCTTTAGAAATGACATCCTCCATCATCTTCACTTCTTCTTCGGAAAGCTTACCTCCAGCATTCAACTTTAGTAGTACGGATGCCATTAATCAAGTGCTTGCCAAGAATGTAATGTGTCAGCAATTTTATCCCAACAATAACATGTGAATTGAACTTAAATGAAAATAATAGAATAAATGTTACCATGTCGGCGTTCTCGGACTTAGTCTTCCTTTTCTTCTTTATCTCGGGCGTTTTCCCATAATATTTCGTTACTCCAACCTGTAACGGACGCCCCTCAAACGACCTGGATGTTCGGGTCGGCCGATCGCTCTAGCAAGAACGTCATTACGACCATTGGGAGTGAATTTCCCTTCTTCTACCTCTTTCAATACGTTATCCTATAATATATTAAATAAACTTCAAATTATATTTGTGACTAAAATAATAAAGTTAGTAATGAACTCGTCTTAATAAAATAATGCTTACTATGTTGGCCAAAACTTCCTCATCGTATTTGGCATGCGACGACCGGGATCCTTTAGGCGTGTGCCCATGTTTATAAGTTACATGCCGATCCACCTCTTTCACTCCCTTTGCCACCTACACATTAACATGGTAACATTTATACACGTAAATGTGTATCAAAGCAAGTCCAAGTGTGATTAAAAAAATAAAGTCTCACAGGGCAATAATGCATGCTACTTACGAGGTCCTCTTCTATCTTTCTGTAACCGCCTCGAGAACCATAGAATTTCCCCTTCTTGCATGAAATGTTAGCACGATTTCTTTTGCTAACGGCCTTCAAATAATTATATAAAAGCGCAAGTAGATGAGATAATAAAAAGATTATATAAAGGACTCATTAATTAAAAAAATGATAGGTAAATCGTTAAAAGGCGAGGATATTTAACCCGAAACTTCTCGCAGTTCTCATCTTTTGAAAAGATCCCATTCTTCCTGCTTGATGGTGGGACACTTGTTTTCCGGTGGGCTCTTACGCATCTCCCCCATTGCCTTGTCCACATACAACCAATCCCTAGCAACGCCACACTTCCACTGCCTGTGGACATCCGCTGCCTTATGCATTAAATACTCATCATGACTTTTATCGGGTATAATAAAGCCTTCCTTTACACGAGCCAAGTATAACTCCGCCAATTTTGGATTCAAAGTTCTAACATCATCTAAATGGATAGGCACAAACTGTCTTGTGCAAGCACCAATCCAACGGAGAAAAGACCCGCATTTGGACCAAAAGAGGGAAACCCATCTCACTCCATGTTATTGGGAACTACTGTTTAGCGGCTATAGCTGCAAGGACTTTCTTGCACTTCGTAGCACCCCTCTCACCAGGCTTATTATCACCAGGCTCATTATTCTTTTGACTTCTTTTACGTTTTTCACCCATGATAATCCTAAAACCCAAATATCAATGATATAGCTGGAAATGAACAACTTAACAACGTACATGCAGAGTATTATCTAAAACCCTAAACCCTAATAGGAATGAAAATTTAAAACAACAGATTGAGCTTCTAAAATCCTAAACCCTGATAAGAGGAGTAAAGTAGATGATGCGGGATGATAAAGATAACAAAGAAGACGAAAAACAAACAGATGCATGAAAAAAGAAACAAGATGATCGTCTTAAAACCCTAATGACGAAACACAAAATTAAAGTGAACATACCTGTTGATGATGATGATAAAGAGAACGAGCGGGGATGATAAGGGAAGGCAACGGAATCGGGCTTGAAATCTGGGCGACGGCCGGCGACGAGAATGTAAAAAGCGAGGAAGAGAGGAGAATTAACACAGGATACCAACGGTTGGAGTAATAATGTTGTGTGTGTTTGTGTATGGCATGCTGGATGGGTTTCTATATTAGTTTTTTATTAAGACAAACTATTAACAACGGGTGCTCAAAGAAGAACCGTTGTTATATGTTAATAACAACGGGTCAATAAAAGTCAACCGTTGTCAAAACTTTATTACAACGGTTAAAATATACCCGTTGTAATATATTTTCACCAAATTTGCGCCAAAATGAAATAAGTCAAAAAATCATTGACAACGGGTAGAGGTACTACACCCGTTGTTGAAAGTATTAACAACGGGTAATTTAAATATAACCGTTGTTATTGTTGAACCTCTTTTTTAAAAAAATTACGTAATTCCATTACGGTCCAAACTGTAACAATACATTATTCAGCAATTTCAACACCAACATCCACATCTAATAATAAGATCAAGAAAATAAGACAACTTACACCAAAGATGCATGCATACCGTATGTGTCCCGATGAACTATCTCGGGATCGGGGCGTTTCTTGGATGTCATAGTTTCTTCGTTAACCCAAATACCTTCACCATGGTCATCACGCATATAGATGCTTTCGGTGTCCTCATGATCGTGTCAACATCGTCGAAATAAGATACAAAGGTGGTAGACTCCATCCATTCCCTCAAAAACGACATCCTGATCATCATCATCATTATCAGATGGACTACTCCTTCTTTTCCTTATAGACAGTACAACTGACCACTTCTTATCCATAGGATCGGTGACATAGAACACTTGTTTAGCTTGGGATGCCATTATGAAAGGATCATCCTTATTATTGCCAACCTTACCCAGATTGACCAACGTAAATCCCATCTTATCCTTTCGAACACAATGGATGTTGTTATCAACCCGGTTACATCGAAACAAAGGCATTGTAAAATCAATGTAATCTAGTACCAATATTTCTTGAATAACACCATAATAAAGGCATTTTCCCCAAATAGGCTTTTTATCTTTTGAAGTAGCAAAGTGCATTGCCTCAAATTCTGAACTCACACCACTATTTTGCATTGTGCTCACCTCATCTTGCTCACGGTGTAAAAAGTATATCCATTAATGGCAAAACTGTTGTAAAAGGTGACCCTGGCATTTGGACCTAAACCAAGACGTAGTAACCTAGGAGAGATGTCATCACCGGTTTGATCGATACATTTGTAAGACAATATTCCTAAACCACTCCGGAAACGTCTTCGTATGCTCGTTCGCAATCCACTTCTCGGTCTTGTTTTGGTGATCGTATTTGAGCTCATCTTTGTGTTGTTGAATATAAGGTTGCACCTCATCTTCGTTGTTTAGCACATATGTGTGTGCTAAATGCAACATTTCACGTGTCACAATTTTTTCAACCCGGCCCCTAATACCTTTTCCGGTCATCCAATCACTATGACGATTCTTAGGAACGCCAATCAACTCCTTCGGGGAGAGATGAGCGTAACAATATGAAAGAGCTTCGTCTAAAATAGCGCGTTCAGCAATACAACCTTCCGGACGATACCGATTAGATGTATAGTCCTTGTAGACTTTCATCAATCTTTCGAAAGGATACTGGTATCTCAAGTACACGGGCCCAAGGTACAAAATCTCCCTAACCAAGTGAATGGTCAGATGAATCATGATAGTGAAGAAAGAGGGTGGAAAATACATTTCCAACTGACAAAGAGAGGTTACAACGAGGTCCTGCAATGAATCCGCGTCATCGGGATCGATGACTTTCTCGCATATGGACTGGAAGAAGAGACAGAATCTAGTTATAGCATATCTTACCTTTTCAGGTAAAATGGAACGAATAGCCACAGGTAGTAATTGTTGCATCAAAGTGTGACAATCATGTGACTTTAACCCGGTGAGTTTTAGGTCTTGCATCGACACTAGGCTTTTGATGTTCGACGAATAACCATGTGGCACTTTAATTCCATTCAAGCATGCACAGAACTCTTTTCTCTTATTCCGTGAAAGGGTAAAAGCTGCTGGCGGTAAAAATGTACGATTACCTCTCTTCTGTGGTGCCAACTCTAGCCTAATACCCATCATTTCCATATCTTCCCTAGCCGCGGCGTTATCCTTTGTTTTACCAGGAACATTCAGAAGGGTATTGATAATATTATCACAGACATTTTTCTCAATGTGCATGAAATCGAGGCAATGCCTGACCTCCAGGTCAGGCCAATATGGAAGTTTATCAAAAAATATGGATCTTTTCTTATACCCACGAGTAGACAATTTAGAGCCCATAATCTTCTTCCCATAATTTATCTCAATATGCTTTACTTTCTGATAAACTTCATGCCCACTCAAAATTCTAGGAGGTTGACGAAGTTCTTGTCTTCCATTGAATGCTTTCTGCATCTTGCGATAACAATGGTCATGAGACAAGAACCTCCTATTTCCCATATACACATACTTACAAGAAGACTTCAAGTATTCAGACTCGATATCCTCCCCACACAATGGACAAGCCTCTTTCCCATGAACTGTGTGCCCAGAAAGGTCGCCATAAGCCGGATAGTCAGTTATTGTACACAATAACATCGCTCTCAAATTGAAAGTTTCGTTCTTATATGCATCAAATACTTCTATCCCACTATCCCACAACAATCGCAAATCATCTAGAAGAGGTTCCAAATATACATCTATATCATTTCCAGGTTGTTTAGGGCCGGAAATTAACAACGACAACATCAAATACTTTCTTTTCATGCACACATATGGAGGTAAGTTATAAATAGCCAACACTACTGGCCAAGTACTATGTTGGCTACTCATGTTTCCGTGTGGGTTCATTCCATCAGTGGACAACGCTAGACGTAAGTTTCTAGGTTCATTGCCGAACTAGGGATACTTAGCGTCGAAAGATTTCCATTGCTTACCATCTGCCGGGTGTCTTAGCTTTCCATCATTTATTCTTCCTGTTTCATGCCAAGTTAACATTTTTGCATCATCGGGATTCGCATAAATCCTTATGACTCTTGGTATCAATGGAAAATACCACAACACCTTAGCCGGGATCCCTTCCTTATCCTTATAACGCCACTCCAAACATTTAGGGCAATTGGTTAAGTTTTGATATAATTTCCGATACAATATGCAATCATTTGGACATGCATGTATTTTCTCATATTTCATACCCACTCCTCTTATTAGTTTTTTCGCCTCATATGTCTTAACAGGTAGAACATTACCATCAGGAAGCAACTCCTTTATCAAGGCTAAAAAACTAGTGAAACACGTGTCACTCACCCCATTTGCCCCCTTGATATTATACAACTTCACCACAGCCGACATTTTGTGAACTTACAACCAGGATAAAGAGGTGCTTCAGACTCACACAACTTCTCATACATGTTGCTAAGGTCATCCCAATTACTAGTGTCATCACCTACATCTTCAAAAGCAATGGACTCATCATCATTCTCTTCATTATCTATAGACCCAACATTCAACTTCTCTACTTCCAACTCAAAAACTCGGCAAACTCAGGGATCATCGATTAGCCTTTCGTGTACCTCAACATCATCTTCTTCCGAGTTATTCTCTTCCTCTAATGATTCCCCATGAAAAATCCAAAGTGTATAGGATCGACTAAATCTCCACTTTTCTAGGTGTATTTTAATGTCCTAAAAGCCATATAGCTAATATTACCACATCTTTCACAAGGACATGCAATACTAGAAGAACCTTTCAAATTGTTCGAAACGAATTCATAAAATTCAGCTAAACCATCCTTGTAGGTGCGGTCACTTATATTTGCATCAATCATCCAAGTTCGAGTCATTATTCTACATTCGTAATAATAGGCAACTAATTCAGAAAATACAATAATAGGCAAACAAATAAACGAAATTCAGGAAAGCAATTAAGCTAAATTATCAACAAATTGGATAATAACCCAAAAAATCCTATATCTAGTTATAAGCGTTGCTAAGAAACATATATATACCTGATTGATAAACACGCGATGAGGAGAGAAGACGTGACAAAAGTGACGGAGATGAAGACAGAGAGACGATCAGGGAGGAATGGAGGATGATATAGTAGCAGTATTAGCTTGTGTTTGTGTTTGTAGCGTATAGCAGAATAAAGCAATATGTTGTTCTTAAGATTTTCATAATATTAATAACAACGGTTATTGAGTCTACAACCGTTGTTAAGACTTATTAAAAACGGGTTCTAATATAACCGTTGTGATTACTTTTCACTAATTTGGCGCCAAACCATTAACAACGGTTAAAATTTAACCGTTGTTATTAGTTTTTTCATTAACAACGGTTGTTTAAGTATGACCCGTTGTTAAAACTAATAACAACGGTTAACAACCCATAACCGTTGTAAGTAAGTTTGGTAAAATTCGCGGAATAAATTCTACAACGTGTTTTGATGATTTTCGTGAATAAGCGTTGTTAAAGGGCCGTTGTGGTTGCCTGTATTTGTAGTAGTGTGCAAGCCGGCTATGGTTGATAGAGTTTGGATTCCCGGATGTTATGTGATTCACATGATAGTGTAGTATGAGTCGGTCTAGTATTCACATGCTAGGACTATGTGTTGTTATATTGTTGTTCACATGATAAGCACGATTGTCTTGCATTTGTATGCTAAGGCTATGTGTTGTTCATATTCATATTCTTATGTTTACTTGTTATATTAACTATGACATTTCGTGGCTGGGAGAACTTGGAGTTACTCCCCACTGACTGTGGCTTTCGTATTTGTATAAAATGCGATTGACAGGTAGGTGATGCATATATGGGGTACATGGACGAGCTAGCGAGCAAAGTAACCTTGGGACCTAGATTGACTTTATTTTATTGTGACCCTTAAACACTTTTTATATCATATACGTTTTTAGGGACATATGTCTCCCTTTTTCATATTTGGGTTGTATAACTTTGTTTCGCGACTTTAGCGATGTTTTATTTATGAGATTTATTTAGACCTTGCATGTTTGACACCTTCCCATTTTGATACGCTTATAACAGGTTCGGGTTTTAAAAATTACAGGTTTTTACCCAAATGAACCTATTACAAACATATCCATGCAGTTTTATTCTATTACGTGTTTATTTTTCCGCAATGAATGAGGGTGTCACAAGTAATTATATGTATGTATATATAGGATGAGGCTTTGTTGAGGAGAGATTCTGAGTAGCCGCTTAGATCGTCTGAGTTTATGATTGCTTTCCAGGTAGGGTTTTCCTACTCAGTATTAATTACATGATGTGATTGGTGGTTTCATTGTGATTGTTGTTAAAGTATATTGTTGGTGGTTATGACGGTTGTTGTTTGATTATCGTTGATTGTTGTTGTTGTTGTATCTGTCTGTGATCTTCGGGGTGCGTCCCTGGCTGAGTGGAGTCGCTTGCGGGAGTGGCTTCATGCCCTTGATTCGCCTTTTGTGGAACCCGCCACAGAAGGGATGTGCACATTAATGAACATGGGTTTATCGCTCGATGAGATGAGCGGGGCTTAGGTGGGAACGGCTGTGGTCTGGCGGTGTGAAGTACTTGTTGCGATGGGTACTCTGGCAGGGCTACACACTTTAGTGCGTAGTCAGTTGTGTGGAGATTGATGATGGAGACTGGGGATTGATGTGTTGTTTGAGCTGTTTGGCATTTGTTTCGTATTGGTTTGTATTGTGTAATTAGTACTGACCCCGTTTAATGTTTTAAAAACTGTGGTGATCCATTCGGAGATGGTGAGCAGTTATTGAGCAGGTTTGATATGATGCTTGTGGGCTAGCTGGGATGAGTCATCACTTGCAATTAGAAGAGTCTTCCGCTGTGTCAGATGATGTCCTCTAGTTGACCAGTTTTATTAATAGACAGTTTTGGATTGATTGTATTTCTTTTGACAGTTTTGGTTTGAGACATGTAATCATTTAAATTATGTTTACTTTAAAGTACGTTTCTTTATTGTCTTATGATTATCATTGCCTTGGGTAACCGAGATGGTGATGTTCCTATATCTGAGTGATCCTGGTAAGGCACTTGGAGTATGGGGGTGTCACAAAGTGGTATCAGAGCGACGATCCTTAAACCTGTAACCAATGAACCTAATGAACATAGGGAGTGAAATTAAAATGAAACCGGGGTAGAAGTTGTAGGAGCTAATGCAAAGACTTGGGAGACATCCTAAAGTCGCGATCTTGCCCTATAATTTTGAACCGGTCACCATGGGATATGAGTCGGGATCGCTATGTGTTTATCTTGTGAATTTTGTAACTATATAGTGATGTGTGGCATGAATCAGTGGATGTATGTATGTGGAGAATGGGGAGTGTGTAAAAAAAAAGGATGGTGATGATGTGATTTCGTATGTTGTTGGTTGAAAGCATGTTGCATGATAGTTGGTTTACAATGTTGGTTGGAATTGTTAGAAAAGTGTGTGAGAATGATGAGTGATGTGGTGGAAAAAAGGAAATAGTTCATATGTGATAAGATGTGATGAATAATAATGTTGCGGGATAGATGATTTACAATGCGGCTATGTTAGTAACATGTGAATAGGGCATTTTATGTCGTATATTATGTTATTGTTGTATGTAAAGGTATAGAATAAATGCATGTGGGTAAATCATGGTTGACATGTTAAATAATCTATGTGCATGATGAATGTTGTTGCTTGGCTTTAGAACATAGTAACATGTGATTAGGAATACTGGTTTTATGAGTATTGAGTTGTTTTTGTTTACCTTGTTGTCGTTCAAGTTGTTTGGAAGTAAAAATCAAGTACCTGTGTTTTTCGATTATAGAGAGGTTGTCTTTAAACTGTTATAACTTGATATGTATAAATTATTTTAATGTGATTCCAATTGGAGGGAATAGCTTGTTCTGTTACGATTCTAACGATAGGTCACACGTTCAAAATGACCAAGAAACGAGTGAGTTATGACCGTTTTACGAAAATTGGACAGTGTTGAGAAATGCGTAAGGTACTCGATCGAGTGGCCCTCACTCGATCGAGTGCACCTCTTGGTACTCAATCAAGTAACCCTTACTCGATCGAGTAGCCCTGGTAATTTGTTTTACGTGTCTCTGACCTTCACCTACTCGATCGAGTAACTCACTTACTCGATCGAATGGTTTGTACTCGATCTAGTGATCCCTGTTTTGGGTCATATGCTTATCTTTTGACTTCGTTGCCTATTATGTTTAATTCAAAGGTGTTCTTTTGCTTCCTTGTGCATTGTTTTACATGTGTGTCGGTCTTGATGCGTAAGTTACCCAATCTTATGATGTAAGGAGTGGCACCTGTGGTGAGTATGAGTTCGGTGGGGAGGACATAAGTTACATGTGGCTGTGATAGATAATGGAAAGAGAAAAAGGAAGATTGGTAAGGCTTAGTTGAGACACAGAGCATGTTTTGTGACATAAGATGAGTGATATGATTGTGTGTTGAGTAATAAAAAAGTAAGTGAATGTGGGCAAGGGATGATGTAAGTCTAAGGAATGTGAGAATGAAACGATTGAGAGGAAGGATGTGGATAGTAGCAACTTGAGATGTGTAAGGAATTATAGAGAGAGAGGGTTAGATTGTGTTAGGTAAGAATGTATGTAATGAAAAATCGTTGTAGAGGGATGGAGAATAATGGTATATAGCGAACTTAGTGGAGACATGTCGTGACGTGGATTTGCAGATATTGAGTGAGTCTGGGAATTTGTATTATCAAGAGGTGAAACTAGTGTGTGATTTCCTGGGGTAGTTAACAGTATGAAATGAGTTTTGAAAAAAAAACGAGATGGAGTGGATTGACCATATAGATTGGTTGGTGATAAGTGTGAGTGATAGCATGATAAGAGAAGATCCATGGTAAGAAAGAGTGAGATGATACTGATATGAAATAATGGGATTCGAGTTTTGGAGCAATGAGAAGGTAACGGAGCACAAAAGAGTTAGATAGAAGAAATACGGAGTTGAACTATTAATTGGTATTGTTGAGTGTAAAGAGAAAAGAAGGGTAAAAAGTAAGCTGAGAAAAATGTTAACCGGAGTTATGTGATATAAAAGTAAGGAATCGTCGAGATGTGTGGTATTGTCACGGGGATGTTGGTTAATGGTATATAGGTGTTTCAGGACAACACGATTAGTCGTGAGTTTCGAGGCATTAAGGAAGTAAAAAGTTGGTAGAGTATCTGCACGATATGAGATTTTGGTGGAGAGTTAGATGACGATAAAAATTAAGGATAATATTGGGAAGAATGTTGAGGTAAATTTTGTTGGTAAATTCGATTTTAGTTATGTGGAATTATAACCGAAGATAGGAAATGAACTGTTATATTTAGAGGTGAGTGTAAGGGGTTTGATGTCTGAACGGTGGTAGTGTTGAAATGTTGTCGCTAGTGGTTAAGGGTGATGATAAATAGGAAAGATGACCATTCTAAAGAGGTTGATTTTGTAGAGACCCGATTGATGTGAATGGTTGTGAGGAAGTATAAGATATGGTTGTAGGAGGCAGTTGCTAGTAGTTGAGTGTTAATGGTATGGTTACGTTTGGCAGGAAATGATTGTTGTGCGAATGGGAGAATGTGTTATAAGGGGCATACGAGTTAAGCTCGGGCGAGAGGTAACCTTTATCAGATGGTAATTTACGTGATCAGGATTGACTAGTTGGATGTGATTACGAGTCTATGACGTGTATAAATGTTTGTGTGAGGTTCTGACCTCCAAGAAGTGGTATGGTGTGATAGTTATAAAGTTGTTATCTGAATGTTGTATATGTTGATGTTGAGTATGGTAACCTAATTGAATGATATTCAAAAGGTAATAATTTGATTGATCTTGCATTGCTGGTTATACTTGTATGTGTATTCATGATATATGTTTATTCCGTGAAAAGGTATGGATGATATTCATGAAATTCTTGTTTGTTTATTCCGTATAATATGTTGTGTTGTGATCTAGTAAAGCAGTTTTGAGTAAGTTTTATTGTCCGGAAAGTTATACTAAGTAAGTGTTTATGGGAATTGTATGTAGTTGTGATGTCTATCGATGTGATTGTTGTGCCTCGGATGGTGATCCGGGCATGGTACGTCGTGTTCTGATGCGGGTATTTTCGCACTGCGGTGTGGCTGTTGGTGGCGGTGTTGCGATGCCGTCACCGGTTGTGGTGGAATAGGCGAGATGATTATGATACGAGTTCTCAAAAGTACATACCAGTTATACATAGATTGTTGTTTTGTTTGCTGCTGCTTCCTGTGAGTTTCGGTTTGTACAGATTGACAGTTGTTATGTTTATTGATGTTTCTTACCAGTTTCAGTTTGGGAATGAGGATAGAAGTATGATATGAAAGAGAGTTGTGTAGGCTTTCGAAATTGGCATGGTATAGTGATATTCTGTTGTTGGGACACAGTTGTGAAAACTTGTTACATTTATTTTGATCTTGTTTTAAGATGAAGCATTGGTAAACATAGTAATGGCAAGTGAATGGTGGAACACGTGTTGTACGGATCTGGAAGTTGCAAGTGGTTCATAATCTTTTATTGGGACAGTGAGTATAGGGTGTTGGAACTTAGTATCTTGTTAGGTTATGGATGAGTTTTGCGGTAATGAACCAAAAGAACTTGAGGGTCTAGTGAGAGTGTGCGTAATAATTGTGGATCGTGAGTTATGAGTATGAAAATGGTGCACGTATAGAGGATTATGTCGTTTTGGCGGTAATAGGGAACAAGTGAAGTTTTGGTTAAGCTAAGGATTTTGTGTTATAGGTTAGGTGGTGTGCCGAATGAATTGAGGCATGAGAAATGTTTAAGTAAGAGAACCTTGGATATAGGAATAGCGAGTGTTTAGATTATAGGTGGTTATCTTTGACATGTGATGGTGATGAGAATAATGAGAAGATATACCTAAGGATTTACTATTAGTGAGTTACGAGGACGTAACATTTATCTTAAGAGGAGTAGGATGCGATAAAAGAGAGTTTAATGATTGTGTCGTAGTATAATTCGAAGTAGAGTGTTGATGTAGCATAAAGAATGAAGTTGTATATATTGTGGTTGATGTTGTTAGAAGGCCATGGTCGTGCTTGTAGTAGTGTGATGTTTAGGAGTGTGAGAATATTTTGATAGGGTTGACAGTTGGATGATGATGTTTATGAGTGTGAGTAAACTTCGAGGACGAAGTTCCTTTTAAGGGTGGTAGAATGTAACATTCCGTTTGATGTTTATGAGTGTGTTGATATTGGATTTTCTAATGGATAATATGTTAGTGAAACGGAGCTAGCAGCGTTTGTGTATGGTAGTTGGTAGTGTATGGAGTTAGTGTCGAGAGAGGCTATAATGTGGCGGATACGATATCGTGAGTCATGTTGTGGAGGTAGACATAGTTGGTAGAGTAGGTGTTAAGAGTTCATATTTTATAGGTTGGGGTTTCGTTTTGAGTTCTTAGTTGCGTTGTTGTGTCTTGGTCGAGTTTGTATGTTTGTTTTGAGTATGGGTTGAACTTCGGGGACGAAGTTCTTTTTAAGGAGGGAAGACTGTAATACTACGGTTTTCTATGTATATGGGTACTCTATCGAGTGGGGCTTACTATGTCGAGTAAGTATGTTTTTATATGAAACAGTAGTCTGTCTGATGGGTACTCGATCGAGTAAGTGTGGCACTCGATCGAGTAAGGGGCACTCGATCGAGTAAGTTACTTACTCGATCGAGTAAGTTACTTTTACGGGTTGTTTTTTACGGGATTTGTTAATAACGCGTGATTCATATTTAAAGGTTTCCGTCACTTTATTCATCACTTTTACTTTTTATAAAAACCCTTCAAAGAGAAAAAGGAGTTATGTTGTCTCCATCGTCGCGTTATTATCAGATCCCAAAGGCTAAGGTTGTCGGATCATCACGTTTTTTACACCGTTGAGTTCGTCGTGTCGAGGGTAAGATCCTTGTATAGTTTTTATGTTGTTTCATTGAGTTTGATTAAACCCTAATTTGGGGATTTTGGGGTTTTTATGATCATATGGTTAAGGTAGTAATTCTATGTATATATGTATAGGAGGAGGCTTTGTTGAGGAGAGATTCTGAGTAACCGCTTAGATCGTTTGAGTTTGTGATTGCTTTCTAGGTAGGGTTTCCCTACTCAGTATTAATTACACGATGTGATTGGTGGTTTCATTGTGATTGTTGTTAAAGTATATAGTTGGTGGTTATGACGGTTGTTGTTTGATTATCGTTGATTGTTGTTGTTGTTGTATCTGTTTGTGATCTTCGGGGTGCGTCCCTGGCTGAGTGGAGTCACTTGCGGGAGTGGCTTCATGCCCTTGATTCCCCTTCTGTGGAACCCGCCACATAAGGGATGTGCACATTAATGAATATGGGTTTATCGCTCGATGAGATGAGCGGGGCTTAGGTGGGAACGGCGGTCCCCCATCGGTGTGGAGTACATTGCGATGGGTACTGCGCGGGACTACACACTTTAGTGCGTAGTCAGTTGTGCGGAGATTGATAATGGAGACTGGGGATTGATGTGTTGTTTGAGCTGTTTGGCATTTGTTTCGTATTGGTTTGTATTGTGTAATTAGTACTGACCCCGTTTAATGTTTTAAAAACTGTGGTGATCCATTCGGGGATGGTGAGCAGTTATTGAGCAGGTTTGATATGATGCTTGTGGGATACCTGGGATAAGTCATCACTTGTAATTAGAAGAGTCTTCCGCTGTGTCAGATGATGTCCTCTAGTTGACCAGTTTTATTAATAGACAGTTTTGGATTGATTGTATTTCTTTTGACAGTTTTGGTTTGAGACATGTAATCACTTAAATTATGTTTACTTTAAAGTACGTTTCTTTATTGTCTTATGATTATCATTGCCTTGGGTAACCGAGATGGTGATGTTCCTATATCTGAGTGATCCTGGTAAGGCACTTGGAGTATGGGGGTGTCACATCTTGTCCGTCTTATCAGAGTACTCCGTTCCTTGGGTTTTTGGTCTTTGGACTGTTGGGGTCGATCATTATGGTGTAGGAGATTCTTCTCCACTAAAGACGAGCTTGTTCGGCTTGTTCTTCCCCTTTTCTTTCTACGCTCTTGTGGCGTAATGCACCTGGTCCGTCCTGTTGGCCTATGGGATTTGTTAGTGTTGATGATGACGTGGACGTGGGTGTTTGTGCTCTATCTCTTCTTCATCACACTGCCCTCATTACTCCAGTTCGCTTTGTTATAATTTTACTTTTAATTAGTGTTTATGTTATCTTTAAGTTTGGCTTTGTAGCACTAGATTTGTTAGTCGGGTTTCTAGTGCCACCTAGTCGACTAGCTTGTTCTGTATCTTTTGGGTATTATAAGTTACCCTTTTTCAATCCGACAAAAAAAAAAGAGGCAAATTAGTGCATTTTGGATATTTTTAGAGATACCACCTTACCAATACGTTTTGGAAAAATGAGGAGTACTAAGTAAAATCCGAAAAAATGCAGAAAAAAATCATTGGAAAAATAAACCAAAATAATATCAATGGAATGAAACTGAATTAGTGAGTTGTAGTGAACTGAAAAAGACATAGTCTTGAGTTCGATTCTATCAAAGTTTTGTAACGAAACTCAATTATCTCAAAGATTTAATTCCAAAAGATGACTTCATTAAGTTTATCTTTATCTGGTGGAATAATGTCTGGTTTTATAAAAATGACATTATCTTTAACAATGCTCATATCAGTATTAGCAAACTTATCACTATATGTAATAATAGCATTAAGATCTACTAGACTAGACATAAGGATCTCAATAATCCTGAAAAAGACGAGTCAACTAGAACCGATTCTAGTAAGGAAGAAATATGATGGGAAAAACCTATAAAAGGTTTACTAAAGTTAAATTTTGACGGTTCGATAATAAAAGGCAATAAAGCTGTTTCAGGATATTCTATAAGAGATCATAATGGTAATGTCGTTTTGTTAGGAGCAAAAAAATGCGGATCCAATAGTATTCTTGTTACGAAAGTTCTTGTTTTAAAAGAAGACATTTTAGCAGCTAAATATTTAGAAATCTCAAAGCTTATTGTGGAGGGTGATAATTGATGTGTTATTAACTCAATTCGTAGTATTTGGCAAATTCCTTGGGAAATCTCTAGTATTATCAATGATGTGAAATTAGACTTTCATTGTTTCGATTAAGTCATAATTAAACATTGCTTCCGTGGAGCCAACAAGGTTGCTGACTTTATGACTTCTATTGGATATTTATGTCCAACTCTTTCGAGGTGGTTTGAAAATCGGTGGCTTCAACTTACCTCAATCATTCGAAATGATGAGATAGCTTGGTCCTATCCCAGATGATCAATCTAGTTTTCTTACGTTATCCAAAAAAAAAAAAAAGTTATACACTTTAGGAGTTGAATGTTTGGGGATAAATTACACCTTTAAAAAGGCTTGGGACAAATTAACCCAACTTCGCAATTGAAGTTTGCAATCTCCTTTCAAGTACGGAAGGCAAAATGAGGTGTATTATGTAAAAACCGAAAAATATGAGGAAATTAGGTAAAAAAGAACCCTTGGAAAAATAAATAAAAATAATATCAATGGTATGAAACTGAATTAGTGAGTTGCAATTAACTGAAAAATACATGGTCTTGAGTTCAATTCTATAAGAGTTGATGACTTTAGGAGTTGAATGTTTAGGGATAAATTACACAAGCCCATTTGTTAAAGAAATAGAAGCCTTTATCACACCAATTTTTATATAATTGAAGTTAGGGTTTTTTGTCAAAAACTACCTTATATTTATGCCCATTTGTGAACAACTACCTTACTTTTTTTTTTGGCTTTCAACTACCTTACATTTTTATTTTTTTTGTTAACACCTACCAAAAATAAGACTCAGGCCACTTTAGTCGAAATTCCGGTGATGACTTGGCTTTCTCACGTGTGAGGCTCCAAATTATTCATTCATCTGTTTTTATTGCCTTTAACCCTTTGCTTACCTACCTGATATCAATTTAACCTAATTCCTCTTCCATCCCCTTCATTTTTCACTCTCACTTACCTCATCAACCCCTTATCACCATCTTTACTGCATTCTTCTTCTTTACCGTCACTTTCAATTAATCTAGCTGGCAGGTATGTATCTACTTTTCTCCTTTTTTTTATTTGGTAATTGTACATTAATTTATTCGTTTAAGTAGAGTTGAATTAAACTATTTTATACTACAAATAATCTATTACTCATACGAATTTATGTGTTTATTGTAGTTCTTGTTTTAATTAGATATTTGATTGAGTAATTTATCTTCTTTTAATTGCTAATTTGATTTACTCTATTCTACTGTTAATTAGTAATCTATTTTTACAGTAATTTTGTTGAATTTGGGATGAGAAGCAACGATTTTAGGGCAAATTTGAGAATTTATCATGGTGGGCATTTTGTTACCAAGAAATATAAAACTGAGTATGTAAATGGGGCATTATTGATGAAATGTGATATGGATGAGGTCTGCTATTTTAACTTGGTTGACATTGTTAAAAATGAATTGAATTATGGTGATTTGGGGGAATTATGGTTTAAGAGGCATGGATTAAGCTTAATTGCTGGTAAGAAGAGGCTTCAAAGTGATAAGGACATACCTTTGCTATGGAAACTAAGGATATAAATGGCTTTGTAAATGTTTATGTAACTGTTGGAGGTCAAGAAGTTTCAGCAAAACAATCAAGTAAAAAAAGTACACCTAAAAGAAAGAAAAATAAGGGTAATAATGAAGTTGGTGGTCCCAACAAAGATTCTTTAAATGAGAGTACTGCCAACCCTACATTACAAGACAACCTCCCAATAAATACCCCTTGGAGACCAAAGCTGCCTTTTATAAGGACCAAAAACGGCAGCTACAACCCATTTACAGCAGCTGGAAATAGAGGGAAGGAAACAGTTGAAAAAGGTGAGGAGAGTAGTGGTGATGAATCTTATAATGAGTTAGATTCAAATGTTGTATTGAGTGAGGGGGATCTAGATGATGAAGAAGATGATGACTTATTCACTGAAAATGTGGATGAAGAGATCTCAAGCACTGTGCATAGAGGATTGAAGGGTTTGGGTGGTGATTCCTTTGTTAATAATAGAGGAGAGATATAACTGAATGAGGTGAATTTTATTGATAAAACTGAGTATAATATATAGGAGATTATCTTGGGGAATACTCCAAGAATATTCCTATGATAATATCCTAACTATAATATATTATGTATTGATAATATATTTTCCTAATAATCTCTAATGATAATATTCTCTAATATCCTTAGCTGTGATGATATTTAACTTGAATATTTGGTGGATAATGATGCAGATCTAGTGTCTTCTGAAGATGAACTCCAAAGTGAACATGAATCTGATGATGAGGTAAATAATTACCCTGTCTTTAATCATGATACAGACTTTCAAAGGTCTATTGAGCTTAGTTTAGGATTGAAATTTCCATCTGTGTACACATTTAGAAAAGCTTTAAGATATCATGCTGTTGAAAATGGTTATGACTACTACCTTTTACACAATGGTAGTGAGAGGGTGAGTGTGTATTGTAGACACAGATGCAAGTGTCCTTGGGTAAAGGGGAGAGGAAAATGAGGGGAATGTACATGTGGTGAGAAAAAGAAGTGCACTTATAAGGTTCATGCTAAGAAGTGTTAGTAAAGAGGAGACCTTCCAAATAAAAAGCCTAATACTACCTCATAACTGTGGCTGGATTGACCACACTAGCAAGTGTACTTCCCTCTATTTGGCAGAGAGGTACCTAGATTATTGGAGGCTTTAACCTGAGACAAAGGTAGACACCTTTCAGAAGAAGCTGTTAAAGGAGTTGGGGATTGAGGTGGGTTATTACAAGGCATATTATGCTAAGGAGAAAGCTCTGAAGATGATTTATGGGGAAGCAGACGAGCAATATAAAAATATTTGGAATTATGCTCACACAGTGAAGAAGTGTAATGAGAGCAGTTCAGTGTTTGTCCAGCTAGGAAATGTTGAGAACCCACCCCTAGTGTTCAAGAGAATGTATATGTGCCTTGATGCCTACAAGAAGGGATTTTTGGCTGGATGTAGGCCCATTATTGGAGTGAATGGCTGCCATTTGAAGGGTCCCTACCCAGGAGAGCTTCTTACAGCAGTTAGTAAAGATGCTAACTGTAATATTTACCCATTGGCATGGGATATAGTGGAGGTAGAAAATAGAGATTCATGGACTTGGTTCTTAGATCTCTTAGTGAAAGATATTGAACCAGCAGTTGGGAACATTACCTTTATATCAGACAGACAAAAGGTAAAGTCTACTTACTCTTCTTTTGCAACAGTTATATTTACACATTACCTTGATTTTTTTCTTTGTGAGTTTTAGAACTATTATATTTACAAATTTTCTTGATTTTTATGAAGGGATTGGTTGAAGCTTTTGCAACAGTTGTGCCAAATGCAGAGATAAGATTTTATTGTAGGCATATATGGTCAAATTTCAAGCTAAATTGGGCAGGTGAAGCCTATAAACAAATATTCTGGAAGGCAGCCAGGGCATATACCGAGGTAATTTGTTTATGTCAAATGTTTACTTTGTTTATGTTAGCATAACAAACTGATGTACCTATGAATGAGCTTAATAAACCTAAGGTGGAGTTTGAACAACATATGAATGAGCTTAAAAAGATGTCAGTTGGTGCCCATGCTTATTTAAGTGCTATACCTACAAAACACTGGTGTAGGCATGCATTTAGCACTAGCTGTAAGTCTTCTATGATGCTAAATAATTGTTGTGAAAGTTTTAACAATGCTTGAGAAAGTGCAGGGACAAGCCTGTTTTATCCATTATGGAGTGGATAAGAAGATATTGTATGAAAAAAATGTTCATGAAATGGGAGGGGGCTGATAAGGTTGAAGCCCCCCTTATGCCAGCTGCAGCAAAACAGTTGAAAAGAGCAGCAAAGGAGAGTAGAAAGTATGAGATGCTTCAATCTGGTTTGTTTGAGTTTGAGGTGGAAATTAACATAAATGAAAGAGTAAGGGTGGATTTAGAAAAATTGACTTGTGATTGTGGTAAGTGGGCATTAACAGGAATCCCATGTTCTCATGCCTATGCTTGTATCCAAAAGAAAAGGATGGTTCTAGAGACTTTAGTGCATGAGGCATACACAAAAGAAATGTATAAGAAGACATATGCAAATCATATCAAACCACTTCCAGGTCCAAAGCAGTGGGAGAGGACTGATTACCTTGAACCACTACCCCCTCCTTATAAGACGCAGCCAGGGAGACCAAGTTTAAAGAAAAGAAGAAAGGAGGCAGGGGAGAATGAAGGGAGACAAATTGTGAAGAAAAGAGGGACAAAGAAGACTTGTAGTAACTGTGGACAAGCAGGTCACAATATGAAGGGATGCAAAAACCCTGGTGTTTCTAGGCCACCACAAAGGACAATAAAGCAAAGGAAAACTGCCACTACTCCAGGTCCAAGCCAAAACACCCAAGAAAGCTCGATCTCTGAAGTTCCAGCCTCTGGTGTGCACTGAAGTTTGGTGAAACATCCTATTTCAATGCAGTGTAATAGATAGTTTAAGTGAATGTTGGGGAAACAAGACTCTTTCTAAACCTTTTGTAATTGCTTGCTTAGGCTTTATTTTGCTACAATGTCAACAATGTTTGAATGTAATGGCTATTTAAGCCTTGCTTTGCTACAATTTTAATGCAAGTAATAGAGCTCTTTTGGTCATCCAATTTCTCATTTAATTACCTTCCAATTTAGTAATGTTACCAGCATCAAAGTACTAATTTGCTAACATAATTAACAAGATAGAAGTACTCCATTTCATAATTAAACAGTACATAAGGGATGTTACCCAACATACCAAGAACATACCCCTAATTCTAGTGTAAAAAAGGGGTAATATCCATCACAACAAATTAAAATTAAGCTAATTTACCACAAATAACACAAATTAACATGAATAAAAAAGCTACAATAATTTTGTTTTTCTTATTTCCCTTCTTTAATTCAACCAACTCTTTCATCAGTTCTTCAAGCTTCTTCGCATCAAGCTGATCTCTTGGAATCTCTTCAAGCTCTTTGACCGTTTGTCGGAGTTCACTTTTAAGACTTCTATTTTCATTCAACAAATCATTAATTATAGTCCTTTGCCACTCAGTCATCTCTCCATCAACCCACATAAAAAATCCGCAACCACGACTATTGGAATCGGGCTTGTAGAATTTGCAAGTAACATATTTTCTTCCCGGATTTTGGAATGTCCAAGAAGTCCTATTTGCACATGGAATCCCACATCTGCATTTCATGACCATGTTTGAGGATGAGGTAGACATTTTATCCCTTTTTAATTTTTTTAGAAGTGGGAGAATAAGAGAGGACAGAATAGAAAATATGGAAAAAAAATGAAGTGAGGAGAGTGAGAGGTGAGAGAAGTGAGAGGTATAGATTAGGGAAATTGGAGGAAAAATAAAATTAGAGGAATAAAATGGGAGGGAAAATAGACAGGAAGGGTATTTTCATTTGAGAGGGAAATTTGGAGCCTCACACGTGAGAAAGCCAAGTCATCACCGGAATTTCGACTAAAGTGGCCTGAGTCTTATTTTTGGTAGGTGTTAACAAAAAAAAATGTAAGGTAGTTGAAAGCCAAAAAAAAAAAGTAAGATAGTTGTTCACAAATGGGCATAAATATAAGGTAGTTTCTGAGATTTGATCAAAAACATCTAAGATTTGATCAAAATTACAGATTTAAGACGGTATTTCAGATATTTAATTTAAGTCCTTTAACTTAAACTAGGTTTAAACCCGTGAAAATTCACGGGCTTGTTTAAAATATTTAGTATAAAAGATTACTATTTCATTATTAATATTCATAAAAACTAATATTTTGAGATTGAAATTATTTTTTCAGAGTGTTCGTAACCCTCACAATTTGTAAGGCTTTGAATATTTTTTCATTGTTTTAATGTACTCGATCACCTTATACACATTTATTATGACTTCTTATTTATTCTTATTGACATATAAAAAACATTATCTGGTATAAGTGAAGTGATCATGACATCAGAAAGTTTGTCACTTATGTATATTCTCGATTTTTTACTCACAAAGTTTCTTATGTGTATAAGTCTACTATGTTTTTGTACGCCTAAACAATGAGACCGCTCATTTATTAAGACAATGGATGTTACTGTTTATAATTATAATATTCTTATTGGTTTAAGTGTATTATAACGTCATATCCGGGGTACACCTAAGAATTTTTCTCTTATTGTGAATGCTTACCAAATTCACCAATTAATCTCTTTTATCCCAACATACCGATTGTTTACTTTATCTATTTATAAATATTCTATTATATTAACTTTATCTGTCTCAAATATATAAGAACCCAATAAGATATTTATGTATTTTTTTTTTTTTAATATAAAGTGTTTCGTCACATGTAATTTATATGTGTTACAGTTTTTCCTTATCTGTGTCCAATAATATACTTTGAGTAATGGTATCATAAAATAATTATATCTTATACTGTAATATTTAAATGTAGTTGAAATCTTTTCGAAATAGGCTACGACTATCTAAAATTCCGTCTATTTAAAAAAATACGTAGTATTTTTCAAAATAATTTTGGCTAATTTTCGGAAAAGAAAATAATAATTTCGTAAAATATATTTTGAAAATCACTTGTTAATCCTCTTTTAATTATAATTGTAATCGTAATTTATAAGTCTTATAAATTAAGCTAAATGTATTTCAAAATAGATTTTAATATATCATAAAATGAGACATTTATAACGTATTAAAGATCATTGAACATGAAGATTGAATATAATATTTAGTAATAATTTTTTTATTAAAGGCAGATTTCAATTAGTCTTTGTTTTTTCTTTATTTAGTTGTGCTTTATTTAACTGTCACATCAACTCTAGATGAAAACTATGCATCAGCCCATTTGGCTATTGCATTAAAGAAATATATGATGATATGATATACGGGGAAGTGTTGATTGACCTCCATAACTTTGTGCAATTGTGAAATTAACCCCCATAACTTTCAATTGGAGTGATTAGGCCTCATAACTTACATAATAAGTGAAATTAAACCCCTTTGTCAAAATCTCACGAGAAGTTCAATTTATCATATCATAAAAGTAAAAATGGTTATGTTTTTATGAAAAATACAAAATAAAAGTTTAAAAAATTAATTAAAAAAATAGCATATATATTAGATAAAAAAATTAAAATATTTTACGAAAACACACAATTTTTTTTAAATACCTATGTAATTCGGTATGATTTTTGAAAAAACAAATAAACAATTAACAGTGTTATGTGAATTATTTTAAAATGTTGAAAAATAGAAAAATTTTAATATATTTTTTTACCCTTTTATTATATTTTTTTATATTTTTTGTTATGAAATCATTCCGACTTTTAATTTTTAAGACAACAATCTAACAAAATATTTTGCAATTGAATTTTTTTTACAAAAATTGTAGAGTACAAAAATTGAAATTATATAAAAATAATAATCTGTTTTTTTCCGTAAAATATTATAATTTTTTTATTAATTTAAACTTTTATTTTGTATTTTTCATAAAAATATAACCATTTACTTTTGTGATATGCTAAATTGAATTTCTCGCGAGATTTTGACAAGGGGTTTAATTTCACCTATTATGTAAGTTACGGGGCCTAATCATTTCAATTGAAAGTTATGGGGGTTAATTTCACAATTATATTATGAGGGTAAAACACCACTTTCCCGATATGATATATGATGATTCATCCCTTGACACCAAAGCAAGCTGTGGAGCCTGTGATACAACAAACAAAGCATAACCAAACTCACTTTGTTCGGAGAACAGAAGTAATAAAGTCACTGTCTTTGGCCAACTAAACATTGTCTCCTTTTTCAACGAAATTGCAGTCTTAATGTTCTCGGTTATGCGTTGAAGAATCCAATTTGTTATACACAACTGGGTTTCTGTTCAATCTGTCATTGTTGGGTTCTGCAGTTCATAGGTTGATTTCAATTGGGTATCTCTCAAATTCTCTGATTTCTTTCTGCAAATTAAGTTTTTGGGCTTATTTTGTGTTCATTTTATTGTTTTCAGTAATGGTTTTTTTTTTTTATTTCTGCATTTGAAGATTTGGGGATGTAGTTATAATTAGGGTTTATGAAATTTTGTTACTGATTATAATAGAAGGTAATAATTAAAATGTTATTATTGTTTAGAAAATTGTTATTGAGAATGAGCTGTATTGAATATGTAGTTTGTTTGATTGGATGATGGGATTCATGGAAATTGGATGGCATAGAGGATGTTAAAGATTGATTGTTAGATTTGTCGATTTCGGGTTGGGAACCCCGTCTGGGCAGTCTTTGAGAGATACGGGTGAAAAATGGATATATGGGTAGTGGCTGCTGCTGCTGGTGCTGGATATATAGCCAAGTACTGGCAGCACATTTCGGGGGATAAAGAAGACGTATCCGAGTTAAATGAGCCTCAAATCCCGTCATTGATTGAAAGAATACGTGACAAGACTTGCCCGATCAAGAAGTTGTCACGAAAAAGATCAGAAATTTGCAATGGTGATGAAATATTATCCGAAACATCAAGGAGAGAAGTAACTAGTCATAGTACTTGGAATCATGAACAAGGCATTGGAAGACATGAGGACGGAAGCTTTCCCTCCGAATCCATGTTTTCTGCGGAATTTAGGGATGATATGAGTGGTATACCTGAGGATAGTACTTGGGAATTGGGGGCTCCAAGCAAGAAGTCTCAGAGAAGCAGCAGACGACTTCATTTGCAGTATATTAACCCTCACAATTCTTTGGATAGTTGCGTAATGGCGCAAATGCATAAGGAACAAGCTGAAATAGAGGAATATCTTTTAACCCCACTTTCATCTCCCTGTACTCCATCTTTGAGGCCTTTTCTGGTCAGTGATGGAAAACGGATAATCAGTAGACCAAATGGTAAATTCATGGGTAGGCTACACGAAAAGGTTCCCCCGAAAGCGGATAATGATGTGATTGGGGTTCCTTGTTTGCCTCAAATTAACGCAGTGGATTGCTCAACACAGAAAATCAACGATAAGAGCCGGATGGAAAAATCACATCTTAGCAGCAACATCATGCAATTTGATACCCAGGCAGGTACTGTTCTTGTAACTCCGTAATGGGTACGTTCTGGTATCAATTTCTGTATCACGCTGACAAATTGTAATGATGATTGATGAACATATGTTTCGCTCCTTTTTAAAGCGTTTGATCTCTATATAGTCACTGTTTCACTTATAACTAGAAGTCTAGAAGGCTTTAATGATGTTCTTAGATTACAAAATGGCTATGCGTAAGGATTAGTGTGATACTAGACAAGACCCGCGAGATGCGTTTGGTGTACGTTGTGTAAGGTGGTGCAGCTGGTGAGCCGCACTACTGCGCAGTTTCCGTTTTTTTTTTGTTCCTTATTTTATGCCCTTTTTTTGTCCCATTTCCCTTGATTTTACTTATTTACATGTTGACCTCCTTAAAATCCAAAAAAGAGTATGCAGATTAGATTTTATTTTTTATTTATTTATTTTATTTTATTTTTTTCGCGTCGTGTGCATGAGGCACATGCCTTTGCCTTGTTCCTTGTGTCTCGCCACCGTGGCGCAGGCATGCTGCTTGCACTTTTTAAAACCTAAGATTCTGTAGTCTGATTTAAATAGTTGTATCCTGAACCATATGACATTCTTCACCTTATGGCGAGGAGATACTTTAGGCTTGTTTTGTTGTTGCTATATTGAAATTCGTTCTCTTTTTTGGGTCATTATGTTTTTAATGTCTTGCTTCCTAACTGTTAATTCTGCCAGTTTTGTCAAATGGGCAAGCACGTTTCTGCCTTGGGATGTCAATCGGCATACTTTTTACTATAATAGCGAATAAGGTGGAGTTAGAGAAGTTGAAGTTTAGCTTGAGGCAAAGTGAAAGTTTAGTCGAAGATCTTCAAGAAGAGCTGGAGATGAAAGATGCTTTAATTGTGGAAGAGCTTGTCAACGATGACGATTTACTGGATGTGCACGGCGTTTTGAGTAGCAATGAGAAACCAGATGGCTTTTCCAACAAAGCAGATATGAGTAGTTTATCAAGATATGCTGATGAAAAATCGGCCTGTCTTAAGGAAGATGCTTCAATCAGTAACATCGAAGCTGAGCTTGAAGCTGAACTGGAAAGACTCGAGCTGTGCATGAAAGGATCAATCATGTCATCAGAGGTAAGACTAGTTTCAACTTTCAATGATTCAAAATTCAAAACTCTATCTAAATTTGTTGTTTCGTGATTTATTATTTGCATTGAAACATAAAATGTGAGCTTCATTCGTGATATCTAGTAGCATAATGAGTTTCTGATTGCAAACTTGTTCGAAGTATAATGTAATGAAACTTTTGTTTGAGATGGCCCATCGGAATAGGAAGTTTTAAGCTACTGGTTTGAATTTTTTTTTATCTAAAGGATTAAAGATTTCAACCTGTAACTGTAAGACCATCTTACCAATTGTCTGTCAAACACATGTGATAAAGTTCTGCTGCTTATAGGAAATAAAAAGCTTCAGATAACAGACTAAGATAATGTTGCTACTGTTGCGCGAGAGTGTTAGCAAGTCCTGGCAAGTGGCAAATAGATCACTTGAGTCTGCTACGGGTTTGGTATTTTGCATTTAGATAAAGTCGATTCATTTTGGGTTCGGGTATATTTCAGTTGTGTTATTGTCCGGTCATTTAGAGGATAGGAGTCGGGTCGAGGTATTCAAATTCGGGCCAGTTTTGGTTTCAGCCTTTCAGGTCACATTTCGGATCATCTGTTCGAATACAGGTTGGGTCAATCTAGGTTGGCTCAGTTTTGCTAGGTCTAAGTGTGTCAACTTTTTTATTACCTGTTTGTGGATTTGGAAAGGCTTTGCATAAAAACCATGTGAAATCGTACAGATTTCATACATGCTTCACACTAGTTACTTAAATTATTCTGCTGTTAATAAAATTTCCAATCTCAATGTAGTTGAACCAGGGATTTGACCAGGACTTAATTGCGGAATTAGTGCACGGAGAACTACAGATCGACGTCTTACGTGGAAGGTCCAGCTCGGAACCTACCGTTGACAGAGGCTCACACAGCACCCCAACCCCGATCCGACAATCAGCCCAAGATGGTGTCTCACCTCACGAGCTCAGCTTACGTTTGCATGACGTCATTCAATCAAGATTAGAAGAGAAGATAATAGAGCTTGAGACAGAGCTGGCTAAGAGCCATAACCAGATAAATCACCTATTAGTCGAGAGAAGTAATTATTTGAGAGATGTTTCAAATAGCGGATCATCCTCTTCGAAATGCAGTCCGAGAACCAGAGAGACTCGGAGTCCCATTTCACAGCCTCTCGTCATGAATTTGTCAGGGGATGCACTCGATGCCTACAATGAAGCTTTTGAGGAACTCAACAAGGTAAAACGACCAGGAGAAAAGCCTTTCCAGATCCGAGTTGAAAGTCCAAATAAGCAAAATATGGAGGACAAGCACACGTGGCTTGCCGGGAGAAGAGAGGAAGCAGTGCCTATTAGTATAACAGGAATACCGTCAAGTGAAGATAGCACGGACGATTGTTATGACAGTGATGGTGATAACGATGATGACGACATGATGCTGATAATGCAGATAGTGGAGAAAGCTAGGCAAGGCTCTCCTGCTATTTTGAGGGCTCAAAAGGCTATGGTGTCACTAAATAGAGATCACTAGAATGGAAAATTGTGTTTCACTGTAAAAGAAGACGACGATGCCTTCAAGTAATAGGTGACAGTTTTTGCTGACCATTTAACCTATTCATTTGCCCATCACTGGGCACAATTTTTTGGAGCTGATGAAATTACAAGCCTGCACATTTCGAAACGCTGCTAATACGGGTTGCAGAAGTTGTTTACGAACGATAACCACCGATAAGATTGAGATAAGGCTACAGCAATGTGAATTAGTACAAGGATATCCTTTCTTTTCAATCATTTCGATCCGTCGGATATTTCGACTGATGACCATATATGATATGAATGCGGAAGCGATTTAAATAAAAGAACAATGCTGGATAGAGGACTCGAACTCGTGCCTTCAAGGATGGACGAAAGAGACAAGATTAGCAACGATAATTGACTAAGGGTATGTTTGGATTGATGGATTTGGAGGGAAAGCAAAGGGAGGGAGAGTAGGAGACTTAAAATCCCTTGTTTGGATAGGAAACAAGGGTGGAGAGAAATGGAGGGGGAGAGATTGGGAGGGATCCATTTTCCCTCCTCCAAGGCAAATCAAAATCTCTCCCCAATAGGCAAGATTTGGAAGGAAATTGTATCCAAACACCTACATCCCATTTCCCCTCCTCTTCCCTTCCCTCCCTTTCTCTTCCCCCCTTCTCCCTCCCCTCCCTTTCCCTCCACTTTTGCTATCCAAACACACCCTAAAAGTCCGCCTAAACTTTGAATCAATGGGATATTTGCTCGTAATTTACTTATATCTCGAACAATGAGTGTTTAAATTAAAGACCATTTAACTTGAACTAATAATTAAGTTAGACCTATTTAACTTAAATCAAAGAACTAATGTATCGCCTCAAATCTGGAATTTTGATCAATCATTGATCGTTTTTCTGTTTTTTTTATTATTATTATTATAATTTGAATCTTGAATTAGAATAATAACTAGAGAAAATTGTTGATTGCAGCCTTTTAAAAATCACTTTTTGAAATTACGGCTTTATAATTTGTTTTTGAAAATCACATCCATAATAGTACTTCTGATCATAAATTATAATCAAAATATTGACTTTAGCGGAAAATTGATGCCAATTTGAATTTTTGTGACTTAAGTTCGTTTTTTAAGACCAAAATATCCTTACCTTCAACCTATATACCGTGACGAGAAATATGAAAATTGAAAAATTAATAAGATAGCACTATTATACTAGTATAAGTAATTTATTAAAAAAAAAAATCTATAAAATGCACGGGTCTAAACTCTAGTTTGTTGTTATAGTAGAACCCAAAACTCACTTATAGTTGTTACCCCCAGCATTCCCAATTTTCCCTCTCCTACCTCTCCAATTGATCCCGGGTTAGCGGGTTTTATTGATCCCGGGTTGGCGGGTTTTATTGAATGCTTCGCTCTTTTTCCTTACGATTTGTAAGTTCAATTTCTGAATTTCTAGGGGTTCATTTTGTTTATAATGCTAAGCTTTTGATTGATTTCAATTGTTTAAACTCTTAATGTCTGATTAGTTAGCATCTTACTTTTGTAGTTTTCGAAATTATCATGTGGGTGTTATCGTGTTCTGAACTACTGTATGATTTTGATCAATTAATTGGTTGCTGTTTTGATGAATTTACATTTTTGTTGTTCGAACTATATTAAATGATGAAATCATGCTGCATTTCTTATTGCTACTGATTGATTCCAATCTTGGTTGCTGTATATGGTGGATTAGGTTGTAATTGGGCTTATTTGGGATTGAGTCGAGAAATATTATTCGTCTTTTTAATTGGAAAAAGCCAAATGCATTTGCTAAAGTGATCCACAAAAATAATTTAGTATTTGTAGTGCTCAGGTGATTCAACGGGTGCGGTTTAAACATCGGAAAATATGAGACGTGAATGTAGAATTATAGAATGGAAGCTTATGACTCTTTTGATGTTACATGAGTTACAGTAATCAAAATCAGAAATTCGAAACGAGAGTTTATTATTGATGAGCTTAATAATATTATAAGTAGGGTGTCTCAATCAGTGAGGCCACGATAGAGGTGAGGGCCTAGTAATAGCTACATGGTCGTGGGGTGTTGGGTTTCATTCATAAACTTCGTCTTTAGCAGGTCCTTGGAGAGTCGCCCCTTTCGAGTGAGCCTTAATAAAAAAGGAGTTCTGCGAGAAAACAATATATGCATTAGTATCATGACATAATTGAGAGATGGAAAAAATATTTCGAGAAATTTGCGGAACAGGTAAAGCGTTTTTAAAATGAAATAAATGAGGTGTTGTAATAGAGAAGGCACCTATGTTTGCAATTGGGAGTGAAGAGTGAGGGTATCGAGGTCGTGTGTGACATGGTGCGAGGCACCACTGTCGAAAAGCCAGGCAGAATTGGGGTGGGGAAGGCTGGTGGTAGCAGTGTTTGCTTGGGGCTGGTTGCGGTGGCCACGATTTGAGGGAGGTCAGCGAAGGTTATGTGTGGGTAGAGTTGTTGGAAAATGGGGCATTAGGAAACAACGTGACCGACAGTTCTGCACCATTGACATTTGCCTTTGAAAGGAGCAGGATTGGAGTTGTGAGTATTATTGGTGTAGCGTGGGTTGGGGTTGGGTTGATTTGTTGTGGATTGTCGGTGATAGGTACGGAAGGAATGCTGTCTGGTGGGGGATTGTTGTTTGATAAGTAGCTCTTGTTGGATAAGTTTTTCGTGAAGAGCCTTGAAACTGATGGTAGTGTCACGAGCTCTCACGGTGTCCATGACAGGTTTGTAAGAGTCGTAATCGAGGCCCTTGAAGAGCTTTGAGACGACATCTTCGGGAAGGGCTGGCTGATGGATACATGATTTTATAGAGTTCATGACTTCATGTAATCAGTGATGGTTTGCTCATTGGTTTTAACAATGGATTCAAGACGGTCTTTGAGTTGTAAGATGTGTCCACATGAAGGGTTGGCGTATGTGTGTGCTAGTGTATCCCACGCTTCTTTCGAAGTCGTGGCACGAACTATGAGGGATTGGAGAGCCTGTGATAGGGTGCCCTTGAGTGCTCCGAGTAGGAGTCGAACTTGTTTCTGCCAAGTGTGGTATACTGGGTTTGATGTTTCGGTTTTGTTGGTGTTAACGATGGTGGCAGGGGTTTTTGGGGTGCTTCCATCTAGATAGCCAAGCAGGCTATAACCAAAGAGAAGGTGAGAGATTTGGAACTGTCAGGATAGGTAGTTTAGAGAGTCGAGTTTGATGCAGTTGCTGAAATTGATGTGGGTAAGGGGTTTGTTGGTTTCGTGTGGATTCGGGATGGCAGATTCATGGTTTACTATGGTGGTTGTTGCGGCTGTTTTGTGTGTGGGTAGGGATGAGATCGATTAAGGCTCTATATACCATGAAAGGTTGAAACTTGAATGAATTTTATTGATACAAGAAGACTTATTTATACATGCATCATATACATACCTACGTACAGAATAGCATAATTCTAGCCTAAGATCAAGGATGATTGAAATCAATTAGCTGTACACATATGGGTAATTCTGGGAGTAATTACTGACAAATCTCTCTACAAATAAGATGATGATTTAATACTAAAAATACTTGATTGCTCTTATCTTGCATTGATATTATCTTGTATATTCTACAGCTAGCACAAGGGTAACACTTGGTACATCTGACCTTCCCCCCTATCCCTTAATTAGCGGGAGTTAATTGAGGCACTTGAGTAATGTTGTTGTTTTTAATAATTGGGTAGGGTGAAGTTTGACTGGTTTGCTGATTAGCGGGTTATATTGTATTGCCTCGTGGTTATGAGTTGGTGATTTCTTGAGGCTCAAATCCCTAAAGTGACACAAATAGGATCAGTTTGGGTACAGTCATGTTGAGGTTTGTTGGCTCATTAGTATTTCGTAGTATTGTTGGATGAAGTTATGGCAAGCTAACAACAATGTGATTGACTATGGATGGATTGACCATTTGTTGTTCCGGAGAGGGGTGTTTGAGTGTGCTAGTACAGGGAGGAGAGTGCTAAGTGTGCTGCTACTTGGATAGAGCTGTATGGACCAATGGGCCAGGGTCATTATGCATCTTACTGTATTTGTTTTGATCAGTTTCTCAGTTGCTTCACTTGTTTTGAGCATAGATTGTGGGGGAAGTGAAACTATTAGGCAAAAATAGATTAAACTCTTGAACTCTTGATTAACTGCTACTTGATGATGATTTTCGTCCAATTAACAGGATTTTTTCTGCTATTCATGACAGCTTCCATATTGTAGCATTTGGATTTCGACGCAGTTTGATGACTTTTCAGGCTGTTCATTCAATAATATGTTACTGAATACACAATGAATCAAGTCTTGCCAATAAGTCCTGGCCTTCAATGCGCATCTTACCCAATTCACAATCAATGGAGTAGTAGTTCTCATGAGTCTTGCATTGGCCTGCCATCCAATCAGGCCTCCTATAGCACAAATTTCAAGTCAAGATGCGCGGCGTTGAAAAGGTTTGATTAAATTCATTTATAGAGTTTTTTTGATGGATTTTGTTTCACATGGCATGTATAGACTTATGAACTAGTCTATCTTGTGACACACAATATCACTGTATAGACTTATGATAGTCTTGACTTAGTCATGGTGCATCTATGTGCTATAGGTGTGATTACATTGATCTACACAATGTGCTTGTACCTTACGGTAAGGCATGGGCTTTGCAGAAAGCTATCGTCAAAGAGAAGAAGACATTGATTGAGAAAAATATCGAGTGTCCTGATACTGTGATCGTACTGCAACATCCACCCGTTTATACCCTTGGTACTGGTAGTTCGGAGATGTTCATGAAGTTTGATGTCAATAACCCTCCTTATGATGTTTTTAGAACTGAACGAGGCGGTGAAGTTACCTACCATGGACCAGGGCAGGTACTGAATGTTACTTCTTTGGACTTCTCTCGTAGTTTTTATTCTGCCGCATGGAATTATACGAGGTTTATTCCCATTGTTAGGAATTTGTTGATGCTTCTTTTCCCTTGCGTTGGATTTCTGTATTACATCTCCTGAGATTGCATGCTTGTACTAACATCTTCGCTGTCACTATGCCAGCTACAATGAATGCATCATGTTTTTATAATTTGGCATATTAGAGAAAATGTAATTGAAGAGTATCATTACTCCACTGAATATCTTAAATGAGTTGGAATATATGATACGTTGTTTGATGCTTTATCGCAAATATTTGATCGTGTCTAGTTCTCTGTGCTTGTTGAATGATTACAAATTTATAATATTATGATTTATGGCCCTGTCTGTCTTCTTTGCTAACTTGATGCATCTTTTATTGTAGCTAGTTATGTACCCTATTATCAATCTGCGAAATCACAAAATGGATCTCCATTGGTACCTCAGGACTCTCGAGGAAGTGGTGATTCGTGTTCTATCCTCTGCATTTTCTATCAAAGCTTCACGGCTTGAGGGCTTAACTGGTGTTTGGGTTGGTATGACTGTTTTCTTAACTGTGCATATATTATTTAAATACATTGTTTCGCGACCAAAAAATTGGGTTGGTGTGAATGCTTGATTGCTTTCTTAACTCGGACACTATTTGTTAGGATTCTACTGTCTTCCCCTCTTTGCCGACCACCGTTCTTAAATCAATATGGTACTTCTAAATTTCACAAGCAATTACATTGGCTGTGGTAACATTTTTATCATGCTACCAAAACCACGTCTTTGATACGTAGTACTATATAGAAACAAGATCATCATTTGCTTTTATGATACACAATCGTGGTACATTTTCCTGGTCTGGTCATTTTGCTGAACCTTTCTAGGATAAGAATGCATCTCTCAGCAAAACTTCAGTTTCAGTATGAAATGTTTGTTTATTGTAGTCTATGCAAAACGGGAACTTAATAGAGATATCACTTATGTCCCGCACGGACTCCTGGATATGGGTCTGATACTGGGACACTTCATTTTAGGCCAAAAACTTGTGGATTTTCCATAAAAAAGCCGAGCCATATGCTTGGATACTATTGTATGTGTCAAAGTAACATGAACCTACCCTCTCTGATGCGTTGCAGTGAGAAGTTACTTAATTCTGGTAGCTTTCTCCAGGTCACTGACCTCACTGATATGTGCCAGGGAATCAAAAGTTGGCAGCAATTGGGATACGGGTATCCCAGTGGATAGCATACCACGGATTAGCTCTGAATGTTTCTACAGATTTAGCACCCTTCCAGCAAATTATACCTTGCGGTATACAAGACCGACAGGTTGGGAGCATTGAACAGCTGCTTAGAGGAGCTCAGACATCCTATGATCGGTCATCTTCTGATAAGCGTAATGCTGACAATTCAGTACTGATTGAAATTGCCCATAACTCTCTTGTAAAAGAATTCTGCGAAGTTTTCCAACTTAAACTCGAGCAGATTTCTCCCCTTTTATGGAGTGAAGAATCACCTTTGAGTTCTTGGCATGACAATAGTGTTAAGACTCCATCAACAGAATTAGGGCACACCTGAATGCTATCTACCCATCGGATGCAATTTTGCAGAACTCTCGACCAATGGCTATGATGCACATTGCACTCTCTTTGATCAAACCAGTGTTGCGCGCCTCTATGGTGGTCATGTTCAGAATAACCAATGCTGATAATTGTTACTGCGCAAGCATGAATGCGTACAAATGCAGTTGCTTATGCTGACTTACCTACATTCAGAAGTATGTAATAGAAAAAATTCACAAGAAACGACACTTGAGCTATAGCTATACAAGCACGGAATTTTGGTTCATTTGATCATATTTGTTTTATGTAGTGTTGTGCTTCTTTTCGGCCGTGACAATAATAGCAATGTAAACGATGTCTTTTTTTAAATTAATTCAACCGGATTCAGCTTAGTGAAGCGCCATTTACTTTCAGTCACGTCAGTAAATGTACATCAGAAAATCAGTAACACCCCTAAAGGACCACAATATCCCTCATTCTTAAAACATAAACAGGCTTTGATACGAGAGGATTGATGGATTTATAATTTATTGACCTAAATTGTTGTCAAAATCCAGGTGGTCAAAGACCTGATGGAGAGGGAGTTTTGTGGAACTGAACGACTCAAAAATTCGAATACAATGAGAAAAATGGTACTCAACTCTCAAGGAAGGCAATATATATTACATAAATGCAGGGAAAATTACAAGGCCGGCACATCAGAATTAATGCCAGCTTCTGAACAATTTCATTCTCAACATCATACAGAGTTTTCCAGTATACACCAAAATCATCCAAAAAAAAGAAATCACTTCCATATGGTCCCCGAAAAAGATGGAAGCGGAATTATTATAAATGTTCACCAAAGAGACAGTGAAAAAGCCTGAACAAAGTCAAACTTATGTCGTCAACATCAAAAGCAACAGTAACAATTGTTCATGTTTAAGTCTCCAGTGCTGATGCTCCAGAAATAATCTCAGTAAGTTCAGTGGTGATAGATGCTTGGCGAGTTCTGTCACCAATGAAAGAAGAATGATTCAATATATGTCCACGGCAAAAACATTAGAATTCAGATCAATAACATATTTTTAGGCATCCACAATGATCGTTTTTTAACACCCGGGACAATGGTCAGAATGGTGGACCATGAAATTTCTGTACAGTGTCCTACTGAACATATTTTATAAGCGGCCATTATCATACATTTTTTTCTCAACTTTAAAACTTTAAAAGTGAACAAAATGCAAAAAAATTATTGAACCCAGGATCCCCAACCCTCAACCCTCAACCACAGATCCGCTCCTGCCTAAGGAGATTCACCGGAAAACCAAACCACCAAACACTTCTTATCAGGATTAGCTGCTTTGTTAAAGGATTGCTTCTTCAGTTTTTGCAAGGGGAAAGTAGAGAAAGGCAGAGGCTATTGAAACATTAATCAACATAAACTCATACAAGACCGTTGTATGCATACACCAACCTCATTTCACGACATATCCCTCAATTCACAATATAATTTAGGATGTGGTTGTATGCATACAACAGTCTCACACAAGACCAGCTGTTTAAAAAATTTGCTAGAGATTTTGACGTGTAGGTTTAAGAAGTTGGTCTTTAAACTGATTATGTGGCAATTGCACGAGTTGATTTGGACCTCCTACCATTGTGAATGCCCTTAAAATTGAATAAATTGCAGGATGTGACCCAAAAAAAAATTAGTGCTCAATTTCAGCATGCAAAAAGGAGAATAGACCTGTTGTAGGTGAGAGTCAGACGATCAAGCATTTCCCCAGCGTTTCTGCTAGAGCTGTCCATTGCAGACATTCTCGCACCTTGCTCACTGCAGGCATTCTCCAAGACCGCATTGAACATCACCTGAGACATTGATGAAGTTTGAGCTATAGAAAATATACCAAACAGGATTCAAATGCATTGTAGTACGACTGTACTAGTACACCATCAGGGTCTAAGGAGCTCAAAATCCTATATAAAACCTTAGTAACACATTTGATTAAGATCTAAACTCTCAAAATTACACTAAAAAGGCAAATACTTGAAGATCCTGGATGGTCCTACCAGAATTAATACGAGCATTGTTATATCACCAACCTCCATCATGGCATCAAACGAAATGGAAGCTACAAATACTTACGCAAGAAAACTGGAATTCTGATAAATTCTGGAGTATCTCCGACTTTGATTCTCCACCTTCAATCTCATAAGAATCTAGATCACCAAGCTTACCACCAGCCTCAGACTCCCTCTCCACAGTCTACACAAAGAAACAGCTTATGTTATTACTTATAAATAACAGAAATAGCAGTTTTTCATCCCGCTGAAAACTATACCTCGGGAGATAAGACAGTGGACACCGTAGGCAGAAATGATACAACCGAACTGAACTTGTTGTATACAATCCTCAACGCATCAAACTCCACATTCTTCAAGATATCATCCGCAATTGCAGACACCTTTAAAAAAAAAAATTGAAAGATTGTTTAGTAGTTGCTACTTGGTAAAGGAAAGGTGAACCATTTTCGTGAAAGTAAACCAACTAACTCAGGAATATGGAAAACAAACTTAATGAGAGCACCATTTTACCAAATACCCTCTCATGATCAACTTCTTTAGAGAGTGGCTATATGAAAAGAGGAAGGATTCCAGATAAATAAGTCCAATGATCAGGGATTACATTCATGATAATTCCGCTAAGCTATAGTTTCCACCTTTAAGGCATATTGAGCAAGGCAAATCTAAGGTCTTGACAGAGTCCATAAAACAAGGATTTAAACAAACAAGATAAGTAACCAGTAAAACAAAATTAATTCCTACATTTGAAATTCAAATACAATTAAAATAAAACCACCAGGTTGAGAACCCATACAGAATGACACAATAAACTGGCAGATAAACAAACATGGCAAAAGTTTGCACAATTTCTCAACAAGCTTAACGTGAGTTGCTCAACCATGAAATCATACCTGAGTATAATTCAGAGGATTTTTCTGCAGATCGCTCACAGTGAGCTCAATCTTATCCTTTGAGTCACGAATAAGCTGCACCTTGGCTTTCTCTCCCAAAATAACATATTTATTTTCCTTGTCTGGACCTGCAGCAACAGAGTTCCACAACATTTGTAGCTGAGTAATAGAGGAAACCTAACCAGCATGCATGATAGGCATGATAGGAAACAGTTGTTTGGATTGAGGGAGCAAGGAGGGATGGTGGTTAGCAAGTTGGTTGGGGGGGGGGGGACTCATTTTCCCTCCTCCAAGCGTCACTAAATTTCCTGTAAAAAACTCAAATATTCGATTTCTGTAAACCTTTTGATGATTATCACGGCCGCATTTTGAGGTGGTATAAGCTGTATTTATGGGGCAACATTTCTTGCAACAACTAATATTAGGCCACAACGATCTATTTAATACAGTGCCAGCGGGTGAAAATTAAGTTCACGATAATAACTGCTTAAGTAGACCAGTACCAGCGTTCAGCTTCTGGACTGCTCTGCTTGTTTTGACAGAAGTTGAATTGATTCCACCACAGAGACCTTTGTCTGAGGAAATCGTAACAATCACATTTCTCTTCACATCAACACCTAAGTCAGCAAGCAAATTAGTATACATCCTGTGCCAAAACCAGAAAAGCCAGGACAACACTAATAGCCAAGCATTAAGCAAATACAAACTAGACATCTCAACATTTGACCTACAAATCTTGAATCTACCAGAAGATGACTAACAATATAGCCGGAGGAATAACAAGAAGACAAATATCATGACTCATGAGGAGTGTTTCAAATACATTAAAAGACAAACAAGAAAAACCTAAGAACAAAATCAGTTCTTTTTATCCCACCACTTATGAAAAGACAAAGACATGTAAGTTATAGCACCACTTATGTCAAAACCTTTCAAATTTGATCCTCAGACACACTGCAAAGAAAATTCTCCACAGCTGTGCGTTTTAGCATATCAGAAAAGGCAATGTAACAATCACTCTGCTAACTGTAATCAATAATGAAGTTCAGGCAGAACATAAATAAATGTAAATTAACTGCTTACTGGGAGTGTCCCCAAGAAGTGCAGTGAAAGGTTGCCATAAGCCACGTGAGTTTTCAGCTTTTGATTGGATTTGTCTTAGCTTTGAGGCTGCAACCATCTTCATAGCCTTTGTGATCTTTTGGATGTTCTTAACACTCTTCATGCGGGTTCTAACTGTATTTGCAAAAAAAAAAAAAAAAAAAAAAAAATTAAAGATCAAAGTCAATGATTGCACAAAAATGTGTAACAACAGCTACAACCCAACATCTAACTTCAGTTGTAAGTGCTCACCAATTTGAGTTGAAACATAACGAACACCTGGAGATACCTGCTCCCTGCAAAACAAAACCCGCTAAATGAAAACTTTAATTACGCAAAGCAAATATAAATTTTATTTGAAGGATAGTTTCTTAACATGGTACCAGAATTTCAAATGCAATTATGAAATAAAAAATAGACCCTCATGCCAACCCTAGTACCAGATTCTCAGACATCTACCCGAAAATCAACATAGGAATACCATTATCGTCCGGCCAATCGTAGAAGAATTTACACTCCCGCAAATATCACTCTCCATATCTCAAATATTCCATCATATACAATTATGTCAAACTCCGTTTAAGTATTCACCCCCCGAAACAATCTCGCCTACCATTTTCATTCTGCGAAACACTAAATCCTCCATAACTCTACTACTCACAACTTCATTCTTATAATAACCTGCCATACTGTTCTAATCAGTATAGGTAATAGGATACCAAGTTCTCCATGATACCGATTTCTTTCAAATGAAAAAAAAAAAAGCACCACACACTAACAGTCAATAGTAAAGCTTGCAGGGTCCTTACTCCTTACAATCGAAAAAACCGCTCCATTACAATTTACATGACTCAAAATTTGTTACATTTTCAGCTAACCTGACATTCCCCCATCCCATACAAATCACAAATTATTGTGTAAGCCCGTCTTAAACAAGAAATTATGTTAAATAGTTTTTTGTACCACTTCTTAAGAGTTTGTGATTCTTTCAAACCAAAATGGTGATCCATTTTACACACTGTTGCGCAAAACCACCATACAAGAGACTAATTCGATCACAAAAAAATGATTAATCTATCAAATTCAATCAAAAGGTGAAAACTTTGTTCATCAACAAATCAAAAAATGGGAGCGATTGACGGTATATTCCAAATCAACAAAATCAAATGTCACAAAATGAGATAAACATTTTCCAGATAAATGCAATCCGATCAATTCAATCAGTGAATTAACAACAAAACAGCAAAATCAAAAGCGTAGAAATCGAAAAACGAAGGGATAGATGGAATGAGAAAGAGAGGGCGTACTCGTGAGAGAGGAGAGAAGAACGAATGGTAGGAATTTGATTAGAGTAGATCATAGGAGTAAGACGACGTCCTTCGCGTCTCAAAGCTGCCATCGCCATTTTTGTTGGATGTTGAATTCTTGGAAGATGTAGATTGTGGAAATGGAGATACGATCAATTTGTGTTCTTTATCAACGAACCCTAACTTTCGGAGCTTTAATACCGACTGCGACTAACATTTGTTAGTTCTAGTTCTACTTCTAGTCCTAGACTCCTAGTCATAGTCCTGACTCCTGATGCTTGGACCTCGGCTATCTTACTCCGACTCGGCTCAAAGTTTCGATTCGATGTAACACGGTACTGATTAGTAATTATCGGATGTAAATACGGACAGTCATAGAAAAGATTCATATTATTTTGTATTTCCTAAAAGTTACTACTATAATGTAAGTTTTGATATAGTTAAAGTGAAGTGTTGAAGTAACATAAATTCATAATATTGCTTAGTTAGTATGTTTAGTAAGAAAACTTGGGTACCTTATATAGTTTTTTTGTTTTTTTTAAGAGTGTCCAGTTGGTATAATAATTAATGTTTTTTTTATACAACATACTTGTTCCGTCTTATTTGTTATTTCCCCTTTTTAATTAAAACAACAGCTTCTCTCATTAAAGACGGACACTATCCATTACAAACCGAAGACGGATAGTGCCCCTCTCACAGTGGAAGGGCAAGTGGGGTGCTCCATTTAATTCCCACTTGATTTGCCACTTGCATATTGTGAGAGGAGCACTATCGTCTCCAACTTATGACGAATAGTGTGCGTTTTCAATGAAAATTTGTGTTAAAACAATCACCCTTCACAAAAAATAAAAAATGATAAATGATAAAAAAGAGGTGTGTGTGTTAAAAAATGATGATTATATTGTTGTGTTATATGAGGGACATTAGTTTAGGGTCACTCTCTTTATTTTTAAGGGTAAAAATTTCACTTTTCTTTTTGTGTGTAATTTTACCAATTATTATGATACCTAATAATCCTTGCAAACACCATCATGAAACGAGACTCACAAATTCAAGTAGGAATATATTTTTTTGGGTTTTGTTATAACAATAGAACAATTTAACAATTTTTAAAATAAAACTACTTGATAAATTAGCAACAAAGCAACATACACAAATTCTCATTTGTGACGGGACTATTCCGTCACAAGCTAGACCATCTGATCAACATAAGTTACTAGTGTTGGTTGTTGGATACATTAGGAGTACACCCACTTTCTGAGTGTCTCACAATAAGGTTTGTAAGTCTCATTATTTTTCAGCATATAATGATGGGACCTTATGTATGAACGTTATTGCGAGACAATCGGAGTACTTGTGAAAGGTGAAAAAGAAACGATCATCCGAAGTTGTAACTTGTAAGAGAGGACAAGGAAAGAAACAGAGATTTAATCGAGTCGAAATTCAATATTATGGTAGTCGAATGAAACTCGTGAAGCATATTTGGTTTGTACCATTTGGTGTCAAAAATTACAACTTGCACAATCACAAGGTGGCGTACACCGAGTTTTAACATTGCTATATTCCCTAGAATCAAACTCTAATCGAAGAAGATGTGTTGCAATTCAAGCTCCTATTGCCTTCTTGCATTGTCAAAACTAGTTCTAAGACATTCATATCAGGCAACCCAAAAATTCCGCACATTACCGTGATGGTTTAGCACTGATATGAAGTGACGCCGGACAAACTCGAGTATGGCATATGAAGTTTCTTTTGGACCAAAATACAGAAAAAACTCGACCTATCCTATATATCGTAATATCGACAGACATAGTAGTGCGTGATTGATTGATTACCTGGCATAAGTTGCTCTCTAATTAGGTCTAAGGCTATCAGCTACCTACCTGGGCTCCCACCCTCTTCTTTGACTTTAACATGTTCAGGTTGAGCCAACATCACGAATTTGTCAAAACACCTCTTAAACTCCGACTCATCCTGCAGATATGAAGTTGCCAAAGGTTGGTCCTTGTCAAGGCTTACTTGTTTAGCAGGAGTCAGCTTCTCAACTGTAGGGCCTCGATTGGCGTCCTTAGCAGGTTTTGGTACTGCCTGCACCATTGTGGGGCCTGGATTCGCGTCCTTAGCAGGTTTTTGAATTGGCTGTAGTATGGGTCCTTGATTGGTGTTTCTAGCACGTTTTGGCACCGCCTTTACTGTAGGATCCAGATTGATATCCTTGGACGAATTTGGTACTGCCTGTACTTTTTTTACTTTAACTTGTCCAAGTTGCTCCAGGTCTCTGTCAGACTCCGACTCATCCTGCAGATATGAAGTTGCCAACGGTTGGTCCCTGTCAAGCCTTTCGTGTTTAACAGGAGTCAGCTTGTCAACTGTGGGGCCTGGATAGGCGTCCTTAGCAGATTTTTGTACTCTGTGCAGCATTGTGGTATCCAGAATAACGTCCTTAGCAGGTTTTTGAACTTCTTGTACTGCGGGTCCTCGATTGGTGTTCCTAACACGTTTTGGCACCGCCTGTACAGTGGGTTCCGGATTGGCGTCCCTGGAAGATTCTCGTACTGTCTGTACTGTGGGGTCCGCATTTGCATTATTGGGGGCTTTTGGTACCACTGTGGAGCCCGCATTGCCGTCCTTGGGAAGTTTTAGCAGTCTGCCTAATGCTTCTGTGTTATCTTCAAGTGGTCGAAATAAACCCCACAAGAAAAACTTCTTGTTTATTGCTGCAACAAAAACAGACAATCACCAAAGGGTATAGAAGATCACAACTTCCGAAGCCAGAAGTTGAAAGGCTTGATAAAAAGCTATTGGATTTTTTTTTGTGTCTCACCTAAATACATACGCGTTCCTCATTTAAGTACAAGGTTAAAGAGTTGGTATCACCTATAACACGGTCGCATATAAGTTTCTATGAAAGTTCATAAATCCAAAGATGAACTTACTTTGAGAACATTCTGCTAGATGTTGTGAAGAAAAAACCAATAGTTCCACTCCGTCAATTTGACATCTTAAGAGCATGTTATGCTCATACATGTAGTCCAGAAGAGTACTACTGCAATTATATTGAATTGGTTATTCAGAATCCAAAACTCATGACATAAAGAGCGATAAAACAAAGCAAAAGCTCTTAAGCTTACATTTTCGGGGATAGAAAATAAAGCCCAATGTCTCGTGAATCAGGGACACTATAATCAAACAAGTTCCCCCAGATGTTCAATCGAGGTAGTAGCTCAAACTCAAGTACTTCAGGCAATTTTCGGGACAAATCATACGCCTTCCTCTGCACCTTGCAAGACGGATGTGCTCGAATCCCATCAATGGAACGACATAAATCAGCATCATCAATGCTGATATTAAACCTTCCCCTGTTGAAGGAATGCAAAAATGAGGTTCAAATGTTCCGTGCAAGTTCTATTAAAAATGAAAAAGGACTTACTCCCATGTTGGAAACTCCGCAGGATGGTTTGGAAGATATCTATCAAGTTCCAGCCCATGTTCCAAAGACTCTTTACCTTCAAAACCAAAATTTTACCCTTAAGTATCAACACAAACCACAATTATTCTACCTAGTGCACTTTTTTATACGAAGAACATCAACACAAATCTTACATGCTATCAAAAAAGCGAAATCCATAAAGCTTACGATAACCAAGGTGCCTTTTTTTGTACGAGGAACGTGTCAAATTGACCATTTTGTGTTAAGGATTTCTCCAGTAAGTTCGTAGAACAAAGGGATCATAGCTCCAACGCGCAAGGAGTACTTCACTTTTTGTAGGGGAGTTCCCATAGGCCCAGACTAACACAGACTTACCTGAACTTGTAGCAATTGAATGACGGACATGTTGCATAGAGCCATGCCCAGCATTTTTAATAACGCGTTCTGTATTACATTGAACTTTTTCACAAGGCACGGGCATCCCAGCGAAATTGTCTCTGTAGAGTTGTCGAGAAGGTCCTTTATCTGGAAAAAAAATGTCAACAAAACCAGTGGAGTGTTAATTTTGCATCTAGAGCTAATAATCCCACTAAGTAATATATTGGCGAAACAACAAAGGAATAGAAACTAGATTTGACATCAGACAGAGAGTTTCATGAGCATAATTTCACATTTTTTTGAGAAAGTATGCCCTGAGAAGAACGAAACACGAATCTACCTACCAGATCTCACAGGACGTAAATCCTGAACTAATTGTCGTGAGATCTGCCCTGGATTATTATTGTCTCTTTCTGCATTAGGTTTGATATTTTTTCCCGGAGATGGCTTAGAAGCTGAAGGATTCCGCCAAAAAGGCTGTGCAGCTCCTTTATCAAGTACAAAATGCACGAGAACAGATTCAGGAAAACATTTCACAGCTATTAGCTAATTGAGCAGTATTTACAACATTTATGCAAATAAGATTATTATTATTGTTGCATAACACAAAAGGCTCTCGACTTGCAACAATGTTAGTACAAAGTCTACAATTGCTCACTGATATAAGAAAGTATTCACCATCGTACAAGCAATTGAAAAACGAACTGAATTATTTTATTGAGTTCTCTCGAGGATGAGACTTGCAATTTGTAAATACCGCATGGCAGCGTAAAGGGGTCATATCATTTCCTTGATTACTTGAGTTACCTGGTTCACTCGAGTCTCAAATTACTTGGCATCAACGAGTATATTTTCTCCAGATATTCATGGATTAAGATTTAAGAGGCACACTTTTTGAGTTAATTAAGGAGCTATGTACTAGAAATAAGTCAAACGTGATGCTTACTTCTCTCCTCCTCTGTGGCATTTGATGTTTGAGCCTCTTTAGCTGACCGGATAGCCAAGGGTGAATCTTGCCGGACACGCTGTTTCTTAGCCACATGTTTTTCAGTATCTGACACAAAGATCCTATAACCGTCACATATTGATAGAAGTCGAAAATACATATTTAAATTAAAACAACAAAGTAAAAGGTACTTTGAAGAAGTTCGTAGAAATGATCCAGAAAAAATTCTAAGCCTATTTAGTTTTTTGTATTTTCGTCAACAAAAGTTATCCGGAGACCAATGGAAGTAAAAAAGGTATGAATACCGCTTCGACCTTCTGTAGGAGCACAGTAGGGTCTCACATTCTCACCCCGTTCTTAGTTTTCAACTCATTTTGCTAATTTTCTGAGAAGTTCACATTACTTCAGAATTTTTCAAAAATAAATTCAGAGAAGTTCAACAATGTTTAGATAATTTTAGAATGTTCGGAAAAGTTCAGAACGTTTCAGAAAAACTTATGAAACAGTGACATTATGCTCAAGACTCAATAGAACAAAACCTTACTACAATCATTTACTTCCAGTATCCAAACAAACAATGAATGGGATCACAAGTTCGTAGCCCCATTGCTACAAATCTTTATGAAACAGGCACCAAACGTTCACAGCTTATCTTGTATTCCGGACATGTAACTTATCTTTTACAGTCGAAATTTACCCAAAAAAGGAAAATGTAGTGAATCCAGATGAATCGAATAGGAGTATGAAGTAGTGAGTATCTAATACCTTTAGAACTCGACCATTTTTTATCTTGTTGACTGTTAGGCAGATGGCTAGGACTTTGAAGCTTTATGGCAGGAGGCTTGTCGGGAGTATTTGGTTTCACACTGAATTTCGGAGGTGCTCTGTTCATTGTAGAACATCTAATAGCATCCGACTTAAGTGGAGATGTTCTGTTCACTGTACTACATTTAATAGCTTCCGGCTTGGGTGGAGGTGTTCTGTTCACTGTAGGTCTACATGACAAATTTAATTTGCTCTGTGAAGCTACATTTTTTTTCAGTGCACCAGATTTCAGCCTCTTAGCATCCTCAGGGGGTAAATACTGCACCTTGCTGCGAGGTGGTTTCATTATCTTACCTCTTGTGGTTGTGTTATTAGGCTCTTTGCTTGGACCTGCATAAAATTCCACCATGTAAAAGCTACTGAATTAGTCAGCAGTCAATTATGAAGAACATTTTTAACAATACTGCAGAGGTCAATAGCCAGGAAAGAACAAGCAAAGGAGATACCAGGCTTGGAAGAACAAGCACGTGTCTGATCTCTTAACTCGGAGATACCAGGCTTTGAAGAACAAGCACGTGCGTGATCTCCTAACTTGGAGATACTAGGCTTTGAAGAACAAGCACGTCTCTGATCTCCTAACTCACATTCTTCACAAACCCAATCTTTAGGGTTACCGTAATGCATTATCTTCATACAGTATCTGTATAAGGGAATGGAGCAGTCAAGACACTAATATTTCTATGAATTATAATTAAATCCAAACTACACAAGAATATGATATTGATGGAGCCTCTTCCCATGTCAACACGCCCTATTAGCGTACTGTTAAAATAATGCAGGAATCACGGTTCGAAGAGCATCCCTAAATCACACTGAAGGACGTCCGCGTAATGGTGCAAAATGAAGTAAAAGAAGTGGAATTCTTAGACAACATTCACCTAAATTAATCTCGTGTCGTTATGTAGTTTTACAAACCTCAAGGTTGTGAAAAACACAAAAGACTACTTCCACAACAAAACAGGGCAGCACAACCCAACAACTAACAGGCGACAAGAGACCAAGCTGCAATCGCGCATAAACTGGCAGCAAACTAACAATCAAACACCTCTATCACTCTAGAAACCTCGTTTCCTGATATTAGGACCCCACTTACAGCAAACATTGATAAGAACGCCACATGTAAATGATTAATATGGAAATTACAAGTAGCCAAAGATCAGGAAAACAAAAGATAGCAATTTGCAAAGGGTGAGGGCGTCCAACAGTTTCAGCAAGAAACATCGACAAAGAGAGATATCATAAACATGTGTGCTAAAAAAGATCTATGCAGGAAATTGAAATAGTTAGAAGATAAGGGGTATTTACGGGTGTTCACGTGTTATCCTGCATCTACAGCAAATGCTGATGGGCTGATAGCCAATATCTCCGCAAATCTCACATGGTTTGAGCTGGAGATCAGATAAGAGTGAAAATCAGCTAAGCAATCCAATTCGTAACATTAAGCTACATCTAATTTGAACATAAAACAAAACACATGTATATAAAGGAAAGAGTGAAACTGATCATTACTGTCTTTACTGACGATTTAGACTATATGCTCGTTGCAGAGAAGAATAGCTACATGAGCAGTCAAAGACAATTAGCACATTATTTCATGGCATATGTGCTTCATTATGTTACAATCATCACATATTCACATACACAGCTAAGCAATGAACTAAAGGCAAATATTAAACCAATAAAGTATGTCTCCTCCTCGACAACTGTTTCACTGCTATGAACATTTTTTTTTTGCGGTGGTTAGAGGGAAGTAACGTAGTCGTTTCAGTGAGATGAGTGGATTTTGTATTCATAGAAGTAAAGCCACAAATAAAATGCAAGCTTTATGCTATGTGTATCACATGAGACATTATCTGCAAATTAAACTGCACATTTTGGATTTCCAGCAAGGTAGCAACATACCCCCACCAACCAGACGAACTTTAGAGACAACTTAACCGACTAAAAGCAGCCAGAAAAGGATAAGATGTTTCTGCAGATTAACGTAGTTGAACACATTAATAATCTAATCATGCAGGAGCGAAAAAGTCATCAAGACAAAAACTAACTTTTATCATCACTAAAATTCACATTTACCCTTTCCCGGGTTTTGGAATAGAATTCAACAGTTAATGAAAAACAAAAATTCATTACACGCGTCACAATCTAAGAGAGCTCAATAAACTAAACAAGCTAAGCAAAACTTCATGGCACGAGACCATGTTCCTTCCTGCATTTCGTATCCCATCAACTCTTAAGAGAACCTCAACATAAGCTCTATGCTAATTTGCTCAAACATGCTTTGTAAACATGTTGCTGCGGCCTTATTAACTCCAAAACTATAACATTATCTCAATTATTCTAATAAGACTCACAGTAGAGTTAGATGTCAATGATACAACAAGAACATACAGTGTTAAGGGACATTTTTAACTTCCTTCAAATTGAAAATTCCAAAGTAGTATGTTTGACTCTCTCTGAGCAAAATGCATAAATGGGAACAAGGAAGATAAAGGAGCAAAAAAGTGAAGTTGATGGATTTATGCTCCCAGAAATAGTTTTAGATTATATTTCCTCCGTCCCAATCATTTATTTACCTTCGATGAAAATACCCCTCACAAAGATTATAAAAAGGAAAAAAAATGATTGATACGGAAGGAGTATCAAACTAAGAACCTAATCCATTTGCTTCTGCAGTGACTAGAACAAAATGCACCCATAAGACCATAACACTCTCAAACCTTTAGTTTCAGCTTGATTGTCTTGACAAAATGTCAACAAACAACCAGGTTAACATTGAAGCCACTATAGAGAAAATGCAGGAAACACAAGAAAGTGACCAATTCTTTCATTTTCAATTAATATTTACACTGTTATTTTCAGGAGCCCTTGAGGCACCGAGTAACATTGTTGATTTACCATGTTCATGTTAGTCGACTCCAAATTTCTTTTAGGACAAAGGCATCGCTTTACACAAAAATACCATGCCACTGTGCTTTTCATGGGTCATCCACAAGGAGAAAAACCATCAAACTACAGCTGATAAGTACAAAAAACAATGGGTTATAGATGGTACAAAATGTTAGGATTTTGTGCTGTCCCCTCCTCCAATAAGCTGCACTTTTTTATACAATAAAGTTCAGGTGATTGCTGTTATGGGTGTATCAATTCTGAGGAAAGATATAATAAAAAAAAAAGATTGAACAAACATATTATATGACATTATGACACAACTTATCAAACTAAGCAGAAAATTATTCATTATACTGAGCATTACTCATTATTTTAATTCCCCCAAAAGGAACCCTTTTTCAAGAAGTTCTTTTAAGTTACACAAATACACATATACAAGACGGTTTTACATACGCGACCAACACATAAACCCTATAGTTAACCGAGAAGCAAGAACGCTTCGTACAAAATGTAAAGTAAGCCTAATATCAAGAATTTTACATAAACCCAAAGACACAAGAGATTGAAAAAAAAAACCTTCGTTCATAATGTAGCATTAAAATCCTCTTGTACATACAAATATGGCACGAAACATGGAAATTGAAGTAGCAAAACACAAATTCACCCTAATCTACACAAAACCCACTTCACATTTCATCAATAAAAATTGAATGTACTGCAACAAGAATGAAAATTGAAGCAACAAAACTAAAATTCACCGTGATTCAAACAAAACCCACTTCATATTTCATCAAGAAAACTCAAACCCACAAATAATTTACACAGAAATCATACAAAGAAACTCAAAAATAGTCAATTTAAAGCAAACAAAACCCACTTTACATTTCATCAATAAAACTCAACCCACATTTATATTCAGTAAATTACACAATGTACTGCAACAAGAATGAAAATTGAAGCAACAAAACTTAAATTCACCGTGATTCAAACAAAACCCACTTCATATTTCATCAAGAAAACTCAAACCCATAAATAATTTACACAGAAATCATACAAAGAAACTCGAAAACAGTAAATTTAAAGCAAAGAAAAAAGTGTAGTAAATTTTTGATAATTACCATGTTAATATTCTTTCGTGGGTCCTTGGAATGTTTGTTTGATTTGTCCATAGCTCCTTAAAAATTGATGATTTTATAGTATTATTATTAATATAATGGAGTATGAAGTGTACTAAAATGGTGGGGATACTAGAATCAAAGGAACAATGGTGGGGATAGTTGTGTTGTGTGTTGAAAATGAGAGAAATTGTGTAGACAATGAGTTGAACCACGTACGGAGTAACTTCCAACTACAACTTGCTACTTTACCTTTTCTTCTTTCCCTTTATAGCAAATGTTTTTTTTTCTTTGATTCAAGATTGGTCAATGTTTGTTAGGTTCCATTTGATTTTTTACGTTTGTTTTATCAATAGGTCTTGGTATAGACGGGTGGGGCGAACAGACGGGTAAAGACCTCTAATAAAATGGGTAGGGGGGACAAGGTGGGGCACCCCCATGTGCTTCCCACTTTTATTTTGTGAGAGTAAATGGTATCCGTCTATACGTATAGACGGATAGTGTCCGTCTATAATGAGAATTTGTGTTGTTTTATATAGATATGTCAATGCACGTTTTCTTTTCTTCATATCTACAACTACATGTTATTAAAAATTATAAAGTTTGATTTTCATGATCCATTCAGTGAGACGATTAAAACAAGATCTCACATGACTATCTTTTATCTTATATATTAGAAGCTGTATTGGAGATTCTACTCAGTAGTGAATAGTGTCGAAAAAGCAAACGTAAAGAAATAAATGGAACGGAGGAAGTACATGTTTTCTAAAACGGAAAATTTAAGCGGTAACCCTGAAGTTTGACATTACACGATATATCCAGTTTTTTCATTCGAAAAACTCAAATAGGTCAAAGTGTTTGCGAGTTCAGAAAATGATGGGTTTTTTCAAATCGATTATCTTTCTGAAAACTACGATTTAAAAAAAAAAACACAATTGTCGTATTTAGATCCCGTAGCTAGGAATTTTTGGATATCATGTTTTTTTAGCGAACAAACTTCGAGTAATTATATCTCTTGGTCATGACTCATGAGTTCCAAACTCGACAGTTTTTTTCAAATCGTAGTTATAAAAAAGATGATCGATTTGAAAAGAAAAAAACGTCACCTTTTGAGATCGTAAACACGAGTTATTGTCTCTTAAAGTTTTTTGATCAAAAAATTAAGTATTTCATGCAAAATGTCAAACCTTTAAAGTACCGCGTGAATTTTCCCGAAAAAAAAGGTTAAGTCAATGTTTACCTTTTTTTTTTGTTGTAATCAGAGTCACGTTACTCATATACCTCCGTAGTGGCTCCGTCCTCCGGGTATAATATAGACGAAATTCAAATTCATGTCATTAGTACTACCGTGCTTTTTATGATTTTACCTAGTTAATTAGTTGAACTCGATGCCTCATCTATCTTATCTTTATTCACAAATTCTTATTTGTGACGGAGGTATCCGTCACAAATAAGAGACGGGTACCATATTCTCTCACACACAACCCATAAGGGTGAGAGACAAAGCACATGGGGTGGGTGCCCACCTTGTCCCCTCTACCCATTTCCACTCACATAATACCCGTCGCAAGATCCGACCCGTCGCAAGCAAGACTTATTGATCTTTATTAAATCAAGAACATTTAAAACAATTTCATTCACCCACATTATCATATACAACTTTTTTTTCCCTAAAAATTCAGTAAATGTGGGACCCGCATCTCGCATTGTTTGTGTTGTATGACCATAGAAAACTTCCCACTACTATCTTTATTTCTCATTTTCCCAATTTTCCAAACTCATCAAAATTAATTTGGCTAAAAGTTAATTTCAATGGGTAACATCACATATAATTGCTGTCCAATTCCAATTAGAAGTTGGTTCCTACCAAACAAAGAATTATGATCAAATTAATGTTTTTTTCATGTTTTCTTGAAGTTTTTTTTCGCTTTAAGAATTGTGGTGAATTACTTATTTAATAGTTCAAATTTATAAAAAGCAAACAATAATATTGTTTTATAATGATTTTGAAAATGGGATAATAAAGATTTCCCAATATTTATACTGTCGTTAAATTATGTATAAACTCTATTACTTTTCATTCATGTATGGTATTGATTAGTACTTTAAAATTTGATTTTGTGAAATTCTGATTTCAATATTTTGTAATTTTGTTAAACTTTTTAATAAGAAGTTTAATAACCAAATACGGTTGCAATTTTACACGGGATAAAACTAGTTATTGGAGTATAGGTCATTCATACTTCATGAGCCTTCGGTCATCCATTTAAACTCTTGATCTTGATTGAGTTTGTTCTTCTACATGGTATAAAAATCATTGTTTGCAAATACTATGGACCGTCTAAAGCTGATGCTAATTGTCGAAATTTAATCCAATTGTTTAATCCAATTTGATTATGCTAAAGCTTATTCTATTTTTTTTTTTTAGATTAAATTATAGGGAATTTGAGAAGGCACGACATTTTATTAAAACCGATCCGTTGAGGAATCTTAATAATTGTCAAAATGAATTTAGATCAATGGATATGTAGGCAATGGATACACATCATATTGCTTTTGATACGCTTTATACCGATTAGGCGATTGTTTTTTCTATACTCTTGATGTTTTGAAGAAGTAATGTAATACGGAGTAATAGTTTAGATCATGTGCAATGTATGCAAGGTAGTTATAGAGTTTTATTTTTTAATGTACTTATGAAGAGTTTATGGATTCAAGTACCTAAGAGGGGGAGGGGGTAAATTAGGTACTATTTTAAAATTTCAACTTAAACTTTATTGGATTAAAGTAAGTTGTTTGATAATGTGGAGAAGTTGTGAATACATCGATTAATATTGACGAATTAAACGAGTATTGAAAAGTAAATCGCATCTTTGAACTGTGAGGGTAACAATGGTTCTTTCACATATTCATCGCTTAACATATGAAGTACAAGCTACGAACGAATGTGACAAAGATGTAGAATCATTACTTCAAAGTAAAGCAAACAAAAAAGCTTGATAAGAATAAATGCAGCGGAATAAGAGTAAGCAAAGATAGAACACAAGATTTTTGAATTAGTTCGGCTAATACTCAAAAGTCTACGTCCAATCTACTTTTTATTTTAGTGATTTACTCCGACTACTAAAAACCCGTACAATAAAAAGACCAACAACCTACTCCGGTTGCGACACCAACAACCTACTCCGGTTGCGACACAAGTTCAAGGACTACTCCGTCCTAGAACTAAACACTCTTACTTAGAACGTTTTACAAGGATCAAGTTTTCACGGACTGATTCTTAACAAGAATTGATATGGATAACTTACAAGATCAAACGGTTCATAAGTGAAAGAGTTCAATACTTAAAGTAACAGTTGTTGTGACTGTAACACTTGAAGACTTTGAAAGCTTTTGCAAAATGTAAAAATGATTTTAAACTTGAAACCAATTTTGAAAACTTAAGAAAATTCTCAGGAAAGTCTTGCTTTCAAAGTGAGGAGTGGTGCTCCTTTTATAGAGAAGGGACAAGAGGATGTAAGTTAGGGTTTGTGGTCAAGTTCTTTGGTCACGAGACAAGAGAAGTTGACCTTCCCAAACTAGCACCAAAAGGGCTTACTTCTAAGGAGCAAAAGAGAGAAAAGAGAGTTTGTATTTAGCCTCAAAATATCCGTGGCTTTTCAGAAACAAAGAGGAGATGCCATTAGCAAGAAGACAATTCATTGATAAACAAGGAAAGAGCCAAACAAGGTTCATGGAAAGTTAAGAAAAAGTTGTTTCATGAAAAGGGAAATCTTTTGAACTAGTCTTTACAAACTCTTTTTAACATACCACCTTTTCAAATATTTTAGAATGCCAAAACTGATTTGAGAGAGCCTATTCGTAAAATATTTGAAATAAAAAGTTTGCTTCAAGTGTGACGGGTCAAACTAGATAGTCAAGAACACCATTACACATTACTTAGGTAATGGTATGTCGATCATCATCTTTGTTATAAGTATTCTACTCTTCCAACTTGTACATAATATGACCGATACAAGACCAAATGACTCTAAGTCTTGGGTAGCAATTACTTGACGATCCTTGAATGATTAGAATAAGCAAATTGATCGATTAAGCCTGAAATAGTAAACTAAGAAAACACAAATTAAAATGGATATGTCATCATCAATTAAGAGAACCCAACAAATTCCCCCTTTGATGATGACAAGTCCAAACAAAATGAATGCAAATCAAAAGTTTAAAATTTCCCCCTTTTATGTATAGTCACGTATCACCAAGAGCATGTAGATTAGAGAGAGTTAACCATATGAAAGCAAACACCTAAAGCAAGATAGACTAGATATAAGAACACAAACCATATATCAAGGATTAATCGAGAAATTTAGAGCAAGGCACGGGTTAATCAATTAGTTCTAAAAGACATGGCATGAGTTTTATCTTTTCCCCCTCTTGACATCATCAAAAGGGCAATGATGCTACCGTTCAATCATGGGAAAACACATGTTAGAAAACACATAAAGATAAACGCAATCGTGAAAGGATAACAAAGTCAACACAAAGCAAAGTTTAAACATAGTTCACACGTTGTTCACCATGGCAAGATCAAGTTTAAAGGGTACACCACCAAAACCAATAATACGATGAAGGGAAGGGGGTGTAACAAAATAGGCAAAATAGTTTGAGAGGATAAGGGTTAGGTCTAGGATGAGGACTCATCATCAGAATTTCCCTCGGAGGGACCATCTTCCTTTGCTTGGAGGAGAGTAGAGATAATATCAACTTCACCTTTCAACCCATCTACAATCTTCCCAAGACGACCAATCCCAGCCAAGGCATCCTCCACACAAGCCATAGCAGCATCCTTCTTCTCTAAATCCGTCTTAACCCATGCACCAAGTTCTTGGACTGCTTTGAGAACCGTTCCCAAAGATGGACCCGAACCTTTGCTAAATGAAGCAGATTCAAGATCCTTGCCCCGAGACTTAATTGGGTGCAACCCATCATCACCAATTCGAATCAACATCTTGCCAAACTGCCCATCACTCATCACATCATAACAGTTTACACAACCCACACTTGTCGAGAGTAGCACACCCTTAGCTTTCAAAACTTTGGAAACCCACATACAATAAGGTAGACGGATATCACTAGAATCTTTGGGGTCGTAAAGTTTTATGGTCATGGCCGAGAAAAGGCGAAACATCAGACCAGAGAGGTTTATTTTGCGGTGAGTGGCAATGTGGTAAATGATGTATTGTTGGGCAATTGAAAGTTTAGTGCGGTCTCCGGAAGGGTAAAGGGTACGACAAAGTATATTGAAAATTAAGCGGAGAGGAGGAGAGATTTGAGTGTTCCCGACGCCACCACAAGTAATGGCCTTAGGAAAAACAGTTTTGGCAATGGTCATGGGTGAGGCATAATCAAGGGCAGGCCAGGTTTCAGAGGGTAGATTGTCATAGCCTTCGTTGGGTATGTTAAGGATTTCAGAAAAATCAGATTGAGAAAGTTCTATGGGCTTACCATTAACTTTGGCAGTGAGGGTTTTTCCGGTTTCATCAACTCGTAAGGAAGCATAGAATTGAACAACCTCACAAGCATACACTGGTTCCCTAAGCTCGATTAAGCTTTCCCACTGTTGAGCAGCTATCATTTCTCGGACCTTGGTGAAAGCGGGTCGGTTAAGCCAAGTTTTCTCATAGACACGGGTTGAGTGGATAACATCCTTAGAAATCAATCTCTTGCAATGACGATAGATTGAGGGAGGAAGATCCAAAGCTTCGATTTGAGCCCATAAAGTGTCCTCATCCCATTTTGAAGTCAAGGGGACGGAATCATTTGGATCAATGAAAAAAGGTTTCCTCGGTTCTTCCACTGTCACGGGTTTCCCTCGTTTATTTGGAACCCCTTTTTGAAGTCTTCCTCTCTTTTTCTTAGGCTCCACACCCTTGTCTCCCTCATCAAGACCCGACTCCTTACCTTTCCCTTATCAGATTTTGTTGGTGACCCGGTTTTATCCGGATTTTCTTTATCCAAAACAGTATCCTCCTTTTCAACATTCACATCATCACCCTCGGCTTCTTCATTAATGTCGGGGAGATCAAGTTGTCTCTTTCTTTTACCCCCTCGTTGAGACTTAGCCGGAACATCTTCTTTTCCCCTTTGATCCACTTCCTCCTCGGATTGTTCATCATTTTCCTCATCCAAAACAGTGATAATAGCAGATGACGATCCCACTGAGGTAGAGTTTTTGCGATGTGAGCCTCGGGTTCTTTTGCCAATCATAGAGGAGATCGGCGGTTCAGGTGGTAAAGGTTGGTCAGGAGGGAGGGTGGCAATAGGTGGTGGTTCATGGGGAGTTTCGGGTTCAGTGGTGTTAGTGGGATCAGGAGTGATTGAGAATGCATGTGATCCCTTTCGTTTAGCCATGTCAGATTGAGAGAGTGAAGGGTCGTTGGTAGGGTTGGTAGGGTTGGATGTTTGATTTGACATATGGGTAGGCTTTAGTTTAGTGTTGAATGAGGTTTTTACCATAGTAAAATGGTAAGGGTAAGTAGGGATATGGATAGTTGGTAGGCGTGATTGGGTGGATTTTGGGAAGTTGGAAGGAGATGGACGGATGTTTTGAGGATATGGGTTTGAGTCATTGATAGTGGACGAAAATGATGAGGTGAAATGGCCTAATAAATGTTGGATGGTGAGGGTAGGTTGGGTCAATTTAATGAAATGCAAACAATTCATATAAAGATTTCAAAGTGGTGTACATGTAAACATAGACCTTGACATGAGGTTGAGTGATTACCAATTCACAAAGACGATATCAATTTATGATTAACGAACAATATGCAAACACGAGAAAGAACAATATCATACTAACATGTCCCTAATTAGTCAATCATTTAGGAGAAAATGAATAATCATAATCATGAATTTAATAACAATTAATTAAGCCTATGTCAAGTCTAAGTTTCTCAAATTGTTTCCTTTCAAGTGGCTTAGTAAATATATCGGCTATTTGGTCTTGGGTTTTGCAAAAGATAAGTTTAACATTCCCTTTTTCTACATGGTCTCGAATGAAATGATGACGAATCTCAATATGCTTAGTCTTAGAATGTTGAATAGGATTTTTAGAAATATTTATTGCACTCGTATTATCACACATTATGGGAACGGAGTCATAAATAATTCCAAAGTCAAGAAGTTGTTGTTTTACCCAAAGAAGTTGAGAGCAACAATGAGCGGCACTAACATACTCACTCTCGGCCGTCGAAAGAGCAACCGTGTTTTGTTTTCTTGAGCCCCACGAAATCAAGCAAGGCCCCAAGAACGTGGCAATTCCGGAAGTGCTCTTTCGGTCAACGCTACACCCGACAAAGTCCGCATCCGAATAACCTATAAGATCGAAAGGACAATGTAAGGGGTACCATAAATAAAGTTCTTGTGTTCCAATCAAATATCGAAGAATACGTTTAACCGCTTTGAAATGAGATTCTTTAGGATTTGATTAGAATCTAGCACATAAACAAACGCTAAAAAGAATGTCGGGACGACTTGCGGTCAAATAGAGAAGTGATCCAATCATACCTCTATACACCTTATCACTAATACTCTTACCATTCTCATCTTTGTCCAATTTGGACTTAGATATCATATGTAATACTCCGTATTTATGAGTCTTCGGGTACTCTATCGAGTAGGCCTTACTCTGTCGAGTAAGGGTAAGTGGCGTTTTAGAAATAGTTTCTGACCTGTAGGGTACTCTATCAAGTAGCCTTAGGTACTCGATAGAGTAAGGGGGTACTCTATCAAGTAGCCTTAGGTACTCGATAGAGTAAGGGGGTACTCTATCGAGTAGCCTTAGGTACTCGATAGAGTAGGGGGGTACTCGATCGAGTAGCCTTGGGTACTCGATCGAGTAGCCATTTTACTGAGGAATTTTCTCGGGTTTTGTTAAATATGCGATTAAGGTATATAAGCTTTGTCGTCATTATTCTAAATCACTTTTGCAAAACCTAAATTACTGTTTAAGAGAGAAAGCAAGCAAGTTCTTCATCCTAATCGCATAATTAGCAATCCCCGGAGTTTGGAAGGTCAGTTCTTAGCGTTGATTATACCGTTGAGTTCCTTGCGTCGAGGGTAAGATCTATGTACCCTTTTTATTGTCTTTCCTTTGATTTGGTTAAACCCTAATTTAGAGATTTGGGGGTTTATGTGTAGTATGTGATTTGGTAGCCTTTATGTGTTGAATGATAGGAGGAGGGTTCATAGAGGAAGCTTTTTGATTCAAAGAAGAGAGACCGTCGATTGTGTGCTTACCGGTAGGATTTCTACTCGCATTAATCCCATAATGGGATATTGGTTGATGCATTGTGTTTGGTTGTTTGATATAATAATTGTATTGTGATTGTGGTTGTGATCGTTGTTGATGGTTCTCGAGGCGTGTCCTCGGCCGAGTGGGGTCACTTGCGGGAGTGGCTTCACGCCCTAGTTTCGCCTTACATGGAACCCGCCACGAAGGGATGTGCACATTAATGGACAGGGTTATCGCTCACTACGTGGAGCGGGGATTTGGTGGGTACGGTGCGGTCCCCCATCGCGTGGTGGTCCAAGTGGACGATCGATGATTGAGACGATTGGAATTGGTTGGGTGTGTGTGTGTGTGTGATTAAGGTTGTCTTTATCTTCTTGTTGGATTATATGAATTGTGTGATTAGTATCGACCCCGTTTAAATGTTTTAAAAACTGTGGTGATCCATTCGGGGTGGTGAGCAGTTATTGAGCGGGTATGGTATGACGCGAATGGGATAGCCGGGATGAGTCATCACGTGGCGCTTAGAAGTCTTCCATTGTGTCGACGATGTTTTGTAGCTTTGATAGTTTTAGCGATGAGACCGTCCGAGAATCTTGTATTTCTCTTTATCAGTTTGGAATTGCTATGTAATCACTTTAAACTTTATTTACTTTTAAAGTTGTTTCGTTATTGTCTTATGAATATCATGCCTCGGGTAACCGAGATGGTGGTATCCTCATACCTGAGTGGTCCTGGTAAGGCACTTGGAGTATGGGGGTGTTACAAATGGTATCAGAGCGACGATCCTGAAACCTGTAACCAATAAATCTAATGAATATAGGGAGTCGATTAAAATGAACCCGGGGTAAAGGTTGTAGGAGCTAATGCAAAGGCTTGGGAGACGTCCTGAAGTCGCGAACTTGCCCTACAATTTTGAACCGGTCACATGGGGGGTGTATGTCAAGGTTGTATGTGTTGCTTGTTAGCTTGTATGTGAATGTGATGATGTATGTTGTAATTGTTGGATGTTTGGAGTAGAAGATCGAGTTTGTGAATGAAAGGTTGGTGAAGTATATAGGAATGTTGTTGATTGAAAGCATGTTGCATGATAGTTGGTTTACAATGTTGGTTGGAATTGTTAGAAAAGTGCATGAGAATGATGAGTGATGTGGTGGAAAAAGGGGGTAGTTCATATGTGATATGATTATACATAATTTTGTTTGTGTAATTTTATATAATGATTTCAATATATATGCCTACTATTGTTCATATGTACATGTTGTATGAAGAATGTGGTTGAAATGGATGAATTGATTGGAAAAGATGGAGTGGCAATAGCATGAGCATACGAATTTTGTGATTATGAATATGTTTAGGTGACGAAGTGTATTTGTAATATTGATGTATTAGTAACATGGAATAGGATTTGTAATGTATGAGCATGATTTGTCTTACGAGAGGCTATAGAATAAAAGCATGTAGGTAGTGCACTAGTGCATGATAAATGTTGTTGCTTGGCTTTTGAAAAGAGTAACCTATGATTATGAATACTGGTTTTATGAGTTTTGGACTGGTTTTGTTTGCTTGGTTGTTGTTTAAGTTGTTTGGAAGTAAAATCAAGTAGTTGTGTTTTTCGATTATAAAGAAGTTGTCTTTAAACTGTTATAACTTGAGATGCATAAATGATTTTGATGTGATCCCAATTGGAGGTGATAGCTTGTTCTTTTACGATTCTAACGATAGGTCACACGTCCAAAACGACCAAGTAATGAATGAGTTATGACTGTTTTACGAAAACTGGACAGTGCTGAGAAATGCGTAGGTACTCGATCGAGTAGCCTTGGTACTCGATCGAGTAGGGGTACTGATCGAGTACGTCGATTACTCGATCGAGTGGCCCTGATAATTTGTTTTACGTGCTTCTGATCTTCACCTACTCGATCGAGTAAGTCACTTACTCGATCGAGTGGCCTGTACTCGATCTAGTGACCCATGTTTTGGGTCATATGCTTATCTTTTGACATTCGTTGCATATTATGTTTAATTTAAAGGTAATATTTTGCTTCTTTATGCACCGTCTTATATGTATATTGATCCTGATGCGTAAGTTACCCAATCTTATGGTGTAGTGAGTGGCACCTGTGGTGAGTAGGAGTTCGGTGGGAGGACATGAGTTCTATGTGTTATGATAGATAGTGGAAAAAGAAAAGGGAGATTGGTATGGCTTAATTGAGGCATAAAGCATGTTTTGTGAGACGGGATGAGTGATATGATTGTGTGTTGAGTAATGTAAGAATAAGTGAATATGGGCAAAGAGTGAGGTAAGTTTAAGGAACGTGAGAATGAAAAGATTGAAACAAAGGATGTGGATAGTAGCAACCTGAGATGTATAACGAATTATGGAGGGAGATGGTTAGAAATAGAGTTGAGTAAGAATATATGTAATGAAATGTCGTTCTAGAGGAATTGAGAAGAGTGGTATATAGTGAACTTAATGGAGACATATCGCGAGGTGGATTTGCAGATAGTGACTGAGTTTGGAAATTTGTGTTATCGAGAGACGAAACTAATGTGTGATTTTCTTGGGCAATTAACGGTATAAAAAGAATTTTGATTTCTAGAGATGTAAAAAGGGAGATGTAATTGTTTGAACTTTAAACGTTGATTTTTTTTTGTAAGTGAGTGGGGTGATGAGAAGGTGATCGGAGCACTAAAGAGTTAGGAAGAAGTAATAAGGAGTTGAATGGTTAATTGCTTTTGTCGAGTGTAAAAAGAAAAGAATGGGGGGAGTAAAACTAAGGAAATGTGCACCGGAGTTCTGTGATATAAAATTAAGGAATCATCGAAATGTGTGATATTATCATGAGGATGTTAGTTAATGGTTATATGGGAGCTTCAAGACAACATGATTAATAATGAGTTTCGAGGAATTAAGGGAGTAAGAGTTGGTGGAGTATTTACACGATATGAGATTTTTGGTGGAAAGTTAGATGACGATAAAATTAAGATAGTATTGGGAATAATGTTGAGGTAATTTTGTTGATGAGTTTGATGTTCTTTATTTGGGGATGTTAACCAAAGATAGGAGAAAAACCGTGTTGTTTTGATATGAGTGTAAGAGGTTTGATATACGAGCAGTGGTGGTATTGTGGTGTTGTCACTAGTGGTTAAGGGTGATGATAGATAAGAAAGACAGCAGTCCTGGAGAGGTTGATTTTACAAAGGCCAGATTGATATGTATGGTTGTAAGGGAGTATAAGATGTGGTTATATGAGGCGAGCGCTAGTGGTTGAATATTAATGGTATGGCATGAGGTGATAGTTATGCGAATGGAAGAATGTGATGAGGGGCATGCGAGTTAAGCTCGGGTGACAGGTAACCTCTGTTGAGTGGTAACTTACGTGATCAGGAGTGATTGGTTGGATGTGATTATGGGTCTATGTTATATATAAATGTTTGTGTGAGGTTCTGACCTCACAAGAAGTGGCATAGTGTGATAATTATAGGTTGTTATCTGAATGTTCTGTGATACATGTTGGGTACGGTAACTAAATGGAAAGATGATCACAAGTGATAGTTTGGGTGGTCTGACATGACTGGTTATACTTGCATGTGTATTCATGATATATGTTTATTCTGTAAAAAGGTATGGATGGTATGCATGAGATTCTTGTCTGTTATTCAGTATGATACATGGTGTTGTGATCTAGTAAGGCAGTCTTGAGTAAGTTTTCTTGTCCGAGATGCTATACCGAGTCAGTGTTTATGGGATTGTGTATGTTGTGATGTCTATCAATGCGATTGTGGTGCCTCGAGTGGTGATCCGAGCACGATATTTAGTGTTGTGATGCGGGTATTTTCGCACTGCGGTGTAGCTGTTGGTGGCGGTGTTGTGATGCCGTCACCGGTTGTGGTGGAGTAGGCAGGATGATTATGATTCGAGTTTCGAAAGTACATACCAGTCATACATAGATTGTTGTTTTGTTTGATGTTGCTTCCTGTGAGTTTCAGTTTGTACAGATAGACAGTTGTTTTGTTATTGATGTTTCTTACCAAGTTAAGTTGGGAATGAGGGTAGAGTATGATATGAAATAGAGTGGTATATGTTTTCGCTGTTGTCATGGTATAGTGATATTCTGTTGATGGGACACGGTTGTGAGAGGTTGTTACAGTAATTTTGATCTTGTTCTAGATAAGGCTTTAGTGGACATGGTAATGACAAGTGATTCGTAGAACAGGTGTGGTAATGATCTGATATATGCAGGTGATTCATAATCCTTTGTTGAGACAGTGAGTGTAGGGTGTTGAATAATAAGTGTCGTGTTAAGTTATGTATGAGTCTTGCGGTAATGAAGGAAAGAATTTGAGGATCTAGTGTGAGTGTACGTAACGAGTGTGGATCGTGAGTTATACGTTTGGGAGATAGGTGCTTTACATTGAGAGGTATGTTGTTTTACAGTAATAATGGAGAGTTAGTATGGTATTTTTGCTAAGAGTTTTATGGTATAGGTTAGGTGGTGTGCCGAATGAGTTGAGGTATGAGGAATGTTTAAGTAAGAGAGCCTTGGATATATGCATGGCGAGTGTTTAGATTATAAGTGGTTATCTTTGACATGCGGTGGTGATGAGGATAATGAGACGATATAGCTAGGATTTAGTATTAGTGAGTTACGAGGACGTAACATTTGTCTTAAGAGGAGTAGGATGCGATAAAAGAGAGTTTCATGGTGGTGCATGTTGTAATATAATTGGAAGTAGAGTGTTAGCGTAGCGTAAAGGAGGGATTTGTTTTGTGGATGATACTTATAAAAGGCCATGGCCGTGCTTGTAGTAGTGTGATGCTTCAGAGTGTGAGAATATTTTATATAGTGTTGACAGTTGGAGGATGATGTTATGAGTCTGAGTAAACTTCGAGGACGAAGTTCCTTTTAAGGGTGGTAGAATGTAACATTCCGTTTGATGTTATGGGTATTTTGGTAGTGTATAGAGTTAGTATTGAGAGAGATATTATGGAGTTGATACGATATCGTGAGCCATGTTGTGGAGGTAGGAATAGTTAGTGGAGTTGGTGTTACGAGTTCATGTTTGGGTTGGAGTTTTGTTTTGAGTTCTTAGTCACGTTGTTGTGTCTTGATCGAGTTAGTATGTTTGTTTTTAGAGTATGGGTTGAACTTCGGGGACGAAGTTCTTTTTAAGGAGGGAAGACTGTAATACTCCGTATTTATGAGTCTTCGGGTACTCTATCGAGTAGGCCTTACTCTGTCGAGTAAGGGTAAGTGGCGTTTTAGAAATAGTTTCTGACCTGTAGGGTACTCTATCAAGTAGCCTTAGGTACTCGATAGAGTAAGGGGGTACTCTATCAAGTAGCCTTAGGTACTCGATAGAGTAAGGGGGTACTCTATCGAGTAGCCTTAGGTACTCGATAGAGTAGGGGGGTACTCGATCGAGTAGCCTTGGGTACTCGATCGAGTAGCCGGTTTTACGGGGAATTTTCTCGGGTTTTGTTAAATATGCGATTAAGGTATATAAGCTTTGTCGTCATTATTCTAAATCACTTTTGCAAAACCTAAATTACTGTTTAAGAGAGAAAGCAAGCAAGTTCTTCATCCTAATCGCATAATTAGCAATCCCCGGAGTTTGGAAGGTCAGTTCTTAGCGTTGATTATACCGTTGAGTTCCTTGCGTCGAGGGTAAGATCTATGTACCCTTTTTATTGTCTTTCCTTTGATTTGGTTAAACCCTAATTTAGAGATTTGGGGGTTTATGTGTAGTATGTGATTTGGTAGCCTTTATGTGTTGAATGATAGGAGGAGGGTTCATAGAGGAAGCTTTTGATTCAAAGAGAGAGACCGTCGATTGTGTGCTTACCGGGTAGGATTTCCTACTCGCATTAATCCCATAATGGGATATTGGTTGATGCATTGTGTTTGGTTGTTTGATATAATAATTGTATTGTGATTGTGGTTGTGATCGTTGTTGATGGTTAGCGAGGCGTGGCCTCGGGCCGAGTGGGGTCACTTGCGGGAGTGGCTTCACGCCCTAGTTTCGCCTTCAGTGGAACCCGCCACAGAAGGGATGTGCACATTAATGGACAGGGGTTATCGCTCACTATGTGGAGCGGGGATTTGGTGGGTACGGCTGCGGTCCCCCATCGGCGGGTTGGTCCAAAGTGGACGATCAGTGATTGAGACGATTGGAATTGGTTGGCTGTGTGTGTGTGTGTGACAGTTAAGCTGTCTGTTTATCTTACTGTTGGATTATATGAATTGTGTGATTAGTACTGACCCCGTTTAAATGTTTTAAAAACTGTGGTGATCCATTCGGGGGTGGTGAGCGATTATTGAGCAGGTATGGTATGACGCGAATGGGATAGCTGGGATGAGTCATCACGTGGCAGTTAGAAGTCTTCCGCTGTGTCAGACGATGTTTTGTAGCTTTGATAGTTTTAGCAGTAGACCGTCTGAGAATCTTGTATTTCTCTTTATCAGTTTGGAATTGCTATGTAATCACTTTAAACTTTATTTACTTTTAAAGTTGTTTCGTTATTGTCTTATGAATATCATGCCTCGGGTAACCGAGATGGTGGCATCCTCATACCTGAGTGGTCCTGGTAAGGCACTTGGAGTATGGGGGTGTTACATCATAGGTGTAGGAAGTGAGCTCCCATTAATCATCCCAAATTTCTTAAGCATTTCCTTAATATACTTTTGTTGATGGATCATAATTCCTTCTTTGGATTGTTTAATTTGGAGTCTAAGGAAAAATCCTAGCTCACCCATTATGCTCATTTCAAATTCCGATTTCATTAGTTCCGAAAAATAAGCATAGAGTACATCATTTGTTGCACCAAAAATAATATCGTCCACATAAACTTGGACAACCAACTGTTCATCTGACTGTTGCTTCAAAAACAATGTTTTGTCAATTGAACCTCTTCTAAAACCATTTTCAATTAGAAATTTAGACAATCTATCATACCAACACCTAGGTGCTTGTTTTAAACCATAAAGAGCTGTGTCTAATTTGAAAACATGTTTTGGAAAATCATTGTTTAGGAAGCCCGGAGGTTGCTCTACAAAGACATCTTCTTCCAAATATCCATTTAGAAAAGCGGTTTTGACATCCATTTGGAAGAGCTTGATGCCTTTGTGAGCCGCAAAAGGAATAAGTAATCGTATGGCCTCAAGTCTAGCTACCGGTGCATAGGTTTCGTCGTAATCAATACCCTCTTGTTGGTTATAACCTTGCACCACTAGTCTAGCCTTGTTCCTCACGATTTCTCTGGAATCATCAAGCTTATTGCGAAAGACCCACCTAGTACCAATGACGGTACGGTTAGGCGGTCTAGGGACTAAGTGTCATACCTTGTTCCTTTTGAATTGATTGAGTTCTTCTTGCATGGAAATTAACCAGTCTGCATCAGTCAGAGCGACTGTCACATTGGCAGGTTCAATTTGAGAAAGAAAGGCATTTTGGGCACAATACTCATCAAGATGAGAAAGATTGTTGAGAGATGATCTTGTTCGAATTCCAGAGTTAATATCACTTGTGAGGTTTGAGAGAGGATGAGAGCTTTGATAATTCCACTTCTTTGGAACGATGGTTTCTTATTCCCACTCAGCAGTGTCAGTCTCAGTGACTGATTCCTTTTGTGTGGAATGGTCATCATCAACACTGCCATGAGTTGCTTCATTTCTGGAAGTGGAGGCAACAGTCGCTGGATCTGTTGCATTCTGAGAGGAAGCAGTGGCAGAGATACCACGTGTTCCTCCTGAAATGTTGCTTTCCTTTTGGAGGTGACAGTGCCTGAGACTGTTGTTGATCAGCGTCATTGTCCATTGCTTCATCCTCCTCAAACACAAAGTCATTTCGAACAAGACCTATTTCGAACTCATCATCATCATCGTCTTCTTCCACATTTTGTACATGTCCAAGCATACTAGATTCATCAAAAATGACATGGACACTTTCTTCAATTAACATGGTTCATTTATTGTAGACTTTATAAGCCTTGCTATGGTCGGAGTAGCCAATAAACACCCCTTCATCACTACGTGGATCAAACTTACCCAAGTTGTTTTTACCATTGTTGTGAACAAAGCATTTGCTCCCAAAGCATCTAAAATATGAAATGTTGGGCTTTCTTCCACGTAGTAATTCGTAGGGAGTTTTATTGATTATACTCCTTATCATGACACGATTATGAATATAGCAAGCGGTGTTTACCGCTTCGGCCCAAAAGTTCTTAGGCAACTTACTACATAATAACATAGTTCTAGCCATACTTTCAAGGGTCATATTCATTCTTTCAACCACTCCATTTTGTTGTGGTGTTCTAGGAGCCGAGAAATTATGGTCTACACCATTGTCATCATAATAAGCACCAAATGATAAGTTTTCAAATTCGGTTCCATGATCGGTTCTTATGGAAACAAGTTTTAAATTGAGTTTGTTTTGAATCTTTCTTAACCAAATTAGAAACTCATCAAATGCCTCATTCTTAGAGCCTAAGAAGAGTGCCCAAACGAACCTAGAATAATCATCAACAATGACACACACATAACGACTACCACCTCTACTCCTAGTCCTTATTGGTCCACATAAGTCGATATGTAAAAGTTGCAATGGTCGAAGTGTGTTCACAATTCTTTTAGGTTTAAAGGAACTTCTAACATGTTTACCTCTAGCACATTCATCACATACTTTGTCAAAATCAAATTTTATGTTAGGAAAACCTTCAACCAAGTTAAGTTTTCTAAGGGTGTTAAGAGTTTTAGCACTAACATGTCCAAACCTTTTATGCCACAACCAAAGATCACTATTCATTACACTCATGTAAGACATGGTATGACCGGATAAAGTGTTCAAGTTGGTTAAGTACACATCTTTGACACGTCTTCCTTCGAGAATTAATTCATAAGTAGTGACATCAAATATTCGACACAAATTAGCACTAAATTCGACAATATTACCCTTATCACATAGCTAGTTGAGAAATGCTAAGGAGATTATGCTTCAAACCTTTGACAAGCTGCACGTTGTCGACACAAAGAGATGGTGACTTACCGACCTTTCCAATGCCAATTAATTCACCCTTTTTGTTGTCACCAAACCTTACCATGCCACCATTATACGCCTTTAGTGAGAGGAATTGGCTTTTATCACCCGTCATGTGACGAGATCATCCAATATCCAAGTACCAATTGCGGCCGCCTCTCACCAAGCCCTACACAAGATTAGACTTTGAGTTTAGGAACACAAACAAACTTGGGTCCCCTTTTGTGATCAACATATCTTACGGTGTCCTTCCTAAACCACATTTGTTTTACAGTTTTAATATTCTTGTTAATGTCATTGAATCTTTTCTTGCAAGCATTAAGGACATGAACATTCTTACCACAATAGTTGCAAATAATATATTCGGGAAGACCAACGTATTTTCTTCTCCTAAAGTCGGTCTTAGGCTTCTGGATGTGACAGTCTGTCCGACTGTTCCATTTAAAGCCCAAACCGGCAACCTTGTCACATCTCTTGGATTGACTAGTGAGGAAGTTTAACACGGTTTGATTTCATTCCCATTTTTTAGTGACATTTTTGGCTTTCACAAGTTCTTTAGTCAATTCATTGACTTTGGTGAGAAGATGCATGTTCTTTTCTTTTTCTCTTCTAAGTTCATCATTCTTCTCAACTTTTATTGACGACCTTTTTCCAACTATGAAGTCATGAGTATGAGCATTTAGTTTAGACACAAGATATCCAATTCTTTCCTTAGACTCCTCATACTTAGATGTCATTTCATCAAGACGTTTGTTTAGATCAACGAATTCTTCGGATCTTTGGTGAAGTATGGATCTAGAAGTACTACATTCGGGCATACCCTTTTGAAGGAAGGTAAGCCTTTCGTGAAGGACTCCTATTTCTTTCTTGAGATTAGCTACTTCACCCTTTAGACGGTCGTTTTCACTGACCAAACATTTGATGTTTTCATTTGACTTGTCTAGGTCTTTGTTGGATGCAACAGTTTCAGACACTGTTTCTCTCAAGTCTACTATTTCAACCACAAGGTCATATACTTCATTTTCGAGAGCATCTTTGTCCTTTAAAAGATCATCACGCTCCTTGGTTAGCGAGGAGACTTGCATCACCAAGGTGGTGTTGACATTTTCAAGGTCAGAGACGTCCGTGGGGGTCATCTTAAGACACTCTAGTTCCTTAGTCAATTGTTTGTTTAGTTTGTTGACTCTCTTTACTTCCTCGTAAGCCTCAGAGGTGACAGTGACGCTATCTGTTGCTTTTAGTTCGTTCTTGAGGTTAAAGTTCTCTTGAGCAATTTCCTCAATCTCACTTTGCATGACATCAAGTTTATCATTTTGAAACCGACACTTATCAAAAAGTTGGTTAAGAAGCTTACATACTTTCTCTTTGGAGTAAGTTCTAGCCTTGGCCTTTAGATGATTTACCTCATTGTCGGAATCGGATTCGGAGTCATCGGGATTAGCCATGAGGCATCTAAGGTGTTCGATTTTTGAAGTTTTTGAGACTTTGTCCTTGAGATGACTTGTAAGACACATTTTAGCCTCTAGTTCCTCCTCGATGAGTTCCTCATCTTCCTCGGAGTCGGACATTCCCAAAATAGCACTCATGACTCTATGTTTGTAGTCCTTTTTAACTTTGTCTCCTTTTTCCTTAGATTTGATTTCATCCCACTTGGGACATTCTTTAATTTGGTGAGTTTTATCACCACACTTAAAGCATCCCACGGTGGAACTAGGTCGTTTCTTAGGAAAGCGTTTTTTCAAGTGATTATTATTGAACCTTTTACTACCTTGACCATTGACTAACCCGGCTAAATTCCTTGAGAACATAGCAAACTCGTCTTCCTCCTCGTCTTCTCCATCACTTGGAGAGGACGTGAGGGCGAGACTCTTTCCCTTTGAAAACTCACTAGAATGCTTGTCGAGATTGAACTCGTGAGCCATTAGTGATCCCATTAGTTCATGAAGAGACAGGGTTGACAAATCTTTGGCTTCCTCTATGGCGGTAACTTTGGGTTGCCATTTAGACGTTAGACTACGAAGGATTTTTCGAATGATGTCCTCGGACTCGAAATTCCTTTCTAGACTCTTTAGCTCGTTAATAATACAAGAAAAGCGAGAAGAAAAGCTATTTATGGACTCATCTTTTGACATTCTAAACATCTCATATTGTTGCATGAGAAGGTCAATACGGTATTTTCTAACTTGGGAGGTCCCCTCATAAGCAAGTATGAGAGAATCCCAAATAGATTTTGCCGTAGGACATCCAAAGATTCGACTAACTTCCCCCTCACCAACACAACGTTGAAGAATCGACATTGCTTTGGAGTTCTTTTCGGCAAGTTTGAAGTCATTTTCATCGTAATCTTTTTCCTCTTTGGTTTTGGTGAAACCGTTTAGTATGTCGGTTTCCTCAATAACGAGAGGTCAATTTTGGATGATGTTCCAACATTGATAATCGATACTTTTGATGTAATGTTCCATTTTGAGTTTCCACCATCCAAAATTCGCATCGGTAAAGACCGGGATCTTAGAGTGATTCTCGGAATCCATTACCCACGAATCAAACTTTAAGGCGATTAGCCTCGATCAAGAGCACGAGGCTCTGATACCAATTGAAGAGTTTATGGATTCAAGTACCTAAGAGGGGGAAGGGGTGAATTAAGGTACTATTTTAAAATTTCAACTTAAACTTTATTGGATTAAAGTAAGTTGTTTGATAATGTGGAGAAGTTGTGAATACATCGATTAATATTGACGAATTAAACGAGTATTGAAAAGTAACTACTTGCTGAACTGTGAGGGTAACAATGGTTCTGACTGTTACTATTCGTCTCTTATCATATGAAGTACAAGCTACAGAACGAATGTGACAGTATGTAGAAATGTTACTTCAATGTAAAGCAAACAAAGAAGCTTGATAAGAATAAATGCAGCGGAATAAGAGTAAGCAAAGATAGAACACAAGATTTTTGAATTGGTTCGGCTAATACTCAAAAGCCTACGTCCAATCTACTTTTTATTGAATATTTTAGTGATCTACTCCGACTACTAAAAACCCGTACAATAAAAAGACCAACAACCTACTCCGGTTGCGACACCAACAACCTGACACCAACAACCTACTCCGGTTGCGACACAAGTTCAAGGACTACTCCGTCCTAGAACTAAACACTCTTACTTAGAACGTTTTACAAGGATCAAGTTTCCACGGACTGATTCTTAACATGAATTGATATGGATAACTTACAAGATCAAACGGTTCATAAGTGAAAGAGTTCAATACTTAAAGTAACAGTTGTTGTGACTGTAACACTTGAAGACTTTGAAAGCTTTTGCAAAATGTAAAAATGATTTTAAACTTGAAACCAATTTTGCAAACTTAAGAAAATTCTCAGGAAAGTCTTGCTTTCAAAGTGAGGAGTGGTGCTCCTTTTATAGAGAAGGGACAAGAGGATGTAAGTTAGGGTTTGTGGTCAAGTTCTTTGGTCACGAGACAAGAGAAGTTGACCTTCCCAAACTAGCACCAAAAGGGCTTACTTCTAAGGAGCAAAAGAGAGAAAAGAGAGTTTGTATTTAGCCTCAAAATATCCGTGGCTTTTCAGAAACAAAGAGGAGATGCCATTAGCAAGAAGACAATTCATTGATAAACAAGGAAAGAGCCAAACAAGGTTCATGGAAAGTTAAGAAAAAGTTGTTTCATGAAAAGGGAAATCTTTTGAACTAGTCTTTACAAACTCTTTTTAACATACCACCTTTTCAAATATTTTAGAATGCCAAAACTGATTTGAGAGAGCCTATTCGTAAAATATTTGAAATAAAAAGTTTGCTTCAAGTGTGACGGGTCAAACTAGATAGTCAAGAACACCATTACACTGCTACAGTAACGGTATGTCGATCATCACTTTGTTATAAGTATTCTACTCTTCCAACTTGTACATAATATGACCGATACAAGACCAAATGACTCTAAGTCTTGGGTAGCAATTACTTGACGATCCTTGCATGATTAGAATAAGCAAATTGATCGATTAAGCGTGAAATAGTAAACTAAGAAAACACAAGTTAAAATGGGTATGTCATCATCAATTAAGAGAACCTAACAACTTATTTTTCCTGTTTCTTATGATTGTTTCTCTTTTACAAATAAATTAATGATGTTATTTCAGATTTTTTTTACTAATAACATTTTTTTGCGCAGTTTCTTATCATTAAAATCGATGAATTTTCATTGTAAAATTATTTAAACAAAAAATGTTTTTTTTTATCATATTAGACATGAGATAAATTTATGCAAAATGTTAAATATGGAATGGTTTAAATATTAAATTTATGTGCCATTAATAACCCATTATACCTATAGTATACACTAAAATACTAAGCTTTATTTTAGGAAATATGTTTCAGGCAGGAAAGATAATAGCTTCTTCTATTCTTTTAGTAAATAGGGATTGTATTTCATACAAAGAAATAAATAATTAAATAATTGTGCACGTCAGTTTACTAATTCTCGTATGAGACAACAATTTTATACGAAATAGCAAACATTGTGTAACTTTCTTTACTTTCCTTTTCGGGTAAATTTGTACGGAAATTTTTTATTGGGGCTCGATTTGTTATGTGTTGGAAACCAAACTTCGGATTTGTTTGGTAATCAACAGATTAATTTCAGCTTAGGTAGATTATAAAAGAAGATTATAGATGGCAAATTTTATTAGAATGTTTGACCAATACTTTATAATTAGCAGATTGAGATTAACAATTTTCTTTGTCAGCGGAGTAACTTTTCTATTTTAAAATATGTTAACTAATATACTGGGGTAAACAACATATTGTAAAACAACATATTGTCTCCAAATATTATGTTTTAATATGTTGTTTACCAAACACTAAATTTACCATATTGATTGGTCAAATATGTTAAAATCCTTGGATATGCTGAATTTCGACCAATATGTCGCTTACCAAACACTCCTTCATAAAAACCGTAAGTTTAAAAACACTTCTAGTGCTATATTTTTTTTATTATTATTATTTTGATGACGGGGGGGTTGAATCCCCCGGGTCCATGCATTTCCCCACCACTATATGGATCATGTAAGCCACCTCCTTCGGGGGTTGCAGTGGCCAAGTGATCACCGCCTCAACTGATAGTCGAACCCGGGACCTCTCAACTCCTGCACTTCTACAAGCTTCAAGATTCAACCCGGCTACCACTGGACTAACATCACTTGGTTTTCTAGTGCTATATTGGATATATTATATTCAATGATTTAGTTATGAAAGTTGTTACTAAAGTTAGTTAACAACAACTTAGTTATCCTAGTTGTAATAATATTAGTAAAGCTAGACCATTCCTATATAAGCAACTCTCAATCATTATTATAAACACATATTTGTAATATACATTCATTAAAACTCAATCAATAATATACTCTCATATATTCATACAATATCAAGATTTTACATGATATGCTTATGAAATTTACTAAAAGTCATTCTTGTTGGGACATTTGAATTAATTAGAATGTAACTATATACCAGTAATATTTAAGAAAAACTGCCTCACTGAAATATTTTTGTGATAATTATACCATTCATAAGTACCCACCAATTTTCCTTTATCTTGGATCTACCAAACTAGATCTTGTACAAAAAAGTACTCAAATGGGATTACAACTTAATTAAAATCCGCAATATAACAAAATCCACTTCGATATTTAGATGGTATATATATATATAGAAAAATGATCAACTATCTATAAAATAATCTAAAATTCACTACGACATGTAAAATCACGAAGGTTCAAATCTCTGAAAACTACACGTAAACTAACATTCAAATTAAACAAGAAAAATATCGGGTCATAGCATACACCATATGTGAGCTCAAGTGGCTTCGAGGCTTGCTCTTCTACATCGGCATTGACCATTCTCAACCGATACATCTTATGTGTGATAGTCAATCTACCTTTTACATTAATCAACTTACCGATATTTTTTCCAAAGTATTTACCTCTCCATTCACCGCATTTCTCAGCAAGTTGGGCATCTCGACTCTCCATGCTCCAACTTAGTTGGTAGGGGGGAGAATTAGGACCGTTTCCTCTTAATAAAGCCCATTGGCCCATATCTTACTCACAAGGAAATTCTCCACCAAATCTATATATATATATATATATATATATATATATATATATATATATATATATATATATATATATATATATATATATATATATATATATATATATATATATATATAAAAGAGAGTTTTTTTCGAGCGATTCTAGAGCGTCCACATCATCAAAAATTAATTTAGGAAAGTTTCATAAATAATATTTTCCACATAAAAAATAAAGTGGAGAATCTTTTAATTATTATAATATCTATATTTCCTATTTTATATTCATGAGAAGTTTCTAATTTTTATATAAAAACTTTGACATTTCATCTGGCAAAAAAATGTTGTTATAAAAATTATGAAAATAATATAATTAAATTTGTGGTAAAAAATGTTTTCATTAGAGTATAGATTTCATATGATTTGCACATACGAGTATTAAAGATGGTCTACTTCTTTTAATATGTTATATGTCCCACATTGAAAAACAATGTTAGTGTGGTGATTATAATACGTATAAATTATATAATTGTCCCACATCGAAAGATTAACATGAGGTGGATGATCCTATGATTATAAATAGAAGTCATCATTGGAACCTATATATCAACCAAAAACCTTTTGAGTCTCTTAAGTACTTCCTCCATTCAACTCCACTCTACCTATTTCATTTTTGTACACTATTCACAATTGTGTATTCAATTTTGATTTTCTCTCGATAGGTAAGTGGAAATATACTTCATGTGGGATTTTGTTTGATTCGTCTTTACGAGTACATTAAAAATATCTAACTTTTATAATTTTTGCAAATACGTAGCTAACGATATTTAACGCGTAAAACACGCGTTGACAAACGTGAAAAAGGAAAGTGGTAGAGTGGAGTTGAATGGAGGAAGTATTGTTTTGGAGAACTCTTAAGAGTTTATATCATTATCTTCACACTATGATATATACATAGTTTATATCATTATCTTCACAGTATGATATATACATATTTTTTCTATATTATGTATTATATTCAAGTGATGTTTATAATCTTTATATAAAAACTTATACATCTCATTTGCCAAAAAAGTATTATAAAAAAAACGTGCGAATATTAATAAATAGTACTCCCTCCATTCAAGACCAAATACAACATTTTCATTTACACACTTGTCAAGACACAAATTACAACGTAAATATCTTTAAGTTTACATTATAAAAAATTTAAAGTTTGATATTCTCATTGTACTTTATAGGTGAATCAAATAAGATCTTACATGACCATATTTTATCTTACATATTGCAAGGAATCGTAAAGATTCTATTCGTTCATGAATAATGTAAAAAAAGGAATGTTGTATTTGGTCTTGAATCGAGGGAGTATAGTATTTGCTCATTATTATTAACCTGGGTTAGATGCCGAATTATGTGCGAAAAAGATGGTGTATTTCTAAGTATGTTATTTGTCCCACATTGAAAAATATGTTGGTGTGGTGAATATATTACGTATAAATAATAGAATTGTCCCACATCGAAAGTTTAGCTTAAGGTGGGTGATCATATGATTATAAATAGAAGGCATCCTTAGAACCTAAATACCAACCCAAAACCTTCTGAGTCTCTTAAGCATTGTCTTGAATAGCTCTTAGGAGTTTATATCATTAACTCCACGATATGATATATATATTTTTTATATTATGTCCAAGTGATGTTTGTAATTTTTATATAAAAACTTATACATCTCATTTAGCAAAAAAGTAACATAATTTTTTTTTTTTGAAAAATTATATAATTAGATTCGTGGTAAATAAATGCTAGCATTAGAATATAGTATCATATTATTTGCACATATTTTAATTACGATAAGAAGTTAAAAAAAATATACTATACGAATATTAATAAATAGTACTCCTATAGTATTTGCTTATTATTATTAAACCAGGTTAGATGTCGAATTAGGTGTGAAAAAGATGGTGTATTTCTAAATATATTGTTTGTCCCACATTGAAAAATAATGTAGGTGTGGTAAATATACTACATATAAATAGTTGAATTGTCCCACATTAGAAGATTATCATGAGGTGTGGTATCACATGATTATAAATATGAGTCATAACTTAGGGGTATCAACCCAAAATCTTTTTAATCGCTTAACAATTATCTTAGAGAGTTCTTATAAGAGTTTGTATTAACGACAAACCTTAGTTACAACAATACCATACAAATATTAATCACGTAGATATTTATAAAAGCGATTATATATTACTATATTAGTGATATTATAATGTTTATTTTAAGACAATCGATAGTATAATAACTTTATTTAAGACAAAGTCATAATTAAAAAATAAAATGGGTGCTAAATATACATAAATTTGTTTGTGTCATATAATGATAATCTCTGCACTAAAATAGAAAATTTATGAATTATAATACAATCAAGTGTTGCATAAAAAGATCTTGAATCCACAAACAAATCAATAATGAGCTTTTTTACTTTGGTAAATAGTAGAATTAAATCTCTTTAACTTTCAAGTATAGATAATTATTATGCCTCATTACATTTGAGTAACTAAAATACATCATAATTTTTAACCATTAATCAAAATCGCACCAGGAAAAGGAATTATTTTGCATTTGTTTATACATTCTATTGCTCCCTCAATTACATCTTAAGAGTCGTGTTAGGAAAAAAAATGTAATTTAAATCATATCATTTGTACATATTTTAATTATGACAAAAAATGGAAAAAAACGTACGAATATAAATAGATAGTATAATATTTTCTCATTATTAAATCGGGTTGGATATCGAAATAGGTGCAAAAAAGATGGTGTACTTTTTCGTGTGTTATTTGTCCCACATTGAAAAATAATGTAGGTGTGGTAAATATACTACATATAAATAGTTGAATTGTCCCACATCAGAAAATTATCATTAGGTGGGGTGATCTTAAAAATTAATTTAGGAAAGTATTATAAATAATATTTTTTGATGTTAAAAATAAAGTGGAGAATCTTTTAATTATTATAAAATTTATTTCCTATATTATATTCAAGTGATGTTTCTAATTTTTATATAAAAAAATATTACATTTCATTTGGCAAAAAAATATCATTAAGAAAATTATGAAAATAACATAATTTGATTCGTGGTAAAAATGATATCATTAGCGTATAGATTTCATATAATTTGTACATATATAAAATTGTGTACTTTTTAGTATGTTATATGTCCCACATTGGAAAATAATGTAGGATTATATAAAAATAATAGAATTGTCCCACATAGAAAGATTAACATATGATGTAGTGGTCTTATGATTATAAATATGAGGCATCCTTGGAACTTGTTAACAACCTAACATCTTTTGCGTCTCTTAAATAAGATGTTTTGACTTTTGATCATCCCTTATTTACTAAATGAATAGGCGAAACTCCAATTTTCCCGCCTAAAAAATATTTCCTAGAATAGTGTTTGATATTTTTAGCATATACTATATGTGTGGACATGATAAGTTATAAATGGATACCCTGGCTAGCGGTAGATGGTCGATCGGCTAAGCGATCTAAGTCGTTGACTTGCTGTGGATATCTTTGACCTTGCTCAGTGTGTTGACTTGGTCAGCGGTGCAGAATATGCCCCATCAATTTGCCCCCAGCGTAGTCTATGCAGTGGTATGGGCTCCGATGTATGCCGAGCGTATATTCTGCGTAAAATTTCAAAATCTTTACTCAGATCGGTGTCTTCTTGTGTACCAGCGTGGCTCTTGCTAGGCCGCTCCATATACCATATCCCCCCTCCACATGGATGCGTAAAGGGTATCCGATGTGGAAAAGAATATGACGCTGGCCGAGACCAGTGAGAGTGCTTAGGTTGATTTGGATTGCCCCGCCGTGCTTCCCGGCTTGGTTGATCGATGGCCGGCGGAGACTAGGTACCTAGGAATCTGTTTGAGGAGATGAACATCGAAGAGATGTGAATAGGCGTGTTGAAGACGTTTGGTCACTGTTGCATTGATTGACATTCAACTGTTGCGACGATTGACATTCCGCGGTTGCATGCTTGACACGTGTGTGTTCGATTGGTTGACGCTTCATGGGTCGTGCCCCGATTGGTCCTTCTTCATGGGCTTTTCTCTATAAATAGGGTAGTTATTCCGTGATTTTGGCCTCCATTTTATTTTCGAAAATTTTTCTCTTAAAACCTTCATCTCTCCAAACTTTCAAGGGTTTTCTTCTTAATCTTCGGAGTATTTGATCCGGCGAGTGTTTTTCTTTGAGGTAAGCAAGCAAACTTTTCATTTTCCTTAATAATCTGTTGTGAATCATGTCTTCTGCTGATGCTGGACCTAGTAAACCTGCGTCGGGGGGCCCTAGGTCCCCTTCTCCTGAAGTTGATCCTCAAATTCTGGAGGAATGGGAGGATTCCGACTCTTTTGGTGATCTTGGTGATGATTTTGGTGATGATGCGGAAAGGTCTCGTCCTAGTGAGGGGAGACAGTACGTCATGGATCACGGCTATGTCTGTAAGATCCATCTTGATCGCGCTTGGTCCCGTAAGCTTGCCCGTTGCTCTGACGGGAAACTTCTCGAGGATCATTTTTTCTTTGGTAGGGGGTACGAAATTGTTATCCCTGAGGAGGGTCAGGCCGTATGTTGTCCTCCGTCGGGCTGTACTGGCGTATACCTCCGGCATTTGGAGTACGGGCTCCGGTTCCCGCTGAATGGGTACGTTGTGGCCATAATTAGAGCCATGAACGTTGCTGTTGCCCAACTGCACCCGCTGGCCATGAGGATCATCATTGGCTTTGTCTGGCTTTGTCTTTTTAAAGGAGAGGCTCCGACGGTGAATTTATTCCGCCGACTCCATCATCTCAAACAGTCACTCTCTGGCCGTGTTGGATGGTATAGTGTACAGACGGAGCAGGGTTATGTCTCTGCTGACAAACCTTCTTCTTGCAAGGACTGGCAAGATCAGTGGGTGTATGTTAAAGTGCCGAATGACTATCCGCTGCCCCGTTCCTTCCGGCACCAGGTTAATTTGCGGTGTGAGACTAGGGCGGAGCATGACAGATGGGTCACTCGGAAGCATCTTAAAATGGATGCTAGCAGGGTCCCTCTTACGGAGGATGAGAGGCTGGCAATGAGGCTCTTTGAGGTGGACAAGCGTGGGATGCCGAAAAGATGGATTCCCCCGACGCAGATCATTCTTCAGGATGAGCCGCTTTGCTATGTCGGCCTCATACCGGCCCTAGCACGGGGTGAGTGGGGTCGGTGTGAGGCCCTCCGTCGCTCTCAATGTTTCTGTGTCTTCGAATTTCGATTCATTTCTTCTTCTTGACTCTTGCTTTGTTTCTTTCGTAGACCACTTTGGACCGGACCTATCTGAGGATCTTCTTCGGAGAATGGGGCTGCACAAAGATAAAACCGTTGCTGACTTGCATCCCAAGGCTGCAGCCCATGACCGCAGGATGTCGCCGAACGACCTCATGGAGCAGCGGCTGAAGGTCTTGAGCAAAGAGGAGGCGCAGGCGAGGGTTGTTAGCGGCGTGGTGCGTCGGACGCGGAAAACAAGGCCCTCGGTGGCAACGGCGTCGACACCGGCTTCAACTCCCATCCCCTCCCTTAAAAAGATGGAGATTGTTGAGATTCCCGATGAGGGGGATTCTGACGCAGAGGGATCTCCCCTTATCCGTAAGAGGAAAGGGACAGCTTCTACCGCTGGCAAGGAAGTGCCTTCTCCGGTCAAGAAGGCCAAACATGGTACCTATCTAGCTCGTGGCTTAAATTCAGCCGTGCCACTAGGTATTTCTGATGGGTCGATACTGATACTGATGTTTAAACTGAATTTCTGCAGATCAGCCGCAGTCGGCTATTGCCCACGTTGGGCAGCAGGCGGTGGGGTCCTCTGCACAGGTTGGTGGTCAAGGCACCACCGTCAACCCTTCATCCCAGAAGGCTTTCGTCTCCCGGCCCGCAGGCTGGTGGCGATTGCCACCACCGTCCCTTCATCCCGAAGGCTTCCGTCTCCGAGCTTATAGAGGAGGGTGCGAAGCTTATTAGGGAGTCGGCGAGGTGGAACGTGGCTACCGCCGCTCGTCTCGGGAGCAAGAGAAGGCCGTGGCTCGGGCTGTTCATGAGCGTAATGCCACTAAGCGGGTGGTCGCATCGGCGAAGCCGGGTCTCCTCAATGAGCGAGGCTTAGGGAAGAAGCGAGAAGGCGCTCTTGCGGAGGGAAAACTCGGGGAGGACGCTGAAAAGGAGGTCCTTCTTGAGAGGGCTAAAGCCGAGGCCGCGGCCGCCGAAGGCTGAATCGGCTGAGGAAATGTGAGCTCGCTCGGGCGTGCCGACCTCTACCTCAAGCGGAGAACGAGTCCCGGACTGTTTAAGGCTCGGGAGGTGGTTCGGGCGAGATGCCATTATCAAGCAAAAAGAGGCGGACATCGAGATGCCGCAAACCGACATGCTTCCCAAACCGTGCGCCAAGTTCCGGATTTGGCCAAGACGCTGCTAGGGAAGTTATCGGGGAGCTTTTCCCTCTTGATGGTTCCTTCCCGTGGGGCAGGTTCGACGCGTTGCTTGATGACAAGCTCGAGGCTAAGGAGAAAGCCGCGGTGGAGGAGGCCAAGGAGGCGGTGAAGGCGAAGATGGAGAGGGAGGCGGCCGCGGAAAAGCGACTCTTCTTTGAGAAGGCTAGGGTAGCTAAAGAAGAAGCCGAAAGGATGAGGGCAGTGAGGATCTTGAGGCCAAGGCCGAGGCTGCTAGAAGAGCTCTTTGGGTTGCTGCTTTGAGGAAGATGCGGCTTGATGAGAACAAGTTTACAAAGAGATCTGTTTGACTCCTCACGTGCTACCATGTCTTTGCTTGATGAGAACAAGTTTACTGACAGATGCGCTTCACCGTCCGTCAGGGGCCAACTACTCACCCTTCCTTCCTGCGCTCTTGATACATGAACATAGTGATAGTTTTTGTCTTCTTTTTGTACAATCTCGGTAGGTCGTGTTTTGGCTTATCCCTATGGGGGCCGGCCGTCGTCCGTATTCTTTTCACTTGTAATTTTGTAACTTATCTTCTAATAATGGTTCGTTTCTTTCGCCTTCGGCTTGGCCGAGGTCTTTATCTTATCCTTGTCAGAATTGTCTTCCTGTATTCCTAATTGAGCGCCCCTTTTGTTTCCGCCTCGGCTTGGCCGTGGTCGTTTTAGAGTGCGTATCTCAACTGTGTTTCAACGCTTCCAAGACACTTCGTCTGTTTTTGCGAGTGTAGTGTGTGATGGCCGTTACTGTCATGGTATCCGCCTTGTGAGGGTGATTGCCGCTCTTGTCGGATGGGCAGTGTGGGCCGGCACTGGTTTCTTGACAGAGACCGCCGCTCTTGTCGGTATGACAGTGTGGCCGCGTCGTTTCTTGATAGAGACCGCCGCTCTTGTCGGTATGACAGTGTGAGCCGGCGTCTGTTTCTTGATAGAGACCGCCGCTCTTGTCGGTATGACAGTGTGAGCCGGCGTCTGTTTCTTGATAGAGACCGCCGCTCTTGTCGGTATGACAGTGTGAGCCGGCGTCTATTTCTTGATAGCGTGTTACGTGGCGTCTACCACTTGGAGTGACTGCGACGGCATCAAACCTCTTGGGGTGACTGCCGTGGCGTCTACTACTTGGGGTGACTGCGACGGCGCTAATTTCTTGACAGAGAATGCCGCTCTTGTCGGTATGACAGTGTGAGCCGGCGTCTGTTTCTTGATAGAGACCGCCGCTCTTGTCGGTATGACAGTGTGAGCCGGCGTCTATTTCTTGATAGCGTGTTACGTGGCGTCTACCACTTGGAGTGACTGCGACGGCATCAAACCTCTTGGGGTGACTGCCGTGGCGTCTACTACTTGGGGTGACTGCGACAGCGCTAATTTCTTGACAGAGAATGCCGCTCTTGTCGGTATGACGGTGTGAGCGGCGCTGTTTCTTGATAGCGTGTTACGTGGCGTCTACCACTTGGAGTGACTGCGACGGCATCAAACCTCTTGGGGTGATTGCCGTGGCGTCTACTACTTGGGGTGACTGCGACAGCGCTAATTTCTTGACAGAGAATGCCGCTCTTGTCGGTATGACGATGTGAGCCGGCGTCTGTTTCTTGATATAGACCGCCGCTCTTGTCGGTATAATGATGTGAGCCGCGTCTGTTTCTTGATATAGACCGCCGCTCTTGTCGGTATGACAAAGTGTGAGCCGCGCCTATTTCTTGATAAATAAATCGATGGGAAAATTTTGTTTTGATGGAAGGCGCGGGTGGTTTTTCACTAGGTAAAAACATGCGTTGGGGTGTCCACAGCTATCTTGGACACCTCCGTAGCTACATAAATTTTACAAGATTACCAATGCCCTAACGGCTCATCCCAGTACATCCCCCCCAATCAGCCACTAGTCGTATCCATGAGGTCGCCTCCCTGCTGTAAGGACGGGCTTTTTCCTTTTTCGGACCTCTTCGCCTCTTTGAGGGATTGCATGTTGCAACCTCGGGCAGCTATCCGGACGTTGACCACCTCATCCTTCTCGTCTTTGGAGACGAGCTTATATGCGCTTCCCCCGGTCCGAGACATACATCGTGTTAGGGCCCGGATGGACATCACACTGCGTCGGCCTCGCTCAGGGTGACTCGGCCTATGAGAACGTTGTAGGCGGACGAGCCGTCAATGACGACGAACTCAGCTAGGATATTTTTAGCCGCGTTCTTCTCGCCGAACGTCACCGGGAGTTTAATTGATCCCAGCGGTACCAGCCCGGCCCCAGAAAGGCAGTATAGGGGTTGGTGCGGGGGCTTAAATCCTTGATCTTCGGAGAGGCCGAGAAAGCACTCTCTAAACATGATGTTCGTGTATGCACCTGTGTCAATCAGGCACCTCTTGACCAGGTGGTTGGATATGTCCAAATTGACTACAAGCGGGTCGCTGTGAGGGGCGATGACCCCCTCGTAGTCCTTTCTTCCGATAGTTATATCGGGGATGCTTGCAGAGGGGATCCTCGAGTTGGGCACAAAGTTGATGGCCTGATATAGCTCGTTTAGGTGCCGCTTGTGCCCATGAGCGGACCCTCCGTTCTCGTTGCCCCCGATGACAACATGAATCACGCCTATCCGCTCGAAGACGGACTTCCTATCTGAATTGCTGGCGTCAGTCTTTTGGCCTTTTGCAACGTACTTGCCGAGGCTTCCCTTCCTGGATCGCTCCTCTATAGCATTCTTCAGGTGACGGCAGTCGTTGGTTAAATGGCCGGTGTGGCCGTGGTACTCACAGTACTGGCTTGTATCACCGTCACTTTTGGGCTTGGGGGGTCTCTCCCACTTCTGGCCCTCGCTTTTGCTCAGGGCGAAGACTTCGGCGGCTGATACGACGAGAGGGGTTTTTTCACTATACCGCCTCTGGTGGTACGTTCCTGAATTCCACCCGGCACCTGCCGAGTCTTGCTTCCGGTCGGATCTGTCCGATCGTGATCTGTTATTCTCACGGCGTCGACTGTCGGACCGCGAGCCGTTGTTGTCGCGGCGTCCTTCGTCCTGACTGTCCTGCCTGTGACTCTTCTTTTCTGATTGCTCGGCTTCGCGGGGATCTTCCCAGGTCTTGTGGTAATCTTCCACCTTGATGGCTTGGTCGGCCAACTTTCGGCGGCGTCCGTGCCCCGGCCTCCGCTCTTGATGAGCTTGTTTTTAAGGCTCCCCGTGGGAGGCCCTTCATCAGTGCGAAGGCCGCCAGCTCGGGGTTAATTTCTCGAATCTGCTGGACCTTTCCATCGAACCTCTTCACATAGCTCCGGAGAGACTCCCCCTCCCCGTCGATAGTTAGGAGGTCGATGTCTCTACGGCCCTTCTCTTGTTGCAGGAGTATTGGGCTAGGAAAGCGCCCTTCAGGTCGGCGTAGTAGTACACCGAGCCATCAGGAAGCCCTTTATACCAGCTCTGAGCCATCCCATGCAAAGTTGTTGGGAAAATTCGGCACCAGACCTCGTCGGGCTGCTCCCATACCGACATGTAAGACTCGAAGGCCTCGGCGTGGTCGATGGATCACCATCCCCCTTGTATGACGAGGTGGCGCGGCTTGAGTTTATTCGGCACCGGGACTTCGAGGACGTAGGCGTTGAGGGGTTGCCTAACCACGTGTCGAACGGCACGCGGCGATCGGCTCCGTGGGTCCCTAACCTGGCTCCTTCCCCCATAGCGGGAGGGGCTCCTTATTCGACTTGGACTTCTTCTCCAACTCGCCGAGTCGGACTCCTCTCGGCTTCTTCGGGGAGCCTCGTTCGTGCGGCGGGGGGACGCCGTCCTCCCACGAGTGCGGGAAGGACTTAGGTCTACCGCGCCCACTTTGGGTTCCCCCGGCGGCTTGGCTGGGTCGGCTTCTCCTAGTGCTCCGTCCAAATTTCTCGAGTCACATTTTGGGCCCCGGTCTCCCGGACGATTTTTCCGCCGCTCTTGTCGATGTGACAGTGTGAGCGGGCGTACTACTAATTAGGTCTAGGAGCATTTTCAGGTTTGCTATGTCAACCACATGTCCCATGATGGTGACCTGGTTGGTTATCGGCGTGCGTGTCGGGTATCGATGGCATCCCGAACTCCGGTTGGACTACACCGCCGGTGGAGGGTCATATGACTCGAGAATTGTTGAAAGTATCATCTTGGTAAAATGCGGTTTCGCTTGCGATTCGATCATCTTGTTGTTTCGACATTTTCTTAGCTTTTTGGGTGGGTTTTTTTTTTTTTTTTTTTTTTTTTTTTTTTTTTTTTTTTGGGAATGAATGTGACTAGCTTCTAGTGTCTTTCCCCACGTACGGCGCCAATTGTTCCGGTGTGTAATTCCGAGCGATATTCGTTACCACCCTTGGCTTGTAGAATAATGTCTTTGGTTGGATTCTTCTTTTCTTTACCGTTCCTCTCGGCCTCCCCGCAACAATGAACGAACAGAGGGCTTGGCTTTGCGCCAAGCGTACTCACTCCGACGCCTTGAGTCGGTAAACTTAAAGGATTAAGTCCGTATGTTATTTAGAGCGATATATTGTAGAGAGATGAGGAAGATAATACCAGTTTATGTGTGATATTAGGTTTAGTTGTGGATTAGTTGGATCCTTTCCTCAATGAAGGTTGAGGAGTATTTATAGGCTTTCACCTTTTGTCACGTAGTGGCCAAGTGGCCAAGTGGCTTATCAGGTGGAAAGACCGTTCTACCCTCGGCCGATGGACCTACGGCAGGCCGGCCGAGGGTCTTGGATGTGAGTACGCGGATATGTGCCCCGTGGTGGTTGCCATGCCGATACCCAGCTAGAGCGGTGCCGATGGGCTGCATCGGCTAGGCAGTCTAAGTCGTTGACTTGCTGTGGATATCTTTGACCTTGCTCAGTGTGTTGACTTGGTCAGCGGTGCAGAATATGCCCCATCATTTAAATATTAATAACATTTACTATTTCACATTCTGCACAAATTTATCTCCGATCTTTTTAGGATAAGGAAAATTCTTTTTTAAAAGAACTTATTGATAAAAATTTATTGACTTTTTATGATAAGAAGTTGCAGCTAAAAAATATGGTATTAGTAAATACTCCCTCCTATTCAGCCTATAGTTTCCTTTCATTATAATACTCCTCGCATATATTAGATAAAAGGGGAACTATAGGCTGAATAGGATTGAGTATTTGTTAAAATTCATTGACTTTTTATGATAAAAATTTACAGCTAAATAATATGTTATATTAATAAATATTTGTAAATTAACATTGTCATTAATTTCTTGGTAAAAAAAAATTCAAAAAAAATACTCATTTTATTACTTCTTATCATTTAAACTTTTATTTATTTCTCTAATCTAAATACATTAAGGAGAAACATGAAAAATAAGTAAATTGTCAATTTAAGTTCTATAAATAATATACTAAAAAGTAAAACTCTATAAACACCGTGCATATATTGCACGAGGTCTCTATTATTACCTCTATAAATACCGCGCATTCATTGCGCGGGATCTAAACTAGTATCTAAATAAATGATTAGAGATAAGATGTAAATATTAAGACCTTATAACCAATTTTTTTTAACTAGGTTAATTACCCCGTTACAACGCACGGGTATCCAAACTAGTTCTTCATTGTATTAGGCAAATAGCATTGCGCATATTATTAATATTTCGGTAAATACTAGGATTATTATTATCATGTATAAATGCTCTTGTAATAAATAACTTGGAATAATCAACACAATTCTTTCCCATATTCATTCAATTATCACGTTCTATTAATTATAAGAATAAAAACAATTAATGATCATGTAAACCGTAACTTTTCCCTGAGCCAAATGAATGTTTAAGACCCCGTCCTAGACGCCTTCCTAGAGGAATACGATCCTCGCCAGTCGCCGTCAATCCTGGAGGAATATGTGCAATTTCTATACAAGCTCGATCTTCCCTCATAAAAACCATACTAAAAAGTAAAAAACCATTACTAAAAACAAAAATAATCTGCGGGAATTGTACTTAATAGGAAAGTTATTCATTCATAGGAATATGTACCTATTTGTGTAATTATATTACCTTTTGTACCATTTTTTGTTCAAATTATAACAAGTCTCTCAAAATAAATAATCAGTCTTGTTAATTTATCTGATTCTAGTCTAGGATCATGGCCTCAAGAGATCGATTGAAGAATAATTAAATTATTTATGTCCCTAAAGAGGTCGAATAATTGACTAAAATAAGGCTATGTTTGGTAAAACTAACTGAAAAGGTACCTGAAACCTGAAAAGGTAGCTGAAAACTGAAAAACTAACTGAAACCTGACTGATAAGGTAGTTGAAAATTAGGAACTATAAGGTAGCTGATTATATAAAAAAGTGTTTGGCAAACGAGCTGAAAATGTAACTGATTTTGGTAAAATGACGTAAAAGGATAAGAAAATTATTTAATATTATAAAATAAAAGGGTAAAAAATGGAAAATAAGTCATTTCAGGTACCTAATTTCTCAAATGCTACCTGAGGTAGCATTTTATTTCAGGTACCTTATTTGACCAAATAAGCTACTTGCCAAACACTTACAAAAAAATCAGGTAGCGAAAATTTTGGTCAAATAAGCTACTTTGGTCAAATAAGCTACCTGAAGTGTCGTGCCAAACGAAACCTAAGTAATTCATATATGCTTGATTATCTCTCATTCGAAAATGTATTCTTGATATTTTACGTCATAAAGATTACTCCAATGTCTATAAGCTATAACTATATATAATATCGTTTTTTCTAAACTAAACTCATCTACTATATCATTCAAAAATCATAACACTAAAAAAAACTCAAGAAAGTAGAATTCACAATATGAATCAAAATGTTCCACTTCTTATTTTCGCTCATTTCCTTTGCTTATTTTCCTTCCAAACCATGGAGTTAATCAAGGCGAATCAAACCTTATGGATCGTCTATGTAGCCCGACAATAGACCGTATATAATGTCGCAAATGCCTAGGGCCCGATCCAAGTAGCCCGAGCCAAACCAACATCGGTCTAGTCCAAATAGCCATATCATGTGCTACAAGGGATTTGCAAATACTATACCAAGACTCAATTAACTAACAACGTTAAACAACGGATCTTGGATTATTACGCAAAGTTTATAGTGATTGCTTAATCCAGTTTGATTGAATAATAAGGAATTTGAGAAGGCACGACAACGTATTAAAACCGGACCAAAGGGAAATCTTGATAATTGTAGAAATGAATTAAGATCAAAAGGTTTTCAAGATCCATAGCAATTTTTAGGGGATGATTTACATCATATTGTTGTTGCTACGATTTATACCGACTGAGCGATTGTTCTCTCTATTCTTGATGCTTTGAAGTAATGCATATTGTATTCTATATTAAGAAATAAATGATTGTGCATTTTACGGTTCACTAATTCTCGTATGAGACAACAATTTTATATGAAGTACTCGTAGTACACTATTACGTACTTTGTTTATATTTCTTTTCGTGTAATTTTATATATAATTTTTTTTTGCGGGTCTCGATTTGGTTTATATCGAAAACCAAACTTAGTTTAATGCCATACATATTAAATTTACTAAAAGTCAATTTTGTTGGGACATTTGAATCAATTAGAATGTAACTCTCCAATACAAGTGGTATTCGTGAAAGTGGTAATTAGGCCCCTTAATTTTGTTTAATTGTGAAATTAGACCCTATAAGTTTTATTTGGAGCAATCAAGCCCCCTTAAGTTTTACCAAAAGTGAAATTCAACCCCATTTTCTTAATTTTCACCAAATTCTTATATTAAAATCATTTTTAATACAATTTATCAAATATAATTTTTTAAAATTTTAGAACTTTTATATTTATATTAAATATTGAGAGTTGTTTTGTTTTGAATTTTATAATATATAGACAATTTATTATATATGTATGAATATTATATAAATTATAAATAATTTACTAAATATGTATGTAAAAGTGTTCTTCAATGATTAATAAATTATGTAGAAATTCGTAAAGTTGCAATTAGTAATTTTTAGTTAGAGTAAATTAACAATTACTCCCTTCTATAAATCACTTTTCTAAAATAACTCCCTTATGAAAACTTTTTAATAATTTACTCCCATAAAATCTACACAGGTCAAATATTACACCCAAATTGACATTCCGGTAACAGATTCCGTCAATTTTAAAATTTTCTGATTATAAGACTATTTTTATGACGAAAATGCCCTTCTCCATATTTTTATCTCTCTTCACTCTCCCTTCTACTTCCAACTTTTAATATGCCCAAGTGCCCAACTCTGTAGAATTATACTACCACCAGGCCATAGCACCTCACCCACCCCCAACCAGCACCACAACACCATGACCTTCAAACCATCGGTGCGCCGCTTGGCCAGCCCTTCGCCGCCTTGCCCCTCCTTGCCATCGTATCTTCACAAGTAAACCCAGAAAAAAAAAACATAAAAAAAACAGAAAATAGAAGATGTTACCTCCTAATCACAAGAGAAAAAAATTGAATTGAGATCTAGTAGTTATGAATTGTGATTTAGTATGAGATAATAATTTAGGGATTAGAAGGGATTTAAAAAATTCTACATAGAAAATTGTGATTTATATGTGGAATTTGTTTTGCTTTTATTATGATTTGGAGATGGAGTTGGGAGACGGAAAGACGGTAGTGCTATAAATCGAGGAATTAAAAGGGACAGCCTACTGGTCAGGCGGCGCGAAGGTGGTGTAATAAGTGGTCGTGTGTCGGTATGTGGTCTGGGTGGGTTTTGTTGCGAGGGTGCGGTTGTGGGAGAATAAGTTGGTTAGATGGGTGGGGGTGGTTAAGCGAGGCGGTGGGTGTTAAGGTTGGGTGCTGGACTGGTGTGAAAATGGTGAAGTAGTGGAGATATGATGATAGGGAAGCAATAACATGTTTCTGGGTTGCTAATTTGCTATGAGTTTGAAGATGATGGACATGTTGGGTTAATAATAAAACAGGGGCATAACGGTCATAAAATCTAACTTTTCACCTGAAAATCAATTTGGGTGTAATATTTGACCTGAGTAAATTTTATGGGAGTAAATTATTAAAAAGTTTTCATAAGGGATTTATTTTAGAAAAGTGGTTTATAAAAGGGAGTAATTGTTAATTTACTCTTTTAGTTATTTAATAAATTGTTTAATACAATATAAAATGTTTTTAATTAAAATTCTTGTGAAAATTTTAAAAATTGGGTTGAATTTCACGTTTAGTGAAACTTAAGGGGCTTGATTGCTCCAAATAAAACTTATGGGCCTAATTTCACAATTGAATAAAGTTAAGGAGCTTATTTACCACTTTCGCGGAGTACTATTTAAGAAAAATCGTTTTGCCGAAATACTAACATCCGTAATGATTATACCATTCCATAACACATTGTACCACTATATTTCCTATTTTGGATCTACCCAAACCAGATCCCCTAAGAAAAGTACTCATATTGGATTATAACTTAATTAAAATCTGCAATATAACAAAATCCAATTCGATATTTTAACAGTATATATATGTAGAAAAATAACCAAATACCTAAATAAGGAACCAAAATTCACCATGACATGTAAAAACCACGAAGGTTTGAATCTCTGACATCCCAAAAAATACTACAAATAAACTAACACTTAAATAAGATGAGTCTAAACACTGCATTCCTTGTTCATGCTTGTTTCCTGTCCGTATTCTACTTCCAAACCATGATGTTCATCAAAGCGGATCAAGCGCTAATGTACCATTTATGCAACGCGACAACAAACGCGAAACAATGTTTGAAATGTCTCGAGTTGGACCCAAAAAGCAAAACCCAAAGTAAAATTGACATAGTACAACAAAATATTGCATGTGCTGCAAATGATATGCAATTGCTCTTCGACGACACAATTAAGCAACAAAATATTACATCAGATACTAATATGATCCAAGTTTTTGATGATTGTAAAAAATTATTTCATAGAGCGTATATTTACGCTGTTATTACTTCAAATGAAGTGAAACATAGAGATTTTGTCAAGGCACAACATTACATCAAAGTTGGTGTTTTGAGGAATTATGATGCTTGTAGAAATGAACTAAAATCGAAGCGTATTGCAGAGCCATGGCGCAATGTAGGGGATGAGTCGCATCATATTGCTATCGATACGATTTATACGGACTGGGGAATTGTTCTCTCTATCCTTGACGCTTTGAAGTAATGCATTTGTATTTGATAAATTATGAGTTTAAGGAATAGATAATTTTTCAAAATCAAATCGAACGCGGCTTATACAAGAATTTTCAAGTTTGTTAGTCTCTTGTATGACGATTTTACAAAGATAGTGGGAATTTGGATCATGAATTTAAGGGTAAGATTATTGATAATCTTGAGATAAGACTTTGGTGAGTTTTAAGACAAGACTCAAGACTACCAATAATTTATCATAGTCTTAATAAAGTTTTGGCAAAGTCTTAAGTGAAACTCAACTTAAGACTCTACATGAGTCTTGACCCCACTATTAAAAGAAGACATCCAATGAATGAAAGACAAGTGTTATATTATTTTTGTTTTTTTTCTTAAACCCCACATTTTCTCAAGTAAAGTGAAAAAGTAAAGTTTAAGCCGGGTCTGACTGATAATGTATAATGTCTGAGGTAAGTCTGAACAATAAATAAATAATAAAAGTTAGGCCCTGTTCTTTCTGGCTTATTTTCAGCCCATTTCGATTCATTTCACTCTATTGATTCGATTCGATTCGATTCGATTGATTCGACTCCATTGATTGATTGATTCGATTCGACTCCATTGATTGATTCGATTCGATTACTCGATTGATTGATTGATTCGATTCGATTCATTCATTTCGATTCACTTCATTCCATTAAATTCAGCTCATTTCAGCTTTACTAATTTAAATAATAGTTATAATTAATTTTATTAACAATAATACTATTTTTTTAATATTAATATTATTTATATTTATTATTATTATTATAATTAATAATATTGTTAATAATTTATTTATTTATTATTATTACTATTATTATTATTTATTTATTATTATTACTATTATTATTATGATGATGATGATGGTGAATATTATTATTAAAATGAATAATAATGTTATTAATGTTAATGTTAATGTTATTGTTGTTGTTGTTGATATTATTATTATTATTATTATTATTATTATTATTATTATTATTATTATTATTATTATTGGTATTATTATTAAAATTCATAATATTTATTGGTATTATTATTAAAATTCATAACATTTATTATTAATATTATTAATGAGGCACACCGAACCGACTTGACTCACTTGCCAATACGGGGTCTTACAAGTCAACACGCTTGCCAACATGGTTACAAATTTGCTTGGTACCCTACGAATCACAAATCGTTAAAAGCGAATTCTATCAAGTTGATTACTGAAAATACATGTAACACATTTTCTATAAGCGAATCGCGAATCGATAAGGCGTATTCATAGCGAATATGGCAACCGTGCTTGCCAAACCATCATTTGAGGTACTCATAAAACCTATAAATATCTCACTATTCACCAATCAATGGTAAAAACTTCTCACCAACAACTTCCTCTCTCTAGAAGTAAGACTACTCGAGCTACTACAAGAGGGCACAGAGACCTTAGCTTCAAGCAAGGTCCCGACTATCCATCATTACCGTAAGGCATCAGAGAAGAACCTTTTGCATACCCTCTAAGGCCTTTGTTATGCGTGAAAGATCCATCCGAAGAGAGCAAGCATAGGCTCGAGATGCCATATGAGAGTAGGGCGTTGACTCGACTTGAATTCGAGCAACGCTTACTTGAGTGTTTTTATTCTAAACAATTATTTTACTAATATCATTATTAATATGACCTTATTATTTATTATTGTTATTAAAAATATTATTAGTAGAAAAATACTATTTTTTCATTATTATAATTTATGATTATTCATATATAATATTATAGTAATTTTTTTCTTATAAATATTAATTTTAATATTACTATTATACTATGAATATTAATATATTATAGTTGATAATAACAATAATATTGAATACTATTATTATTATTATTAATATGATTATTTCAGTTCAATTCAGCTCAATTCAACTTTATTCATTCGATTCGATTCATTCATTTCTATTCGATTCGATTGATTGATTGATTGATTGATTCGATTCGATTGATTCACTCCATTCGATTCGATTCGATTCGATTCACTCCATTCGATTCGATTCGATTCGATTCGATTCAGATTCGACTCCATTCATTCATTGATTCGATTCGATTCAAATTTCTAAAAAGCCCGAAAAAATGGCGCCTTAGTGAAAAACTAATGTGCCAGAGTCTTAAGACTTTTGATAGTCTTACCAATAATCATACCCTAAGAAATAAAGTGATCCACATCACTTTGTTGTCAAATAATAAAAACAATATTCTCACTTCATTCCATCATATATCCATCAATATCTGAAGGTTAAAGCAACTGCTTGTTAACTACAGAGTAATCAACTTATGCACTACATAGGGAAACGACACCGGCTTGGAAGTTCCTAACAAGCCCATAAGTTTATTGTATCTTCATAAGCCCATTAGTTTGTTATATCTACACTAGAGTAATGTCAATTCTAGCCTAGGACCATGGCCTCATGGTATTGACTGAAGGATAATTGCAATTATACATATCTATAAAAAGGTAATTAATGAATACTTGGCTAGATTAAGTAAGTGCTGTATGCTTGATTTTATCATTCACATATTTCATGTCATATAGATTACTTTATTTTAATGGGTCATATTATTTTCATGGATAAGAGTGGTGATAGGGTGTCCGCTCAGTTGTTACCCTTGTTTGATAGTCTTGATCGGGTTGGTTCCTATGCTTGGGGTACCGCTTGTTTGGCTTACTTGTACCGACAGTTAGGGATAGCATCGCGCCGAGATAGTACTGGTGTTAGTGGGTGTCTACCGTTACTCCAGGCATGGATATACGAGTACTTTCCCAGGTTCCGACCCGGCGGTGGTTTCTTTTTTGAGGACCGTCCTCTTGTTCAGGCTTGGGCCAGCTTGCCTCGGGGTAAGGGCTATTCTCATACTTTTCAGGTGTATCGTCATAGTTTGGATGATCTTAGGTCGGAGCATGTCCGATGGTTGCCCTACGGGAACTGTCCCCAGGGAGCTTGCAGAGTATCGCTTTACTCGAGTTTTATCAGGCATCTTGATATAGTAGAGCCGTACCAGCCGGATCGGTTCATGCGTCAGTTTGGGTATATTCAGGTTATCCCGGTCCCGATGCCTATTGCGATTGTTGAGTCTCGGGCCGCGAACGGGACTTACAGGCTGGACTTCAGGCAAGAGCCCGATAGGACATGGGGGGACCGAGAACTCCATCACACCGTAACGAAAATTGTCAAGGAAAGCATATATGCCTTTCCAGTGTGCTGATGGATACATGACCTGGTATGCGGAGATTTCACACCCCTATTTGTATCCCCCCTCACACCGCCTTCATTTTCGGTCTGTCGAGTTTCATGAGGAGCCGGAGGTCGCCCTAACTCTTAGTCGTAAATTCAAGAATGTCTTCCATCAAACTAGTGAGGAGGCCGAGAGAGAGAAAGACTCTAGAGGATTTGTTTGCGGACATGCGTCCCTACTATGAAGACGTGTATGACGACTAGTTTGTTTTTATTTTTATGTTTGTCTCTTTGTTCGGATTATGTTTATATGGATATTTTAGTATCTTTGTATGGATAATTTTTATGGTTTTTTTAGTTTTCAGATTTTTTAATTTTAGTAATCTTTTTATTGATCGATCCCGTAGTTAAAGGATACAAATTAAAACGTAGTTAACGGAAATTAAACGTACCCGAGAACTTAATTTTTAACACGATACAATTTAACAGTAGGACATAATTCAGAGACAACACTTAATTGAAAATACAACTTAAATGGAAATGAAACGACGACATAAATTGAAAATACAACTTAATTAAAACATAATTAAAAAACTATCGAACTTAATTATCTTCCGATGATGAAGATGACGATTCCTTATCTTGTTCATAATCTTGAGCCTCAATTTCTTCAGGTTGGGTAACCACATATTGATACAACAAATCAGTGACGTAGAGATAAACATTTCCTAGGTTGAGCACTCTACGGGCACATAAGTCTGATAGTCTTGCGTAATCGATCACGGTCAGGATGCGCTCAAAATATGTAAAGAGAACACTTATTAACCTGCGAAACTCCCACATCTTCTCGGTTAATGTTTCATCAGAAATAACCTCATCAGTAACTGCTGGAGTTAGAATTTGATCCGGGTTTCCGGCTAAGATTATACAAAGGCTACCAATTGGAGGATTTTCAAGCAAGTGCCATACAGTGGCACTAGGAACCACTAATTCAGGTCGAGAAACTAGCACTGGTAAATTTTGAACAATTAGATCGATTCTTAGTTGATAAGCTCTGATTTTCTGAGTATTTGTGAGAACCATTTTAGTATTGTAGTGAGTGAATAGGATTGGATGTTGTGATTGAAGTTGACATAGAATGGGCTATTTATAAGCTCCGAATTATAACGGCTATTTTTGAATCATAATGGTTATTTTTGAATCTTAACGGTTATTTTGAATTATAACGGCTATTTTTGAATTTTAACGGTTATTTTGAATTATAACGGTTATTTTGAATTGTAACGGTTATATTTGAATTATAACGGCTATTTTTGAATTATAAGGGTTTTTTTGAATTGTAACGGTTATATTTGAATTATAACGGCTATTTTTGTATTATAACGGTTATTTTGAATTATAACGGTTAGATTTTTTAATTATAACGGTTATATTCCCTCCATTTTGTCCGAATCTCAACTATATTAACATATTCATCTTCTTCCAGTTTTCAATCATCCTCATCTTCTTCTACTTTTCACTTCTATTTTCTTCTTCATCTCTCTACTAATGTCGACATCATCCTCAATGTGGAGAAACCACCATTAAAGGCCTTAATTTTAAGAATCAATGTTGCAATCGTTGTGGCAAAAATGCTATCATCAAGATTTCCGGGTCAATTAATAATCCAATGAAAGCGTATTTTAAGTGTTTAGATTGCAACAATTTTGTGTCGTGGTTGACTGAAGATCATTTGACAATAACAAAAAGGTTGAAGATAGCATGTGAAGATGAAGGTGATGATGCATCAAGTGGAAATGTCATGAAAGAGCAAGTGATAGGTTTAAAAGAAGAAATTTCGGGTTTGTCAAGGATGATGAAGTTTTATTTCAAGTGTATCTTGTATTTGTTTGTTTTCCTTATGTTTAGCCATTGTTATGAAGTAGTGAGTATTTGCAAAAAATTTCAAATTTGTATAAGTTGTCATGAATTCCAGAAATTACCTCGTTAGTAACATGATTGTTATGGTTTTCAATAAATATATTACATTACACAAGTGAACTTAATAGTTTTTTCAATTCGAAGAACTACTAACTGAGATAACTGCCGCACTATCAGAATTTCGGCATCTACGACGTCTTCTCGGGGCCTCTCTCATGAATGCTTGCCAATTCTCAATGTTCTGTTGGTACAAAGTATCTAGGTGAGCAACACTAGGATCTAGGAAGGCCAACCAAGCAGGATCAAGTGGCGGCATAGGCAGACTCTCAGGAGGGCTTCTAGAATGCAACCGCATCCAATGGCTATGGTGTAGGACAATCCACAAAATACCACACGGTAGTCGGCCTTTCACTCGGGTCTTCAATTGCATGATAGTTTTGCAACTTACTTCCCAAACATTCTTCCCGTCTTGCCCTCGTGTATGACCAATCACACATATCGTCCAGTTGAACAGCGTTGCAAAAACTAGCAAATCGTCACTACACATCCAATGGTCCGGCCCACAACTAATCTGCTCAAAAAACTTAACTCGTTGAAGTCCTACCTCAAACCCTGTCATACCAGTGAGTGGTGATCGAAAACCTCCAAACAACTCTGTGTATATATCGTCGCTCCTCATCTCCTTCGAACACCATTCCCGCATAACTATATAATCTGTCTCTTGGTCCCGCTTGGCGTGAGATATTACCCGATACCCACAATGACCGTCATCTCCAACATCCACTCAACCATCAAAGTGGCCCCACAGAACCTCAGGAACACCCCACCGTTTGGCCCATGTTGATATAAGGCCAATGGTAAAGTTCCTTCCCAAAAAAGCACCGGGAGGTCCTGATTCGAAATCGCCAAGTCTTTGTTGTGATTGATCTGCATTTGTTGAACCGTGAGTACTTGGTTGTAATACTACGGTTTTATGAGTCTCTGGGTACTCTATCGAGTGGGCCTTACTCTGTCGAGTAAGGGTGTTTTGCATTTTAAAATAGTTTCTGACCTGTAGGGTACTCGATCGAGTAGCCTTGGTACTCGATCGAGTAGGCGGTACTCGATCGAGTACGTCAGTTACTCGATCGAGTAGCCTGGTTTACGGGTAATGTTTTGTCGGGTTTTGTTAATAATGCGAGTTAGTATTTAAACCTTTCCGTCACTTTCATAATACGCTTTTACAAACCTAATCACTTTGAAAAGAGATTTCAACCTACGTACTTCGCATTCTTCGCATTATTGACAAATCCCGGAGCTTGGAAGGTCAGATTTCATCTTTCTTTACATTCTTGTGATCCTTGCGTCGAGGGTAAGATCTACGTACCGAATTTGTTATAATTAGTTAAGTCTCGTTAAACCCTAATTTTGGGAATTGGGGATTTGTGTTAGTTTTGTGTGGTTAGTGATATATGTGATGTTATGTTAGGAGGAGGATTCGTAGAGGAGGCTTTTTTATAATAGCTGTTGAGATCGTCTGACTGTATTGCATTCCAGGTAGGGTTTTCCCTACTCAGTATTAGTCACATGATGTGTTGGTTGTGATTTGTGATTGTTGAATATTATCATACTCGTATTGTGACGGTTGTTGGATTTGGTTGTTGATAGTAGTTGTGATTGATTGTATGTGTCTGTGTTCTTCGGGGTGCTTCCCTGGCTGAGTGGAGTCACTTGCGGGAGTGGCTTCACGCCCATGATTCGCCTTCTGTGGAACCCGCCACAGAAGGGATGTGCATATTAATGGATTTGGGTTTATCGCTCGATTGAGATGAGCGGGGCTTAGGTGGGAACGGCTGCGGTCCCCCACTGGCGGCGAGGAGTAACCTGTTGCGATGGGTACTCTGGCAGGGCTACACACTTTAGTGTGTAATCAGTATTGTGGAGTTGATGATGGAGTTCGGAGTATATCTGTGACGATTGAGCTGTGTTGTTTGTTGTATTGTTGAGTTATATAAATTGTGTGATTAGTACTGACCCCGTTTATTGTTTTAAAAACTGTGGTGATCCATGCGGGGATGGTGAGCAGTTATTGAGCAGGTATGAGTAGAGAAACATGGGATAGCTGGGATGTATCACCTTCAGATGATAGAGTCTTCCGCTGTAGCTTGAGTAGTTTGTCAGACATTTCAGTTAGTTGATTAGACAGTTGTTTTGAGAACATGTAACCCGTATTTTGGGCATTTGGTTTTGGATTGTATTTATTCACTAAACTTATACTATTTAAATGTTGTTTCGTTATTGTCTTATGATTATCATTGCCTCGGAAAACCGAGATGGTGACATCTTTATACCTGAGTGGTCCTGGTAAGGCACTTGGAGTATGGGGGTGTTACAAATGGTATCAGAGCGACGATCCTGAAATCTGTAACTAATGAATCTAATGAACATAGGGAGTCAATTAAAATGAACCCGGGGTAAAGGTTGTAGGAGCTAATGCAAAGGCTTGGGAGACGTCCTAAAGTCGCGAACTCGCCCTACAATTTTGAACCGGTCACATGGGGGATATATATCAAGGTCGTATGTGGTGTTTATTAGTTTATATATGAAAGTAACGGTATATGTTGTGAGTTGTTGGATGTTGGGAGAAGAGGATTGGAATTGTGATTGCAAAGTTGGTGGGGTGTATTTATATGTTGGTTTACATAAGGAAGCATGATGGTTGTTTATTATGTGGCATTTGACAACATGAAGTAGTTTATTTTGGTTGAATATATGAGGAATTGTGTAGAATTGCATGCGTGGTTATATTATAATGTTGAGATTATGAAGTTGCATAGTATGTTGGGTTATGTGAGATAACATGCGGGTAGTATGTACGAGTCAGCATGACTCGATTGAGTAGGGGGCACTCGATCGAGTAGGTGAGGTACTCGATTGAGTGGGTCTGATTCGATCGAGTGGGTATCTTGACGTTTTTATGACCAGAAGCGTGTTTTTGGGTACTCGATCGAGTACATATGGGCACTCGATCGAGTAGGGGGTCACTCGATCGAGTGGCTGGGCTACTCGGTCGAGTATGTTAGAGATCAGAAGGTCTGTTTTGGGTCTGGAGTCGGGGCACTCGATCGAGTATGTTGGGCACTCGATCGAGTAGCCGCTACTCGATCAAGTAGGTTTAGGCACTCGATCGAGTGGGTTCTGGGCACGCTGTTTCCGCGTTTTGGGTTATAGTATGTATGTTTATATCTACCCTTTTCTTATACATATAGTTTCAAGATGCCGCCAAAGAAAACCGCCTTGTATGCGAGAGCTGAGAGCATGAACGTTGACGATATAGTTAAGATGTTGGAGCATCAAGATGCTCTTACGGAGGCCCTAAAGAGAGTGGGGAAGGATAAGGAGGTTGATCACTCTAAGATCAGTCTTTATATAGCGAGGTATAACCCAAAAGAGTATAAGGGGACCGGGGAGCCAATTCTTCTTGACAATTGGCATCGTGAGATGGAGAACATTCTGGATCTGGTACATTGTCCTGATGAGCTGAAAGTAGAACAAGTTGCGTTCTACTTGAGGGAAGCGGCTGGTGAGTGGTAGGACAAGGTGAAAGCGAGTGCTAGAGAGATGTATGCGAAGCAGGGTTTGCCTGCTATACCTTGGGAGGAGTTCCGGAGAGCTATGAGGAAAGAGTTTGTACCTGAGCATGTGAGGAGTAAGCTGAGGGAGGAGTTTGATGGGTTTAGGATGACATCTGATATGTCGGTAGCTGAGTACTACAAGCAGTTTAATGAGAAGTCTAGATATGCTGAGGACATGGGTTTGAGTGAGGAGAACCTAGCGCTGAGATTTGAGAGGGGGTTGACCCCCAGGATTATGGATAAGTTACCCGTGGGAGTCCTTACTGATGTTAAGGAAGCTTATGAGAGGGCTGGGAGAGCTGAGAGGTTGGTGGAGATGGCCCGGGAGAGAGGTAGTGAGAAAAGAAAGGCTGAGAGTGAGGGTGGTGGCCAATCTAATTAAAAGAAAGGCAACCACAATCAGGCTAGAGCGTTTTCTTCTGTCTCGGGGTTCAGTGTTGGGGCTTCCTTTGGGCGTGGCCGTGGGAGCGGTAGTGGTAGTTGGGGGATGACCTGCTTTGGCTGTGGTGGTGTAGGCCACAAGAGACATGAGTGCACGAGTGTACCGGGAACTTTTCAGAGATCGGCTCAGGGGAGCTATTCTCAGGGGCCGACACAGAGTTATGCGAGAAACAGACCGGCTGGGTCATGGTCCAACCGGGGAGGTCAGAGCAACCAAGGTGGAGGTAACCGCAATGGCGGTAATTCTTATCAGAAACCAGCTACGAACAACAACAACAATCAGGGGTTGGATGCTAAGCCGACCACTTCAGCCAGTACTGTCTAGGGAGGTGGACAGAAAACCAATGGAAAGTTGTATATGATGGACAAGAGAGCAGCTGAGGACGACGCACATGTTATCACTGGTACCTTTCTTGTTAACGGTATTCGTACCTTTGTTTTGTTTGATTCGGGGGTGTCTCAGTCGTTTGTATCTTCGAGTCATGTTAAACGGTTGGGTTTGAGGGTATATGAGTCTGTAAGTGAGAAAGTTTTTATACCTTCGGGTGAGTCTGTATCATGTGGGAGGTTGTTTAGGGATGTATCTATGATAGTTGGCCAAGTTGATCTACCTGTAGACTTGCTAGAGTTTCCTTTAGACGGTTTTGAGATGATAGTCGGGATGGATTGGTTAGGAAAGTACAGAGCTAAGATAGACTGTCATCAAAAGAAAGTGTCTCTGAGAGGTCCTAAGGGCATTAGTGTGTCTTATCGTGGGTTTGTCGTCAAACCCAAAGTTAAGTTGATTGCAGCTGTGACCTTGAAGTCCTATCTGAGGAAGGGATGCCCTTTGATCTTGTGCCATGTGAGAGATGACCGGATAGAGAGTCCGACAGTTGATCAGATACCAGTGGTGGGTGAGTTTACAGATGTCTTTCCAGAGGAGATTCCGGGGTTGCCACCGAGGAGGGAGATAAATTTCACGGTTGAGTTGAAATCGGGAACGGGGTCAATCTCTAAGGCACCGTACCGGATGGGTCCTAAAGAGATGGAGGAGCTCAGGAAACAGTTAGATGATCTGATAAAGAAGGGATACATTAGACCTAGTGTATCACCGTGGGGAGCACCAGTTCTTTTTGTGAAGAAGAAAGATGGGAGCTTGAGGTTATGTATAGATTATAGGGAGCTGAACCGAGTGACGGTGAAGAGCAAGTATCCTTTGCCAAGGATAGATGACCTGTTTGATCAGTTGAGTGGTGCATCAGTCTTTTCCAAGATTGATTTGAGGTCGGGGTACCATCAGGTGAAGATTAGAGAGGTGGACATACCGAAGACAGCTTTCACGTCGAGGTATGGCCATTATGAGTATGTGGTGATGCCTTTTGGGTTATCTAATGCACCGGCTGTATTTATGGATTTGATGAACAGAATCTTCAGACAGTTTTTGGACAAGTTTGTGGTGGTGTATATCGATGAGATCTTAGTTTATTCCAAGACTAAGGAGGAGCATGAGGAGCATCTGAGGATTGTGTTGCAGACCTTGAGGGAGCATGAGTTATATGCTAAGTTATCCAAGTGTGAGTTCTGGTTAGAGAGAGTTGCTTTTCTGGGCATGTGATCTCTAAGGATAGGGTAGTTGTGGATCCGGCAAAGATCGAGGCAGTGACCAAGTGGAAAGCACCAAAGAATGTTGCTGAGATCAGGAGTTTCTTGGGTTTAGCTGGATATTACAGACGGTTCGTGAAGGATTTCTCCAAGATTGCTAGACCTATGACAACTTTGATGAGGAAAGAGAACAGGTTTCGTTGGGATGAGAGTTGTGAGACGGCGTTCCAAACATTAAAGGAGCGTTTGACCACAGCTCCTATCTTAGCATTGCCTGAAGGGATTGAGAACTTTGAGGTTTATACAGATGCCTCAAAGAATGGGTTGGGGTGTGTGTTGATGCAGAACGGTAAAGTGATTGCCTATGCTTCTAGGCAATTGAAGCCTTATGAGGAGAATTATCCTACACACGATCTAGAGTTGGGTGCAGTGGTGTTTGCTCTCAAGATTTGGAGACATTACCTTTATGGGGCGACCTTTAAGGTATTTTATGATCACAAGAGTCTCAAGTACATCTTCACTCAAAAGGAGTTGAACATAAGACAGAGGAGGTGGATGGAGCTGATTGGCGATTATAACATGGATATTATCTACCATGAAGGGAAAGCCAATGTTGTTGCAGATGCTTTGAGTAGGAAGAGTGTACATTCTTTGTGTACAGCTCTATCTTTGATGAGGTTGAGAGATGAGGCGGGGAAGTTTTGTGTACATATGATGTAGAGAGGGGATGCCATGGGAGATTTGACGGTGCAGCCTGATCTTTATGACGATATTCGAGGTAAACAGGTGTTGGATCCTAAGATGGTAGAGTGGAGAGCTGGAGTAGAGAAAGGGACAGTGTCTAGATTCTCTATTCATACAGATGGTAGTTTGAGGTTTGATGGGAGGTGGTGTGTCCCTAATGATGAGGAGCTGAAAAAGACAATCATGACAGAGGCACATTGTACACCATATTCAGTACATCCAGGTGGTGACAAGCTATATAAGGATTTAAAGAACACGTTCTGGTGGCCTGGGATGAAGAAAGGGACAGCTTAGTTTGTGGCCCGTTGTTTGACATGCCAGAGAATTAAAGGGGAACAGCGACGACCACAAGGTAAGATTCAGTCTTTAGAGGTACCTGAGTGGAAGTGGGAATCCATTTCTATGGATTTTATCGTGGGTTTGCCGAAGAGTCAACAGGGTAACAACATGATATGGGTAATAGTGGATCGACTGACCAAGTCAGCTCATTTTGTGCCAGTGAAAGGTACACGGACTAAGGCACAATTAGCTATGGCTTATCGGAAGAATGTGCTAAAGTTACATGGGGTTCCTAAGGACATAGTATCTGACAGAGATGCGAGGTTTATCTCAAAGTTTTGGAAAGAGTTGCAGGAATCTTTGGGAACGACATTGAAGATGAGTACAGCATTTCATCCCGCAATGAGACGGTCGGGCGAGAGAGAACAATCAAGACTCTTGAGGATATGTTACGAGCTTGTGTGATGGACTTTGGTGGTAGCTGGGAACAGAGGTTAGATTTGATTGAGTTTTCTTACAACAACAGCTATCACACCAGTATTGGCATGGCACCGTTTGAGGCCTTATATGGGAGGAGATGTAGGAGTCCGATTTGTTGGGACGACATTGCTGAGGCAGTGGTTCTAGGACCAGAGATGGTACATGATATGATTGAGCAGATTAAGATGATCAGGGAAAGGATGAAAGCGGCTCAGGATAGGCAAAAGAGTTATGCAGATCTACATCGCCGAGATATAGAGTTTCAGGTTGGGGACAAGGTTCTTCTGAAAGTGTCTCCTATGCGTGGGGTTATGAGATTTGGGAAGAAAGGCAAGCTGAGTCAGAAGTTCATAGGCCCTTATGAGATCTTAGAACGGGTTGGAGAGGTTTCTTATCGTTTGGCTTTACCAGCTGCGTTGGAAAGGGTGCATAATGTGTTTCATGTATCTCAGTTGCGCAAGTATGTGAGTGATCCGTCATATGTGTTAGAGGCAGAGAGCATAGAGCTAGACGAGTCCTTGTCTTATCTTGAGGTGCCTAAGCAGATTCTTGACCGAAAGGTTAGGAAGACTAGGAGTGGTGAGACAGTTTTGCTTAAGATCCTTTGGTCTAACCACGAGATTGAGAAAGCTAAATGGGAGGCAGAGGAGGCCATGAGAGAGCGATACCCTTTTCTTTTTGATCAGGTATGTATGGTTACGGGGACGTAACCTTGTTTCTCTTAGGGGGGTAGGAGATGATCGCAAAGAGTTTTTAAGAGTTTTTACACCCTTTTTGTGTTGTGCCGGTATGTTTTGGTTGTGGTTGAGTCGGGTTGAGTTTGGTTAGTAGCATGCTTTTATGTTGAGTTTGTATTGGTTGTTGTGTCGGAAGTGTAGTAGTATGTCTTTGTTTTGTTGTGGTTTGAACTTCGGGGACGAAGTTCTTTTTAAGGAGGGAACACTGTAATACTACGGTTTTATGAGTCTCTGGGTACTCTATCGAGTGGGCCTTACTCTGTCGAGTAATGGTGTTTTGCATTTTAAAATAGTTTCTGACCTGTAGGGTACTCGATCGAGTAGCCTTGGTACTCGATCGAGTAGGCGGTACTCGATCGAGTACGTCAGTTACTCGATCGAGTAGCCCGGTTTACGGGTAATGTTTTGTCGGGTTTTGTTAATAATGCGAGTTAGTATTTAAACCTTTCCGTCACTTTCATAATACGCTTTTACAAACCTAATCACTTTGAAAAGAGATTTCAACCTACGTACTTCGCATTCTTCGCATTATTGACAAATCCCGGAGCTTGGAAGGTCGGATTTCATCTTTCTTTACATTCTTGTGATCCTTGCGTCGAGGGTAAGATCTACGTACCGAATTTGTTATAATTAGTTAAGTCTCGTTAAACCCTAATTTTGGGAATTGAGGATTTATGTTAGTTTTGTGTGGTTAGTGATATATGTGATGTTATGTTAGGAGGAGGATTCGTAGAGGAGGCTTTTTTATAACAGCTGTTGAGATCGTCTGACTGTATTGCATTCCAGGTAGGGTTTTCCCTACTCAGTATTAGTCACATAATGTGTTGGTTGTGATTTGTGATTGTTGAATATTATCATACTCGTATTGTGACGGTTGTTGGATTTGGTTGTTGATAGTAGTTGTGATTGATTGTATGTGTCTGTGTTCTTCGGGGTGCGTCCCTGGCTGAGTAGAGTCACTTACGGGAGTGGCTTCACGCCCATGATTCGCCTTCTGTGGAACCCTCCACAGAAGGGATGTGCACATTAATGGATTTGGGTTTATCGCTCGATGGAGATGAGCGGGAAGGGTTGGAATGGTTGCGGTCCCCCACTGGCGGCGAGGAGTAACCTGTTGCGATGGGTACTCTGGCAGGGCTACACACTTTAGTGTGTAGTCAGTATTGTGGAGTTGATGATGGAGTTCGGAGTATATCTGTGACGACTGAGCTGTGTTGTTTGTTGTATTGTTGAGTTATATAAATTGTATGATTAGTATTGACCCCGTTTATTGTTTTAAAAACTGTGGTGATCCATGCGGGGATGGTGAGCAGTTATTGAGCAGGTATGAGTAGAGAAACATGGGATAGATGGGATGTATCACCTTCAGATGATAGAGTCTTCCGCTGTAGCTTGAGTAGTTTGTCAGACATTTCAGTTAGTTGATTAGACAGTTGTTTTGAGAACATGTAACCCGTATTTTGGGCATTTGGTTTTGGATTGTATTTATTCACTAAACTTATACTATTTAAATGTTGTTTCGTTATTGTCTTATGATTATCATTGCCTCGGGAAACCGAGATGGTGACTTCTTTATACCTGAGTGGTCCTGGTAAGGCACTTGGAGTATGGGGTGTTACATTGGTGTCCCGAACTTCCTTTCTGCATGCTCGAAACCCGACTTGTTTCTAGCTGTTGAACCTCTCGGTCGGCCTTTCGGTTGCTCATTAATAGGGGGTGGCAAAATCTCTTGGTCCTCTGGGTGGGAGAAATCACACGACAAGTCTATGGCCGCCCTTAGTTTAACCGGGTCACTGTTTCTCACACCGTCAACTAATTCCTCCCACAAATCACCGTCATTTTTCGGCATTTGTTGAGGAATATCATACACCAATGTCTTCCAAAAGACATGAATATCCTCGAGATGGACCCTCCTACCTCTTTTGTGCAGAGATACCAAATTGCATGCACAAGGTAATCCATGAGTCATTCGTAGCACGTGTCGGCATCGATCCACCAACCCGATACCCAAACCAAGGCTTCTCATAAGTTCTTTCTCCATTAACTCTATGGCCTTAGTAGACACGTTTCCTTGCAATAAGGAGAAAGTACGAGATGTTATCCTTGGTTTACCCATTTCATCTTCGAGTTCTTTCTTAATCTTGGAGTGTTGACCTTCTAGCATGCCGTGGATACGGGACCACATGGTGTCAAGTGTGAGATGACTTGATTTCAACCAAGCCTTCAATAGAGAATGTGCTGACTCAACACGGGAAGTTGTCGTGTTACCAAGATGGAAGACCTCGTTTGTATAGCATAAAATGAACTTCTCCGCGTGTTCACCCCAAGCTCTCCATATATAATCGGACATACATGCCCACTTACGACAGAAACACTCCCAAGCGTGCTGAAACGCTTCCTCGGTAACTGCATTGATCACCTTATTCCAACCGTCTTCTGAATTTGTGATGACATGTTTCTTCATACCCTCAGTGCCGAATAATGTCAAGGCTTTTGCATTGATGGCTTTGTTCACATGCCATCGACACAACAAATGATCAACCCAGGGAAATATTGCCGCAAGAGCGCTAATCAAACCCAATTCCCCGTCGGTGACAAAAACAGAAGGGGGCGCTTCGGTGACATCTAAAATGTCAGCTAACTTCTTCAACAACCACTTGTAATTCTCGTCAGACTGGGTAGGAATCATCGAATATGCAACTAAGAAGAACGATCCCGTGGGTGTCACACCAACCATCTCAATGAGTGGATTCTTGTAAGTGTTGGTTTTATAAGTCGAATCCATGATGACCACATAAGGATAAGCCCGGAACAACTTAATCGCTTCAGGATGTGCCATGAAAATGTGAGTCAACTCTTTTGACTCGGAATCAATCTCGTGCCAATGGACGTATTTTGCTTCTACCGCTAGAGCCAACATTTGCTGAGCGGTGTTTCTTTCACCCCTAACTTCTTTCCTAATTTTCCTTGTTTCATTATATAGTTGGGTGCTTGACGGTTGAGGTTTTCGGGGGTTCTCAAATGAAGACCATTTTTAATATCCCTCGGTAGAACCCCGACCAATGTTTGTTGCCTAACATATGCCTTCTCTTCCGCGTCCAATCCCGCAAAGTGCTGATCCCCGTCCTTATAAACGGCTACGTTGTGGTTGTGTAGCCCAACACCCTCTGAGGTTACAATGTTCCACACTACCGTCACTTGATCATTTTTAGACACGAAATTTTGAACGGCACGAATACGAAACTTGCATGAACACTTCTGCGACCTCTTTGGCTTTTCAAGATCATCCGATTCTTTTCGTAACCCATGTCTTTTACATCGAAAATAGCTTGCCAACAACCCGTTCTTTTTCCTTTTTTTAGCTCTGTTATTTGCTTTAACCAAAGCAAACCCATTCTCGTATGCGGTTTTATTAGCCCAATTGAAAGCATCGTCACGCGTTTCGAAATCTATAGTAGTCTCGAACAACGGGTTGTAATCAATTGAATTCTCGTCAAAAGTCTCCCACGATTTCTGTTACAAGCAATATGGACTATAGTAAGACAATAAAAATGATTCATAACCTAAATAAATTGCGTAAAACGAAAGAAAAACAAGTTAAAACGAGTAGAAAACGAGTAATTCATACCTAAAACACGAGACTCAACAAACGACCGTGGCCAAACATTACTTTCCAACGATCGACCATGGACTAACAAGGAAAACCAACTTTCATCCACGGCCAAACAATGAAAATCAACGTTTGACCGTGGCCAAACCATGGATTTTAACGTTTGACCATGGCCAAACCAAGGATTCCAACGTTTGACCATGGCCAAACGTGGAAATCCAACGTTTGGACCATGGCAAACGTGGAAATCCATCGTTTGGTCCATGGCAAACGTTGATTTCCACCGTTTGGACCATGGTCTGAACGTTGGTTTCCAACTTTGGTCCATGGTTCATCTTTTGGGGGACAATTTTCAGATTTACGCAAAAAAAATCAAAATTTCGCTACTACTAAGTTAATACGTCAAGTAAATCAACTATCGAATAGAATTAACGATGCGCAAAAAAAATTGAAATTAAGCAAATATTGAAGTGAGTAAGTTGTTTACGTACCGCTGAATCGGGATCCGACATATTGGTAATTGTTGTTGTTGGTTTTTGTTTTTAATTTAGTTGAGTTTGAGAGAAATTTTTTTAGAGAGAGAAAGTCAAAGGGGCAGTTATCGTCTTTTTTTATGAAAAACGTCGTCGATATTTACTAAAACGTCGTCGATATAAATCAGCTCCCAAAATATCCTTCCAATCCACGGTGTTAATCAAGGCGGATCAACCCCTTATGGCCCGTCTATGTAACCCGACAATAGATTGTATACAATGTTGCATATGCCTAGGGTCCGATTCAAGTAGCCCAACCCAACCCGACCACGGTCTAGTCCAAAAAGTCATATCATGTACTACATGGGATATGCAAATACTATGACAAGACTCAATTAAGCAACAACGTCAAACAACAGATCTTGAATTACGCAAAGTTTATAATGATTGTTTAATTAATTTTACTCTTTCACATATATCATTTACAACTTTATCCTTGTCATTTTTATAAACCCTCCACCAATTATTTTTTTTTTCTCCCTTCCCTCATCTCCCTTCATCCTGTTTATGCATTTTGCTTTACATTGTATAGTTTCCACAACCCGTTTCACATAATTGAGGAATGAGGCACTCTCGCCAGATAATTAATTATATTACTTTCGTTCAATCAGCCAATGACGTGTTCATTTGTTAAACTGGTGTTGTTTAAGGTGATTGACAATCAGTTATGAGTTTCGGAGGATGGTGAAGGAATTACACAACATTCTTTTCTCGGCACTGACCATGCTTTAATGTCTCTGATACAATTTCTAACAGCTTTTTCAATGGCTAAGCCAAATCATATGGAAAGTTATTGATTGGTGGAGTAATTGATAACTAAGTTACTACTTTACAAACCCTAATTTTAGAACACAAAATAATCCCCCATACTACTAAGAGAATAAAAACTCTCTTAGTTTTCCCGCCTAAAGAGATTTCTTCTTAATTGGGCCTATTTTTCTGGATACTACTAACACAACAAGATTTGATGGATTGTAAATTCTGCACCTTATAGTAGCTCACTTTTTCTATCTCATCTATCCAAGTAAAAGTTATTAATAGCCCATAATTTTGGACTCTACATGTCATATTATAAGCTAGATGAGTGAACTTGATTTCGTATAAATTTAAATTTATATTATATTTATATGTTACCTCTTTTGTAAGAAATCATCAGTAATTTATTATGTAAATTTTTGTCTTAGTAATATGGACTATTTTTTTAAGGATGTAAAAACACTTATGTATTTTCTATTAGAAATAAAAAATTGAAAATATTATTTTAATAATTCGTAAATCGTCTTTTTCGACGCGAGGAATAGTTTTTACTGATTTTCGTTTTAAGGTCAATACGCGTTTTAATAAAATTATACAACTAACTTAATAATTGTACTATTAATGTCATAAATTAGTTGCATGTAATGGTATAAAATTATTGTGTTATTTTTAATAGTAAAAAATTAATTTAACTTAAAATGTCTTCTTATGGTAGTAAACTTTTTTTTCAACCTCTTATTAATATTATATTTAGTAGATTATAACATTAAATTAAAAGTATACTTCATTTATGCAAATAATTTAATTGATAATATCTCTTTATAAAATGAATCTAAAAAGTACCGTGCTATAGCACGGGAACTACACTAGTTGTTAAACAAGTTACTAATAATTGTTAAAACAAATAATTACTTTACTACTTGAAGAACCTGGAAATTATAATCCATTATTAAAGTTTTTAGAACAATTGAATTCAATTTAGGTGATTCATACCTAATTTGTCTAGATTTATCTAGGTTTAGGAAAAGGGTATGATACGGAAAGAGTTAATGAAAAAGTGTATGTGAAAGAGCAAAATCCATATGTGAAAAAGCAATATTTCATTTCTTAGTTATCGAAATTAATATACATTTCATATGGTATCAATAAGACTAAATATATTTTATTAATACATTCAATAATATCGCGTTCTATACAAAATAATGAACTAATGATACAATAGTTATAGGTAGGAGACAAATCGTGATTAAATTTATATGATAATCATTTAACTAATTGTGTGGTTAAACTATACTTTAATACTAATAACAACATTATTTAATCTAAAAAATTCAATCCATATTAAATAATCCCTTCAATTTATTATTTTCTTCTCTTTGTTTTGGGCACAAGAATTAAGGGGGGATTAAAGAATGAATAAAGAAAGAGGGTGGGATTTGTGGATTGGAGAGAATAATGAATAATTGGGAATTAAATAAGAAATTGTGAGTTATGTGGGGTATGATGATAGGAGAGAAGGATGAATAAAATAAGAGTAAAAGTTAGGTGGGGTTTGGTGATAGAAGAAATAAATGAATAAAATAAGAGTAAAAAGTTTTCAAAATAAGAAAGGGGAAAAAAACTTGAATAATTCGTTTAAGGAAATCGGGAAGAAAACAGTGAATATGAGAGAGTACTACGTAAATGTAAACTCTCTGTTTAGAGAAATCCAATCTATATCAAACGGTTTACAGAGTACTCCGTGAGGCCGTGACACAATATAAACTAAGGTCTAACAGGTCAACTAGCTAAGGTCTCCTTTATCGAGCCTTTATCGAGTTGTGACTCGCTTTTATTGTTCGTTTCGGATTATGGTGCTCTTAAATTCGGCCGAGTTACAACGGTTTACAAATTACTCCGTGACACAATATAACTAATGTCAAAATTATCTATATGAATTCTACTCCGCGGTAATTTTGAACATTGTTTTGTATTAATTTTTAATGAGTCTCCCTTGTGATGGGTATATCCGTCGCAAACTTGTGACGGGTCAAGTATCACCTACTTGGGTAAATAAGACAAAAGCAATAGTGTCTAGAAATCACAAATAGCTTGTCTTTATCTACCCAAGTGGATTTTATTTGACCCGTCACAAGCTTGTAACGGATATTGTCCGTCACAAATGAAAATTTGTAATTAATTTTTTAGCTTCAAATCTTATCTTTATTAATTCAGAAGACAATGCTGAATGGAGAATGCCCCACGTCATTTGCACAACTTTTTTTGTTTTTTTTTTTGGAAATTCAGGTTATGGTGGGTCCCGTTGGTGAGCAAAGAATTTATTTCTTCAAATCGTCTGCCAATACAACCATGCGACAATTTCCGTCTTAAAAAAATTTATGAAATAATTACATACAATCGGAATAAATGAAATTAATTGAATATAATCGGAATGAATTGCAAATCGGAATAAATGAAATAAATTACATATAATTGGAATGAATTACATAATTAATAATAAAATTACATAATTAATAATAAAATTACATAATTACGAGAATAAATTACATTTAATTACGGGAATGAATTACATATAATGAGAATATATTACAGAAATTAATGAAATTAATTATTACAAACAATGCGAATAAATTAAATAACTTAAATAATTTTTAAAACTAGATAGTACGATGTTTTTGAGCGCTTAGTGAGAGATCTATGTGCCGAATATGGTGAAACTCTTGCTGATGTTAATCCGTCTGTAACTGAAAATGAACATTCACCCGGTAGTTGTGGTTTTAACGCATCCTAATTACGTGGAGAATGTTCATTTCCAGTTAGATCACTCATCTACATTAAACATATAGATCACTGATAGAGAACTATTAGATAATTACAATAGAACTGTAAAAATAAAATATTCATCAAAAAACATTTATACCGTCCTAAATACAAACCCGTGCAATTTTGCACGGGTTTAAAACTAGTAATATTTTAAATTAAAAAGAATTGAGAAAGATTTTTTTTTTTTTTTTTTTTTTGACAACGTGAGGAGGATAACTTACAAAATTGTACTAGCAACTATGTAAGCTACCCGACTAGGTAGCACCAGAAGATCGACTGCTAAATCTAGCACTACTAAGCCAAACCTAAGACATACATGGACATTATTTGAAATAAAAGCTACAACGTAAAGATAAACTAGGAAAGGGACGGAGGAATGGCCATGAACAACCGATCCAGCTTCACAAGCACACTTGAATTCCAGGATACATAGATGCGAGCGAGTCTTAGAGTGACAATGACAAGATGTACTTCTGCTCTTGCGAAAAGAACGAAGAAAGACAAAGTGATGAGCGAGACGATGAAGTCTGCCATCGGCGGAGATAAAACTCCTACACCTTAGAAATCGAACCCTTTAGCCCATCAACCAACACACCAAGGAAATCAGCATACGAATGAGGGAGGACAATGGTAGTCCATTTGCCCAAATCCAGTCAACAGAAGCCACATGACGACGTCTTCTGTCAATCCCAAACCTCTTCTTTCTACTAAAGGCCTCGACGATGATTACGGGACATGGCACCCATAAACAAAGGGAGGCTATTATTGAAACAAGCAGGAAAAAACAGCAAGTAAAGTGAACCATCAATTGGAAGCGGAAACCACCACATCCGACCCAACCAGCGCACTTCCAAAACCCCGACTCCGCCCAACCCAGCCCGCCTCAAAAACGACAATAGACAATCACAGGCAGCCACGAGCAAGTTCCGGAAACAGAAAGACGACCACACCAAAAGAAAACACAAGGCAAACACGGCCCAGCAGAGATGAAAACATCAGAGAGACCAACAGAGGCCGAAAACCAAACGCACCCCCCGGGACCATCGGCATGCAAGCAACAACCCAAGCCGAGAGGAAACACAGACGGCACAACAACCACCAGACAAGACACATAACCCGTTTCACCAAAACGACACCTCCCAGGACCACCGTCACACAAGCAACAAGAAAGGACCATAAAAACCAGACAGCCACAAAAGGGAAAGGGCAAGGGATCAGACGGTGGGGGGAATGGGGGGATCACCAAAACTGACCCAAAGACACAACCACAAAAAAGGCTGAGCAGGCAGATGAGCTATGCTCATCGACGCAGACGGACAAACAAGAGAAACCAACAAGCCATCCCAGAGGTGGGGGGAATGGGGGGAACACCTCTGGGATGGAAAACAGGTGCGACGGTGACAGGACAAGGGGATGGGGGGACAGGACCAACCTACCGGAAAACACCAGGGAAGAGACAATGGGGTTGCATGCATGACTTCGACGACAGGACAGGGGAGCAGGAGATCAGCCAATATCGGTCCATCGGGGATGAAGACCAACGTCGCCGACCAATCACCGACTCAGAGACAACGGCCGTCAAAGAAGAGGAAAACAAACGAGGCTACCAGCGACAACACAAGGGGAGAGGCATGGACGATCGCCGGAGTTAGGCCAATGGAAGGGCCTAACTCCGGCGAAGGGAAGGGAGAGATCAAGGGGGAAGTGCGTAGATGGGGGAGGCGGCGGCACAAAATAATAAAGGTTTTGTTTTCTTTTTTTAGAGAGAGGGTGATTTAGAGAGAGAAGCGCTAAGATTATTCATCCGTAGAATTGAGAAAGATGCTCACCCAAGTTGGGTTTATACTAAGTCCATTCTGCGGTAACCCACGAAAATGACTATAACTAATACGGAGTAGTTGAATTGAAAGATCTTTCTACTTTATTTTTCTATAACTAACTTACAAACTTTTTTTTTTTATTTTTTATGTTCGAAACTTGTGATCATATATTGACAAAGTTCGCAAGTCTGACCTGATCCGGGCCGAATTCGAGCAAGCCCGAAAAATTTTCAAACCGAAATCGACCCGACCCTGACCACTAATTAGACACGACCCGATGATCAATGAACCAAACCCGGACCCAACCCCACTCAATATTGACCTGAAACGATATTGACACGATTAAATTGAGGACCCCACAATTATTAAGCTTATTATTGATCAAAATGAAACTGACCTGATCCAAACCTCACCCTACTCGACACATCATATGACCCGACCGACCCTACCCCGACTCAACCCAAAAAGGTAGGCTAACCCGATATTAGCCATATCCCGATATGACCTCGAGTCCTCGACCCATCTGACCTAATTATCACCTCTAATTACTATACCTTCCTAAGTTTCTTTGAATAGCATCTATATGTGATTTTGTACTTAAGTATTGTATTAGCGTGGTCTGAAATTTGCAGACATCAATTTCTTACCATCAATACATATACCATTACATAGAAGAACATTTACTGCATGTTAGGCTGTTATGGCAACATTTATACTGTAACAAACATACATCCTCCATGCATGATGATCCTACATAGTTTCTCTACGATATATTAGTCATCCATATTCATGCTTTTAATTTGTGCATCTAGTTTTAAATGTAATAATAAGGCTCCATAAGTTTGACCAAAAATAAAATTTAATCCAATTTATAATTTTTCAACCAAAATCACAAGATCTACAATAAAAAAAACTATTTTATATCCATTTACATAATTTATCAACACATAAGCTTATTAAAAAATTTCAAAATTCATATGCGCTTTATTTTACATTTAATAAAGATACTTCCTTAAACTACATAAAATTAGGTATATAGTATTCTCACAAGTCACATCTACATAAATTGTATGAAAAAGTTAGGAAAAATTACAAATAACCACCACGTATTTGCGTATTTTTACAAATAACCACCATGTATTTTGGTTTTACAAATAACCCCCATACTTTCATGTATACTCTCCAATCACCACCGTATATTTGACCCGAGACTCGTTTTTCATATTTTCCGGCTCTTTAATTAATGATTTATGCGGAATACAACTATTGCCCTCATTTAATTAGCCTTTGCACAACCTTTTTTCCAATTCATCACCCAACTAACACAACATTTTTCCAAATTCAATTAAGGAACCCTAAATCCCCAAATTCATATAATAAATTTTCCCAATTCATTTGCTTCTCGCTTCTCAATTATTTGCTTCCCTTTTGTGTGTTTGAATGTTGGTCGACTTAATTATAAGAACTACTTTGTACAAAAATTTGTTGGGAATTTGTTGATGGAGATGATTATGTGCAATAATGTGCAAACAACAATGAATATGCATATGTAAACTGACTAACACATTTGAAAGAACATTGCGCTTTATAAAAGTATGCGGAGCATGCTACCATTTATTAAACCAATCGGGAAGCTCAAACTCCATTGGACTGGCCAATTGTTTCACCAATTTATTAAAAGCATTCCCAATTTCGTTCTCTTCACCAGGATTTGAAAGAAAAGAATTGATAAATTTAAGCCATAGAACTGAGGAAAACGAAAAAGGTAAATTGTTCTTACATAAATGAGGAGAATGTTGTGTTATTTGGGGATTTAGGGTTTCTTAATTGAATTAGGGAAAATGTTGTGTGATGAATTGGGGAAAATGTTGTGCAAGTCTAATTAAATGAGGGTAATATTGGTATTTTGCGTAAATTGTTAATTGAAGAGTCGGAACACACGAAAAACGAGTCTCGGGTCAAATATACGGTGGTGATTGGGGAGTATACATAAAAGTATGGGGGTTATTTGTAAAAACCAAAATACATGGTGGTTATTTGTAAAAATACGCAAATACATGGGTGTTATTTGTAATTTTTCCTAAAAGTTACAGAGTACCCTTAAGATTTACCATTTTTTCCATGGTAATATGGCATCCAACTTTTCAAGTTTGTGTAAAATACATCTTCAAGGTTCATATTTTTGCTCAATATACCCAATTTTCTAACTTCGGTTAACTTTCGACTAAATAGTTTAAAACAATTTAACGAAAGTAACTCAATATATGTTAAATTTTCTAAAAATAACCCACCCTTTCAACTTAAATAATATAATAATCTAACTTTTATACTTTTGTCTCAACTAAATTGTATTTTTAGCAAATTAAGAAATGGTATTTTGTAACATACTTTAATAAATCTTCAAAACCTGGTACCATTATATTAAAAAAAAAAAAAAGTGTAATCAAAATAAAAAATTTAGACTTTTTAATATTTTCTTGAAAAAAGTGTTTACCAAACAGCGAACATGAACTTTACCAAAGTATCTATATACAGAGTAGGACTAAAGAAGGCTAAATACAATACCACATTTTTAATAGGACAAACAATAAGTGGCCAAAAATATAACCATTTTCAAGCTATTTGACTCGTCTTTAGCTATAGCAAGACTAGCTGTTCCAACCATGACTTCTTAAAAAAAAAAAAGTTGTAAATCCAAGCAATGACTGTGTAAATAGTGAATATTACCACGAATTATTGACGCAGAGCTTAATCTGCTAAAAAGACATTCCTCTATTTTTTTTAACCAACGATTTATTAAAGTATTTTACAAAATATCATGCTTTAAATTGCTAAAAATGAAATTTAGTTGAATAAAGAGATATTTTTGTGACGAAAATCAAAGGTTGGATTATTAGGATTTTGTTTGTTTGTGTGTTTATGCATAAATTTAGTCTCAAAAAAGTTGGTAAGAGATTTAATGTTGACGCCGTTATCACGAAGGTCATACAAATTGAGATTTTTGGGCGATGTAGGGAAAAAAAATGCAAACTTTTAAAGGTATTATATATAAAAAAAAGTTTAAAAGTTGATTATCATGGGAAAATTCGCAAACCTTAGCATGGGATTCGGATTTGACCCGGACTTGTCGGATCTGGATTTGGGTCTAAAATAATTGGACCCGTCAGATATAAATTGGATCTGAATCCCGTGTGAAAAATGCGGATCTGGATCTGGATCCGAATCCTGTTAGATCTGGGCCGTTTTCAACTCTACCCATAGGCCCTAATTACTTCATTTGTAACTTATGTGACTTTTAATCTTACAAATGATCAAAGTTAAAGAAGGTCAATTAATACTTTCGCGAATTAGAAACTAAACTAGGTTTGTGACCCGTGAAATTCACGAATTTATCTGTTTTAATTTTATTATTTTTATCTTTTATTTATACTTGTCTGAGCAATTAGCTGATCCATTTAAAAAATATAGTCTTGGAATACATAAAAGTTAGTCGGTTAGTGTCTTATTTCTTTGACAACTTTGGTTTATTTTCAAAACTATATATTGTACTTTAGTTGTTTATTTTGATTAATATACTAATAACATGTGGTTTTAAAAAAATAATTACTTTTAATAAGTCCAGTAATTCATGATAAATGCTTAAGATTACCTTTTAATTAGATTGTATAGATTATGTACTAAATTTTCTATGTGAAAGCTTGAATGTCCCCTTGTCATTTAGGCCAATAAAGTTAGTATGTGAAGACGAAAGAGTAAACTAATCCATAATATTAAACTATTGATCCTTTTTTTTTTTTGAGAATAATAAATCTCAAAATGTAAGGAGTTAAGAAGATATAAAATTATAGGACTTTTTATCTTCTCAATCTTTTAATTCTCATAAATCATATTTTCTAATAGTAGCATAATTATGAAGTTTAATAAATGATAATCTTAATATATCGTTTATATCAATTTATCAAAAATCCTGAATTTTAAAATTTTGCATAAAAGATAAAATTAGTTAAATGGTAGCCTACTACAAATTTTATTACAATCTCATTTGTGTTATAAGACATACACACAAGATAATATGACATGTACGCATAAGTATTAGACAATAATTTACATTTATCTATTATCAATACCAAAATAGATTTTTTTGTCCAACTTGTTAATAAGATTGAGATCCTCGCAACTCCAATTTCATTCTATGAGTGCTATTTCCAAAGAAAAAATGATGAATACAAAAATCACATACCCAAATAAAACATATAGTTGAAAGTTTCTGAAATAATAAAAAAAAATTATGAACCTAAAAACAATTACTCATTCACATTCATGTTGTCAATCTTGTAGTTAGGTTATAACAAGGTATTGAGTGTAATGGAGGGAGTATTTGTTTCAGCAATTATAGTCTTTCTCTTCTTCATATAGTCTTCTTTCTCCAATTAACTATCCATACAAAAAAAAATCCATTGAGTGATTAATAACAAATAAAATGGTGGAATTTGATTTATGTAATATTAACCTTATCGTTATTAATTTAAATTTTCTCTTAAATAAGTTAAGAAATAGGCATGGAATTATAAAGATATAAGTATATTTACCTTTGAATAGTTCATCTACACAAATCTTGATAGCCTCTAAATGAAAACAAAATTACATATATATTAAAGTTAAAATGTGAAGATTATTTCAAATCAATGGAACTTAAAAATAAATAAATAAATTATTAATTTAAAACCTTAATACACTTACCTTGAGTTTGATACAATGATAAGAAAGATTATTGATACATACATACAATTCTTTTGGCAATAGAGGTAAAAAAAATTGGCTTGAATTTTGTCTCACAAATGTTGTCTTCCATAAAACATTTATATAGCCAAATGAGGATGCATTTTATGACTTTTAGAGTTTTTTATTATTATTATTATTATCAAAGTTAATATATACATAAATATGTAGAAAGGTTTCATAACTTTTGAGTATTCATTTTCATTATTAGCATATTTATTATAGGCATAAATATAGAGTAAATAGAAATGAAATGTAAAAGGTTTTTTTTTCTTTCTTTTTTTTACAAAATTCACATTACATGAGAATTGTTTAGGAGTTATTTTACGAAACTAAAAGAGGTGGATATTTTGTCTTGCCTTTTATTTATAGATTTATTTATTTATCAAATTTAATAAAATTGAGCAAGTTTATTGCAATAAGATTTAAGAGGGAGTTGCACATATAAACAGCTTAAAATTAGAGTGATGTAAATTTTAATTTTTCGTTTAACCTATTCTATTTTTAAAAATTAAAATATTAATGTTTAATGTTAAGTATGTTATTATTTGCTCTTAATATTTACAAATTATTTATGATTTTTGAAATGGTGTAAAATTATAATTACGTGATATTTATTTGTTGCTTATAATATTCTAACAATAAACGTAAAAATTTTAGATTTAGTATGAATTTATTTTTAATGGTTGTTTAATTTATCTAAAAATTTTAAAAGCCAAAGTTAGTGTTTGTTATGCTATTTGCATTTAATGGTTCAAATTTTTTTTCTTTTTAAATAAGAAATAATGACGTGGCTTTCTATAATTGGTGACGTGGAATTTTGGTTATGCAAGGTGGTATTTAGTAATGTGAGGTGGCATTCTCTACGTGGCTTTTAAGGTTTACCCTTTTAATAATATTTATAGATATGACGTGTAAATGATAATAGTTAGTTTTGTTTGCCTTTTAATTAAATTTATATATTTTATATTTAGATTATTGAGTTATAGATTTTTCTCATTATTATAAAATTTAATATAGACATAAATATGGAGCAAAGGATAAATGGAATGTAAAAGATTTGCTTTATTATTATTCTTATTTTTCTTTTACAAAATCCACTTTGCATAAGAGTGGTTTGGAAATTATCTTATGAAGTTTAAAATATGACATTCAGATAATGGTAGATAGTTTAGCTTACTTTTTAATAATAGATTATAGTTTTATATTTTCAATTATTATTCCATGCATGTCATATTGTCAATATAATTAAATAATCAATAAAAATGAATAAGAATTAATGGGGTGTAAAAATGTCATGTGAAATGAAATTGAATGTTCTAAGCTACCCTTTTAATTAGATAGTACATATTTCATGCAGTTATTGATAATTGAGTATGTTATCTTTCTGCAATTTCAATACAAACCCAAAAACAATAACTAAATAATATTCTTACTATTAATAAATTTAAAACATAATAAGGATAATAAGCGAAAGAATTTATTTAATTATCTATGTATGTATACATTACATACCAACTTTTTGAATAAAAATGAAATTTAGGATTGTTATAATAGTTATATAGGAAACTTTTTGTTATTAATTATTGATTAATTTCAACAATTTATTCGAGAGAAGAGGAACAATTTTGTGAATTAAAAGGGAGATAAAAAAATTATGATAACTACAAATTATAATGATGGTGAGAGAAAACCAAAAAACCATCCTACTAAATAAAAGAAATTAAAGGTTAAATAAATAAGTAAATTAATAACCAAATTTATGAGAGGAAAATAAAGAGTTTGTATTAATTTATTTTTTGTGTTTGCAATTAATATTTTTTTTAATTTTTTTGTACTTATAAGCATGTGACAATTTTAAAGATAACTTTTTAATACATAATCTAGTCTTTTATAATATTGTATAAATAAATAATCGAGTAATCAATATAGATTTTTTTGTATTTACCAATAAAAAATCGACATATGGATTAAAATTAAATGTTTTAAGTAGCCTTTTAACTATATTGTATAGATACAATTTTTTTTTTCAAATTCATTTAGTCTTCTTCGTTCTTAATTTCATGTATTCGGTTTTTTATTTCGAATACATATAATACTACTCCATATGAAATATCTTGAAATTATTAACTTATAGTTAATGCGTATTTTTTTTTAGTTTTTTTAGTTAATTAAGTTTAAAACTAATGGAATATGGATGGATTTTTAAAGGAAATAAGTGAATTAAATTAATGCAATATAATAATAAATTTATAATCTATGTCATATTAATTTGCCAAGTCACATCGTTATTGCGTACGTGGTTTTTTTTTTTCATCCCATGTGGCATTGTCTACGTAGCTTTTTTAGGCTAGCCTTTTAATAATGTTTTATAGATTTATATATATGACGTGTAAATGATGATAGTTAGTTTTGTTTGCCTTTTAATTAGATTTATATATTTTATATTTAGATTACTGAGTTATACATTTTTCTCATTATTATAAAATTTAATATAGACATAAATATGGAGCAAAGGATAAATGGAATGTAAAAGATTTGCTTTATTATTCTTCTTATTTTTTTTTTTACAAAATCCACTTTGCATAAGAGTGGTTTATAAATTATCTTATGAAGTTTAAAATATGACATTCAGATAATGGTAGATAGTTTAGCTTACTTTTTAATAATAGATTATAGTTTTATAAATTCAATTATTATTCCATGCATGTCATATTGTCAATATAATTAAATAATCAATAAAAATGAATAAGAATTAATGGGGTGTAAAAATATCATGTGAAATGAAATTGAATGTTCTAAGCTACCCTTTTAATTAGATAGTACAGATTTCATGCAGTTATTGATAATTGAGTATGTTATCTTTCTGCAATTTCAATACAAACCCAAAAACAATAACTAAATAATATTCTTACTATTAATAAATTTAAAACATAATAAGGATAATAAGCGAAAGAATTCATTTAATTATCTATGTATGTATACATTACATACCAACTTTTTGAATAAAAATGAAAATTAGGATTGTTATAATAGTTATATAGGAAACTTTTTGTTATTAATTATTGATTAATTTCAACAATTTATTCGAGGGAAGAGGAAAAATTTTGTGAATTAAAAGGGAGATAAAAAAATTATGATAACTACAAATTATAATGATGGTGAGAGAAAACCAAAAAACCATCCTACTAAATAAAAGAAATTAAAGGTTAAATAAATAAGTAAATTAATAATCAAATTTATGAGAGGAAAATAAAGAGTTTGTATTAATTTATTTTTTGTGTTTGCAATTAATATTTTTTAAATTTTTTTGTACTTATAAGCATGTGACAATTTTAAAGATAACTTTTTAATACATAATCTAGTCTTTTATAATATTGTATAAATAAATAATCGAGTAATCAATATAGATTTTTTAGTATTTACCAATAAAAAATCGACATATGGATTAAAATTAAATGTTTTAAGTAGCCTTTTAACTATATTGTATAGATACAATTTTTTTTTTCAAATTCATTTATTCTTCTTCGTTCTTAATTTCATGTATTCGGTTTTTTATTTCGAATACATATTATACTACTCCATATGAAATATCTTGAAATTATTAACTTATAGTTAATGCATATTTTTTTTTAGTTTTTTTTAGTTAATTAAGTTTAAAACTAATGGAATATGGATGGATTTTTAAAGGAAATAAGTGAATTAAATTAATGCAATATAATAATAAATTTATAATCTATGTCATATTAGTTTGCCAAGTCACATCGTTATTGCGTACGTGGCTTTTTTTTTCATCCCATGTGGCATTGTCTACGTGGCTTTTTTTAGGCTAGCTTTTTAATAATGTTTTATAGATACTAAACATAATATTGAGCATAACTTGTTAAAATATGAGCTTCTATTTCTTAAACCTAATTTTATAAATGTAGTTTTGAAAAGTGAGAAGTACAAAATTGGTGTTTCTATTCTTATGGACACAAAAATGAATTTTAAACTTTTGACAATTTATTTTAACTTTTTAATAATGATTTGTTTGACTAAAAAGTGTCTTAAGACCAAAAACACATAAAATCTAGGCCAAACACACTAACACTTTAGTAATTAAACTAACTAAAAATAACAATAATAGTTTGTAATAGAAAATGTCAATAGAGAACAGAGAAATTCATACCAAGGATTTGATGAACTCGACATAGGAAAAGTAATTATCTTACGATACCCCCCCTAAAGATTTGATGTCGAGCCGTAATTCTACACTCTAACTAAGACAATTTTTTTTAGAGGGATAAGCAATATATTTGAAACTAGATGCACAAATTAAAAGCATGAATATGGATGACTAATATATCGTAGAGAAACTATGTAGGCGCATCATGCATGGAGGATGTATGTTTGTTACAGTATAAATGTTGCCATAACAGCCTAACATGCAGTAAATGTTCTTCTGTGTAATGGTATATGTATTGATGGTAAGAAATTGATGTCTGCAAATTTCAGACCACGCCAATACAGTACTTAAGTACAAAATCAGATATAGATGCTATTCAAAGAAACTTAGGAAGGTATAGTAATTAGAGGTGATAATTAGGTCAGATGGGTCGAGGACTCGAGGTGAAATTTGCAGACATCAATTTCTTACCATCAATACATATACCATTACACAGAAGAACATTTACTGCATATTAGGCTGTTATGGCAACATTTATACTGTAACAAACATACATCCTCCATGCATGATGCGCCTACATAGTTTCTCTACAATATATTAGTCATCCATATTCATGCTTTTAATTTGTGAATCTAGTTTCAATTATATTGCTTATCCCTCTAAAAAAAATTGTCTTCGTTAGAGTGTAGAATTACGGCTCGACATCAAATCTTTAAGGGGGTATGGTAAGATAATTTACTTTTCCTATGGCGAGTTCATCAAATCCTTGGTATGAATTTCTCTCTTCTCTATTGACATTTTCTATTACAAACTATTATTGTTATTTTTAGTTAGTTTAATTACTAAAGTGTTAGTGTGTTTGGCCTAGATTTTATGTGTTTTTGGTCTTAAGACACTTTTTAGTCAAACAAATCATTATTAAAAAGTTAAAATAAATTGTCAAAAGTTTAAATTCATTTTTGTGCCCATAAGAATAGAAACACCAATTTTGTACTTCTAACTTTTCAAAACTACATTTATAAAATTAAGTTTAAGAAATAGAAGCTCATATTTTAACAAGCTATGCTCAATATCATGTTTAGTATTTACTTCGTACGATATTACTATGACTATATCTATACAATATTGTTAAAAGGCTTCTAAAAGCAATACATTTAATTCCATGTGGCATACTCATTAAATTTTATTCTATGTTGCATTTTCATAATTTTTAAATTTGTATTGATTATTAAATTTACTAAAATTTCTTACAAAAGTGACATCATATATTTTGTAACATATAAGTTAAAGTAAATCAAAGTAAAAGACTTTTAAAAGCATTAAATTTAATTCCATGTGGCATAATCATTAAATTTTATTCTATGTTGCATTTTTATAATTTTTAAATTTGTATTGGTTATTAAATTTACAAAAATTTCTCACAAAAGTGTCATCGTATATTTTGTAACATATAAGTTAAAATAAATAAAGGGATATTATCATTATTCTTAAATTAATTGTATACATTAAATATTTTTTGAGTTAAAAAAATTTCAAAAGTGATGTAATTTATACAAATTCACTTACAAATTTCATAATTTTTGTAACATATAAGTTAAACTAAATCGAAGGATATTAGCATTATTCTTAAATTAATTTTATACATTAAATATTTCATGAGTTAAAAAAATTCAAAAGTAATGAAATCTATACAAATTCATAAATAAAACTTAACATTTTAATTAAAGTTTTTGTAATAAAACCTGTTTATGAATTGATTAAAAGTTCTTCATGCTTATTTTTCTAATTTATAAATTTGATTAAGTGTTTGTTGGAAGTGTTGTATTTGTTTTTTATAAATTGTTATATGAAGATAGTATTTCGTTTTTTTTTTCAATTTTATGAAAATGAATTGGATTGTAAAAATGGTAAAACTACTTAATTTATAGATAAGTGTATAGTAATAACTATGTAGGTATAGTATTTAATTTATCATTTTTAAGTCACATAAATTTAAAGGGAAGTTGAAACATATGAAACTGAAATCAAGAAATATTCAACTTCTCAAGTTAATGAGGCATTATTATAGTAAGGAGATCAAAAACCATAATCAATAAGGTAGATGAAATGTTAAGCTACAATAACACATAATGTCATCCATAATGGCTAGGTGAAAATTAATAAATAATCGAGAAATATTTAACTTCTAAGTTAATGGAATATTATTATAGTAGGGAGATCAAAAGTTATATAATCAATAAGGTAGATGAAAATGTTAGGCTATAATGACACATAATGTCATTTATAGTGGTTAGGTAAATAGTTAGTAGTATATAGCCAAATAGTGTAAAATTTGCTCAAAAAGTTAAAATTTGATGTCCACATGGCAGCAAATGATGATTGAGAATTTCATGCAAAAGAAAGCCATGTGTAGTTCATACTACTTTGATTTTGATGTTGATGATCGTGGACGACTATCTAGGGTTTGTTGGTTTGGCCCTATAGCTATAAAAATGACAGTCTCTTTGGTGATATGATATCTTTCGACATGACATTTAATATGAACACATATAAAATGATATTTGCACCTTTCACGGGGGTTGACCATCACAAAAAATGTGTGACATTTGGAGCAGGACTTATAAGAAAATAGACTGATGAGAATTTTGTATGGTTGTTTCGGAATTTTCTGAGCGCAATGAGTAATAAGTATCATGTGTGCATAATTACTGACCAAGATAGAGGCATAAAAGCAGGAGTTAAAGCAGTGTTCGGGGACAAAACTCAGCACAGATATTGCATGTGGCATATCATGAAAAAACTGTCTGACAAGATCGGATCTACGCTCTATAGGGAAACTAACTTCATGAAAGAGTTGTGCTCATGTGTTTAGGCAGAAGACATCGAACCGACTGAGTTTGAGGAACGGTGGTGCTCAGTCCGACAATGAATGGTTAGATACGATGTTTGACAAAAGGGCTTCTTTGATCCCAGCATATTTCAGGGATTTATTTATGGGTGGACTAATGAGAACCAAATGTAAATACAACGAATATTTTAACCAAATGAAAGATATTCTAGAGATTAAATCAAATTCCCTACTTTTTAGGCTTCTAGCTGATTACTTTTATTACATTAATTAATCTAGTAGAACTTAACACATTTTCATTTGATATAGTTTACGTATCAAGCGACTATTTTTTCAATTTATACCAAACAACTCCAAAAACTGTGGTTAATTAATAAGGAAACAATAATAATCTCAGTAGCTTTTGAGAAATATTTGATACCTTCGAAGGTGAAATTAGTTGAACAAAGAGATTGGGTTGTTGCTTATGCGCGGGCTGATCAACGTGATGATTAGAAAAAGCACACTTGAGAGTGATGAAATGCTTGTAGCGACGAAAAGTAATTTTGCTGTCGAAATTGTGGATACACTTGCGTAGGTTTTTTTGACAAATTAAAACCGAAGATGTCGTATTAAGTGCAATACAAATCTTCTTTAGATGACTTTTTGTATTCAACATAAACTAGTTCTATTACCCGTGAAATTCAAAGGGTTAGTTGTATTGTCACGTTAGTGATGTTATGCAATTCCGGATTTGCGGTCGCACCGAGCCATGTTGACAAAAAGTACTCGTAAGAATTTTTTTTATCAATCTATACCTATACTACCATAATATATCGTCAAAATATATTTTCACAATTTACTAAACGTTTGCTATGGATTATTAATATTTTGCCACGAATATTGTTACGTTTATTAGTGTTATATCACGATTATTGTTATTCTTATTATTGTCTTCCATTTTGTTTAGCTATGTAATTAATTCAACCTAAAAGAAATTTTTCAAAGTAGAAATTTTTATATTTTTATTTTTGAACAATAATTCAAGGTAGATTCAATGGTTAGCATTATTTTGAAAGATTATGGTGAGAATTATAATTTGTATTTAATATCAGATATATTGGCTTTAATTTTAAATTTAATTTTCTTAACATATAAAAAGCAAATATTAATATTTATTGTGCTTTAATTAGTGTTTAATGTTATGATTTTTTCAATTTTTTTTAAATAATAATGATGATGTGGCATGCTCTAATAGTCTTAAAAGATGAAAGTTGAAAGCTAATGTTTAGGCTTCCCTTTTTATATTATATATAGATTCGCGAAAGTATTAATTGACCTTCTTTAACTTCGATCATTTGTAAGATTAAAAGTCACATAAGTTACAAATGAAGTAATTAGGTCCTATGAGTAGAGATGAAAACGGCCCGGATCTAACAGGATTCGGATCCATATCCAGATCCGCATTTTTCACACGGGATTCAGATCCAATCCATATCTGACGAGTCCAATTATTTTAGACCCAAATCCAGATCCGACAAGTCCGGGTCAAATCCGAATCTCATGCTAGGGTTTGCGAATTTTCCCATGATAATCAACTTTTAAATTTTTTTTTATATATATAATACCTTTAAAAGTTTGCATTTTTCTTCCCTACATCGCCCAAAAATCTCAATTTGTATGACCTTCGTGATAACGGAGTCAACATTAAGTCTCTTACCAACTTTTTTGAGACTAAATTTCTGCATAAACACACAAACAAACAAAATCCTAATAATCCAACCTTTGATTTTCGTCACAAAAATATCTCTTTATTCAACTAAATTTCATTTTTAGCAATTTAAGGCATGATATTTTGTAAAATACTTTAATAAATCGTGGGTTAAAAAAATAGAGGAATGTCTTTTTAGCAGATTAAGCCCTGCGTCAATAATTCGTGGTAATATTCACTATTTACACCGTCATTGCTTGGATTTACAACTTTTTTTTTTTTAAGAAGTCATGGTTGGAACAGCTAGTCTTGCTATAGCTAAGGACGGGTCAAATAGCTTGAAAATGGTTACATTTTTAGTCCCCATTAACCCACTTATTGTTTGTCCTATTAAAAATGTGGTATTGTACTTAGCCTTCTTTAGTCCTACTCTGTATATAGATACTTTGGTAAAGTTCATGTTCACCGTTTGGTAAACACTTTTTTCAAGAAAATATTAAAAAGTCTAAATTTTTTATTTTGATTAAACTTTTTTTTTTTCAATATAATAGTACCAGGTTTTGAAGATTTATTAAAGTATGTAACAGATCTTGAATTACGCAAAGCTTATGCTAATTTTATTTTATTTAGAGTGAATAATAGGGAATTTGAGAAGGCACAACAGCTTATTAAAACGGTCCATTTGGAAATCTTGATAATTGTAGAAATGAATTAAGATCATAGGGTTTTCAAGATCCATGGCATATAATTTAGGGGATGATTCACATCATATTGTTGTTGCTACAATTTATACTACCTGTGCAATTGTTCTCTCTATTCTCGATGTTTTTGAAGTAACGCATATTGTATTCAATATTTTTTTTTTGGTTAACATATTGTATTCAATATTAAGAAATAAAGAATTGCTCATTTTACCGTTCATTAATTCTCGTATGAGACAACAATTGCGCATCCCCCTATAACTAAAAGAATAAGAAAACTCAATGTTTTTCCCGCCTAAATGCATTCTCCTATAAGTGGGCCTATTTTTTTGTCATCTTAGTTCACTACAATTCAATACAGTAGTGGGCCAACGAAAAATTCAACGTGTAAGTATAATTTTTTCTGTAAAACAAGAAACTCGGTAGGCCCCAAACATTGATATTTTATATTAAAACTACCTTATTTAATAGTAATAGAATTTTCATAACTATAGGCGCAATCTTTGCCACAAATAAAATATTCAGTATCCTATATTTCTATACACGGAAAAGTTCTGGCTCCAAACATTATAGTGTTTGTATAAAGCATAATATAGATTATAGAGTATAAATAAAGAGTATAATTAATACAATTAAAATCTCCAAAATCTTATAGGATACCAATGCCATTTTAATTAACGTACAAAAATTAGCTATGATGTATAAATAAATTTTGACATTGAAACTGAGTTTGATTAAAGTTAAGTAAAAAAAACTAACTGATTATATAAATGAAACGTGTCAACTTCACCTTTTTAATCTTTCCATCTTATACAACTATACAAGCTAACATGTTTTTATGCCTCGTTTGGTTCATACGGGAATAAAACTCCCGTGTTAATTTGCAATTCATTGGAATCCAACTCCAATATTCTTTTTTTTTTTTTTTTTTTTTTTTGACAGAAGGTTGAATAACTTACATTATTGTAACCAATACAAAGTAAGCTACTCGACTAGGTAGCACCAGACACTTGACGACTATATCTAGCACTACAAAGCCATACATCGAAATAACATAACATTTAATAAAAAGAAAGTATGCGACATTAAGATAGGCAAGATAAACGATGGTAGAATGGCAAATGACGGCAGCTTGGTCACGAACGTTGATATCATCTTCAAAAACACGGAAGACCTCCAAATACTGTCGATACATACAAGCGCTGGAGTGACAATAGCAAGGTGTACTTACGCTCTTGCGAAAAGAACGTAGAAATAAAAGATGAAAGGCAAGACGAAGTCCGCCCTCGGCGGAGATAAATCTCCTACACCTTAGAGATCGCACCCATTGATCGTAGGACAAACGGACCGAGACATCCAACATGCAAAGAGTACCACGAACCCCAAGAGACACAAGCACCTCAATACCAACACCGTTGAAAGAGCTTGACTTATCACCAAAGAGACGACTACAACTCCTATAGAAGGAGGTTATTAGAAGAAAAAAGCAAGACATAAAAATAAACAGATCCACCATTTAAAAGACGAGGACCACCGTCTCCGACCCCAACCAATACCACCATCGAACACCCAAAACCCCCCTACCCAACACACCTCAACCCGACAAAAGAGGACCCCAACAAAATGACCTCATTCCACCCAAAAAGCAGCAGGACTCGACAAACCATTCACGAAAGACACGGCACAACCGGCAAACATCAAACCACTGAGACTCCAAATTCCAGACGAACCCCCCCAGGACCATCGGCAGGCATGCAAAGATAATCAACCAAAATACAACAGACCGACACTAAACAACCGGGAAATGAACCGTTCTGGTGGGGGTGGGGGCGAGGGGGAGGGGAAACACCAGATCGACCCAAATCCGTCACCATTAACAGAAAAAAGCGCCACCAAGATGAGCTATGCTCATCGACCGGACACAGACACAACAACAACTGACTAACCTCTAGAAACCGGATCAACCCAGGGGTGGGGAAAGGGGCGAGGGAGGGGGAAACACCCCTGGGACGCATGCGCCACTTCGATGACAGGACAGGAGAACACGGAACGGAATGACCTCAGAACAACCACACGACAGACCAGCCAACCCACCGGACGATCAGAACAGAAACGCGGTCCGAAGAAAGAAAGAGCGAAATCAGGCCCAAGGGGATCGCAACAGAGAGGAGACATGATTGATCACCGGAGATGGGTCAAGGAAGGACCCCATCTCCGGTGATGGGTAGGGGAAGAAGGGAGGAGATGAATGGTAAGGGGGAGGCGGCGGATCAATAAAAGGGGTTTTAGGGTTTCTTTTTTTAAGAGAGAGGTGGGAGGTTTATTTTAGAGAGAGAGTGTTTTTACAATGTATAACAATTCCAACTCCAATATTCAATTCCCATGAAATGATAAAAACATGTTTGGTTGCCTTGGGGGAGTTTGTTTTTCCCATGAATTAATCTCCCGTGTAGTGTTTGGTTGAACCGTGTCAATTCACGTGATTTTAATTTCTAATTACCAATATACCCTTCCACCATATTAATAACACTTCATTTGTAGGGGTAAATGGGTAATTTTGAAGGAAATAAGATGGGGGAGTTTCCAATTACCTAGGGAGGGGTTGATAATCAAACTCCTACATCATGTAGGAGTTGAAAACTCCCTTAGAATTGTAAACTCCCCCCATTTTGTAATATAAGGGGTAACCAAACAAGTTATCAAAAACTTAATTCATGGGAGTTTAGAATTCCCATGAATTGGGAGAGTAACCAAACAAACTCTTAATGTCCAATATAAAAATGTGATATTATTATTGTTATTTTGTGCTTTTTTATATATTCTTTTCATAAAAAGATCTAGGAATAAGAATCAATAATTCTAATTTTTCCTATTAAAAATAAAAGAAAAAAGAATATAGGGGTAAATAGTATTTTTAATTGTTTGTAATCGTTCTCCTAGATGTGTCGTATACTGTTTATATATGTTTTCGGGTTATAAGGTCAATATGCGTTTTATAATAACATAATACTGACCATATATTAGATTATATTATTCCATCATAGTCACCTATCATTATTTTTAATAAAAAAAATAGGTTCATACAAAAATAACTTAATCTAAAAGTCATTTGAATAAAAAATTTTTTTATAATATTACTAACATTATACTCAGTATATTACAATATACTAGAGTATTATAACTACAACTCATTTATTTAAAAATTAAAGCTCAATTAATTTAACCCTCACAAATGCCGTGCTTTAGCACGGGATCTCAACTAGTTAACTATTGAGTACTTTGTTTATGTTCCTTTTCGTGTAATTTTATACTAGTACATAATTTTTTTTTGTGGGTCTCGATTTGGTTTATGTAGAAAACCAAACTTAGTATAAATCGCAAGTTAAAAGTGTTTGGTATAAATCGCAAGTTAAAAAAACACTTTTAGTGCCATACTTGCGAAATTTACTAAAGGTCATTTTTGTTGGGACATTTGAATCAATTAGAATTTAACTCTGCCATACAGGTAACATTTAAGAAAAATCGTCTTGCCGAAATACTAACATTCATGATGATTATACCATTCCATAACACACCGTACCACCAAATTACAGAATCTTGACTAGCCAGCCTTGTGTTGCGAAATGTAGGCTTATAACATTATCGGCACCATCTCTATGTAAAATATGGACGAACAAAATTTTGTTGAAAGAACGAATCCTGCCGTCTTTCCAAAAAAAATAATAAGAAACAAATGATAAAGCAAGGACATCGATGCTATCTGCGAAGCAAGAAGCTGTCTTCCAAAACAAGATATGCCTCCATAACTTAATAGCTATGTTACTTGAACATGGTTAGAAGTATCCGCCACAACTATTTTCACCAAAAAATTCATGTTTTTAAAGTAAAATTAGGTGTTCAAGTGTCATACCCATGTCCGAGCGTCGAATAGCAAACACAGGTATGCCAGGTAATATGAAGAGTTGGAATAACAGAGGCTAAAAGCACAGGTGCAGCACGTTGCATCTCTACCCAAATTTTCTAACCAGCAACTTTCTTGCTTCTGAAGGTCTCCTTGAGCGAAGCAAATTTCTTCTTGCACTGGTTTACATTCTTTCCCGGAACTGCAGTGGCAACACGCTCCCAACGCTGAGGGGCATCCTTCGGGAATGTTTTTAGAGCCTGGACTAGGGCCTTTTCTTGAACAGCCGACCATACATCTTGGTCAGATCCCGAAATAACGGGATTACTAGAAGAAGTTTCAACTGCTTTCTCTTGTTCTTTACTAGTACTGCTTGGTGACTCACCATGACCATTCATAATTGGAGCACCTTCAACTTCATCTCTCGTAGAAAGCGGGGATGAAATAGATGCGGTTGGTTTCCTTTTCTCAAGGAATGAATCAAATGCTTTCGAAGAATCTGGCTTTTGCAGAAGAACCGTTTTTGTAGCTTTCAGAATTTCCTCCACTGACCTTCCAGTACCAAGAAACTCCGATACAACCTCCCACCTTCTTGATGTACCTTTTGGGTATTTTACCACAGCTTTCCTAAGGAGATCAATTTCTTCCTTACCCCAAGGTTTCTCTTTCTTTTCATTGCCACCTTTTGACGTACTGCCATTAGAATCCACAATACCATTTTCTTTAGGAATCTTTTCCTCCATTCTCTTCTCAAACTCTGCATTATCTTGACGACCAAGTAAGTCTCTAACATGTCTAGCTTTCTCCACACTTAACTTCCCATCTATCTTGTCGCACAAACCCTTGAGCCGCTCCATATCCAGTGACATGCAGAGGGTTTCTATGTCGTCACCAGATATGTCAAATACATGCTGAGATACAAGTTCACTAGTAAGTGCACGAAGACGAGCCCGCTCTTTACGGAGAAGCTTCTTCTCTTTCTCCTTGGCCTTCTTAACATTCAAGGCAGTTTCAGCAGCTCTTTTATCTTCCTCCTCTTTCCTAAGTCTCTCCACTTCAGCAGCTCGGGCAGCTTCTTCTTCCTGCAATTTCTTCGCCAAAAATTTGGCTTGCTTTTTACGTTGCTTTTCCGCTCGCTCAAATTCTTTCTTCCTAACAATTCTAGGATCTTTTTTATACGCATTGTCAACAAGAGAGCGTATGCGTACATATTCTTCCTTTCTGGCTTTCTCGGTGAGCTTTGCATTCTGTCGTTCCATCCATCTTTTGTGATCTCGAGATTCTGCTTGCTCAAGGTCCATTTCATCTTCATGGGAAAATTCTCTCCAGCTTTTAAAAGCATACCAAAAGTCATAAAATTTCTCAACCTCGTCAAAAGGAGAATTGTCATCTCCTATTGAAGGTACAGGTTGGTTTACAGACCACCGGCTATTCCTCATAAAAGCTGGACCAAAAACTTTATAGAAGTCTTGCGGGGCACAATCAGTGGGGATCTCGTCATCAAACTCATCAGTGGAATCAAAAACCCGTCTCTTTTGAGGGTCAATCAAGGCCTCGTAGGCTTCTTGAATGGCTTTGAAATGGTTTTCAATCTCATCCTTCTTTGCTTCTCGAGATTCTTCAGTTTTTTCAGCTAGAAGGAGTGTAGCTTGTTTGTCAGGATGAAATTTCAAAGCAACCTCGCGATAACTCTTTCGTATTTGCTCCTCCGTGGCGAGATACCTTAAATTTGACAAGCCAAGTAACGCATAATGATCTTGTTGTTGCTTACCATCAGCACCCTTTTTCTTCTTGCTCTTACTGCTATATGATTCAAACGAAGGAATATGACTTTGCTCTTTATCATTTGAAATACTCGAAGTATCACTGTCAGATTCATCTTGAAAGTAACCGGCAAGTCTTAATGCTGCTTCATGAAAAGCATGCCCAGCAGGTTCAAACTTTGACACGTTGAAGGGAAGGCAGTTTGAAGAAACATATAGTGGTTTACCACCTTCTAATTCTGGCGCGTAAGATATCAGTCGAACATTACTCAATTTTCGGGCCATTATTTCAAAACAATGGCCCAAGGTTGAAAAATATCTGTCAACGGAAGTGATGAAAGAAATCCCAGGTTTGTTTGCGCAGGAAATTAGTCACCTGCAGGCAGTCAGTCTGGATAAGTGGACTTCAAGCAACATACTATCAACACAAATATGAAAACAGAGGAAAACAGCAAAATTCTGACAATTAGTCTCAGTTATTTAGCCAGAGGTATAAATTAACCTAATACACACATACTCAATAGATACTTTCTATCTTTTGGCACACATTCTAACTAGCAAGCAGATAACAGTAATGTACACATGGGAAGTACGGAAGTGTCAGAATTGCTACAACATAAAGAACATGAAAAAGGTGCTTCATCTAGAACTTAATACTGCTGAACTGTTCTATTAGTTTACAGTCATTAGTTGTTCCCTAAGTTGCATTTCCAATAACAACACCCTTATTATTCTGACTTAAAGAAGCAAAAAACAGTAGAATTAAATCCAAGAGAGCACACCCTAAATTCTACTAACCCCTCATCAAAAATGGCGGAGAGATGTACTATCTGCCTCAGAGACTATAATCACGACATTTTCCAATTTCTACACAAAAATTGAGAGGAGAAAAATAGGTCCTCGGCGAAGCAACATAACTAACATACTGGAAGAAGCTGCAATATGGACAATGACACTGAGAAGATGATAAGTACTGATTTCAGACAGCATAGTGAAGGCAATGCAGTAAAGGAGGATGGACTATGCTTCAGGTTTAGCCAAGTAAAAGAAAAAAAATAGAAACCCTGGGATACTCACGACATCTACCCAGTATTTAAACACTACCAGTGAAAACAGAAGATACTGTAATAGCAAAAAGGTTAATATTTTACAAATAAAAAATGCATCAGAAAGGTTACATGTACTTCAAAATGTGTACAAGTACACAAAAGCGTATCCGAAGATTTTGTTTTCACTTTGGACGATTAAGCAAAAAAATACACACCCTTAAGTAAACCCACAAACAAATAAACTACTTTGGACAATTACTAGGGTAATATCTCCTTCAAATGTGTACAATAACACAAAAATGTTTTCAATGATGATGCCGAACTTTGGAAAATTACTCAAAATAGACCGGTCACGTCCTTGAGTAAACTACTTCCGAAAATTACTAAGGTTTCTGGGCTTTTCTTACTGAAATCTCTCCAATGTTGCTAGTACAATTGCTTTATACACATAAAGCCTTCAAATTCGTTAGTGCTGACGCTTTTCAAATGAGATGCAGCTCACTGATATTCTCATGGCATGGCTTTACAGTCACGGTTCAACCATAAACACCACATGTATCGTGCCAAATACACAAAAAACAACACTTGGACATTCAGACACCCACATAGCATGATCCTACCATGTTCCAATAACAAACACATACAACAACAGTAGCAAGTGAAACTCGAACAGCTTCCTCAATTCAATGAACTCATAACCAGTTAATGGCTTAGAGAATCGTCAAAAGAGCAATAGCTACGCCATAAAATCAAAACTACTTAATTGAATCAGGTAATATCAAAATAGATGAACTGCCAATATCCATAACTCGAAGAAAGCGACTCAAATTTACAGGTCCAGATTCTCCTCCAAGCTAATAACTTTTAAACTAATAAACCACAAAAAAAAACAATTAAATAAAACATGAACATGAGCATAATACAAATCTGGAAGGCAAAGTTATAATAAGCTCGGAGAATCAAGCATAACCTCTTCCATCCCAATCATTTGTTTACCTTCAATTAAAATACGTCTACCAAAGTAAACAAATGATTGAAACAAGACCATTAATACAACTCGGAAATTTAAACAACAAAAAACACGAAGTAAATGCGAAATCATCAACGTTATAATAATGTAATGAAAATTATCAAAAGACGAAGATTAGTAAAAAAGAAGAACCCTAATTACATTATGATGAACAAATACAATCAAAAGTAGAGAGAGGAAGTGATGGAGTAAGTACCAGAAAGTATTGTGATTGCGGAAGAGAGAGAAGGAGAGATCGGCGAAATGCGGAGAGACGAAACCCTAGAAACAGTTAAAAGAGGGAAGAAACAATGAGTGGAGAGGGTTTTTCAAGGAACAGCCGACCTAATTAGGTTTTCGACTCTGGTCTGATTAATTTATTTACTTATACGTTTTTCACAAATTCAATAATATTACGTAATTTATTTTCGCATTATAATTTTTACTCGTACAAATACCTTTTACACTAAATTTTTTATTTGATACCCTTACTAAAAAAACACACTAATCCTATTTTTCTCCCTTCCCTCTACTCTTTTTTTTTAGGTAGGAAAAGTAGGTTGATCATCTGCAGTAGGAGTGTAGGACCAACCTATCTCATCATTTCGAATGAGAGAGGTAAGCTGAAGTCATCGGCTATCAAACCACCTCGAAAGAGATCAATTCATCGAAAAAATGAAGAAGTCTAATTTCACATCCTTGATAATACTAGAAATTTCCCAAGGAATTTGCCAACTGCCTCGAATAGAGTTAATAACACATAAATTATCACCCTTCACAATTAATTTTGAGATTCCTAAGTATTTAGTTGCTAAAATATCTTCTTTTAAAGCGAGAGCTTCCGCAATAATGATACTATTGGATCCGCACTTTTTTGCTCCCAACAAAACGACTTTACCATTGTGATCTCTTATAGAATATCCTAAAACAGCTTTATTACCCTCTATTCTCGATTTGTCAAAATTTAGCTTTAGGAAACCGTTTCTAGGTTTTCCCACCAAATTTCTTCCTTACTAGAGTTGTTTCTAGCTGACTCTTCTATCTCGAGATTGTTGAGATCCTTAAATCTAGTCACATTCCAAGCCTTAGTGCTATTATTATATAAAGTAATAAGTTTTCCTCTCTCTATTGTTAAAACCAACCTTCTGATATAAGGGTTCAGGAATTTAATGTTCGTTGGGTTAATTTAATGATTGATTAATATATTTACTCGGATGGAAGTGATCATCAGGTTATTTGCATATGATTAATGGTCATAAAAGCAATAAAACATGGATGAGACAGATGCAAACGAATTATTTACATGAAAGAATGATTGATTAGTGACATGGGTGAACACAAAAAATTAAACATGACGAATTAATGACGAATATCATGAATAACAGATGGAAAATATATCAAGGATCGAATTCCAGAAACCCGATATGAACAAATCGAATTCCTACAACCCGGATTGAATTTAATGACGAAAACCCGCAAATATCGGATTATAAGGGATTTAAGTCGAATTTAATGACGAATTAAACATGTGAATGAATGATAAATAATATACATGTGAAATTAATATGCTATTACGTCAAAGAATTAACAGGAAACAAACGAAACAAATTTTGACGAACGAATTACAGAGGACGAAGGAAGAAGAAAGGAAGCGAGAATCTGCTGCGGCACCTCACGAAGAGGCGCGGCAGTGCTGCGTCCCTTCGAGAGAGCGCGCAGCGATTCTTTGCGCCCTTTCTCGACGGTTTGTCTTCTGGAAATCCGTAAAAAGAGGTTTTAAAGCACGGTTTTAGAAATCGGTTTTAATTGGTATTTTCGACATAAACCTTACAGTAATGATGATACAAAAGATAAATAACAATAAATAAAAGAAGGATTTACACCCTCAGACTTACATGTTTGACGAAACGAGAAGGACTAAGTTATCGATTAGCGATGCTCGACTCGAACTATAATGCAAATACGAAAGTGCCCTCGTAAGAGGAAAACGATTTAATTAAGTTGATTGATGTGGAGTTGGTCAAATTGGTCGGTCATGCAAACGAGGCTGGTACTCAGAAGGATCCGAGCTTACGTGGTCGAATGTTCAAGCACGTAGACGCCAAAAAGTAAGAACGAAGGTCTAGAATGCAAAGGGAGAAAAGAAGGGCGGACACTCGCGTGAGAAATATGAGGAGCGAAGGCTCCTATTTATACTAATCACGTGAAAGGATTAGGGTTTCAGAGAGTCTTTGGAAGTGAATCTCGGAAAGATATGAAAAAGATACGAAAATTTCGCAGAAAAGGACCTGGGAAGAGGCGCAGCAGTCACTGCGTCTCTTGGAAGAGGCGCAGCACCTGCTGCGTCTGTTCCCAAGGGGTTTCCTCCTGCGGAAGAAAGATTTCCGTGTTTGAGTTATGGTAGGACGGAATATTTCGGTTTTCCTTAATATTTTATGTGAATATTACGGGAAATTGTTTACCAAAGGATAAAGATTGTGAAATATTTATGAAATATGGAATAGAAATATCCGGAACATTCCAGAACATTCTGACTCGGGATTTAATGGTTATCAGAAAATGAAGACGGTTTTAGGCCCGGACTCCAAATGTACTCTAATTACTGTCAAAACGACCGTATCGGTGCGTAGATGACAACTAAGAAGTAGACATTAGTATTTGAGCAATCACTTGACGATAAACTTACGAACTGTCATAAATCGTTCCGCGTAGCAAACATGCGGCCCAATCATCACCGGGTGGTTTGCGAGAGGTGAAGAAATGAGGTATCTACAGAGCCCCCACTTTGACTGAGGCTTGGACAAGGCGAAAGTCAAAGTATAGCCATCAGGTCAATCGAAGATTACAGCCTGACGACTATGGCGACACGAGGCGGCTCAAAGGGTCTGAGCTAAGGACCTGTCGTCGGGAACATTTTAGAGTCTGTCGACTATCGGGGAGGGTCGTTTAAAGTCCATTAGACTACGTAAGGAGGCTCGCCAGCCATAAGAAGATATCATACCTGAGACTTCTTCCTCGAGATGCTTCCGGAGGTGCATAGGAGCTAAGGGTGAGACCTAAAAGATATATAAGGATTGGTGCTAGGGTATGGGGCCCTAAAAGGAAAGCATCGACGGGAAGGAGGTCAAATATAAGTTTAACTTAAGGGTAACTAAAGCTTGAGTATAGGAAATCTATCGGTTTGGGAACTTTATAGAGAACGACATCTTTATCGCACTCCGAGGGGAAACAAAAAATACTGTGAATAGCAGGACACAGGCGGGAACTGCTGGGAGAAATCTGTTCGTGTTCAGCTTCGAACAAACTTCGGAAAAGATAGGGGTTGATGTTGATCTCCATGTCTCGAGAGGGAAAGTCTATCCGCTTACTCTCGTTGGGGAACATAATCGGGAATTAATCTCCATGTCTCGAGAGGGAAAGTCTATCCGCTTATTCTCGTTGGGGAAATATAATGAAGGCGTGTCGAAACACCTGTGAAGGAATATCTGCTCGTTGTGACAAGTAAGGGTCTTGGAAGCAATAAATAACGTGTAATAGTCTGTTGTTGGCTTAGAAATGCGGGCCGGAACGAAAGATAATTGTCAAACGGACCAAAAGGAATAAAATAGCATCGGGGAAGAGGCGCACCAAAGATGGGTCCACAAATAACGAACTCATAACGAATTTTTGAAAACTCGTATGGAGGGAACACAAGGAAGAGGCGCAGCAAGAGCTGCGTCTCTTGGAATAGGCGCAACGCCTGCTGCGTCTATTCTCCAAAGCGTTTTTTCTGCGTAAAATCGCGATAAACAGAAGGATTGGGATCATTTGTTTCGAAACACAAATCACACATTACTCTCTCAAATCTTAACCATTTCCGCCAAGGTTTGATCCAAAAGCTTGCATTAATCATGACTAATCGAGGTATGCGTATCATTCTTGCATTAATCTTCTGTATTTGTTCAATTTTGGATCGAAAAAATTAGGGTTTATGACCCAATTAATCGAAAATTTGGGGCTTTTCCCCCAAATGCATTTGTCTTGTGAAATTGACATTAGAAACGGATAATAGGTAATATAAGGAACACAACCATGTATTTGTTTCGAATTTTCGTTGAGTTTTGAGCCTTTGAGTGAATTTGAGACGGTTTCACAGCTAAACCGTAAATTGTTTCGAAAATAGCCTTAGAATTCCCCATTTGCGATGAAACTTGATATTTGGGATCCTTGGATGATGGGTAAACTTCCTACCATCTCGGAATTTTGGTTTGTGACAGCTTTTTCAGGACACTTTTCTAGGGCATAATCGTCGTTATAACGAAATGCTGCCGAAATTTCGACTCGAACCCAAGACTAGGCTTCAAATTAGGCTTGACTTGACCCAAATTACCATATGAGTGATCGGGTTTGTGAGAATATGGCCAAAGATGGCGAGAAAGAGCGATTTCAGGGCTTCCGAAGGCTCGAAAAATCCCTTAACCAAGGCTTATCGTTACGTGACGCGGCCTAAATTTGCTTTAATGTTGCAGGTGATGAGGCTTCTACAGGACGGTGAAGAGCTTGGTAAATAGGAATTCACTACTCATCACTCATCTTCTTTCGTTTATTTGTTCATATCTCTTCCAATTTTCATTCGAAAACTAAAGATAGCTTTTGTTTCAAATCACAATAGGAGGCCGGGAACATCAGGTCATTCTCGGGCTACACGACAGCGATGGAGTGCTACGAGCGGCTGTCGGCGGAGGAGCGCGCCATGATCGAGCGTAGAGCGTTCGGTGCCTTGGTGCAGGCCTGGAGGGATATCGCGAAGAGGAAGCTGCGGGCTAACCTTAGCCTGGTCCGCGCTTTCTTGGACCGATTCTGGGATACGACTTCCACTTTTCACATGCCTTTTGGTGAGGTGGGAGTCACTCTGGAGGACTACGGCATGATTTCTGGTCTGCCGTGTGGGTCTGAGGCTGTGGAGTGGTTAGAGACTGCCATGAGGGTGGACTCGGCCGAGGCTAAGAGGTTGATTGGCTGGAACTTGTCGCCGAAGACTGTCACAGTGCCGGGTTTGGTACCCAGCTCGTACGTTCGAGACTACTTTGCGGGAAAGATCCCGGCGCTGGTGACGATTGACGGGAGGGAGACGGTTCCTCCTCCCTGTACAGCTGAGCAGAGGGCCCGCTTGTGGCTTTGGTGGTTTCTGTCTTCGATTTACCTCGGAGACAAGGGAGAGAGGCTGTCGACGAAGCTTCTTCCCTTCCTTTCTGACCTGAGCTCCCTAAGGCATTGGGACTGGGTCACTGCTGGTTTTGCGGTCCTCATCCGCTTCATGAGGGCCATGGTTCGTCCGGAGTTGATGGAGATGGGGACTTCTCCTGGCGCTGTCGGACCTGGACTACTGTTGGAGGTATGAACCTTCATTTAGACCAAAATCAATTCCTTTCCTTGTCCAAATCACGAAAGATCGTTATTAACTATCTTGCTTTGCAGGCGTGGGTGTACTCCTACTTTCTGGGCCTCGCGCCCAAGAGGACGGAGCCGCTGGAGAGAGCCTATCCAGTGGTGATGGATTGGGTGATGTGCAGGATGAAGAGCAAGCGTTCTTCTCACGGTGTCTACTAGCGGGACGTGAACGCTCTTCAGCTAGACAACGTAAATATCTCACTTATATTCATTTGCTTCTATATTGCCTTTAAATTGATCATAAGAATTGATGCGTGTCTTTTATATGATGTTTTACATCCTATTTTCCACGCATTTCAGAGCTCATTCATGTAGTTTATGCTACATTTCTCCCTATTCCCGTCTACTTCCGTATTTTTGTACATTATTGCAGAAATGTGAAGAATCCAGCGGAAATCGAGCTAAATCCGTCCCCGAGTATCCTGCATTGCATTTGACGTGAAGTATTCGCTTAAGGAACGAGCTTGGTGCGCAATCCAAGGCCCAAAGACAAATCCACGAGATTATAGAAGTCAAGTAGCAGCTAAAGCAGTCGATCGACCAACACCTTCAGTCGATCGACCAACCATCGGGTTCCAGAGGCTACTGTACACTGCTGTTCAGTCGATCGACCGGTCACTTCAGTCGATCGACCAAGACGCTATTCCAGACGAGAATTAAAAGATCGAGATTTATCAAGCCCATAAGTTATTAGGTTTAGGAATTATGTTACGTATACTTTCTATATAACGTAACCTAGTTCGACAGATACGATCATCCAGTTTTTATCAAGTTTTACATAAAGTTTTACATACAGTTCTTTAGAAATAATTAGGGTTCGAGATTACTTTCGGTATTGAATACAATTCGCTTTGTCATTCGGCTTTGTTCTTTTCCTTCGCAATTCACACGGTACTCTCTGGTTTTATTCTGTTATTTTCGTTCATAGTTGTCGAATTGCTAGATCAGTTCCCAAGCCGAATTGCCATCTTTTGTTAATTGTTTATTTTACCGTTTTAAGCATGAATTCCGTAGTTTTAATCTTTAATATTATTGTTGCCTTTAATTTTAGTATGAGTAGCTAATTTATTCGTGCTAGGATGTAGGGGAATTGTAGTGTAGGCGGCAATATAATGAACACGGCCTGATTCGCGTGTTGGTCGATCGACTGCTATGCCTGGTCGATCGACTGACCACGTGAGGTTTACCTTCGTTTTAATTGATTTAAATGTTATATTTGACGAATCGAGTGCACGCGACTAGTTGAATGCTTAATATATGACTGACCCATTAGATCGAGTGATAGGGACAGTTGTTAGATCACCAATTAAAATGACTAAACTATGCTGAGATCGAAAGATAGGTAAAGTTTAGACCGTTAGTCACCTTTTCAGGACGAGAGTCAGTATTAGTGATATTAGGGACTTATAGCGAGATCGAAAGATGCTATCTGTTAAGAGTGGACCGAGAGGACCTCTTTATTTCCCGCCTCATGTGTTTGATTTAGACCTGTTTAGTATGCGGCCGCCGAAACTATAACGAACCGACCATCCTAGTACCTCTTTTTATACTTGATTTTATATATTTCGTTAGTTTACATTTCTTTTATTGTTATTAGCTATAGACCAAACCCAATCGAACCTCCACCTTATTGTTACCTTAGACCGAATTTAAACAACTAGAAATTACGTCTGCCTCTCTGTGGTTCGACCCGACTGCCGCTAGCTATAGTTGTAGTTGGAGATTATAAATTTATTTTTGACACCTCACGACGGGTATCAAGAATGATTCCTTTGTTTATCTTGTCCCAGTGGGTGCCCAGGCCTTGGGCGGAGTACGCTGGAGCGCCTCCTTTTGTGGCTGAGGTCCTTCGACCTAGCAGCTCGAGCCGGCTGCTGTTGAGGACGTCGATGGGTCCTGTGTGGTACTTGGGCGAGCGCTTGGCTCGTCAGTGCTGTCGGGACGTGTTGACGGTTCCCGTCGATCCTCCCAGGACGATGTTCAGGGAGCCTTATGAGGCAGAGAGGGAGGCTGACTTGGCTGGCGTCGGTGGTGACGCCCTCCTTCTTCCTGGCGAGGACTACTCGGCGTTCCTCTACGGATGCTGGCATGGATGACTGTCAGCATCTGATTCGGAGGGTGAGCCTCTAATTTTGTGTAATTTTCGTGTAAGAACACATTTGATTGAGTTTGTTTTAATTATTGAGAACTTCTTTTATGAAAATGCAGGTTGCGCCGTCTCGGTTCGTGGCGTTATGGAGGGTGGCCAACCGGCTGCGAGCTACTGCCGTCGAGGCACTTGTCGGTGGTCGAGGCCGTCAGGTATGAACCTTGTGCCTGTTTCATTTTTGAATTTTGATTTTCCAACTTTTCTTGAAATGATTGACATGATTGACATGAGCCAATTTTGTTGTTTACAGCGGGACCGCGAGCTGGAGCGAGAGTTGGCTCAGTCTCGGGAGGAGACTGCTCGCTTGTTGAGGGAGCTCGAAATTCGAGACGCCGAGATTGCTGCTCTTGCGGCAAGAGTTGCGGAGCTGGAGGGCGACTAGCAGTAGTTTTGTGCAGTTTTTTTGTTTGTTTGTTGGCTGTATTTTGCACATTTGTACATTTTGGACCTTCATTTTGAACATTCCGGACTTTGTTTGGGGCTCGAGCCCCCAGTTTGTTGTACATTTCCCTTTTTGGTTGTATATAAGATGGCCTGAGTGCCTTTGCTGCTGGGTTGTGTTGCTTGTATCTGCAGGTTAGTTTTGAACAGGTTTGGTAGATGACGGTTTACGCCGTCATGCTGCCGAAATTTACATAGAAATCACGCAAAACATACATTTGTATATATACATGGCCTGAATTAGCGCGAAACGAATGACTCAAAAGCACGCAAAAATGCAAAAATTTTGCCGGAAATGACCGTACGGTAGGGAGGGTTACCCCTAAAAAAAGAAAAAAAAAAAGAAACCTATAAGTTAGAAATGAAATGAAAAAAGAAATGAAAGAAATATGTAAATGAAATAAATATATGAATTTTGAAATGAATTATAATGAAAATTATTTCCTAAAAAAAGGAGTTAAAATGAAAATTATTTCCTAAAGTAAATTATACAAGTGTGGTAAAATGACGAAAATGTTGATATCGTCTCGAAATGCGTGCCCGCGGAATTAGGAAACACGAAATATGGTAATTTCCACGTTTTTACCAAAATAAGAACCCGTAGGAATAGGAAATTATTCGTCGAGGAATTAGGAAAGATCCAACGCGGAAAATCACAGAAGTCAAGCTGAGGAAGAGGCGCAAAGACGAGCCGCGTCCCTTGAAGAGGCGCAAAGAGTCTTTGCGCCTGTTCCCAGGTGGTTCCGTTCTGGCGGATTTTTGGAAACAGAAATTAGTATAAATAGAGACGTCGATGGAGCTTTTATTCACACACTTCTTCCGTCTCTTCTTCGTCTTATTACATAAAACTCTCAAAATAAACCTTCATCATGAATACTTTGGAGGTTCGCTTAAAAGAATGGACCAACGAATTTTCCAACATGGAGAAATACGATATGGGCGCCTATAATCTTGGATCATTGTTGAGTTTGAAGCTTATCAAGGTTGTCAAACCATTCTTGGATGTTTGTGTTGACTATTGGGACCCGAATTATCATGTTTTTGCGTTCCCTGGAGGCGACATTTGCCCATTTCCTGAAGAAATTGCTGCGATTGGTGGGTGGGACCCTGAACACTTGCCTGTCATTCCTTCTACTTCGCAAGGGTATAAAAGCAAATTTAGAGACTTGCTTGGGTTGACTAGACTTGAGGTGGACCGTTTAGTGACCTCGAAGGGAGTGCGAATGTTGGACTTTATTGACCGATTCATTAACAAGGCCGACCCCACCGTTTCTTATGTTGCTAGGCGAAGGGCATTTGGGTTTTGCTTGTTGCATGTGTATGTCTTCCAAGGGCATGTTGATGAAGACTTGAGAGGTGATCCCCGTCTTCTGGGCCTTGTTGAGCAAATGGAGCTGCGCAGGAGCCCAACTTGTTTATGTCTAGGAGAGATCCTTTTGGGCTTGGATAATAGGAGAGTCAACCGTGACCTACCGTATTTGGAAAGTCCCGTCATTCTGCAGGTAAAAGAACGCGTATTTTTTTCTTTTTCTTTTTTCTTTTTTTTTTCGTTTTTTTTTCTTTTTTTTTTCTTTTTTTTTGTTTTGTTTTTTTTTCTTTTTTTTTGTCTAATGCCTGCTTTTAGGTAGGTTTGGCTTATGGAACGACTTCGATTGATCGAGCCCCCAGTTCACGTTCCTTCTTATCATGCTCGTTCAATTGCAATAAGGACCAGGCTTTACATGGTGGACTTCACCCGAGTCTGCAATTATTGGGAGAACAAACTGAAGAGTCACGATGGCCCTTTGATTAGGTGGATTGTACCATGGTGGCACCTCAAATCTGTCACTGGAATGTCTTCTTTGGATTCTACCCGATCTATGCGCATTCCTGGCCTGGAATTCATGGTGTACATCTTCCCGGAAAGGCTGATGAGACAGGTTGGACTAAAATAGACGATCCCGAAGCTTGATACCGTTCCGCAGACCGCTGTGGCGCTTACTACAGAGAGCTGAAGGGAGTGGGCCATTAAATGGGCCCAAAGAAATGTATGGTTCTTGAACTCTTCTGCTAATTCCTTATGGGTGTCGGATTCTTATCTGCGATGGAGGAAAGCCACTACCCCGGAAGAGCGCGAGAGATTGAGGAAGCGCGAGCCCGTCGACTATAAAGTGCACGAGGTGGAAAAAGAGAAGGAGAAGTATCTGACCGAGGGAGAGGAGGAAGCCGGGCTTCGAGTCGTTCATCCTTCGAAGAAACCGAAGACCTCTCCTGTCGTAGGGATGGTGACTGGCAAGAATGGGAAGTCTAGGCCTCGAGAAAGACCGTTGGTGATTAGGTCCGAAGTGGCGCAAGAGCGTCCGGCTCGAGGTCGTGACAAGAAATATGACAAAAATGACAAGGGCAAAGGGAAGATGGAAGAATAGTCCGAGTCTTTATTTATTATTATTTATTATTATTATTATTATTATTATTATTGTAATAAAAAAGGTGGGGTTTTTAGAATCCTAACCTATTTTTATTTTTATTATGTAGCGTACTATTACTAGAAAACGAATGAAATAAAAAAGGTTAAATGGTTATGAAACCGTTGTGATTTTCTATTTATTATTCTTGTCGAATTCCAAATGCAATGCAAATGTCCTTCTATTTACATTTTAAAAATAATTGGTTGTATCTTGTGAAGGATTGCCTACGTATTCATTAAAAAATGAAATCAAACCCTTGCGCGTAGTTCGAGTAAATGTAAAAGAATAATTGTTCTAAGCAAGAGCTTGTAATGAAGTTAGAAAATAAGCATGAGCTTTTGCTTACTCTAAAGGTGCAAATTTAGTTTATTTGATGATATGAGGACGACAAAATTGTCAAAGTGCAAGAACAAAGTGACATTAGCTTATTTCAGCTTGGCCAGGGGCCGTTTATTTAGTGCCACAAGAGCGACACGTGAGGTTACGCGAGGCGCGTCTTTGTTCCTATTCTAGGCATAGTACCGTTTTAGTTGGTCAAGGTTTGTTGGGTTGGAAAACTCATTCCCGTCTAGGTCTGTGATTCTAACCGCACCCTCTGAAAGTATGGACTTGACTAGAAATGGTCCGGCCCAATTAGGTTTGAATTTTCCCCGTGGGTCGACAGGTAAAAGAGTTCTAACCGATTTGAGTACTAAGTCTCCTTCCTTGATGTTTCTTGGCTTAACCCTTTTGTTGAAAGCTTGTTTGATACGTGCTTGATATGTTTGGACATTATGCAAGGCGCGTAGCCTACGTTCATCCAGGAGGATGAGTTCTTCGTATCTATCCCTCTTCCAATCGGCTTCTGGGATTTGACTTTCGAGTAAAATACGCAAGGATGGTATCTCTAGCTCGACTGGTTGCACAGCTTCCATGCCGTAAGTCAAATAGAAAGGGGTAGCCCCAGTGGGCGTCCTAACAGATGTACGATATCCCCACAAAGCAAAGGGTATCTTGCTTGGCCAATCTCGATAGTTGTCAATCATTTTCTTGAGAATTGTGACAACGTTCTTGTTTGCTGCCTCTACCGCGCCGTTAGTCTGTGGTCTATAGGGCGAAGAGTGGTGATGCCTAATTTTATACTTGGCTAGCAATTGTTCAGTCTTAGCTTGGAAATGTGATCCATTATCACTAATGATCTCATGTGGGCAACCGTATCGACAGATGATGTTGTTTTGTACGAACTTTGCCACATTTTTAGCCGTGAGACTAGTGTAGGAAGCCGCTTCTACCCATTTGGTGAAATAGTCGATCGCCACTAGGATGAAACAGTGATCTCCTGTTCCGGTTGGGATTATCTTCCCGATTATGTCAATTCCCCAGGCAGAAAATGGCCAAGGAGACGTCATCGTATAGAGCAATGAAGGAGGGACGTGTTGTACGTTCCCGAAGATTTGGCAATTGTGGCAATGTCTTACGTATTTGATGCAATCGGATTCCATTGTGGTCCAATAATACCCTAAACGTGTGATTTTCTTTGCCATAATGGGCCCACTCATGTGAGGACCGCATTCTTCATCGTGGACTTCTTCCATCACCTTTCGTGCCTGTGAATGATCAAGGCAACGTAGGATTACACCAAGAGGTGTTCTTTTGTATAACTCTCCTTGCATGAGAACGTAGTTGGAAGCTAGTAGGCGTATAACACATTGTCTCCTCTTGTCTATATCCGGTGGATAGGTACCGTTGAGCTTGAAATTTATGATTGCTTGGAACCAGGGTTCCTGCGCGATTTCCTCTTCATCGGTGATTTGGTGTACATAAGCTAGGTCCGACCGTCGTGCGATGCATAAAGGCATCTCTACCATGTCATCTGGCATATTAATCAAAGATGCGAGTTTTGCAAGAGCATCTGCAAATTGATTTTCTTCCCGAGGTAGGTGTAGATATGACACGTGATCAAAGAATTGGGCAACTTGGTCTATTCTAGCTTGGTAAGGTGCTAAGCTTTTGCTTCGAATTTTCCAAGATCCCGTGACTTGATTGATGATCAGGGATGAATCCCCATGTACTCGGAGGTTCTTAATGCCTAAGCTCACTGCCGCTTATAGTCCAATTAGACAAGCTTCGTATTCTGCAGCGTTATTTGTCACCTCGAAGTCGAGTTTGACAGAGATTGGTGTATGCTCGCCTTCAGGAGAAATGAGCAACACTCCTATTCCAAATCCTCTTAAGTTTGACGCTCCATCAAAGTAAAGGTCCCAGGAGTCTACATCAGTTGGGAGTATATCCTCGTCTGGAAATGACCAGGTATCTATTGTTTGTGCATCATTGATGGGATTTTTTGCGAAGAATTCGGCAACGGCACGACCTTTTATTACTTTCAGAGGTACGTATTTGAGATCGAATTCTGAGAGCATCAAAGTCCATCTTGCTAGGCGTCCGTTGAGGACGGGTTTCTCGAAGAGGTATTTGACTGAATCCATTTTGGAGTATATTTTGACGGAGTAGCTAAGCATGTAATGGAGTAGCTTCTTCGTTGCCCACACAAGAGCGAGGCATGTGTTTTCGAGTTGTGAGTATTTGCACTCGTACTCCAAGAACTTCTTACTAAGGTAGTAGATAGCCCTTTCTTCACTTCCTACAGTTTGAGCTAGCATGGCACCCATGACTGTTTCGGTTACCGTGAGATATAAACCAAGAGGTTGATCTCGTTGAGGTAGCATGAGCACTGGTGGTTTAGCCAATATCTCTTTGATTCGGTCAAATGTCTTTTGACAATCATCATCCCACATGGTGTGATCCGTTTTTTTTAGCTTCTTGAAGATAGGCTCACAAATCATGGTGAGTTTCGATATGAATCGACTTATATATTGCACTTTTCCCAGGAATCCTCTGACTTCTTTTTCTGTTTGAGGTTCTGGCATTTCGATCAGAGCCTTGATCTTGGAAGGGTCTATTTCTATACCTCGTTGGCTAACGACGTATCCCAGGAGTTTGCCAGACGTTACTCCGAATGTGCATTTCTGAGGATTGAGCCTCATGTTGTACTTTCGTAGTCTTGCGAAAAACTTGCGAAGGTTCGCAATATGCCCCTCTCTATCCTTGGATTTGACAATCATGTCGTCTACGTATACCTCAACTTCTTTGTGCATCATGTCATGTAAGAGTGTAGTTGCGGTGCGTTGATATGTAGCTTCGGCGTTAATTAATCCAAACGACATGACCGTATAGCAATAGGTTCCCCATTGAGTGACAAAGGCGGTCTTATGCATGTCTTCTATGGCCATCTTGATTTGGTTATAACCCGCGTACCCATCCATGAAGGATAGTAATGCGTGGTCTGCAGTATTGTCCACCAATATGTCGATGTGTGGTAGAGGGAAGTCATCTTTAGGACTTGCTTTGTTTAAGTCCCTAAAGTCAACACAAACGCGGATTCTCCCATCCTTTTTATGTACAGGTACTATGTTGGCTACCCAGTCAGAATACTCGGAAACTTTGATGAACCCGGCTTTGAATTGCTTATCAACTTCTTTCTTAATCTTGAGAGGTCATTCCGTTCTCATTCGTCGAAGCTTCTGTTTTACAGGCTTGAAACCTGGCTTAATCGGAATTCTATGCTCGGCGATGTCCTTGTCGATCCCTGGCATGTCCTTATAGGACCAAGCAAAAATGTCTTTGAACTCGTTTAGGAGGTCTATGAAATCGGCCCTTTCAGTAGAGCTCAAGGTAGTCCCTATCCTAAGTTCTTGGGGTTCTAGTCGGTTCCTACATTGATGGGTTCGGTGTCCTCTATTACTGGTCCCCCTTCCCTTTCCTGTAGTATTTCTTTGGCTATGTAGGGAGGTATTTCGATCGAGTCTGGGTCTTGGTCATCCTCAGTATCATCGTAAACAGAATTGCACTCAAGATAACACAAAGAGTAAGCAGAACCTGATTTATTCATATTAAAGTTTGAGGAAAGTTGAAACAAGGAAGCCATCTGATCCATGGTCAGTGGCGGCAAAGGGACAGTGGTTGGGACATTTCCCGAACTATTGTGACTACTCGAGGCTAAGCTAGGAGAAACCGAGGGAATGAATGGGGATGACGACAGGAGGAGACTCCCTAATGACTTCTCTAGACTCCGACTCTGACTCCGACTCTGACTCGAATTCATCGTCTTCTGGTTCTCCTTTGAACATCTCTCCTTCTCCAGTGGTGAGCTTGAAGAGTCTTCCTTGATTGTTGGTCCACTTGATTGACTTTCTCCATCCTTTCTGCTGACTCGCGTTAGTTTTTGTGATTAACGCGGTGGGGTTGAAGCGATCGTCTTGAAGTATCATGGTAATGATCTCATCCTGCGCGGCTCTAACAAATCGATCCTCTCCGAACAATAGACTAACAGTGAGGATTGGAGAAATGGTGGAGTAGTTTCCTTCATCCTCGATCGCGTGGATTTCATCTTCAATTGGAGAAATGAGGTGTGAAAAATCTAAGGTAGATTCGTCACTTGTAATCACTATAACTCCAAGAGGATTCTGAGTGTTGTTGGGTTTACCTCCCGGCGGTATTGGTAGTCGGCCATCTTCAATCATGTCTTGAAACACATTTTTCAATTTGTAGCATTTCTCTGTGTCATGCCCCTTACCCCTATGGTATTCACAGTATGAGTTCTCGTCCCAGAACTTGGATTTCTTTTCAGGTTCGGGAGGAGGTCCTATGGGTTGGAGTTTGCCTTGTTTCATTAACCTTTTAAGAGCGTTGGAGTAAGTATCCCCAAGGTTTGTGAATTTCCTTGGTGGGGTACTTTTCTTGGATGGCTCGAGAAGGTTAACTTCATCAGTCTTGCTAGTGGAGCCGTAAGAACGACTAATTGAGCCTTGATATCCTCGACCTACCGTTTTGGACAAGAGCCCTTTACGGATGTCATCTTCAATCCTTGTCCCTAGTACGGTTAAGTCCTTGAAAGTTTTGATGTTTTGGTATCTCAAATGGTTGGCATAAATGGGTTTGAGATTGTCCACGAACTTTTCCACAAGGGTAGCCTCATCCGGGCGTTCAACTAGTTGGGTACTAGGCTTCCTCCACCTACTTAGGAAGTCGGTGAATCCTTCTTTGTCATTTTGGGTAAGAACCTCTAGAGTGCGCATGTTAACTTGGATCTCGGCATTATCCGCATATTACTTGGCAAACTCGATCGCGACATCTTCCCAAGTAGCGATCTTCTTGTGATCTAAAGAGTAGAACCATTGCTTCGGGATGGTGTCAAGAGATGAAGGAAAGATCCTTAAGAACATCTCGAGTTTGATGCCTTTGATAGACATGCAATCCTTGAAGGCGCGGATGTGGTTTAAAGGGTTTTCGTGCCCCTTGAATTTAGGGATATCCGTCATATTGAAATTGGTTGGCAATTTGGAGTTGACGGCCTCATACTTGCGATTATTCTCCCTATAAATGTCATCCCCTTTAAGGTACATTAATTGCTCCTCTAAGTATTTGAATCTTTTCTCAGCTACAGTCAACCCTATGGGAGGATTTTCGTCCTTGGATTCATCCGCGTAGTCGCCCACTACTTCACTTTCATGAGGAGGAAATCTCCCCTATACGGCATAGATCCGGCCCTCGATGGTGTCAAGGCGATCATACACTTGGTCTTGAGTAACTTGGATTTGAGCTAGTGCGGCTAGGATTCGATCATTACCATCTTGAAGTTGGTAGAGGTTTGTTTCGCTGGTTCCAGGCATCTTGAAAACTGGATAAGAGATCGATGACGAATCAAAACACGATTGACCATTCTAACACACTTGCTAAAAGAAGAAATGTTTTGACTCGTGAAGTGGGTGTGTGCCACTTGTGTTGAGTGAGCTTTGAAGAAAGGACAAAATTTTGAAAATGTGTATCCTAGTCAACTATAGTGTAGTTGTAGGAGTGGACTCGAAGTGAGGTTTTGAAATGGGCTTGTGGCCCGAACTTTGACTCGACAAATGGACAGAGTTTCAACTAGGTTTTGCACTAATCCAATGGCCTTTTCGAAATTTTGAAAAAAAAAAGGGTTTTGATTTTTGCAAAAATCGTCATGGTTATTGTTTAGAAATGGTGATCACGTAAGGTGCAAACATTTATACAAGCATTATAACGGGATGCTGAGTGAATTTAAAAGGGTTTTGGTTTAAAGGGTGGGTTGCCATACCGAACCATCAAACCCGAAGTCTGTGGAGAGGCTCAAACCAAATAAGAGTAAGGCCGATTCCTAGTCCATTTCCTCAAGTAGTGAATCCCCTTGATACAAACAAGAGTAAGCATCATGGTATGGATGACGTCAATCGTTATCCATCCTTAGGCCCGAATAAGAATTAGGACCGTTTAGACGGCACGATTGGTCGAATGGGTTGGGTTGGGCCTAGGAAGGCCGAATGAAACGGTCTAGGAAGACCGAGTTATGAAAACCGACAATTGTCTTGTATAAACTATTCCCTAACCTTGTTCAAGTTTCACCCTTGGCTACACGTAAGTGTATTATCCCCAGCGGAGTCGCCAAACTGTGGACAGCGGGGGGCCCACGGGGGCGCTTGGGAGGAAGAGAACAAGCGTTTGCATTTTTGTTGGAGTCGCCACCAATTTTTATGGGAAATTGGAAGCGTTCGAATACTTCGTGCCATGTCAAGACACAAAGTAGAGAAATGAACACTAAGCAATCGTTACCCTTAGCATTCTATGTCTAGAATGACTCTCGTGGATGCCAATGAACACGGATGTTCACAGAGATCTGGAGTAAGGGGTGAGGGTACGTATTAGGAAGCTCTTTTGATCGAATACCTAATCCCGCCCGCCTCGATAGCGGCTTCTACTAATGATTAGGGACATCATCTATACTCGATATATCGTCGATTATATGCATGCAATGCAACATCCAAGTTTTAATCCTAACATGTGAGAATTAGGCTAAGTCGGTTAACACGTAATTAGCAAACAATTAAAGTCGAGGTAGGATTTAATGTTCAATTACATGTGAAAACATACAAATGATACAAAATTCAATGATAAATACAATAGAAAAATTACGATAATAAAAATTACAATAATTACAGTGGATTAGGCGATTTGTAGGAAATACCTTCAAAACGGATAATTTGGAAAAAAAAACGAAAAAAGAATAAATTAACGAACAAGTCAGAAGGTGATAATACGGATAATAGTTGATTATACATAAGCTAATTAAACTAGGTCATACAACAACGGAGTTCAGAGACAGAAATCATCCTGGAACAGGCGTAGCAGGACTGCGCCCTCTGGAAGAGGCGCAGCAGTTGCTGCGTCTGTTCCAAGGGTGAGTTCTGGCTGTGAAGCCGGAACTTCAAATCGTTAATGTTCGTTGGGTTAATTTAATGATTGATTAATATATTTACTCGGATGGAAGTGATCATCAGGTTATTTACATATGATTAATGGTCATAAAAGCAATAAAACATGGATGAGACGGATGCAAACGAATTATTTACATGAAAGAATGATTGATTAGTGACATGGGTGAACAAAACAAATTAAACATGACGAATTAATGACGAATATCATGAATAACAGATGGAAAATATATCAAGGATCGAATTCCAGAAACCCGATATGAACAAATCGAATTCCTACAACCCGGATTGAATTTAATGACGAAAACCCGCAAATATCGGATTATAAGGGATTTAAGTCGAATTTAATGACGAATTAAACATGTGAATGAATGATAAATAATATACATGTGAAATTAATATGCTATTACGTCAAATAATTAACAGGAAACAAACGAAACAAATTTTGACGAACGAATTATAGAGGACGAAGGAAGAAGAAAGGAAGCAGGAACTGCGGCAGCCTCACGAAGAGGCGCAGCAGGTGCTGCGCCCCTTCGGAGAGGCGCAGCAGTTGCTACGTCCTTTCTCGACGGTTTGTCTTCTGGAAATCCGTAAAACGAGGTTTTAAAGCACGGTTTTAGAAATCGGGTTTAATTGGTATTTTCGACATAAACCTTACATTAATGATGATACAAAAGATAAATAACAATAAATAAAAGAAGGATTTACACCCTCAGACTTACATGTTTGACGAAACGAGAAGGACTAAGTTATCGATTAGCGATGCTCGACTCGAACTATAATGCAAATACGAAAGTGCCCTCGTAAGAGGAAAACGATTTATTTAAGTTGATTGATGTGGAGTTGGTCAAATTGGTCGGTCATGCAAACGAGGCTGGTACTCAGAAGGATCCGAGCTTACGTGGTCGAATGTTCAAGCAAGTAGACGCCAAAATGTAAGAACGAAGCTCTAGAATGCAAAGGGAGAAAAGAAGGGCGGACACTCGCGTGAGAAATATGAGGAGCGAAGGCTCCTATTTATACTAATCACGTGAAGGGATTAGGGTTTCGGAGAGTCTTTGGAAGTGAATCTCGGAAAGATATGAAAAAGATACGAAAATTACGCAGAAAAGGACCTGGGAAGAGGCGCATCGTCCATCGTCTCTTTGAAGAGGCGCAAAGACTGCCGCGTCTGTTCCCAAGGGGTTTCCTCCTGCGGAAGAAAGATTTCCGTGTTTGAGTTATGGTAGGACGGAATATTTCGGTTTTCCTTAATATTTTATGTGAATATTACGGGAAATTGTTTACCAAAGGATAAAGATTGTGAAATATTTATGAAATATGGAATAGAAATATCCGGAACATTCTGACTCGGGATTTAATGGTTATCAGAAAATGAAGACGGTTTTAGGCCCGGACTCCAAATGTACTCTAATTACTGTCAAAACAACCGTATCGGCGCGTAGATGACAACTAAGAGGTAGACATTAGTATTTGAGCAATCACTTGACGATAAACTTACGAACTGTCACAAATCGTTCCGCGTAGCAAACATGCGGCCCAATCATCACCGGGTGGTTTGCGAGAGGTGCAGAAATGAGGTATCTACAGGTTTTGACATAATATAATGATGGAAAACAGAGTATGGCTTATTTATACTTGGGTTAGTTGTTTCCCGCCAAAGTGTAACCAATCTTGTGGTAACAACTTTCTGTTATGATGAGCTGTTATTGGCTGGTATTAGCTGGCATATATCAATCCATCCCCCTTAACAAATAGCTTGTCCTCAAGCTGGGTCTAAATTGAAATCAGGAAAACTTCTATGCATATCATCATAAAGTTCCCAGGTAGCATCATTAGGAGATGAATTTGACCACTGCACCAGAACATACACTACACCAGAAATTCCTCTTCTTGCTAGCTTCCTATCTAACACAGCTACTGGTTCCGCTCTGATTTGCTGAGACTCATCCATCTCAGGAAGAAAACTAGTAGCAGGAGCTGGACCCTCATGTTTTTTGAGCAAAGAAATATGAAAAACTGGATGCACTCTAGCTTGAGCAGGTAATTCCAACTTGTAAGATACTTGCCCCACTCTAGCTACTACAAGGAAAGGACCATAGTATCTTGGGGACAATTTAGCACATGTCCTGTGCACCACGGACTGTTGTCTGTACGGCTGGAGTTTGACATAAGCTAAATTCCCTACCATCAGCTCTATCTCAACTCTTCCTCTATCAGCTTGCTTCTTCATTCTGTCTTGTGCTCGAGTTAAATAGAATTTAAGCATTTTAAGGCACTCCTCTCTAGCACTCAGACTCCTGTCAATAGCCTCTACCTTACTATCCCCTAACACATATGGAATATGAATAGCAGGGGTTTGACCATAGACAATCTCATATGGGGTCTTTTGCGCAGCTGAGTGAAAGGAAGAATTGTACCACCATTCTGCCAATGGAATCCACTTGGCCCACTCCTTAGGATGTTCACCAGTCATGCACCTGAGATAATTTTCCAGGCATCTACTAACTACCTCAGTCTGCCCATCAGTTTGAGGGTGATATGCAGATGACATTAGTAGATCAACTTGTTGCAGCCTAAATAGCTCCTGCCAGAAATGGCTCATGAACATCTTATCTCTATCACTAACAATTGACTTAGGCATTCCATGAAGTCTAAACACCTGATACAAGAATGCTTGAGCAACTGAAGTGACAGTGAACGGATGGCTTAAGAGAATAAAATGAGCATACTTGCTTAGCCTGTCTACTACCACTAAAATAGTGTCCTTCCCATGTGATTTTGGAAGATCTTCTATGAAATCCATTGAGATATCCACCCAAATGGCTCCTGGTATAGGTAAGGGCTGCAATAAGCCTGCTGGTTGTTGTAGTATAGGCTTAGATCTCTGACAAACCGCACACTTTCTCACATAATTTCTGACATCCCTTTGCATGTGCTTCCAATAAAAGAGACCCTTAATCCTTTTGAGTGTAGCATGTACTCCAGAATGTCCTCCAACAGGTGAATCGTGCAGAAGAGTAATTATTTTTGTCCTCAAAGCCCCATCAGAACCCACAACTAAGCTTTCTTTCCTCCTTAATTCCTCATTTTCCCATTTATATTTGCCCTGGGAAATGCCATCCTTCAACTGTTGGATCATTGTTTGTAGCTGACTGTCCTGCTCCCAGCTTTTATGGATCATGCTCACCAAATCAGTGTGAATATGAGATACTAGCATCACCATAAGCTGTTGACCAGTCACCCTTGACAAGGCATCAACAACATCATTGTCAACCCCCTTCCTGTACTTAATTTCATAATCAAGTCCCAACAACTTAGGTAAACATTTACTTTGGAAGGTTGTGGTAATCTTTTGCTCCATGAGGTATTTCAGACTAAAGTGGTCAGTTTTGATCACAAAATGCCTACCAATTAAGTAGGGTTTCCATTTTTCCACAGCAAAAATCACAGCTAGTAATTCTTTCTCATAAGTTGAAAATGCTAAGGACCTTGTGGAGAAAGCCTTGCTGATGTAGGCAATAAGGTGGCCCTCTTGTGACAAAACAGCTCCCATGCCAGTATCACAAGCACCTGTCTCCACAGTGAACTCTTTGGAGAAATCAGGAAGGACCAAAACAGGAGCATTGACCATAGCTTGCTTCAGAGCTTGAAAAGATCTTGAGGCTTCAGAATTCCAATTAAATGCATTCTTTTTCAGCAAATTTGTGAGAGGCTTACTTAGAATTCCATACCACCTTATAAACTTCCTATAGTACCCAGTCAACCCTAGGAATCCCTTTAATGCTTTGATATTAGTAGGTTCTGGCCAATTAACCATAGCTTCAATTTTGGTTGGGTTAGTGGCTACTCCTCTGCTGAAAACAATATGCCCTAAATATTCCACTTCTGAGGTGCCAAAAATGCATTTTGACATTTTAGCAAACAAAGTATGCTCTCTCAATATCTCAAAAGTCAATCTGAGGTGCTCAAGATGTTCCTCAAAACTCCTGCTATATATCAGTATATCATCAGAAAACACCAGAATAAATTTCCTTAAATGAGCCTTAAAGATAGTATTCATAAAATGCTAAAAAGTAGAAGGAGCATTAGTGAGCCCAAATGGCATGACTAAGAACTCATAGTGACCTTCATGACTCCTAAAAGCTGTCTTCTCCACATCAGGTGGATGCATTCTAATCTGCCAATAACCATATCTGAGATCAATCTTGGAAAAAATGGTGGCTCCATGTAACTCATCCAATAACTCCTCAATAATGGGAATAGGGAATTTATCCTTGACAGTGTTCTTATTTAGTTCCCTGTAATCCACACATAACCTCCAGCTGCCATCTTTTTTTTTTAACAAGTACAATGGGTAATGAGTATGGGCTCTGGCTTGGCCTTACCACCCCACTCTCTAACATTTCTTGTACTATTTTTTCTATGGCATCCTTTTGCACCATTAGGTATCTATAGGGCCTCACATTAATATGAGATACTCCCTCTTTCAAATGGATCTTGTGATCATGTTCCCTCAGGGGTGGTAATTCAGTGGGTTCAGCAAACAAGTCCTCATAGTTAGCTAGCAGTTCCTGAATCTCTGGGAACAAGTCTGGCTTATTCTGGTCAGGAAGTAAGTCAGCAGCAGAACATGCTCTAATGGAAAAGCATTGGCCATAATTTGAGCAGGCAGCTGTTAACTTACAGAAGGTGTTGTGCAATTGTTTGCCTTCCATCCATTTCAAGTTAGAGGTAGCCTTGGCTCCCCTCAACACATGTTTCTTTCCTTGTACCTTAAACTTCATTCTTAATTGGCTAAAATCCCACAAAACTGGGTCAAGGGAGGTCAACCATTGGATGCCCACCACCATCTCACAACCTCCCAAAGGCACAAGCATCACATCTGTAGAAAACTCATGGCCCCGCAACTCCCATTTAAACTGATGGCACATGAACTTACTCATGATTTTATCCCCATTAGCAATAGACACAACTAATGGACAAGTGGTTTTAAGTCTACACCCCAATTTCTTGGCAGTGTTGACATCCAAGAAATTATGTGTGCTCCCAGAGTCTATCAAAATATTGATTGGATTACCCCTGACCTTACCAGTGACTCTCATGGTCTGGTAAGTGGTGTTTTCTGTTATAGCATTCAGAGAAATGAGAGGGGGTAGTTCCTCATCTATCTAACTAGATTGCCACCTAGGGATGGCAATGGATCCAGAATCCGCTCCGGATCCGCAAGATCCGACCCGCATGGATCGGATATGGATCCTATTTTTTGGGACTCGTTGGATACGGGTCGGATATGGATCCATTAATTATAAAGCGGATATGGATATGGATCTCATCACTTGGACCCGGACCCGATCCGCGGATCCGTTTTCAATTAAAAAAAATTGTTTTTGCTTGTTTACTCACCTAATCACCTTACTGACTTCTTTAATTCATACATTCAAAAAAAAAAAACAATTCACCATAATGACTTTACGAACACTTAATTTCTATACCCTTGCTCTACATCTAACGTCTGCCTTGAATCTTTCATTCACTTCACACAATAGTTGTTCATCCTCTTCACACCAGACGTTCTTCTTTTGCTTCATATGACTTTATTTTATTTTATTTTGGTAATGAGCTATATAGACATTGTAGTTAGGGTTTGTGAATGCTAGTAATGTTTACGTACTTGGCTATTGAAATTGCTACTGATGTATTAACTTTTTACTTTTATCATTTTGCTTTTTAAATTTTTGGTTTGGCTCAAAACTTAGACCCGCATGGGATCCAGATCCAACCCGGACCCGTTGGATATGGATCTGGATCTTAAATAATTGGACCCGTTGGATATGGATAGGATATGGATCTAGTGTGGAACATGCGGATCTGGATCCTATTGGACCCGGTCCAGATCCGGCCGTTGCCATCCCTACTGCCACCCCTCCTCTGGTGGTAACTCAGATGTAACTGACTCCTCTACTATTGTCACAAACTCAATGCTATGCAATTGGGCTCAACACTTGTGGGTAGGTGTCCACTTTTCATTGCAGGTAAAATACAATTGTTTAGCCCTCCTTTCAGCCACTTCTTTTTCACTCAACCTAGAAGTGGTTAATTTTTGATTTGCAGTGGGTCTGGAATTCTGATAGGCCATGGAAGACTGATATGGTCTGTTTGATACAGATGCAACAAAATGTTTTGTGACTGGTTTATCCAAAATTGGTTTATTTTTCTTAAGAAGAGAAGACAAAGTAGCTTCCTGCAGCTTGGCTAATGCAAAAGCATCCATCAGGGATTGGGGTTTATGAATTCTAACCGTATTTTGGATATCATCATTTAGACCCTTAAGAAAACAACTTAAGGCTTGTTTTTCAGTCAAGTCAGTTCTGTTCAGTAGCCCATCAAATTGTTCCTGATATTGAACAACTGAATCTTTTTGTTTTAGATTCATGATCTCAGCCATAGGATCATCAAAAGAATTGTTTCCAAATCTAGCAACAATGGTTGTTTTATAGTCTTCCCAACTAGGCCAATTTCCAAATTCCCTTGTTTTCATTAAAGATTGATGCCAAAGTAAAGCTTTTCCTTCTAAGTGAATTGAAACCATTTTAACTTTAATGTTTTCAGAGGTAGAATCAACCTCAAAAAACTGATCACATTTGTAAATCCACCCTAAAACATTATCACCATTGAACTTGGGAAATTCTACTCTTGAAAAAAGACTGAAATTGGAGTTAGAATTGGGGGAATTACCGAAATTAGGGTTTGGGTTATTACCAGAAATTAAAGACCCAACTTGCCCAGAATTTCCAGAATTTTTCTCCAAATTCACAACCCTTGTACTCATTGCAACCAATTACCCCAATACTTGCTCAATTCTTGAATTCATGCGATCTATCTTTTCATTTAACCCTTGCTGCTGCAATTGAATTGCTGCATTTAGCTCTGCCTTATCCTGATTATGAATCCTCACAAATTCCCCTAAATTTGCCTCGATATTAACCATGGATTCACCCAAATTCTTCACCTTGTCCTCCATTGATTGGGTAACTTCTTCAATTACATTATCAGAGTTTCTTGCGTGTTTTGGCGCCATTTTCAATCAAGAGAATCCAGGAAGGATCTCTGATACCACTGATATAAGGGTTCAGGAATTTAATCGAGAAAACCCTAGAATTACAATAGGATTCCTAAAAGAAGAAAGGAAATCGAATATGTAATTTTATTAATGAATTCTATTGAAGATTACAGTTGAGAGAGAAAGATTTAGAGAGAGAAAATGAGATTATAGTTTTGACAAAAGATAATGATGGAAAACAGAGTATGGCTTATTTATACTTGGGTTAGTTGTTTCCCGCCAAAGTGTAACTAATCTTGTGGTAACAACTTTTTGTTATGATGAGCTGTTATTGGCTGGTATTAGCTGGCATATATCACCTTCTTCAATCTCCGTAAAGTTCTTCAATTATAAACGATTATTCGAATCAAGAGCAAGAATTTAATTCATTAATCCTATATAAATAATTTAATTGACTCTGTTTTATATTTGTATTCCTTTTAATTAGGGTTTTATGTTTAAACTGATAAATTGTTAGTGTATGACGGGTTTGTTGTTGGTGTTTTAGCATATTGCGTCACCGGTGTAGGTCGATGGTGGTTGGACGACGTCCAGCGACGGTAGTAACGACGGTAACGGAGGCTGTGATTAACGGTAAAGATGTTCGATGGGGGCTTAGCATATTGTTTGTTCGATGGAGGGGCAGTTTTACGGTGATGGATGGGTGTTTTACGATTGGCCGGTAAAGTGGCTCACGTCGAAGTGGTTACCGACAAAGTAGTGTCTGACGAATTGATGGCCAGTTCGTAGTACTGTAGTAGTGGTGTTGTTTTTGAACATTGGACATAATTGAATCTCCATTTTTTTCAATGTGCAATGTACTGTATTGAGTAGTGTTGTTGTGTAGTACATTGTTGGATTTTTTTTTTATCAATGTACTGTATTGCAATTGCTTTGTGTTTTCTATTCTTTTTACTCAAATGTTTTTTTTATTGTAGTACATACAAAATTTATGAATACAATATGTGTAATTTATGAACGAAGTACGAAATTAATCAACGCAATACATATTTATTTGTGTCTAGTAAATTTTAGATGAATGAATTGACATTAGAAAGAAAAACATTAGAGAGAGGTTAGAGCGGGAAAATAAGAGGGGAAATGAGAAGGGTAATATGGTAAAAAATGTACTGAGATGAGTAAAATGCGTACTCCGAAAATCAGGACTCTAATATTAAATATTATTGTCGATTTTTTTAACAAGTGCCCTTTAGATCTAAAGCTAATTAAAAAAAATGATTATTGAGAAAATATCATGAAAAATTGATGTACAAGAAATATTCTCAACAACCTTGTTCTGATTATATGTTAGACAAATCTATACTTCAAAAAAAAAAATACATATATTATCTTAAATGAAAGATATACTCTTAAAGATGAGTTCGTATCCTCTATCCCACTTTCATGTCCCAGCTTATAGCGAGCTTCAATCTACTGTTTTCCAATATGCTGCTCCATCCAGCATATTCACATTAGTAAATTGGAAAATTGAATCTGTCAACCATTTACATATAGATACAACAATCTATTAACCTAAATCAGCTAATTATCAAACACTATTATTAAGTCTGCTAATTGAAACATACTAGTCAAACTTGTCAATCCAATATGTCATTTATAATCTGCTTGACCAATCTGTTTCTGCCATTATTAATCTGCTGACTACTAAACATGGCCTATATTCAAGGGTTTTAGCATATTTGACCAATCAATATGTTAATTTTAGTGTTTGGTAAACAATATATAGAAACAACATATTCGGGGATAATATGTTGTTTTACAATATGCTGTTTACCCCAGCATATTGTAAAATAGGAAAATTTTCTCCATTTTACAAACAAAACTGACAATCTACTAATCGTAATCTGTCAATTACCAAAAACTTAAATTAATTCTGCTAATTATAATATACTAGTCAAACCTTCTGATAAAATCTGTCATTTATAATCTGCTTTTGCAATCTGCTTATGCTGAAATTAATCCGCTATTTATCAAACAGGGTCATATATCTAACTACCTTTTGAGATTATTACAATTTTAGAATCCCTTGTCTCATCTTGTATCTCACTTGAGATAGAAGCTTGGACACACTTAAAGAAAAATGTACTCTTAAAGAAAAGTTCTTATACTTTGTAGGCGTCAACTAATTACATAGTGTTTTGAGTATATAAGTACTTAATGGTAAAAACAAATACATACAAGGCTAATGAATGATTTAGACTTATGTTAAGCTTGATCCGACTATATGTTCATTGTTTGGACGTAAGGTCCTTCATGGATTGATTCTCTTCCTCTCGACCTGCACCTAAAAAGGGTAGCAAACCTATCCTTTAGGAGTCTGAGGAAAACCCTTTGATGCCTAAGTTAGACTTTCATATTCACTTAAGGGTCGACCAAATTACTCATGAGGAGGTATTATATTGAGCCGACTATTGTAGTGAGAGAATGTATTTAAAAATTTGCAAATTAGTTATCATAGGAGGTAATTAGTGTTCCTATTTATAGGATATGATTATACATGCCGAGAGTGTCCACGTGGAGGCTCCATGTGATCTCGTTCGTACTGTTGACATGGCGTTGGATGTGAGCCCTGAATATTGGTTGTAGGGGAGTTTCATACTCCCAGCTCGGCATAGCTCTAAACATTGGCTGTCCCTGACGCAAAGTATGCCTTAGCCTTTCGAACACTATACCTAGTGTCTATGGGCTTCAATAGGAGTCTTGAGGACTTCAACACTTAGACTTGAACTCTGAAAACATGAAATGAGAAGCCATTGATGAAGCTTAAAAGAGCTTGATAATGGAGATGAAGAATTATGTAGTGAGATGTTGATTGTAGAGAGAGAGTAAATAAACTGGAATTGTATTTAATGAAATGATTAGTTACAAACTGTGTTTCTTCTTTATATACAAATGTACAATTCTAACTAATATGTGCCAAGTCATCTATCCGTGTGCTCACTTCTGATTGGCTGTCATTAACCCACACCTTATATAACCTCATTCTCATATCCCCCCCTCAAGTTGGGAGCTGGGACAAGAAAATGCATTCCCAACTTGGAAGCAAGACACATATGTTGTGTATGCCCCAATGGTTTAGTTACAAATCAGGCAGTTGTAAATTGGTGCGTAGATGAGCAGTGGAAATAAAACCTTCTAGCCATTTGTCTCGAACATAATGACAGTCAATGTTGATGTGCTTGGTCCTCTCATGGAAGACGGGATTGGCTGTTATGTGCAAGGCAGCTTTGTTGTCACAGAACAGAGTGATTGGTAATGGGACATTGACTCTGAAATCACCAAGGAGCTCATATAGCCAGGTTAACTCCCCTGCAGTGTAGGACATTGCTCTATACTCGGATTCTGTAGAGGATTTAAAGATAGTTTTCCGCTTCTTTGTCTTCCAAGAGACCAAAGAATTCCCTATAAATATACACTGATTGTAAGAGATCTGCAAGATGTTTGGCAAGATCCCTAGTCTGCATCACAATAACCTGTCATGACCAGATCACTTGTTCCAGAATAGAAGAGGGCTGATGGTGCTATACCCTTAAGGTATCTCAAAACATGTACTACAGCCTGTAGATGAGGCTCTCTTGGAGAATTAAGAAACTGACTGAGATGCTGAGTAGCATAGGATAAGTCAGGTCTTGTAAGATTAAGGTATAGCAGTTTCCCAACAATTCTTCTGTAGCTTTCAGGATCAGGTAGTAAACTGCCTTGATCAATACTCAGTTGTAAACCATTTGGTAAAGGAAAGAGTGCAGGTTTACAATTTAACATACCAACATCCTTCAATAAATCCTGTACATATTTTTGTTGGTTTAAGATTATACCCTCTGAATTCCGGGTAACTTTTAATCCCAAGAAATAACGAACTTCTCCTAAATCTTTGATTGTGAAAGTAGTATGCAACTTTTGCTTCAACAAATCTAGAAAACATTTGTCTGTACCAGTTAAAAGCAAGTCATCTACATACACCAAGACAATAGATATCAATCCCTTCACCTCTCTAGTGAATAAGGAGTAATCATGCTTAGACTGAGTAAAACCCAAGGACAACAGTTGCTTAGTCAAAGCAAGGTTCCACTACCTAGAGGCTTGTTTCAAGCCATATAGGGATTTCTTCAAACGACATACTTGTCCTTGCTTAGCTCTTGAATACCCTTCAGTGGGGAGTCATATAGAAACTAATTCATCTAAAAACCCATGCAAAAAAGCATTATTGATACTTAGTTGGTAAATTGGCCATTGTCTAATGGAGGCAACAGCTAAGAGTACTCTGACTGTGGTGAATTTGGCTACAGGTGAAAATGTAGCTTTGTAATCTTTACCTCCCACTTGATTGTAGCCCTTAGCTACAAGTTTAGCCTTATATCTTTCTACTGAACCATCTGGATTATACTTAACTTTATATACCCATTTGGATCCTATGGGTTTGTGACCTGATGGCAAATCAGTAATTTCCCAAGTGCCATTATTCTCAAGAGCTTCAATTTTCTTGGACATAGCAGAAATCCACAAAGGATCTTGTACTGCTTGCTTATAAGTAGTAGGTTCTGTGACTTTCATGACATTGTTGATGGACTTTAACAAATGATCAGGGTAGGTAGCAGGATCAAGAATGATGAACTTGCTGCTAGAAACAGCACTGCTTGCACTAGCAGGTACGTGAAGTGTAGGACAAACAAAGTCCTTAAATCTTGAGGGGATATTTCTTACCCTGTGAGACTGCCTAGGATTAGGCAATGAAACTTCTTCATTCATAACAGTTGAAGTATCATTATGAGTATCATTATGAATAACAGAAACATTTTGATGACAGTCATTGAATGGAGAGTCTGAATTATTATTATTAATATCTGAATTATTATCATTATTTCTGTGAATATTGTTTGGATTCTGAGTATTAGTATGAGTATTAGGAAAAATAGTATTCTCTTGAAGGATAAACTCCTCATCCATATTGGGGATGTAATCAGTTGGTTGAATTTGTTGTGCCAAAACTTGATTTTTTTACTTGTATGGAAAAATGTGTTCTTGGAATTCTACATCTCGGCTGATTATGATTTTCTGACTCTCTAAATCAAAAAATTTGTATGTTTTTTGGCCATGAGGATAGCCTATGAAAATGCATCTTCTTCCCTTAGGCTGAAATTTATCTTTTCTACTCTTTGGAATAAGAGCAAAGCACTGACAACCAATAGTCCTAAGGTGTTCATAAGCAGGTACACTCCCTAGCAGCAATTCATAGGGAGTCTTCCAGGACAGGAGTGAAATAGGAAGTCTGTTGATAACATGAGTAGCTGCTAATAAACACTCTCCCCATAACCTCTTAGGTAAATTAGCATAGATCATCATGGCCCTAGCTGTTTCAACTAGGTGTCTGTGCTTCCTCTCAACTCTCCCATTCTGTTGAGGGACACCTGGTACCACTCTTTTGATGCATAACTCCTTTAGCAGCAAACAATTCTAAACAAGCACCTTGAATGATCTCGGTGTCATTATCACTCCTAACTAGCTTAATGGCTTTCCCAAACTGAGTGTGAACTTGATTGAAGAAACCATCTATAGTCTTACTAACCTGGGTTTTATCTTGCAATAAGAAAGTCCATGTCACCCTAGAGTGATCATCTACAATGGTCAAAAAATAGTGTACTCTACTGATAGACGCAACCTTATAGGGTCCCCATAAGTCTATGTGGATCAAACCAAATGTCTCATGAGCTCTAGAATAATCTCTTTCAAATGGCAATTTATGCATCTTTGCCATAATACACACATCACATGAATAAGTATTTAAATCCGAGTCTTTTATTCCAGTAATATGTTTCATCTTTGCATATGAAGTATGACCCAAACGAGTATGCATAAGCTCAACAACACTATGTGCTTTATATCTTTCCTCACTATTACAAAGCATACAATGAGACTCAGACTGAGCTACATTACTGCTCATGGAATTAACAGTACTATGCTGCTTGTCTGCAGTACTAGAAGTAGACATACTAGTGTGTTTATTATTCCTTAAACTATGTAAAGAAGTATTCTGCACAAATTGGTGCATAGCCTTGTGCTATAACTTGTATAGACTTCCATCTTTGTGCCCTACAGCCAAGATGTGGTCTTCATGGTCCTGTATCAAACAAGTGATAGCATTGAATTGAATGAGTAAACCATCATGGGAGATCAACTTTCCAATAGAAAGAAGATTATGCTTAAAGTCTGGTATTATAATACTTCAGACAGGATGATTTTAGACTAATTTTGATGTTCCCTATAAAGTGAACTAATTTAGTTAAACCATCAGGAAGTCCAACCATGACAGGTGCATCTAGTTTCCTAACATTGGTAAAAAGATGACCTTGAGAAGACATATGATCCGAGGCCCTTGAATCTAAGATCCATTCAATGACATTACTGTTTAGCTTAGGAAAACTAACAACATTTGAGGCAAGGATTTTACCTGCAAAATTGACAGAAGCAGTTGTATGATCAACTGATCCACTGAACCTGGCCTGCATAGCATTAAGAACCTAATCACAGACTGCATTCACCAAGTCTTTGTCAATCTTGTTGTGTTGATTAATAGACCCTGATCCTTGCTTCTGATCCAACTCAAAAGGCATGTCTTCAAGAATCTCAGCATTATTTGCAGCAGAATAATTTTTGTACGACGTTTGCTTCTTGTATTTTGACATTCCACCGGCTCCTGCTGATAAACCATCATTTCTGGCCAAGAAACTCATCTTTTGATCTTCATTGAAGTCCCAAAAAGTATCAAAAGTATGTCCTTTCTTTTTGCGGTGAGGACACCAATGTTCCTCATATTTAGGCTTCTTTCCATCTCCTCCATACATTCCAATTCCCTTTGTTGAAACCAGGTATATTGACAGCAAGTGCACTAGCATCTTGTGTAGGGTAATATCCGTATAAAACCCCTTAAAATTAAGGACTATAACGTAATTTATCATGTGATTAATGGTCATAAACGAAAAACAAGAGAAACGATAAAAGAATAAGAATCAACCTCGGGTCCTGTGCAAATCGGCCTAAGAACAGAAATCAACGTAGATTTCCTCCTAATTGTTGCACCCAAGATCGTCTGAGACTATGCCCCTTGTGCTAGAAATTGCTCTCTGATTGCCTTGCAATATTGAGAGAGCTTTTGTGAGTTTTCTGATGTGAGATCTAGAATTTCAGAGAAAAAGCTCCAAAACCCTAATTTTTCTTCAAATGAGAATGAATTAGGTCAAAAGGAGAGAAGGACTCTCCTTTTGTTTCACTTGGTCGACCGAACGGTTGCCCATGGAGGGAGTGGGCTTTCCACTTTCTCCTTATTTAACTCGTGGTCCGACTCGTTTTGCTAAATGTATATGACGGGTTTTTATTATAAATCGTCATCCGTTATCGGATATTAAAATATCGACTAATAACATGAATCAGTCGACATGTTAATACTTGTCCGACAATGACAATATTGTATAATTAATCAATTCAATATACATTAATTAAATATAACCGTTTATATTTAATTTACGAATTAACCGCTTAATTCGCCTTAGCCAGTATTATTTAATCCGTATTAAATAATTATCTCAACATCGCGTTTGACTAATTATTAGTCAATAACTCCGACTAACCGCTTAGTCATATTAGGCATCAACATGACTGTATTTTCATACCGTCACATCTCTCAAACGTATCCTATAGGTGTGACTTTTAGGGACCAGTTGATCACCGCCATCTGTATGACAATAACGTCAAACTTATCTAGCAAGCCAACCGTTATTGATAAACGTGGACCAACCGATAATAATACAAAAGTATACCCTTTAATCCTTTTAGAGATTTATATGTCATTGCACTAACTGTGGAGGACACCAGCCCCAACAAGCTCCCACTTGTCCGTACAAGTGTACGTGCAATAACGTTATCCGCACTAACTGGAGGACACCGGCTCCAACAAACTCCCACTTGTTCGTACAAGTGTATGTGCGATAACCGATTCTCATATCCATTTAAAATTTCTCCCACTCAATGTAAAACAATTTGCAGATCCGTATCCGCAAAGGTCGTATTTTACAATCGATCTGTATCAAGAGTGGTTTCCCCGACTAGAGAGTAACTTAATTGATAAAACGAATCCGTATTCGAGCATGGCCATGCATTTCGATTCTGACTCCTCGAGTGGCCCCGAGAAATATCGAGTACCTGATAAAGGCTGAATATTTCCTTCAACTCGACTCCCGCCGATCTAAGCACGGATGAAATGACCCGGAAAAAATCTACTTGGCCCCCTGTTACGGATGACCGTGAGAAAGAAACTAAAGTCACCCAAAATCTGCCTTAATCTCAAGAGACAGTCGATAGTCAAAAGGATCGACTCTTAGGATCACCATGGAGGTCCTATCCACGACCTGGCACCGAATGTTATAAAACATTTAGGACTCCACGTCGTTGTCACAATTGAGTCCTACGAGATATCCGTATAACTCGCCTCTGTGATTGGTCAGTCAACCGTTTGACTTATGGCTCGTTGAACCCACCATCAACCAACGTCACAAAATAATTGCCAGAGTTATCAGCTCACTTGGGCAATTAAGGACCAAAAATATAATGTTTGTTCAGTTCACTTTGTGGTGTTCAAGATAGTCGTAAAACTCCACATGAAAAACAAAATATATAAATATCAAAACGATGATGTCGTATAGAGCACACCAGAAAAAGAATCTAATCCATAAAAGAGTACTACAACTCAAGAACACGTTTAATTCCCATGGAAATAACATGCCCTTCATGCTTATCTTGTCGTAATGGTTTAGTGAGAGGATCTGCTATATTATCATCTGTAGCAATCTTTTCTATCACTACCTCCTTTTGCTCCACGTAATCTCGGATTAGATGAGCTTTCCGTTGTACGTGTCTAGACTTGTTGCTAGACTTAGGCTCCTTAGCCTGGAAGATGGCACCTCTATTGTCGCAATAGATGGTGATCGGGTCATTCGAACTAGGCACTACAGATAGTCCTTGTAAGAATTGACGCACCATATCGCTTCCTTTGCGACTTCGGACGCGGCATAGTACTCGGACTCAGTCGTAGAATCTGCTGTAACACTTTGTTTGGAACTCTTCCAGCTGACTGCAGTGCCATTAAGAGTAAAAACGAATCCAGACTGAGATTTCGAGTCATCTCGATTCGTTTGGAAGCTAGCATCTGCGTAACCGGTTGCGTATAGCTTTTGATCGCCTCCATAAGTCAATGCCCAATATTTAGTCCTCCGTAGGTACTTAAGAATGTTCTTGACAGCCATCCAATGTGATTCACCTGGATGCTGTTGGAATCGACTTGTCTTACTCAATGCATATGCCACGTCCGGACGTGTGCATATCATGGCATACATGATTGATCCTATAGCCGAAGCATAAGGAATCCGGGTCATGCGCTCTATCTCTTCCGGTGTCTCTGGTGCCTGAGACTTGCTCAAATGCACCTCTGGAGCCATAGGAAGAAACTCCTTTTTGGAGTTAGTCATGCTGAATCTCTCTAGAATCTTGTCTATATAAGACTCCTGACTGAGAGATAACATCCGACGTGATCTATCTCGATAGATACGGATGCCCAAAATTCTTTGTGCCTCACCCAGATCTTTCATCTGGAAATGGTTCTTCAACCATACTTTTACCGAAGTTAAGAGAGGTATGTCATTCCCAATCAGGAGTATGTCATCAACATACAATATTAGGAAGAGAATCTTGCTCCCACTCGACTTGATATATAGACATGGTTCCTCGACCGATCGAGTAAATCCATTTTCTTTTATCACTTGGTCGAAACGATGATTCCAACTCCGAGAAGCTTGCTTAAGTCCATAAATGGATCGCTTAAGCTTGCACACTTTCTTAGGATGTTCAGGATCGATGAAACCTTCGGGTTGTACCATGTACAACTCTTCCTCCAAATAACCGTTTAAGAAGGCGGTTTTCACATCCATCTGCCAAATTTCATAGTCATGAAAAGCGGCAATCGCTAAGATAATCCGAATGGAACGCAGCATGACCACGGGTGCAAAAATTTCATCGTAGTGCAAACCTGGCACTTGGGTGAAACCTTTAGCGACTAGTCGTGCTTTATAGATATCTTGTTGACCTTCCACAGAATGCTTTATCTTGTAAAACCATTTGCATTGAAGGGGACGAACCTTAGCAGGCAAGTCAACAAGATCCCATACGTTGTTCTCATACATGGAGTCCATCTCAGATTGCATGGCCTCAAGCCATAGCTTTGAGTCGGAACTAGTCATGGCACCTTTATAGGTTGTGGGTTCACTACTCGTTAAGAGCAGAATGTCATCTATGTCATGTTCCTCGACCATACCAATGTATCTGTCCGGAGTAATAGAGACTCTACCCGACCTCCTAGGTTCCTCCGGAATACTAACCGCAGCCGGGATTGAAGGAACTGGTTCCTCCAATGGTTGCTCGGCATTTGGTTCCGGAATCTCCGACAGCTCGAAGGTTCTATTACTCTTCGCGTTCTCGAGAAACTCCTTCTCTAAGAATGTCGCACTAGCCGCAACAAATACACGTTGTTCGGTTGGGGAATAGAAGTAATGACCAAATGTTCCTTTAGGATAACCTATAAAGTATGTCTTGACCGATCGCGGGCCGAGCTTATCCTCGTGTCTCCACTTGACATAAGCCTCGCAGCCCCAAACCCGTATAAAGGACAAGTTGGGGACCGTTCCCTTCCATAGTTCATATGGAGTCTTGTCAACAGCTTTAGACGGACTTCGGTTAAGTATTAGAGCAGCTGACAGAAGAGCATAACCCCACAATGAATCAGGCAATACGGTGTGACTCATCATGGATCGAACCATATCAAGTAGTGTTCGATTTGTCCGTTCGGACACACTATTCAACTGAGGTGTTCCAGGTGGAGTTAACTGTAAGACAATCCCACAGTCCTTAAGGTGTTGATCAAACTCGTGTGAAAGATACTCGCCACCACGGTCTGATCGTAGTGTTTTAATTTTTCTACCCAGTTGGTTCTTTACCCGATTCTGGTATTCTTTGAATTTCTCAAAGGACTCACTTTTATGCTTGATCAAGTAGACATAGCCATATCTACTTAAATCGTCCGTGAAAGTGATGAAATACCTATAGCCTTCTCATGCGGTGATTGACACAGGTCCACACACATCCGTATGTATGAGTCCTAATAGGTCAGCAGCGCGCATTCCAACACCTTTGAAGGAAATTCGAGTCATCTTACCAATGAGACATGATTCACACGTGCCAAATGATTGAAAATCAAAGGCCGAGATAGCTCCATTCTGTATGAGCTGTTTAACGCGTTTCTCATTAATGTGTCCCATACGGCAGTGCCATAGATAAGTTTGATCTTTATCACCAATCTTTAACTTTTTATTCATTACGTGCAATATTTCAGTGGTCTGATCTAAAACATAAATTCCATTCATGGAGACTGCCTTGCCATAAATCATATCGTGTAATGAGAAAATGCAGCTATTATTCTCTATTACAAATGAAAAACCAAGTTTGTCAAGTGCAGAAACTGAAATAATGTTTTTAGATAGACTGGGTACATAATAGCAGTTATATAAAAATAACTCAAATCCGCTAGGAAGCTGGATCACATATGTTCCCCTCGAGACGGCAGCCACTCGTGCTTCATTCCCGACACGCAGGTCCACCTCACCCTTTACGAGGGGTTCGATGTTTCGGAGGCCCTGCACATGATTGCATAGATGAGAACCACAACCAGTATCTAGTACCCAAGTTCCGTAACTTGCATGGTTAATCTCAATCATATGAACAAAATTAGAAGAAGAAGAAGACATACCAACAGGAGTAACGCGACCCGCTTTTATGTCCTCATGGTATACAGGACATGTACGCCTCCAATGCCCAGTCTTGTGGCAATGATGGCATTCCATGTTACCGATCTTACTCTTTGTCGCGCCTAGTGAGGTGCTCGATTCACCAGGCCCACTCTTACCCGATCCCGACTTTTTAAACTTCGGCTTACCTACTGCTAGGTCTGCCTGAGCTTTGCCCTTACCCTTGCCCTTGTTTGACACAACGAGAACATCCTGTTTCAGGCTCCCACTAAACTTCATGTCCTTCTCGGTCTGTACGAGAAGAGTGTAGTGCATGAGGACTTTTCTTCAAATCATTCATATAGTAATTGGCTCTAAAGAGCACAAAACCATCGTGGAGTGAATGAAGCATGCGGTCAATCACGATGTTCTCGCTGATCTTACAATCAAGTGCCTCCAGTTTCTCGACATTCTCAATCATGCTGAGAATGTGTGGGCTAACCGATTGACCCTTCTGGAGTTTCGCCTCAAAGAAGCGACAGGTATGCTCATAGGTCACGATTCTCGGTGCTTTCGAGAATTCCTTAGTGAGCGTGGTGAAAATCTTGTTTGCACCTTGGGCTATGAAGCATTTCTGCAAATTGGATTCCATTGCAAAAATGAGTACGTTCTTTATCGCACCCGCTTCCATGACGAAATCGCTATACGTGGCGATCTCGTTAGCTCCAGCCGTGGGGCCTGGGTTTGGCGGGATGGGCTCTATCAGATATTTGAGCTTCCCGTCAGCAATGGCAGCATTCCGTAATGCCGCCTCCCAGTCCGCGAAGTTTGATCCATCATTCTTCAGTCGAGTAGACTGATTCATCTGATTCATGAAGATCCGGCCGGACTCACGGTCCAATGTGGCACTTGGCATTGGGTCGTCCGTACGGCCACCATTATGTTATTAGCGTTTAAATGATCGTGTTCTACACTGAAAAAGAAAGAAAAACAAAACGAAATAAGCAACTCATCGAGGTGATTTAAGTCTATTTAAAATTCATTTTAACGTGTAGACTCATTGCACTTGTATAATCGATCTACCTCAAGTATTATACAAATGATCCCAAGACTCAATTTCCGTAAATTGATAAGCCAACTGTTTGGCTAGTTCTACCGTTAGAACTCTTGGTCGATAGATTTCCGTAAATCCTATCTTTAGTCCACCATAATCACAGGATCGTACGAGTGACCATAGTGTTGAGATAAAATAGGTCAATCAGTTCCAACTTACCCGACGTAGAAGGGGTCATATTATGCCTACCGACGAAGAAGGAATTTATTGGAGTTTGACCTATAAAGACTATTCTCAATTTTTGGTTATACGAGGAAGATCCCATCAACTTAGTTTTAATTCATTTAAAGTGAACGAAAATCTAGCATTACGTGAATGAATTAACTTAGGTGATGGCTTATTAAGTCCGTGTGACATCTGTATGTCATAGAAAACTAAGCGTAACCTCTATATGAGTCAGTTTTCATGCAAATATTAGGTGGTTTGGTTTTAGGCGGAAAATGATGCAAACTATCGTTACGATGAAAAACATAAAAAAAAACAAAACGTAAATAAAAGTCCTAGTGTGGCCTATCCTAGCAAGATAAACATAATACAACTTTGCAATCCACCGTTGGACCCGAGAAGCTTGTCTTGATGTTCCATCTTGATCCATGCAGCGGGAGTGAGCATCCGATCTCCAACTTTGGTCTTCTCAAAATTACAATTTAAAATTTACAAAATATAAACCTATTTACATTCTAAATAAAAACTGTAATTACAAGGAAAAATCCAAAACGGAGATGCGAGATCTCAAAATACAACCAAGACCGTGTTCCATCATTACGGTAACACGTTCTACTAAGGCCACACTAAGTTACAACCGTTTGTAAAATTAAATACGTAATAAAAACATTCATGGCATTCAAAAGTAACGATAAATAAAAATGCATCAACTAAAACAAAAATTATCCGTGACATAATTCCGTAATTATGTTAAAATTATCCAAACCACCTTTTAACACTTAAAATTATATGACAAAACCGCTTTTATCAACTTAATTTTAATCCATTACAATCCGTTACTTTAAACCGCTTTAAAATAACTAAATGGTACGTGTGTGAACCGTTTCACAATTAAGCGAGTGTACAAAATCCGTATAATGTACATTTTATGGCCAAAAGGAAAAATAAAACAAATTTTTTTTTTCTTTTCAGCGCTGCACGAACAAAAAAGGCTCGATCGACTGATACAGCCAGTCGATCGAGTGGTCTCGCCAAACAGAATAGCTTTCGTGAAATCGATTTGACAAAACTAAACCAATTGCAATTTCGACGTAATTCGTATAAAATTAAATCTACAATTGACAAAACCTTAAACATATTGCTATAATAATCGTTTATAATAATAATATGCAAAAACAAATCGAAAACAAAAACAGTCGATCGAGACAGAAAAGTCCCCGATCGACTGATCAGCCGTGAGCATGCAAGTCACGGTTTTCAAGGCAAAAAAAATATCGATTCAAATCGTTTTATGAAAATCACGATGAAAAATTTACGTGGCCTCGCTCTGATACCACTTGTAGGGTAATATCCGTATAAAACCCCTTAAAATTAAGGACTATAACGTAATTTATCATGTGATTAATGGTCATAAACGAAAAACAAGAGAAACGATAAAAGAATAAGAATCAACCTCGGGTCCTGTGCAAATCGGCCTAAGAACAGAAATCAACGTAGATTTCCTCCTAATTGTTGCACCCAAGATCGTCTGAGACTATGCCCCTTGTGCTAGAAATTGCTCTCTGATTGCCTTGCAATATTGAGAGAGCTTTTGTGAGTTTTCTGATGTGAGATCTAGAATTTCAGAGAAAAAGCTCCAAAACCCTAATTTTTCTTCAAATGAGAATGAATTAGGTCAAAAGGAGAGAAGGACTCTCCTTTTGTTTCACTTGGTCGACCGAACGGTTGCCCATGGAGGGAGTGGGCTTTCCACTTTCTCCTTATTTAACTCGTGGTCCGACTCGTTTTGCTAAATGTATATGACGGGTTTTTATTATAAATCGTCATCCGTTATCGGATATTAAAATATCGACTAATAACATGAATCAGTCGACATGTTAATACTTGTCCGACAATGACAATATTGTATAATTAATCAATTCAATATACATTAATTAAATATAACCGTTTATATTTAATTTACGAATTAACCGCTTAATTCGCCTTAGCCAGTATTATTTAATCCGTATTAAATAATTATCTCAACATCGCGTTTGACTAATTATTAGTCAATAACTCCGACTAACCGCTTAGTCATATTAGGCATCAACATGACTGTATTTTCATACCGTCACATCTCTCAAACGTATCCTATAGGTGTGACTTTTAGGGACCAGTTGATCACCGCCATCTGTATGACAATAACGTCAAACTTATCTAGCAAGCCAACCGTTATTGATAAACGTGGACCAACTGATAATAATACAAAAGTATACCCTTTAATCCTTTTAGAGATTTATATGTCATTGCACTAACTGTGGAGGACACCAGCCCCAACAAGCTCCCACTTGTCCGTACAAGTGTACGTGCAATAACGTTATCCGCACTAACTGGAGGACACCGGCTCCAACATCTTGTGCTGGTTGAGTCAGAATAGAAAGCGATTTTTGACTCTCTACTTGTTGAACAAATGAATAGACTTTATTGACAGTAGGGAGAGGGTCCATTGACAGAATATTAGTCTTCAAAGTGTCAAATGTGTTATTCAATCCCATTAGAAACATCAACACCTTCTCACATGATCCAGCATCAACAATCTTCTTCAAAACATTACAAGTGCATTTACCACAAGTGCATTAAGGTATTCCTTCTATTTCCTCAATTTCATCCCAACGACGCTTGAGCTTATTATAATACTCAACAACATAATTAGTGTCCTGACCTAAATTGCGCAATTCCTTCTTCAATTGAAATAAAAGAGGCGCATTAGACTGACCATATCTTTCCTGAATATCACTCCACAACTCCTTCGCAGATTTCGCAGACAGAAAACCGCTCTTGACTTCAGGAGTCATAGAGCTAAGAATCCAGCACCGTATCATATAATCACAACACTTCCACGCCTTATACTTATCAGACGTAATCTCAGGCTCTGCAATAACGCCATTGATAAAACCTTCTTTATTCTTCGATCCAAGTGCAAGAATAACTCCTCTTGTCCAATTGATAAAATCTTTTCCATTAAACGGCGAATTAACCATCGACATGGAAGGATTATCAGACGGAGACAAAAATAGCGGCTCATCGTAAGGATTACGATAAGGCGATTGATCGACGGATTCAGAATTAGGCATTTTGAAAATTTGATTGAAAAATTGACTTGTTTTTGCGATTTTGTTGGATTAGTATGAAAGTAAGAACAATTTTTTGTGATTTTCTGAAATATTTGGAAAAAAAAAAATTACGAATTTGATCGCGAAATCTAAAAAAAAACGAATTTGATCACAAATTGAATAGATCGTACATAATTGAAGATGCGGATCAAGCGACAGGATTAACCTGCTCTGATACCATGTGAAAACATGAAATGAGAAGCCATTGATGAAGCTTAGAAGAGCTTGATAATGGAGATGAAGAATTATGTAGTGAGATGTTGTTTGTAGAGAGAGAGTAAATAAACTGGAATTGTATTGAATGAAATAATTAGTTACAAACTGTGTTTCTTCTTTATATACAAATGTACAATTCTAACTAATATGTGCCAAGTCATCTATCCGTGTGCTCACTTCTGATTGGCTGACATTAACCCACACCTTGTATAACCTCATTCTCACATGAACCCAATCATTTTGGCCTAATTTGTGTGCCTCATCACATAGTAATCATAAGGTTAACTTTGATAGTGAGGGAAGAATAGAGGTTTGAATTGTTACCACTCCCTTGGCGTTAACTTAACAGGTTCATGGACATTTATAGCTAATATTTATTAGAGCACATGCATTGTATTCAAGAGATTCATCATTTTTTATTGTCAAAAGATGTCATAAGAGGAAAAATATACTTATATATACTTTTTGATGAGAAGGTATAACAAGAGTGGTAATGGCGGTAGCAGGGTATATTACTGGCGTGAGCTTGTGGTTATATAGAGTTTGTCTGATCGTCACAAGGGTGGATAAATATAAAGTGTCAGTGAGGGGAGAAGAAGGAATGCGTGTAGAAAGCTATGAAGAAGGATTGGTCCTTCAATGTTAAAGCAATATTCCTTCGTCGAGGGGATTGATAATGCTCCATCAAAGTGTTCGAAATCCCCGACGATAAGAGGCTAGGTAAAAGTGATGGAGGAAGAGAGGAAAGAGGCTAAATGGTTAGTTTGAAGTTTTAATTCTTGTTGAGGTGGAAGAGGATAACAAATAAGGCAGCATCAATGCGGAATTCGTCTTACTATTATTGGTAAATAAGTCAAATATACAACCATTTAATTTAAGACTTTGTACACTAAAATAATTAAATTTCTTCATCGTTAAAGATCGTCCAACAACCCGCTTTCTTGCCAATACATGACGCATACCCGACCGACAATCGAACTCAAGACCCAAGTGTGACTCAAACCCGAATTAACCAGACTAAATATACACCGATCCAAATGTTAATTGTGACAAGCCGATCATTTTTAAATAACTTAATTATAATTGACTCGAAAAGACTTGGTTCGAACCGATCTGACCGATACTCTTCAAAAACCAAAATTAATCCGACCGAACTAACATAACCCAAACCTACATAATTAATCTGTTTACCCGATCTACCAAGTACCAAATATCATACTCCTACACTCTCTGTCTCCTACTAAAAAGTTGATTCCCTTCCAACAATAGCACAATGTGAATTTGATTCCTTTCCAAATTGGAATAATATCACAAAGTGGAAAGTTCAAAAACACCCTCTACTTTTAACATGTGCTAAACCACCATCAACCCATCATTCCCCCAATTACCCTCCTAATCTCCATACATAAATACTCACACAAACCACACCTTCCCCTCACACAAACCTTCAAACACCCCTCTTCCCATCTCCAATCCCAACAACAACAATGGCAGGAACATCATCAATCACACCAACACCATTGCTCAAAGATGAACTAGACATAGTCATACCAACAATTAGAAACCTTGATTTCCTCGAAATGTGGCGCCCTTTTTTCCAACCATACCATTTGATCATTGTTCAAGATGGTGATCCTAATAAAACTATCAATGTTCCTCAAGGTTTTGATTATGAATTGTATAATCGTAACGATATTAATCGAATTCTTGGTCCTAAAGCTTCTTGTATTTCCTTTAAGGATTCTGCTTGTAGATGTTTTGGGTATATGGTTTCTAAGAAGAAGTATATTTACACCATTGATGATGATTGCTTTGTAAGTTTTCTTCTCAATTTTTTTTTGATTTTTTTTGTGCAGAAGATTAAATTTTATGAAAGTTTTGATTTTGATAACTGGGTTTTGTGAAATTTTTGATTTTGTTATGTGGGTTGATTTTAAATTGTGATTTTGATGCTTAAGATTTGATCTTTTATTGAATTGGAATTGGATCTGGATTTGTTATATGAAAATTGGGTTTTTGTTATGTTAAAGTTGAGATCTTTGATGTTTTTTGCTTGAATTGTATTAAATGTTTGTTGTAGCACCAATTCTTGTTTAAGACCGTCTTAACTTAAACGACTCTAACACCCGATTAAAATAGAGGTGACTCTAACACCCAATGAAGCAGGACCAATTGTTGTTGTAGATGTTTGATTTGAATGTTGTAGATGTGGCTTTGAATTTTGAACTTTTGATTGGTTTTGCACTTTGATCTGTCACATTGTTTGGTCATCCACTTTCTGAATACTACTTTTTTGAGATTTGACTAAAAGCTTTTTGATCATGTCATGCTCTTTGATGATCTGCTTTTTGCATATTGATTATGATAGTACACTACTTATGATTGAAAAATGAACAGAATTTGAGCGATTTGAACGAGTTTTAATTGAGTCAAATATTTAAATAATTTAGTGAGGTTTTGCAATGCTGGATACAATTGTTATTTTGGGTCGTCCGGAATCTCTTGTGTTGCTAACTTAGGGGTAAGGCTGTATACATCCGACCCCCTTCCCCTGCAATTCTCTGAAGCTCTTGAGGCAGTGGGGGTAATGTTGCTGTAATAATGATGTTTTTTGTTTTGTTTTGTTTTGTTTTGACGATTGCCTTCCTCAATAATATATGATCCATCATACTATGACCTTATAGTTTGAGAATGTCATGTCCTGTAATCTGCATTCATTTTCCAAACTTCCAAGTCTTTGCGGCCTTGTTGGTTCGACAACATTTGCTTGATAGACTCTTGGATTCCTTCAATTTACCAGTTTGCATGATTGATGTTTATTTAGCTGTATTTCTAGCTTATTTTTAGAAGATGTAATATCTCAAAAGTATTGGAATGTACTCCATAGCAAATTTGGGTAGCTTAGTGGTCGATGTGAGAAGGGACATAAGTTTATCTCTCTTCATTGCGAGAATTCTAGGAAGCTTTAATGTGCAATGTGGAATGTGATTAGAATAGATCTTATATCGTCCTTGTTCACACATTTAGGTTGCAAAAGATCCAACTGGAAAAGACATCAATGCTCTTGAACAGCACATCAAGAACCTTTTGTGCCCATCAACCCCACTCTTTTTCAACACCCTCTACGATCCATACAGGGAGGGTGCTGATTTCGTCCGTGGATATCCTTTCAGTCTTCGTGAAGGTGTCCCTACTGCTGTTTCTCATGGTCTGTGGCTCAACATCCCTGATTATGATGCCCCCACCCAACTTGTCAAGCCCCGTGAAAGGAACACTAGGTATGAAATTTTAAGAATTTGTATACGAGGTGGTTTTACATGCTAGACAATTATTTTAATGAGAAATGGACATAGTCGATTTTGATTTAGAGCGTGATAATGTTTATTATGTCTAATTTTTTGTGGGTGCTTGCCAGATATGTTGACGCTGTCTTGACCATACCCAAGGGAACCCTCTTTCCCATGTGCGGTATGAACTTGGCTTTTGACCGTGAGCTCATAGGACCAGCTATGTACTTTGGACTCATGGGCGATGGTCAGCCCATCGGCCGCTACGACGACATGTGGGCCGGCTGGTGTATTAAGGTATCATACTGCCTTTTTTCTTTGCTTCAATGCAGTTTCAGAATATTCTTTCAACAACGCAAGATCATGTTAATAGAATGTTCATATACGGAATATAATGGTATGATTGATACAAAGTACATTTATATTATCTTCTAATTCTGGTATTTGCAATTGCATTGATTTGGTGGAAATGCTCCGATTCCTTGGACCTAAATATAGAACTCAAACTCCACAATTACCGGTAGGGTTGTCTTATTTGTGTAAAATTAAAGTCGGCCAAACAGATACGTATTTATACAATTATGAAATCACTTGATTAAATGAGTATGTAGGCTGTTCTAATACTTCTAACAATGAACCTATTATACACAATCTGTTAACAAGAATTTGGACTTATTGTGACTTTTTGGCCTGATTAATGTATTAGGTTATATGCGATCACCTTGGTTGGGGAGTAAAGACTGGACTGCCATACATATACCACAGCAAAGCAAGCAATCCGTTTGTAAACCTTAAGAAGGAATACAAAGGTATTTATTGGCAAGAAGAATGCATCCCATTCTTCCAAAACGCAACCCTTCCAAAGGAATGCACCAGTGTCCAACAATGCTACATTGAACTCTCCAAGCAAGTCAAAGAGAAGCTTGGAAAGGTCGATGAGTACTTTGTCAAGCTTGCCGATGCTATGGTCACTTGGATCGAGGCTTGGGACGAGCTTAACTCAGCCCCTCATGCTGCCGCTGATGGCAAAGCTAAGTAAGGGAGTATACATCAAGCGAGTTGAACGACATTCAAGCCCTTGTACCGTCATTTGTCAGCTCTGCTTCCGAGCATTGTTGATAAATGGCTGAGGCTTATTTATTTTTGCAGGAAAGACTATAGGGTTTAATTTATTGCTGGTATTTATTTTTTTAGTGTGTTCTATTTCTTTCTATTATAGTCTGAGACATAGTAGCCTCGTTATGTGTCGAGCTAATTTTATTTTGCTATTGGTAAATTTACAAATTAGACTTTGGGAACATGAAATGTGTTGCGACTCTTTTTGTGATAAATATTTACCAAAATTTCGTTACACCCAGACAAATGCTAAAATTGAATTCTCATACTGTACAAATTTAGCCAAACTGCAAATACTATTATCAAACATTGTGAAAAGGTTGTCTAAATTTGTACAGTATGAGATAGTCGATAAAGCTGCGAGAATGATATACGCGGCTTCCCTTAGAAACTCCGTAGTGAATCTTCACTTTAGGGAACGTTCCTATGCGAACCCATTTTCTATAATTACATTCAAATGAACTCCATTTTCATAATTTTTGTCTATTTGAGCATTATTTGAAAAAATTTCTAAGACTGATTAGATATCCAAGTTCTTTCTTTTAACTATGAGGCCGATTGAATTGTTTCGGACTTTTTTTCATGTGATGAAAAATTTGAACGAAGATAAAGAATCTGATGGAATAGAGGGAGTATATTTCTCTCCTTTTGACATTACCTTCAATTTTTCAAGAAAGCCCAAAACAGCAAACATTTTCACCAATATAAACTGTATTTGTTCTCAAATTAAAGACCTTTTGTGACAGGGAAGCACATATGTTATAAAGCGATCACAAAGCCTCAAGCTCGGGAAAATGGGAAGTCTCACATAAAGCGTCTTAAGAGAGACTAACTGAAGTAAAAATGGAAAAAAGTCACATATGAAACATGGCAAACAAGTGATCAAGAACGAAATCCTTTACAGCCGGGAAGATCAAGCCACTCGAGCTGTATCTGCAGTTTGCCAGTGTCTACATTTCGCAGTTTTAGAACCATGTCTTGGACCATTCTCCCTCTACCAGTCCAAATAACCTGACTTTCATCAGCTAGGCAGTTGTGATCATTTGGCTGTATTTTCTTTACCGCGGTTCCAATAGGGAGCTCGCCCAACCCCATCTGTAAACACTCTATGTAAGGTTTAATATCAATTGTGGCATCTCCCATTTTATCATCTTCTGTAAATGTATCTTTATCAAATATCGCCTGAAAACACAGGAAAGACGATAGCATTGTCATTTACCCGAAATGTCCAAAGAAGGTGATATTTCAAGCGCGATTTACTTACGAGGTTGATTGGCTGGTTAGGATCAGTCACCGAAAGAGTTAGCACATCATTCCACACGGGATCATCAGCGTTATTTTTTATCACCCGAGTCTTTTGTTTCTGTAGAATGTAACGAGTCACACAGATTTATATTCGTCTGTATTTGTGCTACCAAGCGAAAATCTCTATCTGTAACCCATCTCTGTTAAATCATACAACGGGTTTGAGCCAGTGGCGGACTCAGGAATTTAAGGGCGGTATTGCAGTACTTGTCGCTTTTATAAAGAGGATTAATGATTTAATCATATTGAATTACACAAAACAAAATAAGCATTGACATATATAGTGTATCATATATTGAACAAAAACCAAGATTAAAGGATGAGGAGTGGTACTTGTGAGCCAGACGTAATAACAACATAAGGATCACTTGAAAGGGAGTCGCAAACTTTAAGATCAACGCCTTTCTTCACGGTGATCTTAATGGCGCCCAATTGACTCATCTTCTTCCTTGCTCTGTTCTCTTTCTTCTTTATGTCTTTCCTTTATTAACCTTGTTGTACTTTGATAATTTGCATATGTATAAGACCTTTCAAAGTGCATTTATGTGAAGAATATAACACTCGTCCCAATTATTTATCAACCGCAGTTAAATAAAATATTCTCATGAATAATATGAAAGATATAAATAATTGAGACGAAAAGAGTATTAGATCGTTTACTTTGGTTGTGATCATGGTAGCTAGTATTGTTTATTAAGAGTAAATTGAAAGGTAGGTATGTGACTTCGTCTACCATTTATGATTTGTTAGACCTTAGACGTGATTAGCAGATCCACCAAATGCGTTCGTTCCATGTTCCAAGTTTATGCGGGATTTGTAATGGCACAAATTTCTGTGTAAATCGTACCAAAAAAAAAACAAATTTCTGTGTAAAACAATTTTATACAAATTTAATGTAAAATGGAATTTTCTAGTATTCATTTCTACTCATTAATAAGATTGTATTTGAATTTTTTTATAATTATATTAATGTAAAGCCGCCTTACACAAAACTAGCGATATTGTAGTGATTTGATTGTTATTCAATATCTAAGTCAGGATTTGGGAGCCTAAGTTAGAGTGATCGAATAACATTTACATTATAATGTCAAGTAACAATCTGCTTAAATAATAATGTTATTACGGAACATATATCCATGTTAAAGAATAAAAGAGTCAAATAGATGAATGGGATAAAAAGTCCGTACAATGATTAGGAAATGACAAATTTTTGCCTTATTCACCTATGTAAAATAACATTTGACCTGTTTTACAATTAAAACGGATGTGACAAGAAACCAACTATTACGATAACACAAATTCTTATTTAAGATAAATATATCCGTCTTAGGCTTAAGTTGAATTGGGTCAAGTTATATGAATAAGACAAAAACATAATGTATATGAAAAACAATCGATTGTAAATACTGATTAATCAACGGAACCCCGCACCACCCATATAGTCAATTAATTGCCCGTAACTCCATAACCATAAGAGCAAGTCCAATGGCAAGCTATAACTTTCTAGCTTGCCAATTCCATATGATATTCTAAGCTTCGACATTTTTAAGCTACTAAACCATTCCAATGGTAAGCTATAACTTTCTAGCTTTGATTTTGGCAAATAAATCAAAAATTAAGAATAAATGAAACTTACATTTATTTAGTTAATTTTCTATTGATTGATTTGTAAAAGTGGGATCATTTAAGCAACTAGCTTCATTAAGCTAGTTGCTTGAGCTAAGCCAAGCTACATGACCATCTCCAATGGTGTAGCAACTAGCTTGCAAATTTAAGAAATTGCAAGCAAGTCCCTAAGCTACACCATTGAACTTGCTAATAAGCTCATTTTGTCAAAGTAGTGAACTCAATTTTCTAGTCAATGTAGAATAGCCCTAGTCAAACATTCGGATTTACCCGGCCCGCCCGGACCTGACCAACTCTTTAAGTCATGTTACCCGTGAGTAGCTCGGCCCGCCGATAACTAGGGTCGGGCCTGACTCAAACAAATCCAACCCGACCTGATTGTGGACCCAACCTGACTAATTTTATTTATATAATCAATCAATCAATACTATATATTAATTCCAGAAACCAAGGAACTTTGATGTAATTAAAGAAATCTATACAAATTAATTATACTATAGTTTTAAATCGATAGCACCGTGTGATGGACCTGATAAAGGGATCTCAATGTATTTATTATATAGTTTTGGTTAAAAGTATAATACAAAGAGAAAAATTCTTGGGTACACCGGGTGTACCACATCATCGTACACCCGAGCCAACAAGATCATTAGAATTACCCACATTTTCCATAAATAATAAAGTAAAATCTAAATGAAATATGGTTAAAGATTTATCATTGGTTAGGGTGTACGATAATCTTGTACACCCGGTATGCCTTGATGAAGAATATTTATGGAATTACATTAAATTAAAGTAATTAAATTTAGAAAGCACAAAAATATAGTGATTTTCCTTAAAATTAACATGCCCCTCTTATGGAATTAATTAGTATCATCATAGAATTATACACTAAATTAAATGTAGTAAAAGTAATAGTAGCAACAACGAGAGTAATAAAACTAACGGTATTAATGTGGGAGTACTGACAGTTATAAAAATGATAGTGGGAGTAGCGAAAGTAACTACGAATGTAGTGAAAGTAACAGTGGTAACAATGAGAAAAAGTATGAATAATTAAATAACCAATCGACAAAAGGAAATATTTTATTTATTTAAATATAGGCCGGATAATATTAACGGGAATAATGAATTTAACAAAAAAAAATTAGAGGAATTAGTAAAAGAAACAATAGTAACCACGTGAGTAGTGAACGTAATGATATTAAGAAAGAATGTCGTGAATATAATAATATTAATAGCGGGTAGTGAACGTGTCTCATAATTTGAAAAATAAATTTTACATTTCATCATAATTACAAGATATGCCGTAGAAAAATATATTACAAATAGTAAGCGTGTGAGTTAAACACACCTCCAACATAGTTTATTTAATTGAAAATAAAATTTAACGGTAAATAGAGGTAGCCCGGGCAAAGCCGGACACCAAACCTAGTACTATATATATATATATATATATATATATATATATATATATATATATATATATATATATATATATATATATATATATATATATATATATATATATATATATATATATATATATATATATATATATATAAACCAAGGGACTTTTAAGTAATTAAATAGATCTATTCAAATTAATTATACTATACAATTTTTAATCGTAGCGCTATGTGATGGACCTGAACAAGGGACTTCTATATAAATATTATATAGTTTTAGTTGAAGTATAAATTTAGAGAACACCAGAATATGGCGAGTCTCCATAATATAAACATGGCTTACTTATGGTATTAATTAGTATAAATATGTTAATTATTTAACTTACACAAATAGGACTATAATATAAGTATAATATAAGTATATTATATTTTGAAACCTATTAAAAGGTAAATAAATCAATCTAGATTTCTAAAAAATATAATATTCCATAATTCATTAGATTTGTTATTTAATTAGTAAATTGCTCTTAAATAATATTCTAATCTAATATTTCAGATTTATTTTAATATATAACTCTAACACAACTAGATAATAATATGATAGTAACCACCTATGTGAGTAGTAAAAGCAACAGTAATAGACTAATAGCAATGAGAGTAGTGAAAGTCATACTAGCACTAACAGGATAGTGAAATTAACAATAAAAAATGCAGGAGTAGTGAAAGAAAAAATAATGACGGCGGGAGAAGTGAAAGTAATAGTCGTTAGAAGACTTAGAACACATGTAATGAAAGTAACAGTAGAAACAATGGAGAGAGTATGAAAAATTAACTAACAATTCGATTTTAGGAAAATATTAATTTATTTAAATATTTAGAGTTTGATAAAACAAACGGATTAATCGTAAAAAATAGCAGGAGTAATTAAAGAAACAATTGTATCCGAATAAGTAGTGAACGTAATAGTATTCACAGGGGATGTAGTGAAAGTAATAATATTAACAGCGGGAGAGGTGAACGTGTCTCATAATTTGTTGATTAATTTTACATCTAAGCATAATACCAAGATATAAATTGTAAATATATGTGTTAACTAAATTTAGCTAATCATATTTTATAGAAAATAAAATTTAAATGGTAAATAAAGGTAGCCCGGGCGTAGCCAGGCACCAAACCTAGTTTGATAGTATTTGAAAATAATGCTGAACCGGATGACCCGGCCAGCCCAGATCACCTGCCCTTGACTCGGTCGGGACCGGTTCCAGATCCACCTCCATCATGCCCGACCCGACTCGTGTTGACCCGTCCCCTACCCTAGGCCAGTTCTGGGTCCGCCTAGCCAACCGAGTGCGGAACCAGCCAGTGACCACCCCTAATGTAGAATACTCTAGAATGTAAGTGTGGTAAATCTAGTATATATATAAAAGAGAGTTTTTTCGAGCGATCTGAGAGCGTCCACATCATCAAAAATCAATTTAGGAAAGTATAATTTTTGATGTAAAAAATAAAGTGGAAAATCTTTTAATTATTATAATATGTATATTTCCTAAATTATATTCAAGTGATATTTCCAATTTTTATATCAAACTTTTACATTTCATTTGGCAAAAAAAAATATCGTTAAAAAAAGTATGAAAATAATATAATTAGCTTCGGGTATTTAATGAGAATACTCCAAACTATTAGGGTGCTTCTCAAAATACTCCAAACTATAATTTAACTACCAATACAATCAACTATTACACTCTTTCGCTTATAATAGAATTGACCCTTTGTTAACCTATAATAACAAGTAAAAAGGTCTCACATTTGTCATCATAGATGATCTTCATCATCTTCTCCTCCCTATACTAAAAAATCTGGAAAACTCACTTTAAATTGCAAAAAAAAAAAAAAAAAAAAAAAAAATCAATCAAAAACACAAAGCAAACATTAATTGACTAATTAAATATATGATAGTACAAACCTACAATACCAAATGAGTGAATCACAACAGCTACCTTGAAAACAAATTAGAAAGAGCTTTTATCGTGCTCAAAAATATTAAGACCTCTCCCAACATTTCTGCAAATTTTATTGTTAGTTGTATCAAATTGAAATTTACCCCCAAATTGAAATGGGGATCTAGGGTTTTAAAATTGAAATGGCGGTTCAGGGCGGTTCAAGACGTAAATGTGCTTGATAGTTGAAGATGGTGTCAGGTTGGTGTTGATGAATGTGCTATGAGCTTTGTTTGATGATGGTGCACAACGGATGCGGGTGGCGGCGTTGGCGGCTTAACGTGAGTGTTGCACTTCCAAATTCGATCTTCCTTACAAACCTCACTTCTCAAAATTCACAATCATCAAATGTATAGCAACAACCACCTCAAATTCAGACCCAATAACCTATGAATCCACCCAAAACACCCGGATTTCAGAACCTCAAACCAACTCCGAAATCGAAACCTAAACCGTATGAGAAACCGTATGATATATACGGAGCTCAATTGCAGACTCGTGAAATTGATGCTCCTGCGTGGTAATGTAAATTTAGATGCTTATGAGTTTGTGAACTTGAGAAGTTGTTAATTTAATTAGTTGAAAGAATTTGTAATTGGAAAAAAGGAGATCGACAAATAGTTGAAAGAAATTGAAATTGAAGAAGGCGAGATCTTTGGAATTTGCGTAGGCCAAGTCTTTGTTGTCGATTTTTTGTGTTGTTTATTGGTGGAAAGTTGGTTTAATTGATTATTTTGATGTTTTATAGTATCAGACCTTCAAGATTAAAAGGGGAAGTAAAGAGGGCAGTGCTTGTGGCGACGATGAGCTTGCGTTGGTCGGTGGCAGATCGGGGAGAGTGACATGCGGTTATGTTAGGGTTTCAGTGGTGGATTTTAGTGGTGAATTGAGGCGTTGAAGGGTTGTGGATGGTATAGGTGGTTTAAGGTAGGGGATGAAGATAACTAAGGTAAAGGATGAAGATGAAGGAAGGTAATGAATAAAAATCGACAATGACTTGTGTTCCGGGTGTAATTCCAGAGCAGATATTTGTTACCACTCGTAGCTCGCAGAATGATGTCCTTGCTTGAATTCTCCTTATGGTCTCCTGAAACGATGAACAAACTGAGGGCTCGGCTTTGGCCGAGCGTACTCACTCCGACGCTCAAGTCAGTAAACTTAGAGAGAAGTTGTTATAACTTGGCTAAGAGTGTATTGTAGAGAGTTAAGGAAGATATTACCATATGAATAGTGGTTATTAGGTCAATTTTTGTGGATCCTTTCCTCAATGAAGTTTGAGGAGTATTTATAGACTTTCACCTTTTGTCACGTAGTGGCCAAGTGGCCAAGTGGCTTGGCAGGCGGAAAGACCGTTCTACCCTCGGCCGATGGACCTGTGGCAGGCTGGCCGAGGGGTCTTGGATATGAGTACGCGGGCATGTGTCCCGGCTGGCGGGTTGTCAGGCCGAGACCCAGGTGACAGGCCGATGGGATGTATCGGCTAGGCTGTCTAAATCGTTGACTCTGCTGTGGATACCTTTGACTTTGCTTAATATGTTGACTTGGTCAGCGGTGCAGAATATGCCCCATCAATTTGCCCCCAGCGTAGTCTATGCCGTGGTATGGGCTCCGATGTATGTTGAGCGTATATTCCGCGCAAGTATTTTTGCAAAATTTTTCTGCATCGGCTTCTTCTGATGTGTCGGCGTGGTTCTTGTTAGGCCGTACCATATCCCCCCTCCACATGGATGCGTAAAGGGCATCCGATGTGGAAAAGAATGTGACGCTGGCCGAGACCAGGGCTGGGAGTGTCGGTTGTTTTTGATTGCCCCCGGCCGGTGCTTCCTAGCTTTGTTGATCAGGTGGCCGGCGGAGAGCAGGTACTTGGGAATATGTTGAGGAAGGTGAATGGGCGAAGAGATGTGAATGGGCGTGTTGGAGACGCTTGGTTACTGTTGCATTGATTGACGTTCAACTGTTGCAACGATTGACATTCCGTGGTTGCATGTCTGACACGTGTCTGTTCGCTGATTGGTTGACGCTTTATGGGCTGTGCTCTGATTGGTCCTTTTCCATGGGCTTTTCCCTATAAATAGGGCAGTTTTCTCGTGATTTTGGCCATTTCTTTCATTTCCTTAAATTTTCTTAAATTTTCTCCCAAAATCCTCATTTCTCCAAACTTTCAAGGGCTGCTTTTTCTTCCAATCTTTAGTCTTCGATCCGGCGAGTGTTTTTCTTCGAGGTAAACAAACAAATTTTCTTCTATTTTGTTAGTATTTGTTGTGAATATGTCTTCTGCTGGTGCTGGACCTAGTGAACCTGCGTCGGGGGGCCCCAGGTCCCCTTCTCCTGAAGTTGATCCTCGAATTCTGGAGGAATGGGAGGATGATGATTCCTGTGGTGATTTTGGTGATGATTTTGGTGATGAGGTGGAAAGGCCTCGTCCTAGTGAGGGAGGCGATGCGTTATGGATCACGGCTACGTCCTGTAAGATCCGTCTTGACCGTACTTGGGATCGATAAGCTCGCCCGTTGTTCCGGCGAAAACTTTTCGGGGCCATTTCTTCTTTGGTAGGGGATACAAAATCGTCATCCCTGAGGAGGGCCAGGCCGTCTGTTGCCCTCCACCAGGCCATATCGGCGTATACATGCGGCATTTGGAGTACGGGCTCCGGTTTCCGCTGAATGGATACGTTATGGCCATAATTAGAGCCATGAACGTTGCCGTTGCCCAACTGCACCCGTTGGCTATGAGGACCATAATTGGTTTTGTCTGGCTTTGTCTCTTCAAGGGAGAGGCCCCGACGGTGAATTTATTCCGCCGGCTTCACCACCTCAAGCCATCAATCTCGGCCGCGTCGGATGGTACAAAGTGTGCAAAATGGAGCGGGGTTATGTCTCTGTTGACAAACTTTCTTCTTGCAAGGGTTGGCAAGATCGGTGGGTATACGTCAAGGTGCTTGGATGACTATCCGCCGCCCCGCTCCTTCCAAAGAACGAGTTAATTTGCGGTGTGAGACTAAGGCGGAGCACGACAGATGGGTCACCCGGACGAAGCTCAAAATGGATGCCAGCAGTGTCTATCTCAAGGAGGATGAGAGGCTGGCAATGAGGCTCTTTGAGGTGGACAAGAGCGGTGTGCCGAAAAGATGGATTCCCCCGACGCAGATCATTCTTCAGGATGAGCCGCTCTGCTATGTCGGCCTCATACCGGCCCTGGCACAGGGTGAGTGGGGTCGGTGTGAGGCCCATCACCGCTCTCAATGTTCCTGTTTTTCGAACTTCGGTTTACTTCCTCTACTTAACTCTTGCTTTGTTTCTTTCACAGACCACTTTGGAACGGACCTGTCTGAGGATATTCTCCGGAGAATGGGGCTGCACAAAGATAAGACCGTTGCTAACTTGCATCCCAAGGCTCTAGCCCACGACCGCAGGGTGTCGCCGAATGACCTTATGGAGCAACGGCTGAAGGGTCTGAGTAGGGAGGAGGCCCAGGCGAGGGTGGTTAGCGGCGTAGTGCGTCGGACGCGGAAAACAAAGTCTTCAGCGGCGACGGCGTCGACACCGGTTCCACCTCCCATCCCCCCCCCCCCCCTAAGAAGGTGGAGATTGTTGATATTCCCGATGAGGGGGACTTTGATGCGGAGGGATCTCCCCTTATTCGTAAGAGGAAAAAGACAGCCTCTGCCGCTGGCGAGGGGGTGCCTACTCCGGCCAAGAAGGCCAAACATGGTACCTATCTATCCTGTGGCTCAATTTTAGCCAGGCTTTCTGGTATGTCGATACATGTTGATACTGATGCCTTTATTAACATTTTGCAGACCAGCCTCTGTCGGCTTTCGCTCTCATTGGGCAGCAGGCGGAGGGGACCTCTGCGCAGGTTGGTGATCAAGGCGCCTCCGTCAACCCTTCATCCCAGAAGGCTTCCCTCTCCCCGGCCCGCGTCGTCCGTCAAAACGTCACCACCGTCCCTTCATCCCGAAGGTTTCCGTCTCCCGGTTATGGAGGAAGGCACGAAGCTAATTAGGGAGGCGGCGAGGTGGAACGTGGTTACCGGTGCTCGTCTCATGGAGCAGAGAGAAGGCCGTGGCTCGGGCCGTTTATGAGCGCAATGCCACTAAGCGGTGGTCGTCGCGTCGGCGAAGCCGGATCTCCTCAACGAGCGAGAGGCTTAGGGGAGTTCTTTGAGAAGGCGCTCTTGGTGAGAAAACTCAGGGAGAACGCTGAGAAGGAGGTCCTTGCTGAGAGAGCCAAGGCCGAGGTTGCGGCAGCCGAAGCTGCGAAGCTGCTGGAGAAATGTAACCTCGTTCAGAGGCATGCCGACCTTTATCTCCAGCAGAGGAACGAATCCAGGGACCTGTTTAAGGCCCAAGCGGAGGTGATTCGGAGTAAAGAGGCCGTCATCAAGCAAAAGGAGGAGGACATTGAGATGCTCCAAACCGTCATGCTTCCCAATCTGTGCGCTGAATTCCGGGACTTGGCCGAGGGAGCTGCCAGGGAGGTGATCGGGGAGCTTTTCCCTCTTGATGGTTCCTTTCCGTGGGGCAAGTTTGACGAGCTGCTTGATGACAAGCTCGAGGCTAAGGAGAAAGCCGTGGCGGAGAAGGCCAAGGAGGCGGCGAGGGCGAAGATGGAGAAAGAGGCGGCTGCGGAGAAAGCAGCTCTTGCTGAGAAAGCTAAGGCGGCCAAGGAGGAAGCCGAGAGGATGAAGGCAGCTGATGCTGCCGAAGCCAAGGCTGAGGCTGCTAGGAAAGCTCGCCGGGGTTGCTGTTGAAGAAGATGCGCTTCTTCGCCGGTGGCGAGCAAGAATAGGCATAGGAGAACAAGTTCTACAAATGATCCGCTTGACTCCTCACATACTACCATGTCTTTGCTTGATGAGAATAAGTCTACAAAGAGATCCGTCTGCTTGATTGTTCGGGAGCCAATTATGAAGCCCTTTCTCCCTGCCAACCTTGGTGTTTTAAATGACATATTTGTAGCTTTTGCTTTTCTTTCCTTGTATTTTGTACAACTTTGGTAGGCTGAGTTTTGTCTTATCCCAATGGGGACGGCTGTCATCTCCATTCTTTTTCACCTGTAACCTGTTATTATTAACAAGAGTTTGTTTCTTTTGCCCTTGGCATGGCCGAGGCCTTTACTCGTTTTTGTCTGAGTTGCCCTCTCACGTTATTAATTGAGTGTTTCTTTTGGTTTCCGCCCTGGCTTGACCGAGGTAGTTTAGAGTGTGTATCTCAACTGTATTTAACGCTTTCAATCCATTTTGATTGTTTATCCACCGTGCCGGCCGCGACTGTCGCGACGTCTTCTTTCTGATGGAGACTGCCGCTCTTGTCGGTCATGACAAGTATGAGTCGCGTCATTGCACGGATAGCGTGTTACGCGGCGTCTACCACTTTAAGTGACTGCCGAAGCGTCTACTATTTGGGGTGACTGCCACAGCGCTACATTTCTTCATGGAGACCACCGCTCTTGTCTATGACAGTGTGAGCCGGCGTTTGTTAATGGATAGCGTGTTACGCGGCGTCTACCACTTTAAGTGACTGCCGAAGCGTCTACTATTTGGGGTGACTGCCACAGCGCTACGTTTCTTCATAGAGACCACCGCTCTTGTCCAATTGACAGTATGAGCTGGCGTCGGCTTCTTGGTAGAGACCACCGCTCTTGTCTAATTGACAGTATGAGACGGCGTCTGCTTCTTCATAACGACCGCCGCTCTTGTCGGAAGGACAGTGTGAGCTGGCGTCGGCTTCTTGGCAGAGACCACCGCTCTTGTCTAATTGACAGTATGAGACGGCGTCTGCTTCTTGGTAGAGACCACCGCTCTTGTCTAATTGACAGTATGAGACGGCGTCTGCTTCTTCATAACGACCGCCGCTCTTGTCGGAAGGACAATGTGAGGTGGCGTCGGCTTCTTGGCAGAGACCACCGCTCTTGTCTAATTGACAGTATGAGACGGCGTCTGCTTCTTCATAATGACCGCGGGAAAAATGAGCACTTTGATGGGAAAACTTAGATTATTCTACATTAGATACAAACATGCGTCGGGGTGCCCACAACTGTTTTGGACACCTCCGCCGCTATACAAAGTTTTCGCAAGATCGCCAGTGTCCTAAGGGCTTGCTAAAGGCTCACCCCCCTCGTCAGACGTCAGTTGCATCCATGAGGTCGCCTTCCTGTTGTAAGGATGGGGCTTTTCCCCTCTCTGACTGTTTTACCACTTTGAGGGATTGCATGTTGCATCCTCTGGCAGATATCTGGACGTTGACCACCTCGTCCTTCTCGTCCTTGGAGACGAGCTTTTGCGCTTCCCCCCGGTCCGAGACATACAAAAGTGTAAGAGCCCGGATGGACATTACCGCGTCGGCCTCGCTCAGAGTGACTCGGCCTATGAGAACGTTGTAGGCTGACGAGCCGTCGATGACTACGAACTCAGCTAGGACATTCTTGGCCGCATTCCCCTCGCCGAACATCACCGGTAGTTTGATTGAACCCAGGGGCACCAGGCCAGCCCCGGAGAAGCTGTATAATGGATGGGTGCAGGGGCCCAAGTCCTTGATTCTCAGGCCGAGGCTGTGGAAGCACTCCCTGAACATGATGTTTGTGTAGGCGCCTGTGTCAATCAGGCACCTCTTCACCAGGTGGTTGGATATGTCCAAGTTGACGACAAGCGGGTCGCTGTGAGGGGCGATGACTCCCTCGTAGTCCTTCCTCCCAATAGTCATGTCGGGAATGTCAGGGTCGATCGCTGTGTTGGGCACAAAGTTGATGGCCTGATACAGCTCGTTCAGGTGCCGTTTGTGCCCATGAGCTGACCCACCGTTTTCGTTTCCCCCGATGACCACATGGATCACTCCTATCCGTTGAAAAACAGATTTCTTATCTGAGCCGCTGGCGTCAGTCTTCTGGCCTTTGGCCACATACTTGTCGAGGCTTCCCTTCCGGATTAGCTCTTCAATGGCATTCTTCAGATGCCGGCAGTTGTCAGTGAGGTGATCGGCGCAACCGTGATACTCGCAGTACTGGCTCGTGTCACCGTCTCCTTTCGGCTTGGGAGGCCGTTCCCATTTCTGGCCCTCGTTCCTGCTCAGGGCGAAGACTTCGGCGGCCGATGCGATCAGAGGGGTTTTATCATTGTAATGCCTTTGCTAAAACATTCCCGAACTCCCCCCGGCGCCCGTCGAGTCCTGTTTCCTGGCGGATCTATCAGACCGTGACCTGTTATTGTCACGGCGTTTATTATCGGACCGTGACCCGTTATTGTCACGGCGTCTCTCATCCGGGTTATCATCCCGGCGGTTTTTTGTTTCTGAGGGCTCAGCCTCGCTGGGGCCTAACCAGGTCTTGTGATAGTCTTCCACCTTGATGGCCTGGTCGGCCATCTTCCTAGCGGCGTCTAGGCCAAGGCCCCCGTGCTTGATGAGCTCGTCTTTTAAGGTTCCCTTTGGGAGGCCCTTCATCAGTGCGAAAGCTGCTAGTTCGGGGTTGATCTCCCGAATCTGCTGTACCCTGCCGTCGAACCTCTTCACATAGCTTCGCAGGGACTCGCCCTCCTCCTGTTTGATAGTTAGGAGGTCCGATGTCTCCACGGCCTTCCTCTTGTTGCAAGAGTACTGGGCTAAGAAGGCGTCCTTTAGGTCGGCGAAACAGTATACCGAACCGTCGGGGAGCCCCTTGTACCACCCCGAGCCATCCCATGCGAGTTGTCGGGAAGACTCGGCACTGCACCTCGTCGGGCTGCTCCCATACCGACATGTAAGACTCGAAGGCCTCGGCGTGGTCGGTTGGGTCGCTATCTCCTTTGTACGTGAACGCCGCAACTTCGACTTAGTTGGCACGGCGGTGTCAAGGACATAATCACCGAGTGGTCTGCTGACCACGTGTCGAATGACACGCGGCGACCGACTCCTCGCATTCCTAGTCCGGCTTCGCTCCTCGTAGCGGGAAGGACTCCTTCTCCGACTTGGGCTTCTTCTCCGACTCTCCTGAGTCGGGCTTCTCTGGTTCCTCCGGGGTGTGCCGCGTCGGTGCTGCGGCGACGCTGTCCTCTCCCGAGTGCGAGAAGGACTTATGTTTACCACGACCACCTTGGGCTCCTCCGGCGTCTTGATAGGGTCGGCTTCTCCCAGCGCTCCGTTCAAGTTTCTCGGAGTCACGTTTTGGGCCCTGGTCTCCTGGACGGTTTCCGCCGCTCTTGTCGGCGTGACAGTGTGAGCTGGCGCACTCCCAACTAGGTCCAGGAGCGTCTTCAGTTTTGCTACGTCAACCACCTGTCCCATGATGGTGACCTGGTTGGCGGGCGACGGCGTGTCTGGTATTGTCGGCATTCCGAATTCCGGTTGGATTACTCCGCCGGTGGAGGGCTGCACGACTCCGGAGTGGTGAAATGTATCATCTTGGTGTGGCTCGGTTTCGTCATTAACGAACACCTCTTGTTGTTTTGACATCCTCTTAGCTTTTTGGGTGGGTTTTTTTGTGTTTTTTGTTTTTGTTGTTTGGGAATGAATGTGACTAGCTTCTAGTGTTCTTTCCCCACAGACGGCGCCAATTGTTCCGGGTGTAATTCTAGAGCAGATATTTGTTACCACTCGTAGCTCGCAGAATGATGTCCTTGCTTGAATTCTCCTTATGGTCTCCTGAAACGATGAACAAACTGAGGGCTCGGCTTTGGCCGAGCGTACTCACTCCGACGCTCAAGTCAGTAAACTTAGAGAGAAGTTGTTATAACTTGGCTAAGAGTGTATTGTAGAGAGTTAAGGAAGATATTACCATATGAATAGTGGTTATTAGGTCAATTTTTGTGGATCCTTTCCTCAATGAAGTTTGAGGAGTATTTATAGACTTTCACCTTTTGTCACGTAGTGGCCAAGTGGCCAAGTGGCTTGGCAGGCGGAAAGACCGTTCTACCCTCGGCCGATGGACCTGTGGCAGGCTGGCTGAGGGGTCTTGGATATGAGTACGCGGGCATGTGTCCCGGCTGGCGGGTTGTCAGGCCGAGACCCAGGTGACAGGCCGATGGGATGTATCGGCTAGGCTGTCTAAATCGTTGACTCTGCTGTGGATACCTTTGACTTTGCTTAATATGTTGACTTGGTCAGCGGTGCAGAATATGCCCCATCAACTTGTTTATCAGGTAGTCGGTCACCTGATATCATTTTGAGAAGAGAGTATTAAAAGTTGGGTTTATTTTGAGATTTATTGAAGTTCATAGTATTTTGAGAACACCACCTATAATCTAGAGTATTTACATTAAATAACCCAATTAGCTTTGTGTTAAAAAATGCTATCATTAGAGTATAAATTTCATATTATTTGCACATATTAAAGATGGTGTATTTCTTAATACGTAAAATTGTGTACTTTTTAGTATGTTTTGTCCCACATTGGAAAATAAGTAGGTGTGGTGAATATACTACATATAAATAGTAAAATTGTCCCACATCGAAAGATTAGTATAAGGTGATGTGATCCTATGATTATAAATAGGATGCATATTTGGAACTTATGTATCCACCCAAAATTTTAAATTTTTGATATAAAAGATATAGACTTTTTAGTATGTTATATGTTCTACATTGAAAAATAATGTAGGTGTTGTGAATATATTATGTATAAATAATAGAAATGTCCCATATATATACATTTTCTATATTATATTAAAGTGATGTTTATAATTTTGATATAAAAACTTTATATTTCATTTGAAAAAAAAAGTATCGTATGAAAATTATATAATTAGATTGTGTCAAAAAAATGTTATCATTAGAGTGTATATTGTATTGTATTGTATTGTCTTATTATTAAATAGGATTGATGTCAAAGTAGGTGCAAAAAAAATGGTGTACTTAGTATGTTATTTGTCCTGCATTGAAAAGTAACGTAAGTGTGGTGAATATACTATGTATAAATATTAGAATTGTCCCACATCGGAAGATTACCATAAGGCATGGTGATCTTATGATTATAAATAGAAGTCATAACCCAATATCTTTTGATTCCATTAAGTATTGTCAGAGATAAGTCTTAAAAGAGTTTGTATTACTGTCTCTACAATAATAATTTCTAACCTAAGTTAATGTTTGGAAAATCTTTTAGTTATTATAATATATACTATGTATTTCTTATTTTATATTCAAGTGATGTTTCTAATTTTTATATAAAAACTTTTAAATTTCATTTGACAAAATAATGTCGGTAAAAAAATTATGAAAATAATATTATTAGATTTATGGTAAGAAATGCTATCATTAGAGTATATATAGATTTCATATAATTTGCACATATTAAAGATGGTGTTTCATAGTATGTTATATCTCCCACATTGAAAAATAATATAGGTGTGATAAATATACTACATATAAAAAATAGAATTTTCCCACATCGAAATATAGCATAAGATGGGTGATTCTATGAGCATCCTTGGAACTTAGGCATCAACCCAAAATCTTTTGAGTCGCTTAAGTATTGTCTTGGAGAGCTCTTAAAATTTTTATCATTATATTTTCTACCTATAGATTTTATATGACTCATATTGAAAAATAATGTAGGTGTAGTAAATATACTATGTTTAAATAATATAATTAGAATTGTGTTAAAAAATATTCTATCATTAGAGTATAGGTTCCTATCATTTGCACATTTTAAATATGATAAAAAAAAAAAATAGAAAACAAACGTCCATGGTAGCATGTGTAATCTATCAAAGTTCAAGGTTACCATGAGAAATTTCCAATATTATAATGATATAGTTAATTAAATTTGTATTTAAAAGAGAGATATCCGTACCAATAAAACAATAAAGGGGTATTATTTTTAATTGTTATTTTATTGCCACGCCATCAAACTTAACGTCCATTTAACAACCTTTACATTAGGGAGTACCATGGGCAAAAAATGGAACCTCAAGGGTACCATAGACAGATTTTTAAAAGTAGGGGTAACATGAAAAATCTAACAAAAGTAAGGGGTACCACAGAAAATTTATGTATCTCAATTATGTTAAATTTTTTTTTTGAAAAAAAACAATGGTACAAATATTAATGGAGAGTATTTGATCATATAACTATTAGATATAATGAGTACCAATTGTCTGTATTCGGTATTCGAGATCTGGTTGGATGTCGAACTAAGTGCAAAAAACATGGTGTAATTCTGAGTATGTTATTTGTCCCACATTGAAAAATAATGCAGGTTTGATAAATATATATTACGTATAAATATTAGAATTGTCCCACATCAGGAAAAAAAATCCAATTTTTGTGAATATATTACTTATAAATAGTAGAATTGTCCCACATCGAAAGATTAGTATAAGGTGAGGTGATTATATGATTATAAATAAGTGTTAACCCACATATATATTAAACTTTTATTTTTTTGAAAGAGATATTTTAATAATATGTAAACAAATTATTAGACATATAATGTAAACATTACACACTTATAACATTTTTTTTTGCTTTATAAATAAGCTAATTACCCCGTTGCAACGCACGGGCATTCAAACTAGTTACGTAATAAGAACCTCTTAACAGGTTTATAATAAGATTATTATGAGACGGTTTTATGATAAAATTATGATAAAGTCAACTCATATCTGAGATAGTTACGAAGAATAATTTTATAAAAGATAAAAGATTGTCATTGCATCAATAATAGGTCGAAAATTGCAAATGTTGGAAGTTCTCTCATTAAATGAGTTTCACTTTACATAATTAAGGCCATCTCGCAACAAGCTATCAATATGAACATTTATCTTTGGTTGCCGGTCTTGCCACACTTGCGGCTACAGTTGCAAGTGAACAAACAGTCAAACAATAAATACGTTTCACAATCATTCACCATATAAAACTAGAAAAACGACTAGTCTAATGGAGTGAACAACTTAATGGAAAACACAAAAATTCCGGAAAAACGGTATCTCAATAGCGTTATTGAGAGACCTCTTATATGATGAGATGAGAGACTCATTAAATTTCTTTTTTCCTTATTATGTCTCCCACTAAATTAGTGGGAGACGGTCTCTCATGAGACTTACTGGTGTGAAAATGAGAGGCAAAATCGGTATACACATACTGAATGGTCTTAATTACTTGTATTAGTTATTGTGTACGATTGTTATATCACTAAAACTGATACGTGGCCACTTTACATAACCGTGATTCATTGTAGACCTGATAAAATTGACGCGGTGCAAATGACCCGAGATCTAAAATCAAGACTTAAGCTACTTGACCCCACATCCAAAATCAAGACTTAAGCCGCTTGACCCGAACCTAAATTGACCCGACTCAATATAACCATACCCGAATATTTTTGTTGCATATTGATTATTATCCATAAATAATTTCATAATATTTAATCCGATCAGAACTGACTCGACCCGAACCCAACCCGATTGACCCGTTTACCAAGTCTAATCTTTTATGTTAAAAAATAATCATTTTATAATTAACAAAATTGATGATGGAGTACATTTTAACATGTCACTTTGTAACTGGTCGCACCATAAGCCATAATCGTGGAAGAGTATATGCATAGATTGAGTCCAAGCAAGACGGCTTTCTATAGTTGACTTATATAAGTGCAGTTAGGAATTAGGATGACATGGTTTGATGTTGAAATTTGAAAAAATAATAATCAAACCCATGAATCCTGAATAATTGAGTATGATTCAAGCTCACACCTACTTTTTGTCCTTGTTTCTTGGCCGACTATTCATGTTAATCATCGTCATCTTCAACTGTCAATGAGGTAGACTTACCAAATAAATTAAACAAATACATTAACTTAGCAATTTTTAATTAAATACATAGACTTTTGAGAGACGATATCTCATTAAATTATTGAGATCCATTTTTTTTCATACTGTCTTTATTGACTGTTTAGAATGTAATTATACATACAACAAATGCGACCTTAAAATGTGGTCGAGGAAATTGCTAACCTTCAAAACCCTTTTGACTCTATCGTAATGTAGTGTTATGAAGACGTAAACTGGTTGTAAAGTGTAATATCGCGACAACTAATCATCTTAATGGTGACTGGAGAGCACGTTTAGGGATATGTCCCAATCCCACAATAAGAAAAACTGTAGAAAGAAACAAAGATTACCAACCAAAAAAATCACCTTTTGCTTAAGCCAAATATTAACACAAACTTTTGTTAAATTTAAAACAGATCAAATTACATAAATAAGGTAAAAGCACTAAAGCAGAATGCCTTGAGAGTTGAGATTATACATGACAAAACTGACCCGATCTGAATGTGTATTATCGCATACTGGTTGTTAACTTGATAATTACCCACTCGAAAATGACCCGACTAGGCCTGAATGGTTGCAAACCCGAACAACCAAAACCCGAATCAACCTAACCCGATTAACCCATTTGTTGAGATTAGCAAAAAGTTGTCTCATCTATGCAAGTGAGATGCTTTTAACCCGTTTTAATTTTAAAAGGAATCTGGTGTCCTACTCGTTAATTAATTGCATTCTAAACTGTCCCTTATGTTCTTGTATGTGTCACATGTAAGTAACAACTATATATAATCAAAGTTGTCTTCTTTTATACATTTCTTCTGTTATTAATATATACACTCCAGAAAGCAAATACAGTTACAATTTGAGCTGAATAACAAGTGAGATGGCGAAAGTCGCTACGAAAATGCCGGGGTTTTGCTTCAGAATAAGAAAAGCTTGGATTAGAGTACGTTTGCCATGGTTGCAAACGAACCCAGTGTACAATTCCATCAAGTTTACCCACAAGAATGAGTACTATGATGATTGTAGCAGCTCGAGTTTTAGGAGTTGTGATGACAACTCGGAAAAAACCGAATCTAACAACGGTAATAGGATCATGGTTGTGGTTGATGCAACTCAGGAGGCGAAAGGTGCTCTGCAATGGGCACTTTCCCATACTGTTCAGAAAGAGGATACTATTCTTCTTCTTCACCTAGCTAACCCATCAAGTAGAGGTAACATACAATCAACTCTTCTTTATGTAAGGATAACAAGGGTTTAATCAGGAGCATTTCATAAATACAGGTCTTAAATTCGAGGGCGGCATCAATCCCAAAGCTTATGGACTGCTCTACTCCTTGAAAGGTGTCTGTCAAAGCAAAAAGCCCGGGGTATGTCAGAACTATCATTTTCATCATATCATTATCTACCAACACACCATGTAGGAGCCTTTTTTTCTAATGACAACAGGGTGTATTATATTATGTTACACAGGTACACGTGGAAGTAGTCGCGCTGTCAGGAAAGGATAAAGGTCCGATAATAGTAGAGCAAGCAAAGGAACAAAAGGCATCCTTACTAGTACTTGGCCATAGAAGACGGTCTATAGCGTGGAGGTTTTTGATGAGGTGGGCAGGGAGAAATAGGAGCAGTCACGGTGTGGTGGATTATTGCATTCAAAATGCTGATTGCATGACAATCGCTGTTAGAAGGAAGAGCAAGAAACTCGGTGGCTATTTAATTACTACTAAGCGTCACAAGAATTTCTGGCTCTTAGCCTAGGTTGTTGATTATCAAACACAGAAATGTAGTATGTTCAAAAGATAGGATTTTGTTAACAATAGCAGATGTATTTATTATTGTACATTCAGAAACTGTATGACTGTATCAAGACGCTCGGTCTGTATATCTCAGACTCACCTGGTTCGGAATGACCTTCTCACTTCAATAACGAGTCAATAATTCAAGAGAACAATTTTGTAACTTAAGGTTAACCCAAAAAGAAGATGGCAAGTCTATGAATTGGCTAAAACGGTGAAAGTCATTTCAGACTTTAAGAACATTCGGAAAATGCAGACTGTCTTAAGAGCATCAGAAAAATGCAAACTGCAAATGCTATGGTGTACTCTTAGACAGTTTTCATTTTCCTAAGGTCGAGCATGCAGCCAGAGCTAGGATTATCACTAAGGCCATAACTAAACTAGGATGATTCGCAGTGGCGTAACTAAGTGGGCTATTAGGCAATTTAAAGCATGCTGTAAGAACCTATTCCAAGTTGAAAGCAAACTACTATCAATATGTTTCAGTCACAATACCCATCCTATACAGTCAAAAACCAAGTGAACATGTGACTATCCTCCTGAACTTTTGTGTAAAGCGGTCTTACACAAGAATTGGAGTTTCATTTTACAACTTTTCTCAAAGACAACATTATTATTCACAACCATGATAACCAACACATACATCAAATACAATACGCGCAAAGATACAAACTTGAACAAAAATCCATCATAAAAATGCATTTTTGATAAAAAAAAAAGAAAGACCTGGGCATGGAAATCATGGACAACATTCGCAGTGGTGGAACTAAGGGGCAAAGAGCCTCGCCTCCGCTCAACATTGAAAAATTAAATTTTTAGTTAAATTTTTATTTATCTTATTATATTCCTAATTATCCGCTAAGATTATTCGTCCCGCTAATTAAACTAAGGTGGATAAAGATGGCTTTTTTTTTTTTTTTTTTTTTTTTTTTTTTTTTTTTTTTACGTAATTCACTTTAGTTTAGTAGCATTAACTTGACTATCAATCTGTCGGCAGTCCAAAACGCAATATTTGTTGTCTACTGACTAATGGTTACATTTTCAGCTTTTGTGAAATATGATCTTACTTTTCTTTAGTATATTGTGAAGGATTGCCATTTGCCAATTAATTAGGAGAGGAAGAACGCCGGCAGAAAATGAACTTCAGAAATACCAAGTATAATGGATATCAGTTGGTCTACTACAATCGTCTTAATTTAAAACTTCTCACAACCTCCTTTTATTTTCACCTCTAATTCAATTGGAGGTGAGATTGTGAGAATTGTCTTCTTACCTCTTAAAAAAGAAATTGTGAATGGATATATATCACATGAGTGAATGAGTGATACCATTTCATTTTTATCGATCCGTTTTCTATGATGACGAAAACCTCTACATTGATAGGCTTGAAGTTTCAAAAAGTATAAGTCATAAATATCATTTCATTCTTGTTTGGACTTAATTTCAGTTCAACTTAACTCCGTTAAGTTTAGTTTAATTCACCTTTAATCATTTTAGTTCAGTTAATCTTGTCAATCGTCACAAATTAACTCTTACTTCAATTCTGTTTAGCTCTATTAATTTCAGTTCTTCAATTCAGCTCCTTTCAGCAGAAAAGAACATAGCCTTACTTCAGTTCAGTTTAATTCCATTAAATTCAGTTTAGTTCAATTCACCTCTTTTCAGCCGAAAAGAACAGAGCATAAACTCCACTTATTCTATTGTAACAATTCGAAAAACTACCGAGTGCATCCTAGAAAACTATTTTATTATTATTATTATTATTATTATTATTATTATTATTATGTTTTAAATGGACATATCCATTTTAAACAATAAAACAAATCAATTAGATGAGTAGGATAAAAAACACATTGTCTAGTGAATGATCACCTATTAATCTCTTGTCCCATTATAAGGTAATATTCAACCCGTTTTAAGATCGATAATCAACAACCGTCTCAAAGAAGACCAAATGTTTTAACCTTTTTAATGAGTAAAAAAAAGTACGAAGTAGGAGATATACGTACCCACCACCGGCTACCACCAGCCTGACAGTATGACCTGAGTGTGAGCAAAATTTGTCCTTTGGCACATGATCTACCCTTTCTCGAATAACGCATAAAAATCAAATCTTGATTTTATTACTATTTCGCTTCCAAATTTACAATCAATCTCCAAGTCCTTGTAATTTCTACCTCTCCATTTGCTAAAATCTCACTTGAATACTTCACTCAAATCACCAACTTTTTTACCTACTATTATCATAAGGAAACAAATCCCTTTTGATCACATTCATATATTTACTGTATACTATACTTGCTAACTTGCCAATTCAATCACTTGGGCACCAATTTTTACCCAAAATTTCAATTGGGTTTCAGTCAATTTCAATCATATACACCAAATTATTAAGTGGGTTGGTTTTGAAATTGCAAAAAAGTTGTGTTCTTTTGTGTAATTTAATGGTTGATTGAATTCAATTTTGAAGGGTTGAAAGATGAGGCGACGGGCTGCCGAATTCCGGCGCCCGGTTCGTAAACGGATTCCTAATTGGATCTGGGCACTTATTGGATTGTTCTTTTGTGTTGGGTTTTTGTTGTTTCTTGTTCAACATAATTATGATCAAGATCATGTTTCTCAGCCGACACTGGTAATTTTAAATGCTTTTACGTTTGATTAAAATACTCCGACTCTATATATAGTTAGTTGAGTGTTAGGGAGTATTTGTTGTGCTTAAATCATGTTTGCACTTTTGATGTTTGTTTGTGAATTTAGTTAACAATATTGAATAAAGGATTTTGTGTGACTTAACTGATACCTTTGATTAAAATACTCGCCACAGAAGAATAAAAACGTAAATAATCAGTTGAGTGGGAGAGAGTATTTATAGTTTCAGGTGTATATATATTGAATGAAGGATTTGGTGCATGCTTGTAGGTCACATCTAGGTGGGTAAGATGTCACAAGTGACTGATCAGTTTGGGAGTATAAAGTTTCGTTCTTTTGTTGTCGATTTTATTTGGTGGTTGTGCTGTCTATGAGTTTGTTGGTATACTTTGCAGTTGTACATTTTGGGGTACTGGTTTGAAATTTGCTCCCTTGGGCTATGTCGAAACTCGGTTTACAGGTTTACAATTTATCTTGGAGAAAAGGGACTAGGATTGTAAACAGAGTTTCAGCTTGATTAATTCGATTATGGTGTGGAAGTGTGTTTGTGCTAATCAATCTTGAGGAAATAATTTAGATTTACCGGAGTCTGTTTGAGTAATCTCATAATTTGTTCCGTCATCTGCACGATTTCGTTGTTGCTTCAAGTACAAAACTACAAGCCCTAGAGTTCTTACTCAGTTGGTGTAAATTTATTTCTCCGGCTAGTGGTCTTTTATGTGTCGGATAGATAAGGGAGATTGTCTTTTTTTTGGTCTTCTACATCATGTCTCGTGATATGGGATTCCGGAAAATCACTAACATGTCACGTCTAATACTCCGTAGGATATCACTCTGTCCTCAATCTTTTCTTCTCTAGATGTTTATGGTGAGTCTTGTATGAAATAGTCTCACCTGTTAGAACAACCCGAATTTTTAGATCTTAATCGTTCCTCATTTAATAATCTGGTAATTGATTCGTCTCATTTATAAGACTATCTCAGACACGTTTTTGTGAGATGTTTGGGCTTTTGTTAGTGACTTCATGAACTGATTTTTTACGAAGCTCAAAGAGAGACTTTTGTAATTCTTTGCTTAGTATAGAAATTTACTGGCAATTATATTTTAGTTTGACGCTATTGTTAGTGGTTTTGATGTCTCTCGCGCTAGAGTTTAATGGAGTTCTTTCCTCTTGAGTTAACTATACTGATAGGGATACATGTAGAATACTCAAATTCTAACATACGCGTCTCAAAATTTTCGTTGAAACAATATGCAGTTATGCACAGACCTTCAATCACATGGATGCGATATGAAAACTTGACACTTTGAAAAGATCAATCTCTCTTTGATCTAGCTGACTTTGGATCCTTGTTCAGATATGCATCACGTTAGTCGTTAACATATTCTTGGACACTCATGTTCGCAAGATTCGTAGGAGAAGTTTGACTGCTGACCCCTTCTTGCCCCAATTGTTTTGGGGTGTGGAGGCTCACTTAGGCCTTGAATGTATTATTTAATAGGATATTACCATTTCCTTTTTTTAGTTTTGATCTCACTATTGGCAGATTAACAAATAAGCGGATGAGCTCATTTGAAAGCTTTATTTAAATGATTCAAGTTATCTTAGTTTTTTTTTTCCTTGATTCAACTTATCTTAATTTATTTCTTATCAATGTACTCCTATGAATGTGTCCATCTATTTCGGACGAGGCTAAACACATACATAGTATTATCCCTTGGCTTTAGGATATAGAAGTAATGGGGTAAGTCGAAATTGTAGGACCTTCGTGCTCCCCTTTTTCAAGTAGTTGATCAACAACCTCTTTTTTTAAGGATGCATACATCTGACCTCTTTACTTCACTAGGCACGAGAACTTCTTTCTAGGCATTGAGCAATTACAATGATAATAATCATGCTGCAGAACTCCATATTTTTACCCCGTGTTATTTGTGCATAAACTGTACGTGTGATAGCAGTAGTATTTAATATTTATCACATTTTTTTGTGAAAAGATTGAGGTCATAAGCCTCAAAATATATATCAAGCATTCATCTTTGATAGCTTGAACTTTCTAAACGAAGTCACTAAATAAGCTATGAACACGTAAAAGTTGCTTGCTTATCTTTCAATTATGCTTCGATACACAAATGTGGACTATCTTTTGGAGCATAGGTAGCACAACCTCAGAATTCTGTAATTACTCCAGTACTTACCTTAGGCTGAAACACTTCGCTAAAACATGTCTGCATAGGATGGGTTTGCTATTTTTGATGCTGTGCTGCCTTTAAATATCTGAAAAGCTCCATTTTTTTTTGCAACCAACTAAATGCCAAAGGTGTTACCCCGATTAGGTTGTCTGGTGTCATGTTTTTTATTAGCTTCAACACTTGTCATTCTCTTTATCAATCTATTGTGAGACTCCTACAATCGAGGTAAGGTGTTCGAGCATATGTGGTCCTCAGTATACGGGAAGAGGTCTTTTCTGAGTTTTCTTCATGATGCTTAACCAAAAGAAATGACCATTTTGTTCAGGAGATATAGAGAAGCAAAGAAGGATTGATGAGCAGTGTTATTTCTTACTTCCTCCATTCAACTCCACTCTACCACTTTCCTTTTTCAACGTTTGCCCACGCGTGTTTTACGCGCTAAATATCGTTAAATACGTATTCGCAAAAATTATAAGAGTTAGATATTTTTAATGTACTCGTAAAGACGAATCAAACAAGATCCCACATGAATATATTTCTACTTACGTATCGAGAGAAAATCGAAATTGAATACACAATTGTGAATAGTGTACAAAAGTGAAATAGGTAGAGTGGAGTTGAATGGAGGAAGTATATCTTGACCTTGACTAAGCAATTTAAATTTGATTTTGAACTTCAAAAAGTTCTCGAATTTTGTGAGTCAGTTACTTCAAACTTATTCCCCAGGTTCTTTAATACTCTGTGATGTTGATTAATTAGATGATTTTTGTACTGCTGTGGAAATAAAAATATTGTTAGCACGCAGATCTTCCCACCCTTCGATCTTGAGGAGCCCTTGAGAGTTATGGCACATAAATCGTCTCCCTTCCTAGTTATAATTTGATTTACAGGTTGTTTGTGTATTGGGTCTTGATTTGCAGGTTTGCTTAGTTCTTGACATATCTAGATTATTTGTGGCAGGAAAAAGATGATGTAAATTCTGTTCACTTACGATCAAATATAACAGAAGAGTTGCTAAGACCTGGCTCAGTTGCTAGGCAGTTAGCTGATCAAATGACCCTTGCCAAGGCATATGTGGTCATCGCGAAAGAGCAAAACAACCTTCAGCTTGCATGGGAACTTAGCTCAAGAATCAGAAGTTGCCAGCTTCTACTTTCAAAAGCTGCTATGAGAGAAGAGCCTATTTCACTGGAAGAAGCCGAGTCGACTCTAAAAAGCCTGTCATTGCTCATTTTCAAGGCACAAGATGCACATTATGACATAGCTACCACACTAATGACTATGAAATCTCACATACAAGCTCTTGAAGAGCGTGCACATGCCGCAACAGTACAGAGCACAGTTTTCGGGCAGTTAGCTTCTGAAGCATTACCGAAAAGCCTCCATTGTCTGAACATTAAACTGACCTCAGATTGGTTGGGACAACCAAAGTTGCAAAAGCTAGCTGAGGAGAATAAAAACTCTCTCCGACTCGTGGACAACAATTTGTATCATTTCTGCATATTTTCAGATAACCTTATTGGTGTCTCGGTAGTTGTGAATTCTACTGTTTCGAATGCCGACCATCCAAAGCAGCTCGTCTTCCATATTGTTACCAACAATGTCACATATGGTGCCATGGAGACGTGGTTTCTCACTAACGACTTCAAAGGTGCAACTATTGAAGTCCAGAACATTGAAGAATTTACCTGGCTAAATGCTACATATTCTCCTGTCGTGAGACAGCTTCTTGACCCGGACTCACGAGCTTACTACTTCAGTGGGTCACAGGATTTTGCTTCTGAGCTCAAGTTTCGGAACCCCAAGTATTTGTCACTTTTGAACCATCTCCGGTTCTATATACCGGACATTTACCCTGAGCTAGAGAAGGTAGTTTTTCTAGATGATGACGTGGTTGTTCAGAAGGATTTGACCCCTCTTTTCTCATTGGAATTGCATGGAAATGTGAATGGCGCTGTTGAAACTTGCCTCGAAGCATTTCATCGGTTTTACAAGTATCTCAATTTTTCAAATCCAGCTATAAGCTCGAAATTTGATCCTCAAGCTTGTGGATGGGCATTTGGCATGAACATTTTTGATTTGGTTTCATGGAGGAAAGAGAATGTGACCGGCCGTTATCATTATTGGATGGAGCAAAATGGTGATCGGACACTGTGGAAGCTCGGTACTCTTCCTCCCGGACTTCTTAGTTTCTATGGATTAATAGAGCCACTTGACCGAAGATGGCATGTTCTTGGTTTGGGTTACGATCTGAATATTGATAACCGATTGATAGACAGCGCTGCCGTTATTCACTACAACGGGAACATGAAGCCGTGGTTAAAATTAGCTATTGCCCGTTATAAACCTTTATGGGATCGGTATATCGATCAGAGCAATACACACCTTCAGCAATGCCTCACAAACTGATGAGGTATTCTCGATTTTTCGCGTTTTAATGGAAACTTATTCTGTTTACTGAAATTGTTGAGTCAATTGTAGAACCAGAGAGGGGATTTTTTGGCCATTTACTTAGTACCAGGGAAAACAGGTGGTGCTACATCTTTTTTGGCATTTTCATATAGTTATAGAATCTTATTTATTCTTGTACCATTTTGTGTAATAATCTCCTAGGAATTTTGAATCTCATTTGTAATTTTATCCAGATAGGTGATTATAATGCCTGCCAAGGTAACTCCGTAATTGATATGAAAGCGGTACTCTTATTTTGCTTCATCCCCCGAAGACTGGGATTTATGTCCCAGGTTCGAGACCTGTTTGCACCAATGTAGCCCTCAGAGACCATTGAGATTCTGTTGGCACATTATGTTTGCGAATCAAAAGAAATGAGAAAGACGAAAACCACGAACTGTACTGAACGTAATTCTAAATCTTATTACTACACCAAATAAAACTTATCATCAAGCATTTCCTACACATATTAGGGTTTGATTAGGGACTCCTAGATCCCCGGGATTCGTTATTCGGCTCACTGCAACTCCATGGAGCAACAACGACGATGCATTGTTGACCCGTAGTAAATCCAGGTCAATGTATTTATTGTGGAACATGAGAAACTACTCCAATGCTAACTCAGTAGCTCTTGATCAGGAGTTGTAGTTCCGTTTGAAGAAATGCAGGTTCCGTTGCCATTGATACGCACATCTGTACCACCATTACCACCATTACCGCCACCAGGCATCATTAGCATCCGAGGATGTGGAACTAGGGCACCTGAAACATCTCCCCACCAATCGGGATTGTTGACATACCAATCCATGGTCTTTCTCAAACCTTCTTCCCAGCTCGTTCTCTCGGACCAACCTAATTTCTTCAGCTTTTGGTCGTCTAAGAAATACCTCTGATCATTGAACGGTCTGTTCTCGACAAACTTGATTGTTTTATCAGGATTCCTAGAAAACAACTTGCATATTTCCTTGGCCACATCAATGACCCTTCTCTCTTTAAGAGTGCCGATGTTATAGACATGACCGACTTCCCCTTTGTGAAGGATCGTCTCAAAAGCTTCAGCTACGTCTTCACAGTACAAGTAACTTCTCACATTCGATCCATCCCCATGGATAGGGAGAGGCATTCCTCTCATGGCTAGCAATATGAACTTGGGAATCATCTTCTCGGGGAACTGGTTTGGCCCGTACACATTGTTACCTCTTGTTGTTATCACGGGTAGTCCGTAGGATCTGCCATAGGCCATGACTAACATTTCCGCCCCTGCTTTTGTTGCAGAGTAAGGGTTTGTCGGAAGGAGCTGAGATGTCTCATGGTTGCCTACAGCAGCGTCCTCATCGGTCTCTCCATAAACCTCGTCAGTGCTGACATGGATGAACCTCTTTATCTGTTTACCAGTGACCTTGCAAGCTTCAAGAAGGACATGAGTCCCATAGATGTTGTTCTTGGTGAACTCAAAACTGTTGCCAAACGAGTTGTCGACATGGGTTTGAGCAGCGAAGTGCATGATAGTGTCTATTTCCTCGGTGGTGAGGATGAAGTTGACAAGATCAGCACTCGCAATGTCACCCTTAATGAACTTGAACTTGGAAGAGGAACGCGAAGGGCTGAGATTCTTGAGATTGGAGCAGTAGTCGAGTTTGTCCAGAACGACTATCTTGTAATCCGGGTAGTTCCTAACAAGTCTGTTAGCGACATGAGACGCTATGAAACCGGCAGCTCCCGTTATGAGAATGTTCTTTGGTGTGTACTGCCCCATTTCCTGATTCTTATAGTTTCTACCCTGCAGAAAACACGGAAAATAATATCAGCGGGGGCTAAAAGGTAATACAGTATAAGATAACCTTGAAAAATACGAAAATTTAAACTAAAATTTTTGAAATTTTCAACGCCAACGGGGACGAGCACCCCGGGTAGCCCCCCTCTCCCCTCGCTCCACCACTGTTCACGATGTAACATTACGAGAATTAACCAGTAAAGCAAGACAAAAAATTTCGATGCAAGGTCGGAATTACGAGAAAGGAAGACAAATGTACCTGCAATGTGCTCCTTGGCTTAAGAAAATATGTGTGGATTGTAACCAAATATGAACAATGGTCTCAAATTTGTTAGCTTGGAATTTTAGAGAGAAAGCATTGCTGATTTATACAAGAATGAATAGTGAATAATGTTGACAGCGTGAGGCACGAGGGTTAGCCCACTTTGTTTATTGTCTTTTTCCATTCTACGGAGGAGCATTGTTGTCAACACAATTATTTTGTGCACTTAATACACGGATACGAGTATACGACCAATTTAAGGGAGATCAATTGTTGCACATACTATGATCAATTTAAGGTTTTTTTTAACAATGCTACACGTCACATATAGGACTGTCGTACCAATACTCCAATAGTACGATCCATCATTTTAATTTTAATGTATAGTAGTAATAGTATAATAGGTGAGAGGTAGTACTTAAGCTCGGTCGAAATGAGTACCATACTAACAAATTCATGTTCCATGTTTTTGCTAAAGGAACACGAGATATTTAAAACTTCCAACTTTTTTTTTTCACAAGACAAAAGTTCAACTTATTATTCATATAAGCTGTCAATATCAAATTGGGTGGGAGCCAAGTCGAGTTATTATTGGATCGGTTAATCACTACAGTATAATACAAGTAACTTTTCTTTCAGATTCGGTTTTATATCAAATTTTATGTAAATTTACCCAAATAAGTACGAACAATTTTATCAAAATCGAGTCTATCTCTGTCCAGGTCTCTATCAATTCGAGTCAAATCAATTTAAATTGTTAAGTTACTTGGGGCATAATTGGCTTTGTTTTTTTTTGGAATATGTCAGTTTACATCTAAAGGCAATTTACTAAATGAGGTTGGACAAGCCTCGGTAAAATTCAGTTTTAATTATTTATGTCACTTGATATGATATTATTGCACATTAGTCTTATATTACTTATTACACAGAAATCTAGCCTGATTATGATAATCACTTGTTAAGTTGATATACGGAGTATATGATATTCTTGTGTTACTTGGGAACCGTCATTTTTACATTTAAAAGCAATTTTTAAGCCTCGTTTGGTTATCATATGGGAATTAATTTTCCATGATTTTATAAAACACGTGAATTGCCAAAAACTTGTTCGGTTGACATCTTGGAGTTGGATTCATGCGGGAGTTTCCAATTACCTAGGGAGGGTAGGTAATTAAACTCCTCCATAATGGAGGAATTGAGAACTCCTAGAAAAATGCAATTCACGTGATTTTGGGCAAACAAACAACCTTCATTTTTCCAATTCACATGAATTTCCAATTCCCCCACTTTTAATGGGCCAACCAAACGACACCGTTTAGTTGCCTTTCAAATTAATAGGAATTGGAAAATCACCGGAAGTAGCTAAATGAAGGTTTGTTTGGTCAATTGAGATCAACTGTCCTACTTTTAGGTCTTATCTTGTGTCCCAATACCTGACAATTTTAACACATCACACATAAGATATTAAAAATGGTAATAGTATATATCATAGTGCTTATGTGTCAAAAGGAGAAGTGATGAGATACAAGATGGAACACAAAATGGGACAGATGATCTGCACTGTTGTTTGGTTGCCTAATTCAAGGGAAGTAGAACTTCATATGAAATTTCAATTCATACATAATGTAGGAAGTCAATTACCTAGTATCCTTAGGTAAGTGAGAGTTTCCATATGAATTCAAGTTCTCACATCCAACCAAACAAGATTTATACAATTCACATGATTTTCAACTTCATATGAATTTAATTACTTCATGAGAATTCTATATTTCCATAATGAACCAAACAATAGCTGAGATGTTAGGCTCTCAATGAACTGAAATCTAAGTTGATAGTATGGTGCTCCCGAAAAACAGAAGAATTTTTCTATGTTAGGCTCTCTCAATGAACTGAACTTGGATCCACGAGGGGCACGCGTGTTGGAATGCTTTTAAAAATCCCATGCATAAAAAGGCCACGCATTGATGGATAAAACAAGTGACCATAACGCCATTAGCCCATAACATAACATTACTTATCTTGCACCAATAATTATTATATAAAATTGTTTTATATAACTACTAAAATATAGTTCCTCCGTTTTGGTCATTTGTATACATTTGATTTTGGTACAAAAACTGAAGAAAGAGAAGAATGTCAATTATTATATGAAAAGTTGACCAAATTGAGTGTTGATCAAATTGTCCATTAAAGACATTCCTAAAATAGAAAGGTAAACAATTGATTGAGACCTCCAAAAATGACCAGGACGAAGAGAATATTATTTATATAGAAACTAGAAAACTATTCTATATATTCTATAAAAACATTATCTAAAACATTATGACTAATGCACATTTGAGATAAAGTAGGGTTTAAGTTGATATAAACTAGTATAGATTCCGCGTGAATGCGCGGTATTTTAGATAGAAACATTAAAGAAAATAATAATAATAAAAATGATATTTAACTCAATTTGAAATTTAATTGTAAATTTATTATAATTAATATTTTGTATTAATCGGTGGAAAAGGAAAGTTCATGATAATCCAGATGTAGATATAATATAATGAAAGTCTAATAACAAATATGTTATAATAAAAGCCCAATTATAGCCAAATTAATTTAGGCGGGAAAATTCTGAGAACTCTTATTCTTTTAGTATAAGGGGGATGACACCAAAGTCAAATGGAAATCATAAGACGAGATGAAATAGTTATGATTTTGATTGATTTCACCAGCAATTCTTTAATAAGCAGGTTTCAGTAGAGGAAAGTTCTATGAAAAATTCTGAATTTATGTTGGGCCTCGGATTTTCACGGCGTTCAGGAGTCGAGACTGACCTTGCAGGTCAGGACTGCCTATGATTGCGCTGCATATATACAAGCTGTTTCGGGTGAAAACAATCAACTAACCTAAGGACAATTAGTGTTCAATTAACTCGTAAGACTAACGCAAACTTCTTCTAAAACAAATGAGGAAGAAGGAATCCGACAATTGTACTCAAAATACGTTTGAATCTTATTACCAAGTCAAAGAGAATAATGATTGTTGGCACAACGAATTTGCGAATCACCATCAAATTGATGAAACACAAATTCTTATATGAGCCTGTATCTTTAGAAGAGAACGGCCACTAGTCCAAATTACTGAAAAAGGAATGCGCATGTATCTAAGCTTGTCGTATAATGAGATGGTCTCATATAAGACTTACCGATTACCAGGTTTAACTAATACGACTTGTGACAACTCAAAGTATGCCAATTTCAGAATAGCCATCTTGAGTAGCACAAGCTCGATACATGCCTGTAGTATTAAAAGGCATAGTAATCTCTCCTTTGGCAGAAACAGCAACGAGCCCCACTGTGCCTCTTGGTGCACACTTTTCGATCACATACGCAGCAGCTTCCTTCAAGGGCAGATCTTTGTATTCCATTAGGGCGGCAACTTCTCGTGCAATGGTCCCTCGAATGATGTGTTCCCCTCTCCCAGTTGCAGAGACGGCACAGTAAGAGTTGGCGTAGGTGCCTGACCCCACAATCGGGGTGTCCCCAATCCGACCAACCATTTTGTTTACTAGGCCGCCTGTCGAGGTGGCAGCAGCCAAGTTCCCTTCACTGTCTATTGCCACACATCCTACAGTGCCTAATTTGCTGTCCGGGTCCTCGTTAGCTGTGTGTGTTTCTTGTAGCACTTGTTTTTGCTCCGGAGCTGTGTAGTCAAGCTGTCAGGAGAAAACGATACTATGAGTTAAATATGAAAGTGGCACAACTAATTATAGAACATGGATAACTTGTCGGGTCATTCAAGGTTTGAGACATTTGGGCGTGCTGTTACCATGTCATTTTGAATACAGTTGAGTTCCAAGTACTTTATGGCTTAGATCGTTTTGGAATTTTGGTCCTAAGTCACAACTGTTGAGGTTTTTGTTATCAGTCATTTTAAGTCGTTTTTGATTGAGTCGAGTCAATTTTACTAGGTTCTGGCATCATAATCCATGGAAGGCAAAACCACAATTTAGGCTAAAACAGGGCCGCCTTCCGTGAGGATTCTTTCCCATTCCCAACTAGTAGAATTGAAAGATGTTGCGAATTTCTCTATTTTTTACTACCTTTTGGTAGATTTTGGGCAAAATTCATGGGTTTATCACAACATCAAACTAGATGAGTATATAATAATCTAGGAGGTAGACAGTATGACTAAATACTGAAAATAAAACTTCAATAAGAAGCTTTTTCTTTGAAATACAACAGTAACTCAATTCCTCGAGCCTTAAGGATTCTCCTGAATGGCAGGGTAAGGAAGTAAGGGAGTCGGGTAAAGCAGTAAGGAAGTCGGCAACACAGAGTTGCAGGTTACAATGACCCATATATAAAAGCCGTCATTTTATAACAATACTTTCGTATGTTCAGTTTATTTAATGACTGATCACAGGCTGCTGTAATTCATACCTGCACCCTGTCTGCTTCTTTTGCTAGTTTCAACCTTTCAATGTTCTCTGGAGTGATAAAATCACTCGGCTCTAACGTCTCAACGCCCTGCAGAATATAACCCACATCAGTGTACAGAACTACAGTCAATTGCTATTTGCTAGTATGCCAAGTTTCTTTTCAAAACATAGAATTCCGCCATCCCAGAAGAAATTAGACCACAGCATGCTTGGGTTTTGCAAAAGCACATGAAAAGTTTACATAGAAAAGGAGACAGCTGACCTGTTCCTTAGCAAATGCCTCAGCCCCATCGAACCCAAGATATATATGAGGCGTTTTCTCCATCACCAACCTTGCAAGAGAAATGGCATTTACTACTGTTTTCAAACCAGAAACAGCTCCACAATTCTTAGTCATACCGTCCATGATACACGCTTCCATTTCTACGGTGCCTGCACTGGTCAGAACAGAGCCTCGGCCAGCATTGAAGCGAGGATGGTTTTCCAGTTCACGTACCTGTTCAAATAACTAAAGTTCTCAGTTTTCCAACAAACAGAAAAATCCTTTCCTGCTTTTTCATAAACTTCTGTTTCCATTGCAGGATTACTTCTGTGTTTATAAATTATCTCTAGTGACATTTTGAAAATCAAACAACAGCAATTGTATAGAACTATAGATATAATAAATGCACAGCGGTTGTCCAAGTTTAATTAGCGTGGAGAAGGTAAATAACATTCGTCTCTCTGAACACCAAAGTCTAATGAGGACGATGAAATGGTCAGAAATACTTTTGTTCCCTTGGCCAAGAAAAATAACATTTGTTTCTTAAACAAATGATAACATTATAATGTCATCAAATCCGACCAGACCATTGCGTCCACCTATTACGATCCAAACATATTTTCCTTCCGTACCATTCATTTGTTTATCTTTTGAATCTTTTGATCAAAATACCACTCACAAAGAATAAAAAAAGATAGGCAATTGATTGACGTCTACTATTCTACTACACTAATTCTCATATGAAATGATCAGACGATCCCACGCTAATTTCATTACGAAACCTCTCCCGTAATCAACATCAACAATAACAACAAACACAAAATTATCACAACACAACACATTCCACAATCAACAACAATAATTCACCAATAATTCTGCAATCATAAACCTTAGAAGCTAACAAAATAATACTCCCTCCCAGTCGTTATAATGTTCCCCTTTGATATGGGCACGATACTTAAGGAAAAGTATTAAAATATTAGTAAAAGAGTTGTGTGGGGTTGGTGGTAGGAGAGAGGGATGAATTATTAGTAGTTAAATAAAGAATTGTGGGGCCAAAACATAAAGGAAGGTAATAAAATAGGAGTAAAAGAGTTATGTGGGTTTGGTGATAGGAGAGAGAAATGAATAAAATAAGAGTAAAAGTTTCTAAAAATAGAAAGGGGAACATTACTTGAATAATCCGTTTTGGGAAAGAGGGAACATTATAGTGACTGGGAGGGAGTAATAATAATAATAATAATAATAATAATAATAATAATAATAATTATATATAAAAACATTTTACACGGTACGACCGTACGACTATGAATTACCACAAGTTCAACGACATCGAGGGCGGACCGGCCATCGGTGAGAGCAGTAACACCAACGTCGAGGCAATGACGAAGGCCGGCGACGGAAGCTTCACGGCGTTCAATAAGTTCGGGCGGTAGGGTAACCGGAATATCGCCGGCGCCGCCGTGTAAAGCGATTGACCAACCCATCAACGTATTAATTTCTTCAAGATTAATGAATTATGATGATTGATTGAAGGTTGGTTTAATTGGACGTAGGTATTATGATGTGAATATTATACGGGAACAACAATTCTTATATAAAACCGTTTTACATTTGTTTATTGATGTTGATGTTTTTATTGGGAATGAAGATGTCGATGTTGATGTTGCTCTGATTCTGGATTCCTGACTCAGATTCCTGTCATTAATTGGATAATTTTAAAAATTGAGGTGCTGATATGTTTAGAAGTGCGCACTAGGTTAATCCCCAAATAATTTTTGGGTTAGATTGAAGTGTTTTTTTTTTTTAGACAAACAGATTGAAGTGTTTACAATGGACGATAGTGAATAATCTCCTTGATGTGTGCCCCCCTTGAAATATAAACGGTCGACCAAGGTGTTTTTTTCATTTCCGTTGAGATGGATCGAGTATCTCATCTCATGGTTAAAGAATAAGATCGATGGTTTATTCGGGGTTGGGTTAAGCTGGATTGAGTCATATTAGATTTGTGTCATGATTATATCCGGGCTGGGTTCAAGTCAGGTTTGTGTTAGTTAGGTCAATTCTTAGCCCGAGTTCAAGTAGAGTTGGGTGGGAATGGGGGATCATTGTCGAGTCGTGCTAGGTTATTTAAATTGATTTGTCGGGTCTGCTTGGGTTTGTATCAGCTTTTGTTGTGTGGGAGTGGGAGTATTTTCGAGTTGGGTCACTATCAGGTTCATTATCGAGTCGGTTTTTTGTGATAATTTATCCGGTCAAGTTGGGTTTGGGTCGGGTCTTAATTATCACAACATATTCCACGATCAATAACAATAAATCTAAAATCATAAACCTTAGAAACTAGAGTAACAAAAAAAATAACAATATCAATAAGACAGTCGTTTTATATATAAAAATACTTAATAAGAAGACCGTATCACACGGTACAATAATGTATTACCACAAGTTCAACGGCGTCAAGTGCGGAGAGGCCATCAGTGAGAGCGGCCACACCAACGTCGAGGCAGTGGCGAAGGCCGGCAAGGGAAGCTTCACGACGTTCAAGAAATTCCGGCGGAAATTTCACCGGAATGTCCCCGCCGCCGCCGTGTAAAGCAATTGACCAACCCATTAACGTATTAATTTCTTGAAAGTTAATGAATTAGAGTATTATGATTAATTAATTGAAGGCTAGTTACTTTAAGTTGAAGTATGCATTATTATGAAATACGGAGTATGAACTTAATTTATAGGAATAAACTCAGTAAAGTAACAAAGTTGTTAGTGTATTTTTTTTATTGGAATTATGCTGACGTTGGAATCTTGACTCTGAATCTTGTCATTCACTGGATAATCTAAACAATTGAGTTGGTGAACATGAATTCCCTCGAAAAAAATGAATAATTCCCTCACCGTTGTACTCCCCGAAAAGTAGTTTGGTCAAAACGTGTTTTCATTTAAGACGGTTGGGATCCAACTGACCTCATAATTAAATTATGAGATGAGCAATGCTTCGGATTGGGTGGGGTAAGGTCGGATTGAATCATATCATATTTGTGTGTCATATTGACTCCTGAGCCGTGACTATATCTGGATTGATTCAGGTCAAGTTTTGGTTAGTTGGGTCAATTTTTAGCTCGAGTTTTAGTAGGGTCAGGGTCGAGTCGTTGTCAAATTAGGTCATTTGGATAGATTTTGGTCATGTCAGGTTTGTATCAAGCAGGATCATTGTTAAGTCTGGTCATTATAGGGTACATAATCGAGTTATGTTTTTGTGATAATTTGTCGGGTTATGTTGGGTTTTGGTCACAACTTATTTGTTTTGACTCATCTATACAGTCGAATTTTTCATATTACTTTCATAAATATTCTTCAAAATACTTGAAAATGAATGAATATTTGTTTAAAACACTTGCTAATGATTACTTATTAAACAAAGACTAGCAATTGACTACATCACAAACAAACTTCTACTAATGTTACTTGTTAAACAATGACTAGTAGTAATTGACTTCATCACAAACAAACCTTTGTGTTACTAATGTTAGTAGTTATTAAACAATGACTAATATTACAACCAATTTATATTTAATTGAACTTATGTATAATTTTCTAAAGTAATATTGAACTGTAATCCCGCGCAATCCCACCTCATTAATTCTTTATATTTATGTACAAAAAAAAATCATATCTCGCGTCATTATATTATGATATGAGAAAAAAAAAAATTGAACCGTAAAATTATTCAAGAAAATTGAGTAATATTGAACTGTAAAATAATAGTGGTATCTCATTAGTTGTTCATTTTTCTCGTTGTATTTTGTTTCGAGCAAAAAAAAAATTTTAAACTGAAAATTAATAAAAGTGAATTGAGTAATGTGCTTAAATATATATATATATATTTTTAAAAAGTTTTTTTGTACCACAAAACTAATGGTTTATCCGTTGAAACCAAAAAAAAAAAAACTAATGGTTTATAGTTTTATATCGTGTATACTTTAATTAAAATATTATAAATTAGTATTTAGTGAAAATTATATATATTGATGAAAGATTAATTTTAATGAAAAGAAATATATAGCAAAATACATTATAATTATTAATTTCCTAATTTTAATGAATACAATTAAATTAGCAATAGCTTCCTTAATTAAAAAGATGCTTTTTGGAGGAAAAACTTGTGAGTTCATCTATTCATTTAGTAAATAGGGGATGGCTACACCAGTTGACTACATGACAAATAAACCTCTACTAGTGTCGGGTAATCTTTTAGATCGGGTAAACTCTCTGTTCAATTTCGGTTTATCCTTCGGGTTGGGTTAGCTGCCTAGTAGGGTCAAGTTGGAATTAGGTCGAAATAAGTATCAGGATGACTCGCGATACGAGCCATCTCGGGTGGTTGGGTTCGGTTTCGGGATTACCTTAATCAGATTATCGGGTTGGTTTGAGTCGATTATGGTTTAATATTTTCGAGTTTTGTCATGTTGATGTTATCGAGATTTACTCGGTCGGACTCGTTAAATATAGTGATATTTTAAATCCAACTTTATTGTATTTTTCGTTTTTTATTTGACAGACAATTTTCATTTGACAAATTATCCGGAAATACTTTCATCTTAAATTAGGAGGAAATTCCCTTACAATTAGAGACCGGGTAAACACTCAAACAGGTCGGGTGGGTCGAATACTTGGCTCGCGTATAGGCAGTGGCGGAACCATGATTTGAGCTTAGGGAGCGAAAATTTTTAAGGGGAGCCGATGGGTAATAATAAACGGCACACTCTAAAAAATTCAAAAATTTTAACTAAAAAGTTCGAAAAATTTAACCCCCGCGGATAGGGGGTCGGGTCATATGGGTTTGGTCAAATAAGGTTCAGGGCATATAGGTTATGGGTCGGGGTGGGGTAACAATACGGGTCAAAAAATAGTGTCTACCGCATTTTTTCTACCATTTTTAAATTGAGAAAATTTTTTAAAAAAATTTAGTTATATTAAATATTATAGAAATCAAGTTATTTTAATAATTATATTATTATTGTTAAAGGTTATAAAAATTACTCGTATATAATATTGGTTTTTTAATTATTTTTACGATTAATAGTAGAAAAATTACTTATTTTATAATTATTATTTTAAATATAATATATAAATATTAATATTTTTAATAAACTTTTAGATTTATCTTTTTTGACTCAACGGGTCGGGTTTTGACCATAAATTAGCTCATTATTTCAGGTTCGGGGTGAAGGGGTCGGTGGTTGAAATTTTATGAGTCTTGACCCTAAAAAAAGGGGTCAAATGTGTCGGGTCAGACGCGCCTACTTACAATCAAAGTGAACGTCAACCAAAATTGTCTTGGTTGTGTAAAATGTTCACCAAACAAAATTATCATTAACACTAAAGTTTATCGGAGTGTTACGTAAAAGGCTACAAAATGATTCATCTAATTACGAGTAGTTAAAATGGTAGAGGCTAATGTCCTTCGATTTAAATTCCCAATCAATAATCCTAAGATTATGTTCATTTCTTGAAAGTGGTAAAGTCATTAGTTTACCTAAACTCGTGACCCATGATCAAACTATTAGCATATAAACTTTGTTGTTGGGTTGATGTCCAACAGTTTTACGTTATCATGAATCCGTCTAACAATAAAACAATATAGCCATTTTACAAGGCAAATCATTGCTTACTTTTGAACGATTACGATTACATATATACTGATAGACATGAATCATTTGCTGGAGTAAGTACTTGAGATACACATCACGGAAATAAATACAGTATTTAAGAGAGGAATTCATTTCATATAAGACAACCTTGCAAACATAAACAACTTGGCCTATTAGCTCAGTTGGTTAGAGCGTCGTGCTAATAACGCGAAGGTCGCAGGTTCGAGACCTGCATAGGCCATTTCATTTATTTTTTTCCTTTTTTCCAGCGTCAATACGTGTGCATGATTTTGGTTCCGAGGTATCTGAAGCCAGAGGTGAAGTCCAAGAGTTTTGTTGCAGCCATTTTAGAGTTATTTAAGATGGTCCCTAGTTTCCGTACTCCTTTGATTTCGCTATCTAACTTGGACTTCAAGGATGTGAATGTGAATTCTGGTTATCTCCGCTTTCAGATATTCAATGGTCGCATGTTGTTCCCAGACAAGCATGCATGTTGGTACTCTCAAGGTTCTTGTATCTGAGCTAGTTTCATCACCTGCCAAAAGTTGCGGAAAGGTCAATCAAGAAGTGAAGAAGGTTCAGCTGTGTATGAACTGGTAAATTTGTCGAAGAAGCAGAATAAGGCTGAGTTGAACACTTGAACTTGTCCTATATATGCATAGAAAAGATATGGCAGCAGTTAATCCAAGATATGAGAAGCCAGAGTCGGAGTCCAAGCGCCTTGGTGCGGCCATTGGGAACGACATAGGCTTATTCAAGATGGCCCCTAAAAAGAATATGAGCCTTCCATCAATGTATTATGATAAAGATGAGATTACACTAATCCAAAGTTATATATCAATGACTTAATTTTATGAATCTTAGAACTTCATGTTTAATTGCCGTTTGAAGATTTCAGTTTTTTCATATTCATGGATTGAGTTTTAATTTTCCCTTTTTAGATAAGTAAATAAGAACAAATTGTCTTAACAATTGCATGGCCTATTAGCTCAGTTGGTTAGAGCGTCGTGCTAATAACGCGAAGGTCGCAGGTTCGAGACCTGCATAGGCCATTTTTTCAATAATGAATTCATGTTTTTGTGCTTCAACTTCAATTTTTCAATAATGAATTCATGTTTTTGTGCTTCAACTTCAATTGCGTGGGCTCGTGTCCTCAATCATCTGCCAACAGAGACGGAAAGATCAATATAAAAAGGTTCAGCTATGAATAGCAATCTGATTTTCAATGGATGATCTATTTGAGTTTAAGCATGACTCTTAAGAAATCCTATTCCTACTTTGTTTCGGATTCCGAAACCTTGCAGACATACTGCTAACTGCCCTATAACTATCACCCTTGGCAAGAATTTATTCAATTCTTTGCAACAGTACAGCAAAAAATAAACAAGCAAAAAGAAACAACAAAGAAATAATAATGGAGTATACAGCCTATGAGCTTGCACTAGATTGCGTGGTTTCGTTGGAAAAGAAGAAGAAATCCTACATGATTACAACACTCTTCCATGACCATGTTTCAGCAGCCGAGCAGCGTAGCACAGACCTTGATGCCAAAGGAAGCGCCTTCTTGAAGTTCAAGGACGTGAATAAGGAAACTGATTTTCTTCGCTTCCAAATTATCAATCAAAACAGGTTGTTTGATGACAAGCAAGTTGGTAATCTCTATGTGCGTGTGTCTGATCTCATGTTATCATCCATCTCAAGCGACAGACAGGTGAACAAAGTAGGTTTAGAAAAGTATGAATTTGGAAAGATGAAATCCAAGAAATACAAGGGCAACCTCAAGTTGTGGTACAAACTGTCTAAGACACAAGAAAAGAAGACAGACGTGGAGTCGAAGCATGTACCTACGGCCATTGGGAATGATATGGTTTCGAGTCTTCGTGCTCCTTTGCTTTCTATTAATTGGAGGAGTTAATGATATGTCAAGGAGTATGAACGATAGAAGCGAAAACTAGATAGAACTCTAGAAGGTTCTTAAAGCGTTGTTTTACATACAAGAAAAGGGCTACATTAAAGCGTTCTCTTGTCAAGGAGTTCTTTTTTATTTCAGAATCCACGACAGTCAAGGAGTATAATGGTAGGCCTCGATCAGTTATTGTTCTTATTTATTTTAATATTTGCCACTGTGGATGCTGCTACCAAAGTACTTCGTAAGCTAATCAATCACCAATAATGTTAGGCCTCAATCAGTTATATATCTCGTCTTTTAAGAGCCCATTGTAGATAGTGTCATAGAAGACCATGCTCGAATCATCGCACAGAGTTGAGGGCTGTTATTCGGACTTAGACTCAACTGGACCGCGGATGCTGCTGCAGAAGTGCGTAGCATTCTGTTAGCAGTAGAACTTTTGAAGCTAGAATAGCTTGGCCTGATCTTGAATGGATGCTCTATTTGCATTATACACGTTAATCCAGTTGTATAATTTGTGCTCGAGCAGGACTCTTAAGAATTCCTATTCCTACTTTGTTTCGCCTTCCGAAACCCTTCATAATATATATACCCTCAACGATAACCCTTCAAGGATTTATTCAATTCATTACAACAACAACAACAAGAAGAAAGAAATAATAATGGAGTGTATAACCACGTATGAGCTTGCACTAGATTGCGTGGTTACATTAGAAAAAAATCTGAAAAGGATGAAGAAGAAATCCTACATGATTACAACACTCTTCCGTGACCATTCTTCAGCATCCGAGGAGCATATCACAGGCCTTGATGCCAAAGGAAGCGTCTTCTTGAACTTCAAACACGTGAATTTGGAATCTGATTTTCTGCGCTTTCAAATCTTTAATGAGGGCGGCTGGTGCTTTGCTGACAAGCGGTTTGGTACTTTGTATGTTAGTGTGTCTCAGCTCGTGTCATCATCTATCACAACCGACAGACAGATGGGCCGAGTAGGTTTGGAAATGTATGGAATTGGAACGCCATCCAAGAAATACACGGGCGACCTCAGGTTGGGGTACAAACTGTCCAAGGTACCAGAAGGGAAAACAGAGGCGGAGTCGAAGCATGTAGCTGCGGCCATTGGGAATGATATGATTCCGAGTCTTTGCACTCCTTGGCTTTCTAGTAACTGTCGAAGTTAGTTTGTAGTTTCAAAATATCGAGTGCCATTGTAAAAACAAGACAAAATTACAATTTACCACCTATTATATTCCCTTTTTTTACAATTAACCCACCTATTATGTTATACTTGACCGATAACCACCTAACTTTCAACAAAACCCAAACAATTCCTGCTTATTTTACATTCTTGTGACGGTTTTGTGTAATTATTGACTTGAACTCATTTTATCGTCTTGCGTAAATTTGCAATGACCAATATACCCTTGTTAATTACATACCCTCTAATTCAATAATAGGTCTTGGTATAGACGGGTGAGACGAACAGACGGTAAAGACCTCTAATAAAATGGGTAGGGGAGACAAGGTGGGGCACCCCCATGTGCTTCCCACTTTATGACAAATGGGTATTTTGTGAGGGGAATGGTATCCGTCTATACCTTGTCCCCCCTACCCACTTTATTAGAGGTTGTTTGGGGGTTTTGTGAATGTGATTGGATTTCAATTGGATTTTTGGGTTTTGTTTGGGGGTTTTGTTTGTTTTTATTGGATGAATGTGATTGAGTGTGGAATAATTAGGGAGGATAAGTAATTAATAAGGGTATATTGGTTATTGCAAATTCACGCAAGACGATAAAATGTGTTCGAGCCGATAATTACACAAAACCGTCACAAGAATATAAAATCGCAATTGCTAAATCCCGCACGCTGTTTTACTTTATGCTACACATTTTACCTTCTTTTTCCATCACTACCCTCCACATAAAAAAAGTACCAAGTAAAAAAAAAATTCTTTATCTTCTCTCTTCCCTCTCAACACCTACACAATTTGTAATAGTTTGACAATTATGAACCGTAATTCGCATATATCACAATTAATTTCTTCGTTTTAATAACAAATTTATTAATACGCATTTTTTAATCGATTGAATGAGTTTTTTTTTTTTTTTTTTTAAAAAAAAAGGGGTTTTTCAAACAATTAGGGTTTGGATGGATTGTTGAAGAGGGCGGTTGTGAGTGGTTGCGAATTAGTCGGTGGTAGGGTGGTCGAAGTACTGTCCGAGGGAGAGCGGTGGTAGGTGGTAGACGATTGAGGCGGTGGTTGTATTGCAGTTGTGGTTTTAAGAAAGCGGCAGCCAACCGTTTTGAGAAGGGCGTCAGTTGTGGCAGGCGAAGGTAAGGGACGGTTGCATTAGGGGGAGTAAGCGAGGAGGAAGGTTGGTCGGCGCTGGCCATTGGGGAGGGCGGTCGCCGTCGGGATGACCGGTGTGGCAGCAGGTGGGGAGTTAGTCGTAGTCCGTAGGTTTCTGTTTTGGATTTTTTGTTAATTTTTTTTTATATATTTTTTCTGGTGAGAAATGGGAGGGATAAAGTCGGAAAAATATGAAAAAAGTGTGTAGGATATAGTATTTTGTGTGTTGGATTTAGCATGTCCCTATAAAATAAGTGGGAATGGTGTGGAATTTGTTGAAAGTTAGCTGATTATTTGTAAAGTATAACATAACACTACTACAGATACAGGCTATAACAACGGTTAAAAACCGTTGTTATATAAAAAAGCGGACGTTGTTAAAGCGTCCGTTGTAAAACGTTTTAACAACGGTTGGTTTTCTTAAGGAACCCGTTGTTAAAACTATTAACAACGGTTTTAAGTATAAAAACTCGTTGTGGAAAGTGTGACTCAATTTTGGTGGGAAAGTTATAACAACGGTTGTAATATACAAAACCGTTGTTATAACTAAAGACAACGGGTTGTTTCTCAATAACCGTTGTTGTTTGTTTTTAAAAAATAAAAAAAATTAAATTAAATATTACTAGATGCATGCATAATTACGGCCCGTTATAATTCCGATGCATGCATTATTACTGCCATCCCTGTGCATATGAATGGACAATATGGAATGAGAAGGGTTATAATAAGATTTGAAGCATCAGAGAGAGATATGATGATGATTATGACACAACTTCCTAACATATATTAATTAAAAAACAACTTAAACCACACATTACTTAGTATAAATACATGCATTATCTCAACTACCATTCCATTATCTCACTATCTCCAAACCCTAACTGTTAAAACAAACTCCAAACCCTAATTAATCTTTCAAACAAACTCCAAACTTCATCAACAAAATGAATGATATCATCCTTAAGACTCTTACTATGATCGAGAACAACAACAGTTTCATCCGCCGGTTGCTCCATATTGAGGACAGTTTTAGGAGCTACCTTGTGGATGCTCGATCCGTACTCAAGGACGCCAAGAAAGATGGCTTGACAGAGCAGCAGTTGTTGCAGCTATATGACGATATATCAACTGCTGAACGGAACCTCCAAATAGCTAAGGAGGAGAGGACAGATATCATAGAAGAGAATAAGACTCTCTATGAAAATATAAGAATTGCATTTTTATTAATGTAATTTTTTTTTAATTTATGTATTTATATATATATATATATATATATATATATTAATTAAGTTTATCATGCATTCCTCTCTATCATCTTGCTTCTTCTTTGTTTTATTTTATTTAATTTGTTTACTAGCTAATTAAGCGAATAATACTTAGAAAAATAACATGATGATCGATAAAAACACATACATGCAAATGAAATAATTAGAAAAAGAAAATAATGACGATGAAAGACGATGAAACCAACAGTGACGGCGAGATTTACCTGATAATTAGAGAAAGTAAGAGACGATGAAATCAACAGTGACGGCGAGATGATAAAGCGACGATGAGAAAGAGAAAAAGAGACGATGAGAAAGTGTGTGTTTTGTGTTTGTGTTTGTGTTTGTGTTTGTGTTAAGGTTTGTGTTTTGTGGCTGTAGCTGATCTGTGTTTGTGTGGTTTATAGTATGGAAAGTATTGACAACGGTTGTTAAACAAAAACCGTTGTTAAAACGTTTTAACAACGGTTTTAAAACAAAAACCGTTGTTAAATAAGTTTTAATAACGGGTTTCAAAAATAACCGCTGTGATTACTTTTCACTAACTTTAAGCCAATTTTGCGCCAAATTATTAACAACGGTTGTGCATGTTTGACCCGTTGTTAAAACTTATAACAACGATTATATAACCATACCCGTTGTAATTAATTTTAGTAAAATTCGCGCCATACATTCTACAACGTCTATTGTGATTTTCGTGAATAAGCGTTGTTAAAGGGGCGTTATAGACTAGTTGCCTGGATTTGTAGTAGTGTAATAGGTGGTAAATTGTAAAAAGGGGAACATAATAGATGGTAAATTGTAATTTTGCCTAAAAATAATTTTATTGAATGTTACTCTAGTTTAAGATGTTGTAAACCATAAAAATTCATACCTGCAATAATAAATAAAGAAAACAAATAATACGGAAAACAAGATTTTATTTTATTATTGAAATATTTAGGGTTACAATTTCCGTAACTCTCTTGATTCCATCTGTAAGGTATTTAGGGTTTTGATAGTGACTACGGGGTCTTATCGACTTAATTCCGTAGGGAGATGATGGGGTCTTTTTGTGACTTATTTCATCCTACCTACAATTTGGTAGTAGGAAGACGGAGTCGTTTGTTTGACTTAATCCATCTCTGCTCTCCTCAAAACCCTAAATATATAGTTGTATTTATAGTAGAGTGGCTTGGAGGGCAAGACGGCATATTCTAGAATATTCTAAGATATTATCACAATATTTTTTGATAATTATCTCTAAAATACTAAAGATATTATAAAATAAATAGATACCAAAATATAAAATTTTGGTGTCTACAAATGCCTCCTCGAGACTGGTTGTAGAGACTTTGATGTCGGTTGCAACTTGGTCTCGAATCTGCTACAGAATTTGACCCTTGGAGAATGGAGATGAAGAGCGAAAATCGTCCCACCGGGCGTGCCAATTTGTAAACCATAAAAATTCATACCTGCAATAATAAATAAAGAAAACAAATAATACGGAAAACAAGATTTTATTTTATTATTGAAATATTTAGGGTTACAATTTCCGTAACTCTCTTGATTCCATCTGTAAGGTATTTAGGGTTTTGATAGTGACTACGGGGTCTTATCGACTTAATTCCGTAGGGAGATGATGGGGTCTTTTTGTGACTTATTCCATCCTACCTACAATTTGGTAGTAGGAAGACGGAGTCGTTTGTTTGACTTAATCCATCTCTGCTCTCCTCAAAACCCTAAATATATAGTTGTATTTATAGTAGAGTGGCTTGGAGGGCAAGACGGCATATTCTAGAATATTCTAAGATATTATCACAATATTTTTTGATAATTATCTCTAAAATACTAAAGATATTATAAAATAAATAGATACCAAAATATAAAATTTTGGTGTCTGCAGATGTACTAGATTTAGTGCCCGTACGTTGCACGGTTACTAAAATTGTTTTTTTAAGGTGAATTTGTGAAAAATGTAATTATATTGTCGTAAGTAACTAATGACTTCAAAATTATGTATAATGTACTTTGTAATATTAATATTGTACTTTCTCCAATTTCTTATTATCTTCCTCCTTTTTTTTTGGCACAAAAAATAAGAGAGGAAAAAAGAAAAAATAAAGTATTATAATAGAAAATGAATGAAACTTATCAAAAAAGGAAAGACGAAAGATAATCAAACTTGTTTGAAAAGAGAAAGAGGGAAGATCATAAAAAATTGGAGGGATGTTGTATCGAGTATTATTAGGAGTTGTACTAAAATTTTATCCTCATGTACTCATATATTCGTAGAAGTATTTAAACTTGTTTAGGAACTGTTTTTCTTTACTTAATTTTGCCGAACTGAAACTATGAGAACTTAACGTTTCTGAAGTGAATTTATAGAAGCTGAACTTAGCTTATAAGAGTTGAATCAAACTTATCAATTGAATGACTTATAGGAAAATGAGTATGAATGAAGCTTAACTTTTATAAACTTAACTTATAAAATTTGAATACTTATGTTATAGTTTAGAAGTTATATCAGAGATTCTCCTCACACATGAATAGTGTCCAAAAAACTAATATATAGAATTCATTGAAATTGAGGAAGTAGAAGTTTAACGGTCTGAATTGAGTTTATAAAAGCTGAATTAAACTTAAAGTAATTAACTTTGAGTCCAAAAGAACAGGAACTTAATTGATGTGATCTTCGTATATTAACATAAATAAATTACTTTTTTTTATTACCCAACCTAATGTATAAGTATTCAAGTCTAACCAACCACATGTATCAAGTATTCACCCCTAATTATTATTATTTATAAAAAAAAATCACAACATAATGCAATGCCAAATGGTGGAGGTCACCTCAAATATCTCAAAGCAATACGCAGTTGTACACTTATACTCTATGCTACTCCCTCTGTCTCGGTTAATTGTTGTCCTTTTTTATTTTGGGGTGTCTTAGTCATTTGTTGTCCTTTCTATTTTAAGAATAAATTTGATGAGTAATTTGATCATTCACACTTAATTTATTCCACTTGTCATTTAGTAATTGGTTTTTTCCCTTTTAAAATGGAAAGATAATTCTAAGTATGACCCATATTGTATTTAATTGTATACTATGTACAACGAATATCCTAAAGTCTTTCAATTAATATCTGATAGCGGTAGTTTTGTTCGAAATATATTATATTAGTATTAGGATTAGTATTAGTATTAGTAGTTGATAAAAGTTAGAGACTCTAACATGGAGAGAGAGCAAACTTTAATATATTTTTAAGGTGTATACATTAATACATAATTGGTTATCGTAACTACTATGAGAACGTTGTAGTTTATGAAATAGAGAGATTCAATTGTTAATGTGTATTCTAAGACTCGTTTCTTTTTGTCGTTTTAACAATATTTGTGTTTTTTTTTTTTTTTTTTTTAACTTATGAACTCCGTATATTACAACTACAAATTATGGATATTAATATCATTATTGTTATTGTTTTTGAAGTTGTTTTCGTCGTGGTTTGAGGCCTATCGTGATAACTTCTTACAATATCATTATTCTTGTAGTATCAACTTAGTCCATACAACTTGTTTTGCACCCAAACTTCAATTTAACTAAGGCGTCTCATTATTGCTCAAGTATTTATACTACTATTTTTAAGCAATGCATTTACACTATATTAGTTGGTCGCTTTAATTTTCATATGATCTATCTGAGTAGAGAATAATTGACAAAAATAAGATACTTTCCTCGCGTTTCTTGAGTGCCTAAGTATCAATGTGCTTCACCAAAGAGATTAGAGAATACTCCGTACTTCATTTATACACCATTGAACCATTACATTATGATGGAATTTAAGGAAGATTTTTCGAGCAATGTTAAAATCTCCAACTTTTGCAAAACATCTCGATAAAATAAATAATGCTAAACAACAATAACTATAAAAAAATAAAAATAAAGATAAAAATAACTAAAATAATATATCAAGTCGAGAATCAATTTGAAGGCAGGATACTATCTCCAACAAACATGATAGAACTTCTGGAACTTTGGTGATAAGCATAATCATTAACAGCTCATATTATCACAAATGCTTATCTATTTGATTTCACTATATAATTCAGTATATGTACTTGACTTGTATAGAGTCAAACTCTTTAGTTTATAGTCTTTACACTTGAAGACTAACACATACATGGCACCGTATGCAGGAATAATGCGGAATTATCCATGATCGATTGAGCATACAATATTTTAATTAGTTTTCTTGGAATAAGTACTCCAAGTCGTCAATATAATAGTATTAAGTTTTAACCAAGAATATATAATTGGTTCGCTCGCATGTTCAACTATTAGCAAACAGGGTCGATAAATTAGACGTCAGTAATAATACGGAATCAAGATACAAATTTGGATTATTAGCATGCTCATAATTATCCCATTTTTCTAAGTGAAGACCCGAGCTTCAGCCTTTACAATTTCATTAATGCATGTGCACAGGCCTAACATGAAAATATAAAAGATAATTGTTTGGTGATTTTTTTTTTTACTAAATAGTTGTCTAACTTTTCAAAGTAAAGACTCGAAATTAATCTCCTATGCAGACTAATTACTCAAACCAATGTATCCTAGTCACTTTACAACTGCTAGAGTCTTAGGGCATTAGCAATAGACAAACTTTCAATAAATTTGTTCTCATGCCACATAAGATAATATGCAAACTCATTTGCAAACTTGGATACTAATTTGTAACCCCTTTCATCCATGAACCTCAACCCTCATCACCAACAATAGAAGGTTTGTAGACAAACCTCTAAAAAGATGGACATGTCATCCTACAAACCTCTTCATGAACCTCTATTGCTAATGCCCTTAGAGCAAGTGCAAAAGTTATTCCAATGCCAAGTCATTTTTTGTCAATTACTAAGTTTAAGAACTTTTTAATGCAATGGAGGAACTTTTTGTTGGTTCTTATTTGGAAACCAATTCGAATTGTTTTATGTGCATTAATTAAACTATTTAATTTTCTTAGAATTATCAAAGAACTTGGTTTTTAAACAAAAACAATGCTGATAACTTTATTTTTAAAGTTCTTATTGAAAAACTCGAGACTAAAACCCACCATTACACCTACTCTTATATATTCATCAATATTGTATTAGACAGAATAATGAATTCCTAAAAGATATTGCTCTAAGGGCTAATGCCCTTAGAGCAAGTGCAAAAGTTATTCCAATGCCAAGTCATTTTTTGTCAATTACTAAGTTTAAGAACTTTTTAATGCAATGGAGGAACTTTTTGTTGGTTCTTATTTGGAAACCAATTCGAATTGTTTTATGTGCATTAATTAAACTATTTAATTTTCTTAGAATTATCAAAGAACTTGGTTTTTAAACAAAAACAATGCTGAGAACTTTATTTTTAAAGTTCTTATTGACAAACTCGAGACTAAAACCCACCATTACACCTACTCTTATATATTCATCAATATTGTATTAGACAGAATAATGAATTCCTAAAAGATATTGTTTTGACACTGATGTTTTGTCATATCTCTACTGGTTTTTGTACACATGAAATTATGTAGCATGACCTATATGTGAGCTAAATAAAAGTACGTTTTAACCAATTCAGACAGTATCTCCACCGTTCAAAGTAAATTTATCATAAAAAAGATCGAAATTACTTACACGTAAGGCAAGAGACAATCTTTGTTATTCTACTTGTGTGATGACTGCACAATCTTGTACCTAAACGGTTCAGCATATACCTAGAAAAGTTGTACAAAAATCATCATTAGATATTAGAAATAAAAAAATTAGGCAAGAAAGTAAGAACTTACTAGGCTTACATCATATCATATCATAATCATCATAATCATAATAGTTAGCAATAAGCAAAGAAAAAAAAGTAATTAAAGTAGGCAAGCACAAGCACGTAGAAATAGAACGCTTGAAACATTTTTTTTATACAGCCACCAATTGGTTTTTCCAATTCAAATACAAACTCTAGGAAGTATATGCTGGCATAATTAACAATTTGACGACTTTTATATTGTGATGATAAATATACTACATAAATCTTATCACAAAAGAATATTATTATTATAATTAGAGTGTTTCAAAAAACATAGAGTCCCTAGGATTGCCTGAAACAAGCCTCTTTTATATATATATATATATATATATATATATATATATATATATATATATATATATATATATATATATATATATATATATATAGTGTAAAGATCATGTAAGTCCACCTCTTACATTTGAGTCCATAAGTCTTCCTTAGAGCCATTGGATGAGGAAGATGGAGGGTTGAGATTGGAAGCAAAAAAAGGAGGATTAATGCCTAATAAAACACTCCCCCTCTCTACTTTACTAATCCATACTAATCAAATATTAATCCACTATATAACCTTTATTTTTCCACCAACTTCTCTCTCATTCACACAATTCACTTCTCTACTCCCTCTCTAAAACCCAAATTAATTCAAAATCCAAATAATTCTCTCATCCTAACAAATCCAAAAAATACCAAATTAATTTATCACCCACACTACCTTGCACCACCACCACCACCGGCCACCACCTCCCGACGCACCACCTACCCCACGCCCCACCACCCCACGCACCACTTACGCCCACCCACCACCACCCGCGTCTCACCTCCATTGTCGTCCGACCCAACGCCACCCATAACACCACCACGGTACCCCATAACCGCCACCCACACCACCACTACTTCCTCCTGCCGCCACCGACACGCCACACCATTTCCCTGCCACTACACCCACCAACCATTGCCTTCCTCTACCCTTTCTTCTCCTTTTTCGATTCCAGATCTGCCATTTTTTTTTTTTTTTTTTTAAATTAGTGAGCTGGGGTGTTATGTTTGATTTGGTCAAACATTGTTTGTGTTTTGTTTTTTTGTGTTCATTGTATTCCTCTTTCTCGTTTTTTTTTTTTTTTTTTTTTTTTTTTTTCATCTCTCGGCTGTCAGATGTACCTTTTTACTTTTTTTTTTTTTTAAAAGAATTAGTAGGCTGGGTGTTGTGTTCATGTGTTTGGTTTGGTCACATTGTTTGTTTTTGTTTTTTTTTGTGTTCATGGTTTTCTTCTCTCTTTTTCTCATTTTTTTTGTCGGTAATGTTGGTGTTGTTGGATGTCGGTGGTGGTACGGGTGTTGTGGGTGAACTCCTTTTTTCAGATCTCGTTTCATTTTTTTTTTTGTATTTTTTTTTGTTTTTCAGTTTTGGTGGTGTTATTATAAATTATATTTTGATTTTAATATTAAATCTACTAAATATGAAATATTTTCTTTATATTTTTTTTCTTAGTTCTTATTTTTATTTTGTGAGATATTTTTATTTTAGTTTTAGATGTACAAAATAGATCTAAGATTATTTGTTGATTTTAATCTTAGATATATTTAAAATATAGTCTTATTTTTAAGGTATTATACTTTTTCCATTAAAATTACACTTTTTTTTATTAAAATTACACTTTCTTTTGCTAGAATAACACTTTTTTCGGCTAGAATAACACTTTTTTCTGCTAGAATAACACTTTTTTCGACTAAAATTACACTTTGTCTGCTAAAATTACATTTTTTGTTGTTGTTAGAATTACACCTTTTTCTGTTAAAATCACACTTTTCTCCATTAAAATTACATTTTTTCCTGTTAAAATTATACATTTTTTTGCTAGAATAACACTTTTTTCGGCTAAAATTACACTTTTTGTTGTTATTTGCTAGAATAACACTTTATTCGGCTAAAATTACACTTTTTGTTGTTAGAATTACACTTTTTTCTGTTAAAATTATACATTTTTTTTGCTAGAATAACACTTTTTTCGGCTAAAATTACACTTTTTGTTGTTAAAATTACACTTTTTTCTGTTAAAATTACACTTTTTTTTGCTTGAATAACACTTTGTTTGGGTAAAATTACACTTTTTTGTTGTTAGAATTACACTTTTTTCTGTTAAAATTACACTTTTTTTTGCTAGAATAACACTTTTCTCGGCTAAAATTACACTTTTTGTTGTTAGAATTACACTTTTTGTTGTTAGAATTACACTTTTTTCGGTTAGAATTACACTTACCTCTATTGGACTAATGTTACACTCTCCATGGACTTGGTCATATTCTCATATTCTCATTGGACTAATGTTACACTCTCAATGGACTAAAATTATATTCTCAGTGGACTGGAATTATATTTTTCTGGATTAAAATTACACTTTGCTGGACTAAAATTACATTCTCCTTGACTCAAAATAACAATCTCATTGGACTGAAATTATACTTACCTGGAATAAAATAACACTTTTTGTCATTAAAATAACACTCGTAAAATGCTAAATTACAATAACTTGTGATAAAATGACAAAAATTCAAAATATTTTACAAGTTTAACTTCAATCTTTTCCGAGTGATTTTAACGAATAATATTTTGAATTTTTGTCATTTTATCACAAGTTATTGTAATTTAGCATTTTACGAGTGGACTTACATGATCTTTACACTATATAGAGCATTAATCCTCCTTTTTTTGCTAAATTAATTTGGTATTTTTTGGATTTGTTAGGATGAGAGAATTATTTGGGTTTTGAATTAATTTGGGTTTTAGAGAGGGAGTAGAGAAGTGAATTGTGTGAATGAGAGAGAAGTTGGTGGAAAAATAAAGGTTATATAGTGGATTAATATTTGATTAGTATGGATTAGTAAAGTAGAGAGGGGGAGTGTTTTATTAGGCATTAATCCTCCTTTTTTTGCTTCCAATCTCAACCCTTCATCTTCCTCATCCAATGGCTCTAAGGAAGACTTATGGACTCAAATGTAAGAGGTGGACTTACATGATCTTTACACTATATATATATATATATATATATATATATATATATATATATATATATATATATATATATATATATATATATATATATATAGGTAAGATCTAATGAGTCCACCACTTCCATTGAGTCCATAAGTCCCTCTAAGGGCCATTGGATGGACTAAATGGAAGGTTGGGATGAATTTGATTAAAGGCCATTAAAAAAGAAAAGGAAAAAAATGTGGATGGTTGGATTGAGATGGATGGTTGAGATTGAAAATTACCAAAAAAAATTACCACTAATCAAATTTCTACACACTAATTAATTTTTCTTTCTCTCTCTAGCCCCTAATTAATCGGTTTTGAGTTTTAGATTTGAAGTGTAAATGTAATGTTGTATGAGTTTTACAAGTGTAAATGTAAATGTGACGGAAATATAATTTTAACATTTTACAAGTGTAAATGTGAGGTTTTACGAGTGTAAATGTAACATTTTAAAAGTGTAAATTTGATTTTTTGTGACGGAAATTTTGAATTTATATAATTTTAACATTTTACAAGTGTAAATGTGAGGTTTTACGAGTGTAAATGTAACATTTTTAAGAGTGTAAATTTGATTTTTTGTGACGGAAATTTTGAATTTATATAATTTTAACATTTTACAAGTGTAAATGTGAAGTTTTACGAGTGTAAATGTAACATTTTTAAGAGTGTAAATTTGATTTTTTGTGACGGAAATTTTAAATTTATATAATTTTAACATTTTACAAGTGTAAATGTGATGTTTTACGAGTGTAAATGTAACATTTTTAAGATTGTAAATTTGATTTTTTTGTGACGGAAATTTTGAATTTATATAATTTTAACATTTTACAAGTGTAAATGTGAAGTTTTACGAGTGTAAATGTAACATTTTTAAGAGTGTAAGTTTGATTTTTTGTGACGGAAATTTTGAATTTATATAATTTTAACATTTTACAAGTGTAAATGTGATGTTTTACTAGTGTAAATGCAACATTTTTAAGAGTGTAAATTTGATATTTTGTGACGGAAATTTTGAATTTATATAATTTTAACATTTTACAAGTGTAAATGTGAAGTTTTACGAGTGTAAATGTAACATTTTAAGAGTGTAAATGTAGTATTTTAAGAGTAAATTGGTCCTTTGAGTGTAACTTTGGTCCTTTATAAGTGTCACTTTTGTCCTTTACGAGTAAAACTTTAGTCCGACTACCAAAAAACACCACCACTGTCGTCCTTCACCACCAACTCATATCCACAAAAAATATGAGTGCAAATCTATATAATTTTAACGAGTGTAAATGTAAAGATATACGAGTGTAAATGTAAAAAATATGAGTGTAAATGTAAAAAATACGAGTGTAAATGTAAAGAAATAAGGGTGTAAATCTGAAAAATGCGTGTAAATGTAAAGAAATATGAGTGTAAATGTAAAGAAATACGAGTGTAAATCTGAGAAATGCGTGTAAATGTAAAGTAATATAAGTGTAAATGTAAAGAAATACAAGTGTAAATGTAAAGAAATACGAGTGTAACTCTGAAAAATGAGTGTAAATGTAAAGAAATACGAGTGTAAATGTAAAGAAATACGAGTGTAAATCTGAAAAATGAGTGTAAATGTAAAGAAATATGAGTGTAAATGTAAAGGAATACGAGTGTAAATGTGAGGAAATACAAGTGTAAATTTAAAGAAATGCGAGTGTAAACAAAAAACAATATGAATCACCATCAACAGCAACGACAACGACAACAATAAAAAAGAGTGTAAATGTAAAGAAATAAGTGTAAGTTTTAAAAAATACGAGTGTAAATGTGAGGACATATAAGTGTAAATTTAAATAAATACGAGTGTAAATGTAAAAGAATAAAACCAGATCTGAAACCACCACAGTGTAACTTTATAGATCTAAAAAAAAAAGATAAAAAGATGAGATATGCAAGTAAAAATTAATCACCCAAGATAACAAATGAAAATAAAAAATAAAAGATAAAAAAAATAAGTAAAAACAACAACAAGAAAGGGAATCGTTATATTGAGTGTACTAACAACCTTTCTTTTAACTAAACAACACAAAAAGCAAAACACAACACCATGTCACCATACATCGACAAAAAAAAAGAAAAAAAGAAAAAGGGTACTTAAACAAACTACGAAAGCAGATCTATGATACTACAAAACAAACTACTAAATTAAGTGTATTGACAAAAACAAACTACCCAAAAACAGATCTATGATACTACACAATGAAGCACACATTAAGATATGGGTTATAACCATTTTTTAGATTCATGGCATAATTTTTGCACGAAAGCAAAGGAACAACAACAAAAAAAAAAAAAAAAAAAAAAATTGAAATTGTTGGGTGGTTGTTGCAGATCTGGGTGACGGAAAAAGGAGGTAGTGGTGTCGATGTGGTGCGTAGTCTCGGGTTGGTTGTGGTGGTGAGTGGTGGCCGTGTTTGTTGTCGGGTTGTGGTGGCCGTGTTGTTGTGGTCGGGTTGTGAGAATGGTGGGCAGGTGGTGGTGCGGGTTGTGTCGGGTGGTTGTCGGGTTGAGGTCGTGGGTCAAGATCTGGACAAAAAAGAAGGGTGTCGGGGGGGGGGGGGGTGGTGGTGGCGGGTGGATGGAAGTCCGGGTAGGTGGGGTGAGGCAAAAGAGGAGGGAATTTTTTTGTTTATTTGGTTTTTGAATTTTTTGGATTTTTGGATTTTTTTGGTTTTTAGAGAGATTGAGGGATGATATTTGTGTGATAGGAGAGAGAAGTGAGTGGAAAAATAAGGGTTATATAGTGAAATTAGGGAGTTGATTAGTGATGGTAGTGAGGGAAACTAATTAATTAGCATCAATCCCTTCATTTTAGCCTTAATCCCTTGTTTTTCCTCTTCAATCTCAACCCTCCATCCCATCTTTTTAAGGGCTCTAAATGGGACTTATGGACTCAATGACAAAGGGTGGACTCACTTGATCTCTTCTCTCTCTCTCTCTCTCTCTCTCTCTATATATATATATATATATATATATATATATATATATATATATATATATATATATTATTATTATGATAATAAGGTTGAAAAGAGTACCATTCCAAGATTTTATAGAGCTTCAGAGTTGTAGTTATCTCGACACCTTTCCAAGAAGGATTGTGCTTTGTCTTTGTTTTGCCATGTACAAGAATACAATCCCTCTATTGCTACTCGTTGAAGAATTGTCTTCTCATCCGCAATCTCATGAAGGATCTTGCAACTATATCAAAATCAAGCAAATTATATTACTTGTTAATACTTATGTTGCATATATGCAATTCAACCAAAATAAAAATTTTGTAATATGAAATCAACATTTAAAGATAATTGACTAACTACAAAATTTTCCTAACTAACTAAACTAACAAATTCTTATACAAACTCATCAATGTAATAGGAATTTGGAATTACCAAGGTAGTAGTATGAATAATATGAGTTAATTAAAACTTCTATAGTATGATAAATTTTAATCTCAAAAACAAATAATTTAGCAAAATATGCGTAAAAAAAACAATATACAACAAAGCATTAGCTTATGTAAAGAAAAGTTACTATTAAAACATTCAACATACGTTTGTTTGCAACAAAATAGATCAATAGCCGAAGTAGCTACAACCCAAGCGACAATTTCAGTAATTATCTCAGAAGGAAGACATTCTACCAAGCTTGGCCGAGATCCACCTCGAGATTTGTCGATGCATGCTCGAGCTCCAGAGGCGAAGCTATGCACTGACCCAATGGGCCAAGGCCCGGGGAACGTTCGATATCCTTGTCCCGTGCAATGCGGTCCCGACACTTACATAGCCTTGCAACAACATTAGTTTGATCTGAATCCAATCCAGCATCACCCAAACCGAACAAGTTCTGATTTGAATCCTCACTAAACAACTCTTTCTTATAGAGCGGCTTGCATACATTACGGCTCCTCGAGATTAATGTACTATAAATAATTACATTATTCACCTTGATCTTAGGGATTGAATATATAATATATAATATATAGTATATAATATATATTTCATAATATATAATATTTCATATGGAGAATTACTTTTTATTATAGTCAGGTTTTATTTAGTCATTAGTCATTAGTCATAATATTTATTTTTGTAGGTGAAGATGTGATAAAGTGTTGACATGATATATCTCACTTTGGTTTTTGAAACCCCTGATGCATAGCATCTCATTACAGTAAGAAAATTTTTTACATTGGTATTTGCATAATGAATTGTGCACGTTATGTGAAACTATAGCTAAGTAGTTTAGCTAAGTGGTGAGCTTATACAGACATAAGAAGGATAATTAAAATAAAGCTTAAATTACTAAACTACCCCTTCTTATATAATGGTTGTTTATTAGATTTTGATGCAGGTAACTAAAAGGCTCGTTAGAACTTAATTACATTGCTAAACGAACGGCGTTACTAAATCACAAAAAAAAAAAAAAAAAAACTATTCTCTGCAACTTTTACAAATTTCACCATCAACCTTATTATTAACTTTACGACATTTGTTTAGTTTCAAACTTTCAATGCACATAATTTCAACCTCTTTCATTGTTTCAGGCAGATCTTCTTAAGGGTTGAAGACAGAATGGTGTCATAATTTGCCGCGTTAGAGTTATGGAATGGTGTCGTAATTTTTATGGAGTAGATAAAGATAGAATTTATTGCAAACTTATGGAATTTGCCGCGTTAGAGTTGACTTTCCTTCAAACTTTGTATGATTTTTTAAAATAATATTAGTTAAAATGGTGTTCACGTAGTCTCGTAAAATTCTGAACCTGAGAAAAGGAATAGAGCTGCCAATGACAATGCCATGTATATTTTAATTTAGAAAGAAGAGTAAGAAAATTAACTTCAGGTAAATACGCCACTACGACTGGCTTGTATTGTTCAAGAGACATGCCATTTGTACCGGCGTGTTCTAATCCAACATTGCATATTGAATGTCTCAGCTGATATGCATCCAACTCCATCACCGGCCAAACAATCACACCCATAACCCATTGTGATCACCATAGCTTCATCTCCCCTCTTCCATATGACGACCCACAACCAAGCCCACCATTTTCCCCTTGATCACCATACTTTTATATTCATCTACCACCAATCCGCAAATTGATATGAATAAGAATAAGCGAGATCCTTTTAGCATCGAGCTTGATTTCAGTCCACTGGACAACATGCATAATGCGCTTCAAGATCTATCCGATAGTCGATGCAATACTCTTGCTTTTTCCCTGTATACGTGATTTAATTGGGGTATTTGGGGATCATTAATTAATGGAGAGAGAGAGAGAGTTGTGAGGTATTTTGAGGAAGATGTTAAGATGTTAATAGATGAAATTATCTTGGTCTTGTTTGGAAACAATGGGGGTTTTGATTTGGGGAGATGAATATCCATTATTGGGAAACTTAAGGGTATTCAGAACAGCGGAAACACGCCCGTTACAATGGCGTTTTTATTCGACTAGACACGCTCTTCCTCATGGCGTTTTTATTCGACTAGACACGCCTTTATCAACAGCGGGTTTGTCCCATATTTCAGGTTCGAAATTTTCCGAGCCTACGTGGACACCATTTCGATAAATAGTTTCAAAACCAATCCAAAACGATAATAATTTAATTTTTGAGCATTATTTTAAAAAATCATTCCCGTTTGTTTGTGTTTTTTTTTTTCAAACTATCTTGTTTCTCTCTCTTGTTTTTTTTTTTTTTTTTTTTTGATTGGGGTGAAAAATGAGAGGGTTATATTGGGATTGAGTAATATATTGTGCGGGATTTAGCAAGTCCCTAAAAAAAACTTGTGTATTAATACCATAATTAGAACCCATTTTATCTTAATTGCACGTGATTAGTAAGGTAATATGCCATAAATATGTTATCAGATTTAATGCTATAATTACTATTCTTTGTTGTCAAACTTAATTTAATGCTATAAATACTACTCATTCCTTATTATTTGTTATTTCATATCTACTCAATTAAATACCAGTGAAATATAATTTTATTTTTCCAACTTCCATGCATGCATGTAATCTTTCTTAATACTACAAAAAAAAAATACAAAGAACTTGGATATTAATTGGTGCTCGTAAGACGATTCTTATTCCGTTCATAACCGTTGGATGGACTCAATTAATGGTTGAGTAAAATTGATTAAGGGCTATTAAAAAGAAAAGTACAAAATTGTAGATTGTTGGATTGAGATGGATGGTTGATATTGAAAATAACCAAAAAAAATTATCACTAATCAAATTTCTATACACTAATTAATTTTTCTTTCTCTCTCTCTAGCCCCTAATTAATCAGTTTTGAGTTTCAGATTTCAGGAGTGTAAATGTAATGTTGTATGAGTTTTACAAGTGTAACTCGAACATTTTACGAGTGTAAATGTAATATTTTAAGAGTGTAAATTTGATTTTTTGTGACGGAAATTTTGAATTTATATAATTTTAGCATTTTACAAGTGTAAATTTGATATTTTACGAGTGTAAATGTAATATTTTAAGAGTGTAATTTTAAATATTTTGTGACAGAAATTTTGAATTTATATAATTTTAACATTTTACGTGTGTAATTTTGATGTTTTACGAGTGTAAATGTAATATTTTAAAAGTGTAAATTTGATTTTTTGTGACGGAAATTTTGAATTTTTATAATTTTAACATTTAACGAGTGTAAATTTGATGTTTTAAGAGTGTAAATGTAATATTTTAAGAGTGTAAATTTAATTTTTTATGACGGAAATTTTGGATTTATATAATTTTAGCATTTTACAAGTGTAAATTTGATGTTTTACGAGTGTAAATGTAATATTTTAAAAGTGTAAATTTGATTTTTTGTGACGGAAAATTTGAATTCATATAATTTTAACATTTTACGAGTGTAACTTTGATGTTTTGCGAGTGTAAATGTAGTACTTTAAAAGTGTAAATTTGATTTTTTAGGCAATTTTCTACAATTTGAATTTATATAATCTTAACATGTTATCGAGTGTAAATGTGGTGTTTTATGAGTGTAAATGTAGTATTTTAAGTGTAAATTTGAAGGTTTGCGAGTGTAAATTTGAAGGTTTTAGAGTGTAACTTTGGTCCTTTATAAGTGTAACTTTGGTCCTTTACGAGTAAAACTTTAGTCCGACTACCAAAAAACACCACCACCGTCGTCCTCCACCACCAACTCATATTCACAAAAATTATGAGTGCAACTCTATATAATTTTAACGAGTGTAAATGTACAGATATACAAGTGTAAATGTAAAGAAATATGAGTGTAAATGTAAAAAATATGAGTGTAAATGTAAAGAAATACGAGTGTAACTGTAAAGAAATGCGAGTGTAAATCTAAAAAATGCTTGTAAATGTAAAGAAATATGAGTGTAAATGTAAAGAAATACGAGTGTAAAAGTAAAAAAAATATGAGTATAATAAATATATTTATTAGATCTAAGAATAAAAATCATAATAATATGATTTTTTTTTCAAATATCTACTATAGAAATACGACTGTAAATGTAACATAATACGAGTGTAAATGTAAAATAATACGAGTGTAAATCTGGAATAATAACAATAACACCAACGAATATTAACAAGACGAGATTTGAAAAAATATAAAATAAGATAAAAAAAAAAAGCAATAACCCAACCTCAATAACAAATTAACAACCACAACTATCTTTTAAAAAAAAAAAATTCAAAAAATCGAAAAACAATGAGATCTGAAAACACAACACCCACAACAAAACATTTGCTCATTTGTTTACAGCAAAACTGAAAGAACGAAAAACAAAATAAAAAAAATCACCACCCTCATCACGCACTCCAACACCACCACACCAACAACCAGACGCGAGATCTGGCCGAAAGGAAAGAGGAAGGAGAGGAGTGTGGTTTGGCCGGCCAATGCCTTGATGGGGAGAAGGTGGCGGTGATGACAGCCGCGACAGAGGAAGAGAGGAGGGTGGCGGTTGTGGGTGACGGAAACAGAAGGGAAGCGCCAGATCTGGATGGAGGTGTGGTGGTTGTGGGCTTTTTCTTTATGATTTGTGGCTGTCTGAAGGCGGCAAAGGTGGTGGCAGTTCGTGGATGGTGTTGTTGTTGGTGGTGGTGGCCGTCGTGGTGTTTGTGGTGGTGGAAAAGTAGGGGTGGTTGTTTTTGGGTTGTGAGAATGGCGATAATGGAGACGTCGTGGTTTTTTTTTTGTTGGTGATGGTGGAGGTGCGGGGCTGCGGTTTGGTCGGTGGTGGTGGCGGGAGAGTTTCAGATCTGGACAAAAAGGGAGAAAGGAAAGGAGGTGGTCGAGCTGATGGTGGAGAGGAGTGTGGGTGTTGGTGGCGGGATTGTGGTGGTTCTCGGTGAGGGGGGGCGGGTGTTTTATTTTTTAGTGATTTAGTTTTTGGGTTTTTCTGATTTTTTGGATTTTAGAGAGAGGAAGAGATATTAATTTTGTGAGATGAGTGAGAAGTAGGTGGAAAAATAAATTATATATAGTAGATTAATGTTTGATTAGTTTTGATTAGTGAAGTAGTGAGAGAGTGAGCTTAATTATTCACTAATCCCTTATTTTTTGTCTTCAATCTCAACCCTTCATCTCATCTTTTCAATCGTCCTAAAGAGGACTTATGAATTCAAGGAAAAATAATGGACTCATTAGATCTCATTTATATATATATATATATATATATATATATATATATATATATATATATATATATATATATATATATATATATATATATATATAGAGAGAGGCGGGATCTCGTGAGTTTGATTCTTACGGTGAGTTGTGAGTTTTACAAAGCTAAACCATTAGATGGGCTGAGAATCTGAGATCAGTGGCTAAATTAATTAACCTGACAAATAAAAGCCCAAAAATTAGTTCTGAATTAACTCTGAACACGACAATCTTCCACTCGAACTCGATCTGTCCGACAACGACGGCGAAACAGGCGACATCACCGACGGAGAATTACGACCTAATCCTCTCCATTCGCTCTCCTCCACAAAGATGTATCAATTTTCCCTGTTAACGGCGATAATCTCGGATTCAGGAGGCGATATCATTTGATTCGAGCTTGAACTATTCGACAACAATGGTGATTCCTCCGTTTAATCCTCCTCATTATGCCGTCATCTCCTTCTCACTACCAGATGAGGACGAGGAGTACGGTGGAGAGAACGTCATCTCCGGCAACGGTGACGACGCTTATTGTTATGTAAGAACGTTAAGTCTCTGGCGATCAGATCGGTGCACCAAATATCCATTCGAAAATCAATTTGTACAGGCGACTCATTAGATTAGCGGCTATTTATGAATTGGATGATGGGTTTGTTCGCCGGAGTAATCATCGGTGTCGGCTGAGTACGCCTGATAATCGTCGGCGTGAATTTGGTGATTGTAGATCTAGAAAATGTTGATAGGCATACACTCATTGTCTATAATCAATACACAAATTGAGGCAGAAACGAAGTCGGGAGCTTGAGCCATGATGATGCTGTGATTTGAGCGGCTCCAAAATCGGGTTTTGGTCTGGGCTTCGTTTGGGTTGGAGGGAGATGCACAAAATCGGGTTTTGGCCTCTATATATGACGGGGATGAGGACTCTGTGCCAATTGAGCAACAGTCTGTAACCCACAGACTTGCTTGCTATTTCCGATCCTTGTGACAGAAATGGCAGAACATGGCAACGGTTTCTGAAGGTGGTGGATGAACAGGTATGTGTTCAATATGGATTGAGAGAATTTTTAACTGATGATGTTCCTCTTACATTATCTGATACTTGTCTTACCTGTGCATCAAGTATACAACCGAGTTAGGCAGAACACCATTTTCATCTCCAGCCGCTACATCATTGATGCGGGTTGCGCCCTTAACCACCATGAAAAATGGTGAAACCTCAGAAAAGTCTGCAATTCCCAAATTTTCTCAACCAGTAAACTGGAAGCCATTCAAACCATTAGGAAAAAAGTGGTGCAAGACTTGGTGTGTTACCTTGAGAAAAGTAGCCAAGATGGTCTAGCAGTGGATATAGGGCTAGGCGCTTTTACCACTTTGCTTAATCCAGGAAAAATGAAGAAGGCGGAACCAGTGGATATATGGGGAATAGGAAGAGATCCCATTTGTGGGAAAACCCTTACTCATTTGAGCTTGAGAGATTTTTCGGTTCTGCAATTGATGTCAGAGGGCATGACTTTGAGTTAACTTTAGTATGGAAAATGAAAGAATTTAATACTTGATTTGGCTGGTTGGCTAAATTCCCACTCAAACTGAAGTAAATGTTAAGCTCATCACCAAAAATATGAGTCACTGTTTTAACTACCTGGCCATCTATTCTCATCCCATTCTTCTCTACAAGCTGCTGGAGATTGGGGGAGGAATGTGAAGTAAAACTGGCCGTATTTGTACATGGAATATAGAATTACGTCCAATTTTGTGACATTTTACCTTTATTTGTGTCATTGGTAAAAAAATTGAGTAGAATAACATCACAATAACAGAATAATTAAAAAAAAATTAGAGTAGTTAAAAAAAAATCAAAATGACACCGGAATAACATCACAATAACACCAGAATAACAGCACAATAATATGTGGTAAGAAAATGTGGTAAGAAAATCAAGAGTAAAAAATCAAAGTGACACCATAATAACACCAGAATAATAGCACAATAACACATGATAAAAAAAAAAGAGAAAAAATTCAAAGTAGTTAAAAAAATCAAAGTGACACCGGAATAACATCACAATAACAACAGAATAACAGTAGAATAACAGCACAAAAACACGTGGTAAAAAAAAAGAAAAAAAAAATCAAAGTCGTAAAAAAATCGAGTAATGTTAGAATAACATCACAATAATGTGAAATAATAACAATAACAAAGACAATAACATGTGGTAAAAAAAGAGAAAAAAAAAAATCAAAGTCGTAAAAAAATCAAAGTGACAATGAGAATAACATCACAATAACAAATGGAATAACAATAACGACAAAGACAATAACACGTGGTAAAAAAAAAAAAAAAAATCAAAGTCGTAAAAAATTCACTATAACAAAGAAATAACATCACAATAACAAATGAATAACAATAACAAAGACAATAACATATGGTAAAAAAAGGTAAAAGAAAAAAATCAAAGTCGTAAAAAAAATCAAAGTAACGCAGAATAACATCACAATAACAGCGGAATAACAATAACAGCACAATAACATGTGGTAAAAAAAAAAGAAAAAAATCAAAGTCGTAAAAAAAATCCAGGTAAAAAAAAGCACAATAATAGCATAATAACACGAGGTAAAAAAAAAAAAGAGTAAAAAAAAATTGAAGTAAAAAAAATCCGGTACAAAAAGAAAAAGAAAAAAAGGTAACATAATGAGTAAATTAAAGAAAAACATAAGAGAAAACAAAAATCAAAGTGGTAAAAAAAAAAAGCATAATAACACGAGGTAAAAAAAAAAGTAACATTAGAAAAAAGAGAAAATAAGTAAATGACAATGGTTTTATATGACATGTAAGATTTGATCTTGGCCACTCATCTCTAATATAATCTAGTGGCTGAGATTCCCCCAACTCACAACTCACCATAAGAACCAAAATCACCAAATCCAATCTCTCTCTCTCTCTCTATATATATATATATATATATATATATATATATATATATATGTAGTGGAGTTCTAATGAGTCCACCATATGCCATTGAGTCCCTAAGTCTCTCTAAGGGCCATTGGATGGACTCAATGAATGGTTGAGATAAAATTGATTAAGGGCTATTAAAAAGAAAATTACAAAAATGTGGATGGTTAGATTGAGATGGATGGTTGAGATTGAAAATAACCAAAAAAAATTATCACTAATCAAATTTCTATACACTAATTATTTTTTCTTTCTCTCTCTCTCTAGCCCCTAATTAATCAGTTTTGAGTTTCAGATTTCAGGAGTGTAAATGTAATGTTGTATGAGTTTTACAAGTGTAACTCGAACATTTTACGAGTGTAAATGTAATATTTTAAGAGTGTAAATTTGATTTTTTGTGACGGAAATTTTGAATTTATATAATTTTAGCATTTTACAAGTGTAAATTTGATGTTTTACGAGTGTAAATGTAATATTTTAAGAGTGTAAATTTAATTTTTTGTGACGGAAATTTTGAATTTATATAATTTTAACATTTTACAAGTGTAAATTTGATATTTTACGAGTGTAAATTTAATATTTTAAGAGTGTATATTTGATTTTTTTGTGACGGAAATTTTGAATTTTTATAATTTTAACATTTAACGAGTGTAAATTTGATGGTAAATTTGATTTTTTTTTTGTGAGGGAAATTTTGAATTTCTATAATTTGACATTTTACGAGTGTAACTTTGATGATTTACGAGTGTAAATGTAATATTTTAAGAGTGTAAAATTGTTTTTTGTGACGAAAATTTTGAATTTATATAATTTTAACATTTTACGAGTGTAAATTTGATGTTTTGCGAGTGTAAATGTAAATATTTTAAGAGTGTAAATTTGATTTTTTAGGCAATTTTCTATATAAAAATTTGAATTTATATAATCTTAACATGTTACCGAGTGTAAATGTGATGTTTTACGAGTGTAAATGTAGTATTTTAAGTGTAAATTTGAAGGTCTACGAGTGTAAATTTGAAGGTTTAAGAGTGTAACTTTGGTCTTTTGAGTGTAACTTTTGTCCTTTAGAAGTGTAACTTTGGTCTTTTACGAGTAAAACTTTAGCCCGACTACCAACAAACACCACCACCGTCGTCCTCCTCCACCCCCTCATATCCACAAAAAAATCTATAGTAGATCTGAAACAAAAAAAAAGAGATATTTGACGAGTGTAACTGTAAAAAAATATGAGTGTAACTGTAAAGAAATACGAGTGTAAATTTAAAGAAATATGAGTGCAAATTTATATAATTTTAACGACTGTAAATGTAAAGAAATACGATTGTAAATGTAAAGAAATATGAGTGTAAATGTAAAGAAATACGAGTGTAACTTTAATAAAATATGAGTGTAAATCTGAAAAATGCGTGTAAATGTAAAGAAATATGGGTGTAAATGTAAAGAAATACGAGTGTAACTTTAATAAAATATGAGTGTAAATATAAAGAAATATGAGTGTAAATGTAAATAAATATGAGTGTAATAAATATATATTTATTAGATCTAAGAATAAAAATCATGATAATACGATTTTTTTTCAAAAATCTAGTATATATTTATTTGATCTACAATTAAAATCAACAAAATATACTTAAATAATAAATAATATACTTTATATTTGGTAAATCTAAGATTAATTTTTTTTTTTAAAAATGGGAAGTACAAGATCTGGAAAAAAAACAAGATCTAATGTAAAGTACAAATCTGAAAAATTAGTGTAACTTTAATAAAGTACAAGTGTAAATCTGAAAATAACGAGTGTAATCTGAAAAATAAGTGTAAATGTAATAAAATACGAGTGTAAATTTAATATAGTACAAGTGTAAATCTTAAAAAAAAAATCTATATAAAATAATAAAACAAGAACCATTATACACGTTTTCCCGCCCAACTCCACCAAGCCAAAACAAATGCCAACAGAAACAGCGCTTTCTACCTTTATCCTGATTCCTAACCCTAAAATTATTTTCTCTTCTAATTTTCTCCCTTCAAAAATTCAATCGGAAGTATGCTCATCGGCGCGTTCAAACTCATCTGGTAAGAGTAACGTCGTAGTTACATGGCAATTTACTCCTATCTATTATCTCCCTCTTTAAACTCAAAATACACACCATATTCTTCATTGAATAAGTTGTTTCCCCTAAAAGTCTACGAATTGTTTATTTGCAGTTGCAATTTCCGTATCTGCCGGCCAACCAACTTATTGCTCATTCTACTAAATTGTTTTCAATTTATCCATGAACTTCAATTACTGTGTTGTTTTATGTATATTCTGTAGTATTTTTTGGTCTGTAAACCGCACCACCAATATTTGTCAAGTCTTTCGGTAAAACATCGTATTAGGTACAGTGGTATATTTGAGTTTGATTGAGGAACATGGTTGGTCCAATTAGGTGAATTATTTGATCATGTGTTTATCATGGTGGAGGACCTTGACTTACGCTCAAGGTGTTCGAACTTCGACGGAATGTTGCTTCATGTTTGTTACCTTATGTTTGGCAATATCTTTTGTATGTTTTCAGCCTATATAGTTTGTGATATTAGGATCATTGTAATATCTTGGATTACTTGAATTTGCTTTGAGTAGTTATATTCTACATTGTTTTTACATTTATACACAGGAAGTTGTTGACCTAGATGAAGCTTTTCATTGATAGCATTGTAAATTTGTGATGATAGAACAGCAAACAATGTATGCATTTTTTAAGAGAGAGCACATGATCAATCAGACGTGGTTTCTTCTTTTACATTACTCTACCCCTGTTTCCAAACGTTTTTTGGTTCATTTTTTTCTCTTTTTATAGACTTTTCATTGTCTTGGTTAGATTTTTGTTTGTAATTGTGGCTGTTTCTTTATTGAAACCTTCTCAACATTCTTCTACATTATTAGCATATATTTATTGAGATCTGATGCAGTTTTGCAATTAAATGATATTTTTTCCTAATTAATATTTTAGTTACTCTGTAATGTGGGCAGTTGTAGTTGTAGATAGCATATCCCCTGAAATTCAAGTTTTACGCTTTTTAATGGCTTCCCGCTTTTGTTTCATTTGACTATTTTATAGAAAACGTTCATGTTTTGGGTCTGAATGGAAATGCCTGAGTGTATTACCCATGTATGAATGTCAAGTGTTCGACACAGATACGTGAGTGTCCTACCTGGCTAGACTTGTCGCGAGTCTCCAAATTAGTATTTTTATCCACTACAAACTCAAACTAGTAGCAAGTGTAAGTAGGGGTCGATCCCACGAGGAAGGCGTTTATGTTGATTTAATGTGTGCAAAAGTTAAGTAACCAAATGGGGGGTTTTGATATGTTGATGGATTTAAGTCTACTAAAGTAATAATCTAATGCAATGAAATGTAAAAGCAATATAAATAATTGAATGTGTAAACAAATATGAGAATAATTCTTGGACCAAGTAATTTCCACCAACTAGTTATGAATTGATAATTGACTCTTCTAATCTATTTCATTATTGAATACTTTGCTATGAAGTTGTCGACTTCTAATTCCACATAATATTAGTTATTAGCTACTAGCGTAAACAAATAACCCTTACAATGTTGTCAATTTAGTCAAGCGCTTAATCGTATCAAAATTGTAGAATATAGCGATGGAATTTAGCAAAGATGAATAAATGAAGAATACAAGCGATGCTCCACTTTGATTCATACAAGTTTAATCATTTATAACTCAACAATGATGAATTAGCATACTACTTGATGAATTATAATTGCTACAACGGAATAGGTAAACAAACAAAAGATTCATTCACCTAATCTAGCAATGGTTAATTAAATAATAACAACTAGTTGATCATTCTAGATGTATAATTAACAAACCAACAATAATCCAAATTAAACTTGATATTCAAACAATGAAATAGAAATAGAATAAGAGTCTTACAATTCATTAACTAAATTGGCTTCAAGAACTTGTTCCAAGATGTAGAACTTAGCCCTCCATACAAATAATAAAAATAAACTTGAAATTGGAAATTGTTTATGTATTCTAATGATTAAAAAGGTAGAGAAAGTATGTAAAAGTATGTATGAGTCCCCCAATTTGATCAACAACATCTCTTTATATAGTCTTCCAAAGAGCATCTCCATAAAGTGTCATAAAGAATGAGCATAAATCCCAAAATAAAGGAGAATTAAGAGAGTTGTAGGATCCAATGCGGAATCCAATGCTGAGCCGCCACTAGCGGCTTTTTCCCGCCACTAGCGGCTAGAAGAGATGTGCCGCGACTAGCGGCATTTTGCCGCCCCTAGCGGCTTTCTATTATGACGCTTCCTCTTCTTCATTTGCTTCCATGCTTTGACTTTTGTCCTTGGGCCTTGACTTGCTTTAAAATCCACACTCACATGACATCTTTAGCCCAATACCAACCTCTAAAGAAGCTCTCTCCATACATAACAATAAATCAATCCAATTATTCCATAAAAACACACAAGTCATAACCAACCCAACATAAGAGACATATGCAACAAAATCCACTAAAATGCTTCTCAACCTAACAATTAACCATCAAAATAACCTTTATTGACCCATACTAAACTAGACTAATCAAACTCCCCCACGCTTAGACCTTTACTCGTCCTCGAGTAAAACTCAGGGACAAATAAAAAATAACCCACACCAAGGTCTACAAAGCAACGTGAGTACCTTGCTCCAACTCCAAACACTACAACTAACCACTACTACTCCAATATAATGACCATGTCACCCAATCCTCCACTAAGCAACAATATCCAACAACAAACTACATCTTAAAATATGAAAATGTGAAACAAAATGTAGTTCAAACCATCACACTTCACCACCCATCCCCCCTTATTTCTTCAAATGTCCTATCCCAAACCACCCTTCAAACCTCCTTATGTCGCCACCTCCAAAATGAAAGAACAAGTAACCAAATAACATTTTTTTTATTCCTAATCTCTCATTTTGCCTAGATCGCCCGCCCTTGCGAGTTTTCAATCTAGCTTTTATTCCTTACACTACTCTCATGGCACGCATATCAATTCTTCATTTTACCCGGAGCGCCCTTTCGGGTTTTCACTCCGTCCTCGGCCATATACCCAATCTTGCCTAGGCGCCCTTTCGGGTTTTCACCTAGCCGGGTTCTTCTTTTTTTTCTTTTTCTTTTTTTTTCGTTTTTTCGTTTTTTTTTTTTTTTTTTTTTTTTTTGATCCGAAATTGAATGCAAAATAAAAGAAAGTAAATACAAATAGAGTTCCCTCCCCCATGCTTGATCTTCACATTGCCCCCAATGTGAGGAACAACAAAAAGTAAGACATGGAAAAGGGAAAAGAAATACATACCAACACAAGTTAAGTACCGGAGGAATCTCCGTTACCATCGCTCTTAGAGGCATGACTCTCCTTCCTAACATCTTGGGTTGTAGCATGTTCACCCAACTTGGCAACACTAACCAAAGACCGAACAAGCTCACGTGTCTCCAAAAGCACATTAGTAAGTGCCTCAAGCTTATCATCGGTCTTAGATTGCTTAGCATTGTAGACACCTCGTTTCTGCACCTCCCGCAAACCACCCGGTGATGATTGGGCCGCATGTTTGATTCGCGGAACGATTTGTGACAGTTCGTAAGATTATCGTCAAGTGATTGCTCAAATATTAATGTCTACCTCTTAGTTGTCATCTACGTGCCGATACGGTCGTTTTGACAATAATTAGAGTACATTTGGAGTCCGGGTCAAAAACCGTCTTCATTTCCTAAAACCGTCAAATCCCGAGTCAAAGCAATGTCCTTGTCTACCTAAGGTTAGGATGTCACAAAATGTTGAGATTATATCTCATTTTGAGTCTCATGTCACTTCTTTAGGCTAAAACTAAAAGTTTACATTACAAAATGTGCATTTCATTTAGCTAAAATGATAACCCGACCTTTAGGCCCGTTTTACGAGGTCATAACGAGTTTTTTGGGTCAGGCCTATTTCACAGAAAGTTCTAGATCTCTTTCTTAGCTTTCCAACGCCACCGAAATCACCTTAATCCGAGTCTTGTAGAGAAAGTTATGCCTAAAATACGACAGGCTGTCAAACGCGTTTTCTACGCGCAGAGGAACCTACCCGGGAAAGGACGCAGCAAGTCTGCGCTCTCTTCCAAGGGACGCAGCTCTCGCGCCTTTTCCCAGGGCTTTCTTTTTGTCCAAGTTTCCGTGTTTTAACCTAAGTCGGTTGTTTCCGGATCTTTCTTTCCGTGTCCTAGTCTTACCATAATTCCTTCACGTGATTAGTATAAATAGGAGCTTTCGTTCCTCATATTTCTCACGCGAGTGTCCGCCCTTCTCTTCTCCCTTTGCATTCTAGACTTCGTTCTTACTAATTGGCGCCTACGTGCTTGGACTTCCGACCACGTAAGCTCGGATCCTTCCGGGTACCAGCCTCTCCGTTGCATGACCGACCAATTTGACCACTACACAATAATCAATCTAATTAATTAATCGTTTTCCTCTTTCGAGGGCACTCCCTTTGCATTCGCGTCGAGCATTCACTAGTCGATATCTTAGTTCATCTCGTTTCGTCAACATGTAAGTCTGAGGGTGTATAATTCCTCTTTTATTTATTGTACTTTTATTTATCGTATCACCATTGTAAGATTCACGTCGAAAATACCGATTTCTAAAACCGTGCTTTAAAACCTCTTTTTGCGGATTTACAGTAGACAGACAGTCGAGAAAAGACGCAGCAACTGCTGCGCCTCTTCGAAGGAGCGCAGTTCCTGCTGCGCCTCTTCGTGAGGCTGCCGCAGTTCCTGCTTCTTTTCTTCTTCCTTCGTCCTCTGTAATTCGTCTTTCTTATTTGTTTTCACATGTTTGTTCTTTAATTCTTCACCATAATAGCATATAATTCACATGTATATTATTTAACATTAATTCGCATGTTTAGTTAGTCATAAATCCGACTTAAATCCCTTATAATCAATATTCGCGGGTTTTCGTCATAAATTCAAAACCGGATTTTAGAAATTCAATTTGTTCATATTGGGTTTCCGGGATTCGCCTTTGATATATTTCCATCTGTTTATTCACATATTCGTCATTAACTCATCATATCTAGCCTAATTAATTTGTTTAGTTAGTTTGTTAATTCATTAATCATTATTTCATGTAATTAATTCATCTTAATTCCGTCTCATCCGTGTTTATCGCTTTCATGATCCCTTCATATGTAAATAATACATTAAATCACTTTCATCCGAGTAATTATTATTTAATCGATCCATAAAATTACCGATTAAACAGTAACGATTTGCAGTTCCGGCTTCACAGCCAGAACTCACCCTTGGGGATGACGCACGCAAGAATCGCCGCGCCTCTTCCGAGGGCGCATCTGCTGCGCTGTTCCAGGATGATTTCGTCCCCGAACTCCGTTTTACGCCTTGACCTAGTTTAATTAGTTTACGTATTAATCAACTATTATCCGTAATATCACGCTAATTTCTGTTCGTTTACTTCATTAATTTTATTTATTTTATTCTTTTATTCCTTTTTCTCAAATTATCCGTTTTAAAGGTATTTTCGACATAAATCACCTATTCCAATGTAATTATTGTAATTTTCGTTATTGTAATTCATAATTATTGTATTTCCTTTTATTGCTTGTATGGTTTTCACATGTAAATCAACATTAAATCCTACTTCGACCCAATTGTATGCTAATTACGTGTCAACCGACTTAGTCTAATTCTCACATGCTAGGATTAATCTAATGGATGTTGCATTGCATGCATATAGCCGACGATATATCGAGTACGAATAAACTCCCTAATCATTAGTAGAGGCCGCTATCGAGGCGGGCGGGATTAGGTGTTCGATCAAAAGAGCTTCCTAATACGTACCCTCACCCCTTACTCCAGATCTCCATGAGCACCCGTGTTCATTGGCATCCACGAGAGTCATTCTAGACATAGAATGCTAAGGGTAACGATTGCTTAGTGTTCATGTCACTACTTTGTGTCTTGACATGACACGAGGTATTCGAACGGTTCCAATTTCCCATAAAAATTGGTGGCGACTCCATACAAAATGCAAACGCTTGTTTTCGAGCCCCTTCACCAAGCGCCCCCGTGGGCGGCCCGCTGTCCACGCTTTGGCGACTCACTGGGATAATACACTTACGTGTAGCCAAGGGTGAAACTTGAACAAGGTTAGGGAATAGTTTGTACAAGACAATTGTCGGTTTTCATAACTCGGTCTTCCTAGACCGTTTTATTCGGCCTTCCTAGGCCCAACCCAACCCATTCGACCAATCGTCCCGTCTAAACGGTCCTAATTCTTATTTGGGCCCAAGGATGGATAGCGATTGACGTCATCCATACCATGATGCTTACTCTTGTTTGTATCAAGGGCCTTCACTACTTGAGGAAATGGACTAGGAATCGGCCTTACTCTTGTTTGGCACGAGCCTCTCCACAGACTTCGGGTTTGATTGTTCGGTATGGCAACCCACCCTTTAAACCAAAACCCATTTAAATGCACTCAGCATCCCGTTATAATGCTTGTATAAATGTGTAAACCTTACGTGATCACCATTTCTAAACAAAACCATGACGAAATTTGTAAAAATCAAAACCTCTTTTAAAATATAAATTTTCGAAAAAAAGGCCCAATTTTAGCACAACACAAGCCGAAACTCTGTCCATATGTCGAGTCAAACTTCGGGCCTAAAACCCATTTCAAAAAACCAAAAAAAAAAAAACAAAACGTTTTCTAAAAAAAAAAAAAAAAAAAAAAGTCCAAAAAAAAAAACATCAAAAAAAAAAAAAAACGTTTTATTCAAAATATTTTCCAACATGTAAATGTAAATATGTAAATTTAATTGGGCCAAGTTAGAGTCAAAGTTCAAACCGACTATGTCCTAGTCGGAACTCTGTCGAGTCATAAACCCGTCTTCCTTTACATTTTTTGGTCTTTTCAAATTCAAGTCAAGTCCTAAGGCGTCACGCCGTCATTTTGGACTCCCTACCCCAATTCAGTTAGGATCTAAGCATTTTCGACACATCGAGGCACACGTTTCGAGGCTCAATACACGAGTCTCAATGGGCCTCGTATTTGAGTCTAAGCTACAACAGTCTTCTTAACACCTGTAAGCAAACCTCGAATCCAGAATCAACATGTGTCATCAATCCCGTCAATAAGGTCAATCATATAAGGGTCACTCCGTCAAAGTCAACACTCGAGTCTAAATTAAAGTCAAGCACCGTGAATCCAAACACGAGAAGTCGCTCACGACATTTCACGAGTTCACAAGTCAAGTCTAGATGTGTCATCTTATCCCTTCCTTTGTTGGTTGCCTTAGTATGCGTGATCCCATGTCGAATCGAGTTGTAATGCGCATCATTTCTGTCGAGTAGGAATCCAGCAAGTTCCGTCAATCAGCAAAGTCATGAAGGAGCTCAAGCCACCATCACCGTGTCTCTCCAGGACGTTTATGCCATGGTCCTACGAGTTCAAGCTACAGTGGAAAATTTGAGCATTCGCGTCCTCACCCTCGAAAATGGAATGGTGGAAAAGAACATGCCGACTAGGGAAACTTCTAATCTAGGTCGTCCAAAGTTTACCTCTTGTAATAACCATCGTCCTAGAAAGCCGAAAACAGCTGAAAGGAAACCTGGGAGGCATCAAAGGGTGCTTACTGATTTAGGCATGTCTTATGCCGATGCTTTGAAGAGACTCTCTACCCAAGGCAAGCTGCATCCAATAGGTCCGACTCCGGATCCACCTTTAGAGAAGCAAGTAAACCTCTGGAAGGGCAACAAATACTGCTTATATCACCAAGGTAGAGGCCATGATATTGAAGAGTGTTTTCTCTTGAAACACACCATCCAAGATATGATCGAAGAGGGCAAGCTTCCTAAGCCACCTTCTGTCGGAAAATCCAAGAAAATCGATCCTCTTGGGTCTAATATCATTAAGCATGATGAAGAACCATCTCTAGATTTTTATCATCTCCTCAATCATCATGATGACGAAGAGATCAATGTCCTCGAAGATGAAGATGTCCAAAATGGAATGCTCATGCTTTCCAGGGCCTTTGACAATAAATTTTACAAGTTAGAAGGAGCCATTGGTACTCTAAACTCTCGGCTTTCCAACATGGAAAACCAGTTTGCTGAAATGGGTAAGAAGCTTGATGCCCAACCTCTCAAAATGAAAAGTGTCCACGCAAACCCTCAACTTGACAGTCCTAAGGAGAAAGCAACAAATGGAAGACCTATTCTTAGTTCTTCTCATCCGGGAGTCAAAATCTACAAAGGCAACCTCATGGAGCCTTCATCAAAGAAACCTAACAACCCTCCAAGGTCATTTACAAAGGCTTCCGAAAATAAGGGCACACCTCCTAGGAAATTTGCCAACATTGGTATTACATACACCGATGCCCTTCAAAGACTCATGGAGCGACGAATGTTGAAGCCTATAGGACCTACTCCCGAACCCGAAAGGAAATCCAAATTCTGGGACGAGAACTCGTACTGTGAATACCATAGAGGCAAAGGGCATGATACAGAGAAATGTTACAAATTAAAACACGTCATTCAGGATATGATCGAAAACGGGAAGTTGTCCCTCTCAACCTTTAACCCACAAGGTAGCTTAGGCAATCCTCATGGATATACCACTTATCAAGAAACTCTTCTTGACTATTATCCTTCCAATGTTCCCAATGATGAGGACGGGGTGCTCAAATGGGTGAATGCTCAAAGTCAGATGCCGAAGCCAGTTGCTGGAAGAGAAAATGTTCAAGCGTGGGCCGATGATTACGAGTCTAGTTCTAGGATTGAGTCTAAGTCCGAGTCCGAGTCCGAGTTTTAGGCTTTCTATCTCATATTTGTTCTAGCGTCTTTCTTCATTTTCATTCCTAGTGACAACCTGGGGGCTGTCCCACGAGTCACGTGTCTTCTCAAGTCTATGTTAAAAATATTCATTCTTCATTTCAATAAAATGCAATTTTCCATCCACATATTCTATCATATCCCTTCTTTTACCCCTTTTCCTGTGACAACAAGAATTGGTTTGAGACATTTTAAAATGAACAAAAACAACACGTTCCCAATCGATGTGAGTACACTTATATGATGTTCCATTCCAAGTTGTAGAGGACCTAAGACTCCATGTTCATTCTTTTCTTACCTATTCCATGTCTGGCAATAGAAACCACAATATAACCCTAGTCTAGGACGAGCATATCTCAAGAGATTCTAGGACGAATCCAGACCGTCTCCCTTGTTAACGATCCATGACGGAAGGCAAGCCCATTCCCCACAATAAACAACCCGTGTTACTAAAAGATCAACCCTGTTTCACACTAAAGGTGCTAGTCTGACCCAAATCCATGGTAGCAAGAAAATCCAAGACAATACGAGGCATGACTAAAGACAAGGCTCAATCAAGAGAAACTGAGGTCAATATCCAAGACCGCAATTATGCCCATAATCCCACACAAAAGAGTCAAAAGAAGAAGGCTCAATCAAGCAAGTCAAGTCAATATCCAAAGACAACGTTATCCTTCAAAACCTGATAAAAAAAATCTGAGCAAAATCCAAGATATACCCTAGACCAAGAATCCAAATCTGAATCAAGAACAAGCCTGAAATCAAATACAGAATAATCCTGAAGTCTATATAGAATCAAGACACCAATCAAGATGGTCAGCTAGCAACCCACTTAGCCTTTCACATCACACATCCTAAGTCCTTCTCGAGACCGTTACAGGGAGATAGTTAGGAATTTTGAGAATCCTCTCAAGCTCGTCAAGTATACCCATCCTTTAGAGCCAAGACATGGAAACTTGAACCCGCATCATTTTAACCCACCTTTATGTGTGCTCAGGCTACATCAAGCCAAGAGACTCCATTTCCAAGCCATATTACAAGCCATAATCCCGTCAAGCCTTAACTCCACAAAATCAAAGCTCCAGAGATTTGTTCACTAAAGCCTCTTATTACCGAGCTCCACATTCCAAATATCCAATCCAGTTTCACCTTGACCCATACACGGAGTTTTCAATACTTTGCTACCTAGAACGGGACATACCCATATCATCCTTAGGGTCCACTAAGTGTGCTCACGCGACAAGGAAATTTTTACAAAATTAATTATACCTCTTTGGTCTATGATCAGAGAGAGTTATCTCAAATCAATTCTTCGAGTCACCAAAGGAATATTACCCTTGTGACCCCTGCACTTTAAGGCCCTAACAGCATAGCTTAGGCACACACTTGAACTACGATCTGGTTTGATTTCACCTTTTCAGTTGGATACGTAGGCAGTCTTTTCTTACACAAGAAGGATACAACCACAACACCCAAACAAAATTAACCAAACCTCAGAACTATGATCTGGTTTGATTTCACTTCACGTGAATACGTAGGCAGTCCTCAAGGACACAACCATCCCAATTTTCAAATTAACATCCTTTCTATAACCAACACCTCTATACTGGGGGCTCCTTATTGTCGCCCAGCCTCCTTTTTTCACCAAATTCCAGAGTCATATTCTCATCCTGGGGGCTTCTCTTCCAAGAAGCCACCCTTCCTTTATTCCTCTAAGTCTAGCTAGTACTCGGTCCGGACAATGACAAATATCTTAGATCAATTCTCCAAGTCATCATGCCTCAAGAGGAGTCTCTTCTACAGCAAACGGTGGTCGTGAAAGAAGTCCTGGTAGACAGATGATCCATGGCTCATGCCTTGCCTTTATATGCCTTCATCATTCTTGCAATTCTTCTACCTTTAAAACCGATACGCATTGTCACCCATACTTGGCTAGGGGTTGCGCATACTTAAACAAAGTCTGTCAAAGTCATCCATGTGTCGCGTCAAACCTAAGTTGGTGTCGCGTCAGTCCAAGCTAAGTCTATATTTTCACGTCCGTATAAGGTCTACGTCGCGTAAGTCCTATGTCTAAAGCCCATTTGAATATGCATATCACATTACAAGCGGTAAACTTCTTTGAACAAGTTTTAAACGACTTTTATAAAGAAACAACTTTTGCAAAACCTATGTGTTTTCTCATTCGAGGTCCATGTGATAATTGCTTACGTGCATATATTAGATTGCATTCTTGTGTGGCTACTAACCATGCAGGTAAGTATCCAGTATAACAACAAAGATTTTGCGATTGCTCAAATCCTTACATCCAGCAAAGCAAAGATATTTTGCAAAGATTGCTCAAATCCTTATATCCAGCGCAGTAGTATTTTGCAGTATTGCTCACTCAAGATTTCTCCCATGACGATCAAGATGTTCCTAATCGTCAATATAATCACCCAACAAGAGTTTGCTTGAGGACAGAGACAGGCAGATTCCCCAAAGTCATCGCTTTATTCCCCAGCCAGAGTTTGTTTGAGACTGACGCAAGCAGATTCAACCTCAAGTTTCGCCAGAGTTTGTTTGAGACCGACGCAAGCAGATTCAACCTCAAGTTTCGCCAGAGTTTGTTTGAGACCGACGCAAGCGGATTCCCCAGCAGTTTCTACCGACGTCCTGCTGCTTTCAATATTTCTTGTTTCCCCGCGGAGTGCGACAAAGGTGTCGTTCTCCAGAAGTTCCCAAACCAGCGCCTCCTTCCTTAGGTTCGTAAACCCAAAGTTAGGATTCTAACCCCTAGATTCTTAGATCCCAAAATGGCTTCTTTTAGGTTCATAAGCCTTTAAGCTCCCACACCAATATCCTTAGGTTCATAAACCCATAAATCCTTTAGGAGTTCTCATACCTCACGCAAGAATTAGTAACCCAGTAGTTCCTAAACTTAACCCTAGGATCCCAAATCCTCTTAGGTTCACAAGCCTTTAAGTTCCCATACCGACCGTCCTTTTAGTTTCATATACCCAGGTTCACACATCTAGCTCTTTAGGTTCCCAAACTCCCTAGAGTTCATACACTTATATCTCTTAGGATCATATTTCTTTAGGATCACCTTTCCCTTAGGATCATAATCCTTTAGGATCACCTTTTCTTAGAGTTCCTACACCTAAGCCTTGGTTACCCCTTAAATTGAACTTATATTTGGCCTCCTTCCCGACGATGCTTTCCTTTAGGGCCCCACACCCTAGCACAATCTTTATATATCTTTTAGGTCTTACCCTTAGCTCCTACGCTTAACCTTAGCTCCTATGCACCTCCGGAAGCATCTCGAGAAAGAAGTCTCAGGTATGGTCTCTTCTTATGGCTGGCGAGCCTCCTTACGTAGTCTAATGGACTTTAAACGACCCTCCCCGATAGTCGACAGACTCTAAAATGTTCCCGACGACAGTCCTTGGCTCGGACCCCTTGAGCGCCTTGCGTCGCCATAGTCGTCAAGTTGTAATCTTCGATTGACCTGATGGCTTTACTTTGACTTTCGCCTTGTCCAAGCCTCGGTCAAAGTGGGGCTCAGAGACACCTCGTTTCCGCACCTCCCGCAAACCACCCGGTGATGATTGGGCCGCATGTTTGATTCGCGGAACGATTTGTGACAGTTCGTAAGATTATCGTCAAGTGATTGCTCAAATATTAATGTCTACCTCTTAGTTGTCATCTACGTGCCGATACGGTCGTTTTGACAATAATTAGAGTACATTTGGAGTCCGGGTCAAAAACCGTCTTCATTTCCTAAAACCGTCAAATCCCGAGTCAAAGCAATGTCCTTGTCTACCTAAGGTTAGGATGTCACAAAATGTTGAGATTATATCTCATTTTGAGTCTCATGTCACTTCTTTAGGCTAAAACTAAAAGTTTACATTACAAAATGTGCATTTCATTTAGCTAAAATGATAACCCGACCTTTAGGCCCGTTTTACGAGGTCATAACGAGTTTTTTGGGTCAGGCCTATTTCACAGAAAGTTCTAGATCTCTTTCTTAGCTTTCCAACGCCACCGAAATCACCTTAATCCGAGTCTTGTAGAGAAAGTTATGCCTAAAATACGACAGGCTGTCAAACGCGTTTTCTACGCGCAGAGGAACCTACCCGGGAAAGGACGCAGCAAGTGCTGCGCCTCTTCCAAGGGACGCAGCTCTGCTGCGCCTTTTCCCAGGGCTTTCTTTTTGTCCAAGTTTCCGTGTTTTAACCTAAGTCGGTTGTTTCCGGATCTTTCTTTCCGTGTCCTAGTCTTACCATAATTCCTTCACGTGATTAGTATAAATAGGAGCTTTCGTTCCTCATATTTCTCACGCGAGTGTCCGCCCTTCTCTTCTCCCTTTGCATTCTAGACTTCGTTCTTACTAATTGGCGCCTACGTGCTTGGACTTCCGACCACGTAAGCTCGGATCCTTCCGGGTACCAGCCTCTCCGTTGCATGACCGACCAATTTGACCACTACACAATAATCAATCTAATTAATTAATCGTTTTCCTCTTTCGAGGGCACTCTCTTTGCATTCGCGTCGAGCATTCACTAGTCGATATCTTAGTTCATCTCGTTTCGTCAACATGTAAGTCTGAGGGTGTATAATTCCTCTTTTATTTATTGTACTTTTATTTATCGTATCACCATTGTAAGATTCACGTCGAAAATACCGATTTCTAAAACCGTGCTTTAAAACCTCTTTTTGCGGATTTACGAGAGACAGACGAGAGAAAAGACGCAAAGAATCGCTGCGCCTCTTCGAAGGAGCGCAGTTCCTGCTGCGCCTCTTCGTGAGGCTGCCGCAGTTCCTGCTTCTTTTCTTCTTCCTTCGTCCTCTGTAATTCGTCTTTCTTATTTGTTTTCACATGTTTGTTCTTTAATTCTTCACCATAATAGCATATAATTCACATGTATATTATTTAACATTAATTCGCATGTTTAGTTAGTCATAAATCCGACTTAAATCCCTTATAATCAATATTCGCGTGTTTTCGTCATAAATTCAAAACCGGATTTTAGAAATTCAATTTGTTCATATTGGGTTTCCGGGATTCGCCTTTGATATATTTCCATCTGTTTATTCACATATTCGTCATTAACTCATCATATCTAGCCTAATTAATTTGTTTAGTTAGTTTGTTAATTCATTAATCATTATTTCATGTAATTAATTCATCTTAATTCCGTCTCATCCGTGTTTATCGCTTTCATGATCCCTTCATATGTAAATAATACATTAAATCACTTTCATCCGAGTAATTATTATTTAATCGATCCATAAAATTACCGATTAAACAGTAACGATTTGCAGTTCCGGCTTCACAGCCAGAACTCACCCTTGGGACAGACGCAAAGAATCGCTGCGCGCCTCTTCCGAGGGCGCGCCCCGCTGCTGCGCTGTTCGAGATGATTTCGTCCCGAACTCCGTTTCTGCCTTGACCTAGTTTAATTAGTTTACGTATTAATCAACTATTATCCGTAATATCACGCTAATTTCTGTTCGTTTACTTCATTAATTTTATTTATTTTATTCTTTTATTCCTTTTTCTCAAATTATCCGTTTTAAAGGTATTTTCGACATAAATCACCTATTCCAATGTAATTATTGTAATTTTCGTTATTGTAATTCATAATTATTGTATTTCCTTTTATTGCTTGTATGGTTTTCACATGTAAATCAACATTAAATCCTACTTCGACCCAATTGTATGCTAATTACGTGTCAACCGACTTAGTCTAATTCTCACATGCTAGGATTAATCTAATGGATGTTGCATTGCATGCATATAGCCGACGATATATCGAGTACGAATAAACTCCCTAATCATTAGTAGAGGCCGCTATCGAGGCGGGCGGGATTAAGTGTTCGATCAAAAGAGCTTCCTAATACGTACCCTCACCCCTTACTCCAGATCTCCATGAGCACCCGTGTTCATTGGCATCCACGAGAGTCATTCTAGACATAGAATGCTAAGGGTAACGATTGCTTAGTGTTCATGTCACTACTTTGTGTCTTGACATGACACGAGGTATTCGAACGGTTCCAATTTCCCATAAAAATTGGTGGCGACTCCATACAAAATGCAAACGCTTGTTTTCGCTCCTCACCAAGCGCCCCCGTGGGCGGCCCGCTGTCCACAAGCATCAACTTCCTTCCTCCAAGCATCAACTTCTTTCATCCAAACTTGGTCATAGGTAGCCACATGAGTGGTAGCAACGGGCCGGCTTGTCATGTCATCAATACCACTCCTAGCACCATCACCCTCATCCTCCTCATCATTCTCATCACTCTCCCCATCATCCAAAGGATCAAGGTCGGGGTCGGCGGAAATATGGAAATCTTCCGTCACCTCTCCATAAGTCAAGGGATCATCGGCCGGGCGAGGCATCTTCAAATAAATATCATTTTTAGAACCCCAACACCAAAAATATGTACCTTCTACGACACGTGGTCGGAGCATATGACATTGTATCAAACAAGGGACATTCATAAGGTAGCTATCCATCAATGGTACATCATCTTCATCCACACCTATCTTCAAATGTTGCATTATCAAGGTCACCAAACCCCCACCACCAATTTTAGTTCCTTCCGTCGAACACAATTTTAAACAAGACTGCACAAAAATATCAACCCAATCGGGAACACCCTCACCCTCCGGAGTCATAGCTCTCAAGTAACCAAAGTGAACACGAGGAAGTTTGGTGGGCTCACCCTTACAAAGGAATGTATTGGCTATCAAACGGTGAGCAACTCGAAGACACGGGTGAGGGATATAAGAACTTATTTCACCTTGCTTTCCACGTGTATCCAACCCCGTCAACTCCTTCCACCATGTTGAACTAGCATCCTTATCAAGACCCACATATTTCACCTTACTCATCTCCTTAATACCAAAAGCTTTTCTCAACCCCCCATAGGTCATAAAATGAGATTGTCCTTTCAACCGGAAAGTGATTTTAGGAGTTTTAGTGGACGCTCCCGACAAGGATAATGTGGATAAGAACTCTATAGTGTATCTCCTATAAGTGTGAGCCCCCTTCCCCATGAAATCCTCCAAACCAACATTCTTCAATAATGACTTCATCACGTCAAGCATACCCAACTTCTCTAATGTTTCATGACAAAGGAATCGGGTCTCCATCATATGACGCTTATGTAGATCATCCCAAATATCCCCTTGCTTAACGGTCAAAGTAGCGGGTTTGGGAATGGGGATTTTTCTAGGAATAAGGATGGGTGTTTTGGATGTGGTGTGGGTAGTCTTTTGTTTTTTTGTGGGTTGTTTAGAGGTGGTAGCGGGTGTAGTATGACATTTTGTGGTCCTCATCCCGACAATGACAAAAATGCTCAACAAAGAACACCCTCCAAGTATACAACAACAACAACAAAGCTCTCTTACAACTCCAAATCTCCCTCAACAATGAACAAGCTCAACAATTTCAATCCCAAGCTCCAATAATTCACCAACAAATACTCAACTGAACAATTATAAAGCCTTAAAATTAAAGTTAGAACGAAAATTCAAACAAATAATTCAAAGGAAGAGACAAAGTATGAATTTTTTTACCAAAAGATGAAAAATTTGCCCCTTTGTAATGAGAAATGATGATGAAAATGCCTTATTGCAGAAATCAAACCCAATCTCGACTCAAATAACACCCCAAATTCCCAAAATTTCGAAGGCTCTATGGCTAGGGCTTCAAAAAGTCGAAATTTTCAACAAAGTGAATGGTGTATACTCCTGTTTTGTAGACATTAAACACAATTTCGATCACTTGAATGCCCCAAATCGAGATCTCCGAAATCCCTACTGCTAGGGTTTCAAAAACTCGAAATTTGTTAATAAAATCGAATTTGTTTATACTCCTTTTGCAGAAATTATACCCAAATTCGTCTTCAATTAAACCACAGCTCGAAATTTCCGAAACCCCAATTGCTAGGGTTCCAAAAACTCGAATTTTCAACAAATTTTGAAGTAATAAGAAGGAAAATGGGTGATTGGAATGGGTAAGTAGAATTTAGAACCAAGTTTGTGTGATTTGAAAAGCATAGTGCAACAAATCGAATGAAGAACAATGGAGATGTCATTTCTTTTAGTTGTCGGCTTTGTGTGTTGAACGAAATTGAGAGACAAAGAGAAAGACGGAATAGATACCTGTTGTGTGAGGGAGCCGCGCGGGGACAGCAAACGGCCGAGAGGAACGGCAAGGGAAACAGAAGAGGGGGCCGCGGGGTTGGTCTGGTGCCGAGGGTCGTGATAGGGAGAACAGAAGGGCAGCCGCTGGGGTTGTGTTCTGGCCGAGGGGAGTGGCTGGTGTTGGTTGTCGCTGCTCGTGCTTCTATTCTTCTATTTCGCGTGTTTTCTTCTTGCTTCCAGTTTTTGTGATTTTTTTTTTTCATTTGGGAATTTTGGAAGGAATGTTGATCAACCGAGCAAAAGAGGGCATTCAAACTTGCAAATGCGCTCCTATCATCACCCATGTAGCTTCATGTGGAAAATTCAACTACCTTATTCAAAACTAAAACAAATGCATCAAATAACAAAAATCGGGTTGCCTCCCGTAAGCGCTGGTTTAACGTCCCGCACGATGCATATTTTAGCTTAAGAATCAAGTATAGGGTCACACATCACTACCCCTTTAAATAAGAACATCATTTAAATTAAGAGCGGAACATGTCAATGCCCTTAAGAGAAGATCATACAAACTATCAAAAGAGTTAGTGAAGATATCATAATAGCTTATAATGGAAATGAACCATACACAACTCATAGTGATATAAGCATGAACGACATTTTTATCCGGTTCTATGGGTATATAAAAAATAATCACATACTCATGGTATGGTTCTTTATGCAATCGGGTCATCTTAATCAACGTGTTTTCCCCACTACGAACAAAAGTGTCATCCAAATCCCATAAAATATCACCCGAATCTCCACCCAAAGAGTCGTCATCAAATTGCGGGGGTAAGGTAAAATCTACTTCGGGTTCAATATAGGACAAGGTGAACAAATCAAAGTCATGACTATCTTCTTCATCATAAATTGGAGCACTCCCATCAAGAGTAAGAGAATTAGAATAATCAAGGTCGTTCACTTCATCATTTGGACTCGATTAAATGTTTGGTGAGGTATCAAAAGAAGGAGTAAGATTTAGAGTTGAATTAGTCATTTCTAATTGTCGGGAATTTTCAACCAAAAGATCAAGCACATCCCATTTCTTTTCATGTTTCAGCTCGAAAAATCCACCCTCACTTTCGATTTGAACATCAATTTGAGTCTCTAGATTGAAATTATAATAAATTCCGACCCAAATACCTTGACTCTTAGCTAAATATGGGTGATCTACCAAATATTTCTCAAGCCTTTCAAAGTAGTGATGGAGTAATTCATGCTCTTGTTGGGGAAAATGGAAATACATTTTCTAATTAACAGACACAAGACCCTTATTAAAAAAAAAACAATATTTACAAGCACACAAATAAAAAAACAATTGTCTTCCCCGGCAACGGCGCCAAAATTTGGCTAGACTTGTCGCGAGTCTCCAAATTAGTATTTTTATCCACTACAAACTCAAACTAGTAGCAAGTGTAAGTAGGGGTCGATCCCACGAGGAAGGCGTTTATGTTGATTTAATGTGTGCAAAAGTTAAGTAACCAAATGGGGGGTTTTGATATGTTGATGGATTTAAGTCTACTAAAGTAATAATCTAATGCAATGAAATGTAAAAGCAATATAAATAATTGAATGTGTAAACAAATATGAGAATAATTCTTGGACCAAGTAATTTCCACCAACTAGTTATGAATTGATAATTGACTCTTCTAATCTATTTCATTATTGAATACTTTGCTATGAAGTTGTCGACTTCTAATTCCACATAATATTAGTTATTGGCTACTAGCGTAAACAAATAACCCTTACAATGTTGTCAATTTAGTCAAGCGCTTAATCGTATCAAAATTGTAGAATATAGCGATGGAATTTAGCAAAGATGAATAAATGAAGAATACAAGCGATGCTCCACTTTGATTCATACAAGTTTAATCATTTATAACTCAACAATGATGAATTAGCATACTACTTGATGAATTATAATTGCTACAACGGAATAGGTAAACAAACAAAAGATTCATTCACCTAATCTAGCAATGGTTAATTAAATAATAACAACTAGTTGATCATTCTAGATGTATAATTAACAAACCAACAATAATCCAAATTAAACTTGATATTCAAACAATGAAATAGAAATAGAATAAGAGTCTTACAATTCATTAACTAAATTGGCTTCAAGAACTTGTTCCAAGATGTAGAACTTAGCCCTCCATACAAATAATAAAAATAAACTTGAAATTGGAAATTGTTTATGTATTCTAATGATTAAAAAGGTAGAGAAAGTATGTAAAAGTATGTATGAGTCCCCCAATTTGATCAACAACATCTCTTTATATAGTCTTCCAAAGAGCATCTCCATAAAGTGTCATAAAGAATGAGCATAAATCCCAAAATAAAGGAGAATTAAGAGAGTTGTAGGATCCAATGCGGAATCCAATGCTGAGCCGCCACTAGCGGCTTTTTCCCGCCACTAGCGGCTAGAAGAGATGTGCCGCGACTAGCGGCATTTTGCCGCCCCTAGCGGCTTTCTATTATGACGCTTCCTCTTCTTCATTTGCTTCCATGCTTTGACTTTTGTCCTTGGGCCTTGACTTGCTTTAAAATCCACACTCACATGACATCTTTAGCCCAATACCAACCTCTAAAGAAGCTCTCTCCATACATAACAATAAATCAATCCAATTATTCCATAAAAACACACAAGTCATAACCAACCCAACATAAGAGACATATGCAACAAAATCCACTAAAATGCTTCTCAACCTAACAATTAACCATCAAAATAACCTTTATTGACCCATACTAAACTAGACTAATCACTACCCTTGTATAATTGTCAAGTGTCCGAAACAGATACGTTACTTGATATATTATTGAAAAGTCCGAGCAACATAGCCTTTTATTATGTTAATGGGTGATGAATCTGTAAATTAAGCATTCGGCTTACTTGGGACCAATAGATATAGCAATGTTCTCTTCTCTTGTGGACAACGAGTCATGTTTACTATGTGCTTTCGCAGGTATGTATTAGGTTAGCTTTTCAATACGCTTACAAAATGCCAGTCCTGAAAGCGTGTTAAAAGGTAATAGCTGTCATACCCTTTAGTTGAATGCAAGAAAACTCAGGTTAGTTTTGTTAGGATAAAGGACTCATTGTTCCAAATTTCCTTCTTACTCTGTTCCATACCATCAGTATTCGTGGTCACTGTTCATTATTTCTAATGAAGTCGGAATGTTTACCTTTTTATTTTCGATCATTTGTTTACCTTTTTATTTTTTATTTTTTGTGAGGGGTATTTTAATTAAAGATAAACAAATGATTGAGACGGAGGTTGTGTTACTTTTTGTTTTGGGATATAATGATCTAAATCGGAATGTTTTGCAAACCCACCCTACCATTCCGTTTTCATAAAGTAGTAGACAATTGTACTTTTCCATTATCGGTTTGGTAAAAAAATTCCCATATTTCAATGGAAGGCTTAATACCGTCCCAACACTTTACCGCACTTTTCATAAAAGTTTATTGTTGATGCACCGCGATAATGATGAGTTAGTGAAATATTGTTAGCTTTGTACACGCTTATCTAATTCAATTTTTATTTTCTACATAACGCGCAATGAAGACGACGACTATTTTGACTAGGCTACCCGTAGTTGAGAGACAACTAACTAAAGGAGTTGAGGAGTCCGATTGCTGCTACACTCAACCGGATTTTCAATTCTTGGGGCTTATCTCACATGCAGGAATAGGAGAGCATGGATCAAGGTGTGCATGAGATTAGCTGCTACGTACTATCAACATAATTGATTGTTTTAATATTCTTCCTCATGTGTTATTTTATTGGTTGATAAATGTATTGTAAGTTTTGTTTTTAAATTGTATTTAGCAGCAAGAATTACCAGATTTTATATAGGATACCTTTGTTGAAGAATTGGTTAGATTATGTTAATTGATACGAAGTATATTTATGAGCTATCTTATGTTGTTCATTTGTTTTATCCTTTCATAGTTAAACTTGTAGACACCTCGTTTCTACACCTCCCACAGACACCCGGTGATGATTGAGCCACATTTTTGGTACGCGGAACGATTTGTGATAGTTCGTAAGTTTATCATCAAGTGATTGCTTAAACACTGATGTCTACCTCTTAGTTGTCATCTACGCGCCGATACGGTCGTTTTGACAGTAATTAGAGTACATTTGGAGTCCGGGCCTAAAACCGTCTTCATTTTCTGATAACCGTTAAATCCCGAGTCAGAATGTTCTGGAATGTTCCGGATATTTCTATGCCATATTTTATAAATATTTCACAATCTTTTAATCTTTGGTAAACAATTTCCCGTAATATTCATACAAATATTAAGGAAAACCAAAGTAATCCGTTATTCCATAACTTAAACACGGAAATCTTTCTTCCGCAGGAGGAAACCACTTGGGAACAGACGCAGCAGGTGCTGCGCCTCTTCCAAGAGACGCAGTGACTGCTGCGCCTCTTCCCAGGTCCTTTTCTGCGTATTTTTCGTATTTTTTTCATATCTTTTCGAGATTCACTTCCAAAGTCTCTCCGAAAACCCTATTCCTTCACGTGATTAGTATAAATAGGAGCCTTCGCTCCTCATATTTCTCACGCGAGTGTTCGCCCTTATCTTCTCCCTTTGCATTCTAAGTCCACGTTCTTACTTTTTGGCGTCTACGTGCTTGAACATTCGACCACGTAAGCTCGGATCCTTCTGAGTACCAGCCTCGTTTGCATGACCGACCAATTTGACCACCTCCACATCAATCAATTTAATTAATCTTAATCGTTTTCCTCTTACGAGGGCACTTTCGTTACATTCGAGTCGAGCATCACTAATCGATAACTTAGTTCATCTCGTTTCGTCAAACATGTAAGTCTGAGGGTGTAAATCTCTCTTTTATTTATTGTTCATTACTTTTTGTATCACTATTGTAAGGTTTATGTCGAAAATACTTATTAAAACCGATTTATAAAACCTCATTTAAAACCCTTGACAAACCGTCGAGAAAGGACGCAGAAACTGCTGCGCCTCTTCGAAGGAGCGCAGTACCTGCTGCGCCTCTTCGTGAGGCTGCCGCAGTTCCTGCTTCCTTTCTTCTTCCTTCGTCCTCTGTAATTCGTCCTCTTTATTCGTTTTCGTTTGTTTTCTTTAATTTTTTGGTATATTAACATAATCATCTCACATGTATGTTATTTATCATCATTAATACGTATAATTCATCATTAAATCCGACTTAAATCTCAAGTAACTCATATTTGCGGGTTTTCGTCATTAAAATCAATTCGGGTTTTAGAGATTCAATTCATCAATATTGAGTCTCTGGAATTCATCATTGACATATTTGCATCTGTTATTTATCGTCACCATCATATATTCGTCATTGATCCATCGTATTTAGCCTAATTAGTTTAATTTGTTAATAATCCTCTTTTAATCTTGTAAATATTAATTCATCCACATTCGTCTCATCCATGTTTTATCGCTTTTATGACTCATTCGTATGTAATTAATTAATTAAATCACTTCCATCCGAGTTAGATATTGTAATCAATCCTTAAATTCACCAATTAACATTAACGATTTGCAGTTCCGGCTTCACAGCCAGAACTCACCCTTGGAACAGACGCAGCTGCTGCTGCGCCTCTTCCAAAGGGCGCAGTCCTGCTACGCCTGTTCCAGGGTGAATTCTGTCTCTGAACTTCCGTTCTGCCTTGACCTAGTTTATTAGTCTACGTATAATTAACTATTAACCGTATTATCGCCTAATCATCTGTTCGTTAATTCATTCTTTTATTCTTTTTCTCAATTTATCCGTTTTAAAGGTATTTTCGACATAAATCGCTAAATCCATTGTAATTATTGTAATTTTTATTATCGTAATTTTTCTATTGTATTTATCATTGTATTTTGTATCATTTGTATGTTTTCACATGTAATTGAGTCTTAAATTCCTACTTCGATCCAATTTTTTGCTAATTAATTAATCACCGACTTAGTTAAATCTTCACATGTTTGGATCAAAACTTGGATGTTGCATTGCATGCATATAATCGACGATATATCGCGTACGAATAACTTCCCTAATCATTAGTAGAGGCCGCTATCGAGGCGGGCGGGATTAGGTGTTCGATCAAAAAAGCTTCCTAATACGTACCCTCACCCCTTACTCCAGATCTCTGTGAACATCCGTGTTCATTGGCATCCACGAGAGTCATTCTAAACATAGAATGCTAAGAGTAACGATTGCTTAGTGTTCATGTCACTACTTTGTGTCTTGACATGACACGAGGTATTCGAACGGTTCCAATTTCCCATAAAAATTGGTGGTGACTCCCCAAATGCAAACGCTTGTTTTCCCAAGCGCCCCCGTGGCCCATTGTCCACAGTTTGGCGACTCCGCTGGGGATAATACACTTACGTGTAGCCAAAAGGGTGAAACTTGAACAAGGTTAGGGAATAGTTTGTACAAGACAATTGTCGGTTTTCATAACTCGGTCTTCCTAGATCGTTTCATTCGGCCTTCCTAGGCCCAACCCAACCCATTCGACCAATCGTCCCGTCTAAACGGTCCTAATTTTTATTTGGGCCTAAGGATGGATAACGATTGACGTCATCCATACCATGGTACTTAATCTTGTTTGTATCAAGGACTTTCACTACTTGAGGAAATGGACTAGGAATCGGCCTTACTCTTGTTTGGTACGAGCCTCTCCACAGACCCCGGGTTTGATCGTTCGGTATGGCAACCCACCCTTTAAACCAAAACCCTTTTAAATGCACTCAACATCCCGTTATAATGCCTGTATATATGTTTGTATCATATGTGATCACCATTTTGTAAACAAAACCATTTTGTAAAATAAAATCCTTTTCAAAATATAAATATTTTCAAAATAGCGCAAAATAAGCCTAAACTCTGTCCATATGCCGAGTCAAACTTCGGGCCTAAAACCCATTTCAAAAAACCAAAAAAAAAAAAAACCAAAAAAAAATGTAAAAAAAAAGAGTCAAAAAAAAAACCAAAAATGTTTTAATCAAAAGATTTTCAAATCATGTAAATGTAAGTATGTAAATTCAGTTGGACTAAGTTAGAGTCAAAGTTCAAACCGACTACGTCCTAGTCGGAACTCTGTCGAGTCATAAACCCGTCTTCCTTTACATTTTGGGTCTTTTCAAAATTCAAGTCAAGTCCTAAGGCGTCACGCCGTCATTTTGGACCCCCTACCCCAATTCAATTAGGAGCTAAACATTTCCACACCTCGACTCACATATCAAGTCATTCCCATATCTGTTTCTTGAATTCCCCTAGTGACACGTTCGGGACACACATACCCGAACCTCGAGTCAAGTCTGTCTTAAACAACACAAATTAGAATTAACATGTGTCATCAATTCCGTCAACAAAGTCAATCATATGAAGGTAACTCCGTCAAGTCAACACTCGAGTCTAAAATTATAGTCAAGCACCGTGAATTCAAACACGAGAAGTCGCTCACGACATTTCATGAATTCACAAGTCGACTTCTAGATTTATCATCTTGTGCTTTCCTTTTGTTTATTGCCTTAGTATGCGGGACCCCATGTCGAATCGAGTTGTAATGCGCGTCATTTCTGTCGATTAGGAATCCAGCAAGTTCTGTCAATCAGCAAAGTCACGAAGCAGATCAAGCCACCATCGCCGTGTCTCTCTAAGATGTTTATGCCATGGTCCTAGGAGTTCAAGCTATAGTGGAAAATTTGAGCATTCGCGTCCTCACCCTTGAAAATGGAATGGTGGAAAAGAACATGCCAACTAGGGAAACCTCTAGTCTAGGTCATCCAAAGCTTACCTCTTGCAATAACCATCGTCCTAGAAAGCCGAAAACAGCTGAAAGAAAACCTGGGAGGCATCAAAGGGTGCTTACCGATTTAGGCATGTCTTATGCCGATGCTTTGAAGAGACTCTCTGCCCAAGGCAAGCTACATCCAATAGGGCCAACTCCGGATCCACCTTTAGAGAAACAGGTGAACCTCTGGAAGGGCAACAAATACTGCTTATATCACCAAGGTAGAGGCCATGATATTGAAGAGTGTTTTCTCTTGAAACACACCATCCAAGATATGATCGAAGTGGGCAAGCTTCCTAAGCCACCTTCTGTCGGAAAATCCAAGAAAATCGACCCTCTTGGGTCTAATATCATTAAGCATGATGAAGAACCATCTCTAGATTGTTCTCATCTCCTCAATCATCATGAGGATAAAGAAATCAATGTCCTCGAAGATGAAGATATCCAAAATGGAATGCTCATGCTTTCCATTACCTTCAATAATAAATTCTCCAAAATAGAAGGAACCATTGATAATCTAAACTTCCGACTTTCCAACATGGCGAAACAGTTTACTGAAATGAGTAAGAAGCTTGATGCCCGACCTCTCAAGATGAAAAGTGTCCAGACAAACCCTCAGCTTGACAGTCTTAAGGAGAAAGCAACAAATAGACAATCTATTCCTAGTTCTTCTCATCCAAGAATCAAAATCAACAAAGGCAACCTCATGGAGCCTTCGGGGTCATTTACAAAGGCTTCCGAAAATAAGGGCACACCTCCTAGGAAATTTACCAACATTGGTATTACATACACCGATGCCCTTCAGAGACTCATGGAGCGACGAATGTTGAAACCTATAGGACCTACGCCTAACTCAGAGAAGAAATCCAAGTTTTGGGATGAGAATGCCTACTGCAAATACCATAGAGGCAAAGGGCATGATACAGAGAAATGTTACAAATTAAAAAACGACATTCAGGATATGATCGAAAGTGGGGAATTGTCCCTCTCGACCCTTAACTCACATGGCAGGTTAGGCAATCCTCATGGATATACCACTTATCAAGAAACCTTTCTTGACTATTACCCTTTCAATGTTCCCAACGACGAAGATGAGGTGCTCAAATGGGTGAATGCTCAAAGTCGATGCCGGCCGATTCTTTGGAAGGGAAAATGCTCAAGCATGGGCCGATGATTACGAGTCTAGGTCTAAGATCGCGTCAAAGTCCAGGTCCGAGTCCGAGTCTTAGGCTTTCTATCTCATATTTGTTCTAGTATCTTTCTCCATTTTCATTCCCAGTGACAACCTGGGGGCTGTCCCATGAGTCACGTGTCTTCTCATATCTATGTTAAATACATTTATTATCCATTTCAATAAAAGCACACTTTTCAATCCACATATTCTATCATATCTCTTCCTCTACCCTTTTCCTGTGACAACAAGAATTGGTTTGAGACATTTTTTTAAAATGACAACAACAACACATGACAGTCAATGTGAGTGCACTTATATGATGTTCCGTTCAAAGTTGTAGAGGACCTGAAACTCCGTGTTCTTTTCTTACCTATTCCATGTCTGGCAATAGAAACCACAATATACCCCAGTTTAGGACGAGCCTATCTCAAGATATTCTAGGACGAATCCAAACCATCTCCCTTGTTGACAATCCATGACGGAAGGCAAGCCCATTCCCCATAATAAACAACCTGTGTTACTAAAGACCAACCCTATTTCACACCAAAGGCTCTAGTCTAACCCAAATCCATGGTAGCAATCAAATCCAAGATGATACGAGCCACGATTAAAGACAAAGGCTCAATCAAGAGAAATACCCAAGATCAATATCCGAAGCCGTAGTTATGCCTATAGCCCAAGAAAAAAGAGACAAAAGAAGAAGGCTCAATCAAGCAAGTCAAGTCAATATCCAAAGATAACGTTATTCTTCAAAACCTGATCAAAAATCTGAGAAGAAATCCAAGATATACCCTAGACCAAGAATCCAAATCTGAATCAAGAACAAGCTTGGAATCAAATGCTATACAGAATACTGCTGAAGTCTAGGTAGAATCAAGATATCAATCAAGATGGTCGGCTAGCACCCCACTAAGCCTTTCACACAGCACACACCCTAAGTCCTTCTCGAGACCGTTACGGGGAGATAGTTATGAATTTTGAGAATCCTCTCGAGCTCGTCAAGTATACCTATCCTTTAGGGCCAAGACATGGAAACTTGATCCCACGTCATTTAACCAACCTTTATGTGCTCAGGCTACATCAAGCCAAGAGACTCCATTTTCAAGCCACATTACAAGCCATAATCCCATCAAGCCTTAACTCCACAAAATCAAGCTCCAGAGATTTGTTTCATCAAAGCCTCTTATCTCCAAGCTCCACATTCCAAATATCCAATCCAGTTTCACTTTGACCCATACACGGAGTCTTCAAATACTTTGCTACCAGGACGGGACATACCCATATTCATCCTTAGGGTCCACTAAGTGTGCTCATATGACAAGGAAATTTTTAAAAAATTAGTTACACCTCTTTGGTCTATGATCAAAGGGAGTTATCTCAAATGAGTTCTTCGAGTCACCAAAGGAATACACCCTTGTGACCCTGCACTTTAAGGCCCTAACAACATAGCTTAGGCACACACCTGAACTACGATCTGGTTTGATTTCACCTACTCAGGTGGATACGTAGGTAGTCCTTTCTTACCCAAGAAGGATACAACCACAATACCCAAACAAAATTAACCAAACCTCAGAACTACGATTTGGTTTGATTTCACTTCACGTGAATACGTAGGCAGTCCTCAAGGACACAACCACCTCAACCATCCCAACTTTCAACCTCAATTGCCAACCATCCTAATTTTCAACCTTCCAACCATAATTTCCATTTACACCTCTATACTGGAGGCTCCTTTTTGTCGCCCGGCCTCTTTTTTACCAAATTTCAGAGTCATCTTCTCATCCTGGGTGCTTCTATTCCAAGATGCCACCCTTCCTTTATTCCTCTAAGTCTAGCTAGTACTCGGTCCAGACAATGACAAAGATCTTAGATCAATTCTCTAAGTCATCGTGCCTCAAGAGGGTCTCTTTTACAACAAATGGTGGTGAAAGAAGTCCTAGTAGACAGATGATCCATGGCTCATGTCTTGCCTTTATATGCCTTCATCATTCTTGCAATTCTTCTACCTTTGGAACTGATATGCATTGTCACCCACACTTGGCTAGGGGTTGCGCATACTTAAGCAAAGTTTGTCAAAGTCATCCCTGTGTCGCGTCAAATCTAATTTAATATCGCGTCAGTCAAACCTAAGTCTACATTTTGCGTCGTGTCCTAGTAGGTCTATGCCGCGTCAGTCACGTGTCTAAAGCCCATTGAATATGCATAACGCATTACAAACGACAAACTTCTTTGAACAAGTTTTAAACGACTTTTAAAAAGAAACAACTTTTGAAAACCTATGTGTTTCCTTATTCGAGGTCCATGTGATAATTGCTTACGTGCATATATTAGATTGCATTCTTGTATGGCTACTAACCATGCAGGTAAGTATCGAAAAGATTTTTATCAAGACCTCGCTTGCCACAACGAGCGAATACTCTTTGACAGGTGTTTCGACACACCTCTATTCTGTTCCCCCAACGAGAGTACACAGACAGACATTCGCTTTCGAGACATGGAGATCAGTTCCTAAGATTTATTCCCCAACGAGAGTTTGCTTGAGGATAGAGACATGCAGATTCCCTAGAGTAATCACCCAACGAGAGTTTGCTTGAGGACAGAAACATGCAGATTCCCTAGAGTAATCACCCAACGAGAGTTTGCTTGAGGACAGAAACATGCAGATTCCCCAAAATCATCGTTTTATTCCCCAGTGATTGTTTGCTTGAGGACAGAGAGAGGCAGATACCCCCAGGTGATCCTTCATATCTTTAGGTAACCCTTTTCAGGATAAACCCTCATATATTTTAGGTAACCCTTTTTCATGATAAACCCTTCAGATCTTTCAGAAACTTACCTTCATATCCTTCAGACAACCCTTTAGATAACCTTTGGGATAATCCTTCCTTGAGCCTTCCTCCCTTCAGATAATCCTTTATTTCTTCAGACACTTCAGGATAATCCTTTCAGTAACCTTCAGATAACTCCTTTTCAGTTAAGTCCCCTTTCAGTCCTTTAGAGAGAGTTGTCCTTCAGCCTTCTCTTTAGTGAGAGATAGCCTTCAGAGTTAGCCTTCGGAAGTGTTAGGAAGTTTCTTCAGAATCCCTGTGACCCCTAGATTCTTAGATCCCAAAATGGCTTCCCATAGGTTCATAAGCCTTTAAGCCCCCACACCAACGTCCTTAGGTTCATAAACCCATAAATCCTTCTGGAGTTCTCATACCTCAGAAAGCTTAAGCGCACGCGTTTAAAACAAGAATTAGTAACCCTTCAGTTCCTAAACTTAACCTTAGGATCCCAATTCCTTTAGGTTCACAAGCCTTTAAGTTCCCTTACCAGCCGCTCTTTTAGGTTCATATACCCAGGTTCACACACCTAGCTTCTTTTAAGTTCCCAAACTCCCTAGAGTTCATACACTTCTTCCTTTAGGATCACCTTTTCCTTTTAGGATCATATTCCTTTAGGATCATCACCTTTCCTTAGAGTTCCTGTAACACCCCCATATTCAGAGGAGCCTTAACTAGGCCTTCCTTAGGATATAAGGGCGTTACCATCTCGGTTGCCCGAAGACAGTAATAATCAAACGTCAATAAAAGAACTATAATATTGTATTACAAGTGATTTAAACCAACAAGCTATATAAAAGATACAACTCAGAGACTACTGGCTATGACTATCGAATCTCGTGAAGACTCATCCCCGCCGGACTCCAGCTATCAACAACATCAACAACACCGCTAAGACCGATCAAGCTCACCATAAGGGATCACGGCGGACACATAACAAACAAACAACCATACAAGGTCAGTACTGAGATACGACACAACAATGACGACTATAACTATCAACACAATATGATGCTAGCAGTCTTACACACACAATCACAACAGTCCAACCAATCTCTGTCACTGACTGTCCACTGGACCAGTCCTGCCAGTGGGGGACCGCAGCCGTACCCACCAAATCCCCGCTCACTATACTGAGCGATAACCCTGTCCATTAATGTGCACATCCCTTCTGTGGCGGGTTCCACAGAAGGCGAAACTAGGGCGTGAAGCCACTCCCGCAAGTGACCCCACTCAGCCGAGGCCACGCCTCGCGAACCATCAACAACGATCACAACCACAAAGACAATACAATTACTACATCAAACAACCAAACACAATACAGCCACAACATCCGACACACTAGACCATCTACAGAAACTGAGTAGGCGAACCTACCTTTAAGTCACCGCAACCAATCCATGCCGACAGATAACATGTCCAGTGATCAAGCAACGCCTATAACCAGAATACCATCGTCTATTACTAACAGGCAAACCCTAACTAAAGAACAAGGACACGGATGATGATTATGACATACCTATTAGGGAGAAAACTCAGCAAGAGACCGCTACCCGACACCAGTGACACCCTCCTAAGGTCCAAGGATCTTCAAAAAGGCTTCCATGGAGGTTTTGAGGTGAAGGGGAGGGAAAGAGGCGACTGAATGATAGAAGGAAAGTGGCGGAAGTGATTTGCGGATTTAACAAAACGCGATATAAAACCCTCGTCAAAAAACCGGGTACTCGATCGAGTACCCAACACACTCGATCGAGTGGCCCCCTACTCGATCGAGTAACCTAGCTACTCGATCGAGTAGCCTCTACTCTATCGAGTACCACTCTTAACACGCAACCCAAGATGACTTCGGCACTTACTTCTAAGACTATTCCCGCTCCCAAGGTCAGTCAACGCTGGTCAAAGGGTCCCTAAAAGGACGGGTATTACAGTTCCTACACTCAAACCTTGGTTACCCTTTTAAGTTGAACTTATATTTGGCCTCCTTCCTATTGATGCTTTCCTTTAGGGTCCCACACCCTAGCACAATCTTTATATATCTTTTAGGTCTTACCCTTAGCTTCTATGCTTACCCTTAGTTCCTACGCTTACCCTTAGCTCCCACGCAACTCCGGAAACGTCTCGAGAAAGAAGTCTCAGGTATGGTCTCTCCTTATGGCTGGCGAGCTTCCTTACGTAGTCTAATGGACTTTAAACGACCCTCCCCGATAGTTGACAGACTCTAAAATGTTCCCGACGACAGGTCCTTGGTTCAGACCCCTTGAACCGCCTCGTGTCGCCATAGTTGTCAGGTTGTAATTTTCGATTTACCTGATGGCTATACTTTGACTTTCGCCTTGTCCAAGCCTCAGTCAAAGTGGGGGCTCTGTAGACACCTCGTTTCTACACCTCCCGCAGACACCCGATGATGATTGGGCCGCATGTTTGGTACGCGGAACGATTTGTGACAGTTCGTAAGTTTATCGTCAAGTGATTGCTCAAACACTGATGTCTACCTCTTAGTTGTCATCTACGCGCCGATACGGTCGTTTTGACAGTAATTAGAGTACATTTGGAGTTCGCGCCTAAAACCGTCTTCATTTTCTGATAACCATTAAATCCCGAGTCAGAATATTCTGGAATGTTCCGGATATTTCTATGCCATATTTTATAAATATTTCACAATCTTTTAATCTTTGGTAAACAATTTCCCGTAATATTCATACAAATATTAAGGAAAACCAAAGTAATCCGTTATTCCATAACTTAAACACGGAAATCTTTCTTTCGCAGGAGGAAACCACTTGGGAACAGACGCAGCAGGTACTGCGCCTCTTCCAAGAGACGCAGTGACTGCTGCGCCTCTTCCCAGGTCCTTTTCTGCGTATTTTTCGTATCTTTTTCATATCTTTTCGAGATTCACTTCCAAAGTCTCTCCGAAAACCCTATTCCTTCACGTGATTAGTATAAATAGGAGCCTTCGCTCCTCATATTTCTCACGCGAGTGTCCGCCCTTCTCTTCTCCCTTTGCACTCTAAGTCCACGTTCTTACTTTTTGGCGTCTACGTGCTTGAACATTCGACCACGTAAGCTCGGATCCTTCTGAGTACCAGCCTCGTTTGCATGACCGACCAATTTGACCACCTCCACATCAATCAATTTAATTAATCTTAATCGTTTTCCTCTTACGAGGGCACTTTCGTTACATTCGAGTCGAGCATCACTAATCGATAACTTAGTTCATCTCGTTTCGTGAAACATGTAAGTCTGAGGGTGTAATCTCTCTTTTATTTATTGTTCATTACTTTTTGTATCACTATTGTAAGGTTTATGTCGAAAATACTTATTAAAACCGATTTATAAAATCTCGTTTAAAACCCTTGACAAACCGTCGAGAAAGGACGCAGCAACTGCTGCGCCTCTTCGAAGGAGCGCAGTACCTGCTGCGCCTCTTCGTGAGGCTGCCGCAGTTCCTGCTTCCTTACTTCTTCCTTCGTCCTCTGTAATTCGTCCTCTTTATTCGTTTTCGTTTGTTTTCTATTATTCTTTGGTATATTAACATAATCATCTCACATGTATGTTATTTATCATCATTAATACGTATAATTCATCATTAAATCCGACTTAAATCCCAAGTAACTCATATTTGCGGGTTTTCGTCATTAAAATCAATTCGGGTTTTAGAGATTCAATTCATCAATATTGAGTCTCTGGAATTCATCATTGACATATTTGCATCTGTTATTTATCGTCACCGATATATATTCGTCATTGATCCATCGTATTTAGCCTAATTAGTTTAATTTGTTAATTTGTTAATAATCCTCTTTTAATCTTGTAAATATTAATTCATCCACATTCGTCTCATCCATGTTTTATCGCTTTTATGACTCATTCGTATGTAATTAATTCATTAAATCACTTCCATCCGAGTTAGATATCGTAACCAATCCTTAAATTCACCAATTAACATTAACGATTTGCAGTTCCGGCTTCACAGCCAGAACTCACCCTTGGAACAGACGCAGCAGCTGCTGCGCCTCTTCCAAAGGGCGCAGTCCTGCTACGCCTGTTCCAGGTTGAATTCTGTCTCTGAATTTCCGTTCTGCCTTGACCTAGTTTATTAGTCTACGTATAATTAACTATTAACCGTATTATCGCCTAATCATCTGTTCGTTAATTCATTTTTTTATTCTTTTTCTCAATTTATCCGTTTTAAAGGTATTTTCGACATAAATCGCTAAATCCATTGTAATTATTGTAATTTTTACTATCGTAATTTTCCTATTGTATTTATCTTTGTATTTTGTATCATTTGTATGTTTTCACATGTAATTGAGTCTTAAATTCCTACTTCGATCCAATTGTTTGATAATTAATTGTTCACCGACTTAGTTAAATCTTCACATGTTAGGATCAAAACTTGGATGTTGCATTGCATGCATATAATCGACGATATATCGAGTACGAATAACTTCCCTAATCATTAGTAGAGGTCGCTATCGAGACGGGCGGGATTAGGTGTTCGATCAAAAGAGCTTCATAATACGTACCCTCACCCCTTACTCCAGATCTCTGTGAACATCCGTGTTCATTGGCATCCACGAGAGTCATTCTAGACATAGAATGCTAAGGGTAACGATTGCTTAGTGTTCATGTCACTACTTTGTGTCTTGACATGACACGAGGTATTCGAACGGTTCCAATTTTCCATAAAAATTGGTGGCGCTCCACAAATGCAAACGCTTGTTTTCCCAAGTTCCCCCGTGGCCCATTGTCCACAAAACTAAAAGTTGAAATACTATCTACAGTCTCTTTTTAATCTTTTTCCAAGCCTTCTCATCTAATACACACAATTAAAGTAAGGGATATTCTCTCGTGTATCCCTCAACTTTTTCATTTTCTATGATATACCCTTTTTTTCATGCAAAAAAACTTTGACCGTCAATAACTCTTGGCTACAAGTTCAGAATACGATAAACTTTTTTCCCAAATTGACTGTCTTTAAGAAGTCTTCCGTTTGAAAAAAAATTCACCGACGTCTCAACTCGTAGTCCGGAATTATGGTCAGTCAAAGTTTATTCGTTAAAAAATGTTTGACCAACCATAACTACCGGCTACGAGTTCAAAAAGGGGGAATTTTTTTTTCAAATTGAAGGCCTTGACAAGATAATTGGTTTGAAAAAAAAAATTACCGTTTTCTGAACTCGTAACAGAGAATTATTGTCGGTCAAAGTTTTTTTTTAAAAAAACGAGGGTACACCATAGAAAACGAAAAAGTTCGGGGGTACACGAGAGAATATCCCTTAAAGTAATATGTATTTTACCTAAAGAAAACACGGTATTATTTGAGTCATCTTCTTGATTATTTGCGTTCTTATGCTGACTTAGGACATGTTTTACTCTCTATTTGGTTATTGTGAGAGTAAATGACCAAAGAACTTTCTACGGAGTATTTACTTTATGGTTTCTCTATATATTGGTACGATGCTCCACGTAAACAACATTTGACAAAATTTTTATAATGACCAGTCTTTGCTGAAGTGGAGTAATGTTGTTGATTTTATTAGTGATAAAGTAATTAGTCTCTATGAGATACCCCTCTATTTCAATCAATTGAATACATTTTATTTAAATATAACTCATATATATTCAACAAATGTATAAAAATGATTGTAATAGAGGGGTATAAGTTATTATCTATACTAATTTGATACATTATATTCTATTTAAAACAAAATTATATATGTCCGTGCTTTCTGCATGGGTATTAAGCTAGTTCTATATATATATATATATATATATATAGATTTAGGATCCTATGAGAACCCCTGTTCAGGGGCGGACCCAGGATTTAAAATCTGGGGTAGCAAAAAAAAATTATCCAATATATATCAATAAATTTTATGATCGAGAAAAATATACTATAACGAATAAAATGACCGTTTGCATTTTGTTAATTAAATGCATTTGAGGAGAGCAAAAAAACAGGAAATACGCATTTGATGGGAATCGAACCCGTGACCATTGATGAGAAAACAAAGCCTTTGCCACTGAACCACATGATTTTCCTTGTATATTTGTTGCGCTAATATGTATTTATCCACTATTGAGCAATATTTGGGGTAGCAAAAATCGATCCGCTTAACCGATATTTTTACGTTTGGGGTAGCGGACGCCACCCTTTGCTACCAGGTGGGTCCGCCCCTGCCCCTGTTTGTATGAGAACCATGAGAACCTCAGGTTCAAGACTTTTATACCAAAGGTTCAAAACCTTTATATCAAAGATTTGAACCTTTGTAACAGAAGTTCACTGGGTATAATGCTTATCATATACATTTTCATTTAAACAAACATAACTTACACTAGTTATATAACTTAAAACTATAAATTTAATGCCGAATAATCATCTGCGCAACTCGTCATTTGGCCAATGATGCTTTTAAACGTAGTAATAACAATATTTATTTTCTCGTGGTGTGTGCAGAAGGACATAAAGCAACTTCTCTGCGTTTTATCGGATTGGGATAATGTCGTCGTCATCCAGAACACGAGTCATATATGAATAAACATATTTATGACAACCATTATCCTCATGTTTTAGTTGTTTTGATTTTCGCAGCAGCTCTTAATCATTTTGTCCATCCAAATCCCAAAAAACATTCAATAAATTTATTATTACTCGCAGAAACTAATTAATTAGAGTATTAATTTAAACATACAAAATCATGTGTAAGCACACTAGCTAACCACACATTTAAGTATCCAACTATCAAATCATCGATAAATCAACGACCATGACAAAAGAACGTAAAATAAATTGTAAAGACAACATGAAAGGGAATAGAAAGGAAAGAAAAATGGAATAGGCTATCCTTGCAGCAAAAGTTGACTTTAGAAAATAATACCGTGAATGATAAGGTAGTGATTACTATACTGTCTGAAATGGTTGAACCTTTGGTACAAAAGTTCTGAACCTGAGGTATAAAGGTTCTGAACCTTTGGTACAATAGTTTTGAACCCGAGGTTCTCATGGTTCTCATGTGAAGGGGGTTCTCATGGGATCTCAACCCTATATATATATATATATATATATATATATATATATATATATATATATATATATATATATATATATATAGTCATTAAGCATAAACAAAGTGCTCCGGATAAGGAATGCATGGAATGCACGTTGCCACGTTTTCTTGCAATAAAAAATGTAAGAGAAAAAAAAACAGTTATATATTTTAGTATGTTTTTTTATGGATTCGTTATCAATTTGAGTTCGGTTGTGTTTATTTACGTAAGTGTGACCTCATGTATAGGTAACCAGTCACTAGGTGTATTATGAGAATATAAAGTTAATAGTACGTTTTATACGAAGTTAAGATTATTATAAGAAGACCACTTATAATTTTGAGTATTCTTGTAAAATAACTCAATAATGAATTGGTTAAAAAACAATAATTTCGATGACAATTTGCTTTAAAAGAAAATATAGTGACATTACAAATATTTTCCTTTAATTTTTTTATATAAAATATGGGTACAATTATTGAATGCTTCGAAAGTAACTTACACTGCTGTGAATGGACATTTTTAACGTCGTACAATAATTTCGATTGATGAAATAAATATCAAAGAGGGGATAGCCCTACACTCGTACATAAACAAAGTGCACCATATATATATATTTTGTCATTAAGATAAATAAAGTGCTCCAGATAAGGAATGCATGGAATGCACTTGTCACGTTTTCTTGCAATCTACATAGTATAAAAGTTGAGTTTTTTTGGCTTCTGATTGAGTGTTGAATTTTTATATGTGGGTCCCCCCATGTTTTCTTATTTTATTTAATTACCTTCTCTCCTCAACACACTTCTTATTCTTATTTTAATTACTTAAAACATAAGTTAAAATGTCACGATTTACGTAAAATATTCAATTTACATACATTTGGCGGATGTAACATGTCAAATACCTTTAATATAATTTTAATAAAATTCTAATAAAATACGGTTGTATATTATCTAATATTCAAATCTAATATTTATCAAATATTCGAATCTCCAAATATGGGCTATTTATATTGTCACGGTATTGAACACTCAATCACGCCCAATTACATGTTCATGTATCTAATGATAACGCCTGCTATTACGACCCGTGCATTTTTTGCACGGGTTTAAAACTAGTATATATATATATATATATATATATATATATATATATATATATATATATATATATATATATATATATATTTAGGATCCGGTGAGAACGATCACTCGGTGAGAACGACCTTTATAACAATCATTAACCAAAGGATTAAAATTATAACGGCAGATACTCGGTATTAAGTTAAAGAGTATACCCCCACATATTCCCACCCATCTTATCGCAAATATTCCCACCCATCTTATCGCAAATCTCAAAACCATTAAAATTTTGATTGAGCACCGACGAACTGTATCATCAACAGCATCATTTCAATTTCTTCAATGGCGAAATCACGAAAAATGTTTATTTCAATGTCTTCAATTTCTCCAATTCCTAATGGTGATTTAATTTGTGTAATTAGGAGTTTATCAATCAATCTGATTGTAATTATGATGTAATTAGCGACGCCGACGCTGTTTTCGATGTGAAGAGCTTTGATCTTGATGAATCTATTCATTCACTATCCGATGATTCTTCATCCGATCATGATGATCAAGATGATGTTGTATGTCGATGATACTGAACATTCACGCATTAAATTCCGGCGATTTCTGCTCGATTTTCACTGCTATACGAATATTGAAATAAAAAGGTGCACTTTGTTCATCTCATTTTCTTCTGGATGCTTTCTTCTACTATTTGATCTGTTTTTTCTCATCTGTTCTCTTATACTCGTACGATTTTGATTGTTACTTATCTCTGTGTTTCGACATTGCTTCAGATGCTTCATAATTTGATCAATGCTGACGTTTTATGCCATTCTTTGCTCGTCTTTTCTCGTTCTCATTGCTTTTCTGGTTGCACTTTCATACAGCATGTTCTGCTTCTTAAACGATAATGGCATAATTGAAGTTTTGCTTTGCCCTCATTTTGTACGGTTAGTGTGATCGCTTGGCCTATTTATTACTCCTTCCGTAATGCAATGTTCTTCCCGAACAATGATGCTAAAAAGCTCACGCGAGAATGATATTGCTCGTTCATAGAGACAACGCAAACTGCACTAATAAGATCAGGAACCCCAAACCCAACTCACTGATACGATTTACACAGTACCTTTTGTTGCGTCTGAAGCGAATGTCGCATTCTATGCCTCATCTAGCAACTCCCTCTTATACACTACTTCAGCCTATTTTGCTTAGTAATGATCTGCAAATGTGAGTACTTTGGCCAGTATAGAGTTTCTGGTAATTCTTGATTATAAATTTTTCAATGTACTGTATATGTAATATAAAATTAATTCCTTTTCTCTGAATTAGATTTGATGATTTATTGCTATTTACTCCGTAATATTCATGAAATACCTTTGAGTCTGTCCCAAATTAGACTTGATAAAAATTGAGTATCACTTAATCTGCTTATTTCACTGTCCAACGACTTTCACTCTCCTTTTTCTTCATTTTCTAACTCATTTCATAGCGGCGTATGGAGTATCTAATTTCTGTGGTAGATACTCACACAATATGTCCAGTTATGCCATCTCCGGTAAACAAGAATAAACATTGACCACATCTGCAGATTAATCTGACTCAGCCTATTACACTGATAGTAGGAATTGTTGACAAATCCAATAAGTGGAAACGAACAAGGTTGTGAATGTAGGACATCAGGAGTTAATATTCTGAGTAAAAAAATGAACTTCCATATTTCGTGTTTTTGCTGACAATATTTCCATGTCACTTTCATTTTATAATCCTAGGGATCCTTTATCCTGAATTTTACGTGTAACCGGATGATAAGATCACAAGACAACTAGGCCAAGCCCGACGAATTGAATTTATCAGCTCTAGAGTCTGGAGCGATTTCTAAATGAAAGCTTTACGATTAGTGATTATACCATCAACAAAACCAAGATTATACAAAATGACACAAACTCTAAACAGCGAGTAAGCATGTTCACAACTACTCCATGACCGTAAAGGTAGTAGTTCAAGAAACGTGCAACCCAGTACGAAATTTGCAATGATATGAGAATTACAAGGGTATTAATACAAGTTCTTAGTAGGAAATGTGTACCTTTTCTATAGTTTTCAATACGATAGAGGGTTGCTCAAAGAAAGGTACAAGCAATTGTATGTTCCTTGAGTACAACTCTGTACCTGATTAACTAAGATGGTGTCAATTAGATCCTAAATATTTGCTAGTACACATCATAAGAGTAGACAATAGAAAGCTGGAGAGTTCAATATGAACAGTTGAACGCCCACATTTAAATATAATGTAATTCTCCATCCTTTAGTTAACACTTGATCTCGAACAATTACGAATTTCTGATCGACTATTTTATTTATCGGAAAATCCACATGCTACCCTTGAGGTTTGACTTTTTGCACGAAATACCCAATTCATTTTGGGAGTTGATATATACAACCCATTGGTTGTATTCAAGGAACTAAATATAGAAAAAAGTTCTAAATATATGCATTAATTACGTTGGGTTGTGTAAATATGGAAGATATTAAATGCTTAAATACAATCCAATGGGTCGTATATATCAAAACCCATTTTTAACCGGAAAACTTTAAAAGGCCATAACTCGTGTTTACAAGATCAGGAAGTGATGGATATTTTAAATTAGAAATCATGGACTCACCGCATCCTTCCTTCTTGCTCCCAAGTACTCAGCAACTTAAGAAACTCCCGCATAATCATAATCATTTTAAGACTCACTGATACGATTTACACAGTACTCTTTGTTGCGTCTGAAGCGAATGTCGCATTCTATGCCTCATCTAGCAACTCCCTCTTATACACTACTTCAACCTATTATGCTTAGTAATGATCTGCAAATGTGAGTACTTTGACCAGTATAGAGTTTCTGGTAATTCTTGATTATAAAATTTTCAATGTACTGTATATGTTATATAGAATTAATTCCTTTTCTCTGAATTAGATTTGATGATTTATTGCTTTGTAATATTCATGAAATAAAATTCCTTTGAGTCTGTCCCAAATTAGACTTGATAAAAATTGACATGCTACGAATTTTGAATAATCTACGGTTGTTCAATCATTCTTTCCTCTGCCCTTGAGTGTCTCCGGTCACTGGCGGTTACCGCGGTGAAGATTGGGGAAAGTGTACCTAGGATCGGAAAAAGTGTAACTATATTATTGTAAAGTGTATCTAAAATTTATGTGAAAAAATGTATTTATTTTATTTTGCAAAAAAAAAAAAGCGTATATGACATTTGGTTAAAAAAAAAATCTATCACAAAATTGTACCTATGTTAGCAAAAAGTGTATCTACATTCTTTAAAAAATGTACATAGAATGAAAGTCAAAAGTGTACCTAAGATAAAAAAAAAGTGTATATAGAATTCACTTAAAAATTGTACCTAGAATAAAAAAGTGTAGCTACATTCTTAAAATGTGTGTATAGAATTTTGGTAAAAAGTGTACCTACTTTAGTTAAAAGTGTATATGAGATTTGGTAAAAAAAAAAAAAAAAAAAAAAAAAAAAAAAAAGGTGTATCTACATTCTTAAAAGAGAAAATTGTTGATTACAGCCTTTTAAAAATCACTTTTTGAAAATTACAGCCTTATATAATTTTTTTGTAAATTACATCCAAAATATTACTTTTCTTCTAAAATTGCACCAACTTGAGGATTTCGGTGAATTTTGATGATGTTTTGATGTTGTTTGGGGGTGATTAATTGGTTTGTGTTAAGGAGAGGTAAGAAATTTGGGTAAATAGGCTCTCAAATAATAAAGGGTATATCGATAAAACATCATCAAAATTCACCGGAATCCTCAAGTTGGTGCAATTTTAGAAGAAAAGTAATATTTTGGATGTAATTTACAAAAAAAATTATATAAGGCTGTAATTTTTAAAAAGTGATTTTTAAAAGGCTGTAATCAACAATTTTCTCTTCTTAAAATGCGTATATAGAATTTTGGTAAAAAAATGTACCTACTTTAGCTAAAAGTGTATATGAGATTTGATTTTAAAAAAAAAAAAAGTGTATCTACATTCTTAAAATGCGTATATAGAATTTTGGTAAAAAGTGTACCTACTTTAACTAAAAGTGTATATGAGATTTGGTAAAAAAACATAAAAAAAAAAAAAAGTGCACCTTTTATATATATTCTAATGTATCTAGTGCGTTCTCACCGTTCTCACCGGATCCCACCTCTCTCTCTCTCTCTCTCTCTCTCTCTCTATCTATCTCTCTCTCTCTCTCTCTCTCGAGAGAGAGAGAGAGAGAGAGAGAGAGAGAGAGAGAGAGAGAGAGAGATCAACTAAGGCCATTATATCATATTAAGTCCATAAGTCCTAATGTGGGCTGTTGGATCAAGCAAACCAATGGCCAAGATTGCGCAGTAAAAACCCACTCAACTAATGCTTTAGATTTACCTCTCTCCTCTTACCACTAACCCATGCATGCTATAGTGTTATGTCCATCAGTCTGTCATAATTTCCCTCCTCAATTTCCACGTTATTCAAAACAACTTGCGGTTTTTTTCCCTCTATTTCCTGTCATTTCGTCTTCCTTTTCTTTCTTCACATTGCTGATAAACTCCATTTTTCACTACCAATTAATCTCAGCTCAACAGACCCCATTTTCATCACTACCAATTAATTCCAACTCAACAGACGCCATTTTCATCACTACCAATTAATTCCAACTCGCCTGCAAACTCGCTTGTCTCCATTTTTTTATAAGGTATTTTTTCTATTCCTTATTTAGTGATTTGTACTTTGTTTTTTGTTAATTATTGCCTTTGTTAAACTATCATAAAAAGAGTTCATTTGATTTTTCAATTTTCAATTATGGGTTTGCTGATGGTGATTTGTTCAATTGTTAATTATGGTTGTGCAGATCAAATACGAGTTCATTTGATAATTAACAATGGTTTTTGCCAAGAAAAATGCCAAGAAAACTTCCAAGAAATCTGAATCAAAGGTAAAAAATCTCGTCTTGTTGGTATAACTCTTATAGAATGATGTATAACTTCAATTAAATATATGCATAATTCTAATCCCAATTGTTTGTCATCTACAGATGGATGTTGTAGAAATTATTGACAAGGGGCTTGATATCCAGGTTAAAAGTTTCGATTTTTATTTATACGTTACTAGATGTATAACTCTGGTTACTAGATGTATAACTTTAGTACTCAATATGTATAACTCTGGTTACTAGATGTATAACTCTGGTTACTAGATGTATAACTCTGGTTACTAGATGTATAGCTCTTCTGAGTCTGTGACCAACTCTTCTTTCATAATGTCAAACTCTAATTGTTATATGTATAACTCTACTTCTAATTAGTTTCTATGCCTAGAGTTATACAATATATGCCTAGAGTTATACATTTTATACCTGGATTTATACAATATATAGCTAGAGTTAGTATATGACTAGAGTTATACAATATATACTTTGGAGTTATACATTAGATACCTGGAGTTATACAATATATACTTTGGAGTTATACATTAGATGCCTGGAGTTATACCTAGAGTTATACCTGGAGTTATTCCTGGAGTTATACATTATACTGTATATGCTTACAGTTATACATTTAAGGCTAGAGTTATACATTCTATGGCTAGAGTTATACATTATATGACTTTAGTTTTCAGAATGTCTAACTTTTGTTATTATATGTATAACTGTACTGTTATTCTGTATAGCTAACTTTCCTGATTATCTCTTCTTTTGAATGGTTAAGAGTTATACATTATATGGACTTTTAAAAGTTTGACTTTTTTTTATAACTGCAGTCATTTGTTGTATAACTCTGATTACATGTTGAATAACTTCTGCTGTCATAATGTATAACTGGAGTTATACAATATATGCCTAGAGTTGTACATTTTATTCCTGGAGTTATACAATATATGCCTAGAGTTATACAGAATATGCATAGAGTTATACAGTATATGCTTGAAGTTATACATTTTAATAATAGAGTTATACATTCATGGCTAGAGTTACACATTATATAAATTTAGTTTCAGATTGTCTAACTTTTGTTATTATATGTATAACTCTACTGTTATTCTGTATAACTCTCCTGATTATCTCTTCTTTTGAAAGGTGAAAAGAATTTTGGATTTTATAGAAATTTGATTTAACAGAATTTTGGTTATACATAATCTGAATCCCTATTTGTTTGTCACTACTGAGATGGATGATGTACCAAGTCGAGAAGGGACCGATTCCCAGGTTCAAAGTTTGACTTTTTTATAACTGTTGTCATTTGTTGTATAACTCTGATTACATTTTGAATAACTTCTGCTGTCAGAATGTATAACTCTTGATATTTTCTGATTAACTCTATTATCAGAATGTATAACTTTACTTATATTTTGTATAACTCTGACTATCTATTGTATAACTTTAATTCACAGTATGTCTATTTCTTTGTTGAAAATATATCTAATTGCAACTACAGTATGTCTAATTTTGTGTGTTGTCCTTGTTTTCCCCCAGATGGTTGAGGCCAAGCCAAGGGTCAAGAGGGTGCATGAAATCACGGTTTCGTGTCGACCTCAAAGGCTTGTCTCTCTCATTGAAAAGCTTAATGAGGATCAGGTGTCCGCTGTTAAGAAAATTGGGTTTGGTGGCCTTTTGGAGCTTAAGATTAGCAGCTTCCCACTTGCACACGTTCGCCTATTCTTGGAGTCCTTCTCTGATGGGTCATATGTGTTCAGGGCTTCTCAGAAGAAGGAGTTTATGATCGTAAGCATGACGTGCATGATCTGTTTCTTGGTACCTTTTGGACCCAACCGTCTCCCGTTGGTACCTACTGGTTTGCAGAAGGGGTCCAACGATCCCGAAAATAAGGAGCTGAAGGACAAATGGCGGCAAGCTTACGGGGTGGGCAAAGCAAATAGTTCAATAAGTTTAGGGAAAGTTCACAATCAACTTATGGAGTACGAGGAGGCGGACGATCATTTTTGCCGGCTATTTGTTTTGTTCTCTATGTCTTTATTCCTCGCACCCACCCCAAACAACGGGATAGATTTGAAGTCATTAAGGGTCAGTAGAAGATCCTAAAGCCATTCCGCATTTTGACTGGTGCTCTTATATTTTGGAAATGATGGTGAAAGCAGGGACAGACTGTAAAAAGAGGGTAACGATGTTGGGTGGCTGTATCCCCTTCCTCATGATAAGCTACTTTCAGCGATATGATTACAAGGGAAGGTCGTGCCCCCACGATCTACCTTTGATTAAGCATTGGGATGAAACTTCGCTTATTGATAGGGTAAAATTTGAGGTGGCTCAAGGGGGATTGGGTACTTTAACTTTGTCTAAGACCAGGTATCCGAGGTGCCTTCAAGATCCCTCTTATAGAAGGAGTTTGGACAAGATGTCGGCCTCGGCGACCCGCGTGAACCAAAACTACTTTGTTGCTATCAGGCCCCCACCCCCTCTCTCCCGCTCAACTTCGAGAAGAAGTTCATTCGAGATCGAACTACCAAGCAGTGTCGAGGATGACCAGGAATTGAAAGCTAGGGCGGTCGATGTAAGTTCAAACTATTATATATTTTTGCATTGATTCTGCTTCAAATTTAACGTACCCATCTATTATAATATAACTAACTTAATGTACTTCTTCAATGCAGCGTACTCACGAGCTTTATCTACAGATGCAAAGGAACGCTATTGTGTTCTATTCATGGTACGCAGATGCAACCGCAAGGATCAAAGCTGTAACTAGTGATCCGACGGGCCTAAATCCTAGTCAGGCCTCTCAAAAATTCTTTGAGGGTGAAAAGATTCAAAAGTACGTCGCTGAAACAGAACAGATTGCAGAAAGGCTGAAGGTTTATGTTGGTAACGCTCCTGCATTTGGAGAGGTAGTTAGAGAGTCCCCCAAAAAAGATGACGGAATCGATGCATCTACGCGTCAAATAAGTGAAGTTCTGTCTAGTCTCGCCAATGATGAGGGTGGCAGGGGTGGTAACCCTCGTGTTGAGCTGCGTGGAGAGTCGGACAAAGCCGACACGCCAACGAAATCAGTTGCAGTTTCATGGTCAAAGATTATGGAGGAAATGGGAGGTGATACAGTAATTTCTAATCTGTTGTCAGATGCTAGCCCAGGGTTAGAGGATCAAGTTGTGTGCACCCCCGTCCAAACTGTCAGAGAGCTGTTGTTGGAGGCGAATTACACCGAGGATGAAATTGACCAAGCTTACGGACGGTCAGAGGATGCTGAAACTCGGCTCGGGGTAGGTGATGAGGTGCATGAACACGTTCATGGGGAGGGATTGAAAGAAAATGTTGTAAATGTTGAAATATTGTCAGACATTGACCATAAAAGATTGTCAAACATTGTAGACCAAGCTGACGGACGGTCAGAGGATGCTGAAACTCGGCCCGGGGTAGGTGATGAGGTGCATTAGCAAGTTCATGGGGAGGGATTGAAAGAAAATGTTGAAAGATTGTCAGACAAACAACCGTCAGATAAGGAGATGGAAAAATCTACGGTCCCATCATTACTAATGGATACACAAGAATTGATGGAGTGTATGTTTTCTACTACTGAAATCAAGGAAGCTTTATGTGGACTTCCAGCGTACGGGAGTGGTCCTGGTGGCGAGGTAAGTTTGTTAATTTGTGATAAATACTTGTTATACATTCGTTGTTTTTTTTTAATTGATCGTGTATAACTCTAAGTTGATAAAGTATAACTTTGTTGAAACTTATGATGAGGCCTTGTAACTGTAGTGCCTATTTGTATAACTGTAACTTTCAATCTGTGCAACTGCAATGCCCGTTTGGTACAACTCTTAACCATATGTGTATAACTCTAACTCAAATATGTATAACTCTTATAGCATATTTTTAATACTTCACACATGTGTATAACTCTTGCCCTTCTATGTATAACTTTAATTCATTGGGTCTGTAACTCTGTGACCTCTTTGTATCACTTTTAGAGTTATACCTGTAACTTTTTTGATACAAAAGCATGGTGTTTAATTTCATTATTTTTCATTCAGGCCACTGTTCAAAAGGATGTAATTGAGAATGTTGAACAACATTCTAACAACGGGGGTGAAGTCGTAGTTGTTGTCGAGGGTGCGGAGGTCACCCCGGGGGATCCTTCAACGGAATGGAGTGGAAATCAAATCCCTCTGACTTTCATGAGTACGGCAGATGTGAATGAGGCATTTGCCGGGGTTGATGAGCGAACGATTAGTGCGCCCAAAGAAGGTGTGGTAGTTGAAATCGCTGGTGCTAGGGTTGAGCCGGTTGCACCACCCCCACCCCCTATTTATGTGCCGCGATGTGACATGATCCACCATCCTTTCTTACTCCATTCAACTGTCCCCCTTCCGTGTATGGACATTGTACCTGAGAACCTAGGTTGTTCTCAAGATTGTGGGGCACCCGAACCTGACCAGCACGTATGCTCACAGTTGCTGCGATTTAACAAAGAACGCTTCAGGACGGTGTTCAGGGTGAGGAAGGATGTAATGGATTATGTCTTTGATCAATTCCACGTCCATAATAAAGAGTAAGTAAAAGATAAGTTTTACCTATATTTCAATACGATAGTGAAACAGGCCATGAATCTTTTCGCTTGCTGCGTGTCTGATTTTGCTAATCCTTTGTAGGGAACAATTGGTCACATATGCCTGTCCAAACTGCATAACGCGTATTGATCTCCAGACGTTGATGCCTGGGTCTCAGATTATGGCCAATGTCATTGACTGCTGGTCTGTACTACTCAATCAGCTTACGCACGCGAACACCGCAGCTGTTGCAAGTTCGCGCTGTTTCTTTGGCCTAGGTCACGCTGTAAGTGTGCTCGAACTCCGCAAGTTATTTTGTGACAAAATGTACGTAACTTCTGATATAAGCTGCCAACCCCCGTCTATCATTTTTATAGGACCTAGCAATTGCAATTTGGCAAGGCAGGAAAAAAAACTTGGTTGTTGATCATTCTGAAGGCTTTTGTGCCTTGTGGGACATGTGGCAAGAGTCATGTTCTAGTCCATTCCAACTGGACTCTAATATGGTGAGCTCAGATATCAATATAGAGACATTTCCATATTGGAATTATACATTATTTGCCTAGAGTTTTACAGTATATGCTTAGAGCTGTACAATATATGCTTTAGAGTTATACATTAGATGCCTGGAGTTATACCTGGAGTTTTACATTACAGTATATGCTTAGAGTTGTACAATATATGCTTTGGAGTTATACATTAGAGGCCTGGAGTTATACCTAGAGTAATACCTGGAGTTATACACTATAATGTATATGCTTACAGTTATACATTTTATGGCTAGAGTTATACATTATATAACTTTAGCTTTCAGAATGACTAGAGTTATACATTCTAGGGCTGAAGTTATACATTATTTGCCTAGAGTTATACAGTATATGCTTAGAGTTTTGATGAGTGGCTAACTTCACTCCATAACTCTAGGCATAGAATGTATAACTTTAACCATAGAATGTATAACTCTATGCACATAATGTACAACTGCAAGAATATACTGTATAACTCTAGAAATTGAATGTACAACTCTAGACATATAATGTATAACTCTAACCATAGAATGTTGAAGAGTCTATTGATCCAAAATACTCAAGAGGGGAGGGGGGGGGGGGGGGGGTGAATTGATGATTTAAAACTTTTTGAAAGCTTTTTCGATTATGCTAATATAATTGATTATTTAAAGTTTATTGATTAAACTTTAACTAATCAACTAATGAAGGTAAACGTAATAAACAAAACAAACGAAAGAACGAAAAGACACAGGGTTTTGAAGTAGTTCAGTTTCACAAATCGAAACCTACGTCCACTATTCTCGATTAATAAATTTAGTATCTTTCTACGGATTACAAATTTACTAACCCAACTCGTACAACTAACTCTCGCTGTAACTCAATGAGTACCGTTAAATACTCGAGTTACTAACTTACGCTAATAAGAAAGCACTAATGATTCTAACAAAGGTTCACGTTAATGAACAAGTAAGAAATCAATTACGCACTATTATCTTATAACGATAAATGAAGAACGAGTATGCGAGTTTTATGACACACGACCTTTCAAAATTGCAAATCGGTTTTTCTGCTTAAAACACACGGTTTGCTTTTTAAAGATGAAAACAATTTTTATGCTTAAGGTCTCTATTTTAGATGTTGTAAATAGCAAAGTATTTATAGGAGGAGAAAGAGTAGGCTACACGGTTTTGTCAAACCCTAATAGCCGAAATATTAAGATACAAAAATAAATTATATCTTCTTATTATCTCTTTCCTAAAAACCTTCAAAAGATAATAAAGAATATTCAAGAAATAGAATATAATCTTTTCAAATATAATCTTTACTATAAATTCTAAGATTATGATAAGATTTCCTAAAACAAGAAAATCTTTAACCATAAATAAATATATTAAGTAGGATATATAAGATATGTAAAGATATAATTAGAGAATAAAATCTTTACCTAATGTCCCCTAGGCAACACGAGATATCACGGCCTATAAGTCTCGTGAATCGTGCAAACCCTAGTCTTAACATATAATTAGAATTTAGGTTTTAAGAGAGGCTATATAGAAACCCTAACTAGTAGCAAAGTCCAACTCATAAGTTGATCCATCATGACTACTAATTAACGTTTACTATAAAACCGGACTCCTCACTAAACCGGGCTTTAATATATAAATACCTTCATTAAAACATTTAAAACAAGCTTTAAACAATTATAAAACAGTTTTCGAAACATTTATAAGTCGTGTATAAAAACTCAGCATTTCAATGTTATAGTAGAAGAGCTATAACATTGAGCTCTTTTACTAGTAATGTTATAGCTGCAAAGCTATAACTTTACTAATTCAAGAAACTCATTCTTGATTACCACTACGAGATAATCACCTATACTATTCTAATCTTCAAAAAGATCTTCGAGTATAAGCTACGTCATCATCCAAGCTTGATTAATCTTTAGACGAACTTCGTCTTCACATAGTTCTTGAATGAATCTTGAATCGTTGATCTTGAACGAAGGCTTGAACTTCTTACGCAATTGTCACATTCTTCTTTGTTGCTCGTAATAGGTTAGTTCTAAAATACTTAACAAACGATTACACGCAACAAGTATATAAAATGTAAAACGCCTTGACATCATCAAAACATAAACATATAAACTATATGGTTCAACAAATTCCCCCTTTTTGATGATGGCAAGTCTCCTAAATTTGTGATTAAGTAAAAAGTTCCCCCTCAATATAATACCGTTATCTTGATAATAAAGATTAACGCAAGATCAAGACAATTTTTCAGAAATCAAAACTTAAGGACTTTAAGAGACAATTGGTCTTGACAAGGAGCAAGCTTAGGTAGATGCTTACTATAGACGTTCTTTCCCCCTCTTGACATCATCGAAAAGCTAAGAACAAATCAAAAATGACTAGAATAATATAAGACGAGACAAGAGATAAAACGTCATAGGAAATAGTAATAACACGCAAGAATATAAGCATCCAAAAGATAATTAGCATACAAACTAGGAATTAAACACGTTAAAGCCAAAGTGGGCCGAATTAACACATGTCTAATAGAACACTCGGGCCATAACCACAAGTGCATTGCCAAAATGGGCCGAATAAAAAGTTTGTTTAACACACCATTAAAAGAAATAAAAAGAAAGCTAATTAAGGTAAGGGCTAAGGATGGTAAGGCAGGGAGATCAAATGTTACGGGTCTTATACGGGTTGACGTAGTCGGGCCTAGTACGATGCTCTAAGGCATCAAGACGGTCAAACGAGCTTCGAACCAGCTGAGAAAGTGTACCAATGCTCCTCTCAAAATTAAGCACTTTCGAGGAAAGAGCTTTTGTGGCTTCCAACGTGAGAGCTTGATCACCCGCCATGGCTTTCCCGTGCATCACCAAAGCTCCACCCTGACTCGTAAGGAAGGTAAGACGATCACCGTGTGGGAACACTTCCCCACGAATTGCCTTCAACTCCCTCTCAAAACCCGCTAACCTTTTGTCCACTTCCTCCATCCATGAGTACACCCGAGTAGCATCCAAGCCCGAGTCTAAAGACCGAGATGGTCCAACCCGTGACAACACCGTAGCCAAATTAGTCGAATGCTCCTCGAATTTCTCCATTAAACCACTCATAAACCCCTCCAACTTTGACTCCATAGCTCCTAAACCCAAATCAACCGTGGGTTTCTCAACATCTTTAGCAAGAAGCAACTCGGGTCCATCAACAACAAGACCCATTAGCTTGATCAACTTGTCACACATACAGTCCCGACACTAACACCGTAACTATCAGGCCCCACAACTCGTTTTATTTCCAACAATCGGGATATCCACATACCATATGGCAAATCGATTGTGGTGCTCAATTTCTCCTTAGTTACCGTAAGACTCGTCTGAATTATACGATGCAAGACAACACTACCCAAATTCACCTTCTGACCTTCCAACCAAGAATAAACCATAATAGATTCATAACTCGACACCTTATCACGGCCTCCTCTCCTCGACACCACTGTGTTCCATAAAAAATTCAAGAGGAACTTGATTTTTGCCGAGAGAGGACGAACCACGATATTAACTCCCTCCGTCATCTCCTCAAAATACTTCTTCACCAACAATTCCTTTTCACTCACAACATTAGACCACTCAAGACTCGGATTTAATTCAATTCCTTCATCGGGAACCGAAAAAGCAGAGCAAAAATGCGAAACAGAGACGGTTACATCAACTCCATTAACAACCGCATGCAAGACACCTTTCTTGATTGAGACACTAGCAAAGAATTGTACCACCTCAACTGGGTAAATAGGACCCGAAAACTGACTAATGTGACTCCACCCTTGAAAATCAAGAAAATTAACAAAGAAAGCAAGAGCGGGAACACTAACCAACCAAGATTTCGGATAGTACCTACCACCATGAATGGAATACCTCAAAACTCGATTAACTAAGATGCTTTCATCATGAGTAAGCCGAACCCGATTTAACCCTTCCTTGGTCGCGGCTTTCGAAGCATCCCTAAGCAGGGTACGAGCAACACCATTCCGAACTATCAACTCGGGTTCCTCCACAGCTTCACTATCATCAACAACTACTTTATTTTTACCCTTGAAAAGACGGCGTCTTTTGCCTTCGGACACCGATTCGTCCCGACTACGAAACAGGGGCGTTTTTTGGTTTGGTTGTGGTGAAGAATAATTATTGGAATGAGGATCATGTGGTGGTAGTGGTGATGTTTGGTTATGAAAGGGGCGGTTTTGGTGGTGACGGGTTGAGGATCGGGTATTTTTTGCATGAGATGGATTCATGATGATGGTGATTGTTGAAAAAGGAGGTGATGGTGATTGTTTGTGTAAAGAAGATGAGTTGTGATGATGGTAAAAGTTTGAAGGAAGGAAAAGTATGCAAGTGGGGTTGGGTGGACGGGTAACACGCAATAAGGAGGGTAGAAATAGGTGTAGGCTAGGTATAGGGTTAACAAGTGGAGGTCAATTATGGTAAGAGTCTTTAATTAGGAATAGGTATTATGATAGGTATAGGAATTTATGGTGATAAGATAAGAATTAGGAAATTGATTTTGTGTAGGAAGTATGAGCCGTGTATATGAGAGCTATTTGGAAGATTTTTATGAATTGGAAAGATAAAAATATGGTGTGTTTTGTTTATTGTGATAAAGGATAAGTTTGTATAACAATTAAATTCTAAATAGCAAATAAAATTTTATGATAATAATATTTCTATAAACGAAATTATTCATGCAACGTAATATACGGACACAGTCATACAATCTTAACTTACCTAGTTAGTCATAAAAAGATTGAACAAATATAGAAGCTTAGGTACCACCAATTAAACCAATTTCCAACCGTAAAGTCTCAAATCGTTCTCTAGCTAATGATTTTTTCAAAATGTCTGCCCATTGTTTTTCAGTACTACAAAATTCAAGTTTTATATTCCCCTTCTCAACATGGTCTCGTATAAAATGGTGTCTTATTTCAATATGCTTTGTACATGAATGTTGTGCGGGATTTTTAGAAATAATTATCGCACTAGTATTATCACATAAAATAGGAATACATCCTACGTCAACACCATAATCACGTAATTGTTGCTTAAGCCATAAAAGTTGAGTACATACCATCCTGCAAAGAAATATATTCAGCTTGATTGAGAGGGCAACCGAATTTTGTTTCTTCGAACCCCACGTGATGATACACCGTCCGATAAAGGTGGCGACACCTGACGTGCTTTTTCTGTCTAGAGAACATCCTGCGTAGTCGGCATCAGAATAACCGACTAGATCAAAATTGCACTCCATTGGATACCATAGGTATAAGTTGGCCGTTCCAATTAAGTAACGTAGAATTCGTTTTACGGCCGTCATATGCGATTCTTTGGTAGATGATTGATATTTCGCACAAACGCATACGCTAAACATAATATCGGGTCTACTAGCGGTCAAATATAACAGTGACCCAATCATCCCACGGTAAGTAGTTTCATCAACTGATTTACCGTTTTCATCCAATGTCAATTTCTTGTTCTCGACTATTGGAGTAGGCATAACATGTGAATTTTCCATTCCAAATTTCCGTATCAACTCTTTGATATATTTTTGTTGATGGATCTTAATGCCTTCATTTGTTTGTTTTATTTGTAGGCCTAGGAAGAATTTCAATTCTCCCATCATACTCATCTCGAATTCGGAAGTCATCAACTCAGAAAAATATTTGCATAGGCTTCGGTTGGTCGATCCAAAGATAATATCATCGACGTATATTTGAACAACCAAAAGGTCAGAACCCTCAGTTTTTAGAAATAGGGTTTTATCGACGGATCCTCTCCTGAATTCACTGTCAAGTAGAAACTTAGATAATCGATCGTACCAAGCCCTAGGTGCTTGCTTTAATCTATATAGGGCTTTATCCAATTTGAACACGTGATCTTCAAATTTGATATTCTTAAAACCAGGGGGTTGTTCAACGAAGACTTCCTCTTGTAAATATCCATTCAAGAATGCCGTCTTGACGTCCATCTGGAAGAGTTTCATTCCCTTGTGTGCGGCGAATGCTATGAGAAGTCTAATAGTTTCAAGACGAGCAACAGGTGCAAACGTCTCATCATAATCTATTCCTTCTTGTTGATTATACCCTTGGACTACCAATCTTGCTTTGTTTCTGACAATGACTTCGGCATCATCTAATTTGTTTCTGAAGACCCATCTAGTTCCAATGACTGAACGATCTCTTGGTCTAGGAACTAAATGCCAAACCTTGTTTCTTTCGAGCTGTTGTAGCTCTTCTTGCATAGCTATAATCCAATCTGATTCAGCAAGAGCTTCATTGATGTTCTTTGGTTCGATCATGGACAGAAAAGAGTAGAAAGAGCAGAAATTGTTCAAGGAACGTCTTGTTTGAACACCCTTCTTAATATTTCCAAGAATATTGTCCATGGGGTGTGAGTTCTTATATTTCCACTTCGTCGAAGTGCTTGGTTCTTCATCGTTATTTGAGCTTGACCCGACTCCATTTGGTTCGGAATTAGAGGAAGTTCCCCCCTAAATCCAATCCGGGTGTTGTGTTTGAGCCGATTATAACCTCGGACTCTACACCTTGATTTGGATTCAATGTTACAGTAACATCATCTATAACATTGGTTTGGGAGTTCTTGTCTTGAGTCAGTGTTATAGTATCATCAACTATAACTTTGCCTTTCTCCTTTTTATCTTTTGAGGAACGATCAATTTCATCATTCGTTCCCTCAATTTCATTGTCCTCTAATTCCAATTCCGGAGGATCGTCTCTTAAAAGACGAAAGTCGGGTTCATCCAAGTCTTCTTCCTCATCCTGTAAAGGCTTATCGAACACGTTATCTTCATCAAAAATAACGTGGACACTTTCTTCAATACAAAGAGTTCTCTTATTGAAGACCTTATAAGCCTTGCTATGATCTGAGTATCCTATGAAAATCGCCTCATCACTTCTAGGGTCGAATTTGCTTAAACGGTTTTTACCATTATTATGCACAAAGCACTTGCTCCCAAAGCAACGAAGATGGGAGATATTGGGTTTTCGACCTCTAAGAAGTTCGTAGGGGGTTTTCTTGAGGATAGGTCGGATCATAGCACGATTATGGATGTAGCAAGAAGTACTTATGGCTTCAGCCCAAAAATTACGAGGTAAACCACTACACAGAAGCATTGTACGTGCCATATCTTCTAAAGTTCTATTCATACGTTCAATGACACCATTTTGTTGAGGAGTTCTTGGTGCAGAAAAGTTATGACCTACACCATTAACTCTACAAAATTCTATAAAAGTTTGGTTGTCAAATTCGGTGCCATGATCCGTACGAATTGACACAAGATTAGTCTTATATTTGTTTTGAATACGTTTCATAAGACAATCAAATTCATCAAAAGTTTCATCTTTTGAATGAAGAAATATAGACCATACATACCTTGAGTAGTCGTCTACAAGAACAAAGACGTGCCTGGATCCTCCTCTACTCCTTACCTTCATAGGTCCACATAAATCCATGTGTACCAATTCCAAGGCTTGATTTGTGCTTACTACTCTTTTGGGTTTGAACGACGACCTTAATTGTTTGCACCTTGCACACGTATCACACATCTTTTCTTGGTCGAACTTGATCATGGGTAATCCTTCTACCAAGTCCCACTTCTTGAGCTTGTTCAAGGTTAGTGAGCTAATGTGACCAAACCGTTTATGCCATAAACAAGGATCACCAAGAGTAACTTTCATGCATGAAAAAGAGTTAGTAGGCACAACATTTAAATCTACCATATAAACATTTTTTTTCCTGTGGCCTTCTAAAATAACATTGCTAGTTCCTTCGATAATGATGCGACAACTATAAGTATGAAACACTACTTTGTTACCTTTGTCACATAGTTGAGATATGCTTAGTAAGTTATGTTTTAGACCGTCCACGAGATAAACATCACTGATTGCGTGAGACTTAGAGATTCCGATTTTGCCAACTCCGATTACTTTACCCTTTTTATTGTCCCCGAATGTTACTTTTCCTCCGTTGAAGGGCTTGAGTGAAAGAAACAGATTCTTATCTCCGGTCATGTGTCTTGAGCATCCACTATCAAGATACCACTGATTGTTTTCTTTCACTTCTTCCTGTAGAAGGGATTAGATACAGTTTTTAAGTACCCAAGCTAAGTTGGGTCCTTTATGATTAGTTACTCTAAATACTAAATCCTTTCGAACCCAAACACGTCTAATGACCGTTTTTCTAACCTTAGGTTTGTTTGGCTTGGGAGGAGTTCTAGGGTTAGAGTTTTCTCTAGGTCTAGGAATTTCTCTAGGTCTTTCACGACTATTTCCCTTGTAAGTAGGTTTACTAGGTTGAGATTGACAAGGGCTTTGTGAAGTGCTAGGTTTCTTAGAGTAGTCAAAGGCCATGTCATAGAACCAACAAAATTTATTGTTCCTTTCTTCGTTAGGTTCGTTAGTGGGGGTATCCTTATCCTCGTCAATTGTGTCAGCAGTTTTGGCATGGTCGGAATTTTTCCGTAAATCTTGAGCCTTTTTGACACAATTGATTTGGATATGACCCGTATGACCACAGTAATTGCAAATCAAGTATTCAGGAAGATCAGCATACTTCCTTTTTCTAAAATCAAAATCCGAAGGTGTTGATTTGCATTTAGAGTGATCTCTACGGCTGTAGCACTCATGTCCTAACCCCATCTTCATATTATTATCAAATTGTTCGGTTAGGAAGTTTAGGAGTTTTGTGCTACCTTCCCACTTGTCATGGACCTTTCTAGCGTGTAGAAGTAGGTCTTTTAGGGTTTTAATTTCCTCTTGACATTTCGTGTGATCTACATCATTGTCCTTTTTAAAGTTGTCACGAAAGTCTTGGAATCGTTTGTTAAGAATGAACACAACATCAGTGTGGTGTTTCTTAACATTGATCATATCGGTCTTAGATTCTTTTAATTGCTTTGAAAGAGAGTCTATCTCTTTCTTTTGATCTAAGATGACTTCTTCATTAGATGTGACCTTAGTTTCCAAAAGTTCTTTGACTTTTCTAAGTTCTAAAGTTATAGCTTCATTAGCTATAACTTTGGCTTGAAGGTGCTTGATGTTAAGCTTTAGGTCGGAAGTTATAGCTTCATTAGCTATAACTCTGGACTCTAATTCCTTCTTTTCAGCCATAGTAGAATCTAATGTTGTAGCTTTCTCAGCTATAACTTTAGATTTCAACTTCTTAGCTTTAGTCTTGAGAGTATGATTCTCTTCCGCGATTTCGAGAGTCTGTTCCTTTAGATCTTTCAATTCCAAATCCTGTTTGTGACACTTATCAAGAGATTGTTCAAAGAATTCAATTAAAGCACTTTTAGACAATTTCCTAACACGTTTTTTAAGCTCAAGATAACTTACCTCTTCATCGTCATCTTCGTCTGATTCTCCAAGAAAGCAATAGTTTGAGTGAGAATTTGTGCTCCCATCGTCACTGTCAGAGATTAGGTCAAGACTAACACTGCTGAGACAAAGGTTCGCTACTTCGTCGTCTTCAGATTCCTCGTCATCTTCTGAGTCAAGGTCTCCCCAACACGAAGCCATCATAACTTGCTTGAATTCTCTCTTTGTCTTCTCACGTTTCGTCTTGTCCTTTATCTTCTCCCATGTTGGACAATCCTTGATCATATGACCAGATTCTCCACACTTGAAGCAACCTCTATTTGCGAAAGACGACTTTGAGTCATTAACCTTTTTGTTGAATGACTTGTTGTTATAGGATGATTTTGTTTGTTTATTTCGAAATATCTTATTTTTAAAGCGTCGTGCAAACAAGACAGTTTCATCCTCTAGTTCAGAGTCAACTTCTTCGCTCTTTAAAGCCATACTCTTATTGCGACTTGGTTCAGCGTCATCTTTGTTAAGAGTAATTTCATGGGCCATGAGAGCACCAATGAGTTCTTGATAGGATAAGGTTTCAAGATCTCGTGATTCCTCCATTGCCGTGACCTTAGCACGCCACTTCTTAGTAAGGCTCCTAAGAACCTTTCTAGTAATGTCCTCGATACAGAATTTCCTACCTAGGTTTTTTAATTCATTTATTATACTTGAAAACCTTGCGGACATACTATCTAAGGACTCATTAGGCTCCATGATGAATAGCTCATATTTTTGCATAAGCAAATCAATTCGGTGCTTCCTAACAATGGAAGTACCTTCATAAGCTAATTCGAGCCCATCCCATATCTCATTGGCCGTAGAACATGAAGAGAACCGATCAAACTCGGTAGAAGTCATTCCGTTTTGCAGAAGACTTATTGCTTTGGAGTTCTTTTCGGCTTTCTTGTAGTCGGCCTCGACATAGTCCTCTTCTTTCTTTTCATAGGGAGTGCCTTCCTCGGATGCCACAAAAATTTTATGTGGTCCGTTTTGAATAATCCTCCAGCACTCCCAATCGTGTCCTTTGACATAGTGAGTCATCATATTTTTCCACAATCCATAATTCTTCCCATCAAAGACGGGACACTTGAGATATTTGGAATCCATTTATCACGTGATAGGCAGCGGAATATAAAACGATAAGATAAATGAAAAACAAGATAGATCAGCCTCTTTGCGGTTAGGCAATCAAGAGCACGAGGCTCTGATACCAATTGAAGAGTCTATTGATCCAAAATACTCAAGAGGGGGGGGGGGGGGTGAATTGAGGATTTAAAACTTTTTGAAAGCTTTTTCGATTATGCTAATGTAATTGATTATTTAAAGTTTATTGATTAAACTTTAACTAATCAACTAATGAAGGTAAACGTAATAAACAAAACAAACGAAAGAACGAAAAGACACAGGGTTTTGAAGTGGTTCAGTTTCACAAATCGAAACCTACGTCCACTATTCTCTATTAATAAATTTAGTACCTTTCTACGGATTACAAATTTACTAACCCAATTCGTACAACTAACTCTAGCTGTAACTCAATGAGTACCGTTAAATACTCGAGTTACTAACTTACGCTAATAAGAAAGCACTAATGATTCTAACAAAGGTTCACGTTAATGAACAAGTAAGAAATCAATTACGCACTATTATCTTATAACGATAAATGAAGAACGAGTATGCGAGTTTTATGACACACGACCTTTCAAAATTGCAAATCGGTTTTTCTGCTTAAAACACACGGTTTGCTTTTTAAAGATGAAAACAATTTTTATGCTTAAGGTCTCTATTTTAGATGTTGTAAATAGCAAAGTATTTATAGGAGGAGAAAGAGTAGGCTACACGGTTTTGTCAAACCCTAATAGCCGAAATATTAAGATACAAAAACAAATTATATCTTCTTATTATCTCTTTCCTAAAAACTTTCAAAAGATAATAAAGAATATTCAATAAATAGAATATAATCTTTCCAAATATTATCTTTACTATAAATTCTAAGATTATGATAAGATTTCCTAAAACAAGAAAATCTTTAACCATAAATAAATATATTAAGTAGGTTATATAAGATATGTAAAGATATAATTAGAGAATAAAATCTTTACCTAATATCCCCTAGGCAACACGAGATATCACGGCCCATAAGTCTCGTGAATCGTGCAAACCCTAGTCTTAACATATAATTAGAATTTAGGTTTTAAGAGAGGCTATATAGAAACCCTAACTAGTAGCAAAGTCCAACTCATAAGTTGATCCATCATGACTACTAATTAACGTTTACTATAAAACCGGACTCCTCACTAAACCGGGCTTTAATATATAAATACCTTCATTAAAACATTTAAAACAAGCTTTAAATAATTATAAAACAGTTTTTGAAACATTTATAAGTCGTGTATTAAAACTCAGCATTTCAATGTTATAGTAGAAGAGCTATAACATTGAGCTCTTTTACTAGTAATGTTATAGCTGCAAAGCTATAACTTTACTAATTCAAGAAACTCATTCTTGATTACCACTACGAGATAATCACCTATACTATTCTAATCTTCAAAAAGATCTTCGAGTATAAGCTACGTCATCATCCAAGCTTGATTAATCTTTAGACGAACTTCGTCTTCACATAGTTCTTGAATGAATCTTGAATCGTTGATCTTGAACGAAGGCTTGAACTTCTTACGCAATTGTCACATTCTTCTTTGTTGCTCGTAATAGGTTAGTTCTAAAATACTTAACAAACGATTACACGCAACAACTATATAAAATGTAAAACACCTTGACATCATCAAAACATAAACATATAAACTATATGGTTCAACAAATGTATAATTCCAATTATGCACAATATGTATGCCTCTAATCTGCTAATTATGTTTTATAACTCTTAGACTTTTGGTGCATGTTTGTAGGTTTTCGTCCCGGTAAGCACTGGCGATCAAGATCATTACTCTTACATTTGCATAAATTTCCTCTCTGAGCAGATCGAGTACCTTGATAATCGTTCTTACGAGGACGATCTTCTGAAATTACCATACAGAGGGATTGCGCGTATTACTGTAAGTCTTATAAAACTGGTGACTAGATTAATTTTCAGCTCCATTGTTTTGTTAATTGGTCTTCCCCTTTTAAACGCCTTGCCTAACTTCTGCCAGGCTGATGCAATGGGAAAGTATATGGCCTATAAAGGGCTCGACAAAGGGAAGAAAGTTGAAGGGTTTCCTTTTGTCAACATTAAATTCAACTGGCAGGGATCAGGGTATACTGACAATGACTGTGGTCTTTACGTCATGGTTCATATGTTGCTGTACCGTGGAGAGCCATTCGAGTGTACCATAGGGACAAAGGACAGCAATGACCTCATGCGAGCGGAAATTGCTGCCACCCTTGTCCTCAGTGACATTAACGTGGATAGGGAAGCTGTGTTATCTAGGGTAACAGCTTTTAAGGAGCTTAAAGACCGGGAAATGGAGGAGGTGCGTGAGGCACAGAGGTTAGCCGGCAACACAAGTGGAAGGAAGAGAGGTGTTGGAATTGCCGGAGAGAACAGTTCTGCTAAACGCCCTTGCTCTAAAGTCAGTTCAATCTATCAGACTCCACCTTCCAAAGTAGCCCTAGGCCAAACGCCGTCTTGTCGGGCCCTCTCAGCTGTTAATAGCCGCTCCCGGGGTAAGGGCGATGTCCTTGGTTGCACCACATATTGTGGGGAACCAGACGCCGACCTTACAGTGGTCGCCAAGATGCTGAAGTTAAACAAGGCATTAATTAGGGATATCCCGGTGTATCGCAAACAAGTGGCTGATTACGTTTTCCTTGATGACTACAAATTTCCAAATGGGTAAGCTGTCTAAAATCCTAATGTTTTATCATATTAAGTTTTATCAATATAGAGACATTTCCATACTGGAATTGTACATAATTTGCCTAGAGTTTTGCAGTATATGCTTAGAGTTGTACAATATATACTTTGATGTTATACATTAGAGGCCTGGAGTTATACCTAGAGTAATACCTGGAGTTATATGTTTCATCACTGAAGTTATACATGTCGTTAATGGAGTTACACATTCCTAATCTGCAGTTATGACTTTTATCACTGAAGTTATGCAGTCATATTAATAACAGTTATATTCCCATTTAGTAGACGTTATAGCCTGACTAACACCTGCTGTCTGAACCACAGTGAACTACTTGTGAACTATTCCCGGCACGTAACAATTAATAGGTTGCAAATGTTGTCCATGCTCCCTGAGACGCCAATGGATGATTCAGTGATTGAGTGTTGGTCCTTGTTGCTTAATCGTTTGGAGGCAGAGGAGTGCGCGATTTCCGTTCGTCTTTCTTCGGTATCCGTCATATGGTATGGTCGTAATCAATCCTTTAATATGCTATAAGAGTTTCACATACCCTCTTTAGAGTTATACTTTGAGGGTATGATATTTAAAACTTTCACAGTGGAAAATAAGACTAAAGTTATACATACCCTCTATAGAGTTACACTTTTGTTTTGAGAAGTTATTAACAGCCAGTATGAACTTAGGCATACTTCAATATGCTATAAGAGTTACTGTGCAACTCCAATGCACAAGCCCTATAACTCATCTGGTATCCTCACACATATACTTCTACTTGAACAGGAAATAATCTTGAGCCTTGTACGAAACCCTGTCCAACAAACACCGGACACCGAAAGGTTGTACAATATGTGGGACGTCTTCAGAATCGACAGTGGCAAAGATTTCAGCTTGAAGGCTGATTTAATCTTCGTACCCATTAAGATTGAAGCCCATTATGCATGTGCGTGTATCAACTTTAATTCCAGGACGATTGATCTTCTTGACAATAAGTACTACTCAAGTCCGGGCCAGTCGGAGATATGCAAAGCGTGTCACGTAATTGTAAGTGGAATTAAATTGTAATTACGTTCAACTCAAAGTGTAGTCACCGCTTTACAATTTCACTTTATGACGTTTCTGACTTTGTGCCAGGTGAACCTCATGAGCGACTATCTGGAGTCTAGGGACGAGGACAAGGAGAGAGGGAAAAACCTACCAGAGTTCCAGTTTCGCCAGATCCAGTTTGCTTGGCATAAGCAAACAATCATAGACACCGAGTCTGGCTTGTTCACCATGATGCACATGTTAATGTACGAGGGTGATAGTTTTGATCACGTTGATCTTGAGAGGCAGGTGAACCGTCGATATTTGGTAATCCAACTGGCAGCGACGCTTGTCCTAACTGACATGAACATCATCGGGCAAGGAGTTCTGACCAAGGTCAACGGTTTCATTGGCGAGAAAGACCAGATCCTTAAGCAAGTAGAAACCAGATGAAAAGCAGCGCGGAGAGCTGATAAAAAAACTGCGAAAAAATAGAATGTATTTCCTTTGATTTTGTATTCTTTGTTTTTGCAACTCTAGTATGTTGTCAAGAAACTCTTTAACAACTTAGACAACTTTTTGGAATAGTTGTAAAAATGTTTGTATGATCAACACCATGAATCCCCTATGACCCCATGACATCCTAGTGCTTTTAGTCATTTGTTTACATTTCTTAGTTCATTGTTTGCTTTACTTTGTTACTTTCATTAGTTTAGAATACAACTACAAACCCCATCAATTGTGACACTAGCATAAATTGAGATAGATAGACTTAGAACCCAAAGCACACCGTCCCATGGATCGACCTCGACTTACCACTAACTAGTTGTTTGTTGAGAATATAAATGTGTTTGATTGAGAGCCCCAACGACACTCTCATCAAAATGGCGCCGTTGCCGGGGATGGTGCTATGTGATTAAGTTCTTACTTGTTTGTCTATTTTGATTTTGCTTTCACCTTGAGGAACTTGTTCCTCAAGGATTGTTCTTACCATTTTTGTGTAGTTTCCATGCTTGTAGTTGTTTTCTTGTCTTAGAAATGGTGGCTCAAGACTTGACATATGGAGTATGTGGTTGATCTTTCGAGTATGACTATGGGTATGGGGAGTTTGAGGAGCAAGTCAACACAAACCTACCTTACTATTCATACAATGAAAATCCTAACTACTACCCCAAATTTTCCCACCATAATCACCACATCCGATATCCACAACAACCACCCACCCAATACCCACTTTATAATGAATTTCAATTGCCACAATACAACCACTTTCACACCCACCCAGAACAAGAAGATGAGCCCATTTAAAATGTGATTCTTCAAATGATGGGAGATCAACAAAACTTCTTCAAAAAAATGCTAGAAGAGAGCCAAAAAAGGGACAATGTTCTTCAAGACATTGTTACCCAAGGTGAGGAGTTGGAGATTCAAATTGCCCAAATAAAGGAAGCCCAAATAACTACCCCTTACCATTCCTTAGATTATGAATGCGAGTTTGAAGGAGTTACCTTTGATGATAAGTGGGAAGAGCCAATCTCTTTAAGCTCTTGTGAATATGAAAGTGTGGTATTTGATGAAGAAGACACGAGGTTGAGTAAGCCAAATACTCTTAGCCTTTGTGAGTATGAGGGTGTGTCTTTTGATGTGAATATTGAGATGGTGGAGGAAGAATTATTGAAGAAGAATGAAGCCCCCTATCTATGATTCATATGAAGATAGCGATGATGACGTGCCTAAGGAAGGAGCTTATGCGGAATATGTGTCTCTCAAGGACTTATGGAATGAAGAAGAGGAATGGAGTTGTGATATTGCCTCACTTGAGTACCTCATCCTTGAGAAGTTTGAGGTATTCTTCCATGAGGAAGATGAATGTCTCTCTCCTATTGACCATGAAGACCTTTTTGCAAGCACCATGGAACCTATGATTGTTGGAGATGATATGGTGGATATTCTCCAAAAAGTCAAATCATCATATAAAGGGTACTTGGTGGAAAAGCTCAAGGACAAAATTGCAAATGAGCTTACTTGTGGAGACTTGGCACCCACAATCTCAATTCCAAAGCTACCTCATATCATCAATGTTATGAGAATTATCCTTCTACTCTTGAAGGATTAATAAATCCAAATATTATCACCATATTTGAGGGATACGGGAGAGAATGGAAGCCTCCCGATGACAAGAATTTTAAGCTTGCTAATTTGGAGAGCCAAAAAGGCTATGATGAAAAGGCCAAGGTGAAGGGGAGAAATTTCAATGAAAAACCCCTTGTGGAGGATTGACTCTATTGCATTTTGAAGTGGCCATGGTTCTATCTTTGCTTATTTGAGGATTCTGCTCAAGCCTTTGACCGGTTATTTAGAGCATTGAGCAACATGGACAACATCAATAACCATGGCAACAAGGAATGAGTTTGGTGGAGTCCTCCCTCAAACCACCATTTGTAAGATACCCTTTCCTTTGACTTTACATTACATTTACACTTGCATTTAGTTATATACATATACATTTAGCTTGCATTTGTATTATATTTCATATTGCATTTACATTAGTTAGTTCATATAGTATAGTTGCATTGTAATATATCTCACATGATTCATATAGATAGTTGCATATAGACTAGGATTCATGCATAGTCACTAATGACCAATCCTATTCTTTTCTACACTAGAAATAGTGCTTAAATCGGTTTGGGGAGGTTTGATCATAGGTGACCATAGTTTACTAGAAATCATGCATCATATAATATAGTTTAGATTGCATTCATTTGTTATATATGTCATATAGAATTGTATTTAGTTAGAGCATGCATTCATTCATATCATTGCATTTACTCAAAAATCCAAAAAACATGTACTTTCTTCTTTATTCCTACTCCTACATGTACATTGAGGACAATGTCCAAAATAAAGTGGGGGATGGGAATTTATATTCCAAAAATGCATAAAAATTGAAAATTTTCGAAAAATCACAAAAATATGCCTTTTAATTTCATAAAAACAAAACCCATAAAAATTTGAAAATTTCAAAAACCAAAAACATGTTCTTTAATTTAGTAGCGTAGAATTGTATATACTTGTGTTTTTGTTCTCTTCTCACATAGATACAACACTACATTTGAGGCATTAGCAAGGGAAAATGAAGATCGCTTGGTATGATCGCTTTAATCTCTATTTCCCTTCCATTTATTTTCATTATTCATATGAGGAGAATGGGCTTAAATGTCAAGGAGGATGTGGTGTATTTTGTTGTTGCGGTTTGTGTATCTATGTGTTGTTAGGAGTTGCATTTAGATTATATGGCATACTAGTTGATAGAAGCATATGCATTAGGTTGTATAAATGTTAGGTGCATCATGGCATATAGTTTGCATGTTAGAAAAATTTTGCGAAACCATCTATTTGGGAAGCTTGACAAGTGTATATAGGCCATTGTAGATACTTTTTCTTTTTAAAACTTTGCTTGTTAGAATACTTGTAAAACACCTAGGATGTGTCATGCTAGTATCCTTTGACCCATGGATTAAGGCCTAGTCAAGAGTACCTTGTGGTGTGATAACTCATTGGCTACCGTTTATTCCAAGGTGACCCTTGAAACCATGCAACCATCCATTATCCATGTTCTACCACATTTTTGTCATCAAAGGGGATGGGCACAAAAACTATCAAAATTTGAGTTCAAGAAATGAAATGAAAAGTCAAAAAGTTTGCACAAATTGCATCAAATGAAAAGAGGAGCAAAAATAGACTTCTAAAGTTTCAAATATAAGCACCCTCACTACAAATGGGGTGACTTTGAAAATGTTCAAAAAGAAATTAAATGCAAAAAGTTGAAAAATTGTCAAGTGTTGAAATGCCAAACATCAAAAGAAATGGCAAAAAGAAATTGTTCTCAAAATGTTAATGCCACAATAAATTGGGGGGAAAAACACCAACAAAAAGCAAACTCCCAAATGAAACTCAAATCCTATTGATCCCTTTTCCATCGTATCCAATTTTTTTGCATGGAAGAGAGGGGGCGACCCTTCTTCTTGTTTAGGCAAGAAGGGGAATTCCGCGATCCTCCAGTGTTTCTAATACCATGGGGAGTCTACTCTTGACGAAAGCATTTAACGATTGAGGACAAAGGTACCCTAGCTTGACACAACTTGGAGGTGATTTATTGGTATCCTTCTAGGCTTATTAGTTTGAAGAAACCATATCTATGAAGAAGTGTGTACCCTTGAATTGCTTCCCCTTTAGATAATTTTCGCCACTTAGATGAGGAAAGTGGCTATTCATTTTTGTAGATGCATCCATTACTTGTTTTGTGTGCTTTAATGCTTGGATGTATCGCCATTTTGGCAAGCCCCACCTTGCCTTGCAAGAAGGCATCCTACCTCTTGGTTGTCTTGTTGTGAGTTGAAGAGGCGGAGTGAGACCCGCTAATTGTCTCACATCGGCTATATTAGTAGGTTAGTTTGAATAAGGGTCCTAGTTTTTGTCACCTCTTTACTCGGGACGAGTAAAGGTTCGGTTTGGGGATATTTGATGTGAACATTATTTGCACATATTTAGTCCCCTAATTGAACCTATTTTGCATACTATTATAACATTCCATAGCCATTTTATCCGTCAAATGCTTCCTATTTTGCTTTCCTAGTACATTTCGTATGTTTTGTAGGAAAGAAGACAATTAGGCGAAAATTCCCGTCTTCCATGCATATTTAGAAGCTTTTTGATGATATTAGATGGACTAGTATGAAGAGGAGGCAAGAATGATGACCAAGGATGTAGGAATAAAGAGTATATAGAAGAATCATAGGGTTAAAAGCATGGATGACGAGAAGAAAGACATTACAAGAAGAAATTACTCGGAACCAAACCGAGTGTTTCTCCTTTGGCTCTAAAAGTATGCTAGATGAAACGGCATCGAAAAATCAAGTGATCTAGGCTTTTGAATCACTCCAATAGGAGTCCGGATGAGGAAGTGACGCCCATTTTACAATCCGAGCTCAAGAAAGGCATGATACAGCTCAACCCGCTCGGGACAAATTCAACCCGCTCGGGTTAAGGCCCAGGACGCTCATTTTATGCTCGGGACAAGCAGATTTTTAGACAGTAAGAAAAGAGAAGTACGCTGCCCAGTGATCCGAGCGTCTTGCTCCAAATCCGCTCGTCTCCTCCCTTGATAATCCGAGCGTCCCAACAACAAGACGCTCGTCCTAAGGCCTTATGATCCGCTCGTCCCGACTACCTGGCCGCTCGGATTCCTTCACGGTGCAAAACTTCATCTTCCTTGTTACACTCGAGATGCGCATATTTCTGAAAGACTAGCAAAAAGGAGACTAGCATCTTTCTTTAAGAGGAGCATTTCCCTACTCAACAATTAGCATTGTTATTTACTAATTTACCCTTGCTTAACCTAATGATGTACTAATATATACCCCATTTGTAAGGCTCTCTTAACTAAGTTCCCACATTAGAAATTCCTCTTAGATTAGATTAGGAGTAGATTAGAATAGATTACTCTTTAATCTTTCCACAAATTTCATATTAATCTCTCCTTAATTATTGTTCAAGTTTATTACTTTTGGGTAATTGAAGATTATTGGGTTATTATTGGAGAATTGACAACTCTTCATCAATCAATCAAGTTTCTTCTATTATTCTTTGCTTTATTATTTGGATCATCTTAAGTTGGTATAATTCTTTTACCCTTTACTCTTTATTGTTTATTTCCTCATTCTTTTATCATGTTTACACTTGTTGTGATGATTAACACCATTAATGACATGTTTACCATGATAATGAGTGAGTAGTCTCTTAACTAGGATTAATGGGTAATTAGGGGAAACAAATATGGGGATTAATCTATGCTTAATCTAATATGTCTTCATAATTAAATTGCTTGCTTGTTGTGATGTCAACCTATGCATATGTTATGTTTGATGAAATGCTAAGCCTATGAATCCTTGCATTTATATCCATCTCTTATCTACTCAACTTGACTTGTAAGATATAAACCAACTCGAGTCTTGTAAGACCATGCATAGAAGTTGAATAGGAGGAAAGTAAGTTGACTTGTAGGTGTTGTACAATCTAATCGATTCGGCTCCGGGACCCAACTCTTCCTATGAACCGTAAGACACAAACCAACTCGGTTCCTTTATAACATTAATTGCTTGCAACTTTGTAAATATGTTTGTATGATCAACACCATAAATCCCCTATGACCCCATGACATCCTAGTGCTTTTAGTCATTTGTTTACATTTCTTAGTTCATTGTTTGCTTTACTTTGTTACTTTCATTAGTTTAGAATACAACTACAAACCCCATCAATTGTGACACTAGCATAAATTAAGATAGATAGACTTAGAACCCAAAGCACACCATCCCATGGATCGACCTCGACTTACCACTAACTAGTTGTTTGTTGAGAATATAAATGTGTTTGATTGAGAGCCCCAACGACACTCTCATCATATGCTTTTCTGACCCTTGAGTTCATGAGCTCATTTAAATACGAGCCGGTTGAGCAGATTGTGCAATTCCGTCTTATGAACACCAGTTTCCTTTTAACTATGGAGATGTTTGCCTCCCACCTTGGTTTGGCTAAGCCTACCTTAACCCTGAGCGGACCGAGAAGGTGGTCTTCAATGCTTCCGCTATGGTTTGTGCCAGCCTTGCCTTGATGTCCTCATCTAGCACTAGGTACCTGACTTGTGGTGCTATCGCCACCTGGCTAGCTGAAAAGCTAGCTTCTTTTGAGGCTTCCTCCGAGTACGTTCCCTTAGCCACCCCGGTGCCTACCATGGATAGAGATTATTTCCTCGACCTGAAATGGTTGATAACTTTAGCGGATGGTAGCCTAGCATGGAGGGTGTGGGGTATGAGTTGGATGAGGATACTGGCTCCTGAGCACCTCCCACCGACTGAGCCTTTAGATGCAGTTGATTCTGATGAGGAGGATAAGGTTGTACCTCGGCCGACACAGACATACCTCATTGATGATACGATCCTTCAGGTTATGCCCGAGCCGAAGAAGGGGGAGAATGTGAGAGCGGTGGAGGATAGACCCAGGTTAGGGAGAGGACCATGTCGTGTGAGGGAGAGGACGACTGAGACCCGGCCACAACCAGCAGCACCACCACAGCACCCATTTCCTTGCTATCCCTACCTTGATACTCCAGAGACACGTTCGAACTACTTGGCAGAGAGAGTGTCCTCTACCTTGACGCTCCGGAACATGCACGAGATGGCATATACTCAGGGTATTGGGACCGAGGGACCGCATCTAGTGTGGTGGAGCGGAGGTGGAGACTACAGCGGGGTCTTCAACTCCTACGGGGTGGACATGTCCGCGTGGGGGACACCACAGTTTTTTGCTTTTGGCGGTTTGACCCCATGATATGTGAGTCCAGAGGGTAGAGCAGGAGATGGTACGGGTCTTGGGGCTTCGGGAGCAGGCACTTCAGGTGATGACGGAGCTGGAGATGAGGTGATGCATGAGCAGCAGCAGTAGGAGTGATACTCCTTTTCTTTCCCTTTTGTTTATGGTTGTTGGCTATGTTGGATGTTAGTTTATTTTATTTCGTACTTCTTATGTTGGTTTGTATTGGTGCCATAAGGCCGTATTTGCGTAGCTTAAACTTGGTTGTAGGATTTTAGAGTCGGGTTGTCATCCCGACTCACGATTATGAGACGTTGTACATATATTTATTTACCTTGTGATGTGTCAGGAAGTTTCAGAGTAGCATTTGACCTGTGGTCACTCGACCGAGTGCCCCTTACTCGATCGAGTAGCTACAGGTGTGGCAGGTAGAGATCATTCTGATCTCAGGCTACTCGATCGAGTAGCACTGTTTCAGGGATATTCTAATAATTAAATGGTGTGCATGTTTATATTTTTCCACTTTTGATACTTATAGTGATTTTTGAAGATAGTAGCATGTTCGGGTCGACTTGTTGGTGATGCTTGGGTCCATGCTTGACTTCTAATTGATGTTTTATGGGAATAGAGATTATACAAGGTTTCTTTTATTGCATTCATTCTACATCCTCAACATTCACTAGCTTAGTAGTCTAACTTATTTATTATCGAAAAGACTCGTTACATATTTCACGGAGTTCGCGTATTTCTTTTATATACGACTTGATACATACATGTGTTCATGATTGTTGCTAAATATTCGAGTAAAGTAGCGGATGCATTTATAAAGTCATGTTTGCTATGATTAGTGACTAATGTCAACAAGGAGTTATATGTGTTGGGTAAATGACAAGGTATACGTATTAGTAATGTGTGTAGTAATTCGGTGGTGAACTTCGGTGACGAAGTTCCTTTTTAGAGGGGAAGAGTAATGTCGCAAAATAAAAAAGCCGATATCATAATAATCTTGTTATTTGTTCATAATGTTTTCTATTGTTCCTGTTATATTTCCAGCGTGAGTTATAATTGTTTTCATTGTTTGATGAGTAATTTGTATGTTTAAGTAACAGTTGAGTAATTGTTTTGTGTTGTTAATTATGGACTAGTGGGAGTATAATTCCATAGCTGCGTGGCTAAAAGTTCGGAGTAGTAGCATGGTTGTTAGTTGTGTTGGTACATGTGGTAAATTTGGTAATTGACGTTGTGGTTCGTGGAAGTTTGTGTATATAGTATTAGACAGTTGATGATGATGACATGGTGGGATAGTACTTCTGGAGAGTAGTGACCTAAGTCGGAGGAACGGTGGTGTCGACCTTGTTTCCGTATCATGTGCGTTGGGGAAGGGTGAGTTGAACTTCGGGGACTAAGTTCTTTTTAAGGGGGGAGACTGTAATACCCGCCCTTTTAGGGACCCGTTGACCGACCTTGACCGACCCGGGGAGTAGGTAGTATCACTTAGTGATGCGTGCCAGAGTTACCGTTTGCCTTGTTGGCCTTTCTAGGTGGGTGGTACTCGATAGAGTAGAGGTTACTCGATCGAGTAGCGTAGGCACTCGATCGAGTAGGGGCCACTCGATCGAGTAGCGTCTTTTCAGCGAGGGTTTATAATCGTGTTTTCTTAAAACCGCAAATCATTTTCCGCCTCTTTCCTTTAAACCTAGATGTCATCCCTTCTTCTTCCCTTCACCAAATACCTTCCATGGGAGCCTTTGAGGATGCTAGTGCCTTGTGGATGGGTTGCCTGAGTCGGGTAGTAGTCTTAACACCGTTGTGAGATGCGTAGGTATGTCGTCATCGTCATCTTTGTCTTAGTAATTATTTGTAAGGTGGTAGTGATAGTAATAGGCTTGTGTACTGATTTTTTAGGGATTGCTTGCTTGGTTGATGTCGTATGGTGGATCGAGGAATCGCTGCTTTTTGTTAAAGGTAGGTTCGCCTACTCAGTTTCTGTGAATGGTCTAGTGTGTCGGTTGTTGTGTCGTGGTTGTTGTTGTGATTGTGTGGCAGAGTATATGCGGTAATCGGTTGGTGTATTGCAGCTGTCTGTGATTAATTGTCTCTGGTTCTCAAGGTGCGTCCTCGGCTGAGTGGAGTCACTTACGGGAGTGGCTTCACGCCCTAGTTTTGCCCTCCGTGGAACCCGCCACGGGAGGGGATGTGCACATTAATGGGACAGGGTTATCGCTCGATATGATGAGCGGGGCTTAGGTGGGAACGGCTGCGGTCCCCCACTGGTAGGGCTGGTCCAGTGGACAGTCGGTGACGGTGATTGGTTGGAGTGATTGTGATTGTGTGTGTGTTTGGTTGTGGTTGTTACAAGTTTGTTATAATTATTGTGTCTTACCTCAGTTACTGACCTTGTGTGGTTGTCTGTTTGTTTGTTGTGTCTGCCATGATCCCTTATGGTGAGCAGTCAGTCTTAGCAGGTGTTGTCTTGGATGGTTGCTGGAGTCCGGGCTGGGATGAGTCCTCACGAGTTATGATAGGAAATATTATATAGTGATGAGTTGTATCTTTATTTTAACAGTTTGGTTGTAACACTTGTAAAACAATTTAGATGTTCTTTTATTGACCTTTGATGATTACTTTCCTCGGGCAACCGAGATGGTGATGTCCTTATATGCTAGGGAAGGTCTTAGTAAGGCTCCTTGGTATATGGGGGTGTCACAACGAGGACTGGTAGGAGGAGTAGGGGGATGACGAGACAGCAGGTCGACCTCTAAGGGTTCAGGTATAGCAGAGCTGGAGTGAGTAGGAGGTGTCTGGAACGAGGTAGCAGGAGCACTCCTCTTGGAGGCGACGCCACATCAGGGCTGGCAGCAGATCTTTTCCTTTTAACACTTTGAAGGATGGCCTCCACGGGATCAACCTTTGAGCCTGCAGACAAGACATCATTTCAGGTGTTAGGAGGGATTAGACAGTTAGCAAGGTTGCATGCATGCAGAGGAAATTGTAAGTAGCTTACCGGAAGACATGCCGTGAGCTGATTGAAGGGGGTTGGAGGAAGAAGCAGGCGAAAATCCAGGAAGAAGGTCAGGAAACTTCCTCTATAATCGAGGAATGCATAATAACTTGTTGCGGGCAGGGATCTGGGCACCAATACGAGTCAGGTAGCAGGGACCTGCACGAAGGCGATGAAGTAAGCTAGTAAGCAACAAGATAAACAAATCGGGTGAAAAGGAGGCTACTTACTCGAAGTTATGACCCATTTCTCGAAGATATAGTCGGCAGGCGACTGGATAGAAGCCTTCCTCACAAAGAAGAAGTCTTCGAACCATTTCTCATCCCGAGATTTCGACACGTGCTTGAAAGGAGCCTCGCCAGAGCCCCGGAGTGAGAATTGGCCCCTACCCAGGGACCTAATATCATACATGTGGGCCAGATCGCCCAGAGAGATGAAGTTGCCAGTATTTTGACAAGCGGCCAGAGAGTAGAGGAGAACCCTCCAGACAGCGGCAGAAATTTGTGCCATAGCAAAATTATTTGTAAAACTAAAATCTTGGACGAGTTTTGGAAAAGAGAAGCGGAGACCATATCTAAATGGGTATAAGTAAAAGCAGACCCACCCTGGACGGATGGCATCCACCTTTTGACCCGGTTCAGGCATGGTTATATCCACCCCGTCACCAAGACCAAGTAAACCCTTAATCAGAGGGACGTCAGCAGGGGTCAAGGCAAAGTCACAGTCATGGGGGTGAGTGAAGAGGCCCCGGGAAGGAAAGACCGGGTATGGGTTACGATCAGAGGGTGTGAAGGTTGATGATGAATGTCGAGTTTTTCCCATGGTGGAAAAAGTAAAAGGGGAATTAAGAAGGAAAAGGAAGGGGAAAATATCTGGAGACGTCGGGAATGAAGCAGTGGAGCCGGCGAGGGAAGAGGGAAGGAAGATTAAGGATTTGGGAGAAAGAAAGAGTTTTATGGGAAATGATTTTGTGGTTGATGAAGTGAAGGAAGGAGGTTGGGGTTATAAAGGAAGAGAGAGGGAGTAGGGTACGAGAAAAGAGGAGGTGGGCGGCAGTGATGATGAGTGTGCATGAAAAGGAGTGCAAATGACGGCTTAGGGTTTTAGCAGTCGATTACGTAAATTCCTTGTTCGACACCTCGAAGCGTACTTCACAAGAAATTTGGGGCAAACTGTTTAGGCTAAATTTCGCATAATAAGTAAAGCCCACTTAGTAAGTTATTAAGAGAATAGGCCTTGAAGGGAGGTATAGGGGGAGGAGAGTCCCCGGGTGGAGGAAAGATAGGTGGGCCAGGGTGCATGTAAGAAGTGAAGGGGCCCACTGGGAAGGCGTCCGTGTTTAGGAAAGGGTTCAGGGAGATCAAGGAGAATTGAAGGAGATGGCGAGATATGGAAGGAGTTATTATGGAAGTTATATTCCTTTCCATAATCATGGTAGGATATATCTAGGGTTCTTACCCTATAAATAGCCAAGGAAGCAATCAAAGGAGGACATTCAAGATCTCATACACACAACACCTCGTGCTAACAAGATTTACATTACGTCTCAATTGTATTCATCCTCCTATAAAAGCATAGTGCAATATCTGGAAGGCTACTGTCCCTCCCGCGGTTGTTCCCACATTGGGTTTTCCGCGTCACCAAATCTTACGTGTCGATTTACATTACGTACGTACTTTATTTCCTTATTTAAGCATCGAAGACAAACGAACAATCAAGCCATTAACGAGTAAGACCACATTGACCCAAAACAATCAATTCGGTAAAAATCACTTAAACAAATACAGAGTAAGCCAAAAGCTAAACTCAAATTAAAGTTAAGGTTGACAATCATGTAAGTTAATTTGGTGACGTTAAATTTTTATATTCTCAAACTAACATTATCGATCCTTAGGTGCATCTAGTATGAGAATAGGTTCTTATCGGAAATGTACATTCCTAATCAATCAATTGTTATTAGGGTCATTGCAGGGTATTTTATTAAGCCTAATAGCCAACGAATTATTTCAAGTCAAAAATATAAACATTGATTGCTAAATCCCGCACAGAATTTTGCTAAATCCCGCACATTTTCACACATTATTCCGAGTCTACCCGTTTCATTTCCCACACCCACCAAGGGAGACAAAAGAAAAACCATAAAAAATAAGAAATTTGCTACCCAAATTTGTCCCGATGGACCACCACTCTCTGTAATACCCGCCCTTTTAGAGACCCTTTGACCAGCGTTGACTGACCCTGGGTGCGGGGATAGTCTTAGAAATGCGTGCCAAACTATCTTGAGTTACGTGTTAGGAGTGGTACTCGATAGAGTAGAGGCTACTCGATCGAGTAGCGAGGTTACTCGATCGAGTAGGGGGTCACTCGATCGAGTATGTTGGGTACTCGATTGAGTATCGAGTTTTCAGCGAGGGTTTTTAATCGCGTTTTGTTAAATCCGCAATTCATTTCCGCCTCATTCTTCCCATCCATCAGTCGCCTCTTTCCCTTCCCTTCACCATAAAACCTCCATGGAAGCCTTTTTAATGATCCTTGTGTCTTAGGAGAGCGTCACTTGAGTCGGGTAGCGGTCTTTTGCCGGGTTTCTCCTTATAGGTATGTCATAATCATCATCACTATCCTCATCTTTGCAATTAGGGTTTGCTTGGTAGTAATAGATGATCGTGTTGTGCTTATAGGCTTTGCTTGGTTGCTGGTTATGGCATGTGTTGGCATGGATTGGTTGCAGTTGCTTAAAGGTAGGTTCGCCTACTCAGTTTCTGTAGATGGTCTAGTGTGTCGGATGTTGTGGTTGTTGTATTTTATCGCATTCGTAGTGTGACGGTTCTGATTGTGATTGTGATTGTTTGTCTCTGGTTCTCGAGATGCGTTCTCGGCTGAGTGGAGTCACTTGCGGGAGTGGCTTCACGCCCTAGTTTCGCCCTCCGTGGAACCCGCCACGGGAGGGGATGTGCACATTAATGGGACAGGGTTATCGCTCGGTATGATGAGCGGGGCTTAGGTGGGAACGGCTGCGGTCCCCCACTGGCAGGGCTGGTCCAGTGGACAGTCGGTGACGGAGATTGTTTGGAGTGGGTGCGTTTGTGTGTGTGACTGATTGTGTTGAGTTGTATTGATAGTTGTTGTTGTTGTTGATATTGTTGTATCTCATCTCAGTACTGACCTTGTGTGGTTGTCTCGTTTGTTTATGTGTCTGACGTGATCCCTTATGGTGAGCAGTCTGTCTTAACAGGTGTTGATATGGTTGATAGCTGGAGTTCGGGCAGGGATGAGTCTTCACGAGATTTGATAGTTATAGCGAGTAGTCTTTGAGTTGTATCTTTATATCATCAGTTGGTTTTAAATCACTTGTAAAGTAACATAATAGTTCTTTTATCGACATTTGATTATTACTTCCTCGGGCAACCGAGATGGTAACGCCCTTATATGCTAAGGAAGGCCTAGTTAAGGCTCCTCTGAATATGGGGGTGTTACAAAGTGGTATCAGAGAGACGATTTTGGAACCTGTAACAAATGAACTTAATGAACGTAGTGAGTCTAATAAAATGAACCTGGTGTACGTATAATGGGAGCCCCGCTGATGCTAGATTTTGGGTGAGTAGGCGCCCTCATTTCAAAATCTTGGCCCCATGATACTTAAGCCAGTCACATGGTACGGGAATGTGGAGTCCGTGTGTCTCTGTGTGATGTGTATGTTAATTGTGCCGGAGCTACCTCTGGTTAAGTCTTTTAAGGGGGTGTGATAGTGGTATTTGGGCCGTGTATAGTAATCTTTGGTGGAATTAGTAAAGTTTTTGGCGTGATTAGTGAGCTTATACGTTGGTTATGAGATACGTGAAAAAGGTTTACGTGATTGAGATGCGTGAAAATGTGGAAGTGTAGGTCGTGACATGAAGAGTGAACATGTTGGTGTTTGCTATAAGTTGATGATGATGGTAGTCATATACGGGTTTATAAATCCTGCCGTAATTACGATGATGATAATTATGGAATTGTTGAGTTATAATCTGAAACATAGCATATAGTAATGCGTATATGCCTTGTTTATTAGTTGAAATTTTCCGCTCCGTAATAATTGATTTGTGTAAAATGATTTACTTACGATAGAATGTGGAACATGATAGATTAATTTGTTATGAAGAATATGCGATTATATGTTATATGAAAGAATGAACTAATGTTAATTACATGTTCCAAGTTGAATGAACACAAATTTGGTAGTAATGTATAAAGTAAGTTTAAGTGTAATATGATGACGTGATTATGTTTATGGAAGATTCGGTAGCAGGTAAACCGAGTTGGATAATTTGTGTAGCGTAATGTGACATACACTTTATTAGTGACACGATCCGTTATACGGGAGTAATAATGGTAATGCGTGAACGAGTGTGATAATTATTGCCGAGTTCCGAACTTAGTTTGGAATCGACACGCGATATTGTTTTTGCAGGAATCTTCGATTTACTTCGTATTTCTGACCGAGTGCTTAACTATACTTGACCGAGTGCGAGTGCTTACTAGACCGAGTAAACCTCACTTGATCTAGTTAGGAAGCTATGACGTCGGGATGTGGAAATTTTCTGCAGATACTCGACGAAATAGCTCCTACTCGATCGAGTAGGGTGGTACTCGATCGAGTACCCTAGACACTCGATCGAGTAGGTTACTGTACAGTGAATCTTACGGGTTTCTTAAAACCCTTATCCTTCCTATTCTTCTCATTCCTTCCTCTTCTTTTCGTGACCTAAGCTCTCAAATCCTCAAAAATCTCTCATATCTTGTGTTGGTAGTGGCTAATTTGGGGTTATTTTCTTTGTTTAATTTCGTTCCTTTACTTTACTACTTGATCAAGGTATGATTTCTACCCTATTTACATATTTTTCTGCTTTAAACTTGTTGAGGATGATTATATAACCCGAAAATTTCGATTCATATGATCAATTTATTGCTTTTAATTGTTGAAATATGATTCACATGCCTTCTTTTCTTGATTGTTGATGATTAATTGCTGTAATATAGACTAGAAATTTGCAATTTGGGGGCCGAAATTTCTAGGGTTACAAAAAATCAAAATCGATTTTGGGTGCTTTACATTGATTAGATGATGACATCGAGTACTATACCTTGTATATAACATGTTGAAGGATGAATTTTGATGATTTTTACCTTAAAAAGTTGCCTTAAAACTCCGTCTTAAAAGTGCCTCAAACGGAAATTCGTGATTTATATGTGGGATTTGGTGTTGTATATAACTGTTTAAATAAAAGTTGAACTTCAATATGATAGTAGTGGTGTTGATTCATGAAGAATACATTAAAATAATTACAGCTGTAGAGACCGTCTGACAAGTTTAACTGAGTTATTTGTTTCTAATATTGAAGATGATGATAATATGTCCTAAGCTACCTTTCCATGAGCTTGCACAATGCCTCACATGTTATTAGGAGTGTATATGGAGTGACCTTAGAATCATACTAGGAAGTTGGAATTTGCTGAGCATGTGTATTCATCACGGTAAACTTTTCGCAACTAGTAAACATGAGTAGCTATAAACTGGATGTGCATATCAAATTGGGGAAACTGTGGTAAAGGTGCGTACCTAGCTGAGTATTCAAAGTTAATGACACGAATTATGTGCTTCACATGTCGAACTGGTTGATGAGTTGGTGAACTTAGCTGAGTATATAAAATCCAAATTACGTGAAGTATATGTTTACATGTTTATACAAGTTTGTTTAAATCATATGCCGAAACAGATGCCGAGACCGAACGTAGGAACCCGTTGTTGGGAAATGTGTCCTCAACAATAGTGCGATCACATGATTTAAATATCATTATTAAATCTCATTTTAAGAATACATGTGGGATGTAATATTTTACAAGTCAACTGGTCCACACATATCGGTAATGATTGGCTGACTAGAGTTTGATATTACTGTCGTGCGACGGTGGTGATCAGTTGATCCCCTTAGGTCATACCTATAGGGAAATACTCTTAATTGATTATTTAATTAATCGTATACCGATACGAGTTAATTAAATTGCTTAAAATTGACGGATAATTTTGTGAGTATAATTTACGTATCTCATTGTAAATATGATTAAATGAGACACGGTCTAAGTAATCGAATTGTTTTATTACTTAGATGAAATTATTGTTTACAGAAACAATTGAAATGGAATGAATAAATTATTATAAATACAGAATGTTGTAGTTTATAATTTGGAAACATTTTTGGTACAAGTAATTACGAATTACTAGTCGATTTTGTAAATGACATATTTTATGAGTATGTTGATTTTTAATATGTTAAAAATACATTACAAATTCACATGTCAAGTAACATGTCACATATGTCACACTTGACAAATGACAAAATAAAATGGACCTTCCATTTTATCTTGTATAAACCGAAAATTAGGAGTATTAGAGGAATAATTATGTTGATTATTTTAATAAGAGAAAACATAATTATTAAAGTCTAATCTCTAGTCATGCCCACCTATGCTTTTGAGAAGAGCAAAAACAAAAAGTATTGGGCATCCTACCCAAGCCAATTTTCGGCCAACCATACAAGAAAAGAAAAAGGGCTTTTTCTTTTCAATTCATTCATTCATCATTTTTACATATAACATTTTCTAGTGTAAGAAAGTGGAGAATCTCTACAATATATGAATTTTCTAGAGAAATAAAATCTCACATATACTCCCTCTTGACCGAGTGATTCAAGAGCCAAAAAAAATAAAATTTATTTTGTATCAATTTTATAGCAAAAACTAATATTATTACTAGATCTAAATAATATTGGTTATTAAGATGTATTCCTTGGGTATATGCTTTTGGGAGGGATTCTACATTTGAATCCTTATTCTTCCATTTGGAGAGCTCAAGAACAAAAGAGAAGAAGATCTCTTTTGTGCCCATATAAACCGAAATACTCATTGTAAGAATATGATTTCTTCTCTATTTTGTTTATTTGTTTGCATGCATAAAATCCATATTTAATTTTATGACAAATTAATTAAGACATATATGAGTATGTTAGTGTATATAGATCTACATTTCCTTCAATCGGTATCATGAGCCACGGTTGTTTGCATGCAAATCGGTTAAAAGTTTTTCCGAGTTATAAGAATAACAAATAAAACTTGTAAAATTTGTGTTATTATGAGATATCACGAAATTAATCCATGCATGTTAATATTTCTGGTCCTAAAATGTTTTAGGATATTTTGGTTAATTTTTCGGATTTTTATTGTTCATAATTTACAATAATGGCATTTAAATGTGATTTTATGAGTAAAAATGTCATTTTTGGTCTAAAATTAGCTATACTTCGAATTTTCCATTGATTTTTGTATATGTTGTCACATATATTATTTTGAGATAACCTGTAAATTTTCATAATTTTTGGACTTGTTATGCTCGAAAAATGATTTTTTCATTATTAAATTCGGATTTAAGTGAAAAATAGGTTAATATGAGTTAAATTTCGAATCTGGTCATAGAAAATTAATATGTTGTCACATGCAATTTTACAAGATGTGTGTAAAATAATTGGCTATAAAGAAGTCTTTTTGCATGATTTATGGATTTTTGAAGAAAAATAGTATAAATAGTGACATTATTAGTGAAAAATTAATAAAACATAATCTATGACTTAGAAAAACGTCTAATGTTGCATTTTATTATATTTTTCAGATCTAAAATTGAAAAGTTAATGAAAATAATTTTTCCATGTTTTTTATGCTTATTTTATTAAAAATCGATAAACCGCAACATTGTTTTTCCGGGAAAATTTCGAAATTTTTAACCTAAGATTTTGAACATTATGAGTGTCATGGTAATTTTCCAGAATGTTCATGAGTTTAAATTTCAAATTTCAAATTTATTTCAAATTTTGTGATTTATTTGAAGTTTAATAGCTTATTTTTGTAATTTTTGGTCCATTTATGAACAATTTTGTTAATATGGGTTAATTATGGTCAAATTATTAGTGAAGACTAAATTTTGAGTCCTAAGAGGTTAGGGTAATTAACTTATGCATAAATATGAGTTTATGTATTTTGTGATTATAAAATGTTGAAATCACGCAAATCCGTAAAAACCGAGTAATATACAATATTGGCTAATTAAAGGCGATTTAGCATAAAACTGAGCATGTTCATGCATATTATAATGCTGCATTTTTCTTTATGATTGTCATAATTTTAATTTATGTAATTTTGAATTATGTAATTTTACTTAGTATGGCCTTAGATTTTAATTGGTATTTCCCGAAATGTATGGGAATATCGATTCGGTTGTAATTTTATTGTGATCTCGTATCACCGTTTTGTAATTTAATAGATTTATTTTATATTAGTTACAAATGTATAATAGGAAATTATGTAATTTATTATGTAATTTTATTCATTCCGGAGTTCCCAAAGACGGATTTCTTCAAGAATGGCGATACATAAAGACGGTGTTACCTCGAGATGCGTGTCACAACCGAAGTTCAAGGGACCAATGGAGTTGGTTTCCGAATATGTAATAGTTAAATAGTTTTTCTATTTTTAGGAAAGGCCATACTAGGATTTATTTATCTTTATGCTTGCATTTTATTTTATGTCACATGCATCGCTAAATCGCCATAACTAAGACATGCATCCTTATTTTATCGAGTTTATCGACCGTGTCAATTAGAATTATCGTAGTTTACCGCTTTAGTTCACTTAAAACGTGATAGATAATAAATTGACATGACCTCTCGCTAAAACAATCAATTGAGACATAGCCTTACCAAATAGTAGAAACCATGAAAACCTATTTCGCGAGGGAGTGCGCTCGGCTACCCCGGGGTACAAACCTTGTTACGTAGGGGAAGTGGGTGATGAATGTGATGCGACCATAATTGGCGCATATTTAGCCCCCGAATTACCATTGTTTCCATGCTTTTTAGTGCCTATTTGGGTCATTTCTTATCTTTAGTTCTTTGTTTTGCATATTCTTTGAGATTTTGATCCCTTGGTAGGAAAGGAGTAAGAATCTTGCATTTTCATGGCAAAACGAGGCTAAATTGATCGTATTCAATGACCAAGCATCAAGGAGAGACAAGACTAGAAGGCCTTTGTACATATCATAGTAGAAGAGCAATGTTGAGAAAAGGATCCTTGAGTCCCCAAGGAAATCCCCAAGGAATTCATGAAGAAAAGAAGAAGAAAAGATGCTGCCAGATAATCCGAACGGATTGTACACAATCCGTCCGTCCGCCCAAGCCCAATCCGAGCGTCCCTCAAAGTAATCCGCTCGGATTCCCCCTCGCCAATCCGAGCGTCTTGCCCAAGGATCCGCTCGGATTCTCCAGCCCAGATCCGGCCGTCCCGACTCCCATCCGCACGGATTTCAGCATAGCACGTTTTCGTTCTTCAAGCTACGATTAGAGAAGCCCTTCTCTCGGAGAATACCGGAGTCTCCTTGCTCAACTTAAAAAGTGTAATTACTAGTTTAGCCCTTAGTTAACCCTAATGCATCCTCCCTAATTTTCACTATAAATACCCCATTAGTCTAATTAGAGGAGCATGTTCTTCTTATCAATAATTAGTGTAGTTAATATCAATCAAAACTCTCTTCAATATTGTAATCAAGTATTAATCAAGTTTTAATCCAAGTTTTAGTTCCTTAATCTCTCTCTTGTTCTTCCTTTATTTTGGGTAATTAGAAGATTATTGGGTTTATTGGGAGATTGACAACCTTCCATCAATCATCAAGTTCTTCTATTATTCTTTGCATTATTATTTTGGAATCATTAGTAGGTATAATCTCTTAATCCCTTTTTAATTATTGCTAATTACTTTCATTTATTCATCATGTTTCATTATGTTAGTATGATTGACAACCTTTCTAGCATGATCAATATGATAATGAGTGAGTAGTCTCTTAGCTAGGGTTTAATGGGTGATTAGGGGAAACCAACATGGGGAATGATTCATGCTTAAATCAATATGCTTTCATAATCTTATTTGCTTGCTTGTTTTGATCTTAATACATGCACATGTTATATTTGATGAAATGCTAAGCCTATGAATCCTTGCATTTACTATCATCTCCTATCTTTTCAATGAGACTTGTAAGACATAACCCAACTCGAGTCTTGTTAGACCATGCATGTGTTGAGTAGGAAAGATTAAGTCGACTTGTAGGTGTTGTACAATCTAATCGATTCGGCTCCGGGACCCAAACTTTCCTAGGATTGTAAGATATAACCCAACTCAATCCATCACAACAATAATTGCTTGCTTATAATTTGAGAACATGTTTGTATGATCATATCCCATGATTCCCCTATGAACCTATGACACCCTAGTGCCTTTAATCAATTGTTTACACCCCTTATTTTATTCATCTTGCTAGTTTATTTTCATTGTTATTTTAGTTTAGCAACCTTCTAGATCAACCCAATTTGTGACACCCCTAGACACTACTAGTTACAATAGAATTCTTATTTCAATACCCGTCCCTTGGGATCCGACCTTTACTTTCCTCTTTACTAATTGTAGAGTTGTTTGTGAAGTATAAATTGTGTTTTGTATCGACCATTGACCAACGACCACATATGCTTAATTGTGAACACCAAATGGCTCCGATCAAAAATGGCGCCGTTGCCGGGGACGGTGTTTAATTGATTTTAGATTTCTTTTATTGTTATTAGTTGTGTCTTTTTCACCTTGGGGAAGTAAAACTCCTCAAGGTTCGTTCTAATTGTTTTCTAGTTGTTTGATATTTTGCATGTCTAGAAGGTTACAAAGAGATTTGTTACCTTTTGACCGTGAAATCGAAAGAACCTTGACGAATAATAGGAGACTTGTTAGGAAGAATTTGGGAGGTGTTGGTGAAGTTGTTCAACCCACTAGTGAGTTTGTCAATCCTTTCGCAATAGAAGGAGAAGAAAACCCATTAAACAATATCCCACAAAATCCACCTACAATGCCTAAATTCTCGTCACACTCTATACCCACCGAGGAGGATCTACCAAATGGTACTTCTACCCCGCAACATCTCACCGGTAATTTTATTGCCAAGTCCGCCTTCATCCAACTAGTTGAGAGGAGCCAATTCGGAGGAATGCCTAGTGAGGACCCCCATTCTCATATGGAAACCTTTTGCGATTATTGTGAAGCTATCTCTCAAACGGGCGTGACTCAAGACCAAATAAGATGGGTCTTATTTCCTTTTTCGTTAATCGGCACCGCAAAGCAATGGTTGAAGGGCCTTGATAAGGCCACCCTTGGAATAGATTCTTGGAAGAAGTTAGCTCTAGCTTTCTACAAAAAATTCTACCCACCGGAGAAGACTAACATGCTAAGAGCTCAAATTACGGGTTTTAAGCAAAGGGATGAAGAATCTTTGTATGAAGCTTGGGAGCGGTTCAAAGGTATTTGTCGCTCATGTCCTCACCATGGACTTAGCGAATGGTTTTTAGTGCAACAATTTTGGAATGGTTTATATGAAGATTCAAGGAACATTCTCAATATGGGATCAAATGGAATGTTCACCGAAGTTGATGACAATCAAACATGGAACAAGATTGAGGAAATGGCGGTCCATAATTCACAATATAGTAGACCTCGCAAGGCTACTAGAGGAGGAAAGTATGAAGTGGATTCCGTTACTCAATTGGGTGCTCAACTTAGTGCTCACATTGACACAATCAACTTGAAGTTTGAACAAGCTATGGCTAGACTTGAGGAAAACTCAAAAACATCAAAGCATCATGTCAATGCCATGACGGCATCCTCATCAATCCCAAGCGGGATATGTGAGAATTGTGGAACCTTGGGTCATGACTCAAGTGAATGTAGGGGAACAACCGAACAAGTTAATGCTTTCCAAGCTTACAAAAGTGGTACCCCTTATTCAAATTTTTACAATGAAAAAACCAAGTTCCATCCAAATCTCTCATACAAAAGCCAAAATGTTCAAAACCCTCAAACAACATACACTCCACCACCCATGAGAAATCAAAATCAAAGACCCTTTTACAATCAAAACCAAGGCTACCAAAATCAAAATCCATACAATCACCAAAATGACCAAGGTTTTGATGTCCAAAAAGCGGTCCTTCAAATGCAAAAGAATCAACAAGAATTTTTTACTCAAATGCAAAAAGATAGCCAAGCAAAAGACACCACCATCAACAACATTCTAGCTCACACCAAGATGTTGGAAACCCAATTGACCCAACTAGCATCTTCAAGCTCACAAAGACAAAAGGGGCAATTACCACCTCAAGGTAATCCCCCTAGACATGAAACAGTTAGTGCCATTCACTTGAGAAGTGGTACAAGATATGAAGCACCGAAGAAGCAAGTTGAGGGTGAAGTTGTGAGAGCTAGTGAGAATGAAGTTGTGGTGCAAGGTCCCAAAGAAGGGGAATCATCAAAAGAAGAAAGTTCAAAGAAAAATGAAGACAAAACCAAAGAAAATGAGCCCATTGTGATTAGACTTCCTTTTCCAAGTCGTCAAGCCAAGCCCAAATTTGATGATCAACTTGGAAAGTTCATGGAGATTGTGAAGAACTTAGAAGTCTCAATTCCTTTCACGGAATTAATCAATCACGTTCCGGCCTATGCAAAGTACATGAAAGATATCCTCACAAAGAAGAAGTCGATCCGGAAACTTGAGACTATCGCCTTCACTAAGGTGAGTAGTGCAATACTTCAAGGGAGTTCACCTCCAAAGTTAAAGGATCCGGGAAGCTTCTCAATACCGTGTACCATTGGCGACACGATGATCAACAAAGCCTTATGTGATCTAGGGGCTAGTGTGAGTGTCATGCCGTACTCGGTGAGTAAAAGGTTGGGAATGGGAGAGCTTAAATGCACCAATATCACTCTTCAAATGGCCGATAGATCGACGAAGACACCATTAGGGATATGGGAAGATGTCCCCGTGCGAATTGGGAAGTTTTTCATCCCGGTGGACTTTGTCATTGTTGATATGGAGGAAGATTCCAACATTCCAATCATCTTAGGAAGACCTTTCCTACACACCGCGGGTGCGGTGATTGATGTGAAACATGGAGAGCTCACTCTAGAAGTGGGAGATGAAAGCATAACTTTTAATCTTGACAAGACCATGAGAGCTCCTCGTTTGCATGAGCCATGTTTCATGATTGACCATTATAGCCGAAAAGATGAAAGGAAGAAATCGGAACTCCAATGGAGGAAGAAAGTTGAAGATGCTCCATTCAAAGAGCAAGTGAATTGTGACAAGGAGAGCTTGCAAAGCTCATCAAAATCAACCAAGGAAGAAGATGATGGCCTCATTGGCCAAGAGAAGAAATTGGGAGAATTGTCTCCATCTAAGCAAGAGATTTTCAATGATCAACTCAATGAAGTTTGTGGTCTTTGGGACGACGAATTTGAAGGGATCTTTAATCCCTACATTGGGCATGCCATCGATCATGATCAACAACAAGGGCCACGGTCTATTGAGGACCTCTACCACAACAATGAACAAGCTTTTGATTACTTTTTCAAGGTGTTGAGCAACATCAACAACACCTTGAACATGCCCCCTTGACATCTCATCAAGAATGAGAGTTTGGTGGAGTCCTCCCTAAACCACCACTTGTAAATATTTCTAACTCCCTAACTTACTTTTAAATTTTTGTATTGCATTTTTGTCATTTTTGGATTTTATTTACTTTGATCAAAATAATTGTCATGAAAAGAGAGAAGTGAGGGAGGGATTAACAATTTTAATTGATGTGTAGTGCTTTACCTTAGTGTGGGGATGGCAATTGCCTAGGCTATTCATGCCTTAGTAGTGCCCCCACAATGAAGAACACAAGTTTTGAAAGAAAGAAAGAAAGAATGATAAGGGAATGCGTTTGTGCACGGATGGAATCAATCCGTGTACACAAGGACCAATCCGAGCGGATTCCGAGAATCCGCCCGTCTGAAGAAGATCCGAGCGTCTGCCGAGAAGACGCCCGTCCTGGGCTGAGCTGAAATTGCAAAATTCTTGACTGTCAAAGAATCCGAGCGGATTTCTGGAAAGACGCCCGTCTCACAGAATCCGTCCGTCTTTTGGAAAAGACGCCCGTCTCAAAGCTGAAGAAAAACAAAGAAAAATCTCTGGACTAGAATCCGTCCGTCCTGCACGAAATCCGCCCGTCCCATCTCAGAAGAATCCGAGTGGATTCCCCAGAATCCGCCCGTCTCTAGGCGGGATTTTGAAATTTTTGAAGCTGTAGAATCCGCACGGATTGCGCCCAATCCGCACGGATTGCGCCCAATCCGCACGGATTGTCCCTGCGTCCTAAAATTGTCGAGCTCTTTAAATACCCACCCCACCTTCATTCATTCATTCATTCATTCATAAACACTACCCATAACATCAAAACCCTCATCCTCTCCATCTCAAAAACAAAAACCCTCAACAAAATCCACCAAAATCAAATCAAACCATCTTTCAAACAACAAATCAATCACTCCATCTTCAACAACAATCAAAACCAAGAACAAAATCTTCACCCTTTGAGTCGATTTTTGTTCTCATAAAGGCAAAGCCTTTCACCTTCAAATCGATTTGAGCATTCTACAAATTGAAGATTTTTGACTCTTTACTTGGTTAGTTCATCAAATGGCAAGAACAAAGGGAGCAACAAGAGCAACAAAGGCACCAAAAGCAAAGGCTCTCTCTCAAAGGCAAAAAGCTCTACAAACAAAGAAAGCTTTGGCAATGGTGGTATCAACACCAAACTTGGAAGTGCAACCACAACAACAACAAACTTCTATGGGAGCATCACCTTCTACTCCGGTAATCGATCAACTCTTGCATTATCCGGAGGTAACTTTCATTTCCGATACCCATAGAAATACATTTGTCAAGTTTGCTATGAAACAAATTCAATCCACCAAATTCATTTGTGAAGATGCTTTAGAGAAATTAGGTGTTCTTGAACAAACAAAAGCCTTTTTCAATGCCATGGGTTTGAAGAAATTGTTTGAAATGAAGGAAGTAACATACCCCTCCCTTGTCTTGGAATTCTTAAGTTCTTTAAAAGTGACAAAAGTTGAGAATAGGGAAAATATTGAGTTTCGTCTAGCTAACACTAGTAGACGCATTACCTTTCCGGAATTGGGTAAAATTTTGGGTCTTAGCGATGAACATAAATATTATAAGCAATATGGGAAGTATGACCCCGAGCCTCTTTGGGAGGCAATCTCCGGGAAGAAATTTGAAGATTTTCATGCTTGTCGTTCTCTTTTGGTCCATCATCCGGGCATAAGAGTATGGCACAAAGTTGTGGGAAATACCATAATTGCTAGGAAAGACACCAATCATTTCACGGGACTCGATTTTATTCTCCTTGAATCAACTTTGAATATTGGAAGAATTCACACCAAGCCTTACAATTCTTTGAGGCTATTGGTTGATAGATGGCTTCATGTTGATAGTGGGAAGAAGAGTACAACCGTTATTGTTAATGGCGGCCTAGTCACGGTCCTAGCCAAGCACTTTGATCCTAATTTCAATAAGGATAACAAGTACAAGGCAAAGGAAGGTGGCCATCTTATTGATATGTCCATCATGATTAACAAGTTTAAGTGGGTTGCTCACAATCCCCTTGACACCAAATTTGGGTGGCTTACTAGTGAGGCTCGATCATTCACTTTACCCGCGAAGATTTGCCGTCTTAGTGTCCACCGGACCAACTATTTACTTCCCCTATCCGAAGAAGCCGAGTACATCATTCAACAACAAAAGGGTGATCATGAAACTCCCTCCTCTTCCATTTTTATACCACCTTACCCCTTTGTGTATGAAGAGTTCAAACCGCAAGGAGTTGAAATTGGAAAAGACTATGTCACTCTTCTTATGCAAGCCATGCACAAGCAAGCTTATGAAGATCGGAAGAATGCTTATTTGGCTCAATATCCTCCCCTCTTACATCTAGCTAGGCAAGGACTCCTTGATCCATCTTGTCCTTTGCCTAGTTGGGCGGATAGAGAAGCCTTATTTCCGGGTGCATCTAGGGACGTGGTGGAAGACAATGAGGTTGTTGGAAATGGTGAAGAAATTGATGATAATATTGAGGAAGAAGCAAGTGGAGATGAAGAAAGAGATGGTGAAGATAATGATGAGCAAGATGATGAAGAAAGTGATGAAGAAAGTGCCAAGGAAAGTGGCAATGTGACCACTTCTCATGAGGGAAGTGGTGATGATGATAGCATGATGGAAGACTAGCCTTGGAGACTCCTACACTCCCATGGTTTGTCTATATCTCTTTGTATTATATTTCATTTTGATCATTGTTGGTTTAGTCCTAGCAACATCAAAGGACTCACACCTCGGTTCCATTGAGGTGTTCTTACTTTATTGTTCCCATTTTTGAAAATCCAAAATGACAATCTAGTTTCATGCATAGCATAGTGTGTGCATGAACTATACCCATGCTTTGACATTAGCAATAGTGTCTTATTTGGTTTGGGGAAGTTAATGCATACACAACGGGAGGTAATCTAAATTATCCTCTCCGTCATAACAAAAACCATGCATCATGTAGTGTAGCTTAGTGTAGAATTGCATTTAGTATAGAAATCATGCATCATCTTTGCATAATTTCCATCATTTTGGCCATTGAGGACAATGCCCATATTAGTGTGGGGATGGGAATTCTAACACTTAACTTTTATTCAAAAACCCATAAAAAATTGAAAAATTGAAAAAATCATAAAAATTGAAAAAATTGAAAAACCAAAAACAAGTTCATTTCCTTTGTATATATTGTCTTGTATATATTGTGTTTGTTTTATCCTTGTTCACTTTGATTGACTACGCCACATCCGAGACATGAGGATATTGAAGACCGCATGGTATGATCTTTCCAATCTCCTTTTTCCTCTTTATGTTAATGACTATGTGGCTTTATTTTGATTGATGCGGTATAACAATGTGAACTTAGGACTTGCATTTAGTTTATATGTCATATTAGTTGGTAGAATCATGTGCATTAGGATGTTTATATGTTAGTTGCATCATGGCATGTAGTTTGCATAATAGAAAAATTTTGCGAAACCGTCTACTTGGGAAGCTTGACAAGTGTATATAGGCCCTAGTAGATGATTTTTATTCTTAAGACTTTGCTTGTTAGAATGCTTGTAAAACACCCTAGGATGTGTCATGCTAGTATCCTTTGACCCATGGTTTAAGGCCGAGTCAAGAGTACCTTGTGGTGTGATAACTCCTTGGCTACCGTTTATTCCAAGGTGACCCTTGAAACCATGCATACTTCTATCATTCATCCATGTTCTACCATACATTTTTGTCATCAAAGGGAATGGGCACAAAAAGAAATCAATTTGAGTTCAATGAAATGAAAAAAAAAAAAAAAAAGTTTGCAAAAATGCATCAAATGAAAAGAGGAGCAAAAATAGACTCCTAAAGCTTCAAATACAAGGCACCCTCGTTACTAATTGGGGTGACTTTGAAAATGTTCAAAAAGAAATGCAAAAAGTTGTCAAGTATTGAAATGCCAAAAATCAAAAGAAATGGCAAAGAAAGTGTTCTCAAATGTCAAATGCCAATGAAATTGGGGGGAAAAACAAAAACAAAGCAAACTCCCAAAATGAAACTCAAATATCTATTGATCCCTTTATCCATCGTATCCATTTTTGTGCATGGTAGAAAGGGGACGACCCTTCTTCTTGTCTAGGCAAGAGGGGGAATTCCGCGATCCTCCAGTGTTTCTAACACCATAGGGAGTCTACTCTTGACAAAAGCATTTAACGATTGAGGACAAAGGTACCCTAGCTTGACACCTTTTGGAGGTGATTTATTGGTATCCTTCTAGGCTTAGTAGTTTGAATAAATTGCATCTATGAAGGATTGTGTACCCTTGAATTGCTTCCCTTGTAGATAATTTCCGCCACTTAGATGAGGAAAGTGGCTATTCTTTTGTAGATGCATCCATTATGTGATTTTTGTGTGCTTAATGTTTGGATGTGTCGCCATTTTGGCAAGACCCACCTTGCCTTGCAAGAAGGCATCCTACCTCATGGTTGTCTTGTTGTGAGTTGAAGGGGCGGAGTGAGACCCGCTAATTGTCTCATATCGGCTATTATTATTAGGTTAGGTTAGTATTGGTCCTAGTCTTTGTCACCTCTTTACTCGGGACGAGCAAAGGTTCGGTTTGGGGATATTTGATGCGACCATAATTGGCGCATATTTAGCCCCCGAATTACCATTGTTTCCATGCTTTTTAGTGCCTATTTGGGTCATTTCTTATCTTTAGTTCTTTGTTTTGCATATTCTTTGAGATTTTGATCCCTTGGTAGGAAAGGAGTAAGAATCTTGCATTTTCATGGCAAAACGAGGCTAAATTGATCGTATTCAATGACCAAGCATCAAGGAGAGACAAGACTAGAAGGCCTTTGTACATATCATAGTAGAAGAGCAATGTTGAGAAAAGGATCCTTGAGTCCCCAAGGAAATCCCCAAGGAATTCATGAAGAAAAGGGAAGAAAAGAAGAAGAAAAGATGCTGCCAGATAATCCGAACGGATTGTACACAATCCGTCCGTCCGCCCAAGCCCAATCCGAGCGTCCCTCAAAGTAATCCGCTCGGATTCCCCCTCGCCAATCCGAGCGTCTTGCCCAAGGATCCGCTCGGATTCTCCAGCCCAGATCCGGCCGTCCCGACTCCCATCCGCACGGATTTCAGCATAGCACGTTTTCGTTCTTCAAGCTACGATTAGAGAAGCCCTTCTCTCGGAGAATACCGGAGTCTCCTTGCTCAACTTAAAAAGTGTAATTACTAGTTTAGCCCTTAGTTAACCCTAATGCATCCTCCCTAATTTTCACTATAAATACCCCATTAGTCTAATTAGAGGAGCATGTTCTTCTTATCAATAATTAGTGTAGTTAATATCAATCAAAACTCTCTTCAATATTGTAATCAAGTATTAATCAAGTTTTAATCCAAGTTTTAGTTCCTTAATCTCTCTCTTGTTCTTCCTTTATTTTGGGTAATTAGAAGATTATTGGGTTTATTGGGAGATTGACAACCTTCCATCAATCATCAAGTTCTTCTATTATTCTTTGCATTATTATTTTGGAATCATTAGTAGGTATAATCTCTTAATCCCTTTTTAATTATTGCTAATTACTTTCATTTATTCATCATGTTTCATTATGTTAGTATGATTGACAATCTTTCTAGCATGATCAATATGATAATGAGTGAGTAGTCTCTTAGCTAGGGTTTAATGGGTGATTAGGGGAAACCAACATGGGGAATGATTCATGCTTAAATCAATATGCTTTCATAATCTTATTTGCTTGCTTGTTTTGATCTTAATACATGCACATGTTATATTTGATGAAATGCTAAGCCTATGAATCCTTGCATTTACTATCATCTCCTATCTTTTCAATGAGACTTGTAAGACATAACCCAACTCGAGTCTTGTTAGACCATGCATGTGTTGAGTAGGAAAGATTAAGTCGACTTGTAGGTGTTGTACAATCTAATCGATTCGGCTCCGGGACCCAAACTTTCCTAGGATTGTAAGATATAACCCAACTCAATCCATCACAACAATAATTGCTTGCTTATAATTTGAGAACATGTTTGTATGATCATATCCCATGATTCCCCTATGAACCCATGACACCCTAGTGCCTTTAATCAATTGTTTACACCCCTTATTTTATTCATCTTGCTAGTTTATTTTCATTGTTATTTTAGTTTAGCAACCTTCTACATCAACCCAATTTGTGACACCCCTAGACACTACTAGTTACAATAGAATTCTCATTTTAATACCCGTCCCTTGGGATCCGACCTTTACTTGCCTCTTTACTAATTGTAGAGTTGTTTGTGAAGTATAAATTGTGTTTTGTATCGACCATTGACCAACGACCACATATGCTTAATTGTGAACACCAAATGGCTCCGATCAGAATGTTAATCCACCGAATTCATGTTAATAAGGGGTATTTCGGCACACCGTGCCCTAAATTGATATGAGTTTGGATTATGGACACATTTATTCGAAATTTGGGTTGTACTCAACGAAAGTATTCACGACGATTTCCGGATGTGTTTCGGGCTAGAGATGAATATTAATGTAAACATCATCGACCAAGAGTTCTAAAAGTAGAATCGATTAAAAGGTTAATCCACCGAGTTATGTTAATAAAGGGTAATTCGGCACATCGTGCCCTAAGTTAATATGAATTTGGGTCTTGGAATCATTTATCATAGTTGGGTAGAGGTCACTATGTAAATGCTATACTTGTTTTACAAGTATTAATAAAACGATAAATGTTAAGTTTTTCCACTATTCCGTTATTATATTGTTCTATTTCTTTACCACAATTCATATACGATATCATTTCGATTTTGATACAAATCTCCATTAAAACATCGTAACTAAAGACAAAATTTGAATTTGCTTCTAAAACCTCAAACGAACCATTGCTAAGGATCTCTTGTAAAGAGTATAGATTAAAGTTATTCATTATCAAACAGGTTTTTGATTCTTGACTAACACTTCTACTTACAATGGATTATGTTTCATATACTTAATTGAATTAAGTACCTTGAAGCGATGAATTGTTTTGGTGATTAGTTTTGTCAGAATTCGTAATTGACCAAAATAACGCAACCACTTCAATGAAAGTTTTAAGACTAAAACGATTAAATTGAAGAGTAATCTTTATAAGATTCACCTTTGCTTCTCTAAGTAAAGACTCATTGAAATGAGTGGGAGCATTTTCTTAAACCGTTAAGATGAGGACGAGGTTAAAGAAGTAAAATTAGAATGGAATTGATACAAGGTTATGTTAAAGGTAAAGTTGTTGAGAATGACAATACTAAACATATCAATCCCGACCGATAAAGTTTCCATTGTCTTAAATGTTAGACACGAGAAAGGAAACTACCCCAAATTATTGAAGAATCAACAAGTTAGTTGTGGGACATCTAATGGGACCTTCTTCGTTAAATGTTTATTTGATTAAACATAAACTTTGCTAGTATTACTTCAAATATTAGAAACCGGTGGTGGTTTTCATCATTATGTTTGATACATAGGATGATTAGAATATGACGACTAGCAACAATAAAGTCGAGAGATAGAGTAATTGTGTACTCAATCTAGTTTTTGGATTTAAAGTGGTACTTAATTGTGACTATTAAGTGCATAAACTCTAAATAAGAATATAAACTTGTTAAGAGACAAAAGAGGTTTTCACTTTTGTGACCCTATACACCACGATTTGATAAATGGCTAGCCCATTATCAAGGTGATTATATTCTAAACCAAACTAGAATGACATATCATGTAGATGATGTAAGATTCAAATTGGTAACCCAAGATTAAACCTTAATTTTTGGAATGATAAACGTAAAGAGTTATCAAGTACTCTTGAAACCATTAGACTATTAATGGTATATGCGTATCTTGCATTCAAAGCAAGATATCTCGTGCCTTTTGGTTGAAAAAGGAGATCGAGATTGTAAATCATTGATCCAAAATAGGTTGATCATTTTCTTTTACCAACGATTTAAGTTGATACTAGTGTGTTCACTTAATAAGGTAAATAGAGAAATCTTTGAAGAAGTTCAAGAGTTCAAGGAATCACGATTTAGTCGTGATGGTATTATCAAAGTGAAGACTTTGATATAAGCCAAAGGAAATGTGATATAGTATCACAAGTTAATCTCTCTTAGCACGCATTATGAAATAATGTGTGGATGGATAAGAATTCAAACGCTATTCGATAAGGTTTGGACTTCAATCAAGTTACTTTGAGTTACTTGATCCTTTTGGGGATTTTATCATTTTTGTCTAAATTATTTTTCCACTAAATCGAATCATATGAGATATGAAATGGTAAGAGTACCATGGTTGTAAGTTTTCACAAGAAACAAATGCTCATTTTTCCCTTTTTTCAATTATCACGAGTACACCGGGTTTGTGGCTCGTGAAGCTGTCTTTCTAAAATACAAGTTTATTTCTAGAAGACAGAGTGGGAGAAAATTATTCAATAGCCACAAAGAATGTTATATCGCAAGAAACTGGTCTTTCTTGGCTACATGAGACGTTTTGTGTAAAATATTGTTTCTTTAAAACCTAGGAGGTTAAATTCGTCACTTGTTAAAAATGATGAATTCATGCTACTTTTAAGAAAGTAAAGAGCTTATAACTTACAAAAGAAATTGTTTGATTCAAGTTGATTACTTCTATAAAGTAATGAACATATGACTTAATACAAGGCTTAAGTCACAACTCAATACAAGGCTTAGAGTCATGAAAATCCGAAATAGAAGGGCTTGATTAGTGACAAAGAGTTTTGCACTAATAAAGAGAGATTTCAAAGCAAGATTGGTTGCAAAGGGTTTTGCACTAATTGAAATGCTTAAGTCTATTTGGATCTTCTTAGGGATTGTGTTTCATTATGAGGTTATGAAATACATAGCGAGTGAATCTAAAACCCACTTCTTCAATAGAAGAAATGTATTCAATACATATCATGAGTTTAGTAGATTCTTGCAATCCTAAGATAATGTGAAACTTAAGAGAGGGTCTTAAGTAGGACATCAATGAGTTAGAATCAACATTTTGATCATGTGATAAAACATTTCTCGATAAGTCGAGAAGTTGTGTTTATACATGAAGTTTAGTGGGAGTTACGGAAATTTTAATTAGTCCGATATGTGGATGACATATTGATCATTAGGAATGATTTAAGACTTTTGGAGTATTACAATACATCTTTAATATCCAGATTTATGAAGATAAATCCACATGTTATTAGCGTCAATAAGAAGTCTTATGTTAATAAGATTCATGACTAGTTCAATTAAATTGAACATATTTGATTGATTCCATTTGCTTCCGCTACCGGATCAATTAAATGAGAAATGATGTATAACGCTTCATATGCTTTGAGTATGATGAATTGTTTTCAAAATCGAATTTAAGTAATCTTTACCAAGTAAGCTATAAAGATTACCCTTAAGTGCTTGCAGAAGCATTAAGGCTATGATGCAAAGTGTTTATGATGCAATTTTGTGTAAGGGTGTTACACAAGTGACAATTGACAATTGAGATTGCGCATGGTTTCCGACAAAACCATAATCAAAACACATTAGGATGGTTAAGATACCATTGTGGTTATGTTATTTAAGAAATAGATTTTCTAGAATCGTTCTAGGCAATAAAGAACAATAAGAGATATTTATAACGGAAATTGAGTACACTTGCAATCATGAGATGTGCAAGAAGGATGAGTCCCGCACACTATGAAAACAGTGGGAGCTATTCTTAGGCTAGAGGGCCTATGTCTTGATTGGATCTCGACACGTACTCAGAAAGTTTTGTAATGCAAATGTATACATTACAAAGGAAAACGAGTATGTAGTGAGGTTGAGTAAGGTACAAGAAATTGATAAAACCTACTAACCAAAGCCTTCTCAAAGGCTAAACATGATGAGTCATGTCATTTCAATTGAATTGAGATGAACAACTACGTACAAGATCAAATTAGATTATAGAACATGAAATAGTAATCAGGCATTGACTATTCATGTGTGATAATCGCATTTGTCGTTCGAGTTTTATTTTAAAACTCTTTTATTATACTTTATTACATCCAAACGGGTTGTGGAGACAATTGAACCCCGTTAAAGTGAACATGGATTAACATTGTATTTGCCCATAGTTACTTGTATGAGGTGACGTCTCGAAGTAACTAGAGTGTGATACGATTGATGGCAAGTTCAAGTGCCATAGAGTCATGTGAGATGACTAGTCGATCACATAGGCAGACTGTTAGGAACATTTTGTCGGGCCTTATGACCGCTTATAGAGTTCTGGCAATTTATATAGCCTGGTCGTGGCGAGAGCTACTATAGTATTCAAATGAGTCGATTCTTTTGACTAAAGACTATTCACCTAAGATGACACAGTTTCAGATTAACTTTGATTTGTGTTACTACGACCTTCGTAAATGGGGTCAAATGGGCATATTTTGGGAGTTATGATGGCTGTGGCTAGTCGAAGGGAATGAGTGCGATAGGAATTGTCCATCCCCTTGTCAGGGTTAAAACAATATCTCAGGGCCACTCGAGGAGTAATGAACTGGAAATGCGTGGCCACGCTCGGAAGGTATCTATGATAGATAAATCCGGTCAATCAGTTATTCTCCAGATCGAGGAAACCACTCTCGATATGATCACTTGCAAGTACGACCTGAAAGACACCTTGCATTGAGTGGGAGATAGTAATAGGACAAGAGAATTGGTGACGCACACTTGTCGAGGACAAGTGGGAGATTGTTGGGAAATGTGTCCTCAACAATAGTGCGATCACATGATTTAAATATCATTATTAAATCTCATTTTAAGAATACATAAGGGATGTAATATTTTACAAGTCAACTGGTCCACACATATCGGTAATGATTGGCTGACTAGAGTTTGACATTACTGTCGTGCGACGGTGGTGATCAGTTGATCCCCTTAGGTCATACCTATAGGGAAATACTCTTAATTGATTATTTAATTAATCATATACCGATACGAGTTAATTAAATTGCTTAAAATTGACGGATAATTTTGTGAGTATAATTTACGTATCTCATTGTAAATATGATTAAATGAGACACGGTCTAAGTAATCGAATTGTTTTTGTTCCGGGCGTAATTCCAGAGCAAGTATAGTTACCACCCGTGGCTTGTTGAATGATGTCGCGAATTGGATTCTCCCTTGGTCTTAACCGTTCCTCTCGGCCTCTCCTGCAACAATGAACGAACTGAGGGCTTGGCTTTGAGCCAAGCGTACCCACTCCGACGCCCAAGTCAGTAAACTTAGATGTATAAGTTGTATGTTAATTGGCTAGGAATATATTGTAGAGAGATAAGGAAGATTATACCAGATGAATAGTGTATTTAGGTTAAGTTGTATATTTCTGGATTGGGATCCTTTCCTCAATGAAGGTTGAGGAGTATTTATAGACTTCACCTTTTGTCACGTAGTGGCCAAGTGGCCAAGTGGCTAGCAGGTGGAAAGACTGATCTACCCCTCGGCTGAGGGACCTGTGGCAGGCCGGCGGGCCCTGTTGACTCACCGCCGAGGGGTCTTGGATGTGAGCACGCGGGTATGTGTCCCGGCTGGTAGGTTGCCATGCCGAGACCCAGGCTGACCGGCCGATGGGCTGCATCGGCTAGGCTGTCTAAGTCGTTGACTAGCTGTGGATATCTTTGACCTTGCTCAACATGTTGACTTGGTCAGCGGCGCAGAATATGCCCCATCAATTTGCCCCCAGCGTAGTCTATGCCGTGGTATGGGCTTCGATGTACGTCTGAGCGTATATTCTGCGCAAGTAGTTTATAGAAAATTTTCTGCATCGGCTTCTTCTGAGGCGGCTTCTTTTGCCTCTGCCTGGTCTTTCTTAGGCCGTGCCATATCCCCCCTCCACATGGATGTGCATTGGGCATCCGATGTGGATAAGAAAGGGACGCCGGCCGAGACCGGGGTTGAGACTGTGGCCGGCGGAGAGCAGACGCTTGGGAATTTGTTTGAGGAAGGTGAATAGGCGGAGAGATTTGAATAGGCGTGTTGAAGACGTTTGGTCACTGTTGCATTGATTGACACAACTGTTGCAACGATTGACATCCCGTGGTTGCATGTCCGACACGTGTCTGCACGCTGATTGGTTGACGCTTCATGGGCTGTTCTCTGATTGGTCCTGCTTCATGGGCTTTTCCCTATAAATAGGGCAGTTGCTCCGTGAAATTGGTCGCCAATTTCATTCTCCAAAATTTTTCCTCTCTAAACTTTTCAAGGATTTCTTTCTTCTAATTTCCAGAGTTTGTTACTCCGGCGAGCGTTTTCTTCAAGGTAAACAAACTTTCCAATTCTTAATTTTGTAAGTTCGTTGTAAAAATGTCTTCTGCTGATGCGGGTCCTAGTAAGCCGGCGCCGGGGGACGATCTCCTGACAAGGCCTGGGGGCCCTAGGTCTCCTTCTCCCGAAGTCGATCCTCGTACTCTGGAGGAATGGGAGGATGACTCTGATGTCGATGATGAGCCAGCCGATTTTGATGATGATGCTGAAAGGGCTCGTCCTAGTAAGGCGAGGGAGTACGTTATGGATCATGGTGCCGTCTGTAAAGTCCGTCTTGACTGTGCTTGGACCCATAAGTTAGCCCGCTGTTCTGGTGAGATATTTTTCGAGAAACATTTCTTCTTTGGTGAGGGCTACGAAGTTGTTATCCCGGAGGAGGGTCAGGCCGTCTGTTGCCCTCCCCCGGGCCATACCGGCGTATACATGCGGCACTTGGAGTACGGGCTCCGATTCCCGCTGAACGAGCATGTTATGGCCATTATTAAGGCCATGAACGTTGCTGTTGCCCAACTGCACCCATTGGCTATGAGGTCCATAGTCGGCTTTGTCTGGCTTTGTCTCTTCAAGGGGGAGGCCCCAACGGTCATTACCTCCAGCCGTCATTCTCTGGCCGCGCCGGGTGGTACAGTGTGCACACGGAGAAGGGTTATGTCTCTGCTGACAAACTTTCCTCTTGCAAGGGCTGGCAGGGTCGGTGGGTGTACGTTAAGGTACCGGATGACTATCCGCTGCCCCGCGACTTTCAGCACCGAGTTAAGTTGCGGTGCGAGACTAAGGCGGAGCACGATAGATGGGTTTCCCGGAAGAAGCTTAAAATGGACGTCAGCAAGGTCCTTCTTACGGAGGACGAGAAACTGGCGATGAGGCTTTTTGAGTTGGACAAAAGTGGGCTGCCGAAAAGATGGATCCCCCCGACGCAGATCATTCTTCAGGATGAGCCGCTTTGCCATGTCGGCCTCATACCGGCCCTAGCGCGGGGTGAGTGGGGTCGGTGTGAGGCCCATCACCGCTCTCATTGTGTCTTGGAACTTTGATTTATTTCTTCTTAACTCCTGCTTTGTTTCCTTCGTAGGCCATTTTGGACCGGACCTGTCTGAGGACATCCTCCGGAGAATGGGACTGAACAAAGATAAGACCGTTGCGAACTTACATCCCAAAGCTCTCCCTAATGACCGCAGGAGGTCGCCGACCGATCTCATGGAGCAGCGGCTGAAAAGCTTGAGTGCGGTGGAGACCCAGGCGAAGGTCGTTAGTAACGTGCCGCGCCACACGCGAAAAACGAGGTCCTCGGCGGTGGTGTCGACATCGGCTCCGCCTTCCATCCCCCCTGTTCAGAAGAAGACGGTGGAGATCATTTGTATCTCCAACGGGGATGACTCCGACGAGGAGGAGGGGTCGCCTCTTGTCCGTAAAAGAAAGCAGACGGTCTTTACCGCGACCGTTGATTCTGCTGCTGACGAGGAGACGCGTCTTTCGGCCAAGAAGGCCAAGCACGGTATTGTTCTATCTGTGACTTCAGATTTAGTCGGTTCCTTAGGCGCTGCCTGTGACAGGTTCTCCGGCATGTCTGCGTATGTCGATACTTATGCTTACTTTAAATTTTGTAGATCGGCCGCAGTCGTCCACCGCTCCTGTTGGGCAGCAAGTGGAGGGGAGTTCTGTGCGGGCTGGTGATTAACGCGTCACCGTGAACTCTTCATCCCAGAAGGTTTTCCTCTCCCAGCTACAGGCCGGTGAACAAAATGTCACCACCGTTTCCTCATCCCAGAAGGTTTCCTTCTCCCAGCTCATAGATGAAGGCATGGAGCTTATCAAGGAGCTGGCGAGGTGGAACGGTCTTACCGGTGCTCGTATCGTAGAGCAGGATAAGGCCTTGGCTCAATCCGCTTTTGAGCTTAATGCCACTAAGAAGGTGGCCGCGAAGGCAAAGCAGGATCTTCTCAATGAGCAGAGGCTTAGGGGGGATGCTGAGAGAGCGCTCTTGGCTGAAAGAAAACTTAGGCAGGACGTTGAAAAGGAGGTCCTTGCTGAGAGGGCCAAGGCCGAGGCTGCGGCAGCCGAAGCTGCTAAGGTGCTGGGGAAGTGTACACTTGTTCAGAGGCACGCCGACCTCTATCTCCAGCAGAGGAATGAATCCAGGGACCTGTTTAAGGCCCAGGCGGAGGTGGTTCGGATCAGAGATGCCGTCATTAGGCAAAAGGAGAAGGACATTGAGATGCTCCAAACCGTCATGCTCCCTAACATGTGTGCTGAATTCCGGGATTTAGCCGAAGGAGCTGCTAGGGAAGTGATTGAGGAGCTCTTCCCTCTTGATGGTTCCTTTCCGTGGGACAGATATGACAAGTCGCTTGATGACAAGCTCGAAGCCAAGGAGAAGGCCGTGGCGGAGAAGGCTAAAGAGGCGGTGAGGGCGAAGGCGAGCGAGAAAGGAGGCGGCCGCCGAGAAGGCGCTCTGGCTGAGAAGGCTAGAGAGGCCCAGGAGGAAGCCAAGCGGGCAAAGGCGGCTGAGGCTGCCGAGGCTAAAGCTGAGGCTGCTAAGGGAGCTGCTGGGTTACCCATCGAAGAAAGTGCCGCTGCCGCTGCTGATGGCGAGCAACAACGGACATAGGGAGATAACATCTGTAACCTTTTGTCTTTTGGCTGATCCTTGTAACTTCTTGTAATTTGTTGAACATATTTAATAAGAGTTCGTTTTTACTTCACCTCTTTTCCTTGCGCTAGTATTTGAGCTTCGACTGTCCTTTTAGCGTCTTCGTCTTTGTCTGGGTTGTCTCCTTCCGTTACTAATTGAGTGTCTCTTTTGTTCCCGCCTTGGCTTGGCCGAGGCAGCCTGGAGTGCGTATCTCAACTGAGTAACGCTTCTAAGGCATTTTGATCGTTTCAGCGAGTATCAACCGCGCTGGTTATAACCGTCGCGGTGTCTGCTTCCTTAGGGTGCATGCCACTCTTGTCGGTATGACAGTGTGAGCCGTGGCGTCTGCTTTTTGATGGAGACTGCCGCTCTTGTCGGTATGACAGTGTGAGACGACGTCTGCCGTGGCGTCTACTACTTGGAGTGACTGCGACGGCGTCACACCTCTTGGGGTGACTGCCGTGGCGTCTACTACTTGGAGTGACTGCGACGGTGCCTGTTTCTTGACGGAGACTCCCGTGGCGTCTACTACTTGGAGTGACTGCGACGGCGTCACACCTCTTGGGGTGACTGCCGTGGCGTCTACTACTTGGAGTGACTGCGACGGTGCCTGTTTCTTGACGGAGACTCCGTGGCGTCTACTACTTGGAGTGATCGCGACGGCGTCACACCTCTTGGGGTGACTGCCGTGGCGTCTACTACTTGGAGTGACTGCGACGGTGCCTGTTTCTTGATGGAGACTCCCGTGGCGTCTACTACTTGGAGTGACTGCGACGGCGTCACACCTCTTGGGGTGACTGCCGTGGCGTCTACTACTTGGAGTGACTGCGACGGTGCCTGTTTCTTGATGGAGACTCCCGTGGCGTCTACTACTTGGAGTGACTGCGACGGCGTCACACCTCTTGGGGTGACTGCCGTGGCGTCTACTACTTGGAGTGACTGCGACGGTGCCTGCTTCTTGATGGAGACTCCCGTGGCGTCTACTACTTGGAGTGACTGCGACGGTGCCTGTATCTTGACGGAGACTGCCGCTCTTGTCGATATGACAGTGTGAGTCGGCGTCTGTTTGTTCTCTAGCGACCGTGGGGAAAGCGAACTCTTCGACGAAAGACTTGGGCAATTTTTATTCAGATGAAAACATGCGTCGGGGTGCCCACAGCTGTTTCGGACACCTCCGCCGCTACAAAAATTACATCCGAGATTCCCAGCGTTTTAATGGCTCATCAAGGGCTCACCTTCCCAGTCAGCCGCTAGTTGCATCCATGAGGTCGCCCTCCTGTTGTAAGGATGGACTTTTCCCCTTCTCCGATTTCTTTGCCACTTTGAGGGATTGCATGTTGCATCCTCTGGCAGCTATCTGGACATTGACCACCTCGTCATTCTCGTCTTTGGAGACGAGCTTATGCGCTTCCCCCCGGTCCGAGACATACATCAGTGTCAGGGCCCGGATGGACATCACTGCGTCAGCCTCACTCAGGGTGACTCGGCCTATGAGGGCGTTGTAGGCGGACGAGCCGTCAATGACCACGAACTCAGCTAGGAGATTTTTGACCGCATTCCCTCGGCCGAACATCATCGGCAGCCTGATTGACCCGAGCGGTACTAGGCCGGCCCCAGAGAAGCTGTACAGTGGACTTGTGCAGGGGCTTAAGTCTTTGACCTTCAGACCGAGGCTGAGGAAGCACTCCCTGAACATGATGTTCGTGTAGGCACCCGTGTCAATCAGGCATCTCTTGACCAGGTGGTTGGATATGTCCAGATTGACTACAAGCGGGTCGCTATGAGGAGAGACGACTCCCTCGTAGTCCTTCCTTCCAATAGTCATATCGGGGATGTTGGAAGCGGGGGTCGCTGTGCTGGGCACAAAGTTAATGGCCTGGTACAGTTCGTTCAAGTGCCGCTTGTACCCATGAGCGGACCCTCCGTTCTCATTACCCCCGATGACAACGTGGATCACTCCTATCCGCTCGAAGACGGATTTCCTATCTGAACTGCTGGCATCGGTCTTTTGGCCTTTGGCGACGTACTTGCCGAGGCTCCCCTTCCGGATCAGCTCTTCAATGGCATTCTTCAGATGTCGGCAGTCGTTGGTTAAATGGCCGGTGTGGCCGTGGTACTCACAGTACCGGCTCGTGTCACCGTCACTCTTCGGCTTGGGGGGTCTCTCCCACTTCTGGCCCTCGTTTTTGCTCAGGGCGAAGACTTCAGCGGCTGACACAACGAGAGGGGTCTTGTTATCATACCGCCTCTGGTGGTACGTTCCCGAACTCCACCCGGCGCCCGCCGAGTCCATTTTCTGGCAGTTTATCGACCGTGACCTATTATTCTCACGGCGTCGTTCATCGGACCGTGACCCATTGTTGTCACGGCGTCTTTCATCCGGGTTTTCCTCCCGGCGGCTCTTCTTTTCGAGTGCTCGGCCTCGGCTGGGCATACCCGTCTTGTGGTAGTCCTCCACCTTAATGGCTTGGTCGGCCATCTTCCCGGCGAGTCTAACCTTTGGCCGCCGCACTTGATGAGCTCATTTTTAAGTCCCCTCTTGGGAGACCTTTCATCGTTGCGCGAAGGCGGCCACTCATTGTTCGGATCCCGAACCTCGCGAACCTTGGCGTCGAACCTCTTCACATAGCTTCGGAGAGTCTCGCCTCCCTCCCGCTTGATAGTCGGGAGGTCCGATGTTTCGACGGCCCTCCTCTTTATTGCAGAATACTTTGGGCCAAAAATCTTTCTCTCAGGTCGCCATATCCGTATATCGATCCGTCGGGGAGTCCTTTGTACCAGCTTTGTGCCATCCCATGCAAGGTCGTTGGGAAGACACGGCACTGACCTCATCAGCCGTTCCCATACCGACATGTGGGACTCGAAAGCCTCCGCGTGGTCGGATGGGTCGCCCTCTCCTGAGTACGATATGGGTGGCAACTTTAGCTTAGTTGGCACCGGGATTTCTAGGACGTAGTCGCTGAGGGGCTGTCTGACCACGTGTCGAACGGCACGCGGCGATCGGCTCCTCACGTCCCTAGTTCGGCTCCTCTCCTCGTGGCGAGGAGGGCTTCTTCCCTGACTCTGGTGAGTCGGGCTTCTTCTTCTCCGACTCTGATGAGTCGGACTTCTTTCATTCCTACGGGGCAGGCCTCGTGGCTGCTGCGGTGACGCTGTCCTCCCGCGAGCGCGGTCAAGACTTATGTCTACCACTCGCATTCTGGGCTCTTCCGGCGTTTTGACAGGGCCAACTTCTTCTAGTGCTCTATTCAAGTCTCTTGGAGTCACATTCCGGGCCCTGGTCTCTTGTGCGGGTTCTGCCGCTCTTGTCGGTGTGACAGTGTGAGCCGACGTACTACCAATGAGATCCAGAAGTTGCTTCAGTAATGCCACGTCCACCACATGTCCCATGAGGGTGACTTGGTTGGCGGGCAGCGGCGGATCTGGTGTTATTGGCATCCCGAACTCCGGTTGGATTACTCCGCCGGTGGAGGGCTGCATGACTCCAGAATTGTTGAAGGTATCATCTGGGTGGAGGGGCTCGTCGGTCACGAATACCTCTTGCTGTTTCGACATCTTCTCAGCTTTTTGGGTGGGTTTTTGTTGTGTTTTTAAGGGATTTTGTTAGCTTTTAGTATGCCTTTCCCACAGACGGCGCCAATTGTTCCGGGCGTAATTCCAGAGCAAGTATAGTTACCACCCGTGGCTTGTTGAATGATGTCGCGAATTGGATTCTCCCTTGGTCTTAACCGTTCCTCTCGGCCTCTCCTGCAACAATGAACGAACTGAGGGCTTGGCTTTGAGCCAAGCGTACCCACTCCGACGCCCAAGTCAGTAAACTTAGATGTATAAGTTGTATGTTAATTGGCTAGGAATATATTGTAGAGAGATAAGGAAGATTATACCAGATGAATAGTGTATTTAGGTTAAGTTGTATATTTCTGGATTGGGATCCTTTCCTCAATGAAGGTTGAGGAGTATTTATAGACTTCACCTTTTGTCACGTAGTGGCCAAGTGGCCAAGTGGCTAGCAGGTGGAAAGACTGATCTACCCCTCGGCTGAGGGACCTGTGGCAGGCCGGCGGGCCCTGTTGACTCACCGCCGAGGGGTCTTGGATGTGAGCACGCGGGTATGTGTCCCGGCTGGTAGGTTGCCATGCCGAGACCCAGGCTGACCGGCCGATGGGCTGCATCGGCTAGGCTGTCTAAGTCGTTGACTTGCTGTGGATATCTTTGACCTTGCTCAACATGTTGACTTGGTCAGCGGCGCAGAATATGCCCCATCAGTTTTATTACTTAGATGAAATTATTGTTTACAGAAACAATTGAAATGGAATGAATAAATTATTATAAATACAGAATGTTGTAGTTTATAATTTGGAAACATTTTTGGTACAAGTAATTACGAATTACTAGTCGATTTTGTAAATGACATATTTTATGAGTATGTTGATTTTTAATATGTTAAAAATACACTACAAATTCACATGTCAAGTAACATGTCACATATGTCACACTTGACAAATGACAAAATAAAATGGACCTTCCATTTTATCTTGTATAAACCGAAAATTAGGAGTATTAGTGGAATAATTATGTTGATTATTTTAATAAGAGAAAACATAATTATTAAAGTCTAATCTCTAGCCATGCCCACCTATGCTTTTGAGAAGAGCAAAAACAAAAAGTATTGGGCATCCTACCCAAGCCAATTTTCGGCCAACCATACAAGAAAAGAAAAAGGGCTTTTTCTTTTCAATTCATTCATTCATCATTTTTACATATAACATTTTCTAGTGTAAGAAAGTGGAGAATCTCTACAATATATGAATTTTCTAGAGAAATAAAATCTCACATATACTCCCTCTTGACCGAGTGATTCAAGAGCCAAAAAAAAATACAATTTATTTTGTATCAATTTTATAGCAAAAACTAATATTATTACTAGATCTAAATAATATTGGTTATTAAGATGTATTCCTTGGGTATATGCTTTTGGGAGGGATTCTACATTTGAATCCTTGTTCTTCCATTTGGAGAGCTCAAGAACAAAAGAGAAGGAGATCTCTTTTGTGCCCATATAAACCGAAATACCCATTGTAAGAATATGATTTCTTCTCTATTTTGTTTATTTGTTTGCATGCATAAAATCCATATTTAATTTTATGACAAATTAATTAAGACATATATGAGTATGTTAGTGTATATAGATCTACATTTCCTTCACCCGTCAGAGTAAACGGGGGAGGGTTACACAGCCTGAGACTGGGGAGGGGAGTGGACCCGTGGTACCTGCAGTTCCGGAGTACCCTTCTGTTGTGTTTGTAGATTTCAAACAAAGAGAGCGTTTTGTAGATTTGCAAAAACGCAAAATGAGACCGACGAGGTGTATAGATACTACACTGTTGGAGGATTTGGGAATAGAGATGGATGTCCGTCACATATTCGAGACTTTGGGTTTTACGGGTTTGTACAGGCTGAGGAAACACTCTTATCCTTTTCTTGCCTTGGAGTTTATGAGCTCCTTTAGCTATGACCCACCGCCTGACCGTTGAGTTTCGGTTGATGAACACCGAGTTTTACGTTGACTATGGATCTGTTTGCGTCTCACCTTGGGTTGGCCAAGCCTCCCAAGGATTCTATCACCGATATTCTGCTGAGTGCGGTGTCTGCGCTAATGCCTTGCTTGACCGGAAAGTCGGCTCCACCTCAAGCAACATGCTTTGATTAATGATGTTCGATGTTACCTTGAGGGTCTTTCTCCGTTCTCTTTCAAACCTCCTTTATGAAAGAAAAGATATCAGTAAACTGAATAATCATGAGGTGTTGCTTCTGATGTCTTACCTCAACCCGGAGCGGGCCAGGAAAGTGGTCTTTAATGCTCCTTCCATCATCTGTGCTGCCCTTGCCTTGATGGCTACTGCTTCTTCCCGGTACTTGAGTTGTGACGCTATCGCCACTCGGTTAGCCGAAAAGCTAACCTCCTTTGAGGATTCTTCAGAGTATGTACCTCTAGCTACCCCAGTGCCGACTATGGACCGTGACTACTATCTCGAACTGAAATGGTTGAGAACTTTGGCTGACAGTAGCCTTGCCTGGAGGGTGTGGGGCATGAGTTGGATGAAGATTCCAGCTCCTGAGCACCTTCCACTGACGGAGCCTTTGGATCCGACGGTTGTGGCTGTGGACTCTGGTGATGAGGAGGAGGAGGAGGATGTTGATAGACCCCGCCAGCTGCAGACCTACCTCATCGACGACACGATTCTCGAGGTGATGCCAGAGCCGACGAAGGGCGAGAACGCGGCGGTTGTGGTGGTGGAGAGACCCAGGTTGGGGAGAGGACCCCGTCGAGTAAGGGAGAGGGCCTCAGAGACTAGGCCACAGCCGGTAGTACCTCAGCAGCAGCAGCGTCCTTTGCCGTGATACCCTTACCTTGACACCCCGGAGACGCGATCCAGCTACTTAGCAGAGAGAGTGTCATCTACCTTGACACTCAGGAACATGCACGAGATGGCGTACACTCAGGGGATAGGGACCGAAGGACCGCATCCGGTTTGGTGGAGTGGAGTTGGGGACTATACCGGGGTTTTCCACTCCTACGGGGTGGATCAGTCGACGTGGGGGACACCTCAGTCCTTTGCCTACGGTGGCTTGACCCCATGGTACGTGAGTCCGGGAGCCGGGGCAGGAGTTGATGCGGGCATTGGTTCATCAGGAGCGGGTACGTCTGGAGGCGGTGGTGGTGATGATGAGGAGATGGTTGATCAGCAGCAGCAGCAGCAGGAGTGATGATCCTTGTTTTTATCCTTGTTTATGGTCGTTGGTAGTAGGTGTTGGTAGTATGGTTAGATTTTGGTAGTTGTTTTCGTTGAAACTTTGGTTATGGATTTGTATTGTTGGCCATAAGGCCGGATTTGTTACTTAACATTGTTACAGGATCGATCTTGGGGGTCGGGGAATCATCCCGACTCAAGTTACGTGACGACTATGTATATATATGTTAGTTATGACAGGTTTTATAAGGCACTTTGGCGTGTAGGTACTCGACAGGGTACCCCGTACTCTATCGAGTAGCTGCAGGAAGGAAAGAATTAAAGCATTCTGATCTCTGGGCCACTCGATCGAGTAGCCAAGACACTCGATTGAGTAGCATGGCACTCGATCGAGTACCACTACATACTCGATCGAGTAGCACTGTTACAGGAAGTTTTCGAAAATTACAAGTGTGCAATTGTTTTATAATTGCAAGTTTGATGTTTAACGTGGTTGTTAGTACTTAGTAACATCTTTGAACCGTTAATTTCATACGTTGGAAGTCGTGCTTGAGTTTTATATGCATATCTGTCACAATTAGTGAAGCGGTGATGGTTTCTTGTTACTTAAATGTTGCGTCCGCCCTATTACTATCTAATTATCGGAGTTACATCTTCTCATACATTTGTGCATACCCTATTAGCATGCTTTATCGACGGCGGCTAGTTATTCCGGTGGTTGGTGTATGATTTCGAATTTAACAAGGATATGCTTAGCGAGTAATGTCCATAACAAATAATATGGTTTTTATTTTATGTTATGATGCAAGTAATAGGTAATGTGTGTTGTAATTTTTGGTGGTGAACTTCGGAGACGAAGTTCCTTTTTAGAGGGGAAGAGTAATGTCGCAAAGTAAAAAGGTTGATTTCGAAATTATGTTTTTGTTTGTTTATAATGTTTTGTTGTTTAATTACAAAATTTTCTAGTACTTTGATCACATTGCTTATATGAAGTGTAAGTGGTTACTTTAGTTCATTAAAGTGAATGTGATGGTATGTTTTAAAGGACGGTCATGAAGAGATAGTTATGGTGCAATGGATCGTAATTGAATCGCGTGGTTAAGTAACATGGTGGTATTAGTTGTGCAACATGAAGTTGATATGAGACATGTTTCGAGTTGATAGTTGTTATCATATGATGAGTGATCGTTGTTCGTGCTTCGCATTACGACGTTGATGTTTTATATAACATATAGAGTAACAATTGATGATGATAATGTGTGTATGATAGGAGTAAGAGTCGTTACGAATAGAGCGTTAGATAGTGATGATGATAACATGGGGGATGGTATTTCCGGGGAGTAATGACTCGAAAAGGAAGAATGGTGAGGTCGTGTTGTCCCGTGTCTTGTGCGTTGAGATAGGTGAGTTTAACTTCGGGGACGAAGTTCTTTTAAGGGGGAAGACTGTAATACCCGCCCTTTTAGAGACCCTTTGACCAGCGTTGACTGACCCTGGGTGCGGGGATAGTCTTAGAAATGCGTGCCAAACTATCTTGAGTTACGTGTTACGAGTGGTACTCGATAGAGTAGAGGCTACTCGATCGAGTAGCGAGGTTACTCGATCGAGTAGGGGGTCACTCGATCGAGTATGTTGGGTACTCGATCGAGTATCGAGTTTTCAGCGAGGGTTTTTAATCGCGTTTTGTTAAATCCGCAATTCATTTCCGCCTCATTCTTCCCATCCATCAGTCGCCTCTTTCCCTTCCCTTCACCATAAAACCTCCATGGAAGCCTTTTTAATGATCCTTGTGTCTTAGGAGAGCGTCACTTGAGTCGGGTAGCGGTCTTTTGCCGGGTTTCTCCTTATAGGTATGTCATAATCATCATCACTATCCTCATCTTTGCAATTAGGGTTTGCTTGGTAGTAATAGATGATCGTGTTGTGCTTATAGGCTTTGCTTGGTTGCTGGTTATGGCATGTGTTGGCATGGATTGGTTGCAGTTGCTTAAAGGTAGGTTCGCCTACTCAGTTTCTGTAGATGGTCTAGTGTGTCGGATGTTGTGGTTGTTGTATTTTATCGCATTCGTAGTGTGACGGTTATGATTGTGATTGTGATTGTTTGTCTCTGGTTCTCGAGATGCGTTCTCGGCTGAGTGGAGTCACTTGCGGGAGTGGCTTCACGCCCTAGTTTCGCCCTCCGTGGAACCCGACACGGGAGGGGATGTGCACATTAATGGGACAGGGTTATCGCTCGGTATGATGAGCGGGGCTTAGGTGGGAACGGCTGCGGTCCCCCACTGGCAGGGCTGGTCCAGTGGACAGTCGGTGACAGAGATTGATTGGAATGGGTGCGTTTGTGTGTGTGACTGATTGTGTTGAGTTGTATTGATAGTTGTTGTTGATATTGTTGTATCTCATCTCAGTACTGACCTTGTGTGGTTGTCTCTGTAACACCCCCATACTCCAGGTGCCTTACCAGGACCACTCAGGTATGAAGATATTACCATCTCGGTTACCCGAGGTAATGATAATCAAATAAACAATGAAGAAAAAACATTTAAATATAAATACTTAGTGAAGAGTTACAATTCTCAAAACCAAACCAAAAGTGTAATACATGTTCTCAAACTGACTGTTTACTGTTCTAACTGAAATGTAAAGAAACTACTAAGCTACAACGGAAGACTCCTATCATCATGTCGTGGCAATCCCAGCTATCCCAGTACTCATCTCATACCTGCTCAATATCTGCTCACCATCCCCGAATGGATCACCGCAGGTTTACAAAACAACAACCGAGGTCAGTACTAATCACACAACTCAATATATATGAACAATACGATAAACAGACAGCTTAACTATCACACGCACAACCACACTAATTCCAATCATCTCAATCACTGACTGTCCACTGGACCAGCCCTGCTAGTGGGGGACCGCAGCCGTACCCACCAAATCCCCGCTCCACATAGTGAGCGATAACCCTGTCCATTAGTGTGCACATCCCTTCTGTGGCGGGTTCAACAGAAGGCGAAACTAGGGTGTGAAGCCACTCCCGCAAGTGACCCCACTCAGCCGAGGACACGCCTCGAGAACCATAGACAACAATCACAATCACAATCGTCACAACACAATTACTATATCAAACAATCAATCTCAACACATCAACAATCATCCCATTATGGGACTAATACTGAGTAGGAAATCCTACCTGGAAAGCACACAATCAGACGGTCTCTACTGCTGTATCAAAAAGCTTCCTCTATGAAACCTCCTCCTATCATACAACATACAAATGCTACCAAATCACATACTACTCAAAAACCCCCAAATTCCTATATTAGGGTTTAACCAAATCAAAGGAAAGACAACAAAAAGGGTACATAGATCTTACCCTCGACGCAAGGATCTCAACGGTATAACCGACGATGAGAACCGACCTTAAACTCCGGGAATTGCTAACAATGCGATTAGGATTAAGAACGTACTTGCTTTCTCTCTTAAACAGTAAATTAGGTTTTACAAAAGTGTTTAGAATAATGACAACGAAGGTTATATATCTTAATCGCATAATTAACAAAACCCGAGAAAACTCCCCGTAAACCGGCTACTCGATCGAGTACCCAAGGTACTCGATCGAGTACCCCCTTACTCGATCGAGTATCTCAGCTACTCGATCGAGTACCCAACAGGTCAGAAACTTTTCTAAAACGCAACTTACCCTTACTCGACAGAGTAAGGCCTACTCGATAGAGTACCCAAAGACTCGTAAATACGGAGTATTACAGTCTTCCCTCCTTAAAAAGAACTTCGTCCCCGAAGTTCAAACCACTACTAAACAAAGGTACTCCCATAACACTCCCGACTCAACAACCAAAACAAAATTCAACATAAAACATGTTACTAACCCAACTCATCCCGACAAACATGCCGACACAACATACAAAAAGGGTGTAAAACTCTTAAAAACTGTTCGCGATCATCTCCTACCCCCCTAAAAGAAACAAGGTTACGTCCCCGTAACCACACATACCTGATCAAAAAGAAAAGGGTAACGCTCTTTCATAGCTTCCTCTGGCTCCCATGTAGCTTCCTCAGTCTCGTGGTTAGACCAAAGGATCTTAAGCAAAACTGTCTCGCCACTCCTAGTCTTCCTAACCTTTCGGTCAAGAATCTGCTTAGGCACCTCAAGATATGATAAGGACTCATCTAGCTCTAAGCTCTCTGCCTCTAACACATGTGACGGGTCACTCACATACTTCCGCAGCTGCGATACATGAAACACATTATGCACTCTTTCTAACGCAGCTGGTAAAGCCAGACGATATGCAACTTCCCCAACTCGCTCTAAGATCTCGTAAGGCCCTATAAACTTCTGACTTAGCTTGCCTTTCTTCCCAAATCTCATAACCCCATGCATAGGAGACACTTTCAACAGAACCTTGTCCCCAACTTGAAACTCTATGTCTCTGCGATGTAGATCTCGCATAACTCTTTTGCCTATCCCGAGCCGCTCTCTCATCCGTTCCCCGATCATCTTAATCTGTTCCACCATCTCATGCACCATCTCTGGTCCTAAAACCACTTTGCCTCAAAGACTATCGTCCCAACAGATTGGACTCCTACATCTCCTCCCATACAAAGCCTCAAACGGTGCCATACCAATACTAGTGTGATAGCTGTTATTGTAAGAAAATTCTATCAAGTCCAACCTCTGTTCACAGCTACCACCAAAATCCATCACACAAGCTCGCAACATATCCTCAAGAGTCTTGATTGTTCTCTCAGTCTGCCCATCTGTCGCAGGATGAAATGTTGTACTCATCTTCAAAGTTGTTCCCAACGATTCCTGCAACTCTTTCCAAAACCTTGATATAAACCTCGCATCTCTGTCAGACACTATGTCCTTAGGGACTCCATGTAACTTAAGCACGTTCTTTCGATAGGCCATAGCCAATTGTGCTTTAGTCCATGTATCTTTCATTGGAACAAAGTGAGCTGACTTGGTCAGTCGATCCACTATTACCCAAATCATGTTGTTACCTTGTTGACTCTTTGGCAAACCCACGATAAAATCCATGGAAATGGATTCCCACTTCCACTCAGGTACCTCTAAAGACTGAATCTTACCTTGTGGTCGTCGCTGTTCCCCTTTAACTCTTTGGCATGTCAAACAACGGGCCACAAACTCTGCTGTTTCTTTCTTCATCCCAGGCCACCAAAACGTTTTCTTCAAATCCTTGTATAGCTTGTCACCACCTGGATGTACTGAATATGGTGTACAATGCGCCTCTGTCATGATTGTCTTTTTCAACTCCTCATCATTAGGGACATACCACCTACCATCGAACCTCAAACTACCATCTGTATGAATAGAAAATCGGGACACTGTCCCTTTCTCTACTCCAGCTCTCTACTCAACTATCTAAGGATCCAATGCCTGCTTACCTCGAATGTCATCATAAAACTCAAACTCAGATCTTTGTCATATCACCCATGGCATCTCCTTTCCGCATCATATGTATCCCAAACCTCGCTACCTCATCTCTCACCTCATCAAAGATAGAGGTGTACACAGAGAAATGTACACTCTTCCTACTCAAAGCATCAAAGAACTACATTGGCCTTCCCTTCATGGTAGATGATTTCCATGTCATAATCGCCAATCAACTCCATCCACCTCCTCTGTCTCATGTTCAACTCCTTTTGAGTGAAGATGTACTTGAGACTCTTGTGATCAGAAAATACCTTAAAGATTGCTCCATAAAGGTAATGTCTCCAAATCTTGAGAGCAAACACCACCGCACCCAACTCCAGATCATGAGTAGAGTAGTTCTCCTCATAAGGCTTCAATTGCCTAGAAGCATAGGCAATCACTTTACCGTTCTGCATCAACACACATCCCAACCCATTCTTTGAGGCATCTGTATAAACCTCAAAGTTCTCTATCCCTTCAGGCAATGCTAAGACATGAGCTGTGGTCAAACGCTCCTTTAATGTTTGGAACGCCGTCTCACAACTCTCATCCCAACGAAACCTGTTCTCTTTCCTCATCAACGCTGTCATAGGTCTAGCTATCTTGGAGAAATCTTTCACGAACCGTCTGTAGTACCCAGCTAAACCCAGAAAACTCCTGATCTCAGCAACATTCTTTGGTGCTTCCCACTTTGTCACTGCCTCAATCTTCGCCGGATCCACAGCCACTCCCTCCTTAGAGATCACATGTAACGCCCCGTAATTTCGGACCGTTAATATATTTCGGAAATAATTTATTAATCAAATAAAAGTTAATATTTAAGTATTTAAAGTAAAAATAATTCAAAGAAATATAATTTTATTATATTTTGAAGAAAAGTATTTATTTTGATAGTTTCGAGATGTTTAAAAATAGTTTAAACCGTGTAAAACTTTTTATTTCGAAATAAGGGCGTATCGGGGGGAAAATGACAATTCTTTTGAACGTTGGGTAAACGAATTTGGAAATGGGTCGTATGAATACTCAATTTTCTTGTAATCTCGTGTTTAAGAACTTTGGTCTTGACGGAATTTGCATTTGACTTACGGTTTTAATTATTATCGAAACGAGTCAAAACCGACTCGTAAAATCCCGACTCAAACCCGACTCCCTCCTTTCCTTTCTCCCTTTCACGCGTCACTCCCCCTTCCCCCTTCAATTTTTCTGATTTTTCTATTCTCCATCTTCTTCAACATTCTAAAACCTTCCAAACACCATTTTCATATACATTTCAAGCTAAAAATCGACACAACTCCCTCATTTCTACTCGGATTTTCACGAAATTTACCTTTCCGGAATCCTCTCGTCGAGATCTACCTCCTGGTATATTTTAATTTCAGTTTTCTTGAAGTTGTTTTAAGACGATTTTTGGGTATAATTTCGGTTTTGGTGATTTTTATTGTGTTTTTGTTGTTTTTAATAGGTGAAGATTATGAGGATGATGTGGGGGACTCCTATATAGTAGAGGATGATGGGTAGCTACTGTTTTTAGGGTTTTCTCAAGGGTTATTTTGCCTTTTTCTAGCTTAAGGTAACATATTTCGAGTTACTCGACGAAAGATCGTCACATGCTTTGTTGTTTTTGTATGTTTGGTGATTTTTGTTTGAGTAGTAGTTTTCACATGTTAAAATTTGTTGCATGCATGTTTAATTTATGCCTTTTGTTAGTTTAAATTAACAAAGTTGAATTGGGAACGATTAATTAGTGTTCAGACGGTCTTTTACTAAACAAAAATGGAAAAAATGGTGGTGTAAGGGTGACGGCCAGCAGCCGGCAGGCCCACGGCAGCCCACGGCCGGCCTTGGGGTTGGCCCGGGTTGGTCCGTGTTTGTTTCGCGGTTTTTCGTACAATATTGGTCATTTTAGGTTGATTAATGTTATAATTAATATAAGTAACAAATGGGTAGTATTTTGAATTGAATCATACTAGTAATAAAAATTATGTTAATGGTAAAATTGTGCTTATATTAATAGTTATCACATGTTAGGATAGTTTACAAAATGAAATTGTAATTAATAGGCTCAAAATGAATTTTATAGCGATAATTGTAATGTTTTGTTGATTGTGCCGAAAACGAGCCTTAGTCCCTTTGATGATGCGATGTCGATTAATTGAGTGATTGGTCACCAATTTTTGACCCGCACTGCCGCAGGTGGGGTTGCGGGTAAAAATTCGGTTGAATGATTTAGATAATCGGCCTTTTTCTTGTTTTAGGCCATTTATCAAGCTTTAGTTCACATGTATAGCTTATTGAATTTAATAGTGTCTTGTATTGTAGAAATGGCCCTAGTTTCCCCTAAAGCCTTTAATATTGTTAAAATTGCTAGAATTAGAAATTAATATTGAGGATACTGTTGGATTTGTATGCTGAATAGACATTTATATAGCCTTTCACATGATAGAATGTTAGCATTTAGGTTGGTAAGTTGGACTTTTTGCCCTCTTATGGTTAAGTGGGTGTCTTAATTGACTTGTGTGGTGAGTCTTGTGTGGTGTGGGCTAAAGTATTCAAGCTGGGACTAGCTGGGACTAGGTCCTAGGTGAGTATTTCGGCCTTCATCATAGATAGGTCTTTATAGTCTTTGACGAGTATATGTTCACTGCTTGATAGCCTTTGTGTTCCTGACTAGTGGATTTATATCCAAGTTGGGGCATGACCTCGATTTATTTTTTGATAGTAAGTGGTCAGCTTAAGTACTAGCCAACCCTTTGGTGGACTCCTTAGGGTACTCACTTCACTTTGTTTTAAAAAAAAGTTGTGGGTCTTGGGTGCGGTGGTGTGTATCCGCATGTCTAGGTCTGCGCAGATTTTAGGCTAGGGTTGTGTTGTCTCTTGGCCATGTTTTATTAATATTAACCGCTGAGCCAAGATACCGGTTCGATTACCTTCCCTACCTCGTGGTATAGACTCGAGTTACAAAGTGACTATTGACCGTACTAAGAACTTATGCCTGTCTTTGATATATTGCCCTTTCTTGTATGGTGATTTTATGAACTGTAATAGGTGAGATGTAAGCCGGTTACAGTTGATAAAGTTTGGATTACTATTTGAATTATATGATTCACATGATAGTTTAGTTTGGTCAGTTTAGGGGTCATAGGTTAGATTATATGAAAATTTCATTGTTTATAGTGTTGTTTACATGTTACATTACATGTTACATTAATTTTGACGATTCGTGGCTGGGAGGACTCGAAGTTACTCCCCACTGAATTGTGGCTTTCGTGTTTGTATAAAATGCGATTGACAGGTTGTTGATGCTTTGTCGGGGTCACAGACGAGCTAGTGAGCAAGGAACCTTGGACCTAGTTTTGGCTATTCTATTAGTAAACCTTTTACCTTTTGGTTTTGTATATTATTCGAAGGGACATATGTCTCCCTTTTCTATTTTGGGTTTGTATCATTACATTTTCTTATAGATTAGCTTTGTCATGTAAATTAGTTCTATAGCATTGCAGGTTTTGGCACTCGCTTCTTGGGAACGTTGGGAATGTTGTGAATGGTTTAGTAAATTTTTTGAAATTACAGGTTTTTGGTTAGATGAACCAATTACAAACATATCCTGCCAGTTTTTCCGTAGAATTTACGTAAATAGTTAAGGCTAGTTTTAAGGGTGTCACATCACATGCCCCAGAAAAGCAACTTTCTCTAACCAGAACTCACACTTGGACAGCTTAGCATACAACTCATGCTCCCTCAAAGTTTGCAACACGATCCTCATATGCTCCTCATGCTCCTCCTTAGTCTTAGAATAGACTAAGATGTCATCGATAAATACCACCACAAACTGGTCCAAGAACTGTCTGAAGATTCTGTTCATCAAATCCATAAACACTACCGGTGCATTAGACAACCCAAACGGCATCACCACATACTCATAATGGCCATACCTCGACGTGAAAGCTGTCTTTGATATGTCCACCTCTCTAATCTTCACCTGATGGTACCCCGACCTCAAATCAATCTTAGAAAAGACTGATGCACCACTCAACTGATCAAACAGGTCATTTATCCTTGGCAAAGGATACTTGTTCTTCACCGTCACTCGGTTCAGCTCTCTGTAGTCTATGCACAACCTCAGACTCCCATCTTTCTTCTTCACAAAAAGAACTGGTGCTCCCCACGGCGATACACTAGGTCTAATGTATCCCTTCTCTATCCAATCATCCAACTGCTTTCTAAGCTCCTCCATCTCCTTAGGACCCATACGGTACGGTGCCTTAGAGATTGGCCCCGTCCCTGGTTTCAACTCTACTGTGAAATCTATCTCTCTTCCGCGGCAACCCCGAATCTCCTCCGAAACACATCCTCAAACTCTCCCACCACCGTATCCGATCAACTGTCGGACCCTCTATTCGGTCATCTCTCACATGGCACAAAATCAAAGGACATCCCTTCCTCGGATATGACTTCAAAGTAACAAATTAATCAACTTAACTTTGGGTTTGACTAGAAACCCACGATAAGACACACTAACGCCCTTAGGACCTCTTAAAGACACTTTCTTTTGATGACAGTCTATCTTAGCTTTATACTTTCCCAGCCAATCCATCCCAACTATCATCTCAAAACTGTCAAAAGGAAACTCTAGCAAGTCTACAGGGAAATCAACTTGCCCAACTAACGTAGGTACATCCCTATATAACCTCCCACAAGATACAGACTCACCCGAAGGTATAAAAACTTTCTCACTGACAGACTCATACACCCTTAAACCCAACCGTTTAACATGACTCGAAGATACAAACGACTGAAAAGCCCCCGAATCAAACAAAACAAAGGTATGAATACCATTAACAAGGAAAGTACTGGTGATAACGTGTGCATCCTCCTCACCGCTTTCTTCTCCATCATGAATAACTTTCCATCGGTCTTCTCGTCCACCTCCCCGGACAAGATCGGGCGATGTGGTCGGCTTAGCACCCGACCCTTGATTGTTGTTGTTGTTCGTTGGTGGTTTCGATAAGAATTACCGCCGTTGCGGTTGCCTCCACTGCAACTCGACTTCCCCGGTTTGGCCATGACCAGGGGTCTATTGCTCGCATAGCTCTGCGCAGGTCTTTGGAAAGATCCCGGTGCACTTGTGCACTCATGTCTCTTGTGGCCTACACCACCACAATATAGCAGTCACTCCCCAACTACCACTAACACTTCCACGGCCACGCCCAAAGGAAGCCCCAACACCGAACCCCCGACCCCGGAAGAAAACCCCTTAGACTGATTGTGGTTGCCTTTCTTGTGATTAGATTAGCCACCACCCTCGCTCTCAGCCTTCCTTTTCTCACCACCTGACCTCTCCTGAGCCATCTCCACTAACCTCTCAGCTCTCCCAGCCCTCTCATAAGCTTCCTTGACATCAGTAAGGATTCCCACGGGTAACTTATCCTTAATCTTAGGGGTCAACCCCCTCTCAAACCTCAACGCCAGATTCTCCTCACTCAAACCCATATCCTCGATACCTAGACTTCTCATTGAACTTCCCGTAGTACTCGGCCACGTACATCTCAAATGGTCATCTTAAAATTGTCAAACTCCTCTCTCAACTTACTCCTCAAATGCTCCGCACGAACTCCTTTCTCACAAATTTACGAAACTCCTCCCAAGGTATAGCAGGTAAACCTTGGTTTGTATATATCTCCTTAGCACTCACTTTCACCGTATCCCACCACTTGCCACCGCCTCCCTCGGATAGAATGCACTGTTCCACTCTCATCTCATCGGACAAAGAACCAAATCTAGTATGTTCTCCATCTCTCTAAGCCAACTATCAAGAAGGTTAGGCTCCCCAACTCCCTTATACTCTTTCGGGTTAAACCTCGCTATATAGAGGCTGATTTTAGAATGATCAACCTCCTTCTCCTTATCCTTATCCTTATCTTTCCCCACAGTCTTTAAAGCCTCAGTGAGAGCATCCTGATGCTCCAACATCTTAACTATGTCATCTATGTTCATAAGCTCAGCTCTCGCATACAAAGCAGTCTTCTTGGGCGGCATCTTGAAACTATCATAGAAAAAGGGGTGGATATAAACATACGCACCAAAACCTCAAAACAAGAAAACACGCTGCCCAGACCCCTACTCGATCGAGTTCCCAAACATACTCGATCGAGTAACGGGCTACTCGATCGAGTGCCCACCATACTCGATCGAGTGCCCCAACATCAGACCCCTAACAGACCTTCTGATCTCTAACATACTCGACCGAGTAGCGATCGAGTGACCCCCTACTCGATCGAGTGCCCGAGGTACTCGATCGAGTGCCCAAAAACACGATTCTGGACTCAAAATCGTCAAAAACCCACCCGATCAAGTCAGTCCCACTCGATCGAGTCATGCTAACTCAGAAACGCTACCCGCATGCTATAGCATATGCTAACATGCTAAAACTTTATAAAACCAACGTTATAACATAACTAAACATATAATGCTACGCATCTTTTCATACGATTCATGAAATCATTATATTAGGTTATTAAACGCCACATTGTAAACACCCAACATGTTTTCATTCCAACATCAATTCTACATATATCATCAACCTTTCTTTCGCATTCTCAACTTTCTACTTCAAACATCCAACAATTACACACACTTCATCACATTCTTACACAAGCTAACCAAACACCACATACGACCTTGACATACATCCCCCATGTGACCGGTTCAAAATTGTAGGGCAAGTTCGCGACTTTAGGACGTTTCCCAAGCCTTTGCATTAGCTCCTACAACTTTTACCCCGGGTTCATTTTAATTGACTCCCTATGTTCATTAGGTTCATTGGTTACAGGTTTCAGGATCGTCGCTCTGATACCATTTGTAACACCCCCATACTCCAAGTGCCTTACCAGGACCACTCAGGTATGAAGATATTACCATCTCGGTTACCCGAGGCAATGATAATCAAATAAACAATGAAGAAACAACGTTTAAATATAAATACTTAGTGAAGAGTTACAATTCTCAAAACCAAACCAAAAGTGTAATACATGTTCTCAAACTAATCATTTCTCGTTCTAACTGAAATGTAAAGAAACTACTAAGCTACAAATGGAAGACTCCTATCATCATGTCGTGGCAATCCCTATCCCAAGATTTCATCTCATACCGCTCAATATCTGCTCACCATCCCCGAATGGATCACCGCAGGTTTACAAAACAACAACCGGGGTCAGTACTAATCACACAACTCAATATATATGAACAATAAGATAAACAGACAGCTTAACTGTCACACGCACAACCACACTAATTCCAATCATCTCAATCACTGACTGTCCACTGGACCAGCCCTGCCAGTGGGGACCGCAGCCGTACCCACCAAATCCCCGCTCCACATAATGAGCGATAACCCTGTCCATTAATGTGCACATCCCTTTTGTGGCGGGTTTCACAGAAGGCGAAACTAGGGCGTGAAGCCACTCCTGCAAGTGACCCCACTCAGCCGAGGACACGCCTCGAGAACCATAGACAACAATCACAATCACAATCACAATCACAATCGTCACAACACAATTACTATATCAAACAATCAATCTCAACACATCAACAATCATCCCATTATGGGACTAATACTGAGTAGGAAATCCTACCCGAAAGCACACAATCGACGGTCTCTCATGCTTTGTATCAAAAAGCTTCCTCTATGAAACCTCCTCCTATCATACAACATACAAATGCTACCAAATCACATACTACTCAAAAACTCCCAAATTCCTATATTAGGGTTTAACCAAATCAAAGGAAAGACAACAAAAAGGGTACATAGATCTTACCCTCGACGCAAGGATCTCAACGGTATAACCGACGATGAGAACCGACCTTCCAAACTCCGGGAATTGCTAACAATGCGATTAGGATTAAGAACGTACTTGCTTTCTCTCTTAAACAGTAAATTAGGTTTTGCAAAAGTGTTTAGAATAATGACGACGAAGGTTATATATCTTAATCGCATAATTAACAAAACCCGAGAAAACTCCCCGTAAACCGGCTACTCGATCGAGTACCCAAGGTACTCGATCGAGTACCCCCTTACTCGATCGAGTATCCCAACTACTCGATCGAGTACCCAACAGGTCAGAAACTTTTCTAAAACGCAACTTACCCTTACTCGACAGAGTAAGGCCTACTTGATAGACTACCCAAAGACTCGTAAATACGGAGTATTACAGTCTCGTTTGTTTATGTGTCTACCGTGATCCCTTATGGTGAGCAGTCTGTCTTAACAGGTGTTGATATGGTTGATATCTGGAGTTCGGGCAGGGATGAGTCTTCACGAGATTTGATAGTTATAGCGAGTAGTCTTTGAGTTGTATCTTTATATCATCAGTTGGTTTTAAATCACTTGTAAAGTAACATAATAGTTGTTTTATCGACATTTGATTATTACTTCCTCGGGCAACCGAGATGGTAACGCCCTTATATGATAAGGAAGGCCTAGTTAAGGCTCCTCTGAATATGGGGGTGTTACACTCTCCCTCGCCCCAAATGTTTCCACCCACTAACCGCCCTCCAGCCGCCCCACCAACTGATCGGCGACAGTGAACGAGGAAGGTCGACGACGACGGAGCATTATTCCGAGTAAGGTCAACGATGGAGAAGAGAGAAGACGTTCGTGGGTCGACGCCTCGACGACGTTCATGTGTCGACACAGGGCTAGAGTCGCCCGCGTGGGTAGGGTGGTCGGCACTGGGTTAGGGGTTCGAGGCTGGGGAAGGGTAGCCGGTGCAAGGGGGAGGCTGGCCAAGGGGTGTCGGGCCCGGGGGTGGAGGTGTAATTGGGTATTTTTTTTAATAATTTTTTTATTTTTCTGTATTGTTTTTAAGATAAAGGGCAATAATGGAAAAACCGGAAAAAAATGTGTAGATATAGCAAAATAGTGTGTAGTATTTGGCAATTACGTTGACAGAAGAAGCATTTCCACACCATATTCAGGCCATATTTAATCACAAATATTATACGAATTAATAATTTCCTCCCCGTTAAGGTTGAATTCTATATCTTTATGGTATCTAGTTTCATACAATTACGATCAAACTTCGAGTCGGATCACTTCCGAGAAAAACTTGATCACTCACCTATGACCTATCCACCGTCCATCCATTAATCAAACAATTCGCAAGGGTTTTAGAAAACAACTCTGGAGGGTTTTAACTTCCTAAAACTCAAAACCTCGCAAACTCAATTCATTTTCATATCAACAACAATGGCGGCCTCAAACTCACTAAAATCGATATCATCACGACTATGTCGATCTCTCTTCTCAACCCACAAACCCATTTCTTCATACAATCACATTTCTAAATCCTTCTTCTCTACTGAACCTTCATCTCCCGAGTTAACCTCCGATTTGAACTTCGACTCGGAACAACAACCCACTGAGTCACCCGTTGATAACTCGGCTGAGTTGGGATCCATGCCGTTTCCGTTGCCTTCTCCTGATAAAAGGGCCAGTGACATGACAAGGACTTCTCTTGAAGATGGATTAGATGTTGGCGTTTACAAGGTTGTAACTTTTTTGATGTTTTGGTATTTTATTGAAGTGATTTTGATTAAATGTGAAGGAATTTAATTTCTTGATTGCTGATTTATATTGGGTTTTTGGTTTGATTGCCTGAATTTGAAAGTATTGTGGATTTTCTAGGTTTCATTTGACTATATACTCGTAAATTTGTATCGGGTTTTGGCTTGATAGCCTAGTTTGAAAGTATTGTGTATTTTCTCGGTTTCATTTGATTGTATACCCGAAAATTTACATTGGGGTTTTTGGTTTGATAGCTTAATTTCGAAAGTATTGTGTATTTCCTCGGTTTCATTAGGTTTTTGGTATACCTGCAAACTTATACGGAGTATTAGGTTTTTGGTTAATAGCCTAAATTTCGAATTATGATTGTATACGGTTTTCAAAATCGCCCTCATTTATACAATCAAAATTCAAATGGAACCACTATGTTTTTTGTGTGCACTTGCTGTAGTCCATTTCCTAGAAGGAAACAATTTAAGATTAGATGAGAAGAAGTGATGTAAAACTAACTCGATTTTTATGAAAGTTTTGAAACAAATAACTTTCATTATCTTCTAATGATCCCGCATCAAGAAGGAACAAAATTTAGGGATTTTGTTGAAAACAAATGCGTGGGTTACTTGTGAAATTAGGTATTTCGCATTGATGTTAGGTTAATTGGATGTGTCTTTGGTTTTCATTTAGTTGTGAAATTGGGTGTTTTGGGTCACTTGTATAATTGTGTTCGAGTAACTGTGGTATGTGGATATGGGTGATTTTATTCCTTGTGATTACTCTGGAGGTGAAATTTTAGGATTAAGTAGCGCAAGCCGCAAGGTATATGAAAAGTTTGTGCTTGTTAGTTTAAGGCTTCCTATTTTTGAACTCACTAAGTCCCTGCAGCAGTTACACCGACGTCTTCTGTGATCACATGATTAAAGATTAGAACTTTTGTTTGATAGGTTGAACCTTACATTTGCTTTTAATAAACTCAAGCGATAATCTTAATGTGAAATGAATGTTTGGTGTTATAATTATTTGAATTGTTGACTGACTATTAATTATTGAAAATAGGCTATAATTGTGGGTCAAGTAGGGCAGAACCCAATGCAAAAAAAGCTGAAGAATGGGATGACTTTGACACTGACCACAGTAGGAACAGGTGGGATAAGGAACGAGCGGATTCCATTTCCTAGTGAAGAGCCAAGGGAATATGCTGATCGCTGTAATGTCCAGTGGCATCGGGTTACTGTTTACCCTGATCGGTTGGGGTCTATGATTATGAAGCATGCTCAACCAGGGTAATCTCTTTTTACAGTACCTGTTTATACTTGGTTTAATCAACATATCAATGATCTTTTTTGGTGCATCGTCTTTTGTGATAAGCTTTTGGTTACCTTGTACTTCGTATAACATATTTTGTCTGTCATGTGAGAGAGGTGAAATTTTTTATTCTGATGTGAAAGAAGGGATATAAGAAGCAAACCAGGATGCAATATGAATATGTGTGCATGATTATCTGTTGTACATTGTTCGATCAGCAATTGACAATGACGACACCGACTAGAATATCATGTTGTGAATGAGTTTGGGAGATTCGTTATCATCCGGTTTTACTAACCAGTAACCACCTTAGACGAAGAAGATGTGGAATAATTATGACAAAACAAAGAGTGACTTAAGAGCATGAAGGTGTGGATTGATCAGGTATGTGAGGCTAATACATTTTAGTTGGGTTTAACCCTTTAGCCTTGGCAACTTAAGGCTGAGGCTGTGATTTGATGGGTCTTGAGGTTCAATGAGTATGCTTTTGCTACGTGTCTATTCTCTACACTTAAACCCAACATTGTCCTCAATGTCCAAAGTGATAGGAAAACTAGGGCTTCAACATTCGTAAACATAAACGTGAAAATGTATCAGATAAATAAGAGACTTGAGCCACTTAGCTGTTTCATGTTCAGTAGTCCACAAGTCAAGCTCAAATACGCTATATTTAACACGAGAGACATCACACAATACTAAAAATATACGGAGTATAATTAACTAGTAAAAATAGGTATGAGTATTCTTTTATCTGCTTTTCTTGGTGTTGCACTCTAGATAGTTTGGATGCTGACATTATAATTTCCTTTTAGGTTTCTGATGTATTCTACTAAATGCTACTCATATTGTCTGATTGTATAAGCTGTCCCATTGAAATTTATTCTTGCTTGGTCCTTGTGCGGTTGCCTCCAGTAGAATGTTTGACTCCTTGTTCTTACTGCAGTACGTTGCTGTATTTGGAGGGGAATCTAGAGACAAAAATTTTCACTGATCCAGTAACTGGTCTTGTCCGACGTATAAGGGAAATTGCCATACGACGAAACGGTATGTTCTAAACCATCTGATGTTTTTCTTTAGATGTTTGTGCTTCAGTTCATATCATGCATTTTCAGTGGTGGGCTGGTGGCTACTGCTTGCCTTCCGTATCTGTCCTTTGGTCACCAGAGGCGGAGCTATAAGGGTAGCACTTAGTACGCCTAATTAATACTCCCTCCGTCCCGGTCAATTGTTGTCCTTTGATTTTGGCACAAAGACCAAGGAAAGAGGGAGGGGTCAATTACAAAATGACAAGTGGAACAAATTGAGTGTGAATGATCAAATTCCTCATCAAGTTCATTCTTAAAATAGAAAGGACAACAATTGACTGAGACACCCCAATATGGAAAAGGACAACAAATGACCGGGACAGAGGGAGTAAATAATAATTAAGCCGGGTCCGTTTGGTACCCCAAATAACTCTTCAACTTGATGAATACAATTGGAAGCTCCAAAACTCAGCGAGTCAACCCTTATCTCTTTAGCTAAGTAGTTAGCGCGACATGATTCCTTTTACAAGGTAGCCCTCAAATCCAACTGAGATAATTTCTTTTACAGATTTTAATTTAGCAGTTAGCTGACTTGAACAAGCAAGCATGAGAACTAGTGGCCAACCCATATGATGGATAGAGTTCATTTCTTAAATGGTTTGATAGCATGATCGGGCATCATATTAATTAGAGACCATCTTATAGGAGACTAAAAGTTCCGATAAATACAGAGTACTTTTAAAAAAAAAAAAAAAAAATTGGTTATCACAATAAGTTTGGCTAAATATATACGAAGTACAACTAAAATTTGTCGGTGGATATTAATTGTTAAACTTTAATTCAAATAATAGCATGATATTTTAAGAAAACTACTGTATTTTCATATCATTATTCATTAGTAGTGAGTTAGAAAGACGTGTCAATTCTTTGTTTAAATTTGAATCCTTATTGCCGAATCTTAGTTCTGTCAGGGGGTCATCCAGAACAAAATGGGTAAGTGTATGGAACTATTTGTTTGTAAATGAAAACTGTAGTTACTTTATAAAAATAGATATGTTTGCAAGTGGCTATCGGGTAAGAACTCTTGACTATTTGGAAATCAGTGAATCTCATGTAGGAGACGGAACCAATTACTTTTATATACCTCTTTTAATTGTACGGTTAATGGATTAGCCATCCATGCGAGATCGTTTTGTACGACAACGTCATTTACGATTAATGCTTTTGGTTGCATTGATTTATGATCTCTAACACCATTTTATAATGCTTTTGTTATCAATATCTTTGTTGATATATATTTCGCTACCCCAAATCTGAATTGCTGGCTTCACTCCTGGTTGTTGTAGGCCGTATTGTATTTCTGGGAAATAGCGGTGATTTCACTCAACCAACTCCAAATGAACTCAGAGGAGCTGGGTATTTCTGAGACCTGAGGGAAGCAGCTATTACTGGTGAATGGAGTTCACTTATTAAAGCACCTTCCAACAGTAAAACTTGAAAGACGATGATCAACCCCATCTGCAATTGTCTAGATCGTGTATTCTCATGAAAACTTTGAACATTGCTACTCTGTATAATTTTCTTCTGAGAAGTATTTTGAATGCAGGAGTCCTTTTCTAGATGTACAGCTCGCTCTTGCTTTAACTGTTTTATTTTGGCATTCTTTGATAAGGCGAGTCTTCAACTTTGTATCCTGTGAATCTTTCTTCAGAAAAATTAAGCGAATATCGCAATAATGCCACAGATGTGACTGAAGATCTTTGCAAAGGACAATACTACCCCTAACTCAAATCAATACAGCCATAGATACTAGAATTTGCAACTACTTGAGGTCATTACAATATGATGATGATCTTTCCAACTCTATTACATTAAAAATAATTCCCCATTGCCGTGTTTAACTCAGAAAGTTTATCGCGGATAAAAAGACCTGAAAGTAGCATCAATTTCCTCAATCTAAAGTCGAAAGTGACGTACAAAATTTGGCCAACCAAGAACAATGCTAAAAAGAGACTCATCTCTCATTCTTGATCACAGCATACATATTTGTATGATATAAGATACAAGTCATACAGCTGTAAACTGATATGGTCGTATGGACGTCCAAAAACAGAAACTGTTTACCAAAAAATCAATTTGGACGCGCAAATATTTGATTTAAGTAAATGCAAGTATTATATGCGGAAACAACGTATTTCCAGCAACTATTAGCAGCATCCTCCAATCAATTCACGTTCTTCATCAGAGCAGATTTCTGTCTTTTGGCTGGCGGAGACTCAAAGAGCTTTCGAATAGATGTAATAGGATCATCAACCTGTAAATACAGACACGGCACGATAATGGATGATAAGTGGTTAACAAGGATCCTTACAATACAGATTACAGATAAAATCTCTTATGAATTAATGAAAATCTTTAGTTAATTTTGGAATTTTCTTCTGCGTAGATATATAATGGATCACAGATAAAACAGAAAACAAAAAGATTTTATTCTCCAACCAAAGCTTCCAAAAGGAATATAATTGTTGGTCAACATTATCTGAAAACTAAGTGCTTGCTCGGATTGTGAGTAATTGTTATGGGGCTAATGGACGGGAAAAAAAGGAAAGTTGGAGAAAAGAGAGGGTAATAAAGAGAGAACGGTAATCCATTTTCCCTGTACGATAATACATTGTCCGTCCTTCACCACCTCGTCATCTTCCCTTTACCACCATCATTTACCTCCTTTTCTCCTTTGTTTTGGTCTCCAATACCCCTCTTAACAATTATCCAAAACACAAGCAAGAGATACAAGTTAACAGTGTCAGAGCGAATTTTCACTTTAAACAGAAGTCTGAAAGAGCATCCTGTTCAAACTTTATAGGTTAATACTTACCCTGATAAACGATGGAGACAAAGGAGAACCCTGATTATCTGGAAGTGAGAACACTTTTTCCTTCTGTAGAGCCGACAAAGTTTGTAGCCATCCAGGAGCTGTGGTGTTAGTGGATGTACCCCACGGACAAAAGTGTCTATGCTGCCGAACTGGGTGAAATTCCATCATTCTATCAGCACAATGCCTCCTTAGATCCTTATCTGAGCATAGATGATCATTTACATGTTAAGAGAGTATCATTTTCATGCTCATACTATAGTTTATCAAAATGAGGCGTGACAATACAGCACCAAATTTCTTACAAAGTGGAAGGGGCCTGAAGTCCTGAACCACTACTCAGGCACGGTGCCCCAGCTAACAGATAAACTAGGCCACTCGATGGTTGCCATCCGTTAACCACCAAAATCGTATGGGACAAAAATGTCATGGAGGTAGTATATCATAAGGAATAATGTAAATATACTTTTTTAAAACTATATTCCAAACAAATCTGATTAGACATTAAGGTTAAAAACTAGAAACTCCATATAATTTAAGCAAGTTACTGATCAAATTCCTACAAGTTTGACCCTTGGGAAATATGGACTATACTTTTGGCCACGGGAGTATCAAATGAGAATAAACTAAGTTCAGATCCAAGTTCCACGAGCCTTTTAGTGTCTTCGAAACGCAACGATCAACAATACAGCTACATGCCCGTGGACTACGTTTAATACTACCAAGTTGTCACTTGTCAACCTTATTGAGAGGCTGGTTCTAAGGCGTGTTTTTAAAAAAAAAAAAAAAAAAAAGCAACAGTACTCCAACTACTCAGATATAATGAATATTTGCTTTTCAACATTCAAAATATTCCGCTCACTCGCAATCCAAGAAAGAAGCTGACTAGCCACTGGCTCATGTCAGCCCTTTCCTACAATTTCGGTGCATATGAAGAAAACATGTTTGTAAAACCCATTACCATCAGTTGTTACTTGCTATGTGAGTGCCCCAAGGCCTTTCTGTCATTTTGTAATTCTGTAAGGTGTATTAATCAAAACTATGAGTGTCCCCAAGCTCTGCGCAAGGATGGAAGGTACAAAAAAAACTTGGCAAGGGCCAGCGTCTTTAGCCTCGACACCTTTGGCGTTCAAGATGGTACTAGAGTGTACTGTAATGTCTGATCTCCACTAACAGAAAAAATACTACTGTACAGTGTTATACATTACCTTTTAATATGACACTATAAATGCAAGGTGAAACACCTACAAGTTGGCCCTGGAAATTAGACCTTACGGCCAAATAAGTCGGCTGCACTAATGAATTATCAGTTTATATCAATAAGAGCTCTTCATGCAGGCGATTTTACACAAATGTCAGGTGTTATACAACTTACAAATGAGAACACTGTACATTTAGAAATTGACAATTGGGGGGGGTACAGGCAAGCAATACTAAACTAAGTAAAATAGAGACAGTCCTGTGAGTAACTATGACTGATAAAATGCAGTCAAAAATACATCAGTACCTATGTCCAAAGAGGCAGCAACACCAAACTGTATAGGTGATGACTAGGTAAAAATACTCCTACATTTATTAACGTATTTTGTTTCAAGACTTGTGCATATAGATTACAAGAAAGACTAAGTCAATATCCTTTGTTTGGATACCAAAGTGGAGGTGGAGAGATTTTGAGGGGAGGGAAAATAAATCTCTCTATTTTCATCCTCCAAGCCAAAGGAAAGATTTGGAGGAAAAACTCCTCTCCCATTATCCCTTCCCTTCCCTTCCTTCCCCCTCCCTCCCTTTCCCTCCAATTTCTGTATCCAAGCAAGGCGTAAGGGTGTCTTTGGATTGGGGGATTTGGAGGGGAGGGGAGGGATGAGAAATCCTTCGTTTGGTTAGCAAAATGGAGGTGGAGGGATTTGGGGGCGAGGGAAATTGGATCCCTCCATTTCCCTCCTCGAGGCTCCAAGCCAAATAATTTCCCCTCCAACAAAGGAATGATTCGGAGAAAAAATCACCTCCTCAATTCTCCCTTCCCTTCCCTTCCCTCCCTTTCCCTCCTATTTTAGTATCCAAACAAGGCCTAAAATTCTGTGAACAATATTCTTGCAAAGGTAAAAAAGGGAGAGAACAGAAAATTTGAGACATTGTAATACAGGTATAATGGGAAATCTAGCATCTTTTTGCATTGGAAGGCTAAAACAAACTTTGTGAAAGAAAACACAGATTAAACATATATTTACACATGGAGAAACCAGAATTTAAGCTCACCTATAGTCGCAGAAGTAAAACCAGTTTTACATATGTCCTCAACTCCATCATCCTTTTGTCCATTGGTAGGAACATTTGATGTTTCCTGCCCGATCAACCATGTTATGACTAATTCAGTGAGGATTACTAGCATAACACCACAGAATGAGCCTTTTACTAGGAAAAAATTACCTTCGCCGATATTGTATCATCTATATGCATCAGCTGATCATTAGTAATATCATCACCAATTGTTGAAGTTAAACAACTTTGAACATCATTTGCATTTGATGTGTCATCATTATCGTGTGGATCTACACCAGACATACCAACATGTCAAAAATCAATTCGCCTATTAGAAAGTTTCTAAACTTACGGTATATCAGTTAGCTTTTATTAATACCTCTCCTCTCTTCATTGGGTAAGTTCTCGGTATTTCTGATTTCTGATGACAAGTAAGAAAATCTAGCTCTCACATTTCGACCAATAACAGGCAAAGAGATTGTCGCCTTGAAGTTCTGTTTCGCAGGTGGAGGACCACCAGCAATAGTCAGATTTAATGCAGGTGGACTTGATGTTGAAGTAGAATTTTTTGTCCCTGAAGGATCACTGCTTCCATTTCCGGAATGAGTAACAATTGCAGAGCTTTCGCTCTCATTAAGCTGTTCACCACCAAAATCTGAACTGCCAACAAATCTCACCATTTCTAGAGGCCGTGGAACTGTAACAAATGCCCAGAGTCCAACGCTTGCGCCACAAAGCTTGCAATCTAAGACAGTAGAACTTGGATCTTGATACGCACTCAAAGCCCCAGGATTTTCATTGTCCTTTGTGCTTTCATCAGAACCCGACACATATACACACAATTCATTCTTCTGCTCACCAGAAGCTTCATTTGACACACCAGTGAGATTATTATTGCTACCAGACAATTTATGTTTGTCACCACAATCGACGATGTACGGTAATAAACGAGGTTTCCATCCACACAAACTCAGTAGCCTATGTGCCTGTGCATCAGCATAAACTCCTGATTAATTAGAATTGTCGAAGAAAAAGAGAAGAGTCTATGTGTGGTGCGATGCTAACTACCCTAATGAATCAGCCTATGTTACTTTGACACTTCACTTTGGCTGCGTGTCGCATTTTTGACACCTCAACTTTCAAAACAACACGACACTAACAATTTATTTGTCCGAGAAACAACAAACTTTTTCGTCAAACAGGCGTGTCCATAGCTCGACACTCTGTCATGTCTGACAATTGCAGCCTAATCGAAGTGGGGCTAAAAAGCGTGAGAATTAATTACAGTTGGCAAGATTAAGGATAAACTCAGTGAAATACCCAGTTTTGAAGATAAGATTATTAATAAAACCTGATAATACGAGTCACCAGAGACTGCTTCCATATCAGTCCCAAAAGATTCTGTCCAAGTAGAGTCCTTGGGTCCTGTGCTACACTCCACTGCCACTGGCTGTTTGAGAAAATGTTCCAGCTGAGGATTTAGCATGCTCTCAATTGCTGAACTAGATATTAAAGGAAGAGCTGATAGTTGCAATAACGCAGATGAACGTTCTTTATACTCATCAACCAACAATGGCGCTGGCTTTGGGGGAAATAAAGCCAGACTTTCATCACAATCATTGTCAATCCATGGGCAAAGCGGCTTGTGTCCAGAATCCAACTGCAAGCTAAAGACTAAAGCTGCCTTTTCAACTACATGAAGCAAGAATAAAAGCAGAATAAATACATCACAATTTGTGAATATGTGCTTATGCTTACACATCCTCAGCTTTAACAGGAAAGAGGAAGCATAGCCAAGAAAGGTAAACATGCCTTGTTGCTGGTGCCAAGTGGAAGGAGTAGTGAATTGGAGACGTGCTCCACAAACTTCACAGGCTATTATGTCCATATCAACGTTAACCCAACCTCTCCGGGCACAACTTACAGCATCTACAGACTGTTAATATTGAAGGTCTTGCTTAGTATCTTCCACTCACCCCAGATCACCAATTTGTATAGCAGTATAAAAAAGATACTTGATCCAGAGAGTCAACAAAAAGAGAAAACCTCTACGTAAATGTATATCAAGCAACGAATGATAGTTCGCAATGATCAAGGGAAGAAAATAAAGCTAAAGACTGGTATGATACTTTTTAAAAATAAGTATAATTCAAATCTCTGAATCAGAAGAGTAGGCGAATAGCAGTCCCTTTATTTTATCTGGTTTACCCTTATTTTCTTTTTCTTGTTACAAGAAATTTTCAAATATGGGCTAATTAAGTGAAATGGAAAGAGTAGTTAAGAGACGCATCAGAAAGATTCTCAAGTGGTATAGTGTAATTATGCATATGTTTAACAAGCGGGTATGTTTAATTACATGAGCCAAATAATACAAGTCACAGAATCATCATGATGTTCAGTTGTTATCTAGCAGAGTCTTTCTTTCGATTATTCCTATTACAGCAAAATTCTGTGAAGTTACTTTCGTTAAAGCACATCCAAGAAGTAAAAGTGCAACAACAGACAGACAATCAAACCTTCGGTTTAGCAAACCATTTCATGGATTTGAATGTGGCTAACCTCCTCATGAGGTCTGCTCTATCCCATGGTCTACATGAAGGAGGTTGAGCTGGATTTGAATTTCCCTCGATTTTATCGCCTTTCAAATTCAACTCCATCGCTGCATATGGACGCTTGTGGCCTTGAACTTTGCGTAAACTGGATGAATTACCATCGAAACCAAACCATAAGAAAAGAACCAACTTTAGAACACTCACGATTCACAAACAATATTCATCAACTAGCTACTCCACACAACTATGCTATCGTATCAAGGATAAAGTTGCTGGAGATACAGAAAACACTCTGCCCAAATATCCAATCAATATACTTCTACCTCTCAAGTCATTTCCTTCTCATAAGTTTGTTTAAATTATGCGAGAGAAATTTTGAACAAACATGTGGAAATGAGTTAGAAAGGAGGAAGTATCTAATTTCACTATAAACTATCTTCCTATCCCACCTCGCGACTCCACTTTTCCTTGAGAACTGAGATCATGCTCAAACCAATAATTCAAAAAACCCTTCCGAAATCGCCACAACCTTCCAAGGCCATTACTCCATGACTACATGAGGCAGAGGAATCCATTACTCTAGCATCCACAATCCATTTCACTTTTTTTTGTTGCAAAAATACATCATCCTGATATTAATAAGCTAAAAATCCAAACTCGTAACACATTTAAAATCCAAAATTAAACAAAAAAAAACATGTTCTTTGCATTGGCAAGGGTATAGTAACTAGTAACCAAAAATTCAGCTCCATAATAGAAACCCAGTTCATATCTTATACTCAATACAAAAAACAATGGTGTCACCCAAAACAACTAAACCCCACCACCAACAACAACAAAAACAACAACATTACCCAAGTGCCTCGAAGGGTTCCCGCAAATTGCGGGATAAGGAGGATTGGATGTACACAGACTTACTCTTATACTAGCAACACAAAGAGGGTGTTCCCGAATGACCCAAGATGAAAATTGCATCGAGAACTGCATTGAATAGAAAGACTGATATTCACATTAAAAGGAAGCGCAGCTAGTTTAGTGACCCATTTTACATTATTTCATGGTAATCCAGAACTAAAGAATAACGAGTCTTTAATTCAATTAGAATTCGGAATGGAAAACAATTAAAACCCAGAAACCAAAATAAACAAAAGTACATAGCTTGATTTATACAACAGAAGAAATTGAAGAACAAGGGGTGTATTTATGAAACATGTACCTGGAAATAGAAGAATTTGATTTGGGGGAGTGGAAGAGTTTGTTCATGATTGTATGAAATCTCTTCTCTGGATCTTCTGCCATTGAATTTCTACTATACTGTATGATTTAGGGATTGTTACTGTTTGTTAATTCTCTGGGTTTTCGTTAATGGAAGAACATAGATTGTCCAAGAGAATATGGTGTTTTTGTGATGTTTTCAATTTTGTGAATTGTGAATTTTATGATTGTCTCATGAGGTTGGGACTTGGGGCCTGATCAAAAGCGGGCTTGGGCCGGACACGGGGCAGGCCAAACTGCTTAAAAAGTGTTTGGTAGACCTTATTTTATAGTCCGATTCTGCTAAGCGGGCCAGTTTCCATTGTCCATACCCGCTCAGTTCAAGAGAGTGAGCCGGCCCGTGGGCCTGACTAAAACCAAATATAGAAATTAGTGTTTCTATTAAAATATGAATTTGTTATCACTACATCCCACTGGAACTTAACAATTGTCTTTAAAAGCTTACCCGTAATAAAGTATACTAATCTTCAAACGATAAGGTTACTAGATTTTGGAGAAAAAAAAACACAAGTTTGGCAATGTTCTCCTACAAACATCAAAAGTTCATTTTTGCCTTGGTCTTTGTGGGGCATTGTTGGCGGTTACATACACTCCCGTGTAAATACTTGAAAGGTACTATCTTTATACGACAATCCCGTTAGCATGTCCATTCTCAGCGAATTTTTATACGAACAGTGTAAATACCTACAATTTCCCACTTATACGCAAGGCATAAGTATTCATTTGCGCTACCTAATTGTTTTAAAGTGCACAAATTGCAAATGAAATGAGAAGATAACAGCGGAAGATTGAGGGTTTGAAGACTTTTATGAGGTTACTTTTAATAGCGGGCCGCTCATGGGCAATTTTGTTTAATCCAAACCCATCCATTTATTCTACTGGGCCTAGTTTTCTTGTCCGTTCCCGTTTAATTTTTTTATTGTCCAAGCCCGCTATTTTAGCGGACAGAACGGTTAGGCCAAACGGGTCGGGCCGCACTTGATCAGCTCTACTTGGGAGTTTACTGTAGACTTGACAAACGGGTTCTTCGAAGGTACTCCTCTTTGTCCCGGGCATTTCACTACAAAAATAACGCGGGAAAAACTAACGGAAATTCCGACGGAATTATCAAACCGTCAGATAATTAGTGAAACTGACGGAAAAGTGACGAACATGCCGTCAGTAATCAGTTACTGACTGAATTTCCGTCAGAATACGTCAGAGGTTACTGGCGCATTAAAAGAAAAGCAAAGGCGCCAATATATCTTGACGGAATTTCCGTCAGAATTTCACTATTACTGACGGAAATTCCGTCAGATGTCCCCTTCAATAAACCAAACCAACAGGCAATAATTGATATAACACTTCTGACGGAAAATCCGTCAGGAAAGTCAACAGATGTTGACTTTCCTGACGGATTTTCCGTCTGTTGACTTCCCTGACGGATTTTCCGTCAGGAGTGAACAAAAACAGAATATCCTGACGGAAATTCTGTCAGGCGTTTCCTCTCAATTATTGGCCAAACGGCAATAATTGAAAGGAATATCCTGACCGAAAAACCATCAGTATCCCGTGTTTTTGAACTTTCCTGACGGAATTTGTGTCGTTCATAGGTGACATTATTCCAAAGAATAATGAAATGATGCGCAATTTTAAAGAGATTAAGAATGTGCTAAAGGTACTCCAACTACCCCATGAGAAGTTTGATGCATGTCCTATTGGATGCATGCTTTTCTGGGAGGAAAATGCTAATGATACCGCCGTTTCAGTACCAAAAATAAATACCTAAGTACTACTAACAGAAGTCAGTGGTAAGTAGGGTCGATCTCCACAGGGAGGCGGTCACTATCTACTCGTTAATTCTAGTCTGTCTACGGTCACAATTGGGGGTTTGAGTTGTATAAACTAAACTAAGGAAGATTAACACAAGAGAAAAGAATAAAAGAGATTAACAAAGAGAGAGAGAACTAGGATTGTCGGGTCATCAAATAATATCGGTTAATTGCAGCTAAGGTCACAGATCAGCCAATTGTATCGGTCTAAGGGGCAACGAATATCTCCTTTCGGTCTCAATTCGCCCTAAAATACTATTAGCTTAGCTTCCGCCCTCACTAAAGCATCCTATTGTTCACTGCATGTCTCACCCCTTCCAACCTTCCGGTCCAGGTTAAGGCTTACCAAGATTAATTAGGCTAAATGCATCGATTCAAGTAGCTAGTTACAGTTAAATGCAGTGATTAACAACAAAGACATGACAACAACGAAAGATATGTAAACCTAATTAGCAACTAACAATAATTAATTGAATCCCCTAAATCCTAGCAATTAAATTAGCTAGACATAATAACAATAAAACAAAAGCGAAAGAATAGAGGAATAATCAACATCATAAATTAAGGAGAGAATAAAAGAAAGAGGAAGAATTACAGATTAAGAGGTCCGGGAAAAAGAGCATAACAAAGTATCCAGAGGTAAAACAAGAGAGAAAAAGGAGAAAAGAAGAGTCTTTAGACCTAATGACGTCTTTTCTATTTATAGGAAAGACAATTATTAACCTAAACGACATTAAAACCTTGCGGCCAATAGAAAAGTACTTGATCGAGTGGTTTAAAACCTCTCGATCGAGTAGAAAAACTACTCAATCGAACACTATCTAAAATAAGCTATTCGATCGAGGACTTTAAACTACTCGATCGAACACTATCTACTCGATCGATTGGTTTCCAGCGCATAATTCCAGCTTCGCACATTGAACTTCAAACGGCCACCATTTCTTCGTTACTTGGGCAAACAGAGTGTTTCTGGTGGCGTTGGAAATCTAAGAGGACATGCTTTCATCTCCAATTGGAATCACCTGAAAATCAGTTATAGAACTCGAGATATGCCTCTTCAAAGTAGGCACTAGTAATTTGAAGTTCTTCCTTTGCTCGCCTATCTATCTTACTTCTTTGCGCATCTCAAAATAGTAGTCTCCAAGCTCCGACTCAACTCATATCCTGCATGCATGCATAGGGACATTTTTAGGCTTGATTACACTCCTTTCCGATTCACACCTGTAAATAATACAAGACAAACCAAAGTAGTCTATTGTAATACTACGGTTTTATGAGTCTCTGGGTACTCTATCGAGTAGGCCTTACTCTGTCGAGTAAGGGTGTGTTGCATTTTAAAAATAGTTTCTGACCTGTTGGGTACTCGATCGAGTAACCTTGATACTCGATCGAGTAAGGGGGCACTCGATCGAGTACCTCAGCTACTCGATCGAGTAGCCGGTTTACGGGGTGATGATTTGTCGGGTTTTGTTAATAATGCGATTAAGTATATAATTACTTCCGCCACTTTTCTTTAAACACTTTTTAAACCTAATTGCTTTCAAAAGAGAAACCAAACTACGTTCTTCACATCAATCGCATTGTTGGCAAATCCCGGAGCTTGGAAGGTCGGATTTTACCTTTCTTTATACCTTTGTGATCCTTGCGTCGAGGGTAAGATCTACGTACCGTTTTTATAGTATTTCGTTAAAGTTGGTTAAACCCTAATATTGGGATTTGGGTTTTTGTTGTATTTCGTGATTGGTAGTGATTATATGTTTGTATGTTAGGAGGAGGATTCGTAGAAGAAGCCTTTTGATATCAGCTGTGAGACCGTCTGATTGTGTTGCTTTCCAGGTAGGGTTTCCCTACTCAGTATTAGTCCCATAATGCATTGTTGGTGGTTGGTGATTGTTGAATATTATCGTATTCGTATTGTGACGGTTGTTGGTTTGATTGCTGTTTAATGGTTGTGATTGTTTGTCTCTGGTTCTTGAGGTGCGTTCTCGGCTGAGTGGAGTCACTTGCGGGAGTGGCTTCACGCCCTAGTTTCGCCCTCCGTGGAACCCCCCACGGGAGGGGATGTGCACATTAATGGAACAGGGTTATCACTCGGTATGATGAGCGGGGATTTGGTGGGTACGGCTGCGGTCTCCCACTGGCAGGGTTGGTCCAGTGGACAGTCGGTGATGGAGATTGATTGGAGTGGGTGTGATTGTGTGTGTGACCGTTTGAGCTCTTGTTTACTGTGTTGTTGGTTATATAAATTGTGTGATTAGTACTGACCCCGTTTAATGTTTTAAAAACTCTGGTGATCCATTCGGGGATGGTGAACAGTTATTGAGCAGGTATGAGTCGAGTTACATGGGATAGCTGGGATGTGCCACCGTCTGATGATAGAAGTCTTCCGCTGTAGCATTAGGAGTTTAATAAACATTTCATTTAGTTGATTAGACAGTTGGTTTTGAGAACTTGTACTCGTATTTTGGTATTTGGTTTTGGATTGTAACCTTTCACTAAAGTTATACTATTTAAATGTTGTTTCGTTATTGTCTGATGATTATCATTGCCTCGGGTAACCGAGATGGTAGCATCCTTATACCTTAGTGGTCCTGGTAAGGCACTTGGATTATGGGGGTGTTACAACTATTCGGGGGACAATCGTAGCTAAACACTACTAAATATGCATTGGAATTCGTGCAAATGAAGTATAAAATACCTATATAAAATGCACGCATCAAATCTCCCCAAACCAAATCTTTGCTTATCCCCAAGCAAACTAAATGCAAACTAATGAAACAGAAATGAAAACTCAAAGCTTGCTATAACTTGTCTACTTAAACCAATTTAATGCAGTCAAAAATTAACAGTCACAGCTACAACAGTCAATACGCAAACGAGTTATAAGATGTCTATAAACAAGGTTGACCTATCGACCTTGCAAGACCAACAAAATAATTAACATCTCTATACATTTAATAAACTATAAAGTTTAATAAAATTACATAGAATTTAAATTTAATATATAATTTTATTATAATAATAATTAATACCATAAGTGTGCATGTTTACACTAATTAATAATTTTACGTAATTTATTTTCGCAGTACGCTTTTTACTCATTTCAGTACTTTTTGTCTCCTATTTTCCATTTGCCTACCCCTACCCAAAAAAATGTGAAACCTAATTCTCTCAATTGTTCACTACCACCTTTTCACAAAATAAACCAACTCTTTTCGATTGGATGATAATTTAAGTGTTGAACAAGTATTTAATTCGCTGATTGTTGTTTTATTATACTGAAAATAATCGTTCTCACTCTTTCAATGCTTTTTTTTTCTAATTGATTTGGTTTTATGTTAAAATTACTTTAGGGTTTATTTTAATTTATAATGGAGGGATGGTGGTTGCTGGTGGCGGCCTGCCGCGTCGCCGACAAGAGTGGTGGGCGTCGCTGGTGAGAGGAGCGGGATAGAGGAATCGGTTCTCGGGGAGAGTGTGGGGACAGGTGATCGTCGGTGGCCTCTCAACGGAGAAGTGTGTGATGAAGAAGACGGGGTTGTGCGTAAGGTTTGGGTTATGCGGGGGAGGTAGGAATAGTGGAATGTTGTTGTGCTTGCACCGGTGACCGGCGCTGATGGTGATGGTGTTGGCGGTAATCTGTAGTATTTGGTGGTGGTGTGTTGGTGTTGGTAATAGGAACATGTATCGTAGTATCGGCTATTGGTATCAATTTGGAAGATGGGTAGTACACTAGTACTCCTCTTTGTTCATAATTTCATATAGATTTTGTTTTCATTTTTTTTAATCCATGTACTACCTAGTACATTTAATCGGTAAATTTATTAGATGCAATATTGTAAAAATAATTTAATAATTCATTAAATGTGTGTGAAAATAATTAATCAACGAAGTACATAATTCGTCGACGACGCATGGCCTAATTACATGTACATGTGTTTACCAAAATAATTTATCAATGTAGTACATGAAATTAGAGGAGAATGAGTCGGTGAAAGTAGAGAGAATAGATTAGAGATAAACTAGAGAGAAAAAGTGCGAGGAAAATGAGAGGGGTATAATTGTCAATATTGTACTGTAATGAGTAAAACGTGTACTGCGAAATATTTAGGAAAAATTATCAGGCATCTTCTTTCTTTTAGTGTGTGTTTGGCCTAGCTTGTAAAGGTGATTTTGGAGTCAAAAACATTTTTTGGCCAAACACAACATTTTCTAAAAGTTAAACAAAAAATTCTCAAAAGTTAAAAATCCATATTTTTGCTCATAGAAATAGAAGCAATAATTTGTTGCTTATGCTTTTAAAAAACACTTTTGAAAAATTAAGCTTGATAAACAAAAACTCATTTTTCAGAATCGCGGCCAAACATGCTCTTAGTCTCCTTGAAATTGACCATCTTAGTTAATTATGTTATTTTAAGGAAATTGACCATCTTAATTAATTATTTTATTTTAAAGAAATGACCATGTTTAGGAAAATTACCAAACTTCTAAAATTTAATTTTAATCCAAATTATATAATATTTGCATTGAGATCCCTTAATCGGGTCCATCACACGGTGCTATTGATTTATAACTATTGTTCCGGGTGTAATTCTGCTCTTGTACCAGCTCACCATGCAGGGTTGTTCCGGGTGTAATTCCAGAGCAGATTTGTTACCACGTAAGCTTGTAGAATGATGACTTTGCTTGACTCTTCCTTTCGGCCTCTCCTGAAACAATGAACAAACTGAGGGCTCGGCTTGGTACCGAGCGAACTCACTCCGACGCTCAAGTCAGTAAACTTAAAAGGGATTAAGTTGTGTGTTACTTGGCACAAAGTATATTGTAGAGAGATAAAGGAGTTTATACCAGATTAGTGTGTTTAATTGATGATTTTCGGATCCTTTCCTCAATGAGGGTTGAGGAGTATTTATAGACTTTCACCTTTTGTCACGTAGTGGCCAAGTGGCCAAGTGGCTAGCAGGTGGAAAGACTGTTCTACCCTCGGCCGGGGGACCCATGGCAGCGGGCGGCAGCCCCGTGACTCCATGCCGAGGGTCTTGGGTGTGAGTACGCGGATAGGCTTCCCCGGGCTAGTTGCCTAGCCGAGATACAAGTGACAGCCGACGATCGCGTCGGTTAGGGTCTGTCTAAGACGTTGACTTGTCAGGATATCTTTGACCTTGCTCAATATGTTGACTCGGTCAGCGGGTGCAGAATATGCCCCATCAATTTGCCCCCAGCGTAGTCTATGCCGTGGTATGGACCTTCGATGAGTGTTGAGCGTATTCTCGCGTAAGTAAAAATTTCTTCCCGCTTCTTCTTCCTCGGCTTGGTTCTCGCTCAGGCCGTATCAGATCCCCCTCCACATGGATGTGTAAAGGGCATCAAATGTGGAAAAGAAAATGGCGCTGGCCGAGACCGAGGTTGTGAGTGCCGTGTACTTTTGATTGCCCCCAGTAAGTCTTTGCCAAGCTCGGTTGAACAAATGGGCCGTTTGGCAAGTAGATACTAATGATCGTGTTGAAGAAGATACGTCGATTGGCATTCTGTCAAGGAGCGTGTTGAAGAAGTTTTGTAACTGTTTGTCGATTGACATTCCATGGCTGCATGCTTGACACGTGGCTCGGCGTTGATTGGTTGACGCTTCATGGGCTTTGCCCTGATTGTCCGTTTCATGGGCTTTGCTCTATAAATAGAGCGATTAGCCCCGATTTTGGCCGCCAAAAATTCACTTTCTCAAAAAAATTTCTTCTCTCTAGCCTTCTTTGACGAAACTTCTCTCTAGTCTTCAAAGCGTTACTCGGCGTAACACTTTTCCAAGGTAAACACACAAATTTTTCAACTTTTATTTATTAAGTATTTGTTGTCATGTCTTCTCGCGATCTTTGGACCTAGTAATCCTGCGCCGGGGGCTCCCGTCGCGCCCGATGAAGAGGAGGCACTGGTTGTCACCCCGTTAACCGTTGGGGTCCCAGTGCCGCTTTCTCCGAGACTCGATCCAAAATATTTGGAGGATTTCGAGGATGATGGTGATGATGTTGATGATGACGGTGATGATGTTGATGATGATGGTGATGATGAGGAAAGGACTCATTCCGATGAAGAGAGGCCGCATCTCTTGGATCATGGCGACGCCTGTAAGATCGGTCCTGATCGTGCTTGGACGAACAAGTTCGCCAGTTGTTCTGGTTCCGAACTTTTTGAACATCATTTCTCCTTCGGCAGGGAGTATAAGATTGTTATTCCTAAAGAGGGTCAGGCCGTCTGTTGCCCTCCCCCGGGTTGTATCGGCGTATATATCAAACACCTGGAGTATGGGCTCCGGTTTCCTCTGAATGACTACGTCGTTGCCATTATTAAAGCGATGAACGTCGCCGTGACCCAACTGCATCCGTTGGCCATCAGGACGATTATTGGTTTTGTATGGTTGTGTCTTTTCAAAGGGGAGGCCCCAATGGTGAACCTCTTCCGCCGGCTCCACCATCTCAAACCAACTACCCTAGGCGGCCATGGATGGTATAGCATACAAACCGAGTCGGGCTTCGTCACCGTGACCAAGCTGACGTCTTGCAAGGACTGGAGGGGGCGGTGGGTGTACGTTGAGGTTCCGGAGGATTATCCGCTGCCTCGGTCCTTCCAACACCGCGTCAATTTGCGGTGCGAGAACAAAGGGGAGCATGATAAATACGTCTCCCGGAGTAAGCTTAAGATGGATGCCAAAAGGGTCCCTCTTAATGAGGACGAAAAATGGGCAATGAGGCTGTTTGTGGCCGAGAGGGATGGGACGCCGAAGGGATGGATGCCCCCGACGCAGATCGTTCTTCAGGATGAGCCGCTCACACGCCGGCCTCATACCGCCCTCGAACGGGGTGAGTGGGGTCGGTGTGAGGCCCATCTTTGCTTTTTTATGCTTCTGTTTTTGAACTTGTGTCATTTCTTTTGCTTAACTCCTTCTTTGTCTCTTTTGCAGACCGATTTGGCCCCAAACTGTCTGCCGAGACCTTCAAGAGGTTAGGACTTGACAAGGACGGGAAAGTTGTTGATTTGCATCGTAAGGCCGCGACACGTGATCGCAGACCGGCCCCAAACGACCTTATGGATCAGCAGTTGAAGGTTTTGGATGCGGGGGCGGCTCAGAGGAAGATCGCCGATAACGTGCCGCGCCGAAAGCCAAGAGCAACGTCTACCGACGACGTCGTCACTTCGCTTCAACCTTCAATCCCCGCACCAAAAGGAGAAGGTGGTGGTCTTTGTTGATGTCGAAGAGGAGGTCACCGTTGCGGAGGAATCTCCTCTCTTACGTAAGAGAAAAGAGACAAACAGAGCGTATCTTCTGCATTGCCATCGCTACCGAGGCCGGCAAAGAAATGGGTCCTCCAACCAAGAAGCCTAAGCCTGGTACAGATCTAACCGGTGGCTCAGATTTAGCTGGTTCATTAGGCGTTCCTGATGACAGGCTCTCTGGTATGTCAATAAATGTTGACATGGATGCTTTGTCCGAATTTTTTGTAGATCAACCGCCGCCGTCTACCGGTCCCTCTGAATGGCTATTAGAGAAGCGGCATGTGCAGACGGGTGATAAGAATGCTTTGCGTCGTCTCCTCCTCCCCGAATCCTTCCCCGCCCGATTAGGAAGATGCTTTGGCGAAGTGGGTGACGTGGCTTGGTGCTCACATTATGGAGCAAGAAAAGGTCATGGTCAAGCCGCCCTGCGCTTGAACGGCTTAGGCTTGAGCTTGATGCTTATAAGCAAGAGGCCGAGAAGGCGAAGAAGGACTTCCGTGCCGCCGAAAATGATTTCCTCGCCGAGCGAAAGCTCGGGAGGATGCTTGAGAAGGCGGTCCTAGCCGAGAGGGCCAAGGTTGAGGCTGCGGAGGCTGACGCCGCTAAGATGCGGGAGGAGCGGGATAAGCTTCAGCCTGCTTTCGACTTTGTTGTTAAGAAGAGGGAAGAATGGAAGTCTCTGTATTTGGCTTAGTCGAAGGCACACAGGAACACAAGGTCTATCCTCGCCCAGAGGGAGGAGGACATTGAGACGCTCCAAACTGACGTCATCCCTAACATGTGCGCCCAATACCGGGACCAGGCCGAAGAAGCTACCAGGGAAGTAATCGAGAGTTCTTTCCCGACGGCTCCTTCCCGTGGCAAAAATTTGACCACCGCTTGATGACAAGGCGGCTGCGGAGCAAAAGGTCATGAGGAGGCAGAGGCGAAGAAAGCCGCTGAGGAGGCTGTGAAGAAGGCGGCCCATGCTGAAAAGGTGAAGGCGGCCAGGGAGGAAGCTGAGAGGGCAAAGGCAGCTGCAGCTGCCAAGTCGGCTTCTGGGTCGCCCACTGATGGTGATGTCGTTATTGCTGCTGATGGCGAGCAGAAACAGGCATAGGGAGACGGGCGGTCGTCACCGGATTCACCCGGCATCTCGGATAGCTTCAGCTGTTCGGGGGCCAACTATTGAGCCTTTCCTCCCTGCCATCTTTTGGCACTTAATGTCTTATGTCTGTAACCTTTTGTTGTTCCTTCTCTTTTTGTAAACTCTTGGTAGGTTGTGTTTAGGCTATCCCAATGGGGACGGCCGTCGACTTCTTTCTTTGTATTACCTGTAAACATTTCAATAAGAGTTTGTTCATTTTGCCTCCGGCTTGGCCGAGGTCTTTATCTCATTTTTATCTGAGTTGTCTTCTTTCGTTATTAGTTGAGCGCTCTTTTTCCGTTTTTGCCTTCGGCTTGGCCGAGGCAGTTAGAATGCGTATCTCAACTGTACTTAACGTTTTTAAACATGTTGGCGTGTCGGTCGCTTCCTCCACCGCCCGAGGCGGTCAGATTTGCGTTTCCCAACCGCCGTTGTGAACATGTTAGCGTATCGGTCGTTGTGTCCCCGTCACCCTCGGTCTGGCCGAGGCAATCGGGGTTACGGCGCGACGACGTCAGATCAGAGACGTGTTGATCGCTTCCTCTTTCACTCTCGGCCTGGTCGAGGCGTCCGATTTGCGTTTCTCATCCGTACTTATACGTTCCTAAGCATGTTGGATCAACTGCTGTGGGGCAAGTCGCGTTTCCCTCGTCACCCGCGGCTTTGGCCGAGGTGATCGAGTTTACGTTTTGACTGCTGTTGTAAATATCTTGATATGACTATGGGAGGGACACTTCATTTTGATAGAAAACTTGGAACATTCTTCATTAGATATAATCAAGCGTTGGGGTGCCCACAACGGTCTCGGACACCTCCGCCGCTATACGAAGTATTTTCTAAGATTGTCGGTGTTCCAAAGAGCTCATTAGAGGCACTCCTCCATGTCCGTCGGCCGGTATGTACCCGGCCTCATTTCTTCAACCACTTTGTAGGGTCCTTCCCAGTTGGCCGTCATTTTGCCATGGATGTTTCCTTTGTTGGTGGCGGCCGACTTTCTTAGGACTAGATCTCCTACTCTTAGGTCCCTTTTGTGGACCCTTCGGTTGTAGGCTCTTCTCATTCTGTTTTGGTAAACGGCTAAGTTGAGCCGTGCCGTGTCTCGACTTTCTTCGACCAGTCTAGGGAGGCTTTCGTGCCTTCCTCATTTTCGATCAGGTTAAAGGTTTGCGTTCGAATGTCGGCACCGCCGCTTCAATTGGTAGGACGGCTTGCACCCATAGACAAGGTGGAATGGACTGTATCCCGTTGCTTCTTTCTCCGTGGTTCTAAGGGACCACAGGACACCGGGTAGTTCATCAGCCCACCTTCCCTTTAGATCTTCAACCTTCTTTTTTAGCCCATTTTGGATTGTTTTATTAGCTGCCTCCGCCCCGCCCGTTGCTCGAGGGTGGCGGACGGAGGAGTATGCAAACTTGATACCGAGTTCTTCTAGCCAGTTCATCACCGTGTCACTCCAAAACTCTCATCCGTGGTCAAATACCATGACTTGGGGTAACCCAAAACGAGTTATGACGTTCTCCCAAATCACCTTTCTTACGGCCGCCGTGGTCTTGGCATCTGCGACGGCCGACCCATTTGGTGAAGTAGTCAACAGCGACGATCAAGTACTTCCTTCCTCCGGAGGCCGTCGGAAATGGCCCTAATAAATCCATCCCCCACTGTGCAAATGGTAGGGGGCTAAGTCTTGGCTGCAAGTCTCGGGAAGGTGCATGTATCACCGGAGCATGCATCTGACAATTCTTGCACTTCTTGGTCTTAGTTCTGGAATCTTCAAGCATGGTAGGCCAGAAGTAGCCGGCTCGGAGAGCTTTGTGGGCTAGCGTTCTTGCCCCCATGTGATGTCCACAGATGCCTTCGTGAATCTCTGTCAGTATGAGCTCCGCGTCGGTACGGGCCGACACATTTCAAAAGTGGTCTTATCACGGACCTTCAGATAGTTCTCCTTCGAACACCAAGTATCTTGCGGCGATCCTCTTTATCTTCTGAGAGAGACTGCGGTCCTCTGGTAACTCTTTTGTTAGTTTGTATTTCATTATTGGAGTCATCCACGTCGTCTCGGCTTATGTCGCCCACCATGCCGATGGTCTCGGTGATGCTTTTAGCATTCCCGATATCCACCAAAGACGGTTCGGTGACATTCTTGATGGTTGAACTAGCCAGTTTTGAGAGAGCGTCGGCTCGGTTGTTCTCAGACCTGGGGATGCATTGGATTTGGAAAGATTTTAATTTTGCAGTGTCAGCTTTTACTCTTTCCAGGTATCTTACCATCCCATCGTCTCGAGCTTCATACTCTCCTCTGATTTGGTTAGTCACCAATAGTGAGTCTGTCTTCAACACAATGTGTTCCGCCCCGGCAGCTCTAGCTAGCTCGACTCTAGTTATCACCGCCTCGTATTCGGATTCGTTGTTTGAGGCCGAGAAGGTAAACTTCAAGGCGTACTCAAACTCGTCCCCGTTTGGGCTGATGATAAGGATGCCGGCTCCTGAGCTGTTTGCCGTAGAGGACCCGTCGGTGTATACTTCCCATACACCGGGGTGTGATTCTTCTTGGTATGTGCACTCGGCTAGAAAGTCTGCAAGTGCTTGTCCCTTTATCGAGGGCCTCGGCCTGTATTGAATGCCGAAGCCGGATAGCTCTACTGCCCATTTGATGAGCCTGCCGGATTGTTCAAATTTTTCCAATGTTTTCTCCAATGGTTGGTCGGTTAAGACCGTCACAGGATGCGCGTCGAAGTAAGGTTTCAGTTTCCTTGCGGCAAACGACGACAAAAAAGGCGCTTTTTCAATCGGTGGGTAATTTCTCTCGGCGGGTAGCGATGTATGGTGACAAAGTAGATTGGGTGTTGCTTTGTCTTGTCTTCTTCTCGATGATTACGACCGACCGTGGCCGAGGTAATCGCTATGTATAGATATAGCGTCTCCCCCAAAGATCGGCCTGGACGGGGTCGGGAGAGTTTGAAGATGAGCTTTCGATTTGCTGAAAGCCGTGCTCTGTTCCTCCCCCCACCAAGTCTTTATTCCCCTTCAACACTTTGAAGAATGGGGTGCTTTTTATCGGTGACCGAGAGATGAAACGGGCGAGAGCCGCCATCCTCCCGGTCAACATCATAACATCTTTTCGATTCCTCGGCTCCGGTAGGTCCAGTATTGCTTGGACTTTCTCTGGATTGGCATCAATTCCCCTGGCGCTGACAAGTACGCCGAGGAACTTACCTGCCCGGACACCGAAGTTGCATTTCATTGGGTTAAGTTTCATCTTGTATTTCCTTAGTGAACAAAATGTTTCACTCAAGTCGGCCAAGTGCTCGCTGTCAGACTTGCTTTTTACAATAGCATCGTCGACGTAAGCCTCGATGTTTCGCCCTTTTTGATCTTGAAACACTTTGTCCACCAGCCTAGTGTAAGTTGCGCCAGCGTTTTTCAAACCGAACGGCATCATTTTATACATGTATGTGCCGTGTATGGTGATGAATGCGCACTTAGGCATGTCTTCTTCGGCCATGAATACCTGATGGTATCCTGAGAAAGCGTCTAGCAGGCTTAGCATAGTGTAGCCTGCCGTTGCGTCAATTAAGCTATCTATTCGAGGCAAGGGATAGCAATCTTTAGGGCATGCTTTATTAAGATTTGTAAAATCAACACACATCCTCCACCCCCCTGATGACTTCTTTACCATTACAACATTTGCTAGCCACTCAGGGTAAGTACAAGGCATGATAAAGCCCGCCTCTAATAGCTTGTCTACCTCGGCCTTGATGGCCTCATCTTTCTCGGCCGAGGAGTTCCTCATCTTCTGCTTGACAGGGCGAGCGTTGGAGAGTACGTTCAGCTTGTGAACGATCACCTCTCGGCTCACGCCTGGCATCTCGGCGGCTGAGTACGCGAAGACGTCTTTGTTCTTTCTCAGCAGGTCCAAGAGGTCGGCTCTGAATTTTGGCTTCAGGCCGACACCGACAGTTACGGTGCATCCTGGGTCAATTTCTATTTGTTCGGTCTCGGCCCCCTCGACCATGCTGACGTTGTTGGTGCTCATCGGATCACCCTCCTGTCGTAAGGATGGGCTCTTCCCCTTCTCTGATTTCTTCGCCACTTTGAGGGATTGCATGTTACACCCTCTGGCAGATATTTGGACATTGACAATTTCGTCTCTCTCGTCCTTTGAGACGAGCTTTTGTGCCTCCCCCCGGTCCGAGACATACATTAATGTCAGGGCCCGGATGGACATTACAGCATCGGCCTCGCTCAAAGTAACCCGGCCTATTAGAACATTGTAGGCAGACGTACCATCAATGACCACGAACTCGGAATAAACGTTCTTGGCCGCATCGGCTTGGCCAAACATCACCGGTAGTTTAATTGACCCCAGGGGGACTAGGCCGGCCCCAGAGAAGTTGTATAGTGGGTTGGTGCAGGGGCTCAGGTCCTCAATCTTCAGACCGAGATTGAGGAAGCATTCCCTGAACATGATGTTTGTGTAGGCGCCTGTATCAATTAGGCACCTCTTAACCAAGTATATGTCCAGGTGGACCACCAGCGGGTCGCTGTGCGGGGCTACGACTCCTTCGTAGTCTTTCTTTCCGATGGTTAAATCGGGGACGGTGGAAGCGGGGATCGCTGTGGTGGGCACAAAGTTGATGGCTTGGTAAAGCTCATTTAGGTGCCGTTTGTGCCCATTAGCCGATCCTCCGTTCTTGTTTCCTCCGATAACCACCTGGATCACTCCCATCCTCTGAAATACTGATTTCCTGTTCGCCCCGTCGGAGCTCGTTTCCGGGGCCCCAGCTACGTACTTGCTGAGGGCCCCCTTCCGGATCAGCTCCTCGATGGCGTTCTTCAGATGCCGACAGTCGTCGGTCTTATGGCCGGGCTGGCCGTGGTAATCGCAAAATTGGTTTGCGTCGCCCTCCGCCCTCGTCTTGGGGGGTCTTGCCCACTTCTGCCCTTCATTCTTGCTCAGGGCATAGACCTCGGCCGGTGATTTGACCAGGGGGTGAGACCGTGATACCTCTTCTGGGTGTATGGTCCCGAACTCCCCCCGGCGCCCGCCGAGCTCTGTTTCCTGTTAGATCTTTCAGGCCGTGACCTATTCATGTCACGGCGACCTTCATCAGTATTCTCCCGGCGGCTCCTCCTTTCCTGGTGCCCAGCTTCACTGTGGCCTACCCAGGTCTTGTGGTAATCCTCCACCTTTACGGCTTGGTCCGCCATCTTTCTGGCGGAGTCCAGGTTGAGGACCTCGCACTTGATCAGCTCATTTTTGAGCTCGCCTTTCGGGAGGCCTTTCATCAGTGCGAAGGCCGCCAGTTCGGTGTTCAGCTCACAGATCTGCTGAGCTTTTGCGTCGAACCTCTTCACATAGCTTCGTAGAGACTCATCCTCTCCCTGTCGGATAGTGAGCAGATCCGATGTCTCCACGGCCCTTCTCCTGTTGCAGGCGTACTTTGGGCTATGAAGTTATCACTTAGGTCGGCGTAGCAGTATACCGAACCATTAGGCAGCCCCTTGTACCAACTATGGGCCATCCCATGCAGGGTTGTTGGGAAGACTCGACACCATACCTCATCAGGCTGTTCCCATACCGACATGTAAGACTCAAAAGCCTCGGCGTGGTCGGTAGGGACACTGTCCCCTTTGTATGATAGGGACAGCAGCTTCAGTTTGGTCGGCACGGAGACTCCGAGGACATAGGCACTGAGGGGCTGTCTGACCATGTGTCGAATGACACGCGGCGATCGGCTCCTCACAACCCTTGTCCGGCTTCTCTCCCCGTGGCGGGAAGGGCTTCTTGTTGTCTGATTTTGGAGAGTCGGACTTCTTTCTTCATTTCTTCGGGGGTGGCCTCGTTGTTGCCGCGGCGACGCTGTCCTCCCGCGAGGTGGGGAAGGACTTTGGTCTGCCACTGACACCACGGGCACCGCCGGCGTCCTTGCATGCTCAGCTCCTTGTATTGCTCCGGTCAAGTTGATCGGAGTCACTTTATGGGCCCTGGTCACCTGCGGGTGTGCTGCCGTCACCGTCGTTGCGGCGGGGGTGATCGGCATATTACCCATCGGTCCAGAACGACTTCGCTTTGGCTGCATCGACCACATGTCCCATGACAGTGACTTGGCCGGTGGGCAGCGGTGTTTCTGGTAGTACGGGCATCCCGTACGCCGGCTGAATGACTCGGCCGGTGGGGGACTGCCCAATCTCAGAATTATGGATTGTGTCATCCTGATAGAATGCAGTTTCGTCGCTCACAATTACTTCTTGTTGCTTTGACATCTTCTTAGCTTGCTGGGTGAGTTTTGTTTTGTGTTTTTTTTTTTTTGTAAGGGATTTGACTAGCTTTTAGTATTGCAATCCCCACAGACGGCGCCAATTGTTCCGGGTGTAATTCCAGAGCAGATTTGTTACCACGTAAGCTTGTAGAATGATGACTTTGCTTGACTCTTCCTTTCGGCCTCTCCTGAAACAATGAACAAACTGAGGGCTCGGCTTGGTACCGAGCGAACTCACTCCGACGCTCAAGTCAGTAAACTTAAAAGGGATTAAGTTGTGTGTTACATGGCACAAAGTATATTGTAGAGAGATAAGGGAGTTTATACCAGATTAGTGTGTTTAATTGATGATTTTCGGATCCTTTCCTCAATGAGGGTTGAGGAGTATTTATAGACTTTCACCTTTTGTCACGTAGTGGCCAAGTGGCCAAGTGGCTAGCAGGTGGAAAGACTGTTCTACCCTCGGCCGGGGGACCCATGGCAGGCCGGCGGGCTCTGTTGACTCCATGCCGAGGGGTCTTGGGTGTGAGTACGCGGATAGGCCTCCCGGCTGGCTAGTTGCCTAGCCGAGATACAAGTGACACGCCGACAGGCTGCGTCGGTTAGGCTGTCTAAGACGTTGACTTGCTGTGGATATCTTTGACCTTGCTCAATATGTTGACTCGGTCAACGGGTGCAGAATATGCCCCATCAACTATATCTATAAAACATTATTAAAAGGTTAGCCTAAAAAAGTCACGTAGACAATGCCACATGGAATGAAAAAATGCCACGTACGCAATAACAATGTGACTTGGCAAACTAATATGACATGGATTATCAATCAATTTATTATTATATTGCATAATTTAATTCACTTATTTCCTTTAAAAATCCATCCATATTCCATTAGCTTTAAACTGAATTAACTAAAAAAAACTACAATAAAAAAATACGTATTAACTATAAGTTAATAATTTCAAGATATTTCATATGGAGTAGTATTATATGTATTCGAAATAAAAAAAATGAATACATGAAATTAAGAAGAAAGAAGAATAAATAAAGTTGAAAACAAAAAAAATTTGTATCTATACAATATAGTTAAAAGACTACTTAAAATATTTAATTTTTTTCCACATGCGATTTTTTATTGGTAAATACTAATTCATCTATATTGATTACTTGATTATTTATTTATACAATATTATAAAATTCTATATTATGTATTAAAAAGTTATCTTTAAAACTGTCACATGCTTATAAGTACAAAAAAAATAAAAAAATATTAATTGCAAACACAAAAAATAAATTAATACAAACTATTTATTTTTCTCTCATAAATTTGGTTATTAATCTACTTATTTATTTAACCTTTAATTTCTTTTATTTAATAGGATGGTTTTTTGGTTTTCTCTCACCATCATTATAATTTGTAGTTATCATAATTTTTTTTTATCTCCATTTTAATTCACAAAATCGTTCCTCTTTGCTCGAATAAATTGTTGATATTAATCAATAATTAATAACAAAAAGTTTCCTATATTACTATTATAACAATCCTAATTTTCATTTTTATTCAAAAAGTTGGTAGGTAAATTATACATACATAGATAATTAAATGAATTCTTTCGCTTTTTATCCTTATTATGTTTTAAATTTATTAATAGTAAAAATATTATTTAGTTATTGTTTTGTGTTTGTAATGAAATTGCAGGAAGATGACATACTCAATTATCAATAACATTGCATGAAATCTATACTATCTAATTAAAAGGGTAGCTTAAAACATTCAATTCCATTTCACATGACATTTTCACACCCCATTAATCCTTATTCATTTTTATTGATTATTTAATTATATTGACAATATGACATGCATGGAATACTAATTGAATTTATAAAACTATAATCTATAATTAAAAGTAAGCCAAACTATCTACCATTATCGAAATGTCATATTTTAAATTTCATAAGATAATTTCAAAACCACTCTTATGCAAAGTGGATTTTGTAAAAAAAAAAAAAAAAAAAAAAAAGAATAATAATAAAGCAAATCTTTTACATTCCATTTCTCCTTTGCTCCATATTTATGTCTATATTAAATTTCATAATAATGAGAAAAATCTATAACTCAATAATCTAAATAAAAAATATATAAATCTAATTAAAAGGCAAGCAAAACTAACTATCATCATTTACATGTCATATTTTAATTACATAATAAGACAACATCTTAAATCAGTCTCCTGTTAGTGGATCTTGTAAAAAAAAAAAAAAAAAATCAAGCAAAACTTATACATTCCATTTCTCTTTATTCCTTATTAATGTTTATATTAAATTTCATAATAATGAAAAATGATGCTCAAAAGTCGTGAACCTTGATTCATATTTATACCTATATTAATTTTGATAATAATGAAAAAGGATGCTCAAAAGTCATAAAACGCATCCTCGATTCTTTATATATTTTTTATGGAAGACAAAATTTATAAGCCAAAATTTTTCTTATCTCTATCGTCAGTAGAACTATATGTATCACTAAACTTTCCTATCATTCTATTAACATCAAGCCAAGTGTATTAAGATTTTAAATTTATTAACTAATTTATTTACTTTTTATGTAAGTTCCATTGGGTTATGAAATGTTCATCACATTTTCAATTTCATCGTTTGTGTTTATTTTGTTCTCATTTAGGTGCTATCAAGATTTGTGGTGTTGAGCTATTCAAAGGTAATGTACTTACATCTCTACGACTTTATTCTCATTCCCTTTAAACTTAAGTTAACAACGATAATATTGTATAAAACAAATTTCACTATTTTGTTGGTTAATTCGGACTAATTACTGAGTTATTTTTTTTTATAATAGGGTCGATTCGTTGGAAAAAGAAGATTATATGGAGAAGTAAAATACTAGCTAGGATAGCTTAAATAACTATATACTGGAGACTAACTACAAGATTGACGACATCAACGTGAATGACTAATAGTTTTTTTTTTCTTTTCTTTTTTTTCAAATGTATATTTTATTTTGGTATTTGTTTTTTTTTTCATCATTTTTACCTTCGAAAAAATAGCAATACTCACCTACTTTGGCTTATTTAATTTATCGATTTTGATCTTTATGTTAACATGTAAATGCCCGTAATCTTAGTACGCAATCAACGATGACTTATTCATAAGGTGAACTTACTATATGTTTTGATATTTTATAAAATTTCAATTACTAAAAACACTAGAAACATCACACTTAAAACAAAACATCCCGTGAATTTCACGGGTCATAAAACTAGTAGTATAATTAATTTGTATAACTTTCTTTAATTACATTGAAGTCTCTTGGTTTTTGGATTTAATATATAGTATTGATTTCTACCATCAAATTGTATTCAATGTTTATGTTCAAGACATCGATTGAATCAATATTTTGGAGTACATATTTTATTTGTCCTTAAATTAGTCTTATATATTTATTTAATTTCTAATATTTCTATACCATATAATTTTATGAATATTTATTTCAAAGGTCTATTTACACTTTTAAATTTAAAAAATATATATTAAAAGATTAATAAAAAAAATCACAATTTTTTTTATAATATTAATTATTTGAAAATAAAATAAATTTGGCAACGATTTTTTTTAAACGCTATTAGTTTACGTTGGTTCCTGTTTATTGAATATGTTGTGTAACTTGCATTTTCTCATGCTATTGCATCATGCTTTTTTTTTTCTCTCCAATACTTATGCATTTTGCCAAATTATAAAATATTCAATCCCGTGCAAATTTGCACAGGCATAAAACTAGTTTATAATTAGACCAGGCAAACGGGTCATAAGTGTCTTCTTAAAGATTGAAAGTAGACATAATTTTTGTGTTGCATTATCAAGTCATTCTGATCTAATTCTTTTATCAATCAAACGACGATGTCTTACTGTGTAAAATTATTCCAGTGTTGTCGGTGAAATAATTTGATCATTTTAGATAATAATTATCGCGTAGGATTAGTTTTATCTATTTGTGCTTTTAGTGAATTAGAAAAGTATTTGCATGAATAACTTTGTAAGTTTTAAATTAGAGTTCGGATCTAGCCTCTTAGTAGACGTCAACGGTACTTCAAGATAGAATCTTACAAGTGGCCCGTGTGATGCATGGGCATTAAATCTAGTATATTATTTTAGTGCAGGAACTAGGTCTAACTAGGGCTATATGAGCAACTTATAAACATGGTCTTATAGCTATGCAATTATAGTTTAGGTCTTTATATCCATTTTTATGAACAATTGAGGTCCTTATATATTCTATGCTTAACTCGTTTTCCTATATAAGATAGTTTTGCTAAAATATTACACAATATTTAAATTTGTAAATGATAGTTTAAATTTTAAAAATTGAGCTCATAAAAAAATCATCCAATTTGAAAACACATGAATTTTCCATGAGATTTCAATTTTCAACGGACATGCATGCAAGTAGGTAAATAGTAAAAACCTAGTCAATGAAAATGTACCATAGTCGGTTAAAACCACCCATGTTTTACTCCCACATCCCCCATTATTCTCCCACCATCAAACAAACTTCTCGCTCTTTAAAAATCAACCGCACCTCTCACAACAGTCAATTCACTTCTCATATTCTTCACCAATAGTTAAAAAAATTATTACTACTTTCTTCAAAGCTTAAACAATAATAATGGCTTCCTTTAGCACAAAAACAACAATTAGTATTATGTTTTTATGCATAACGTTGGCATTAATGTTGATTCATGGAAACTCTACTGAGTTTATGGTTGGTGATAGTAAGGGTTGGAATGTTCCTTCGTCAAAAGAGCCGAATACTTATAATCAATGGGCTGAGAAGAAGAGGTTTAAGGTTAATGACACTCTTGGTAAGTTTTCTTCTTATTATTATTATTACGGTTTTTCTAACGAAAAAATGTCACATACACGTAAATTCTAATCTTGCATGACGTCTATGTGGGAGATTGTATGTTATTACCCTTTAATTCAACTAGTTCTTTACGTTTTATTCATTTGTAAATAGTATTTTAATGTAACGTAGGTAACTAGTTGAAATGAACATGTGCAAGTATTTAGATATAATGTTTGATTGGTGAAAATATTTTGAGGCATGTTTGATAGTGTACTTTAATTAATAATGAACATGATATTGTCGAATAACTAGTTTAACTATAACTATGTACGCTTTAATAAACTAATTAAATAAAGATTGTTGAGAATATTTCACTAATTATAGTAATAGAAATTCTTCGTATCTACTAACTAAACTAATTGATATTGCATTTGCATTGTAATGTAATTGAAGTTCGATCTTTATTGCCCTATATAGAAGGTTATAACGCGTTTTGGTGATGTTTATGGTTGTAAATTACTTTCGTGATTTCATCCCAAGTTATTATTTACTCCTAATTAAATATTTCGTACAAAGGAAAAAAAAATAAACAAATAATTGTGACGAAGGTGTTATACCGTTTGACTACTCACTAATTTGGTAAAAAATGTATCCATGCAGAGTTCGAGTACAAGAAAGACTCTGTAATGGAGGTTAGTGAAAGCGAATATGAAAAATGCAGGCCAACGGCTCCGCTCTACTTCTCAAACAGCGGCCATTCAGTCGTCGAATTAAACCGGTCTGGCTTATTTTACTTCATAAGTGGCGTGACAGGACATTGTGAGCGTGGCCAAAAGATGGTCGTCAAGGTCTTAGACATCGTAGCACCTCCTTCCGATCAACAACCGCCACCTCCGACCGATCAGGGCTCCGGTGATAAGAAGAAGAAAAATGGTGCTACGCACTTGAAGTTTATGGGTGTTTCTAGTATGATGTTGGCTATTGTGGGATTTGTCTTAATGGCATAGTTTTTAAGTTGGAAAATGTGGAGATATTATGTTAGTTTTCTTAATTAATTAAGCTTTCTTGTTAAGGGGATTATTTAATTTAGTCGTTTGGTTGGTAGATGATTGAGGACAAGATCTTATTTTAGTAGCAATTCAATGTGTTATTTTTTATGTTTTAAGACCATGAAAGTATGTTTGAACTCGATTAGTTTGTTGATTGTTACTTTAGCTTGTTTTAGGGTTTGAAGGTCAATCAATTTACATTTTCTTGTTTGGCATATTATTATGATTAAGTCATTTTTGATCGATGAAACCTTTTTATATTTTATAAATTAAACTACATATTTTATACTGTACATGTATAAGATTATGAGACTTAAACACTTGGATATGTACATAAAGAAAAAAAAATTCCATAGTACTTTACACTTAATATATTTAAGGACATAACTTTTGAAAATGTGTGGGTTGGTTTGAATTCAATCAAATATTCTATGATTTTTTTTTTTTTTTTTTTTTTACAGAAGGTTGAATAACTTACATTATTGTAAACAATACAGAGTAAGCTATCCGACTAGGTAGCACCGACACTTAACAACTAGATCTAGCACTACAAAGCCATACATCGAGAAAACATAACAATTATATAAAAGAAGAGATGCGATATTAAGATAAGCAAGATAAACAATGGTAGAATGGCCCGAGACGACATCTTGGTCACGAACGCTGGTATCATCATCATTAGCACAGAAGATCTCCAAATACCGTCGATACATACTCACGCCGGAATGACAAAAACGAGGTATACTTACGCTCTTGCGAAAAGAACGTAGAAAGAAAAGGTGAGAGGCAAGACGAAATCTGCCCTCGACGGAGAAACATCTCCTACACCTCAGAGAACGCACCCATTGATCGTAGGACAGACGGACCGAGAAACCCAATATGCAATGTGAAATACGAACCCCCAGAGACAGAAGCACCTCAACACCAATACCGTAGCAGGGACTTGACTTATCACTAAAGAGACTGTTGGGTTCCTTATATTGATGATAACAAGCCCATTTGATTTGTGTTATCTTAGTTTACCTTTTCAGGATTAGTGATTTAATCAAGCATGGATTAAGAAGTGTTGAAGTTGTTAATCATCCCATTGTATTGAGTCTTAGTGTCATCTAATGTACAAGTGAGAAAGTAGAGTATCTTAGAGTAATAGAAACAGTCAAGACGACTGTTACTTTCACTAGTAAACAACTGCTTGGATTGTTGCCACAATTCGTAACACTTGAAACCTTTTTTTCTTTTGAAAATCTTTCACGTGTCTCTCATTTTTCAAAGATAAACTTCAGATTTTTAATAGGAGTTGGCCTTCAATAAAGAGTGGTTTGAATTATTATTAATTTCAAAATATTTCCTCTTTATGCAAATTTGACCCTTTGGTCCTTTAAGAAAACAAGAAATGCTTTTTGCCATTTTAGTGTTAACTTGTCATCATGTGACTTGTCTTTTCTCTCTTTGTTTTCTGAATTTGCATGAGCTTTTAAGGATATCTTTCAAACACTCTTTCTCTATTCTTGCCTTTGCAAAAGAACCTTCTTTAGTGAAAGTTTTGAGTGGTTGCTAAAGCTCTTCACATGTGTGGTCTTTGACCCTTCAAAACCCTAGCAACCTCCTCACCCTTTCTCTCTATAAAAGGCGAGCCATCTCCTTCATAAAATCCCAAGACTTTTCTAAAATATTTTCCAACTTTGCAAATTGTTTTTAAAAGCTTAAAACCGTGTGTCTTTGCAAAAACCTTTAAAAGTCTTCAAGTTGTTACAGTCGTGGCTACTGTTACTTTAATATACTAAACTCTCTTGCTTAAGAATTGTTGATCTTGTAAAAGTTGTCCATCTCTATTCTTTGCTAAGAATATGTTAGTGGAAACTTGATCCTATAACATTCTAAGTGTGTTAGTAGAGTTTAGGACAGAGTAGTCTTTAACTCTTGGCAACCGGAGTAGGTTGCGAGTTGGCTTGTCATAAGAACGGAGTAGTTCTTGGACTCGCTTTACAACCGGAGTAGGTTGGTGTCTTTTATTGTACGGGTCTTTTAGTAGTCGGAGTAGATCACTAAAAGAAATCAATAAAAAGGTAGATTGGACGTAGGCACTTGAGTATTTGCCGAACCAATTCAAAATCCCGTGTTTGATCTTTCTTTTATTTCCGCTGCTCTTTTATTTTGTTTGTTTTGCTTTGCTTAACCTTAGAAAGTAATTCATCATATCACACATTTAGTCTGCAGTCCGTATTCCATAAACTGAGACAAATAGCTACAGTCAGAACAGTTGTTACTTTCATACTTCAGCAAACATGCATCTTGATACTCGTTTAGTCTTTCAATATTATTCGAAGTATCTTCTCATCTCTTTTGTTCTCTTAACTCACTTTAATTCAATAAAGTTGAAGTTAAATTTTTAAATAGTACCTAATTCACCCCCTCCCCCTCTTAGGTACTTGAATCCATAAACTCAACAATTGGTATCAGAGCCTCGTGCTCTTGATCGAGGCTAATCGCCTTAGAGTTTGATTCGTGGGTAATGGATTCCGAGAAACACTCCAAGATCCCGGTCTTTACCGGTTCGAATTTTGGATGTGGAAACTCTAAATGGAACATTACATCAAAAGTATTGATTATCAATGTTGGAACATCATCCAAAATGGACCTCTTGCCATTGAGAAAACCGATATCTTAAATGGTTTCACCAAGACAAAAGAGGAAAGAAATTACAAAGAAAACGACTTCAAACTTGCCGAAAAGAATTCCAAAGCAATGTCGATTCTTCAACGTTGTGTTGGTGAGGGGGAAGTAGTCGTATTTCCGGATGTCCTACGGCAAAATCTATTTGGGATTCCCTTGTACTTGTCTATGAAGGGACGTCCCAAGTAAGAAAACACCGTATTGACCTTCTCATGCAACAATATGAGATGTTTAGAATGTCAAAAGACGAGTCCTTAAATAGTTTCTCTTCACGTTTTTCTTGTATTATTAATGAGCTTAAAAGTCTAGGAAGGAATTTCGAGTCCGAGGACATCATTCAAAAAATCCTTCGTAGTCTAACCCCTAAATGGCAACCTAAAGTCACCGCCATAGAGGAGGCTAAAGACTTGTCAACCCTATCTCTTCATGAACTAATGGGATCACTAATGGCTCACGAGTTTAACCTCGATAAGCATTCTAGTGAGTCCTCAAAGGGAAAGAGTCTCGCTCTCACATCCTCTCCAAGTGATGGAGAAGATGAGGAGGAAGACGAGTTTGCTATGTTCACAAGGAATCTAGCCGGGTTAGTCAATGGACAAGGAAACAAAAGGTTCACTAATAATTACTCGAAAAAACGCTTTCCTAAGAAACGACCTAACTCCACCGTGGGATGTTTTAAATGTGGTGATAAAACTCACCAAATTAAAGAATGTCCCAAGTGGGAAGAAATCAAATCAAAGGAAAGAAGAGAAAAGGTTAAAAAGGACTATAAACATAGAGTCATGAGTGCTATTTGGGGAATGTCCGACTCCGAGGAAGATGAGGAACTCATCGAGGAGAAACTTGAGGCTAAAATGTGTCTTACAAATCATGGTAAAGAAAAAGTCTCAAAAACCTAAAAACTTGAACACTTAAGATGCCTCATGGCTAACCCCGACGACTCCGACTCCGATTCCAACAACGAGGTAAATCATCTAAAGGCCAAGGCTAGAACTTACTCCAAAGAGAAAGTATGTAAGCTTCTTGACCAACTTTTTGATAAGTGTCGGTTTCAAAATGATAAGCTTGAGGTAATGCAAAATGAGATTGAGGAAATTGCTCAAGAGAACTTTAATCTTAAAAATGAACTAAAAGCAACAGACAGCGTCACTGTCACCTCTAAGGCCTATGATGAAGTTAAAAGAGTCAACAAGTTAAACAAACATTTGACTAAAGAACTTGAGCGTCTTAGGTTGACCCCCACGGACGTCTCTGACCTTGAAAATGTCAACACTACCTTGGTGATGCAATTTTCCTCACTAACCAAGGAACATGATGATATTTTGAAGGACAAAGATGCTCTTGAGAATGAGATCTATGACTTTGTAGTTGAAGTTGTAGACTTAAGAGAAACAGTGTCTAAGACTGTTGCTTCTGACAAGGATTTAGACAAGTCTAAAGAAAAGATTGAATGTTTGGAAAATGAAAACAAGTGTCTTAAGGGTGAGGTTGTTTGTCTCAAGAATTAAATAGAAGTCCTCCATGATAGGCTTACTCTCTTTCAAAAAGGTATGCCCGAATGTAGCACTTCTAGGTCTTCTCCTCATCATAGATCCGATGAAATCGTTGATCTAAACAAAAGACTTGACGAGATGACATCTAAATATAAAGAGTCCAAAGAAAGAATCATATATCTCGTGTCTAAACTCAACAACCACACCCATGACTTCATTGTTGAGAAAAGATTGTCTATAGAAAGTGTTAACAATGATGAACTCAAGAGGGAAAAAGAAAAGAATTTGCATCTCCTCTCTAGGGTTAAAGACTTGACCAATGAACTTGTTAATGCTAAAAACATCACTGAAAAATGGGAAGGAAGTCAAACCGTGTTAAACTTCCTCACGAATCAAACCGAGAAATGTGACAAAGTTGCTGGTTTGGGCTTCAAATGGAACAGTCAGACTGACTGTTGCATCCAGAAGCCTAAAATTGATTTTAGAAGAAGGAAATACGTGGGTCTTCCCGAATACATCATTTGCAATTATTGTGGTGACAATGGTCATGTTTTCAATGGATGTACAAAACGATTTGATGACATTAACAAGAATACCAAAACAATAAAGCAAATGTGCATTAAGAAAGACACCACAAGATATGTTGATCACAAAAAGGGACCCAAATTCATTTGGGTTCCTAAACTCAAAAACTAATTTTGTGTAGGGCTTGGTGAGAGGCAGCCGCAATTGGTACTTGGATAGTGGATGCTCTCGTCACATGACGGGTGATAGAAGCCAATTCCTCTCACTTAAAGCATACAATGGTGGCACGGTAAGGTTTGGTGACAACAAGAAAGGTGAAGTAATTGGCATTGGAAAGGTTGGTAAGTCACCATTACTTTGTGTCGACAACGTGCGGCTTGTCAAAGGTTTGAAGCATAATCTCCTTAACATTTCTCAACTTTGTGATAAGGGTAACTTTGTAGAATTTAGTGCTAATATGTATCGAATATTTGATGCCACTACTAATGAACTAATACTCGAAGGAAGACGTGTCAAAGATGTTTACTTAACTAATTTGAACTCTCTATCCGGTCACACCATGTCTTGCATGAGTGTAATGAACAATGATCCTTGGTTATGGCATAAAAGGTTTGGTCATGTTAGTATAAAAACTCTTAATACCCTTAAAAGACTTGACTTAGTTGAAGGTATTCCCAACATAAAGTTTGATTTTGATAAAGTATGTGATGAATGTGCTAGAGGCAAACATGTTAGAAGTTCCTTTAAATCCAAAAGAATTATGAGTACATCTCAACCTTTGCAACTTTTACATATCGACTTGTGTGGACCAATGAGAACTAGAAGTAGAGGTGGTAGTCGTTATGTGTGTGTCATTGTTGATGATTACTCTAGGTTCGTTTGGGCACTCTTCCTAAGCTCTAAGGATGAGACATTTGATGAGTTTCTAATTTGGTTAAGAAAGATTCAAAATAAACTTGGCTTAAAACTTGTTTCAATGAGAACCGATCACGGAACCGAATTCGAAAACTCATCATTTGGTGCTTATTGTGATGACAATGGTGTAGACCATAACTTCTCGGCTCCTAGAACACCACAACAAAATGGTGTGGTTGAAAGGATGAATAGAACCCTTGAAGGAATGGCTAGAACAATGTTATTATCTAGTAAGTTGCCTAAGAACTTTTGGGCCGAAGCGGTAAATACCGCTTGCTACATTTATAATCGTGTCATGATAAGGAGTATATTGAATAAAACTCCCTATGAATCGCTACGTGGAAGAAAACCCAACATTTCATATTTTAGATGTTTTGGAAGCAAATGTTTTGTTCATAACAATGGTAAAAACAACTTGGATAAGTTCGATCCACGTAGTGATGAAGAAGTATTTATTGGGTACTCCGATCATAGCAAGGCCTATAAAGTTTACAATAAACGAACCTTGTTAATTGAATAAAGCATCCATGTCATTTTTGATGAATCTAGTGTGCTTGGACAAGTACAAAACATGGATGATGATGATGAGGATGAGGATGATGAGTTTGAGATTGGTCTTGTTCGAAAGGACTTCGTGTTCGAGGATGAACAAACTCCCAACGCTGAATTGCAACAGACACAGGGACTGTCACCTTCAAAGGATATCAGCAACTCAGGGGGAACACGTAGCACATCTGCTCATCGTTTCTTCTTCTCTGGAAGCAACAGACCTAACGATCGTTGCCTCCACCTCCGAATCAAGCAACCCAAAACAAGAATGATGAAGATCACTCCAGGCCGAAAAAACAACACACTGTGATCGATGCTGCTGAGGGGGAACAAGAAACCATTGTTCCAAAGAAGTGGAAACATCAAAGCTCTCATCCACTTACTAATCTCACAAGTGATCTAAACTCGGGAATTCGAACAAGATCATCCCTCAACAATCTCGCTCATCTCAATGAGTATTGTGCCCACAATGCTTTCCTTTCTCAAATTGAACCTTCAAATGTAACAGTCCCCTTGACTGATGCAGACTGGTTGCTTGCCATGCAAGAAGAACTCAATCAATTCAAAAGAAACGAGGTATGGCACTTAGTCCCTAGACCGCCTAATCGTACCGTCATTGGTACTAGGTGGGTCTTTCGCAATAAGCTTGATGACTCGGGAGAAATTGTAAGGAACAAGGCTAGACTAGTGGTGCAAGGTTATAACCAACAATAGGGTATTGATTACGATGAAACCTATGCACCGGTAGCTAGACTTGAGGCCATACGATTTCTTATAGCTTTTGCGGCTCACAAAGGCATTAAACTCTTCCAGATGGATGTTAAAACCGCTTTCTTAAATGGATATTTGGAAGAAGATGTCTTTGTAGAGCAACCACCGGGTTTTGAGACCAATGACTTGCCTAACCATGTTTTCAAATTAGACAAAACTCTTTATGGTTTAAAACAAGCACCAAGGTGTTGGTATGATAGATTGTCTAAGTTTCTTATTGAAAATGGTTTTAAAAGAGGCTCCGTTGACAAAACATTGTTCTTAAAGTCACAGTCAGACGAACTGTTGGTTGTACAAGTATATGTTGATGACATTATATTTGGTGCAACAAATGAACTCCTTTACTTATATTTTTCGCAACTAATGAAATCGGAGTTTGAAATGAGCATGATAGGTGAGTTAGGATTTTTCCTTGGGCTCCAAATTAAGCAATCAAAGGATGGAATCATGATCCATCAACAAAAGTATATTAAGGAAATGCTTAAGAAATTTGGGATGACTAATGGTAAGCCTCATGATACACCTATGGTAGCCGGGTCCAAATTGGACAAAGATGAACTCGGTAAGAATGTTAGTGATAAGGTGTATAGAGGTATGATAGGTTCACTTCTCTACTTGACCGCAAGTCGTCCCGACATTCTCTTTAGTGTTTGTTTATGTGCTAGGTTCCAAGCAAATCCGAAAGAATCACATTTTAAAGCCGTTAAACGAATTCTTCGGTATTTGATTGGAACACAAAATCTTTACTTATGGTACCCCTTACATTGTCCTTTTGATCTCATAGGCTTCTCGGATGCGGACTATGCGGGGTGCACGGTGGATAGAAAGAGTACCTCCGGAATTGCAACATTCTTGGGTCCTTGCTTGACTTCTTGGGGCTCAAAGAAACAAAACACGGTAGCTCTTTCTACAGCCGAAAGTGAGTATGTTAGTGAGGCACATTGTTGTTCTCAACTCCTTTGGGTAAAACAATAACTCTTGGATTTTGGTATTATTTTTGACTCCATTCCCTTAATGTGTGATAATACGAATGCAATAAATATTTCCAAAAATCCTATTCAACACTCTAAAACCAAACATATTGATATTCGTCACCATTTTATTCGTGATCATGTGGAAAAAGGACATATTAAACTTATCTTTTGCAAAACCGAAAATCAAATTGCCGATATTTTCACTAAGCCACTTGCAAGAGAACATTTTGAGAAATTTAGATTAGAAATTGGGTTAATTAATTGTTTGTGATTTTTAGTGTGAGTTTTACAAATTTCCCTAATTGATTAAATTAAAATTGGATATATGTCACTAAGTATTCTAAGTGCATTGACATCATTTTTAGACCAAAAAATTGACACCGTATTCGTGAGTCGGTAATCACTCAACCTCATATCTAAATTTACGTTTATAATATGTTACCTTGCGTCTTATCTCGAGTGATTAAATGTGTTTAGTTGGGCCAACTACCTCACTTACCACATTTATTGGGCCACTTTCTACCTACAACCCATCGTCCCAAACCTACCCTTAACCCACCAAAATCCTACAACCCGTCTATCCCTTCATCTCCCAAATTCCTCCATCTCACCTACCCCTTTAAACCTACCCTTAACCCACCATGGTAAAAACTTCTTTCAATACTACCATACCCGTCAAACCCACAAAAATTACATCACCACCCGTCACATCTGACCCAACAACAACAACAACTCCAAACATGCCTTCACCCAAAATCTCCCATGCCTTTCCTCCACAAACCTCAAACACGACTCCAACCCCATCACCAAACCCAGAACTAGAACTACCTAACCTGCATCCTACACCGATCTCCACTGTCTCACCATCATCAGTCCCATCTGACGACATCCCCATCTCCACCATGGTTGGGCGTCGTACTCGAGGAGGTCGGAAGAAGAGTACTACTGTCCCAAGCTCTTCCTCTGAACAGGTTACGGTGAATGTAGATGATTTTGAAGAAACTGAAATCGATTTAAATGAGAATCCAACCAAGTCCGCCGAATCAGATCCGATTCCGGCGAAGAAAAACAACAAAAGAAAAGACAAAGCTTCCTCATCCCAATTACCCCCCATTTCTGAAAGTGTCGGGCAAAGCAACATCGAAAACCCTACTGTTAATCCTCCTGTTGAAACACCCAGTGAACCACCATTGAAAAAATCGAAACCTTCAAAGAAGAAATTAGTGTACCTTTCTCCCTCAGATTCGGTCTCCCTAACCTCTAAGTGGGATTTGGCTCTTGTTTGGGATCACCTTGAAAGTCTAGATCTTCCTACCTCTATCTACAAAAATTGTGAAAGGTTGATGAATCCCAAAGCCATCCATTCTCCTCGGGTTTACAACCAAACTTGGTTCGAGCCTCCCGCCTTTCACACTGTCCGTGACATGATCTTGGCTCAAGGATGGGAAAAATTGTTGGAAATGCGTGAACCGGTCTTTGTGAGTGAGGTGATTCAATTTTTTGCATCCGTCCGAGTTGACAAATCGGGTGAATTCCTCACGGCTAAGGTGAATGGTAAGCCTCTGAAACTTACTCAATCTGATTTTGCTACCACCCTTGATATCCCAACCGGAGGTTATGACAAAATCCCCTCCGAAACCTGGGTTGCTTTACCTTACGCCTCACCCCTTAGTGTCGCTCAAGTTGTTTGTCCTAAAGCCGTCTCTTGTGGTCCAGTTAGCAATACCCAAATACCCCCTCCTCTTCGAATCATCTTTAACATGCTTTGTCGATCAATTTATCCCTCGGGTGATCGGGGTAAACTCACCATAGCCCAACAATACCTTATTTATCACATTGCAACTCATAAGAAGCTGAATTTAATTGGGTTAATGTTTAAGCGTTTTCACCTTATTTCGACCAAACTCCGTAGACCCTCTTCTAGCATGCTTCACTTACCTTATGGAATGTGGTTGTCGGTTGTGCTCAAGGCACAAGGGGTATTAGTGAGTACTAGCTTGGGGTCATTAGATATGTGCGACATCATGAGTAATGGTCAAATGGGGAAAATGCTTATCAAAGTGGAAAATGATAAATTGATTTCTGTGACAATTAAGACGGATCCTGAGGGTGGGTCGTCTAGTCAAGTGAATACGGGTAGTATGCGGGAAGTTCTTCAAGCCGTGGCTGAATTGAGTGCTTGGATTAAGCACGATGCTCATCAAAAGGATTTGGCGATCTCGGCCCTTGCCTCCACCGTGGACCTCATTCGTGGAGAAGTGGACATTATATCCACTCTTGTCTCAACAAAGGAACATGGTGATGATGCTCCATTGGATGATGATCCCTTGGGTAGTGGCTCGGATGGTGAACAAGCTTCCTCCCCTTAGCCTATCCCTTCTATTTTCGGCCCCCTTGACTTTGCCCGTGCCTTTTTCATTTTGTCCCACCTTGTTGTGCCCTTCTAAGACTATTTTTTTTTACTCGTTATTTTGATGCTTGGTGGTGTATCTTAAACTTTATTTAGCCGTGGTGAACTATGGTTAACTTATGTTTAATCCGTATGTTTATGTTGACTTTGTTACCTTGTCACGCTTATATGTGTCTTTTTGTGTTTTCTTGTGGTTATTTGCACTCTAATGCTTTTGACATCCCTATCTGTTTGATGATGTCAAGAGGGGGGAAAGGTAAACTCATGCTCTTAATCTCTTTGCATTTTGATTAACTAATGTCTTGCCTAACCTTCTTAACTTTAAATCTTGTTTTGGGGCAATGTAAAATTGTCATGGCTAGTTTGATTTTAGCTCTTGCCTTAGGTAAGGTAATATTGTCCCTTCTCTCATTTGATCTTGCTTGTTTAAAATCTTGAATTAAGGTGTTTACATTGCTTATACATTCGTTTGGGGCTTGTCATTATCAAAGGGGGAATTTGTTGGGTTCCTTATATTGATGATAACATGCCCATTTGATTTGTGTTATCTTAGTTTACCTTTTCAGGATTAATGATTTAATCAAGCATGGATTAAGAAGTGTTGAAGTTGTTAATCATCCCATTGTATTGAGTCTTAGTGTCATCTAATGTACAAGTGAGAAAGTAGAGTATCTTAGAGTAATAGAAACAGTCAGGACGACTGTTACTTTCACTAGTAAACAGCTGCTTGGATTGTTGCCACAATTCGTAACACTTGAAGCCTTTTTTTCTTTCGAAAATCTTTCACGTGTCTCTCATTTTTCAAAGATAAACTTCAGATTTTTAATAGGAGTTGGCCTTCAATAAAGAGTGGTTTGAATTATTATTAATTTCAAAATATTTCCTCTTTATGCAAATTTGACCCTTTGGTCCTTTAAGAAAACAAGAAATGCTTTTTGCCATTTTAGTGTTAACTTGTCATCATGTGACTTGTCTTTTCTCTCTTTGTTTTCTGAATTTGCATGAGCTTTTAAGGATATCTTTCAAACACTCTTTCTCTATTCTTGCCTTTGCAAAAGAACCTTCTTTGGTGAAAGTTTTGAGTGGTTGCTAAAGCTCTTCACATGTGTGGTCTTTGACCCTTCAAAACCCTAGCAACCTCCTCACCCTTTCTCTCTATAAAAGGCGAGCCATCTCCTTCATAAAATCCCAAGACTTTTCTGAAATATTTTCCAACTTTGCAAATTGTTTTTAAAAGCTTAAAACCGTGTGTCTTTGCAAAAACCTTTAAAAGTCTTCAAGTTGTTACAGTCGTGGCTACTGTTACTTTAATATACTAAACTCTCTTGCTTAAGAATTGTTGATCTTGTAAAAGTTGTCCATCTCTATTCTTTGCTAAGAATATGTTAGTGGAAACTTGATCCTATAACATTCTAAGTGTGTTAGTAGAGTTTAGGACAGAGTAGTCTTTAACTCTTGGCAACCGGAGTAGGTTGCGAGTTGGATTGTCATAAGAACGGAGTAGTTCTTGGACTCGCTTTACAACCGGAGTAGGTTGGTGTCTTTTATTGTACGGGTCTTTTAGTAGTCGGAGTAGATCACTAAAAGAAATCAATAAAAAGGTAGATTGGACGTAGGCACTTGAGTATTTGCCGAACCAATTCAAAATCCCGTGTTTGATCTTTCTTTTATTTCTGCTGCTCTTTTATTTTGTTTGTTTTGCTTTGCTTAACCTTAGAAGTAACAGTTCATCATACTGTCACATTTAGTCTGCAGTCCGTATTCGATAAACTGAGACAAATAGCTACAGTCAGAACAGTTGTTACTTTCATACTTCAGCAAACATGCATCTTGATACTCGTTTAGTCTTTCAATATTATTCGAAGTATCTTCTCATCTCTTTTGTTCTCTTAACTCACTTTAATTCAATAAAGTTGAAGTTAAATTTTTAAATAGTACCTAATTCACCCCCTCCCCCTCTTAGGTACTTGAATCCATAAACTCAACAGAGACGATCAATGCTCCTATATGAGGAGGTTATTAGGAGATAAAAACAAGACGGAAAAATTGAAGGAAACACCATTCCAAAGACGAGAAGACCACCACCTCCGACCCCAACCAACACCGCCATCGGAGACCCAAAGACCACCCTACCCAACACCCCTCATACAGAAAGAAAATGACCCCAGCATACAAAAAGTCACTCCAACAAAAAGCAGACAGACCCATCAGACCGTCCACGAAAGACACGGCTTACCCAACAAACACAAATCCACTGAGACTCCAAATTCCATGATTTTGAAGTTGTTAGGTTTATATATAGGTGATAAAGTGAATTATAAGGTTCGCCTAAGAGAAAATGTCACCAACATTAATACCATACTTTGCAATAAGAATAATGTAAAACGAGCTATTACTCTTTTATATCTTTTGAAAATATAATTTTTTGGCACAACAAATCAGAAACCAAAAAAGCATGTGAACAAATGAACAATTATAACTTTTCACCCATGTTCACACTACCATGGATCCACAACGGTTTTCCCCTTCCCTGTTCTTGCACTTCCTTTTTCACAACGTTTGCACTAGACACTCCACCGCTACCTCTTCCCTTCCTCATTCCCTTACTGCCCTACCTCATTCACTTACTAACCTACCTCACGCAGTCACAATGAGAAGAACTAATGGTTCACACAACGAGTTTCAATGATAAGAACAAATGGCTCTCACAATGAGTTAAAATGAGAAGGATAATTGGTTCACACAATGAATCATGTTTGACACTTCTGATCCCTTCTAACTACGCAAATGCCTTTTATTTACTCATATCTAAAACTAATTCATCTTTGAAACACATTCATAGTTGTTCAGTAAGCGTTCACCAAACATGTTAGTAATGTTGAATTGACGATATCACCCACCAAGGAAAAGAAATGAAGTAATAAAAGAGATCTTTGAAATTTAAGGATAGTGAATCAAAGAAGCCAAAAGTGGAGTGCTTTTTAGTATACCGGTCTTTTTACAGTTAATGTATTATAAAACTAGTCGTATATACAACCTATTTAAAGTAGTCGAGCTTTATTATAAAGTTATCGAGTTCTATTAACAAAATTATAGAGTTATGGTACAAAGTTATTGACCTTACCAGAATAATTATTAAGCTCAATAACTTGTAAAAATAGCTCAATAACTTGTAAAATAGCTCAATAACTTTGTGTAAGAGCTCAACAAATTTGAGGTGGTTGTACAATGTTATTATACAACTGGTTGTAGGATAGTATTTGTGATCTTTTTAGTCTCGATTTAAGGAGTAAGATAACAACGGTTTTAAAAATTTTCCATAAATTTTAACATTTTTATATTTCCAAACCCCAAAATTTAAAATACTTGCAACAATATTCAACAACTACACCAATCTAAGCTTTAAATAACCAAGATCTCAATGATATTCACCATATAATTATACATTTAGACTGCAAGGCCTGCAATTTAGCATCTTTTTAGCCTAAAATACTTTGCAGTTTCCATGAACTACTAACTCAATATTGGACCCACAACCGTATCACAGCCTCACAGGCCGTTTTGACATATGATTATGACCGTTACAAACCCCAAATTTTCAAAATTTTAAAAAGGAATATTTTGACCCATTCTTTACTCCTCTTTCCTGCACCTCAATCTTCAAGCTTCAAATTTTCCATAAAAGAGAGAAATAAATACAGTAAATCAGTAACTATAATGCTCAAAAACTAATTTCTAGCTCTTTCAAAACTCAATTTAATACCTCCACAATTAAAGTTTTAGAATTTCAATAACATTGTTATTTCTCCTAGAAATTAACAATTTCTTGAATTTCTTCCCTAAAATTACATTTCTTCAATTACCCTTTACATAAATTATCAAAAAGATTGAAACTTTGGTGGATTTTCCATCAGGGTTTTAGAAAAAATTAAAAGGGTATGTTTTAAAATTTGAAAAAAATTAGGTTTTGTGTAAGTTAAGAAATGCCAGTATCAACTAGGTCTCAGATTTTCGGCATAGAAGATGATAATGCAGGAACATCTACGGCGACAGCGACAACAACAACGACAAACATGGCACAAGCGTTGCGAAACCCGCATCATGGTTTAAAAGAGAAGCTTCAATCATTAACTCGTTTATATGAGCAACAAAAGCTAGCTTCACTTGGTTCAAGAATTCAAAATGTAAGACCTCAAGAGTCAAAAATCCCACCAATTTCAGCTCTAGATCGAAATGTGTCCATGAAAATCGATGATTTTGATCGAAATAATGGAGTTATGAAGGAAAATTCAATGCCAAATGCAACAGTGACAAAAACATATGTAAATGTTATCCCTCAATCACCAAATCAACAATTGGATGATGCAAAGGAGAATATGGCAGCGAATGGGGATCGAATTGTGGGGTTTATGTGTCCAAGGAAAGCGCCGGTTTCTAGCAAAGCGGCGAGGAAATTGTCGTTAGGGTCGCAGTTAGAGGCAAGAGGGTTTAGAGAAAGGTGTTTGGGTCAAGAAATGGAACCTCTGTTTGAGAGGCAGAGTAATGGTGGTAGTAGTAGTAGTAGTAGGATTATGGTGTTTGTTAGACTTAGGCCTATGATGAAGAAGGAGAAGGAAACCGGGTCTCGGAATTGTGTTAGGATTGTTAATCGGAAGGATGTTTATTTAACGGAATTTGCTTCGGAGAATGATTATTTGAGGTTAAAAAGATTGAGAGGAAGACATTTTACTTTTGATTCTTCTTTTCCTGAGTCTTCTACTCAGCTTGAGGTTTACTCTGCAACGTGAGTTCTTATGTTTTTGCTAGTATTTTGTTTAATTTTAATTATGTTGGTTGTGTTTTATTCCCTTTGTGTGGTAGTTTCATGGAGAAATCCGATTAGTTTTAGTCTATGTTACTTAGACTCGTTTAGAAATATCCAATGTGGGTACGTGTCCATGTGTCGGACTATGCTATATCCATGAAGAGAATGCATAATGTAGCTTAAAATGAGAACTGACAGTGTCCAGACTTGGACATGGGTATGGGAGGAAATAAGATGAGTCGGGGTTTGGAAGAATGTTGACCTTTATTATGAACCGTGCTGCCCAGGTAATAGCTCTGTAGTTCATATGGAAATGGATTCATATGATGCTGCATTGTGAATTTGTGATTACTCGACTTTGACTGTTTCATTGATATTTACTAAATTGTCAATCATTTGCCCATATTTTACTATTCACAAATCCTTGTTTAAGACAGACATGTACGGCTTAAACAATGAAACAGGTCAAATAGATAGATGATCCCATTCATGTCAAATATTGTTGTACTCCGTATAAACTATAAGTTTTCATGAAAAGGAATGAAGCGTGAACAAGGTTCAGATTGAAATGAACTCTACTGAAGTAATTAGTGCTAGTGTAAAATTGTTGATAATTTGAGAATATTACTCGAATAGTCGGTGATTTAGGTTTCATATATCTATTCATGTCATAATCATTAAGAAAGGAAGTCTAGATTACTTGAAACATAACCACTTTATAGTTTCTTGAAAAAGAACATGAGCATCGACAGAGTTCGTAATGAAAATGTCATTGAGTAATATGGAGTATTACGACGAGTCATGTCTACAGTCTACTTGAGTTCAAATCCCTTCAGCACTAAAAACAGCTGGTTCATAAACGAGGAAAGTTTTAGTAACAATGTGATTTACCAAAGTTAAAAATTTCAGGACGGCAGATCTTGTGGAAGCAGTGCTTCAAGGGAGGAACGGATCAGTATTCTGTTACGGAGCCACAGGAGCTGGGAAAACATACACAATGCTTGGCACAGTGGAGAATCCCGGGGTTATGGTGTTGGCTATTAAGGATCTATTTACAAAGATCCGGCAGAGAAGTGTTGATGGGAACCATACTGTCCATCTTTCTTATCTTGAGGTTTATAATGAGACTGTCAGGGATTTACTTTCTCCTGGAAGGCCTTTGGTCCTTAGAGAAGATAAGCAGGTATTTCGGCCTCACTCGACTACCCTAATTCATTTATAACCTTATGAAGAAGTCATTGATCTGAAGAATAGTGCATTTCTAGGAGTGTGTTCATAAAATTAACTTTATGACTTAGCTAAGATATTTGGTGTAACTTTTTTCAGGGTATTTTGGCAGCTGGTTTGTCACAGTATAGAGCTTATTCTACAGATGAGGTGATTTGTTTTTCGTCGTCTTTTAACCTTTTACTCTTTAAATGCAAATTGAGTAGGATGTCTTATTGAATCATCTGTGGTTGAATGTTTTCAGGTTATGGCATTACTTTTTCAAGGAAATAAGAATAGAACTACTGAACCAACACGAGCAAACGAGACGTCTTCAAGATCCCATGCTATACTTCAGGTAACTAGCTTACCCAACTGCAGGTCTATCCTCTTATCGCGATTTACTTATTTCTTGTTCTACCTCATGAAAAATTGTACTCCTTCAAGTTTAGTGGATTAGTCCCATTTAATTTTTATTCTCATAGAATGACCAACTTAGTGAGCTATATTATCTAGGTTATGGTTGAGTATCGAGCTAGAGATGCTTCGATGAACATGGTGAATCGTGTAGGGAAGCTGTCATTGATAGATCTAGCTGGGTCTGAGAGAGCACTGGCCACAGAACAGAGAACAGTAAGGTCAATGGAAGGTGCCAACATAAATAGGTCTCTTCTTGCACTAAGCAGCTGCATCAATGCCCTTGTTGAAGGAAAGAAGCATATACCTTACAGGAACTCCAAGCTTACTCAGCTTCTTAAGGACTCTCTAGGTGGAGCTTGTAACACCGTGATGATTGCCAATATCAGCCCTAGCAATTTCACGTTTGGAGAAACGCAAAACACCCTCCATTGGGCTGATCGAGCCAAGGAGATTCGCAACAAGGTACCTGATACAACTCATTGGTTGCCATGGTTGGTATCACATTTGAATATATATTGAATATGATTTCTAGCTAATCTACCCATGACTAGACCTTGCGAAACTGACCTAACCCTAATTACGGTAGATTTGAACAACTTAACCCATAATGATCCTACTCAGCACAACTTATCCCAAAAATATTCTAATTTGAATTGACCAGAAACAGCCGAAAATGACCCAATGTGCCTAATGAGCAGACCTGTAGCCACCTGAACCAAACTGACCTGTCCGGAAAAATGATCGGACTTGCACTTGATTCTACTGATGCGTTCTTATATATCAACGGCCAAGACTTGGGTTCAATATGTGCCTACGTCAACATTACTCTTATGGCTGCTTTCCACGGAAAAGATAATAAAATCAAAACTATGCATATTGAAACAAATGCAAAATTTGCAGTTATGCTGCAAACACATTTCAGTTTTGCTGCATAGATAACTGAACATTCTAACTCAGTTTACCTTGTGAAATACAGGCATATGAGACAAATGAAGAAATAGTGCAAGCTCCGGAATCCGAGGCTGAGCAGGCAAAACTGTTGCTTGAAGTACAGAAGGAAAATCGAGAGCTTCGAGTACAGCTAGCAAAACAACAACAGAAGCTATTAACTCTTCAAGCTCAGTCCTTGGCTGCAAACACCTCACCAACTCCTTCAGTATGCTCTATGCTCACTCCTCCTCCCTCATCCAACAAAGTTAACGATAAGCGAAGGCCCAAGATTTCCTTGCCAGCTACACCAGAACAAAACAGAAAGAAAGGACCCGAAGAGACAGTAAGCGAACTGCAATTGCTTGTAAAAGCGTTGGAGGGTGAGATAGAGAGAATGAAAAGAGAACACTCATCTCAACTAAAGAAAAGGGATGACAGAATCAGGGAGTTAACCGAGAAATTACCTAAAGGTACTAAAACAGGTGAGGAAGGGTTAAAAATGTTTGGTTCAAGAGTAAGTGTTAAACCAAAGGTGGCAAACAATGGAGACATAAAAACTCCTAGTCACAGGTTTCAGTCTCCTGCACCCACAGCCAAGAAAAGGAGTTTTTGGGATATAACAACTGCTAATAGCCCTTCGAACACAACGGTTAATGGAAGGAAGACAAGAAGCCATGTCAATAATGGCGAGCTTACAGCTCCACCTTCCATGCTTCTCCAGGTAAAAGATTTTACATCTTTCCCTACTCTGTGTTATATCCATGCTTGATTTGTGTATTTGCAATGCATTTCATTTCATCACAGCCAAATATGACTCGATAAAGTGGCTATGCTTCTTTTTACTGTGAAGTAACCATAACTTCCTGCACAAATCATTATAGTTCATCTGTCAACAACTTTTCATGTGTTGACACATGGGTAAGGGCGTAAGGCTGAGTATACCCGACCCCTTACCACACCATTTGTGAGACCGGGAGCCCTCAAGGCACCCTGGTAACACTGTATATTGTCGAATTTGCATTTAAATTCGCACATGTTATTTTCCCTTGTTCTGATCCATGTTTCTGATCCATGTTTACCCTCAAAAAATTTCAGCCAGGTTTTGCGCGACAGAGACGCAGTCCCTTCAGGTAGTAAGTAGCGAAAAGGCAAGAAATGAACCGGAAAGATGCAAGTATGCTAGTGTGATCTCAGTGCGCCACCTGAGTCGGGTTCTCAGGTGGCGAGCTTCAAACAGAAAGGAAGATCACTTCTTTTTTAGGTGGATTTGCAGGTAATTTATTGGAATAATTAGTAGTTAGTAATTAGCATTGAAGGAAACAAGATTGTATAGAAGCCAAGTGTGTTTCAGCATTTGCTCCAGTCTAGCTGACTGATTTGTTGTGTGATTATGATTTTAGGGTGAAATCATACAATTTTTTTTATCCTGTAAAACATTGGAAAGTTTAATTAGTGATTCTTAGTTCTTACAAATATCAATTCAATCATGTGTACAATTGATCAATTTCCACTGATTATGTAAATATATTAAGCAAATACAATAACAAACTGGCTAATGCATGAAACGTTATCAATTTCCTTGTAATACAAATAGGTAAGTAAAAAGAGCATGGTGCTTGGTTAATTATAAGGTTGGTCATTGTACAACAATAAACATTCGAGTGAAGTCATATTAGATTGAATCACTATAGATTAGGGGTCAAGTTCAGATCGTCTATTCGAGGTCAGGTTGGATATAGGTCGGGTCAATTTTTGCCTGATCTCGCAAATTTATGGGCTGGGTCACAGAGAATAAAATATTAGAATCACTTTCTAATTTACCCCACATGAGTGATGAGGCAGGATGCAGTCCTACTTCGCCCTCATCAACGCAGGCCTATAAAGGGCAAGGCCAATGTAGGCACTAACCCTATATGTCCGTATACGTAGGAGTGTAGGGCTCTTTATGCTCTTTCCTTTTCTTTCTTTTTTTTCCCTTTTTTTTTCGGTTTTTTCTCACAGACTGAACTTGAACTTTGGCGGATTACACATGTGCACTCTTCTTTTAAAATTTTCTACATATGGTGGCCATCAGTTTGACTTTTTCCTTCCCCAAATGCTCTTACTATGCTTGCCGTCATAACGCCGTTAATGTAGTTCATTTTGGCGGCAAAACATAACCAACTCACACCCTAATTTGTCTTTATTCTAACCTAAACACAAACCTATATTCATTCTCTCATCATCCTAAAAAAAACCTATTAATCTTCCCAAAGAAAATCCCTAATTTTGCCCCAAATTTTCCCAGAAAATTTTACAGAAACCTAACCCCAAAACAAATCCCTAATTTTACCACAATATCCGAAAGTAATCTCCTCTTTGAAGCTTCATCTGCTGATTTTCGTCCTTTCAAAGTGCAAAGGTAAGATCTTTAACAACTATCTTTAAATTTCAATTCACTTCATAAAAATTACGGAAAAAATTATTTATTTAGATTCGATTAAGTTATAGGAAGCGATAATATGTGTTGCATGTTAGTATTTGTCAAAAAATAATCACGAAATTAGGGTTTGAGTTATATTTTTTCTTACTTTCATTATTGTGTGTAATTATAGGATGGATCCTGGAATATGGTTGGAATTTAACTATGGCGGTAAGTGCTTTGATTATCCAGTATATGATGTTTATTTAATGCAATTACTGGATGTGATTGGTGAGCTTGGGGATGTGAGTTTGAAGCAGAATGTACTCATACCATCAGTTTATGACCTGTTTTATAAAAATGGTGGGGGTCGGAAAATATATATAAGAAATGATAATGATTTGTTGAGCATGTTTGCTCATTTTGAAGGGAGACATGTTATTAAGGTTTGGTTGGAGCACACTGAGCATCCTATTAGTTTGTTTAGGTTGGCTGAGGGATTGAAAAAGGTACAAAGAGAGGTAGAAGAGAAAAAACAGAGGGAAGAAGAAGAGAGGGCTAGAAGGCAGAGGGAGGCAATAGAAGTGGAGCCTTTGAGCATTGAAGTGCATGTGGTGGATGTAGATACTAATGCCACTGAGTATGTAAGAATTTACACCTCCCAAGAGATTGCTGATGAAGTCCCACTAACCCAACCCACTGATCAACAATCTACTCCACATTCATAACCTACAGACAAATCTCCTCCACAACCTACTCTCAAATCTCCTACACAACCTGCTCCCAACTCTCCTCTACAGCCTGCTCCCAAATCTCCTCCACAACCTACTCCCAACTCTCCTCCACCTGTAACACAAACAACTCAATCAACACAATGTCCCACTTCGATAGATTCCATTCACAACCATCGAACTGTTTCTAAGTCGGTCCCAAGAAGGAGTCGGAAACATCAAATAGGAAGATACCTAAAACCTCTGCCAAGAGGAAAGGGATATATGTTCCAAAGTTTAAGCAGGGGACCCCTACTGAGGTTGATGGTGTTGAAGAGAGGCCTAGAAGGAAAAGAGTGCCTCATTCTTGTATGGAGATGGAGGATGACATTGATAAGACTGATGAGAGTGATGAAGACTATTATTGCAGTGATGGTGAAGATAGTAGTGACACCGATGACAAAGAATAGTTGAAGAGCAAGAGATTGAGGAGTTAGATGATAATGAGGCTGTTCATCCATTTGATGTTGGGCTCACTGTTGGAGTTAATGAAGAGGATGAAGAAGATCATGAGCAGAGTTTGAAAATGTACAAGAATGGAAGGATGTATACACCAGCTAGATGGGGGCAAATTGTGTTAAAACCATGGCTAATGTTTATGTCTAAGGGGGAGTTTCTGTCAGTGCTATCTGATTATTGTGTACAAGAGGGCTTCAGTGTCATTGTGTTAAAGTCGATAAAAAAGATATACAAACAATGCGGTGGGAAGTTGTGTACTTGGAAGCTTCATAGCTCATGTTTGCCTGACTCTGTTACATGGGCTATTAAGACTCTAACAGGGAACCATAAGGAGTGCTTTAACTTGAAAAGGAATCCCATGGCAACTGTTCCTTGGATGGCTAAAAAGTTAGAGACTGAATTGAGAGCTCATCCTGAGATGCCAGTTAAGTCTATGGCAGATTTGTTAATGAAGGGTTATGGCATTGATGTATGCCTAAGGACAATGTATAAGGTGAGAATTGCTGTGGCTGAAATGGTGTATGGAGGATTTGAGGAGAGTTATAATAGCTTGGCAGCTTATGGAGAGGTGATAAAACAGACTAATCCAAGTTCTTGGGCTTTAATTACTTGGCATAACCCTCAAACTGGTCAGACTGGTGGTCAAACTGGTGGTCCAGTCCACTTCAAAGCTATGTTTGTGAGTTTTCACTCATGGATCCTTGGGTTTTTGAGAGGTTGTAGGCCCATCATTGGTGTTGATGGGTGTCATCTGAAGGGGAGGTATAAGGGGATGCTGTTATCTGCTATTAGTGTAGATGCCAACAATAATTTCTTTTGTATTGCATATGCAATTGTGGGGAAGGAGAACACTGAATCTTGGAGTTATTTTTTCAGGAATCTAAGGTTGGCATTTCAGAGTGTTGGATGTTCCAAATGGGATTGGACATTTATCAGTGACAGAATGAAGGGAGTTGAGAGGGCACTTGAAAAAGAGTTTCCTCAGTGCACCAAGAGGATTTGTGCACAACATTTGTATTCCAACTTCAAGCTGAAATGGGGAGGGCCTGCATTCCATGACCTGTTTTGGAGGGCAGCCAATGCAACCTCAACTCATGCTTATCATAAAGCAATTGAGGAGATAAATAAGTTGTCCAAGCCAGCTGCTGATTATTTGTTAAGTGTTGAGGAGCAATGGTCAAAATCACAGTTTGACCCAGCCATTGCTTGTGACCATAACACCTCCAATTTTGTGGAGTCATTCAATGCACTTATAAATGATCTAAGGGAGAAGCCTGTCCTGACCCTTATGGAAGGAATCAGAACTGATTTCATGGCAAAGATGGCTGAAAGGATGGAATTGGCAGATGGCTTACAAGTGCATGAGCCAACACCTTATGCTAGGGAGATATTGGAGTACAATATCCATGGGAGTAACCAGTGTATGGTTATTAAAGCAGGTGGTGGAGAGTTTGAGGTGCTTGAGGGTACTAAACCTCATCCAGTGGACATTCTTAAGGGGACATGCTTATGTGGGGGTGGCGATAACGAATCCCATGTAAGCATGCATGTAGAGCCATTTTTGACAATAGGGAGCAACCAGTGGACTATGTGCATGGATTCTATAGTGGTCAATGTTACAAGCTCACCTATGGAGAACATATGCATCCTTTACCTGATAAGGATGCATGGCCAACCTTCCAATTCCCTCAAGTTTTACCTCCTATTCCAGAGAGGAGCATAGGAAGACCTGCAAGGCAAAGAAAGAGGAAACCAGACGAGCCCAAGAAAAAAGGTAAAAGATCAACAACAATCACATGCTCAATATGCAAAACTGTTGGACACAATGCAAGATCTTGTAAAGGAGGCCCAACATCAAAACAGAGGAAGGCTAGTGCTGGTGGTGGCAGTCAGAAGAAAAGGGCAAGGAAAGATGGAGCTTCAACAAGCAAGGGATAAGTATGTTTCTGAAAAGACACTCATTTTTTTGGCTAAGCTAAGTTGTTAATTAAGTCAGTTGCCATATTTTGTTGTACTGATTAATCTACTCCATATTTTGTGCATTTGGTAAACTCACATGGGTATATTTTGTGCGTTTCTTAATCATTTGCGACTTTTGGTGATTTATATATCACATAGTCAGCAACTTTTTGGTGATTTATAAATCACATGAACAACCTTTGTATAATTAACAACAATGATCAATGCTAGCATTGCAAGTTTTAATCTTATTAATTGCATTTGATTCTATTACAGTTGTTGCATATTACATAGTTTCTTATCCACGTCTTTGGTTCATCATGACATATAACAGAAACATGAACATAAATATGCCTATTTTTATGCTAAGTTGTAGTAGCTTTGACATATCATCCATTTTTGCCTTCAACAAATTAAGCATCTCAGCTTGTTCCTTCATACTCTTCGTCACTTCATGTAGATTATGCATTTGTTGTTTTTCTTCTTCTTCATGTTGATTGTCTTCTACTATTTTAGCTTGGCACCATTGAAACCAACCACAATCATCACACTTATAATATAGCTTCATTGGATTTGTCTTTGAGAGGGGCCCCGAGGACCTTATGTTTGATCTTTTCTTGCATCTTGGGCATTGTTTGTTTTCTACTTGAATTCCTCTTGAATAAGAACTTGCATTAGATGTGTAAGACATTATTGAGTTTCCTTAGATATTGAACTTGTTTTAATTGTAAATGAGGGAGATTTGACTTTTAAAGCAACAGATTCCAACGGCTACATCAATATAGCCGTTATTTTTGTTCTGTTCTAGAAATTGGGTACATTGGGCAAAAGTTTGAAACACAGGGGTACCACGGGCAAAAAGTATACAATTCAAACTAACTTTCCCACCAAAATGTGAAAACCAAACTGACGTTAAGAAAATTTAACAGCCGTTTGTCAATGGCCATTTTGGGAAAGAAAAAGTCAAACTAATGGGTACCTTATGTACATAGTTAATTTGAGGGGTACCATGTGTAATCTGCCAAAGTTCGAGGGTACCATGAGAAATTTCCCTTTTTTTTTTATATTACATTTTCACTATTTAATAATTTTCTAAAACAACTACGGAGTAATTAATCTTATAAATTATTGTTTGATAAATATGTAGGAATATTATATCAAAAAATCTCACTTTAGAGGGACACTATCCGTCTAAAATTATAGAGGGGTCAAATATATCAATCACTTTCATAATAAGACAAACAATTAGTGGGATGGTGAGGATTATCTTATTATAAAAGTGGTGACATATTTGACTCGTTTACATCTTTGTCTACAATAAGACTAATTGATATTATATGTTAGAGATGAGACTATGAGAGGCAAACTCTTAGAAAACTCATTAGTAAAAAAACCTTTTACGTCATTTATTTACCTATTTTATTTAGATGTCTCACTCATTTATTTACATTTCTAATTAAGGAATGTTTTTCATAAGTTATTTAATCATATACCTCATCTTAATCCACTTGTCACCTAATAATTATACGACGTATATTTAAAGGGTGATGCTCATTCATGTACAAGTTTTACTCTTTTATGTACGTAAATGACCATAATACCCTATTTATTTTAATGATTTTCGTTTTAATACCCTTCTTCCATTCTCTCTCTATCTTCTTCATTTTCTCTTCTCACTTTTAACTACCATCATTTAACCACCACTATCTCGGCCACCACCCTTACTGCCGCCTCCCTTGCGCCACTGGCCGTCTTATCAATTTAAAAATATATATATATAAAACATTTAACCAAAAAAAAAAAGGAAAATCAAAAATCAAAAAAGCAGAAGAAGTAACGTAATGTTGTGTTCATGTAGCCGACGGGATTAGTACGAGAGGCTTTAATGGTTTTTAAAGGTATCACTGGGACTCTCAGACATTGCACAACAACATTACTAGTATACCGTATACTCTTTTATGGTCGTCCGATCGTCCCTCACCTCTAACGCCGGTGACGGTTTAAACAAACCCTAATTTAATTATTGTAAATCAATTCTTTAATTTGATACTTCTATAATATAATTGATATAATTAAGAATTAGAATTATAACTTGATCGATACGAGAATTAGCATCCATAATTGGGTAATTTGACGGATTTGACTAATTTTGTGGATTTGATTAATTTTGTGAGGGAGAGAATTAGAGAGATTTTTTGTTTGTTTCTAGGTAAAGGGCATGCCATGGAAAAATAATGAAAAAAAGTCCATGAAAGAGTAAAACTCGTCCATGAATGAGCAACTACGTATTTAAATGGTCTATGGTCCTCTCTTATTTCATTGGATTTTATGAACAAAAAGTAAACAAATGATCAGAGAGGAGAGAGTATGTTACTAGAAGGTTTAATTTAAGAAGGTAGCGAATGAATTAGCTCAATGTAAGTGCATGGCTTCTGGGTAGGCGTGTTTGCTTTGAGAATTTCCCCCGAACATTGTTGATGTATTGTGTGTGATTCCACGCACGGAAATAAATTAGATCCTTTTCGGGATTTTACTTTAAAAAAAAAACTTATATTGGTGCATTTATTTATGGGTTTTTCTAATATATGAGTTATTTAATGTGTGCCCTAACTAGAAAAACTCTTTATATATTGAAAAATAAGTACTTTAGCAAAACTATACTTTTACAATTTCTCGTGTTTAAAGATGTTACAATATTATTTGTAGACATCGAGTATTTATTGTACTTGTATTAATTTTTGATAAAGTAACCAAAATTATTTGTCTTAATTGTTTTGAGAATTGTACCCCAAAATTTAAAATGAAGGGAGTATTAAAGTCAAAAGGATTTTTTGATAAATGAGAAGAGTACGTATAAAGTAGAGATTACGTAAATAAAATACTCCGTAGCATAGTGTAAACTTTAAACCTTAAAGTAAATAAAGAGATTGGAAATAGCAAAGATGAAAACAATAACAATAATTGTGTAAAGCAAGGAGGCAGCCTACCATTAAATACAACTTTAGGCTTTATTAGATCAATTTCTTGTTTGTTTGATCGTAAAAATGATGAGAAGATCATGATCAGTACCAACCAACCTCGTTCACTGTGTCATTAATTAAATATACTACGAGTAGGAATTTATTTTCTCCAATTTATGGCTTTGTTCTTGTCCCCTGTTCTCACCCTGCCAAGTTAATAAACTAAAAGATTATTACGTAACGATTTTACACGAGACCAACAAAATAAAATACGTTCATTAATAAAGAGGTTTGATAAGGAGTTCAAAAGTTCTTTTAAATATGAGGCTTGGGTAAGCTCGGATAATAAGTCTCGGTTATTTTTGACTTTATTTCAACTCACTTTAATTCAGCTCAATTCGTTTAAATTCACTTAAGTTAAGTTTAGTTTTATTTAGTTCAATACAGTTCAGCTCTATTCATTTCTACGTTTATGCATTTTTAGTTGAAATCCTATACAAATTCTTTATTATGCGTATTTAGTTGAATATTTTAACTTACTAAAGGACTTTATTTTTAATTTTTACTAGTTTTAACTTTGGGTTGTCCCTTCCTACCATAAGGAGTAGTGGTAGGACGATATAAACCCCCACACAATTATCGTCATAGATAATTCGGAAATTGATCTCTATACTTTCCAAATTCTAATATAGGAGAAAGGGTTCTTCCGTATAGGACGAAAATCCATTTATACATTTGGAAAATTTTACTTTTCTTATTTTAAAAATAACATAAATTACTATCACAAAACTCGAATAAGACAGTAATCATAGTACTATTATGTCTACAAGGTCATTTTTGACTTTATTTGCAATTATATAACCATTTTACGAATGAATTAATAACATTATTATAAATGTATAGTAGTTCCATACAGAACTACTCCATTTATATTAGTAACGCAAATTATTATACTATACAACGGTCATATGATACTAGAGATGTCAATTTCACCTGCATCCATCAAAATCTGATGCACCCGATCCTAAAAGATGGATGAAAATCCGACTTAAATGGATGATGGATGACGGATGGGTTGGATGAAGAAATTTCACCCGACATCCATCCATCACCCGATTTTATTACTATTTATTTAATTTTCTTTACATATAACACATTATTAAGATATAAAATATTTAAATTTTTATATTTGTCTACTCTCAATATAGATATTTTGTAAACCTACTCAGTAGAAAGTTAAACTAAATAATTATCTAACTTTATTTTTGTAGAGAAAAAAAAATCATCATTTTTTTTAACTTGAAATATATAAATACACAACACCCGTTTATCACCCGATCCACCCGTTTCATCCATGGATGATGGATGGATTGATGACGGATGATATGTTTCACCGATGACGGACGGGTTGGATGAGATTTTAAAAGGACGGATAGACAACGGATGAGGCTTTACCCGACCCGAACCCAATCCATTGACATCCCTATATAATACTCCCTCCCATTCATAATAAACCTCCCCATTTCCTTTTTCGGTTATTCACAATAACCTCCCTATTTCCTTTTTTGGTAAGTGTTTGTGTGGTCCAAATTTAATTGTATGGTGGGGTAGTGTATTTGTGTGGTCCAAATTTAATTATATGGTGGGGTAGTGTGTTTCCTTAATTTTTGTGCCAAAATTAAATGGGAGTTTTATTGTGAATGGGAGGGAGTATGACTCTATAGTGCAATAAGAAAATGATCCCTTTTTCTCGATCGTACTATAAATCCGTAGTACAAAATGAGAAAAAGAACCGTTGAATATATTGGTGTAAATTTTTGGTTAGACCATCCCAAGCAAGGTCAATTGCTTGGTCATGACCTTGCTTGGTCATAATTAATGGGGTAATTAAGGTATTTAATTGGTGACCAAAATTGTTAATTTGTGACCAAAGGTCAATTTGTGACCAAACTTGGTCAATTTGGTCACAAATTGACCACTTATGTGACCTCCCATGTGTCCAAATTTGATTGGTGGAACAATAAAAAAATAATAAAAAAAAAGTATATAATATGATAGTGGGGTATGATTGGGAATGTTGTGAAGTTGAAAATGATTGGGTTAATGACCTAGGTCGCGACCTTCTGCTTAGACCATCCCCAAGCAATGGTCGCGCTAATTAGATCGCGACCCGATTTTTCTCTTAATCTCACCTTATTAACCTTGACCCATTTTCACCTCCCAAGCAGAAGGTCGCGACCTAGGTCATCAACCCAATCATTTTTCACCTTCCAACCCTTTTTATTTTCTTTACCACCAATGATAATTTGACACCTATTGGGTCACCAATTGACCTAATAAGGTCAAGAGCAACCAAAGAGGTCACAAATTGACCTTATAAGGTCAAGAGCAACCAAATGGTCACGCTAATCTCATGCTTAATTGTTGGTTAAGGCGACCCAACAAGGTCGCGACCTCCCTCGTGACCTTGCTTGGGGATGGTCTTAGGAGGGTGAAAATAGGTCAAGGTTAATAAGGTGAAATTAAAAGTAAAATCGGATCGTGACCTAGTTAGCGTGACCACTGCTTAGGGATGGTCTAAAGCTAGAAAAGCAAGGGAGCAGGAAAAAGCCTTGAAATGAGGGAAAGGAGATAAACCAGTTGCAAAGTGCATTAAGGTACACTCATTAACTCATAAGAGTTGAAACTAGGCTCCAGCCAATACTACTATATCAAATGTGGCACTCTATTATGATGAATCATCACAAATTTGTTGGTGAAGGCCTACACTTATAGTATCATGTTGTCAAATCCCATTTATTACTAAGCACTAAAGAAGGAAACTTGTAGACATATCCGTATCATCCATCTCGACTTTCATAAGTTTGTCCAAAATATGTGTAAGAAATTTCAAATAAGCATATGGAAATAACTTGAGAATACGAACTTAGGAAGTACGATCTTATATTAAGTTAGAACGACCAATTCATAAGTTTCTGGTGTGTTATTACTTGCGATTACCTTTTTGGCCTAGTAAACTCATATGCTATTGTCCTGTTCTTCAACTCAACCGAACTCAAAACCCGGGAAAACGCCTTCTTGGCCAGCTAACATAGCTTAGTTTAGCTGAAATATTGTACTAGCATGCATCGTAATAAAACCTTTGTACATAACTTCTTGACTTAAATTTAGCTTATCTCTATTCTTGTTCTAGTCTATGGGGTATTGGGTAGTCAATCATCTTGCGATTCATAATAATCTTCTTTTAAGTTCAGAACATGGTTACAAATTTTTATTTTGGCCAAGTACATGGGCAAATCAAAGCATAATACAAAAGAAAAAAAATGCATTTGAATATTCGTATGATTCGTATCTCCTCCCTTTTATATCGTACTGGCTTTATGACTCGTTTGAATGACAAAATACAACTTGATTCGTCATTCACAAATTGAAAAACTAGTTTGCATGAAGATCTTACATTGAGAATAATATGACAATGTCCACCCTATCTCATAATTCACACAAGTTTTCTTTTTCCAAGTATACCATTACCATGATTGATTACATTACACCCAAAACTACCAAATTACATTGAGATTAAAACTTCCCCAATATTTTTATACCCCCAAAATACCAAAACAATCTAACCCTAAAACACTAAACCCCGCCCACTTTAATAATACCTCTTAAACCCTAAAAAAAATACTAATAAGACTACAAATTACACATTTTTTTTTTTTTTTTTCAAACTCTTAGTAAGTAAATGCTTAGTTCAGGTGCACCATGACAATCAGGGTTAACCATGTAGAAAGCCTCGGAATCTCTAGACCCAACAACCCTCTCAAATTGAGCCCTCATGTACATGAGTTCGCCATCCGTACCCGACCCGGACCCGTTAAATCCAGGAAGAACACCTGCTCCCATTGAAATGGGCTCAACTGCCTTCAATATTTTAGCCTCATTTGGCCCAATTTCTCTTTTCGTTGCAAACCCACATTTTTTACCGTTACAATATGTCCTCCATATTTGCTCCTCCAACAACCTCTTCCTTTTCGCCTTCTTGCTACTACTATTGTTATTGTTGTTGTTGTTATTATCGTCGACTGACGATTCTTGCTTATCGCATTCGAGTGCAATTCTAACCAACCCAAATGCCATTTCATTCACTAGACTAGTAATTGGTGTAGCTAGCTCAATGAAGAACACTGGAGTTGAGTTATGATCCCTTTGAAACACAAAATGTACATGCCCTTTTCGATATCCGAAAAGGGTACCTACAATCTTAGGACATGAACCCAAATGATGAAAACCTGATGAGGAGGAAGAGGCTTTGTTAATGTGTAAGGCAGTTAACACTGACCTAATCCTCGACACCGCGATTTGTTGTAGTTTCTTTCTCCTTCTTGAGACTAAACTCTTAGACTCCTCAAGTTTAGTGTCAGTAGATGAATTAATGTCCTTAAAACTACCTTGTTTTGCTCTGTTTTCCTCTGTTTTTTGTGGGTTTGGTTCATCTTGTATTCTCCTAGAGGATGACCAAGGGAAATTGGCCTTAGACATGTTAGTAGGTGTTGTTGTTGTCTTCATTTTTGTAGATTTTAGAGGGAGAATGAGTTGAGTTGTGTTGTGTTGTGGTTGGTTACTAAGAGAAGTAGGGAGTATTAATGTATGTAAGGTGGAGTGAATTTATGTGAAGTTGAGTGGAGGTGAAATTAGAGTTTCATTTACTACTCTCCTTGGTCCCTAGAGTTTGCTTTGGCCTTTGAGAGAGGGGTCTCTTTTGTTTTTGGTGCAATGCATAAAGAAAATTCCTTGAGTATGTAGCCCCACCTAAAGGAATTCATAGTGGGGTCATCAACTATTTTTGTTTTTATTTTTCGTGTGGGTAAACAATCGATTTAGTCTGAATTCGAGTTGCCTATGAATGTATGATCATTAGTGTGGTAATGCTCTCTCAAGAATTTTAACATTCTGCATTCCCAAGGTTCGGATATGAGACTTCTGATTAAGCTAGAATAATCTCTTATCAGTTGATTTAAGTGCTTATGGATAACTATAATTATAGTGTTACCGGTGATATTTTACAATTTTAGTAGTACTCTCCCCACATATATAGTGATGATAGAAAGAGAAATGTGTAAGACCTATATTTACAAGTGAGAATTCATTAGCAGTATTATCGAGTGATGTTATCTCATTTCTTTTTTATTTGGGTTAGGAATGAGAGATTTGAACTTTAGCATATCATTAAACATTATTTTTGTATATTTTGTTTATCATTTGACTATTTGAGTCGGTATCTAGTCGTTAGTAAGAGACGGTTTTTCGACTAAAAAACATTTTTTACAAGTTTTAAGTAGAAAGCATGAGAAATGCACTCGTACATTGTGGTGGCACTATACATGATGCTAGATTGCTAGTGACAATACAATAATCCTAATTTTATGATTTTATGATTAGACCATCTTATATAAGTTGATCTCATAATTATTCAATAGAAGCATCAAGGCATAATCTCTCTCGACCATATAAACAATGTTAAGTAAATTAAAAAAGCTTAATTATTTTTATTGTTATCAAGACCCTACATACCCCTTAGACAATCATTCAACTATGTATCATCAAACCAATTAAGAAAATGTAGATTTCTTAATAATATCATAATGATGAAGTTATATTACAACTTTATAAAAGTTAAAAAAAGTCTGGATTTTCTGTCTTATTTTCGCGTCTCACCTTGTGTCCTAGTGCCTCTCCATCTAAAACATAAGCACTAAACATTAAAAATAAGTATCTAGATTATAAAATGATGAGGGGTTAGAAGATTAAAGCAATAGGAGACTAGACAGAAGATTTGGACTTGCAAAAAAGGATCAATACGTATGTCTTATTTAAGACCGTCTTAAATTAAGATATCTTACAACTTTTTTTCATTTTCACATTTATTTATTTTGATTACGAATTATTTTAAATGACGGTCTTAAATAAGAATCGGCGAAAAAGGGTAAACAAAGAGAGAGACAAAGTTGGGAGTGAGGGGACGGAAGGAATCTAAATGAGGGACAAAGATGAAGAGTAACTTCATTTTCGAGTGGGGTAGAAAAGCAAAGCATTGGCTTGACTGCCTTCACTTTTGACCTGAAAAATATACTAAAGCTACAACCCCAACACAAGTTAAAGGAAAAAAATAAAGTAACAAAGCTGAATTTGTGATCACTAGAGGCCATTTTTAAATACAAACTAACCCGATCCAACCATCTTTTATTTACACATAAATAGTTTAAAATTAATATTATTTACGCTTAAAATTATATGTTTATTATAAAAAATTAGGGTTAAAATTAACACATCACAACTCGTTTTGAGGGAGAAAAGGAGAAAAGCATATTTTATTTTAAGACTTGCAAGCGATAAATAGGACTAAAATATTTAATTAAGTTTTTTAAAATGTATTTTGAACATTTTATAGCTACCCTGTCTATTCCACTCATATGACTTTACCGGTTTAATCTTTATTTAATTTTGAGATTTAAAATCAATCATCAACTTGTCATTCTTAAGGTATTCACAAATATTGATGTAAACCCGCCTCCTGTTTACATAGCTACTTTTGTGAAAGTAGTTGTCAATTTCTATTTTTTTTTGTTGCAAATCGGGGTGTCTACCGTCGACAACAGTGTATAATCCCCTCGCCGCGGGTGCTCTCACGAAGAGGTAAACGGCTGACCAAAGAGTTTGCTCCATTCTCATGGACAGAGATCGAACCCCTGACCTCATGGTTAAGAGATGAGGTGAGCAACTACCACACCAAACTCATTTAGTTAGTTGTCAATTTCTATTGTGTGCCTATTTCGGTATTAAAAATGAGTAACGCTGGATGACATTATCTTCATTTTCTTTATTTTATTAAAATATTTCATGCGATTATGGTGATACTGAATGTGATCAAGGCCTACCATCTAGTAATATTATTATTAATTATGAAAGACATTTGACACAAAATACCAACCCATATAATTTTAAAATACTATTACTGCAACATAGGTGATGGGGCATATTCTGCACCGCTGACCAAGTCAACACACTGAGCAAGGTCAAAGATATCCACAGCAAGTCAACGACTTAGACGGCCTAGCCGATCACACCCATCGGCTGTCACTGGTCACGGCCTGACAACCCGCCAGCCGGGACACATATCCACGTACTCACATCCAGGACCCTCGGCCGGCCTGCCATAGGTCCATCGGCCGAGGGTAAAACGGTCTTTCCACCTGATAGCCACTTGGCCACTTGGGCACTACGTGACAAAAGGTGAAAGCCTATAAATACTCCTCAACCTTCTTTGAGGAGAGGATCGAACAACAAAACCTAAATACACTATTCATCTGGTAATATCTCCCTTATCTCTCTACAATACATACTTAGCCAAGCAACACAGCTTAATCCTTTAAGTTTACTGACTTGAGCGTCGGAGTGAGTACGCTTGGCGCAAAGCCAAGCCCTCAGTTCGTTCATTGTTGCAGGAGAGGCCGAGAGGGACGATAGAAGCAAGAAAGGTTCAACCCAAGACATCATTCTACAAGCCACGGGTGGTAACGATACTTGCTCTGGAATTACACCCGGAACAATTGGCGCCGTCTGTGGGAAAGACACTAGAAGCTAGTCACATTCATTCCCAAACAAAAAACCCACCCAAAAAGCTAAGAAGATGTCGAAGCAACAAGAGGTATTCGTGACGGACGAAACCGAATTCTACCAAGATGATGCCGTCCACAAATCTGGAGTCGAGCAACCCTCCACCGGCGGAGTAATCCAACCAGAGTTCGGGATGCCAATAATACCCGACACGCCGGTGCCAGCCAACCAGGTCACCATCATGGGACATGTGGTTGACGTAGCAAAGCCGAAAATGCTCCTGGACCTAATCGATGTACGCCCGCTCACACTGTCACGCCGACAAGAGCGGCGGAAATCGTCCGGGAGAACAGGGCCCAAAACGTGACTCCGAGAAATTTGAACGGAGCACTAGGAGAAGCCGACCCAGTCAAGACGCCGGGGGAGCCCAAAGTGGGCGCGGCAGACCTAAGTCCTTCCCGCACTCATGGGAGGACAGCGTCCCCGCCACACGAACGAGGCTCACCCCGAAGGAGCCAGAGGAGTCCGACTCAGCAGAGTTGGAGAAGAAGTCCGAGTCGAAGAAGGAGCCCCTCCCGCTACGGGGGGAGGAGCCAGGTTAGGGACGCAAGGAGCCGATCGCCGCGTGTCGTTCGACACATGGTTAGGCAGCCCCTCAACGCCTACGTCCTAGAAGTCCCGGTGCCGAACAAGCTCAAGTTGCCACCTCTGTCATACAAGGGAGATAGTGATCCAGCCGACCACGCTGAGGCTTTCGAGTCTTACATGTCGGTATGGGAGCAGCCCGATAAAGTCTGGTGCCGAATTTTCCCAACAACTTTGCATGGGATGGCTCAGAGCTGGTACAAAGGGCTTCCCGATGGCTCGGTGTACTATTACGCCGACCTAAAGGGCGCTTTCCTAGCCCAGTACTCCTGCAATAAGAGAAGGGCCGTAGAGACATCTGACCTCCTGACTATCAGACAGGAGGGGGGCGAGTCTCTCCGGAGCTATGTGAAGAGGTTCGATGGAAAGGTCCAGCAGATTCGGGAAATCAATCCCGAACTAGCAGCCTTCGCACTGATGAAGGGCCTCCCAAGGGGAGATTTAAAAAATGAGCTCATCAAGTGCGGAGGCCTGAGCATGGACGCCGCCAGGCAGTTGGCTGACCAAGCCATCAAGGTAGAAGACTATCACAAGACCTGGGTCGGCCCCAGCGAGGCCGAGCACTCGAGGAAAAAGAGCCGCCGGGAGGACAGCCCGGAGGAAAGACGCCGTGGCGAAAACGGGTCACGGTCCGATGAAAGACGCCGTAGGAACGATAGGTCACGGTCAGACAAGCCTGCCTGGAAACGAAGCTCGGCGGATGCCGGGGGGAGCTCGGGAACGTACTACAAAAAACGGCACGAAGATCACACCCCCCTGGTCGTATCGGCCGCCGAAGTTTTCGCTTTGAGCAAGAACGAGGGACAGAAATGGGAAAGACCCCCTAGGCCGAGGAGTGACGGTGACACGAGCCAGTACTGCGAGTACCACGGCCACACCGGACACCTGACCAACGATTGCCGACACCTGAAGGATGCCATTGAAGAACTGATCCGAAAGGGGAGCCTCGGCAAATATGTTGCCAGAGGCCAAAAACCAGATGCCGGCGGATCGAACAGCAAGTCCGCCGCTGAGCGGGTAGGAGTAGTCAATGTCGTCATCAGGGACAACGAGAGCAGGGGGTCCGCTCATGAGCACAAACGGCCCCAGGATGAGCCTTATCCGGCCATCAACTTTGTGCCCAACACAGCAACCCCCGCTCCCAGCACCCCAGACATGACCATCGGACAAGAGGACTACGATGGAGTCGTCGCTTTTCATAGCGACCCACTTACAGTCCGCCTGGACATAACCAACCACTTGGTGAAGAGGTGCTTGATTGACACAGGCGCCTACACAAACGTTATGTACAGAGAATGCTTTCTCAGCCTCGGGCTGAGGATCGAAGATTTGAGCCCCTGCACCAACCCGTTGTACAGCTTTTCTGGGGACGGCCTGGTACCCCTGGGGTCGGTCAAATTGCCGGTGAGGTTCGGCGAGGGGAGTGCAGCCAAGAGTGTTACGTCTGAATTCATAGTCATCGACGGCACGTCTGCCCACAACGTTCTCGTAGGCCGGGTCACTTTGAGCGAAATCGACGCTGTGATATCCATCAGGGCCCTGACACTGATATATGTCTCGGACCGGGGGGAGGCGCAGAAGCTCACCTCGAAAAACGAAGATCCCGATTTATGGGAGGTTTACGCTAATGGCCCCTCCGCGACGAATAACTCGAAAGCCGACATCGTTATTATCAGCCCAAACGGAGACGTGTTTGAGCACGCCTTAAAGCTTACCTCATTGGCCTCAAACAATAAATCCAAATACGAGGCGGTAATAACCGGAGTTGAGCTAGCTAAAACCGCCGGAGCGGAGCGTATCATGGTGACGACAGACTCACTCTTAGTGACCAGCCAGATCAAAGGAGAGTGCGAAGCCCAGGACTACGGGACGATAAGGTATCTAGTGAGGGTGAGAGCTGCCGCTTCAGAACTAAAATCCTTCCAGATACAGTACACCCCCAGATCCGGAAACGATCGGACCATCGGCATGGTCGAAGGAGCAGAGACCGAGGAGGTAGAGATTGACCCGGGCCGCACCGTAACCGTCGGTATCAACCTGGAACCAAAATTCAGAGCCGACCTCCTGGATCTGCTGAGGAAGAACAAAGACGTTTTCGCATATTCGGCGAGATGCCGGGCGTGAGCGGGAGGTGATTGTTCACAAGTCGAACGTACTCCCCACCGCTCGCCCGATCAAGCGAGAAATGAGGAACTCCTCCGCCGAGAAGGACGACGCCATCAAAGCCGAAGTAGATAAGTTACTAGCGGCAGGTTTTGTCATGCCTTGTACCTATCCTGAATGGTTAGCCAATGTTGTAATGGTGAAGAAGTCATCGGGGGCATGGAGAATGTGTGTAGACTTCATTAACCTTAATAAAGCCTGCCCCAAAGATTGCTACCCCTTGCCTCGAATAGATAGTTTGATCGACGCCACGGCGGGCTACACCATGCTGAGCCTACTGGACGCCTTCTCGGGGTATCACCAAGTGTTTATGGCCGAAGAAGACATGCCTAAATGCGCATTTATCACCGCCAACGGCACATACATGTACAAAATGATGCCGTTTGGTTTGAAGAACGCCGGAGCAACGTACACGAGGTTGGTAGACAAAGTGTTCCAAAACCAAAAAGGGCGAAACATTGAGGCTTACGTCGACGATGCTATTGTAAAAAGCAAGTCCGACAGCGAGCATCTGGCCGATTTACACGAGACATTTTGTTCACTAAGAAAATACAAGATGAAGCTCAACCCAATGAAATGCAACTTCGGTGTCCGGGCAGGTAAATTCCTAGGCGTACTTGTCAGTGCCAGGGGCATAGATGCCAATCCAGACAAGGTCCGAGCAATCCTAGACCTGCCGGAACCAAGGAATCGAAAAGAGGTTATGATGCTGACCGGGAGAATGGCGGCTCTCGCTCGTTTCATCTCTCGGTCAGCCGACAAAGGCACCCCATTCTTCAAGGTGTTGAAAGGAAATAAGGACTTCAGCTGGGGGGAGGAACAGAGCACGGCTTTCAAACAACTAAAAGCTCACCTTCAGACTCTCCCAACTCTGTCCGGCCGATCATCGGGGAGACGCTATACCTATACATAGCGATTACCTCGGCCACGTCGTCGTTGTGATCATCGGGGAAGAAGACAAACAGCAACACCCAATCTACTTCGTCAGCCATACACTGTTGCCCGCCGAGAGAAATTACCCACTTATTGAAAAAGCAGCATTCGCCGTTGTCGTTGCCACAAGGAAGTTAAAACCCTACTTCGATGCACACCCCGTGACGGTCCTAACCGATCAGCCATTGGAGAAAGCTTTGGAAAAATTCGAGCAATCCGGCAGGCTCATCAAATGGGCAGTGGAACTCTCTGGTTTCGGCATTCAGTACAAACCAAGGCCTTCGATAAAGGGGCAAGCGCTTGCAGATTTCCTGGCCGAATGCACGTATCAGGAAGAGCCAAACCCGGGCATATGGGAGGTCTACACCGACGGCTCCTCCACGACGAATAGCTCGGAGCCGCATCCTTATCATCAGCCCAAACGGGGACGAGTTTGAGTACGCCCTGAAATTCACCTTCTCGGCCTCGAACAATGAGTCCGAATACGAGGCGGTGATAACCGGAGTCGAGCTAGCTAGGGTCACCGGAGCGAACACATTGTGTTGAAAATCGACTCGTTGTTGGTTACCAACCAAATCAGAGGGGAGTATGAGGCTCGGGACGACGGAATGGTAAGGTACCTGGAGAGGGTAAAAGCCGACGTAGCAAAATTGAAATCCTTCCAAATCCGGTGCGTTCCCGGATCCGAGAACAACCGGCCGACATACAGCTCTCTCTAAGGCGGCGCTCAACCATCAAGAATGTCACCAACCGTCTTTGGTAGATATCGGGAATGCGAAAAGCATCACTGAGACCGTCGGCATGGTGGGTAACATAGAGACCGAGACAACGTGGATGACTCAGATAATGAGATACAAGCTTACGGGTGAATTGGGAGGGCCGCAATCCCTCGGCCAAAATAAAAGGATCGCCGCCGGTACACGTATTCGAAGGGGAACGTACGGGAGATCCGTAATAAGACCACTCTTGAAGTGTGTCGGTCCGGCCGACGCAGAATCGATCGACGAAATTCACGAAGGCATCTGTGGACATCACATGGGGGCAAGAACACTAGCCCACAAAGCTCTCCGAGCTGGCTACTTCGCCCACCATGCTTCAAGATTCCGAGCGAAGACCAAGAAGTGCACGAACCGTCGGATGCACGCCCCGGTGATACACGCTCCCTCCAGAGACCTACAACCGGTGCTTAGTCCCCTTCCCTTCGCGCAATGGGGGATGGACATGCTAGGGCCATTCCCAACAGCCTCCGGAGGAAGGAAGTTCTTAATCGTCGCCGTTGACTACTTCACCAAATGGGTTGAGGCCGTAGCAGTACCAGCGAAGACCACAGCAGCCGTCAGAAGGGTAATCTGGGAAAACGTTATAACCCGCTTCGGATTGCCCCAAGTTATGGTATTTGACCACGGCCGAGAGTTTTGGAGCGACACGATAATGAATCGGTTAGAGGAGCTTGGCATCAAGTTTGCGTATTCCTCCGTCTCCACCACCCGCAGTAACGGGCGGCGGAGGCAGCCAACAAAACCATCCTCAACGGCTTGAAGAAGACAGTTGAAGACCTTAAGGGAAGGTGGGCCAATGAACTACCCGGCGTCCTGTGGTCCCTTCGAACCACGGAGAAAGAAGCAACGGGATACACCCCTTTCCACCTAGTCTACGGCTCCGAAGCGGTCCTGCCGATCGAAGCGACGGTGCCGACATTCAGAACGACCACTTTTGACCCAGTTGAAAACGAGGAGGGCCTAAGGGCTTCCCTAGACCTGGTCGAAGAAAGCCGAAACACGGCACGCCTGAACTTGGCCGTATATCAGAACCGGATGAAGAGAGCCTACAACCGAAGAGTCCACAAAAGGGACTTAAAAATAGGAGACCTAGTCCTAAGGAAGTCGGCTGCCACCAACAAAGGAAATATTCATGGCAAACTGACGGCCAACTGGGAAGGTCCCTACAGAGTGGTCGAGGAGATGAGGCCGGGTACATACCGGCTGACAGACATGGGAGGTGTGCCTTTGATGAGCCATTGGAACACCGACAACTTGAGAAAATACTTTGTATAGCGGCGGAGGTATCCAAACCCATTGTGGACACCCCAACGCACAATCATAACATATAAATGAAACGCCCAGGTTCTCCATCAAAGTGTCTGTCCCCTCCAAAATTTGCCACCAGACGAAAACTCAAAGGGAAGAATCGCTATCGAAGCCGCAACCCCGATTACCTCGGTCAAAACCGAGAGCGACGGGGAACACGACGGCCGATACGCTAAAAGAGAAACGTATACTCGCGCACCGAGACGCCAATCTAGCGGTCAATATGCCTACACGATTCTGACGAACGCTATCGAAGCCGCAACCCCGATTACCTCGGTCAAAACCGAGAGCGACGGGGAACACGACGGCCGATACGCTAAAAGAGAAACGTATACTCAGCGCAATTGAGACGCCAATCTAGCGGTCAATATGCCTACACGATTCTAACGCTATCGAAGCCGCAACCCCGATTACCTCGGTCAAAACCGAGAGCGACGGGGAACACGACGGCCGATACGCTAAAAGAAAAACGTATACTCAGCGCAATTGAGACGCCAATCTAGCGGTCAATATGCCTACACGATTCTGAACGCTATCGAAGCCGCAACCCCGATTACCTCGGTCAAAACCGAGAGCGACGGGAACACGACGGCCGATACGCTAAAAGAAAAACGTATACTCGCCGCAATTGAGACGCCAATCTAGCGGTCAATATGCCTACACGATTCTAACGCTATCGAAGCCGCAACCCCGATTACCTCGGTCAAAACCGAGAGCGACGGGGAACACGACGGCCGATGCGCTAAAAGAGAAACGTATACTCAGCGCAATTGAGACGCCAATCTAGCGGTCAATATGCCTACACAGTTACGAACGCTATCGAAGCCGCAACCCCGATTACCTCGGTCAAAACCGAGAGCGACGGGGAACACGACGGCCGATACGCTAAAAGAGAAACGTATACTCAGCGCAATTGAGACGCCAATCTAGCGGTCAATATGCCTACATTCTATTTAACGCTATCGAAGCCGCAACCCCGATTACCTCGGTCAAAACCGAGAGCGACGGGGAACACGACGGCCGATACGCTAAAAGAAAAACGTATACTCGCGCAATTGAGAGACGCCAATCTAGCGGTCAATATGCCTACACGATTCTGAACGCTATCGAAGCCGCAACCCCGGATTACCTCGGTCAAAACCGAGAGCGACGGGAACACGACGGCCGATACGCTAAAAGAAAAACGTATACTCCGCGCAATTGAGACGCCAATCTAGCGGTCAATATGCCTACACGATTCTGAACGCTATCGAAGCCGCAACCCCGATTACCTCGGTCAAAACCGAGAGCGACGGGAACACGACGGCGCGATACGCTAAAAGAGAAACGTATACTCAGCGCAATTGAGACGCCAATCTAGCGGTCAATATGCCTACACAGTTACGAACGCTATCGAAGCCGCAACCCCGATTACCTCGGTCAAAGCCGAGAGCGACGGGGAACACGACGGCCGATACGCTAAAAGGGAAACGTATACTCAGCGCAATTGAGACGCCAATCTAGCGGTCAATATGCCTACACAGTTACGAACGCTAAAGACGTTGAACACAGTTGAGACATGCATTCAAACTGCCTCGGTCATGCCGAGTGTAAAAACGAACGCACTCAATTAACAACGCGAAAAGACAAACGAGGAACTGTGATCGAAGCCCCGGCCAAGCCAAAGGCCGGCAAGATAACTTTATTACAGATGATTGCAAGGAGAGTACAAACGACGGCCGTCCCCATGAGGGTAGCCTAAACTCTACCTACCAAAGCTTTACAAAAAGCGAAAAAAACAAAAAAGCAAAAGATTACAGACTTGGGATTTGAAGCGCCAAAAGGATGGCAGGGAGAGAAGGCTCAATAATTGGCCCCCGAACAGCTGAAGCTATCCGAGACGCCGGGTGAGTCCGGTGACGACCGCCCGTCTCCCTATGCCTGTCGTTGCCCTCCATCGCAGCAACAAAGATCTTCGGTGGCGGCTTTGAGGAAGGCCGACCATCTCCAAGCAACTCCTTGGCCTCGGTGTCGAGCGCCTTGCCCGCCTCCGCCTTCGGCTGCAGCCGCTAGCCTGCAAAGATCGGCCATCTCATCAAGGTGCTGGTCGAATTTTTCCCACGGGAAGGAGCCGCCGGGGACAGCCCTTCTGATTGCCTCCCTAGCCGCCTCCTCGGCCTGGTCCCGGAACTGGACGCACATTTTAGGGAGGAGATCATCTTGGAGCATTTCAATATCCCTCTCTTTTTGAGCAAGGATAGCCTGCATGTCACTGAGCACCTCCGCCTGCTTGTGGAACCGATCCTCCCACTCGTCCCTTTTGGCAACCACAGCGTCGTAGGCGCCTTTATACCTATCCCGCTCCTCCATCATCTTGGCCGTGGCGCCATCAGCATCCTCAACTTTGGCCCTCTCGGCCCTCAGCAGCTTCTCGGCCTCCTCCGCACGCCTCACAGCAGCATGAAGATCCAGCTTAGCCTTCCCGGCTTCCCCCCTCGCAGCGGAGAGATCAAGCTTGAGCCTTGCAATCAGCGGCCCAGATTGGGCCGTGGCCTTTTCTTGCTCCATGATGAGGGACGCGGCTAGACGACTCCATCTCCCCAGCCTCTTATATATTTTCTCGCCCTCCGCCACGAGCTCGGTGGGAGTAACCTTCTGGGGTGAGGAGTCCACGACGACGTTCTGGCCACCAGCCTTCTCAGTCGCCTTCTCAGGCTGCTTCCCTACTTGCCGTTCAGTGAAAACGGCAGCTGCCGACGGTGGATCTACAAAAAATTTACACAGAGCATCCATGTCACCTTGCGTTGACACGTCAGAAAGCCTGTCGTCAGGAATGCCCAACGAGCCGGCTAAATCCGAACCACAAGTTAAATCCGTACCAGTTCGAACCCTCTTAGTTGGAGGGCTGGTGGAAGCAGGCTCCTCCCCGGCAACGGTGGGAGCAGACGGTGGGTCTTTCCTCTTCTTCGGAGAAGAGACCTTAGCAACAGTCACCTCCCCCTCAGAAATGTTGATCACCTCCACATGACCCTTTTCGGCCACTGGGGTCGAAGAGGGAGTTGCCATTGATACAGCCTCCGACTTGGACGCTGCCCTCTTTGATCTCTTCGGCACGCCGCCAAGAACCCGTGCTTGAGCCGTCTCCTGATCCAACGCCCTCGTCTGTTTGTCCATGAGTTCGTTAGGGG